>NC_091675.1:3762500-5012500 GCF_042453785.1 Malus domestica | reverse complement strand
TGACTTTTTAGTGTAAAAATGTGGTTTTTCGTTAAAGTGAACAGTACCAGGTGCTTTTAATTAAAGTTCCCTATATTTTATGATAAAACTTAACACCTAATAATAAATTATTAAGTTGAGACAATATCGATGTGGTTAAGAATTGATCAGTAACATATCTTTCTGAATATCTAACAATATCTAACCCTCTAACCCTTTAGTCAAAAAGTTTTTTCATTCAGTATGATCTAGTCAAGTATGAAGTTTTTCCCCAAATGGTAATGTGACAAAGATGAGACCACCGAAGAAAATTGATGAAACGATGAAGAAAGTCTTGAACATCAATACAGTAAAAATTTGGTAATCAAAACTAAACATTGATGCAAAAAAAAAAAAAAAACAAGAAAATTTTTATTGACTGATAATTTTGGTTGAATTGTGGATGTTCTTACTTATAGCATGATGGGGTTGCAACCGTGCAAGCCGAAAAACAAAGGGAAACATTGTCGGATCTTTTTAAAACTCAATAGAAAGCAAGCAGTTTGGTGTGTGGTAAATAAGGACCAATGAATGATTGTTTGAAATGAAATGATCAGTTTTAACTTTTAAGCAGCAAACAACGGTTTTGTAGATCAACAGACCGATTGCGGGAGGGTCTCAATTTGACACTTGATATGCGGACTGCATCTTTGAACACAACCATATTGTAAAACTCAACATTTGACATGCCTAGAAAAATTCTAAATGAGGCAAATTGTTAAGATCTGACGCTAGATATGCCACTGATTCTATATGATCTCAAAATTTTATAGGTCACTATGCAAAAACAATAAAAAAGAGTCAGTGCGTCTAGTCTTACTCATACTTAATAATTCAATTAGTCTTACTCATACTTAATAATTCAACTTTTGCTTTGAATTTTGTATTACCAAAGTTGATACGCACAATACATCATTGCATTAGAGACCAACAACATCGCACAAATCAACGTGATAAATCAATAAATACAAGAGACACCAACGTTTCATTTTTCCTTCCAATTTCATCTCGACTTTTTTCACATGACGTGAGACCTATAACATCAAAAATATGTAGAATCCATTCTGTCACCAGCATTAGTCTTTGGACTACTAAGTTGAAAAGTAAGCAGTACATGCAATAATTCCTGTGAACAACATGAACATCAATTACTCACAGCTTATAAGACTCACTGCCGTACCTAGTCTTTTATCATTGGAAATTGACTCACAAAACGTACCCGAGAGGCCTATATTTTCGTCTTATTTCAAGAAAGAATGTGAGACAAACTACTAGTACTACCGTGCGTATAGCTTCTGTCAAAGACGGGAAGGTGATTCATTAAATTTTTTTCAAGGCTCTTAATGCGGTCTCTTATTTTTTATATGGACTGAAAAAATTGTTTTTGGCGACTTTGTTTCTTCTATAGCGTTTTTGTCAAATGCAGTTTGCATGTACACATATTTATTGAGAAGGATATCAAGTAGCAGATAATTATACTTGTCACATGTGATTTACGGTTTCAAACTTTGTTCTATGCTTGTTACATTTCATTTTATCATCGATCAATTGGTCGTTGCGGGTTATAGCTTAGTCCCTAGCTAGTTTTTTTTTTTTGTTTTTTTTTATTATTATTTATCAATGAAAATAGTGAAAAGGAGGCAGTGTAATAAACTAATGATGGTCAACCCTCCGGGGAGGGTATGCGTTCAAGCAGAGCCTAGAGAGGGAAAATGATCATCGTCGGATCAATTTTTTAGGGATGGATTCTGCGTGATCGTAACTTTTTTTTTTTTTTTTTTTTTTTCGGAAAACCTCGACGGTACGAGGGTAATTTTATTGATAACGAAAAAACAAGGTACACCTAGTCAGGGGGACATAAACCTTACCCCTCCAAAAAACAGAGATAACAAAAAGGAATACACTAGAAAGAAGGGGGGACATAAACCTTACCCTTCTAGAAACAAAAAATGAGAATGATACAAAGAAAAGAGGGGGGGACATGAAACCTAACCCCTCTAGAACCAAACATGAAGGTCTAAACCTGCAAAACAAATCAAACAACACCATAAAGATAGGAGAAAAAAGGAAAGTGAGACAAACCTGGATGCCGACATGCACATTAATTTGAGAAGCGGTAACCAGGCAAGCCAACATAGTCAGAAAACAGAGTAGCACGAACCGCCATCGGAGGAGAATCATGCCATGTTAAAGATGGAGAAGACAAGCCCATGTTAGCAAAATTGTCCGCAACAAGATTTCCTTCTCGATATATGTGAGATGCGTAGAAAGTCATTTTTCGAATGCGATCCAAACAAATAGACCATTGCGTATGAAGAGGCCAAGGATGATCAAAATCAGATGATTGAAGAGCAGAAATAACACTAGAACTATCAGCAATTATTATTGGTATTGAGTTTGCGCGATCGTAACTATTTATCGTACATTATGTAATCAGTTTTCATTAAGTACTATTTATATTTAATTTTAAATTTTAAAATAATTTTTGATCACACGATGTACAATGAACGATCACGATCACGAGATATCTAAGATGACCATTCTTTTATGTCTGACACTATAGGCAACAGGTCTTGCTGTCAACCGGTTAAAAGGAGCCCAACTTTTCTCTCAAACTTTTCATACCTCCCCACAAACGTACTCGAAAAGCTCTCTTATTTTTTCTCTTCTTTCGCACATAAATTTAAATTTAAAAAAAAAAACAAACAAACAAACACAGAAAGAATGAAATTCACAAAGAAAGAAAGTACAAAGCCTTAAAAGTACAATGATCCTATTGGTCAATGAGACCCCCAATATTTTTTAATATTTTATTTTGGGGACCAATGTTTGAGGTGACAGACAAACGCCGCGAACACGGAGAGAGAGAGAGAGAGATTTGGCCACTTTTTTCTCTTCCTCTTCACGCTTTCTCTCTCGCATGAAAACTTTCCATAAGTTGCATGCAAACTCACACCCCTATTGAAACTCTCTCACTTCCCATTTCAGTCTCTGACTGGTCAAGCTTTTCCCCTTGTTTTTCAATTGCCCCCCAATTAAGAATCTTCCTCTCAGTCTCTCCCCCATCGCAATTTCAGAATCCCCCTATCTCTCAAAAAACCTCCGAAAGTTCGAAGCTTTTTCTCTCTCAAGACTCCAGAGTCGGAATCTCATCCCTGTTGAGGCGGAGAATGGAGGGTTTTCGGTGCTTCCCGGAAACGAAGTCGCTTTGGGCTCCGAAATTTTCGTCGCCAGAATGTGTGCCCGGAAGCTCATCGTCGCAGAACCACATTGGGGGAGAATCCCATTCTGATCAAACCCTGGAGGCTGCCTTTTCTCGCCTAAATGTGTCAGCTTTCAGCCGCCAGCAGCCGCGTATTTCTGGCATTGACGGCGGAGATCACAGTAATGGATCGGCGCTGAACTACCCATCAAGCGAACACGGATATAGCGGCGGAAATTCGTTGCCTTTTGGAGGCGGAGAGTCGTTACAGAGTGCTCTGAGCTTGCAGAGCGGCGGGGATCGGGTTTTTGGGAACCTTGGTCTTGAAAATTGCTGGGTGGACTCTGATATTACTAATGGCTCGAATGGCTTTGTTCCCAATCAAGAGTGCTGGGTGCATTCTGACATTGCTGGGTTTAGTGAAACACTGGATCGGTTGTCGTTGGCTGATTTGCGCGGAAAAATTGCTGCTTTGGCCAAGGAGCAGCACGGCTGTCGTTTTCTGCAGAAAACAATGGATGTTGCACCGAACAGGGATGTGATTGATTTGATATTCTTGGAGGTTATGGAAAATGTGGTCGTTTTGATGCTTGACCCTCACGGGAACTATGTCGTCCAGAAGCTTGTGGAGGTCTGCACTGAAGAGCAGAGGACCCGTATGCTTTCGAAGTTGATAATGGAGAGTCATACGTCACTGGTTTGTATTGCCCTGGACAATCGCGGGTATGGTCTGTGTAAATGCTCTTAACCACTTAAGTTACAAGTCCGTTGCAGTGTTGTTTGTACATGTGTTGGTAATTGTTCTAACTTTTAAGATTGCTGACCAAATAATTGTTTGGTAATTGTTCCTATCTTTCTTGTGACAGGACTCGCACTGTACAGAAATTATTGCGGTATGTTACTAACCAAGAGCAAGTGTCGCTGATTATGGGAGCTCTGAGCCCTGGTGCCGCTGTGTTGAGTAAGAACAACAACGGCCAACATGTGATCGAATATTGCTTAGAGAATTTTTCTGAGGAAGACAACAGGGTAATTTTCTTGTCTTGTTTACGCCATTTGTAACTATCTTTGTATTTTATTATGCTAGTCTTACATGCTTGATGTTTGCTAGTTCTGCTCATGTCTTTTTCGTGATCGTTATAGGTTGCACGAATCCATGATAAGTACTTACTCTTGATCATTAAAGTTGTGATTTTTAAGCCGATTCACAGCTTGTGAAGAGATGCAACTATAGCTTATTAGCTTTCGAAAGCAGGAAACTATCATCCGTGTACCTAATGTTATTTGTAATTGGCTATTATTGGTTGTGATTCATTCAAATACATCCATTTGGAAGTCGTTTTTAATCTGGCTTCAACCCTAATTAAACAACCACAATTTTGGGCTTTTTATTTCTAAATATGTCGGCGAAGCACATGACTTTTGTATCCATGAATCACATGATGGAATCTTGTAATTGAAGGTTATGTAGATCGTTAGGTTCGATAGATGATCTTTATTTTTCATAGTTACTTCACATATCAACGGTTTTCACCTGAAGATCTGTCCCACTCCCAAAACATATTGCGTTCCACATCATATTTTCACATCCAACGTTTGTATTTTAAAATTTCTTCATAACCGTAACTAGTAAGGGACATGCATGTCACTTGCAGATACAAGATTTAGTGATCAACAAGCACCAATCTTTCCATATTGCTTAAAACATCATTTTAGAAGCTCTTTGTAACTAGCTCTTGAATGCACTCTACCTAGGTACAGGACATGATATCTTGATTTTCTGGCACATTTTCTTTGGCAGGGCCTTCTATGTGTGGTGGCTATTAACTGTTCTACGATTGGGAAGGACAAAAGTGGCTGTTGTGTGCTACAAAAGTGCGTTGAGCACTCTAGTGGTGAAAATAGAGAACGCCTGGTTAATGCTGTCATAGGGAAAGCAACAGTACTTGCAGTAGATCGCTACGGGTTTGTTCCTATGGAACTTCGTCCTTAAGTTTTTTAACATATTGCTCTGGATCTTTGCTTAATGTTTTCCGTTATTTTCCTGATACCCTAGAAACTACGTGGTGCAACATTTACTGGGTTTGAGGATCCCGCGAATCACACAAAATCTTTTGAGACAACTTCATGGCAGTTATATTTCTGTATCGTTGAATAAGTACGGTAGTTGCGTTGTGGAGAAATGCTTGTCTGAGTCAAGCGAAGAACAATCTTCACAGATTATATTTGAGCTGGTTACCCACCCAAATGTGTCAATGCTTCTTGTTCACCAGTATGGGAACTATGTCATCCAGACAGCACTCGAGGTTTCTAAGGTTAGATCATCTAAGTGATTGTCCTAATAAGTATCGACTTGCTCTCTTCTTTTTTTTTCGGTACAAATAACGATTGAGTTGCTTGAGTTAAATGGTGTCTCCTTTTGGTCAATAATGTATATTTGTGTTAATCCATTCGACATACTCTCTTTAATTACATATGAATTTAGTGTCGGCAAGGTGGACTGCATTTGGATGTTTCTACTTGCCCGTATTGTTCATTTTACTTGTAAACGTAATTAGCTAAGCTCCCTGTCTCTAGACTTCTTTTGGGTGCATATATGGTCACCATGTAAAGGCAAAAGGCTCAAAATCCGTTTTGTAAATAATAATGTTTTGTGAAAGTTTAAATTGATACGTTATCCTAGCACTCTACATTTCTTGATTATCAACTTATGATCCCTGTAGCTGTGAAATGATCTTTTGATATGTCCATTTTGTCTTTGAAGCCTAGACGATTTTGATTAAGTTTCAATTGTGTGGTTTTTAAATCTCATTTATTGCACAAGAACAGGGTATCTACCATGAAGCTCTACTAAATCTGGTTGGTTTATACTCCGACTTCTTGCGTGGGAATTCTTATGGAAGAAAGGTACTGGCTCGGCGTGACAGGTGCCTGCGGCATAAATAGACAAGCAAGTAAGAAATTGCATCTCTAGGGTGTCTGTTACGTTGGTTTCATTTTTCTGTCCCAAACTGAATCGTCGAGGGATTGATCTCTTTCGCTATCTTGTAGGGTTTCTTCCGCCTACATTTCAAGGTCACATTTGTCGGTAGGGCTGCAAGGGTTCGTTAATTGGAACAGTGGAAAATATGCGTGTGGATATCAGCAGCCGGGTAGGAGCTAACTTTAGTTTTTGTAACATCGAAATCCTGTCCAGAGGGGATCATAGAGCGATGTAGAGTTGAGTGATCCTCCAACGGTTTTGTGTTGGGGGAATAGGTTTTTGTATTGTGATCGCTCCCACAGTTGATTGTTGTACTCTGTCATGTCAACTGGGAAGGCAATAGCTATGAAGAAATTATTCTGAATTAACTCTGCAGTAATTTTCTTTTCTTTTATCCATGTAAAACAGTAAAAGTGGAAACAATGTAATAGTATGTGTTCTTACTGCTAAAAGTTTCAGTTTCAGATGCTATTTATACTTACGTAGGGAAATGTTTATTCACAATTCTGGATGGAATATTGTTCGGTAATATTTTTTTAATCGCTTGATAAATATTTAGTTTTATATTTAGAGCTGATTTTCACAATTTTTTTAGTTTCTTATGCATCTCTCTTTGTTTTTTTGCCATTGGATATGAATTAAGTAAATCAATTGAAAACAACAGACATGAAGGTAGGAGGAGAAAAAACGTTCGGTAATTATTTTCCTAATAAAGGACAAAGAAGGCCTGAAAAATGTTATTTTTGTTGCAGCATGTAATTTGTGTAAATTCTAGTAAATCACTATAGAATTTATAACATTTTAAAAATAATTTCTTGATTGTAATGTATCTCGTTTTTTACTACTATAAATAATACATAATTTCCTGATTGTACTACTATAAATAAAAAGGGTAAGAAATCACACCACTCACCAATTCTCTCTTTTATCTCTGCTTGCCGCCCCTCTTCCTCTCTCATTCAACAGTTAAATAAGCTTGCGACAATTTTTCCTTTCTATTAAGAAAATATTTTATAGAGAAAACGAATAAAATTATTGAGTCTAAACATAATCGAGAAGATTTCTGGCATTTGCTAGCAAACATTCCAATCCAAAGGCATTTTTTTGGGGGTAGGATTGTCTCCCGTTCTCTCTTCTCATATTTAAACAATTACGGTTAAACCACTTTAATATTTTATATTAATTTTCTATAGAATGAGAAAAACAAAATAGAGAATATGAGAGGAAGAAAGAAAAAAGGATGGAAAGAGGAGGGTGAGAAAATCCTTGTTCATTTTGGTATGCAGACGGTACGGGACACTGGTGGATCCATTAAGGGGCAATGGGGGTCAGCCATGGATTTAAATATCGAAAATATCGGCGAATCGTTTTTTTCGGTTACCGATATTTTAATGAGTATCCAATGAGTTTTCGTCAAAATATCGCGATATTATTTATAATATCGCGATATTATCGATATTATTGGTAATATGCTACTATATTATTAGTTAAAATTTTCTGAAAAGTCTCAATTTTGAAACTAAAGGGATTCGAACCCCCTCCCATTTGACTCTTAACACCTTAACCACCATATCACTTATGGTTGTTGTGATAATATGCTACTATATTTATATATATTGTTTTGTTTTGAATTCTTTTTACAAGAAACAAATTTGCACATATTCCAAATTTTTTGTGGTATTATATTTTAAATTGTGTCAATTAATTACTTAGTTAATGGCATGTGGTTTTTAATTTTTCTATTTTTTATTTGGTCACTTACATGGTACGGCTGGAAAAAATTCCCGAAAATCCCAAACCAAACCGAAAAATCCCCAAACCCAAACCGAAAAATCCCAAACCAAAACCATCCTGAAGTTCGGGAATCCCATCCCGAAAAATACCGAAATTTTCGATATGGGATTGGTTTCCAAATCCCATTTGTTTGGTAATCCCGAAAAATACCGAAGTATTCGGTTTCCTATTGACTTTTGGGTTTTGGTTCTTGAAAACCATTGTCATGGTTGCTGACTACTCTTCACAATACATTTACTCTACAAATAGAGATGATGAAGATAGTGAAAATTTTGAACCTCATAGGAACTCTATGTGGTACTAAGTCACTCATGTATCTTACCATGCAATGTATAAAGTGTAAAATATTGTACTAATTCATTATATATAAATAATTATGGTGTGTTTAAACTTCTTTCATTAATTACTACATATTTTCTACATTCACAATGTTTGCCAATTCGCTATATAATCAACTTAAATCAGTTAAATCCATCATGCAATGCATTTCCTTCCAATTTTTTGTGATAAACTAATAGATAATTGACTAAATAAACATCCTGCAAAGTTTCAATAAAAATTTCCAAGTTTTTCTTACAATTTCCGTGGTTTCCATGTAATTTTTATCGATATCGATATTATCCCGATATTTCCGTGTTTTCAGACTACCGATATTTCCGATATTACCGATATTTTCTTCCTTGGGGTCAGCTGACCTCCCGAACTTGGATGAACATCCATAGATACCTTAGATGCTGACCCTCCGAATTTCAATGAATGTCCATAAATACCTTGAGTGCTGCCATTTTGAAGATTAGAGTTGGCTTCATACATGCCTTCTAACCGACTTCAGGCCTATCAAAACCCGATGAATGTCCATGAATACCTTGGGTGCTGCCCTTTGCATACATTAACAGGTGTGTAGTATGCATTTCCAATGACTTTAGGCCTATCAGAACTTGATGAAATGGCGATATGCATGCTATTTTTGGTATAAAAAAATTTGCTGACCCCCTAATATTATTTCCTGGATCCGCCACTGGTACAAGATGGAAGGAAATGGGACGGATGGAACGGAAAGGGAGCAAAGATGCCCTCGGATCGAAACAAGGAGGAAGAAGAAGGAGACGAAGAGGTTATAATTTTGTGTTCCACGGATGTGGAACGAGTCGTTTCATGGGAGTGAGGCGGAACGAAAATTTACCCAAAATTCGTTTTGTAGAATAGCACGTTCCACCCGTTTTAAGCATACCAAACATGAGACGGAATGCCTCGTCGCACTCTGTTCCGTCCCTCCCACGTATCAGTACCTTTTTTTCCGTTGACCTTGACCCAAAAGTATCTTTACCGCCGTATAATTCAAATCGCCGCCAATTCCGCCGTCTAAAAATTAAAAGTAAATTCAGGTCCAAAGAAATTCCATTTGTGAAGCACTGCTTTTGAACCGTGTGACCACGGAGGACAAAAGTACTCTACGCCTCCGTCGTAGTAGGCAGCAGCCATGGCTCGGCGGACCTCGCTCCTTCTCATCTACTCCCTGCTGCTGAACCTCTGCGCCGTGTTTGCTTCACTCTCCGACGATCAGCGCCGTCCGATGATCCTCCCTCTCCATCTCTCGACTCCCATATCCAATTGGCACCACAGGCGACCCGACGGCCGGCGGCTCCAGAGATCGGTGCCCAACGCTCACATGAGGCTATACGACGATCTTCTCGCCAACGGGTTTGCCTTTCCTCCCAAATTTTGTATCTTTTGATATTTCGAATTATGTGATGATTTTAAGGTCGTGGAACTTGGAATTGGAAACAGGTACTACACGACGCGGGTGTGGATTGGGACGCCGCCGCAGCAATTCGCGCTGATTGTGGATACGGGAAGTACTGTTACTTATGTGCCTTGCTTTGACTGTGAACAGTGTGGTATTCATCAGGTTCGGCTTCATTTCCGTGCTTAATTCTAGTTATTAGTCGTTAAGTCTGCAATTAGGTTTTGCCTGTCTATCATACAGTAATATCTTTTAGTTTTTACAATTTTCTATACCTCTAGTTTGGGATGCTATCCGAATAATGTTAATTGCATCGCAGAAATGTTCGAGTGGGGTTTAGGATTGACTTCAGCTGTTTGGAGCAATAAAAGCTCGATAATTGTTGTTTACTATTCTTGATTGAAATTCAGTATAAAGTTTAGTATGCTTCTTAAGATTAAGAAGGTAGGGTCTAAAACAATGCGAATCACATTCGTTAGTTTAGCTGTAGTCTAGTAATGTGTTCAGTTTCTTTTCCATGTGCTAAAAGCAAGAAAGAATCGGAGAATTGTTTTCGGATTTCCGGAATTAAAAATAGAACTTCACCAAATGGGTTCTTAGTTCTTTTTTTGTTTGGAGCTGAACACTTCCTTTTTTCCGACTCCTTTTGTCAATCATTCTGCGTAGGTAGATGGTTTATTCAACTCGTGTGTTGAAGTCCTAACTAACTGCTTGCAGATTCTCTGTATGTTTGGATATATTTGAATTAACTCATTTGTATCGAAGCTAAATTGGTTTTGTTATGCAGGACCCCAGGTTCCAGCCTCATTTATCTAGTACATATCAACCTGTGAAGTGCAATATCAATTGTAACTGTGACAGGAAAGAAGCTCAATGCACTTATGAGCGGCGGTATGCTGAGATGAGCTCTAGTAGTGGGGTGCTTGGTGAGGACGTCATTTCATTTGGTAATGAGAGTGTGCTTGTGCCCCAGCGTGCTGTTTTTGGTTGTGAAAATGTTGAAACTGGTGATCTTTACAGTCAACGTGCTGATGGAATTATCGGTTTGGGTCGTGGTCAACTTAGTGTGATGGATCAACTTGCTGACAAGGGTGTTATTAGTGATTCATTCTCATTATGCTACGGAGGGATGGGTGTAGGAGGGGGTGCCATGGTTCTTGGCGGGATGAAATCTCCCCCTGATATGGTATTTGCTCACTCAGATCGCTTTCGCAGGTGCAGACTTTTATATTACCAATAAATTCAAACTTATTTTCATGAAGAATGTATTTTGTGCATCTCACACATATACTTTAGTTTTGGGATTGAAACAGTCCATATTACAACATTGACCTGAAGAAAATACATGTGGCCGGCAAACCTTTGAAGTTAAATCCCAAGATCTTTGATGGCAAGCATGGAACTGTATTGGATAGTGGAACTACTTATGCGTACCTTCCAAAGGATGCTTTTCATGCGTTCAAGGATGCTGTAAGTCTTCATCTTTTGAGTTTCTTCCTCTGTGTTAATACTTCTAAAATCTAGCTGATCCTGATACCTATCAAAAGGTCAAGGGTTTTTTTCTTTTCTTTTTCTGACTATAAAAGTAAATGGAAAAGGTGATTCATTGTTTACTTAAGAGGAAAAAAATTGAACTATTTACCTGAGGAAATGATTTAAGGGAGGTTTTTCGGTTTGCTGTCATCTATTTACCAGACACCCTCTTTTAACCATCAAGTATTGGTAAATCTTTTGGTTGGCAAATGTGCAGATTAAGAGGCAAATTCAGTCCCTCAAGCAAATCCATGGTCCTGACCCAAGTTATCAAGATATTTGTTTTTCAGGAGCTGGAAGGTAATTCCTGTAGAAAACTCGCATAGCTTGAGGTTTGCATGTTGATTTACTAATTGACTTAGTTCTTTATCTGAAAGTTTAACACAGAATTGTGCTTTAGGGATGTCACACAACTATCAAAAGTTTTTCCACAGGTTGATATGGTATTTGGCAATGGGCAGAAGTTATCACTGTCTCCAGAGAATTACCTGTTCCCGGTAACTTGATTATTTACTGTTCTTGAGCATGTATTTTTTAAATTATTATTGTAGCAAATCTGATTTAAGATGGTTCTGAGGCTGTATATTTGTCTTCCATAATTCGAAGTCTTATCTATAATCTATAATATTGTTAAGATTAAGAGAACTCTCTTGTCAATCATCCCATAGGACAAATCAAATATTCTATTATTTAAATATTTTGATACTGGGTTCAAAAGTTTAGAATAGTGTGATAATTTTGTTTTGCCTCGTTTCTACATTGCATTTTCTCTCTCCACTATAACTCTGGATGTGTTGCACTAACATTGTGTGTCTTATTACTTTTATTTCACAATACACACCCATTTTGATGCATTGTTTTTCTCTCTGCTTGGCTTGTTCCCTTTTTCCTCAGCATACAAAGGTTGGTGGTGCTTATTGCCTGGGGATTTTTGAAAATAGCGAGGATACTACTCTTTTAGGAGGTTAGTGGTTGCAAAATCACTCTATATTAGATGGTTTAGTATTGTTTTACAAATCTTTTGTACAACCACGTATTGCATACACGTTGGAAATATGCCCTCCTCCTTATATGTCCCAAACTGGTCCCAGCATTTGCACAACTGCAAGTGGGGATAGCTTACGATATGTTTGTTGATTGTACAGGAATCATTGCGCGTAATACTCTTGTGACTTATGACCGGAAAAACGATAAGATTGGCTTTTGGAAAACTAATTGTTCTGAACTATGGAAGAAATTGAATTATAGTAATGCCCCGCCTCCAGCACCTTTAGCTTCTGACGGCCGGAATATGAGTGTAGAAATTTCTCCTAACATTGCCCCAGGTGGATTGCCTGAAACACTTCTTCCAGGTAGAGTTAGTTTTTCTGTCAAATGTTCTGATGACCTTTATGATGCTTGATGTACAATTTCTTACTCTGACATTTTGATGTTAGGTTCTCATTTTTTCTCCAATTTAACATTTTTAGTTATAATTTCTCTATTTCTCTTGTGAAGCATTTGAAAATTGCTTGTCCACTGCAACTTTTTCAATTGTTTTGGTTGACATCTCAAATGTTTGATATGTAGGTGAACTTCAAATAGGGCTAATAAGTTTCGATATGAAGCTTAGCATCAATAACAGTATGAAACCCAACCTCACAGAACTCGCAGATTCTATTGCTCATGAGCTGGAAGTTGATATTTCGCAGGTATGGTTTAGCTACGTTATCTTGGACTTGAGAGTGTAGTTTTTTGTTTTTTGTTTTGTTTTTACGGGGGTCCTGCATGATTGGTATAGGTTGGGTCTGGGTCGCCCTAACCATGTAGCATCTTGCTTTACCAAGGCTCAACTGTGCTTATCTCAAGTATGATTCTGGACCTGTGCCTAAAGAGTCAAGATAAAATTATTCCCCCTTCTCCCAAGTGCCATAATATTTAAAATTAGAGGTCTTTCTTAATTCTGCGGATTTCACCATTGTCATTTCGTCAAATAAATGCTTAAGCTTGGGGTCATTGTTCTTGGTAACATACTCTAGCCCAACCGATTGCCACCCTTGGTGATCTTTAATTCCTGTTCTTGCTGTGTGCTAGTATATCTTCGATTACCTTACTAACCACAACACTTAACTCTTTTTCAGGTTCACTTAATGAACTACACCCATATAGGAAGTGATTTCGTTGTTAGATGGACAATCTTCCCTGCTGAATCTGCAACTGGCTTTTCTAATGCAAAAGCAACGGTAATAAATCTTCTGTTGCTGGATAACATGTACTTACAACTGGAGTTTTTTCCATCTGCTGACTAGAGTGTTGACTTAATCATTATTCAATATTGCAGGGCATAATTCTACGCTTAAAGGAGCATCATATGCAGCTTCCCCAGAAATTTGGAAGTTATCAGTTGGTCGAAGTGAAGGCTGAGCCTCAAAAGAAGCGGTATGCTACTTCACCTCGTTTTCTCTCATCCTTTTCTTTTCTCGCTCTCTAAAATTGCTCCTCACTAAATTAAGTGTCTGGTTTTGGAAATTTGATTTTGTTGATTTCATCATCCAGTTTTCATGATGATAGCCTCATGGACGTTTGTCTTTGCCGTACTTGATTTTCTGTTTCCTTTCATGTTTCTTTATCCAGTTTAGCTTTCGAATTTTGCTAGAGTTTTACACGAAGATTATTTCGTTGTTAAAATTGGACTGTGTTGGAGAATCGCAGGTCGTGGTGGAATCAACACTCTTTGGCGGTGGTAGTTGGATCTGTAATTACCTCAGTTGTCGGATTATTAGCATTGGGGACATGGCTGGTTAGGAAGTATAGATTGCAAGAGATCGTTTCGTACGAGCCTGTTGGTGCCAGTGCCGTTGTTCCTGAGCAAGAGCTTCAACCGCTTAGATAGTAACTTCGTACCAGTGTAGTTAGAATTTCTTTGACTCACACTCTGGAGATTCCGATATTGGGCAGCTCCGAAAGCAATACACACACACGGGGGGGGGCATTGAAGCCGAACATTCGGAGGAGATGAAATCTGCAATCCCTCTGTTACTCAATTACTGTGCAATAGAATTTCGGTATAGGAAAATGGAAAGACAAATAGGTGATGGAAAACTATGGATAAAATATTTTTCATTTTACTTGTACGTACGTATAAAAATACTCTTCAAACTTTCAGCTAATTTTTATATAAATTGTCCTTTCGCCTTCGGTTCAACGGTAAACCATCGATTTTCATGGTCAATGCTTGGATTTAACTTTTAAGTCAAAGAAATAAATAAGGATGTGCAGCGGAAGAAAAGAGGTGTTCGAAAATCACTTCACATAAATAGAAATACATTTGAAGAAATGAGAGATGGAAGTATGGTAAAAAGAGGGTGGGTGGGATGTGGAAAAACAGTATATAAAACTGTACGCAGTTAACAAGTCATGTCGTAAATGGTTCGCGCGCTTAAAGATGTGTTGTCACACATCTCATAACACAAACCGTATGAGTAGCATTGCATCAACTTTACGGATCATTTTGTTGTACCAAAGACATATTTATGGCGGGAATAAACGTGAGAGACAAAACCCACCAGCAATGACATTGTTTTACGTCTAAAAGTGGCAGCCACAGCTGGATACCGTCCTCGAGGGGGCAAGGGGAGTTTCTGTTTTTATCCCAAAGAAAGCAACCAGATTAGCTATGCGTATGTGATATCTAGCTGCAAAGCAACAAGTGGAACCTAATAAGTAGACCGCAAGTAATTTCCGCAATCCTCTTTTTTTGGGAAGAAGACACTAAATTTGTAGAAATTTTTTTGCAAACTAAATGACATAGAAGTTGATGATTGAATTATTAACGTGCTTATTTTCTATTAGTAACATATCATTTAGTTTGCAAATTTAGTCTACCTAGCATTACTCTTTCCGAAAATAGGAAAAGAGTAGAAAACAAATATGAGAGAGTGGAAACTACTTCCGATACAAAATTAGGTTCGACATTGGTTCACTCGTTGATAAAATTAGGTTCGACATTAGGTTCGACAAAATTAGGTTCGACATTGGTTCACTCTTGTAGCATTGAATGACACGTAGCATTGAAGCCACATCCACTATAAATTACTAGGAATTCATTAAATGTGTGGGAGACTAAAAAACTTGAATCAGGTAATCTAATTAGTTGGATGTTCCGATCATTCAATAACAACTCTTAACGTCGTACTTCGATTGCATAGCTGTTGACATCATCTCTATATATTTGTGAGTACGTAACATTTACGTGACGGGGAATTGAGGCCATGGCATCATGTTACTTGGTGGGAGCAGAAATTGTTTTGACGGGAACAAGTCGGTAACAAGCTGGGTCTTGCAAGTACATATGACGTGGCAGAGTACCAATCGGAGTGCCAACTGGGTCTCTCGGAATATGGGATGGGGACCTCATGCATGACAAATGGCCTCTGAAGAGATGAGACGTGCTATGTATGCATGTGAAATTGTTATCTGTCAACCTCTCCCAGAAAATATTTTTCTTTTTCAACCAATATTGTTCAACCAATATTGTATAATCTCTTCTCCACCCTCCTCCAGAGATCCACCCGCATATCCCTCCTCTGTATGAATATGGAAGGTTTCACCGCTCCAATTCAATAATACAATGACATATACATTGTATTTTAGATCTGAATAAACTCATTCATATAATTGTTATACAATATTTCAAAGTTACATACAAAAAAACAATATTACTGAAGAGAAAGACTCGAATGCAGATCTTGAATGCATAAATAAATGGTCTTAACCGACTTAATGTTAAAATTTGTTAGGAACGTTATTAGTGCTTGCTTACAATGGCGGAGTTGTTACACTCTTGCTAAATTATTACTAAAATATCATTATTCTTTGAAAATAATGAAATACACCTTAAATTGGTACGAACCTCCACTTTATTAATATATAAAAGTTACACAATAATATCAACTTTCGTTCATATTTTGTAGGGTACCTCCCAGGCACAAATGCATACCAACACCATCACAAATGACCACAAAAGAAAATGAATCAATTAAGGGCACTTGTCCTCGCCCTTGGAGTTTTTGAGGTCCCTATAGCAAGGGCACTCGTCCTTGTTCCCATAAGTCCCCGATGGAACGCAGTGACATTTCTCACAACATATTCCACAGTACTTCAAGCACCTTTCCTTGTATCCAGCTTTTGAACATCTCACCCCACACTTCGAGTCACAAAATGCTGCAAAATTCATAACAAAATTCATGCAAATAGGTAGGTTAATTAGAACACCATATATATATATATATATATATATATATATATATATATATATATATATTAGTTTCAACAAAGTTATATTCTAAACTACTTTAATCTATAAAAAGGTACTCTTACTCGACTGTAAGAAAGTGAACACATTATCCTGACTAATTGACCTAACTCAAATTTGCCATATATTCCTAGTTTTAGAAACAAATTAAGAGAGGAAAGAAAAATGAAAGAAGAATATTATGAACTCTAGAGAAACATGGTTAATTAATTACACAAAAAGAGTAGCTAGTTGAAAAAAGTAAGGATCGTACGAGACCCAGCCATTGATGCCTCAAAGAAAGAGGAGCTGAGGACAAGGCAAACAAGCATGAAGGTTGCAAAGACGAGCTTCATTTTTGCCAAGAAAAAGATGAGAGGTTGAAGATGGAAAGATCAGTAATCTGGCGAGCAATGGAAACCTTTTTTTTTGTGAGTGTATATGGTGCTTTAGATGTGAGAAATGAGGGGTATTTATAGTAGGAGGGGTAGGTAAAAGGGGTAGGAATGTATAATACTTATGCAGTTTAAATTAAATATAAGAGAATAGTTGTTTACAAGCAAATTTACAGAGGAGATCATTGCTTCAACGTAAGAATAAAATAAATAGGAGATTAATTTTAGACAATGAATCTATTAAGATGGTCATTGAGATTATCCACGATCAATTATTTTGGTGAAATTTTTTCGTTAAATTGAAGAAACCATGGGAATGGTTGATTTGAATACCCTCAATTTAACCGAATTTTTTTACAAAAGAACTAAAATAATTGACTATGAATAATTTCAGAAACTACTTTTATAAATTTTAAATCTCAGAGTTTATAGTGGATAAAAAAGATTTTCGTAAAAAGGATTCTCGATGTTCTAGAGTGTACTATAATTTTCATAAAAAGAAGAAGGGGATTGAGAAGGCAGCTGGAAAAGGAGTGCATATAGCTCCGGAAAGAACAAAAACGAAGAATTTAGTCAGTTTAATGTTGACCAAAAGTCAATGTTAAATGTTTTTACATTTGCCCATGCCTCTTTCAACATGGCATTAGATTGGATTGGCACGTAAGTGGACTACAAAACGCGTTTTGTATCTTTCACTAAATGGACAGATGGCTAAAGGGTCTATCCAATAACGCTTTACAAAATAATTTTTGAAAAACTATTCTATAAAACAAAAAACGACAAATAGAATTTTGCATTTATGCAATTTGAGAATGAGTTTAATAATGTAGTTCGAGAATGACTTCAAAAAATAAATACATTGAAAACACTACTAGTACCAAATATCAATATATATATATATATATATATATAATTTTATGTTTGGTAGTGATGATGATGAGACGATGAAGAAAGTGGTGGCGGCGACAGCAGCATTAGTGATAAAATCATGGCATACATGATTTTATATTTTATTAGAACTCTTAACTTTGTTTTATAATGTATCTTTTATTTTCTATTATTTTGAAAACTGTTTTTAAAAACAAAGAAAACATCGATTTGATATTCTACAAAACTTAGGCTAAACATTGTTTTTTTAATATATTTTCACAGTCTACCAAACACATTTTTCACCCATTTTTGTATCTTAAAAACGAAAAACTGTTTTGCAAAAAGTTAATGAACAGTCCCTAAATAACAAAGAAGGTTGTAGGTAAAGGCAAAGAGTGGTACACATAAGTACCGAGTTGTATGATCAAATCTGTGTAAGAGACCATCAGATATTAATGCATTTTGTATTAGTAGACGATTGCTCATGAACTTGTGGGCGTCCTTTTACACACTTACTGATACGAACACATAATACCTAAGTTGCCTAAACTGTAAACCAACCACTTTGTTGACAACTAAAAAATTCTAGACGGATTTAGAATTAGAACACCGTAGAACTCCAAGTCTAAAGTTGAAATAAAACAGAGAGCCAAAACTTTAGCCTTTTAGTGAATGTGTATAATGCCACTACCACCGAAGGAGGATGGTCGGTCCCGTCATTTGCCATTCAACATTGCCTATCACCAAACACCAAGTCAAATACATTCAAAGCCCTCTCCTCGTCATCTTGCAAACCATATTTTGGTTTATCTTCCTTAATTTCAACAAAAATTCTAATCCATTCAATTTTAAGTCAATGTCAATAAAGAATCTCCAAGCTTCCATGTTGCATCACTTAGCTGGCATGGTGCTGACTTTTGTCGGCTTACATGAATTCGAGAGAAGACAAAATTTAGGAATTTTTTTTGAAATGTTAGATGAACTTATATCTATTTTTTAATTTGTTATATAAACTAAAATTTTAAGCAATTTGTCATATTAACTATTCGAAATCATTAATTTGTCATCTCGACCTCCGTTAAGTTTTCCATCCAAAATAAGTCATATTCCTTGCATATGACTTGTGCTCAGAATTATTTCTGTCATTTTAACACTCTACTTCCTTCTATTAAGTTGCATTCGATCAAAACATTTATAGGGTGTTCAGTTTAGCATGTTATGAAATCAAATTTTATATGGGCTCTGTAATATAAGAAACGAGTTGACGTTTTGTGCCAGAAAATGAATTTGTAGATGCATATACGATGCTCGAACACAACGATCGAGATGAATACCCTTGAACACAAAATTTAAGAGTTTTATTAAAGAAAAGTAAAAAACTTGTAAAAAGATCTTAAATGATAGAAATAATCTTGAACACAAGTCATCTGCGGACTTATTTTGGATGGAAAACTTAACGGAGTTAGGGTGAGATGACAAATTGATGATTTCAAAGAGTTGGTATGACAAATTGCTTAAAATTTTAGGTTATATAACAAATTGGAAAATGTGTACAAGTTCATATGACATTTTAAAAATTTTCCCTAAAATTTATGTTGATCAGAAGTTGCACATAACAAACTATAACTTGTATCAAGCAGTTTCATTTTTTATTGTATCGAGTCATTTTATAATAAAATCTCATGCATGTTGGACAAGTTACTAAGGGCAATCCCTAACCAACACAAACTAAAATGTTGTATTTTGTTCAGACTACTACGAGCTGGTCTCACACGATTGTCTTTAATTTTTGTATATGATCTATCAGACGTAAGATCTGCTCCTTGGAAAAAAGCAAAAAAGCTTTTTTGGTTAGGCTTAATTGGTATTGCTCATATACTTGATAGGAGTTTGAATCACAAGACACAAATGTGAGATGATGTAATATCCATCGATCAAAGGTACGTTGTAGCTTGTAAGTAAAGATGTGTTAATGGCAGTTTCCTCACCAACACGGTTTAATTTTCGAATGCGTGTGGGCTGTGTTGTCCATGCCCTTAAGACAAGAAAGAAATCGTTGTCAAAATATTGAGGAAGGTCCGAAGCAGACAAAGGCCTGAGGATTCTTGCCTACTGGCATCCAGCGGAGTTCGAGCCCATGAGAATATTAGCTTCGGGCCCATCAAGTTATGCATATCGTTAGTAGTTAACAAGATCACAATTGGAGAGAATCGTCTTGAGTTCTACATTTTTAAGTCCTTAAAAAGAGCCTCAAATTAATTGGGTTCGATATTGTTTTTTTTTAATTTTTTTTTTATGTAAATTGGAGTTCAATTCCAAGCTCGTTTAAATAATTTAGGCGAAGTTTTCTCTTTTGATGCGAGATAACTTTTAACGTGTCTTTTCACGTCAATCAAATTAAGAACTTAACACGTATACAATGTACATTAAATAATGATAAGATACTAGATTAACATGTTGAGATACAATGAGCGAAGGATAGGGAACCACCACCTGAACCATGGACAACGAAAGTATTAATTGAATGTGAAATGTTGCTGTCTTTGATAGTTGCCTCACTTCCAAGTGAAATGAATGACCACCCAAAACCACAAAATCTCTGGTGGTCCGAAAATGTACGTGCCAAATTGTATGTCCTAAGTAAATGGGTCGTCCTCAACCCATATCAACTAGAATAACTTGTACTGAATGAATTCACTACGTAGTGTTTTTTGTTCAATATTGCATTGTCATGTTCAAGTTTTTCTCTCCATGACAATGTATTACTGAACCAAAACGCCACATAGTGGTGAACCCATTCTCTATAAGTTGCTCTTCATATCAAAGTTGGTTTGATGTTAAAAAATGGGGCACTCATAGGAAAGATTTTTCAATGTGTTTGGAACACAGGACAGTACTTAATATGCTATTATACAAGTGAAAAGAAGATTTGTTTTCAAATGTTCATTCACTAATATAATGACATATGATGTACGTGCTCGTGGTCCGAACATGGTTGAAAAGCGTCATTATTGCCATTTAAAACCATGATATTATGGCAACTGATGCATAAAAACATCATTAATGGTTGCATGTGGTCGTCTTCAACATGCATAATTAGTTTACTATGGGAAAATTGAAATGTAACCAACTCGCTCTGGTCTAACGGTTTTCTCTTTACATTATTGGAGGGTTTCCCAAATTCAAATCGGTAATATTTTGCAAAAGCACGTGACTGGGAAGCCCTTAACTTTGGGCCTTGGCAACCACAGCCTGTTTGAAATGAACTTTTTTGGGCCTGACTCTTCTCATTTATGGGCCGATGTCCACGACTGCAAGACTGAGAGGGCCCATTACTTTTCACTTAAACAAGAAAAATGGAAACCTAACTTATTCCCGTGATTAGCGTAGCTGGTGCTTTTTCGCCTTTCAGACCAAGGAAGTGCAGGTGTGTAAGTGGGGGACACTTTATTTTATTTTCGGTTATTGTCTCCATCAATGAATATAAAATATGGGAAATAAATTGACCAATATGATACGAGATAAAGTTGACCACCATACGTGAGTTGGAGTTGCGAAAATAAATTTGTATAAGCAACAAGATCCCACATTTCTTGTCCCTTTAATTGATGTTAAATTTGGTTTATACATCATATTATTAAACTAGTTATTAGTTTAGTGATATTTTTTTGTCAATTATCAAAACAATCAGAAATGTCATAAAAACTTCCGCTCTTGGGGGGTGTCTTCAGCAACGAGGAACATCTTAAACTTGAGTTTCTTTTGTGATAAATAAGATGTTTAACCATTATAACAATGTCAGAAACTTGAAGCTTAGTTGTTACAAAATATTCATTTTTATACACAACACGAGGTATTGAGTTCGAATTCCCCTCTTCCGTATAACTTGTATAAAAGTAAGTTGATTTAATTTTTCAATTTTGCAAAAATCTATGGTTAGCTCATCCTCCTAATTCCCTTTGGAACCCTAAGAAGTTTACCTAAGTTTTTGGTCAGGACATAATTGCAGGGGACAAACAAACTCTCTCACGCAGGAAGATATTTGTCGTGGCATCTGGCAGTAGCAGAATCAATTAATTATGTCAATCTACAGAAAATCTATTAAAAACGTCCCCACGAATTCAACAACCAACGCTTCCTTTCGGGGTCCCTAACTATCTAACACCCATCAAGGAATTGTCTTTGTCACCCCGCCCAAGTCCGGCTCCATGTTAGGTGGCTAGGTCCATGCCGATCCTTTAGACTGAGGCTTGCAAATTATAAAACAAATGATTTTGTTTTGAATCGTGACAATTAGGTTGCAAACTAATGAGAATATCACATGTAGTCGTATATTAAAAGGTCAACAACAAAAGGGTGACTCCAAATCCATAAACCTCTCCGCTTTGTAAGGATTGAAGACAATATAGTTTTACCCTTATTTTGCTAAAATGTTGTTTTCACAACTCGAATCCGTAATCATTCGGTCAAAAATGAGCAACATTTTCCTTTTCTCACTATTCCCTCTCACTCTTGGAATTACAAACTAGGAAAATTTACAATAACCGATCTCCTCATCTAACAAGGAAGCTATAGAAACTAAATATAAAAAACATCAATCGCAAACTAGATAAGGTGCGGAATTTCAACATATTGCTTTGAGTTTAAGCCTTACCAATTTGAACGCAAAAGGACCAACCGTAGCCAAACACCAACCCCCAAAATTTACTTGTTTTGCAGGTTATTTTTCATCAAAGTCGTTGAAAGTTTGGTGCTCTAACATGACGCATTATTCAAACGTAAAAAGCTCGGTTCCCAAGTCAAAAACAAGGTACACATTTCTTTCCATGAGTGCATAAATTTGTCCTGTTTATATCTTTTTTTGAGTTAAGAATGATTTAGCGTTTTGCTCTGCTGATTATATTACACGACGGAAAAAAATATAGATTTTGTTCCTTGGAGCATGCTTAGGAAGCTTTGCACGCTGATAATAAAATAGGAGAAGCCATCGATTCACACTCATTAAGACATCCAACATGATCTTTTTTTTTTTTTTTTTTTACTTTTTAATTCCAAAAACATATCATGTTTTCATGTTTTTAAATTTACCGAACAACAAGAAGCAGCCAATAAAGCAACAATCCAACAACTAAAGATCCGAGATTACATTACTTGCCGTTTGACCGTTGATAAACGGCGCCAACCCCACAGAGTCACAGATCCTCACGGCCTCTGCCATATCAAATTGGTCACGAGAAAAATATTGCCCCCAAAATTTCCAGTTTTCCATAACCAGAAAACTTTTTAATTTGTCAGGGCGTCGTCGTATTGTAGTAGCCCTGCACGCTTCAGCGGCTCATGCTAATGCTATGGTCCTATGAAACCTTATAATAAGGAGGACAAATTTTATGTTTCGAAAATTTTACGGTGACAGTGTTTTAAATCAATAATACTTTTGATATTCAAAGCTATAGGAATATTGCTAGTGTTGCATTTCGAAAACAAATTATTTGGTTTGAACAACCAGACCACAAGACTGTCTGGCCGAATAGTGGCACCAGTCTTCTACGGGCAAGGTTGGATGGGTATTTTTGTGTTTATGGATAGATAGACATGTGGTCCGATTGTTTAATACTTTATCCACAATAACAATGTTGCAATTATATAAATTAACATATATCAGTACGTAATTGATTTATGATAACTGTTGCGTTAAACATAAAAGTTTTCTCAAAAATAAGGTACCAAATAAGAAAATGGGTGAGTGGAAAATGACAAATAAGCCATTAACCAACCGCTCTTCTCTTCACACCTTCCTGCTGGTTGGCGAAATCCCCCGCCAGACAAAGAAAAAAAGTACAAAAGTGAAAATACAACTATTCTCCAGTAATTAGTAGACAAACAGAAAAAAGAAAAGAAAAATAGAAAAAGGAGGGGATAGTGAAAGAAGGGAAATTCTGGGAATGTAAATAAATACAGCTCTCTGCTCGCTCCCCCAGTCCCACAGTAGTGGTAATACTAGTGTGTGCTGTTGCTTGTCTCTCTCGGCGCAATATTTTTCCTTCGTTTAATCATTACCACCCTTTTTATTTCCTCCAAAAATCAAAACCCAGAAGTTGCTTTCACCAAAGCTCCCTTCTTTCTTCTCACTCTCTCACTTCTTCCCTGCAAAGCCCACAAACCACACCTCTCATTTTTCCACTTCTTCTGCAGAATTTTGGGTGAGGGGCAGAGCTGTCAAATGGAGAGAAAGCAGGGTTTTTTTTCGGCTTTGAAGGAGGAGGTGACAAGGGGGCTGTCGCCGGGGAGGTCGAGGGCGAAAAGTCCGGCCAGGAGTGGGTCCCCAATGTCGGGGCTGCTCAGGCGGCGGAGGAATCATCACGTGGCGCAGCCGGAGCCGTTGATGATTCTGAGATCCGGGAACTTGAGGCCCACCGAGGCGCTGTCGCCGCTGAAGGAAGGGCCCGATGGGACGGACGGTGGAGATTCGAGGATGGAGGGGAAGTGGGGCCACTGGATGAAGGGGCAGCTGTGCAGGGCGCCTTCGGTTTCGTGCTCCACCTACAAAAGGTCGGATCTGCGCCTGCTGCTTGGGGTTCTGGGTGCTCCGCTCGCCCCGGTGCACGTTAGCACCACTGAGCCTCTGCCTCACCTTAGCATCAAAGACACACCCATTGTAAGTCCTTCCCTTGACATGTAACTTTTGCTGATTACTCCTCCAAATCCAACCAAATTGATTTTCTGAATGCTGAAAACTTGAAAGGGTCCAAATTTTAGTATAAATCTGACAACTTTGGAAGCTATAAATTTGGTTTAGTTTACGTTCATTTTTGTGAAAATTAATGTTTCTGTAGATTTTTTTCCTTTTTTTTTGTTTATTCATTTTTCAATTTCCAGAAAAGAAAATAAAAAAAGAGATTCATCAACTAGTTTCCTATGCATGCCGGATTTTTTTATATAAAAGTTTGTGGGACATTTTGATTATCTGCTCCACATGTTTATTAGAGTAAGTTCCTTTGATTTCACGCATGCTGATCTCATTATCATAAGCGAAAGAAGAATTTGCGTTGCAACCGGTTGTATGTCCCTTGTGTCACGCGACGAGGACATGAGGGGATATACAACCGTGGATAGCTAAGAATCTTTCGGTTTGATGGCGATCGTGTTCATACACACTTTGTGCAACTTTTTCCTTTTCCTTTTTACCGCATACCCTTTACAATTTTCATCAAACTGTGATCTCACCGTGCAGTTCTCAGTTTTCAACTGCATTTTATATGAACTGAACTGGAATGTTGAATCTGTGTATTTGACGCCAAGTGTATCTGCAGATGTGAAGCCTAAGGCTGTGGGGATTAATTTCATTTCATCATTTTATATGAAGTGGACAGGACCTTTTTCTTCATTTCGGTTTTTACAGAAACCCTCTAAACACAATTTTTTTTAATATGTTTTGCAGGAGACTTCATCTGCTCAGTATATATTGCAGCAGTATACAGCGGCATCAGGAGGGCAGAAGCTTCAGAACTCAATCCACAATGCTTATGCTATGGGAAAGGTGAGAATGATCGCTTCGGAGTTTGAAACGGCCAACAGGGTTGTACGGAACAAGAATTCCTCCAAAGCAGCAGACTCGGGCGGCTTTGTCCTGTGGCAGATGCATCCAGACATGTGGTATGTGGAGCTTGCACTTGGCGGCAGCAAGGTTCACGCTGGTTGCAATGGAAAGCTTGTGTGGAGGCACACGCCTTGGCTTGGTGCACATGCTGCAAAAGGGCCTGTCAGACCCTTGCGACGGGCACTTCAGGTAAACGCTAGTCCTGCTTTGTTTGGCTCGGTTTGCCTTTGCCGTGCACAATTTAATCACTGTGTTTATTTATTGAATACAGGGGCTTGACCCACGAACCACTGCTAGTATGTTTACCAGCTCAAGATGCATTGGTGAAAAGAAGATAAATGGCGAGGATTGTTTCATCCTCAAGCTTTCTGCAGATCCTTTGACGCTGAAAGCCAGGAGCGAAGGGCCTGCGGAGATCATTAGGCATGTTTTATTTGGCTACTTCAGCCAGAAAACAGGGCTCCTTGTACACTTGGAAGATTCCCATTTGACCCGCATTCAGAACAACGGAGGTGATGCTGTTTACTGGGAGACCACAATCAACTCATTCCTGGATGATTACAAGCCCGTTGAGGGGATTATGATCGCTCACTCAGGACGTTCAGTAGTAACCCTATTCAGGTTTGGAGAAACTGCAATGAGCCACACCAAGACGAGGATGGAAGAAGCTTGGACAGTTGAGGAAGTGGCATTCAATGTCCCTGGCTTGTCAATGGACTGTTTCATCCCTCCTGCTGAGCTAAGATTTGCTACCATGAGTGAAGCCTGTGAGCTCCCTCAGGGTCAGACTGTAAATAACACTGCGGCAGCAGCTGCATATCGGGCGAAAGTTGCATCATTCGAGAAGTCTCATGAAGGCAACGCAAGTAATCTTATGTGGAAAATGGATGTTTGAAAGAATAATTGTATGGACTGACTTATATCAAAGGTAGGCATGGTAAGATAGGAGCCGAGTTGCATGCAGGCCTTCTGTGATGGATCGATGTAGTTTCAAACTTGTACATAGTGAGTTGTCTGTAGATTTTCTCAGGTGCCTGAAAAATTGTTGTGCTCGAGTAAAAAATCATTGTGGAGTCGGGACTTGGGTTTTTGGTGGATGATTGAGCTGCGTAACGGAGCTCATTTAGAACCAATACTGATTAGGATTCCTCTTAAGATCAGTTACTATTTATGTAAAATTCGTATTTTGTAGGGTTTGATGCAAAATTGTACTTAATTTCAGATTGACTTGGAGGTTCTGCATTGTACCTTTTTAAAGTTAGATTTGCGAAAAATCAAAACTGAAAAGAAAAAAATGCAAATATTGAAGTCACCCTTTCATTCTTCCCCTGTTGGTAAGGGTTTTTTATCCGATCAAGGCCTAAAGGTCTGGAGTTTGGCCCAAAGAATCAAAGCCTGCTTAAGTATTGGTAGTAAAGTCTACAGACTTGAATCTCATGCACGACTAAAAAACAAAAACAAAAGGATCACCGGATGAGAGCTAAAGCGATACTCTATATTAGTTTACGAAATAGAGGGAGAGCTTGAAATCGTATTCACGTGCAAGGAAAATGTACTTGATTTTTTTTTAAGATTTCAACCAAAACAATTTAGAAACAAAGAAAAAAAATGAATCAAACGGTTCTTGATTGTTTACGGAAGGTTTTTGTATATATACACATATGCCGTCCTATGTTTACATTTGTTGAGTGGTTTATTCAATTAGACGTTAATTTAAATGAACCATAATTATACAGCCTTATAAATTAAATTCATATGCAACTAAAATGCATGTGTCATCTGTGTGACTTATTTCATATTTTACATGTACATTCACTCACCCTTAACATAGCAGAACACCATCATCCTTCGAGCGCAAGTCGTCTTCGGGAATCCATCGACGAGTCATGTGGATTCGATGCGTCTAAAAATGTTCCAAAAATATTTATTCAAAAATTGAATATAAAGTGATTTATTTGCTTAAAATTTTCAAAATTTTTTGGAGATCTTTGCGTGTTTTTTGAGAGAATTGTGAATTTCTAACACTAACAAAGTTGCAGAAAGCGAGTTACTGAATCAACTGACTTGGGCGATTGCAAAGAGCTTTGGCTATTGACCTTGAAGTTTGCTATCTTGTACTCAGACTCGGTTGGGGTCTCATTTCGAGTGATTATGCGGAAGCAAACAAGGAGGAGTGGTTGAGGAGTCAGCTGCCATTGGGCTGGGTTGTGGAGAGTATGTGACAGGACAAGTGGTTGAGGATATAGGGATTTTGTTTGTAGAAGATTTGAAGTTGTTCATTTTTGAATATCTCTACTAAGAACCGTGTCAAGAGAATTAAGATGTGATTAGTGTATTGAAATCTATCTTTTGCGATATAAAATTAGTTTCCTCCAATATCCCACAAACAATTTTTTTGGGTGTTAGATTGCTTGCATAAAGTTGTATTCTCGTTTTATTTTGCGAGAACTGAGACCTCCCTGAACCAATCAAAGTTTATGTGATACATATGCATACAAAACTTGCATGGACCATATAATTTGTGTGAAAGTCTTATTAGTTCCTCATAAGTTGTGTGCATAATTATATATACGCCTCCTGCCCTACCAAAACATTCAAACTCAACGAAGGAATAGCAATTTGGGGAAGACATGGAAGACCAACTGGAATAAACTACGACAAAAATTTTACAGAATTAGCACTTGTAACAAAAATAATAATAATAAAAAAAGAGAGGTGTGCAACTCAGATTTGAAGTTGCTGGTAACTACTACACCATTGCATTCCAATCATCTTTTGGATATTGAAAAACAAAAGCATTAGTTCTAATCATCATGAGCTTTATAAACCGATGTAGCTATTCTCCACGCCAATCCTACGAACAAGCAATAAACTAAACACCAGAAACATGTCTGCACATCGCAACACTTGGTTACCAATCACCAGAGAGTCATGTTACTCCCACGAATCTTCGAAGTGTATTGTTTAAACTCTAATTACCATTTCCAGAGAAGATTAAACTCTAATAAATCGCCTCTTTTCATGTCCTCTTGTTTTCCAATCTATATATAGTATGTGTATGTAACAGCCGCATATTCTTGAGACCTCCACCCAGTTGTACTAAATTACTAATTCTGTTTTCTAAAAGTTTTGCTAGTTATGGATTTAATATTTGTTTGAATTAGGTTAAGTTGAGAAGGACCACAAGAACCACCTTCTGTTACAACCGACTGAAGTAGAGCAACTTACATGACACGAGATGTCACGATGGTAGTGTATCTTTGCCATGCAAGTCGGAAACTGATACCACGTCTTCAGGTTGTGGTCCCTCAACTCCCTTTTGCAACAAACCCATCTGTAATCACAATAAATTTTGCTGCATTATTATAAGTAGAATAGTAAGTAGAATAGAAAGACCTAGATTTTGGTTTTTAGAGTAGCTTTTGAAGAAGATTAATAGTAGAGTAGCATTAGACCTGTTGACAAGGGAACTTAAAACGAAAATCAAGGTTCCAGACAACATGATGTCAAATGTGCATTGAAAGCAGAAAGTTTGTGTTCTAATAAATGTTTATTGGTTGGAATTACACTTGGTAGATTTTGAGGATCTATGATATATCTTGCTTACGCGATCCTTAATTAGCTGTATTAAGACAAATTAGTATTTTACAGGAAAAATAATGCAGATTAATGAAGAAAGTAGAGACCTGATTCGAAGAATAACTGAAAGGCCTTCCTTCAGAAATGAGGACCACTTTGCTTTGCAATGTCAGATGACAATTCCACATGCTTCTTTATTTGTTACCTATGTGGCTGTCACAAGGCCAGCAATTTGTAAAAACCCAACACCACTCCACAACACAAATTGAATCCAATAATATTACAAATTATATGAACAAACGCCTCATGCAATTAAAAGAATTGAACAAAATACAAACCCACCTTAGAAATCAGATCCTCTATATGAGCTAGCTAGAAACTAAAGAGAAACTTCCATGCCGCGCGCACCATCTCTCTCATTACATGATCCAGCAATTACTTAATGAGTCAAAAATTTATTATACTTTAGTATATAGCATAATTAGAGTAATGAATGGTTAAATACGCAATCTTAGTGTATGATATATATATATATATAAAGAGATAGACACACGAAAGCAAAGTTTTGTTTATGACAACCTTTATGTGGGGAGACTAACCTTTCTCGAAAATAAAGGCACAAATAATTCAACAGTACAAAGATGCCTCACAATATAAGATTTTAAATACAATACATGCGCCGTTGATGTCACTAAGCTACAAACACCTGGCCACTCTGCCCACTTGATCAATTTTGACCTTTTCCTTTCAATTCCCCTTATTGCTCTCCACAAAACCAAAACCCTAAATTCTCAACCTTTGCCCTCAGTCATGGATTCCCTGAAGAAAAAGGAGAAGAAAAACCTGCTCACCACAAAAGAGCAGGCTTGCACTAGACAGTTTTGCTTCTTTTGTACCATGAAAGAGCCAAACTCCTTCAAGAGAAGAGCTGGAATATCAGCCTGTTTCAAGGAACTACCTCACAGGGAAGACCAAGGAAATGTTCTAGTGCTAAGCAGCCTATGGAATGCTGCTATGGCTCACCCTGAAGACCCAGAGTTCCCATCCCTTGGAATCTTTGAGTGCATGGTACGGTTTATCCACAAAGGCATCAACAACAAGAGTAATACTTGGCTTCAGAGGGACCAAAACATCTACATCCCTTACTATGCAGCTCATGTCATTGGTTCTTACACCATGAACAAGGCTGAGTTCGCTGAAAAGGCAGTGGCATCAGGCGTGATTCCACCGCTTTTGGAGCTCCTCAGAGGGAAGATGAGTTGGGTCGAGCAAAGAGTTGCGGTTCGAGCGCTAGGTCACCTTGCAAGCTACGAGAGTACATTCGAAGCTGTGGCGGAGTACGAAGAAGAGGTGGTGAGATTAGCCATGAAATTAGCCTCTACATGTCTTGATGCGGTGTATGTTAGTTTTGTGGGGGTGAAAGATGAGAGAAAAAGACAGAAATACCATTGTGATTTGCTCACAAGAGGTGTTGGGGGATTTGAAATGGAGAACCGCAAGGCAGAAGAATGGGCTAGTCAGCTTCAGTGTTGGTGTCTCTATATCTTAAATTGTTTTGCTTGCAAAGAGAGGTCTTTGAATCTCATTTGTAATGGGGATTTTTTAAAACAGTTGTGTGGAATGTGGGGTGGATTAGCCAATCAATCTTCACCAGCTGGCGTTGGACTTGTTAGGATTTTGTGCTATGGTAAATATGGAAGGAAAAAAATTGCTGAATCAAAGGAAGCTATTGAGAGCCTGTGTAATCTCTCAAGGTCTTCAGATGATTGGCAGTACATGGGGATCGACTGCCTCTTGTTGCTTCTCAAAGACCCGAATACGAGGTACAAAGTTATTAATATGGCCGCCTCGTTTCTTATAGATTTGGTTGAACTCAAAAGCCTTGGAGATAGATCAAACGTAGGTGAAGCAATCACAAAAGCACTTCTTCTAAACAAGTTGAACAAGAACAGAAGAATTGAAAAATATTTGGAAGAGGTTTGGAATTTGAAGGTAGAGAGGAGAAGGAAGGAGAGAGTGTTGTCTCAAGAAAAAAATGAGGAAAGTAGGGTTTTGGTGGATTTAATTAAACAAGAAGCAAATCATATGGTTTGTATGGGAGAAATAGAGGGAGCTATAATTAAGTATTCTGAAGCATTAGAAATGTGCCCATTAGGGTTGAGAAAAGATAGAATGGTGCTTTATAGCAATAGAGCTCAGTGTCAGTTGCTTATTGGAAAAGCAGATGCCGCCATTAGAGACTCGACAAGAGCTCTCTGCTTGTCAAGTCCGGTGAATTCTCACAGCAGAAGTCTTTGGAGAAGATCACAGGCTTATGACATGAAAGGATTGGCCAAAGAAAGCATGATGGACTGTTTGATGTTCATCAATGGCTGCATCAAGTCTGGGAGCAGAAAACGGATGAAGGTTCCATACTATGCCGCACGTATGATCAACAAACAGATGGACGCCACTTGGCTCTTCGCCACTGCCAGGTCAAAGATGGCAACAAGTGATGATCAAGACTTTCAAGCGACGAAAGAAGTACAAGTGTCGGAAGGTAGGGTTAACTTATACGAGAGTGGCAACGACAAGCAAGATTACCATGATGAAATGAGGAGAATTATGATGGAGAAGAAAGGTAAGTGAAATTAAATTTGGCACTCGAAATTTCCAATACTAGAATGAGACAGTGTATACAACCATCGTTACGTCTTGTGCCAATAATACAACGTTATGTAGGTTGTAACATTAGCACAAAGCGACACATTGATGATATACTCATGTCATGTAAGATCACTTGTAAATGTTTGAAATTCAAATATTAGGTTAATACAATTGTTTCCTTTTTCTAACGTGCGGTGTGTGTACGTCTTTGCAACTTTTTAGGGTTTATCAAGTGGAAGTATCAATCACCTTTGTGCTGTATCTTTTTCAGGTCTGTCCACCATTTTAGAAGAACCTTTAATTCAACCAGAGGAAGAGAGTAGGAGAAAGATGGAAAGGACGAAAAAGATGTAAGCTTTGGTCGTGGCTTGATCAGTGTAAGTTTTCGTGATGGGTCATTGGAAATCAGTAGTGATGCAAACTTATAACCACAAGAATTAACGATATGTTCTAGTTGAATTTAGGGTTTATGCAGTTGAAACTGTGTCCTTTTTAAAGCTATATACTACTGCATGCGTTAATTTATTCTTCACGATCAGCTTAGTATTATCTTTAGGTTAAGCATTTTCTTGGTCAATTAGAATTTAGAGAGCTAGTTAAGCGCAACAAAATTTCTAATTTGATGATCTAATTAAAACATACTTTGTGTCTGGTAGTTAATCCAGACAATAGTACTGAAGTGCATTTATATGTATGTACTGTTAGAATATATGGGGAAGGTGGAGAGGACCACTTAGGCACATCGATTAAACAAAATTTTCCATTGAAGAGAAGGACGAAATGAAAAGGTAAAAAGGTGTACCTAATTCTATCTTTAGTGCCTTTTTCTTCTGATCTACTTACTCAACTTTATCATCTTGAGTCCATGTGTTTATCACAATGGTGTGTTGGGACATCAAGGATTTAGGCTAAATTAATTAGAAATACACTCTAAGACTGTAGATAGACAGATTGATAATACATGACTTGCGTACAACAAAGTCACTAAATAAGGAATTTTCAATTGATTTATTTTAAATACTGATTTGCAAATCTCTCTCAATGGATTGCCTTTTGATCATTTCAAAATTCTCTATCTAATTTCTATTAAACTAACCACGAGTTGGTGACCCAGTTGTAAATGACGGATTGTGAGGCCTTCTTCAAATTAAAAACTAGAGGTCTTGAGTTCGAAACCTGCTGCTGGTACAGTAGATAGACAGATTGATAATACATGACTTGCGTATAACAAAGTCACTAAATAAGGAATTTTCAATTGATTTATTTTAAATACTGACTTGCAAATCTCTCTCAATGGATTGCCTATTGATCATTTCAAAATTCTCAATCTAATTTCTAGTAAACTAACCTCGAGTTGGTGGCCCAGTGGTAAATGACGGATTGTGAGACCTTCTTCAAATTAAAAACTGGAGGTCTTGGGTTCAAAACCTGCTGCTGGTGTGGAAGCCAAACTTGTAGCTAGGGGGAGATTACAATGTCTCTGTGAGTTTTCTCGTCTCTCGAAAGGGATGGATAACTAGTTGTCCCCATTTTTAAGAAAAATAAAAAATTCTAGTAAACTAAATCATAAGATACTTGATAATCCCTAATTCAAACAAAACATAAGGTTATTTCCAATGTTTGTATTGAGTAATTTGTACGTGGCGTAAGCATTTATTCTTAAACCGGAGGTTAGGGCTCGAATTCTATGTGTTATATACTTATATATAAGCTAAATGACTCCAAATATTACAAAATAAATCACCTAGGTGAAGCAGTTAAATCGCACGTTGAGTTTAAATTTAGAAATTTTGTTTATGAGTATGTAGAAAGAAAAAGATCTCTACTTTACCCACACCATGCAAAGAAAATATAGACAAGATCTCTACTATTTACAATTTGATATCCACCCTAGTTACTTTTTGTGGTAGGCAAGCTAAACACTTCCGACTTTTAATTCATTCGAACCTAGGTTAATTAACAAACACACACACACAATGTCACAATTGATATTCAATTAACATCATGTAGCTATGTGCGCGTCACACTAAAATTTTAACTACCCATCACTTGATTCCAACATCCAATTCAAAGAAAGTTGATGTTTTATCATAAAATTAATTGGCAATACACGATGGTTCCTTTATTAATAAGCACATGTAAAGTCTATTATTTCTCCAAAATAGGATGAACACTCTCCACACAATCAACCGATGAGCTACTATACATAGCACATGAACAGTTTAACCTAAGCACTGAAACTGATCCTTGATCGCAAAAGAAATGTGGGCCTAGTGCATAAGTGTACTATTTTGCTTGAGTAGTTGGGCTTCAAGCCCAGTAGGATAAGGCCCACAATGTTAATTTCTCTCTTTTCTTCATTTGGACACTGCACCGAGAAGAGCTCATAGCTTACGTCATATACCCAAAAATATGAGCTGGTGGTGGTCTGGAGCTGCTCCTGCTACCAAGGTAAGAATAACACCACTAATCTCATTAAATCAGTTTATTAACTACTATAATATGTTTCCTCATCTCGCTGATTATCTTATTTAATTGATTAATTAACGTGAATTGCTCAGAAGAAGTCGGAAGCAGCCGACACGTCAGAATCCCAAAGCGTGGGGCTAGTAATCGGCGTCACGGGCATAGTGGGCAACAGCCTAGCCGAGATCCTCCCGCTCCACGACACCCCCGGCGGTCCATGGAAGGTCTACGGCGTCGCGCGCCGCCCGCGCCCCAATTGGAGCGCCGACCACCCCGTCGACTACATCCAGTGCGACATCTCCGACCCCGAAGACGTCCAGACCAAGCTCTCCGGACTAACTGACGTTACCCACATCTTCTCCATGACGTGGACTAGCAGAGCCACCGAACTCGAAAACTGCGAGGCAAACGGCGCCATGTTCCGCAACGTACTCAGTGTCGTTATCCCAGCGGCTCCCAATCTTCGCCACATCAGCCTCCAAACGGGGACCAAACACTGCATCGGACCGTTTGAGTGCATCGGCAAGATCCCGGCCCATGACCCTCCTTTCATGGAGGACCTGCCGCGGCTCGACGTGCCCAATTTTTACTACACGCTGGAGGACATATTGTTCGAGGAGGTCGAGAAATACCCGGGCCTGACGTGGTCGGTCCACCGTCCGTACAACATTTTCGGGTTTTCTCCTCACAGCTTGATGAACATAATCGGGAGCTTTGCGTTTACGCGGCAATTTGTAAAAAAGAAGGTCGGCCGTTGAAATTCCCGGGAACAAAGGCGGCGTGGGAGTGCTACGCGATGGCCTCGGAAGGAGATTTAATAGCGGAGCAGCATATATGGGCGGCGATGGACCCGAATGCCCAAAACGAGGCGTTTAATATCAACAACGGGGATGTGTTGAAGTGGAAGCAGTTTTGGAAGGGTTTGGCGGAGCAGTTTGGGATTGAGGAGTACGGGTTTGACGAGGAGGGAGAGCGGCGAAGCTTGGTGGAGGAAATGAAGGGAAAGGAGGGGGTGTGGGAGGAGATAGTGAGGGAGAATGAGCTGCAGCCGACGAAGCTGGAGGAGGTGGGGGTGTGGTGGTTTGCCGACTATGTGTTGGGTGGGGAGGCGGTGTTGGATAGTATGAATAACAGCAAGGAGCATGGGTTTTTAGGGTTTAGGAATTCGTACAAGTCGTTTGTTTCTTGGATTGAGAAGATGAAAGCTTACAAGATTGTGCCATGAAGATCTTGTATTATTGTTACCGAAAAAAAAAGGAGCTTGTATTATAAATTCAAAGAGATATTTGTTTTTTTTGGGTACGTTATTTCGTCCCACTCTAAACCATAGATAATTGTTACTCAGAATTTTATTAGTTGGGAAGTGTTCCAGTTTAACTATGGTTATGTAAACTATATATTAATAATAACATTTTTGTTAACTAAAAGAAAGTAGAAAGATAATTATGTTTTTTACCACAAAACAAAATCATGAACAGTAAAGTAAATTCACATATACTAAATTTTACAGGTTTTTTAAAATCTCACCAAAAGTGATCCTAACATCCTTTAATTTTGAAAAATAAAACTGTTTGAACCCAATTTTACATCATCGGCCCAAGCGATTCAGGCCGTTGAGTGGGCATGATTCTCAACCACCGGATGAGAAAGTGGAGATAATTTGATTATTAAAGGATAATATTATAATTATCTTTTAGTCCGAATTATCTGCATCTTCTTAAACCAGATAAACAAGACAAAATTATATCCCAACGGAGAGACAGGTGGAACAGTCCAATGTAATTTGGATTTGTTAGCAGTGTACCGTGTGTGTTAGAGCAATTCGGTTTGGATGCCTATTATATAATTATATATATATATATATGATTATATATATGTATATGCCGTAACATGCATATGACAAGAAAAGAAAGCCTAGCTAGGCTAGGCTTTTAAATATGATGGGATTATATTTTATTATGCATGCATGGGATAAAGGCTATGTTGAAGTTATCAAGACAAGAAGCCTAGGTGGGCTAGACTTCTAGTGTGATGTGATAAGACGAGATGGGTTTTTATCCTATTTGAAAAGTCACAAACAACAATCTGAAGGATAAGCCTCTGATACGGATCAATTTTTGCTCTGCAAGTTTGAGTTACAGCTGGACTCTACAATATTATCAGGTTGTGCCAAGCAGATATCCAAGTCCTATAAATACAAGAGGTCGTGCAACATAATAGGCCCCACAAAAATCAATACAAAATTGCCCTGCGCAAACTCTCACAACTTGAGATCTTTTTCTTTTCCTTTTTCGCTGACACATCTTCCGTTGGCATCAATAGCACTGTGGAAGCAACCGGTGATATCTTAAGTCGGCATAGATAGCTCTGTCACCGTAGAGTCGGTCGGTCTCGCAGTATCTTCCGTTGGCATCAACAGCACTGCGGCGAGAACGGTCGATTGCCTATCCAAGTCTCGGTCGAGAAGGGTTTTCGAATCCTTGTTGGTCGAGGTCATCTCATTAGCCTTCTCGGCGAGGTGAGGTGTTACAGTTATTACATTCGGCACATTGCAAGCCGAATTCGGTTCGTGAACTTTGTAAGAAATAGCAGCCTTGTCTTCAGGCTCGAGAACCCAAGAGGCCGAGACGCGTTCCTTTCTCGGCCGCAATCGCAAGACGCAGAAGTCAGTAGCGCGACCCAACGCAGCATCATCAAATTTACTCCTCGGCCGAGCCTCGGCCGACGAGTTGGCACGCCCCGTAATCACCGAAGGACGTAGTTAGCTTAGAATATATTCGGCATGCGCGCCACGTAGGCTTTGTAATTTCTAGGGTCAACATTTTGGCACGCCCGGTGGGACCCAGTGCTAAAACTACGAAGTTCACATGATAGATCAAAATGTCAATCTGGCTCCATTTAGCCGATTGCACGAGCTCCTAGAGGAATTGAAAAAATACAATGAGGAAAAAAAAAAATCTTTGGAAGCAGAAAAAGTTCTTCGTGGCCATAAAGAGATGCAAAAGTCATTCGCTTGCATGTTGAAAATAAAAGCTCCTGTTATCCTACAAGGGCAATGGATAAATGAAGACAGGGCTCGATTTAATGCCTGGCTAGATGAAGAAAATTTTCCTTACGTTTCTGATTACAAATCTATTCCATTTGAAAAATGGTTAGGCCCAAAGGCCGGGGGGCAATTTTTCGCTCCGGCCGTAATCAGACATCAGCCTAAGAAAATTGTTAATTTGGCCGAAGAACAAAAGCCACCTATTTTTTCGGTCGAGACTGAAAGTATGGTAGGCTTAGAAGAAAAAATTCAAGTCCCTAAGCTATATACAAAAATTGACTTGGAAAAAGGTTCGTCAAAAGAATGCTCCAGTGACGAACGAGGCCGAGATATTAGCCTAGCCCGAGAAACTACGCCAATTGATATGATTATTGGCAATAAAGCCGATATGGAGAAATCCTGTTCGGCTAAGCTATTTGAATTAAAAGCCGAAATTATGCCTGGGGGGCATAATAATTGTTCCACACATTCGGCGGCCGAAAATGCAAAATATTTTGCCGAGTCAAAAATATTTGGGCAAATTTTTTTATTCAGCGTTGGCAAATCTCAAAGTGAAATTTTCGATGTAAAAATATCTCGGTTTGGAATAAAACATCGTTGGCCTCCTCCATCTCATGGATCGACCACTTTATTACCATATAGTAGATTGCAGTTTTCTTTTTATATATTCTTATTCATCTGGTTGTTTGAGCCGATGATGCATAAGAAAATAGGGGGGCAATGCCTCGGTAAAATTTTGGCCGAATAAAAGATTGACATTTGAGGCCGGCTTTGGAGTATGGTGGTAGAAATTTGGTAATTCGGCTGACTGATCCCTGCGCTTGGCCAACCATTAGGCCGAAGTCGAGGAAACATTAGGCCGAAGTTGAGATTAGGTGGGCCGAAGGAAAGTAGGTCGACAAGGTGGGCCGAAAAAAAAAAAAAAAAAAAAAAGTTTCGGCCGAATGAAAGAAAGTGTTGGCCGAATACAATGCATTTGGCTGAATATAATAGGTTATATATATATATATATGTATATGTATATATATGTGCCAACTACATCACCTAATTCTCCTCGGCCTCGACCTCAGCCCACTTTACAAAACTATATAAGAAAGTTTTTCTCGGCCTCGGCCTTGGCCGCACCATACGTCGAGCTTGACAGTTAGTTCGAAGGTATCTAATGGTTTTTAAGACGACCGCATATTGCTTTGGGGTGCTATTACCAAGAAGGAAAGATATATATATATATATATATATATATATGCCAACTGCACGGCTGGCCGATCACATCAGACATCAGGCTACTTATATATATATATACGCGGCATCCTTTTCTTCTCAGTAGTGAAAGCTGCGGCATTAATTTTGATGGCAGGATTTGATCAGTGGCATTCAGTCAAGGAATGGTGATCGAGGGTTGATGGTCGAGTGCGACGAAAATTTTCTCGGTCTTATATTTACCCACTAATAGGTAGGTCGACTAGTCAAAGAAAAGTGGATTTAAAATTTTTATGATCATGATTCCACTTTCTCTGATATGATGTGGTGAAGCAGAAAGATTTGATGTGACTCAAATATGGTGATATTATTCATTTCAAGCTTCTCGACCTCGGCTCAATATATATATCTATATAGACAGGCCGAGCTGCTAAGGAAAATTTTGCTCGACCTCGGTTCAATTTTTCTCGGCAAGATACTAAGAATCAAGTGCATGGTAACAGGTTTCTCTCGGCCTGATAGGTAGGCGGTCGACATGCTCCTGATTGGCTGATGAGACTTAATTTCCTTTACCATTCGCCATACGAGCCGAAGTTCAAGGAAACTGGGGGGCAATGTTTGAACCCAATTTTACATCATCGGCCCAAGCGATTCAGGCCGTTGAGTGGGCATGATTCTCAACCACCGGATGAGAAAGTGGAGATAATTTGATTATTAAAGGATAATATTATAATTATCTTTTAGTCCGAATTATCTGCATCTTCTTAAACCAGATAAACAAGACAAAATTATATCCCAACGGAGAGACAGGTGGAACAGTCCAATGTAATTTGGATTTGTTAGCAGTGTACCGTGTGTGTTAGAGCAATTCGGTTTGGATGCCTATTATATAATTATATATATATATATATATATATGATTATATATATGTATATGCCGTAACATGCATATGACAAGAAAAGAAAGCCTAGCTAGGCTAGGCTTTTAAATATGATGGGATTATATTTTATTATGCATGCATGGGATAAAGGCTATGTTGAAGTTATCAAGACAAGAAGCCTAGGTGGGCTAGACTTCTAGTGTGATGTGATAAGACGAGATGGGTTTTTATCCTATTTGAAAAGTCACAAACAACAATCTGAAGGATAAGCCTCTGATACGGATCAATTTTTGCTCTGCAAGTTTGAGTTACAGCTGGACTCTACAATATTATCAGGTTGTGCCAAGCAGATATCCAAGTCCTATAAATACAAGAGGTCGTGCAACATAATAGGCCCCACAAAAATCAATACAAAATTGCCCTGCGCAAACTCTCACAACTTGAGATCTTTTTCTTTTCCTTTTTCGCTGACACATCTTCCGTTGGCATCAACAGCACTGTGGAAGCAACCGGTGATATCTTAAGTCGGCATAGATAGCTCTGTCACCGTAGAGTCGGTCGGTCTCGCAGTATCTTCCGTTGGCATCAACAGCACTGCGGCGAGAACGGTCGATTGCCTATCCAAGTCTCGGTCGAGAAGGGTTTTCGAATCCTTGTTGGTCGAGGTCATCTCATTAGCCTTCTCGGCGAGGTGAGGTGTTACAGTTATTACATTCGGCACATTGCAAGCCGAATTCGGTTCGTGAACTTTGTAAGAAATAGCAGCCTTGTCTTCAGGCTCGAGAACCCAAGAGGCCGAGACGCGTTCCTTTCTCGGCCGCAATCGCAAGACGCAAAAGTCAGTAGCGCGACCCAACGCAGCATCATCAAATTTACTCCTCGGCCGAGCCTCGGCCGACGAGTTGGCACGCCCCGCAATCACCGAAGGACGTAGTTAGCTTAGAATATATTCGGCCTGCGCGCCACGTAGGCTTTGTAATTTCTAGGGTCGACAAAAACATAAAAAGAAAACTCCTTTCTCTAATCCACATTTCCCCCCTTTCTCCTTCTCATTTTAAAATAAAAATAAAAATTATTTTCAAACACAAAGTATGGGGCATATGCTAGTGTTAGTGGAAAGATGTCAAGTTTTGAAAGTGATGATGAGAACCATGGTTAAAGCTTTCTTAATTTATTTATAAATAAGGCTTTATAGTTGAAGTGATTAAACAATTGTCACTCAGCCATCTAAACTCTTATTTCAAAATAAAGTGCGATGTGGGTTCTTAGTGTCGTTAGATTAACGAGGAACCATAGCTACCTTCCCCTCCTACTTTTTTTCCTACTTGCTTTTTTCATTCATTTTCTGCCACGTGTACTCAATTATTACTTTAACTTGTGTATTTAATGTTTTGAAAAACTTATCATTTAATTTCCACTAATGCTTCTATTTAATCTACCAACAACTTTTTTGGTTAATCCAACAACATAATTTTCTCAACTGCGCGCTGGTTATCCAATAGTAAATGATTTAAAACGTCGAACACACATCATAAATCACACAATTTGCAGAAGCCTATTCAAATAAAACGCCCAATTCAACTAACAATTCACAAGGTTGCATAACTTAAAAAATCAACCACCAAAATTAACTTAAAACGTCGAACACACATCATAAATCAAACCCTAAAAGAAAACACTCAAATCCGCCATCAACCAAAACGTGGCCAACAGCCGAGAGAAATTGATAAACTGGGGTCAGATCAAGTGTAGGGCCAAGATTGGGACCGAATAGCCGCCGCCGCCACCATTTAGCAGCCCTTGACCTCTTTTTTTTTGGCTTAAATTTCATAATGGTCTCTGTGTTATAGTAATATAGCTAATCTAATTCCATGTTTTCGATTTGGTTAATTTAGTTTCCCGTGTCTTTGTTAGCTAATTAAGGACAATTCATTCAATCTCTTTTAAAAAATTCATAATAATAATCATATGAGAAATAATTACATTTTCTCTTTACAAAAAAATGCAAATCAATGAGAAATTACACATATAAAAAATAAAACTTGCAATCTAAAAAATGATTAAGGTTGTGACATAGACAATAGAGGAGGTAATGTTAGGGAGGAGATCAAAGAGTTGAGAGGAGAATAATTTTTCTCTTAATTTTTAATTTTATTTCATTTTAAATAATTTAAATCAAATAAATCATAATTTTATAAATAAGTTTATCATAATTTATAAACACAATGACCAAATTGGCTAAATTGAAAACATATGGACTAAATTGACCTAATGACTAAAACACATGGACCATTTTAACATTTAAACCCTTTTTTTTTAACGTGGAAGCTAATTTTTCATCTTGTCTGTTGGTTTAGATCCAACGGCCAATAAACACCCCACGCACCCTCACACCCAACCCCACCCTGTCACAAACATCTTACAACAATGACTTGTGGTCAGGGGAGGCTAAAATGCCTATGTGCGTCTTTCCGGCCCCCAAAAGGGATGGATAACAGTGACTTACCATCAGTTATTCCCCTTTAAAAAAAATTGAGTCTCAAATTACGTTGGGAGATGAGTAGCCCAATTGTCCGAAGAAGTACCACCGAACCAAAATGACAAATAGAAGAATAAATAACATTATTCACGCCCCCACTTTTTTAGTGTAGAACTGCGAGATCAACATAATTGGGGGTTTTGGGGTTTGTTGCAGTGAAGGAATTAGGGTTTCCCCAACGTAATTATGGTGTAGCAACCTAAATTCACTTTCTTGGCCACTTTAGATGTGTCTTTCTGAAGAGCATGAAGTTTCTTTGAGGGACTGGTAGGCTTAACCATTTGAATTTGGGGGTTTGGTATCAGGGATTGTAGATTCACATCGAAGTAATTTACTTTGTTACCATATACATTCATATACATTAATGAGCCCTTCTTGGTTTTTGAAACGTGGGTTCTTTTGGGATTGATGTTTTATACGTCATTAGGTTGCTGAAGGAGGATTTGAAATCGATTTTTGTTACAATTCAGACCATTCATTAGTTGAGACAGTGCAAGGTTTTGAATTTTTTCAGAGAAGTTCATACTTAGATTTTAGAATGTGAAAGAAAGAAGAAGTAGTAATTAAATACAAATGATTGAACACTTAGAGTTAACATCGGTAAAGCTCTAGACTGTCTGTTATTTCTTTGCAAATACCGCTGCATGATTTTCCATAGTTTGAGGGAAAAAATAAGGAATCTTTTTGGATTTTGAGACATTGGTTTTTCCAAGTTCTTTTGAATGCACAAGAACTTTTTTAATAAGAAAAAAAAATAATTCTTTTAAGCATGATTATATATTAAGGTCAACTGGGCCATTTTCCGCAGCGTCTTGTGTGCTCTGATCCCAGTGGCTCCGAACCTCTGCCATGTGTCCTTACAGACCGGGACCAAACACTACCTACCTCGGACCGTTTGAGTCTATAGGGAAAGTCAAAGCCCACGACCCGCCGTTTACGGAGGACTTGCCTAGGCTTGACGTGCCCAATTTTTACTACTCTTGAAGACGTATTGTTCGAAGAGGTTGAGAAAAAAAAGGGTTTAACTTGGTCGGTACATCGGCCTAATAATATTTTTGGGTTTTCTCCTTATAGCTAGATGAACATAATTGGTGCGCTTTGCATTTATGCTGCTATATGTAAGAAGGAAGGAAGACCTTTGAATTTTCCCAGAAGCAAAGCAGCTTGGGAGTGTTATTCGGTGGCTGCGGATGGGAATTTGATAGCGGAGTAGCATGTATGGGCGGCGGTGGATCCGTATGCGAAAAACGAAGCATTAATGTGAACAATGGGGATGTGTTTAAGTGGCAGCATTTTTGGAAGGTGTTGGCTGAGCAGTTTGGAATTGAGGAGTATGGGTTTGATAAGGAGAGTGCTGGGCAAGGGTTGGTGGAGATGATGGAGGGGAAAGTAATAGAATTTTTTACGGGATAATTCCTTGTATTACTTCCTTGAAATATATACAAATACAATTCTTGTTCTATAAGGAAACTAAAATTAAAAAAGGACACAACAAATAATCCTTCCTAAAAAAGGATTCCTAATATTTACAATATATTTACATACTTATTTTTGAAGACTCACGTTTACACTCCCCCTCAAGTTGGTGCATAGATATCACACATGCCCAACTTGACAAGTGAGTCACCAAACTTTCGTCCACACACTGCATGAGTAAGAACATCTGCAAGTTGCTCCTCTGACTTTACAAACGGTATTGATACAATCTTCTTTTCAAGCTTCTCTTTAATAAAATGTCGATCCACCTCCACATGCTTCGTTCTATCATGCTGCACTGGATTATCAGCGATATCTCTTGCGAACTTGTTGTCACAATACAACTTCATAGTCTCCTCTGGTTTAAACCCAAGTCCTAAAAGAATTTTCGTAGCCAAAGGATTTCACAAATTCCTTGAGCCATTCCTCTATATTTGGCCTCAGCTGAAGATCATGATACCACCTTCTGTTTCTTACTTCGCCATGTCACCAAATTTCCTCCAACAAAAGTAAAATACCCAGAAGTAGACCGTCTATCAGTTACATCACCTGCCCAATCTGCATCAGTAAACCCTTCAATTCTCAAATGCCGTGTTTCCCATACAATACTCATTTTCCAGGTGCCGACTTCAAGTATGCCAAGATACGCATAACAACAGTCATGTGATCCATATTTGGTGAATGCATGAACTGACTCACAACACTTACAGCATAAGCAATATCAGGACGAGTATGAGCCAAATAAATAAGTCTCCCTACAAGCCTCTGATATCTACCTTTGTCAACCGATCTCTGACTTGGATTCAAATCCAAATGATGCTTCTCAACAATAGGAGTCTCTACTGGCTTACATCCCAACATACCAGTCTCTTTTAATAAATCTAGCACATACTTACGTTGAGACAAGAAGATACCTTTAGGTGAGCGAGCAACTTCAACTCCCAGAAAATATTTGAAATCTCCTAAATCCTTCATTTCAAATTCGGCTGCAAGGTTTCCTTGCAACTTGGACATCTCATCAACATCATCTCCTGTTATAATCATGTCATCTACATAGTTAATCAAGGTTGTTACTTTATTTTGTTTATGTTTTACAAATAACGTATGATCAGAATGACTCTGACGATATCCATTCCTTCTCATCACTTGAGTAAATCTATCAAACCATGCACGAGGCGATTGCTTAAGCCTATAAAGTGACTTACGCAAATGACATACTCCAGTATTCCCACCATTGCTATATCCAAGAGGAAAATCCATATATACTTCTTCCTCCAAATTTCCATGGAGAAACGCATTCTTCACATCAAACTGTTTTAATGGCTAGTCCATATTTGCAGCTAAAGAGATAAGAACACGTACCGTATTCATCTTGGCAACTGGGGAGAAAGTCTCTTGATAATCCACCCCATATGTTTGAGTATACCCTTTAGCCACCAACCTTGCTTTGTATCTGTCGACCGTTCCATCAACCTTATATTTAACTGTAAATACCCATCGACATCCCACGATCTTCTTTCCTGCGGGTAGCATCATCACCTCCCAAGTATTATTTTTCTGTAATGCCAACATCTCCTCATCCATTGCTTTCGCCCACTTTGGATCTTTTAGAGCTTCCTCCACTCGAGTTGGTACTTGAATAGACTCCATATTGCTCACCAAGGTCTGACGTTCTGGTGCAAGCTTGTTACATGATACATAATTGGCTATCGAATACTTCACCTTCCCTTCAGGAGAAAACCTATCAGGAGGCACACCTCGATTTTGTCTTAGTGGAATTTATAAGTACTCACATTATTACTTGGATCAGTTACACAATCATTTACAATACTTACCTCAGGAATATTCAAAGAAGACGTATTGGGCGTCACGTTGGAACTAGAGAGAGAGGGCGTACTGGACTCAGCAAGAACAAGTGTAGTGGCTTCGGCAATGGACTGTTGAGCACTAGGACATTCCTCGGCACTAGCTAGCCGAGCCTCTAGCCGAGGCTCTCTTATGGGCTCGGTCAAATCACCACCATCATCTGAGTTGTCAACACACTCGGTACTCTCTGTACATTCGGCACCAACAATTCCCGGTCCTACACGCTGTTCAATAATCACATATCCCTCTAGATCCAACCAACTCAGATTACCAACAATATTATTCTCCCCCTGGTGATCTGAAGTAGAAGGTACCGAAGTGTAGAAATATTCTGTTTTAGAGAATGTCACATCCATGGTTACATACATATGCCGGGTTTCAGGATGGTAACACTGATACCCCTTTTTGTGAGAAGAAAAACCCAGAAAGACACACCGTAATGCACACGGATCTAATTTACTACGATGTATTTTCTGAATATGAACATAAGCCACACAACCAAAGACTCGAGGGGTGAGAGTATTACGTGACACCACGGGAGCATGTTGTGTGAGGACTTGAAAAGGCGTTTGAAAACTAACCACCCGAGAAAGCATACGATTAATAACATACACGACATATGTAACTGCTTCAGGCCAAAAACGGGGAGGAACGGAGGCCCCAAGGAGCAAGGTATGGGCTGTTTCCAAAATGTGGCGATTCTTACGCTCTGCAACCCCATTTTGTTGCGGAGTATGCGGACACGTAGTTTCATGGAGGATCCCTTGATCACGTAGAAAACCCGACAACTCAGAATTGATGTATTCTCCGCCATTATCAGAACGGAGAACCTTGATAACAGAAGAATATTGTGTCTGAACCAACTGAGCAAATGACCGAAATATGTCACTAACATCACTCTTATTTTTCAACACATAAAGTCATGTCATACGAGTGCAATCATCAACAAATGTAACAAACCACCGGATTCCCGAAGAAGTAGTAACTGGAGAAGGCCCCCAAACATTGGAATGCACAAGATCAAACAGAAAAGGTCTTTTATTCATACTAGGAGGAAACGAAGCACGATGGCTTTTAGCAAGAATACATAATGCACAATGTAAGTCTGATTCATTTATTCCACTAAATAAACTAGGCACCATATGCCTTAAATATCTAAAGGATGCATGCCCTAATCGACGATGCAATAACCATACTTCTTGTATATTACTATCACGGAACACTCGTACTGCATGAGCTCTGCCAGGAACGACATCATCCACATAGTACAACCCCTCTCTCTTAGTGCCACGCCCAATTATCTCCTTGGTCTGAATATCCTGAAGTAGACAAAAGGACGGATACATTAAAACAACACAATCCAATTGTTCAGTAACTTGTGTTATAGACAGTAAATGATGTGATAAAGATGGAACAAGTAAACATCGGTGTAAAGGGAGAGAGGCCGTGAGATACACGGTGCCAGCACCAATAACAGGAGCACGGGTACCATTGGCGGTGGCTATATATTCCCTGTGAGATGTTGTCATACATTGAAACATATTCTTATCACATGTCATATGATTCGTTGCACCAGAGTCCAGAATCCAACATGTATGATGCTTAGGATCAGCGGCCAAAAGACCATGCCCTACAGTACCTGCGGTGGAGGACGAGTCACCATGGGTAGAACGAGTCAGCAAGGATTGACTCGGGTCATTACCAGGAGTGTCGGCCTCCTTTGCTGATTGTGGGGCTGTAGCTAGGGAGGCACGACCTCCATTGTTCCCTGCACTTCCACGCTCATTTGCATGCAATTTCTTCTTCAATTCTGGAAACCAATCAGGCACCCCATGCTTAGCAAAACACGTATCCTCAGTATGACGGGTTTGTCCACAGAAAGTACACTTCAAATCATCTTTATTTTCTCGGTTGAAGGGACGAGAATTTAAAGAGTGATTAGAAGAATTATTAGGACGAGGGACAGCAGCTGGCTAAAAAATCATGGCTATGGACGACGGCCCACCTTGGTTGTTACTTCCACCATCATAGTAGCATGTCGTTGTGCTTCACGCCGAACAACAGAAAACACTTCCTCAACAGATGGTAAGGGATGAGTACGTAGAATATCACTCTGTACCTTATCAAAGATATCATCCAAACCCGCCAAAAAAGCATACACACGATCAATTTGAATCTCTTCTCGAAGGGTCTTGAGATCCACAACAATTGAATCTCTTCTCGAAGGGTCTTGAGATCCACAACACACTCCATCTTGATTGGTCTCCTTTGATCTAACTCCTGCCAAACGGACTTGAGGTCAGCATAATACACACCAAATGGCCGGCCCTCTTGACGGAGTCTGAAGGATTTAACCTTCAGTTCATAAATTTGAGAAATATCTGAACCATCATAATACATCCGAGCCACCTCTTCCCAAACTTCTTTCGTAGTACGCAGGTGAATAAAAAATCCCATGATAGCATGTTCCATGGAATTGATTAACCACCATTTTACTATTGCATTCCCTGTCTCCCATGTCATATATTCAGCACTATCCTCAACAGGCTCCTTGGTACTCCCAGTCACAAAGCCCTTCCTACCGCGTTCAGCGATGTGCATCTCCAAAACCTTGGACCAAAGAGGATAATTTGATCTATTTAATTTCACGGTGTTTGGTACAGCAGACGCATCACTTTGAATGACGACAGGATTCAATACTGGATTATTGGTTGAGTTATTGCCTTTCAACTTCAACACGCCACTGCCTCTTTCTGATGCCATTCGGCTTTACCACACACACATGGCACTGTGCAGAAAAAAAAAACACACACACACGGCAGAAACAGCAAAACTGACGATGAGTCACCACACTGCTGCGCAAGCAGCAATACCACACATACACGACACTGTGCAAAGATCAGTCAACCACACACAACACCACCCACACTGCTGCACACGCCAGCAAGAGCACACACACACACGACAACACTGTTTTCTGCAGAAGATTTGTAGAAAAACAACCAACCAAGCACAGCAGAAAAACTAGGGTTTCGGCAACACTGGCTCTTGATGCCAAATAGAATTTTTTACGGGATAATTCCTTGTATTACTTCCTTGAAATATATACAAATACAATCCTTGTTCTATAAGGAAACTAAAATTAAAAAGGACACAACAAATAATCCTTCTCAAAAAAGGATTCCTAATATTTACAATATATTTACATACTTATTTTTGAAGACTCACGTTTACAAAAGTCGGTGTATGGGATGAGATTGTGAGGGAGAATGAGCGTGGTGATTTGTTGACTTTGTGTTTGGTGGGGAGGGTGTGTTGGACAATATGAATAAGAGCAAAGAGCATGGCTTTTTGGGGTTCAGGAATTCCCAAAAGTCTTTCATTTCGTGGATTAAGAAGATGAAGGCTTACAAGATTGTTCCGTGAAATGTATTATGATGAAGAAGAGAGAGAGAGAGAGAGAGAGAGAGAGAGAGAGAGAGAGAGAGAGAGAGATAGAGTTCATATATATATATGTGTGTGTGTGTGTGTACAAATAAGAAAATGAAGCCTAGGGAGAGTACCTATAACATGCATATTTAATTACAATAAAAAATTGCTATTCTTACTGTTTATTTATACTATTTTTGTATTGTCTCTTTAATAAAGATGGAACTCACATGTGTTAACTGACCTTACCTATATTAGAGAGATAGTATAAATGATAGTGTAAAATGTAAATAGATGATAAGTGTAACACAGAGATGAGAGTTTTCTTTAATTTATACTGGGTTATTTTAAATCTAAAGTTAGGTGCATTTGTTTGTTCATTCAATTTTAATCTTTAAATAGATAAGAAAACGAGAAAATATGCCGGCGCATTGCAGCGGAACTTGAATGTATTAGTCGCAACAGAGATGAATAGTTTTCGCACAAAGCAACTAAAAAGACGTAGCACCTAGAATCAATGAACAATTGGGACATCTCACTCATATGTGAGAGTCTCAATCCCTATTTCAAATCCCTATTGGACAAAAGTCCTATTTCTTCTTCAAATTGAATCAACATCATTGATCAAGCAATTAAACATTCCTACTGGTAAATAATTGACCCAAGAGTTGAGCAGATATATAGGGATTGGAAAAAGAGGACGCAATTAAACTATATAATTTAACAAAAGTAAAGGTCAATACAACTCTTCGAATTAAACTATATATCTAATTTACTAGAAAACTTTGTAAAATTGATTGTTTACCTGATATAAGCACTTAATTTTCCTATTTAAAACAGTTTACCCATTCTTGATAAGTAAAATATAGCTTAAGCTTAATTTATTAATAGCTTAATGCAGTTCAAAAGTATTTTCTATTGTGGCGAGAAGGAGAAGCTACAACCAACCCCGCCTTAACTTTTAACTTTTTCAGATGCATATTTACAGTTTATCTACACCCTCATACCATGTGTCTTGAGCTATTATCTATCCTCCACTTGCAGCATTTTCGCTCTTTTGCACGGGAACCTCGACAGCAAACAATTTCATCTGTTACCGGTTAATGGAGATGTCTTCTGCACGACTAGATTACAAAAGGGAGAGAAAAACAGTATTACAAAAACACATTATACTCAAAATCATCACTAAAGATATTTTCAAACAAATCACAATCCATTATACAAAGTGGATCCAACTCCAAGACAAGACTAAGCAAACACACAAAATGTATAAAAACCCAATAAAAGTAGAAGTGTAACAATATTGTTATGCATGTAGATTTATTCTCACAAATAACGAATATAAGAATTTGATGATCTTGTTACTCAAGCTCCAAGGAAAAATGAAATAAAATTCAATGGTTAAAATCAATCCTTATGTAAATGTAATCCCCACATCTATATCATTCAAGTACAATGAAATTCAATGGTTTCAACCAAAAAAAAAAATCCTGAATGACTTGAGTTCAGGACATTCAAGTACAACGTAATTGAAATATGTGCAAAAGATTCCTTGAAAACATAACATACAAACAAAACTTAATTGAAAGCAGAAAAAAAAACTTGGACATGAGAACCGATAAACGCATTGTACCATAAAATGGCTCTACATGAGAGAGGGAGCGAGGGAAGAAAAAGTGTGCAGAAAGAGAGAATGCACATAGTCATAAATCTTGAAACATCCCAATGTTACAAAAGTAGTAGTACAAAATGCCTCACATAAAGATAGAAGAGCCCAAGAATAAGTAAGAAAGACATTGGTTGCTCCATCTATAGCACATTTTGCAACAACAGTTGGGCTTGAAACTAAAATATCATAAATACATTTATGTAAGGGTAATCAGAACAAAAAAATGGAATTGAAAGTCAATTACGGACTACTCCGGTGTTTACCCAATATTGGGGAATCAAAAATTTGGGAGACCATGCAAATTTTGGAATCCAACTCCAAAATTTGGAGGAATTGGATTCCTCACAATTTGGTGGAGGTTGAATTCTGAGGTATTGGAATGCATTTTTTCCTCCCCTTTATACCCTCGAAAAAGATAAACAATCAATGGAGACCGAGCAGCACACACTCATAAATAAAATATTAGCAACCTTTACTTGAAGATAAACATAATGCATACAGAAGAATAAAACTGTAAATAAAAACTTTGCACACAACTTTTGCACTGAAGATGAGAATTAAAATAATCACACCATACTTGCCCTTTCAAAAATAAATCCTGGACCTACAGAATCAGAAAAACCCTGTGAGCCATTCACATGTACCTATCAAAGTGCACAACACCATTAAATGCTAGAGTTGACATCTACCTGTTCATCCACTTTTCAGATACAGTGAAGGAGACACAGAAAACAAACCAAGCTTCAAGTCTTGATGTCTAATCTAAATTAGAGTACGCTCATCTAGAAGACAAAGTAATACACATTTCTTAGGAAATTGTTTTGCAGTAGAGGCTATATAAGTGATCATTTCAACAACCTGTTGTTGAACATGCGCTTATCAAGACTAACAAAGTAAAGCAAACAAAAAAAGGCATTGTTAAATCTCCCTAACTACAAATTCATAAAGTAACACCACCAAAACAAACAAAAAAATGCGTTGTTAAATCTTCCTCACTTTAAAAATTAAGGAATATCCCCACCGTAAAAAATAACCCCACAAAAAAACAAAAAAAAAAAACAAAAAAGACTCTGTAAAGACAGCACTCTTTTAAGATACCCCAACTAAATCAGTTAGCAGCAAGAGACCAACATGGCAAGGAGAGTCTACAAAAAGGAAAAAGAACAGAAGATATAAAATAGTAGACAAATGGTCATAGTTATATTGATTGAAATTGTTCAGAAAAAAAACAATGTTGAATACATACTTCCTTAGAATAAAAAAATGATTAATTCATTATAATGGTTTTTTGTAACCTAAGTAGAAAATGATACAACTTAATAACGATGGAACCCACATACCTATGTCATTTCTTATTCGGGATCAAATAGAGCATATTTCTTATTTGGGAACCAGAAATTTAAGATTGCAAGCTCGAGACTTCCATACCTCTAACCGAAGTCAGCATGCTGTCTAGTAGTCCAAACCTTGATCCTTGATGAATTGAACTTCCTTCTTTGATCTAACAATCGAAAAATAGATAAATTAGGCAGCATGTCATATCAATATAACACCCCTATACGTACACACACACATACCAAAACAGCCTACATTCAGATTTGCATCATATCCTTGTTTCTAACTCTCTGGGGAATTTTCATGAACACCTAATAGGCAAGATTTGCTTCAATATAAAAGAAATCTGATTTAGTCAGAGATCTTAATTGCATGTATATCTGAACAACCATGCTTGTTAGTCAGTCATGTTATAGGATGTATTTAACACTTCCCATTAAAAATGGTAGTCATAGTAGAGAATCCAACCTGACCAAAGAAAGTGGATTTCCTCACTTTCTAGTGCTATTCTATTTACCATGCTTGAGACTATTCAAAGATGAAAAAAGTGGAAATTTCATGCAATATGAAAACAAATCCCTGATAGTTAATACTGCTTACCATAGAAAGCTAACAATCTTATTTTGTACGAAAAACATGAAGATCACTAAAAGACACCAGAATATAACTTTCATCAATGACATACTTTATGAGAATTTTGGATCCAAAAGTGGCTCCAATAAAATAAATTTAGGCTCGTATATGCTATATATTAACATGTGAAAAAAAAACATGCATACCTAATGAAATAATGAGGAGAATGGCCTTTGACCATTTGTTGTCTTTTATACAACTCTTTTCATCCATGCCTTCATGTTTGTATCCTTTGGGACATTGTCATGAATAATTTCCAGGTGAATTTATGCATCTGGAAAGTAAGGAACCATGGACGAACATCAATTAAAATCCCAATTTTTAAATTGGTTGAATTGGGAAAGAACCATTTGTACGTTCACATGGTGTTGAGAGAAATAACCCTAAAAATAAAGCACTACACATACACAAAATCTGTTCAGCATAAAAAGCAGCAAGAAACTAATGTAATTTTCAGCTTTTAACTCATCCATTTGATTTGTTCAGTTTCTAACTCATTCATTCAATCAACATCATCCAAGTCAGAAAAGATAGAACATAAAAATGAATAGGATATATAAATAGGGGCTTCATCTGAGTCAATATCAGCCACCATTCCCCAAAAAATTGATGTCAGGACTCTGCCAAGCATCTATGAAGCCCCTTCAAAGTAAGACACTTGTTAAGGAACAAAATGGTGAAGAATACGAAAGGTAAGTAGGGACAATCATCAACTCACCTACATATCCAGCACAGTAGCCAATGTCTTCCTCTCTTTTAGCAATATGCAAATCCCTCATCTGCAAACAATAATTTGGAATCTTGAGATACCAAATCCACTTCAACAGGGTTTGACGGTTGCATTTTTTCATAAAATTTAAAAACTAAAAGCAACAACAATATTAATAAGTGAGCACTCACCAAAAAATAAAGGAATGGAAAGAGCGATGATATTGTTAGTGCTACAAAATGATCATCAACAATAGATCAGGGTTAAAACATTTATAAAAAAGTTAGAAGACGGTGCAGATATAAACATTACTTAACAAAAATGATTTCGAGTGTGAGAAGCAATCAAATTACAGGATCAGCTCTTTCGCCTTCAAACACACTCATCAACACCATATTAAATTTCACATTTTTAGGCAATGGCAAACTACCAGAAACGAAAATGATTTATACCTTTTATCAAAGATCTACAGCCTTGGTTCTTCCACCATTGCTTGTCTTCTTCGGTCTGGGTTTTACTTTCCTAACAGTCTCTTCCTTCCCTGGTAGTTTTTTGTCTTGCAAAGAGAAAAAAATTAGGATTTGTTTATACCATATTTAGGGCCTCGTATTTAGACCTCGTATAAATACTCGAGGGACTTAAATGTAATTATGTAATAAAGGAAGGGGCAAATATGTAATTAGAAGATGAGCCCTTATTTTATAAAAGGGTCTCCTCACCCTAACAAACCCTAAGCCTCTAGCAAAAGCTCTCATACTCTCTCCCTCACAAATACTCTCAGAGAAATACAATCAGTGTGGACATATCCCAAACCTTAGGGTGAACCACGATACATCTTGTGTTATTTACATTTCTTGCAGATTCACGGTCGGATTTACGTTATTCCAAGACCTCCGGTTTTGTACATCAACATTTGGCGCCGTCTATGGGAATCGATACGAAAAGTTGTGTCAGTTCTCTTTCATTTTTTCACCTCCACTGTGAATCTGTAAAAATCACAATAAACCAAGAACACCATTCTCTCTCTCTCTCAAAATTCTGAGATACCCAGAAAAGCCCATATCTCTGTTTTGAAAAGAAAAAAACGACAAAGACAAAAGCAGCTTGATCTGTATCAAACTATAGAAGGCTGTTGAGATGGCATCATCGACAGAGACAAAAAATATCGTGGTCAACGCTCAGTCTCTCTCCGTCTTTAGCTTTCCGCCATAGGCAAAAGCTGCAAGAAATACCAAATTTCCTCTAAAGTGAGGACAGGCTCACACTCCAACTCACGCAACAACATAAGCTTGATTAAGCTCCGGCGAGGTCTCGCGGACGACTGCTGAACGATTGTACGGCATCGGGTTTCACATCCCCCGCCGAGATCTCACCCTTTCGCACGGAGCTCGCGCCCCCTACCACCTACTCCATGACGTCGAGTACTGGCAGCTCCATGTTATGGGCTGCTGCTGAAAAGAAGACGCCGATGAGGGCTCATTTACGACGTCACCCACATGTGCGCCGCCCCCGTCGTCCTCAACACACTATTTAACACCTAGAGATCCATGGAGGAGGTTATTTCCCAACACGCAGCCATCTGAGACTGTTTCTCTCTCATCGTAAATCCGAGGCAAAACCTGCAACGCCGAGGCCCAACCAATTGAGCCTCCAAAACCCAAAACTCTGACAAAGTCACAGTTTCAACATCGCCGCTGCTGTCGACGTAAAGACCAGTACCGTCCGCAGAACCCCTTTTCAGCGGCGGATCTGGGGCGACACCTACCCTGAGTCGGATTTCAGGTCTTTCACTCAGCTCCTAGCCGAAGCTATGGACTTGCCGGCGGGTTCCACAATGAAGATGAGTTTTTTTTTTCTTTTTTTTACCAAGAACCCAGCTGATGGTTTGAAAAAATTAGGTGGAGGTACCGAAAGTGGGGAAGGCGGTTCCGGGTTTAAGCAGAGCAGGCCTTATAAAGCTTTATCAATGCTTTTCTGAAATTTAGAGGAAGTGAGAGACTAAAAAGCTGATGGAGAAAGTGGATGAGATGATTGAGGGCTCCATGGAGGATGTTATCCTGCCAGAGAAAATGGATGTAATAATTTCGGAGTAGAGAGATAAAAGCAAATGGGTGGTGTCTGTCCAAGCAATTGTCATTCTAGAGAAAAGCAAGGAAAGCAATGGCAATTAAAAGCTTAAAGTCAAGTGGTCTTCAAAGGCCATAAAACATGGGTAGACAGATATAATTGCGGAAGACCAGGGATAATCGCAGGGGACTCGTGGACCATGCAGAAAGGAAAAGCAGAAAGAAAAAGAAAAAGTAAAGCAAAAGCTTCTGCAGCCATCTACCATTCCACTACCCAACCTTCAATTGTGCATATACTATCCCATTATCCAACCATCTGCCATACCCACCTACAGCAATGTTTTTGAATGATGTAATTTATTTTTCTTATCTTTCGGAGATATCTGTTTAAACCCCATCAGAGGGTAAAAAAAAAGAAAAGGCAAAGCCCAAAATAAATGGGCTGGAATGTCGTGCGAATGTCCATAAGCCCAAAATGGCACCAACCAGATGAACCAAAGTCAGTCCAGTACCACAAAAATTTATTTGGCAACCCGTCGCTATTATCACCAACCAGGTGACCAAAAGTACGTCCAGTACTCCAAAATTATTCGGTAACCCGCCGCTACTACCACCAACCAGATCATCAAAAGTACGCCCAGTACTTCCAAAATTATTCTGCAACCCGCCGTTATTATCACCAACCAGGTGACCAAAAGTACGCCCATTACTCCAAAAATTATTCGGCAACCTGCCGCTATTACCACTAACCAGGTGATGAAATGTACAACCCGTACTTTAATATCATTTGGCAACTAGCCATTCATGCTACCAACCAGATGATGAAATGTACAACCTGTACTCTCATTCATGCCACCAACCAGGTGATCAAAAGTACACCCAGTACTTCATATCATACATGAGCATTACTCATGTCAATCATACATAAACATTCATGAGCATTACTCATGTCAATCATACATAAACATTCATGAGCATTACTCATGTCAACATCCATGAGCATCACTCATGTCAATCAACATAAACATTCATTAGCATCACTCATGTCAAAAGCTTCATTTACAGAGCTCTAGCTTCAAAAGCGTCATTTACAAAGCTCTAGCTTTAAAGCTTCACTTGCAAAGTTTCACCTACAAAGCTTCAGTGCAGGGTATACAAATACCGCCTCCGAACAACCGTCACTTCAGCCCATACATGGATTCAATTTGAAGTCTCCAGCCAACAGACTCTATTGACCGAAGACTTGGGGGACTACATTATGTACCATATATTGGGCCTCAACTGGGCCTCATGAAAAATACTTAGGGGACTTAGCCCATTATTTATGTATTAAGGAGCGAGCCCTTATTCTAAAAAATGGACTCCATCACTTTCATTAGAGAGCACCCATTATTCATGTACTGAGGAGTGAGCCCTTATTTTATAAAAGGGACTCCCTTACTATCATTAAAGAGCAACGCCGCCATCTGAGCAACCGCCTAGCCGCGAGCGTCACTCCTAACCCATAACTTATGTATTGAGGAGTGAGCCCTTATTCTATAAAAGGGACTCCCTCACCACCATTAGAGAGCATCGCTGCCTACTGAGCAACCGCCTCCTCGCGAGCATCAACTCTAGCCCATCATTTATGTATTGAGGAACGATCCCTTATTCTATAAAAATGACTCCCTCACCATCATTAGAGAGCATCAACTCTAGCCCATCATTCATGTATTAAGGAGCGAGCCCTTATTCTATAAAATGGACTCCCTTACCTTCAAACGCCACAAGCCGAGCTAACCAAGGCAACATAAGCCATGAGCCGAGCAGCCTCACAGCGTGTGCTACTTCTAGTTGAGCGTCATTTCAGATTGAGCACTGCCTCATATCGAGCATCAGTTCAAGACAACATCTAGTTACTTCGACCCATACATGGACTGAATTTCAAGTCTCTAGCCAAGAGACTTTCTTGACTGAAGACTTAGGGGACTACTGTTTATACCATATTTAGGGCCTCGTATTTAGACCTCGTATAAATACTCGAGGGACTTAAATGTAATTATGTAATAAAAAATAGGCAAATATGTAATTAGAGAAGGAGCCCTTATTCTATAAAAGGGCCTCCTCACCCTCACAAACCCTAAGCCTCTAGCAAAAGCTCTCACACTCTCTCCCTCATAATTACTCTCAGAGAAATACAATCAGTGTGGAGGTAGCCCAAACCTTGGGGTGAACCACGATACATCTTGTGTTATTTACATTTCTTGCAGATTCACGGTCGGATTTACGTTGTTCCAAGACCTCCAGTTTTATGCATCAACAGGATTAAATTCTAAACGCAAGGTTCCTTGATTCTTCCGCTTCAGAAATTTGTTAGCCAAAAATTAGAGAAAATAAGCTTTGGTTCAGAACTTACTCTCTGTAGACATGGGTTCCTCCTCAATTTTCGTCATCCTCCTCTTTCTGCAATCTCTCTCTCTGTTTCTCTCCTTGTCTCTGTGTAATCGTTTTCTCCCATTCTTTCTGCGTTCTTCCCTCTGTGCAAGCTCATACTCACCAACTCCCTCAATCAACTCTCTCCATTCTCTATCCGTGAAGCATCAATAATCTGAAAACTCAATTCGAATTTTCATTGCTTGGATGGAGAAAATTAAGGAAAGAAAGAACAAATTAGGGTTAGCACTAAAGTTGAGAGAGATTGAGAGTTGGGAGAAGGGTAGAGTCTGAAAGAGAATGAAAGAGAAAGGAATAGAGAGAGGTTGAGCGTGACAGATATGAGGGGAAAACATGAGATGGGATTACCAATCCCTAAAATCACTCTCTCTGCCCCCAAATCCCTGAAATCACTCATCTGAACGTGCAACAGAGCATGGTCCCATCGACCCCATTCTGGTTAACAAACAAAGGAAATGAAAGTTCCCCTCTAATCAATGCTCGTCAATCACCGACACCAACAATTGATTTGAGGAGAAAAAATCAACCATAACCCCCTTTTTGGCAGCCTCACTTCTCCTTCTTCGTTCCCCTCCCTGCCAGCCCACGCCTCTCTTCCTGTAATCTGTCCACAATTCCTCCCATATATCTCCCTCTCAGCCTAATTCGTGAGTTTGGCTGAAGCACAGCCACACCAAATTTAGATCAAACCTTAATTTCCAGAATAATGATAAAAATTGACAAAAAATATATACAATTGGCATGTTACCATTGATTCAAGGTATGGTTAGGAGTGCGGCAACGAGGTAAGGCGAGGTGTGCAACAGTGAAGGGAAGGCGAGGTGTGCGACGGTGAGGCGCCGAATCAACTTTGTCGTTGAAGAGCTCTAGAGCAAAATGAGTTTGTCGTTGAAGAAATCTTTGGAACAAAATCGGGTTTGCTTCCATCCCCCACCCCCACCCCCACCCTTTCTACGATGGTCAACATGTGCACGCTGAAGGATGGCAATTTCGCAAATAAATCGAAAATTTCAATCTGAAACTGAAGAGGTGGTGGCAATCTTGTAAATAAACTGAAATGTGGTTCAAAACACTGTTCATTTGTACAGTGCAATTTTCCCACCTTCTTTAGACTAAAGTAATAAGTAGTTTTCAATTAAAGAGATATACTAGGAAGCAAGGTATTAAATATCGATGATATCAGAAATATCGGTAGTCCAAAAATACGGAAATTTCGATGGAAATATCGGGATATTATCGATATCGATAAAAATTGAATAAAAACCACGGAAATTGTAAGAAAAACTTGTAAATTTTTATTGAAACTTTGCAGAATGTTTATTTAGTCAATTATCTATTAGTTTATCACAAAAAATTGGAAGGAAATGCATTGCATGATGGATTTAACTGATTTAAGTTGATTATATAGCGAGCTGACAAACATTGTGAGTGTAGAAAATATGTAGTAATTAATGAAAGAAGTTTAAACACACCATAATCATGTATATATAATGAATTAGTACAATATAAGAAAGACATGAAAAATGTGTTATTTTTTTTTACAAAAAAATAGTATATGTGACGTTAGAGTTTCAAGTATATAGCATGATCTGTTCTTCAAAGAGACTTTCAAGGTCTTAAAGATGGATTTCCCAAATAAAACAATTTAATTTAAAAAAATAAAATAATAAATATAAGATATTTTGAATGAAATTAATGTTGACCATTTTCTTTAAACCATATGGTGACCCCTCCACCTCACCTCCCTCACATAACCCAAGGTCCCAAATTGAGACTCCCAGTCCTATATCTGACATTTTCTTTTTCGTATCTTGTTCCTCCTTTCTCAATTCTTCTTCCTCTACTTTATTTTCTTCTTTTTTGTATCCCATAAGTCTCTCTCTCTCTCTCTCTCTCTCTCTCTCTCTCTCTCTCTCTTATTTCCTAATTCCTATCAACATGTGAAACACAATCCTAGAAATCTTTCTCCCTCTCTCTCTCTCTCTCTTTTTCCAGAAACCTCTAGCAAAGCAACCATGACTATCTCTCTGCAACTCTCATTCCCGTAGCACAAACACACCACACCCACACCTCACCGTGACCTCCACCACAATGGCGCACACTCCGGCGAGCACCATCACCACCTGTGGATCGTTCTTCCTCCCTTTCTCACCTCTCGGCGAGCACCATCAGGCAAGGGGATCCATCAAACGGTTTGATTCAAACCCGAGCGGGTTTTTGGGATTCGAAGAAAATGGATTTTTCATTTTCGACGACAGAGGCGCAAATCTTGGGTCTGAGCCTGGATTGCAGAGAGAGATCTAGGCAGCTGCGACGACGCAGCCTTGGCTGCCTTTCCAACAACGGAACCACGACGATCGTTTCGATAATATCGCAATATTTTGATGACAATTATGGGGATACGTGGGAAAATATCGGTCTCTTTGAAAAACGATAATATCGGCGATATTTCGCCGATATTATCGATATTTTAGTCATTGCTAGGAAGTTAACACGGGACTTTGATGAGGCCAAATTTAAACAAAGCTGGACTTGTAATCTGCAAAAGAGGACCCCAAACACGTCAACCAAAAAACACTAGCATGTGGTATTAACCTAAGAACATCTCCAAAAGAAATATTAGCAAATTCTCTTCAACCAAACCTAGACATAAATAGACATAAATAGCAGCAAATTCTCTTCAACCGAACCTTCAATGAATCTGTTTCTTACGTGTTGTTGAGTCAATTAAAGGCAAAACTTTCTATTGCCTAATTTGACAACAGTTGTCAAATTTATTAAATACTTTTTAAATAAATGTGTTGCCATATATAATACATGTTATAGAATAACATTATTATTTAGGCGCAATTTTTTTTTATAAAATATCAAATTGCCATAGGCTCTAAGCTCATCCAATATCCATAAGAATTTCAAAACAAAACATTATTATAGAAATCAAGTAGTTCACAAGAAGATATGAAACCCGCAACAAAACATTTTCCCAGACCCTAAAAATCAACATCATCATCAAACTAATTAAAAGCATTACCAATCAAAGACAACCATCAAGGCACAATCTTAAAAGCTTTCAGTTTATCAATCCAACTGACAAACGAATTCCCAGAGTTTCTAAACCCCAAAAATCCATGTTCCTTACTCTTGTTCATACTAGTCATCAAGCCTTCCCCACCGAACACAAGATCCACCAACCACCACTGTCCGATCTCCACCAACTTCATCGGCTCCAGCTGATTTTCCTTCACTATCTGCTCCCACACCCCCTCTTTCACCTTCATCAACTCCGCCAAGCTCAGCTTCTCACCCTCCTCATCAAACCCGTACTCCTCAATCTCAAACTGCTCAGCCAACACCTTCCATAACTGCTTCCACTTGAAAACATCCCCATTGTTGACATTAAACGCTTTGTTTTTGGCGTATGGGTCCACCGCCGCCCATATCTGCTGCTCCGCTATCAGATCCGCATCGGAAGCATCAGAGTAGCAGTTCCAAGCCTCTTTGCTTCCGGGAAATTTCAAGGGCATCCCTTCGTGCTTGCATATTGCCGCGTACACACTCAGCATGGCAACCATGTTCGCTAAACTATAAGGCGAAAACCCGAAAATAACCCCGGGCCTATGGACGGACCAAGTGATATCCTCCTTCTTCCCTACCTCTTCCAGTAACACGTCCTCGAGGGCATAATAGAAATTAGGCGCGTTCAATCGCGGCAGATCCTCCGAACAAGGCGGGTCATGATGATCAATTTTCCCAAACGTCTCGAATGGTCCGATGTATTGTTTGGTTCCTGTTTGCAAGCACACGTGACGGAGATTCGGCGCGTTTGAAATAACGATGCGCAGAACGTTGCGCAACATGGCGGCATTGGCCTCGCAATTTTCGTTCTCAGTGGACCGGTTAGTCCAAGTAACGTAGAAGATGTGGGTAACGTCACTTAATTTGGAGAGCTTTTTTTGGGTGTCGTCCGGGTCTGAGATGTCGCACTGTATATAGTCCACTGCGTGGTCTGCGTTCCAGTGCGGGCGCGGACGCCTAGCAACTCCATAAACCTTCCATGGACCGCCAGGAGTGTCGGAGAGCGGGAGGATTTCGGCGAGGCTGTTGCCCACTATACCCGTTATGCCGATCACCAACCCTACGCTCTTGGGGATACTTGGTGGTTCGTAACGATCTTCTTGGTGTTTCTTCTGCAAATTAAATTCATAATTACTTACGATAATCATAAGAAGTTAGAACAGTAAATAGTAACTTGTTCTTACCTTGGCAGCTTCAACAGCACTTGCCCACCACCAGCTCATTTAGATTGATCGGGGGAGAAAAAGAAGGAAGGTTGTAATATTACGTTATTGGACCGTTATTCTAAATCATTTAACAGAAGGTTTGTTAGGATAAATCTTTCCGATATTATTGTGATTTCAAGAGCATGGTAATTATCTCCTGAAATTCTGAAGAGATTAGCTTGATTTCAGTTTGATGGAAGAGATCGATTAGGCAAATAATCATCTTAAATTAATATTATCTGATGGCATCATTGTGATTAAGATCAAAAGGTGTTTTGGTTTATTATCACAAGATGAGTTATCACAAGATGAGTGGTTCATATAGAGCTTTCATTGGATAAGGGAACTAAGGATATGAAAAGCAACTAGATAAGGGTCTGTTGATCCTAAAAACAACCTAGCCCATGTGGCGCACAAGCCGAGTAATTAATAAGTTAATTACGTTCTTCGGTTGTGTGCGAGACGTGCCAACTCGTTAGCCGAGTTCGGTCGGGGAGTAAAATATGTTGATGTGGCATTGGGCGCACTGCTGACTTTTGCGTCTTGCGATTGCAACCGAGGAAGGAACTCGTTTTGGCCTTTTGGGTTCTAGAGCCTGAAGACAAGGCTGCTAGTTTCTTCGAAGTTCATGAATCATCAGCACTGGGTTAGGTCCCAGGAATTATGTTCGTGAGAAATAAGTAAGCTGAACTGTTACCAGACTGTACGGATACAAATACTCAAAAGAGATAAGTGTCTTGATTGTAAATGTGGTTCGGCCATTAAAATGTCGAACTCTAAAATGCACTTGCGAATATCCAATCATAAACTTGGCTTTCAATGTGTTGAGTCTTGTAACACCTCACTTTGCCGAAAAGGTTGATGAGATGATCTCTTCCAACAAGAACTCGGAAATCCTTATTGATCGAGACTTGGGTAACAACCAATCAGTCTCTAAGCAGTGTTGTTTATCCAAACTGAAAGTGCTTCTCGGTCTGTTGATTCTACGACTTCAATGTTGTTTATTCAAACTGAAGATGTCGCCGGTTGCCTTCACAGTGCTGTTTATCTAAACTAAAGATGTGTTGATGAAAAAAATAAAAACAAAAATTTCAAAGTTGTTGAAGTTGTTGAGAAACTTTACGCAAGGTAATTTGTGTGTTGAATTAGAGAGAGCCTTTTCCTATTACAAAGCACCTTGTATTTATAACATTCATATTTTTTGCTTAGCACGGCCTGACAATTTCGTAGAGTCCAACCAAAACTCAAACTCACGGAATGGAGACTAATCTGTGACATAGGCTAAAGCCTATCTTCTAGATGGCTATCTGTGACTTTTCAAAGCAAAATAAAAGCCTATACAGGATTATCACATCATGACCAAGGGCCTAGCCTCCCTAAGCTTCTTATCTCATCATCATAATTCCATCACCTTTAAATCCATCCATGCATGTATCCTGATCCCCGTTTAAATGAATTTCAAATTCATTTTTTTACTAACTATCACCATATTCTAAATGGATAATAATCAATTCAAAATCCAATCCCATCAGCAGCTTCAAAGTGATATCTACAAATAAACAATATTCTAATATCAACTGAATATCAGTTTGCGAGTAATGTTATTCATACTATGTTTTTGTACCACATTTTCATACCACCTTAGGTGGCATTTGATGTGGACAGCCACATCATTTGAATTAATCATATTTTTTAATTTAGTTCATTATTTAATAAACTAATAATTAAGAAAAACTAGTTAATTAAATGATGATTGTGGTATACTAAGAGTCTTTCTTATTCCTTTTGTTGATGCACAAAATCAGTGAGGACTTTGGTACAACAGAAAGTGTTAAGTTTGTGACCTTCGCTAGATTGCTCCGGTCACTAGTATGGATAAGTATGTAAATGGATAGAGATAGGGAAGCAAACACAAGATGTACGTGGTTTACCCAGATTGGCTACGTCCACAGAGTAGAGGAGTTCTCATTAATTGTGAAGGGTTTACACAAGTACATAGGTTCAAGTTCTCTTTTAGTGAGTACAAGTGAATGATTTAGTACAAATGACATTAGGAAATATTGTGGGAGAATGATCTCCTTTTATAAAAGAGTTTCTAGCTTTGTTATGACATTGACACGTGTCGTATTGCGATTGGCTTCTGATGTTGACACTTGTCACACTGTGATTGGCTTCTGATGTTGACACGTGTCGCGCTGTGATTGACTTCTGATGTCGACACGTGTCGCACTATGATTGGCCTCCATGGTTGGAGGGAAACTCTTCTGGGCCTTTGACGGTATAACGTTGACCAGTGCTCAGTAGTTTCAGGATTGGTTAAGTATGGTACAAACACCTTTCCTTGGGTTTTGCAAAATTTTCAAATGATGTGGCTGTCCACATCAGATGCCACCTAAGGTGGTATAGAAATGTGGTATAAAAACTTGGTATGAATAACATTAGTCATCAGTTTGCAGCATACCACTCGAATTCATCAGCCAAACCAAACTGATCCAATCCACACATCCACACGCCAAACATCCCAAATCAATTTGATTTGTACTGCTTACTTGGGGAGATAATTCGCATACTATTTATCTCGTTTAAGAAAATGCAAAGATAATTTATATTAAAAGATAATTATTATGATAAAAAACCATATTATTATCTTTACTTTTTTATCCAATGGTGTGGAGTTATACTCACTTAACGACCTTAATTGCACGGGCCGATGGTGTAAATTTTGAGTCCAAACAAGGTCAGAGGAAGAATTGTAATAATATAATTAACTAATCATAGTACAGTGCCCAAAAGAAAAGATTTGTAATATATAGTGGATTTGGATCCACTCTAGACCTTAGTGTCCGGAGCCTCTTCATCCACAAATATGGGCTGCTGATTGGTGTGTAAGTCAAATCAGGGTCGTTGGTTGCGTGTGGTGGGCCAGGAAAATGAATTAAAGAAGACCGTTAGATTCAATTTGTGTGGCCTAGATTAATAGATGATGAGGCTCCGGATACTAAGGTCCGAAGCGGATTCAAATCCATATATAGTTAATTCCACGATTCATGTGAGCTATTGTTTGGACAGAGAGATTTTTTTTTGTCAAAAAAAAAAGTTCGGACAGAGAGATTCAAAGGTGTAATAAGTGTTGTGAAACTTGTATCAGAAACAGGAGAGAGAAATTGAGGAGGAAAAAGATTTCACTTATATCAGAAACAGGGGAGAGAAATTGAGGAGGAGAAAGATTAAATCAGAGCCCTATTATGGTGTGTTTGTACCATACTTGACCAATCCCGAAACTACCGAGCACCGGCCAACACTATACTGTCAAGGACCCAGAAGAGTTCCCCTCCGACCAGGAGGCCAATCACTACTCGACACGTGTCAAGATTAGAAGCCAATCAGAGCGCAGCACGTGTCGACATCAAGAACCAATCATAACATGACACATGTCAATGTGACAAAGCTACAAGTTTTTCTATAAATAGGGGTCATTCCCCCACAATATTGCCTAATGCCATTTTGTGTTAAATCATTCACAAGAACTCACTAAATTGAGAGCTTGATCCTTTGTACTTGTGTAAGCCCTTCACTACTAATAAGAACTCCTCTACTCCGTGGACGTAGCCAATCTGGGTGAACCACGTACATCCTGTGTTTGCTTCTCTGTCTCTATTCATTTACGTACTTATCCTCACTAGTGACCGAAGCAACCAAGCGAAGGTCACAAAACCTGACACTTTCTGTTGTACCAAAGTCTTCGCTGATTTTGTGCATCAACATTTGGCGCCGTCTGTGGGAAACGACACTTATTCCTACTCTCTTCAGCTGTGTCAAGCTGGTTTCTATCATTCGTACACTTTCTTTTGATCAGGCATCCCTCTCCAGCATGGGAAGCGAAGGAAGCCATAGCACACAGAATGACACCCCCCTTGCACATAGTGCGAAACAACGAAAGAAGGAAGGAAAACGAGTTCTTCTTCAAGCTAAAGTCGATGAGTTGGAAGCTCAGAACAACAAGATAGCAATGAGGAATGAGGTCCTCCAGGAGCAATATGAGAAGCTCTTCGAGACACTCCACGAAGCTAGGCAAGCTCAGACACGCGAGCTTGTTGCCCCCGTGGAAGTCAACCATCAACTGGGTGCCCTCCAACATGGAGGGTCACATGCATTCGACATAGATATCCCTGATAGGGAACAGATTACCCCTCGACTTGATAATCAACATGAGGCTTCTCTTAACCCAGTTGCTTCGACCCGAACCATGAGAAGTGGAGGGAGACACCTCTTTGCTGAAGGGGCAGAAGGATCGAAAGCCGTCTTTCGCGATTGTCGGGATTTCCTGAAGCAACGTCGAGAGAATTCCATCCATATAAGCTCAAAGATTAATGACCCAAGGATTTCTGAGAGACTCGGTCCCCTGCCACGGCCCAAGCCGGCCACCAATTTGGGGAAGGGGCAACAAGTCCCAGAGAGACATGAGGGTACAGGGGACTCAGAGGTGTTCCGACAGACATACCCTGGAAGCCAGTACAGCGAGTCTAGGGAAAAATCACATGCCCTTGATCAAACCTTCCTAATTCCAAGAGGAGATGGAGATTTACGAAAGAAAGCTCCAGTGGCACATAATTCCGCTCAGGACCCCCTTGTCCTACAACTTATTGAGGAAGTAAACAAGTTGAAGGCTGAACGTCAGGCTGAAATACCTGACTGGAACCAACCCAGGCCTGGCCCTCTTACAAGGAGGATCCTCAACACCCCCCTTCAAGCAAAGACAAAGCAAAAGCTTGGCTTGCAACTTTATACTGGAAAAGAGGACCCGATTGAGCACCTTAACCTCTTTGAGTCCACCATGGCATACCGGATGCACACCGACGAAGAGCGATGTCTTCTCTTCCCCTCCACCCTCTCTGGCGGAGCTCTAAATTGGTATTGTCGTCTTACACCTGAGACGGTAGACTCATTTGAGGAATTGAGGAAACTATTTGTTTCCCAACACATTTTCCAAACCGATCGCTTGCACTCTGCAGATGACTTGTACACTATCCGCCAGAAGCCAGACGAGTCATTACGTATGTATGTTGGCCGCTTCAGCCATGAATACTCCCGGTGTGCCGAGGCAGACGACAAGACTGCCCTCAAAGCCTTCACGGCAGGCCTACGTGATTGTTTCTTTAAATACATGATCAATGCCAATACTTGGAAGACTTACTCTGAGGTGATGGCGCAGGCTTATAACCATGCCTCCGCCGAGGCAAAGACATATCAGGAGAAACCCCCTACAACCATCCTTTATCAACAAGTGGGAGGTGGAAGCCAGACTCACCTAAATGAGAAGACCTCGACTTTCCAAACAGCAGTGGCACCTCCCCATGCCTTGCATAATGCTTCACCGAATCAACAGACATATCAATTTCAAGGCAAGAGGAAGGATTTCCATCCTCACCACTCTCCTTTCAGTAAAAAGAGTAAGGGACACTATCCCGATAACCAAGGGTATCGCCACAATAGCGCTCGCCCCCAGGCAGTCAATGCAGTGGGTCAAACCCGCGTCAAGGGTATCGCCACAATAGCGAGGTTTTAGCCTGCCATACTTAAGGTGTCTTACGCCTGCCGAGGCGGAAATCGTCCTTCGGGAAATACATGAGGGAGTCTGTGGAGATCATGCTGGATCTCGGTCCCTAGCACACAAGACTTTTCGCCAAGGATATTACTGGCCAACACTCCACCAGGATGCCATCAAAGTATCCCGCTCATGTGACAAATGTCAACGATATGCGGCTATTCCTCATTCCCCTCCAGAGCCTCTTACTCCTATGATCAGCCCTTGGCCCTTCGCCCAGTGGGGACTTGATTTGATCGGCCCAATGCCGGCAGGGAAGGGCAAAGTCTGTTACGCAGTCGTTGCAGTGGACTACTTCACAAAGTGGGCCGAAGTAGAACCCTTGGCAACCATTACTGAGGCAAAGATAGAGGACTTCGTGTGGAAGAACATCCTTTGTAGATTCGGCATTCCCAATGCGATAGTCACTGACAATGGGCGACAGTTTGACAACAAGAAGTTCAGGTTGTTCTGCTCTAAGTTCAACATCAACTTATGCTTTGCCTCTCCAGCTCATCCCCAGTCTAATGGACAAGTTGAGGCCATCAACAAAATAATCAAGCGCACTTTGAAAACCAGCTTGGACAAAGCTAAAGGCTGTTGGCCAGAATTTGTACCCCAAGTTCTTTGGTCATATCGCACTTCATATCGGACTTCAACAGGAGAAACTCCATTCTCACTTGCCTTTGGCACAGAGGCGGTTGTCCCTGTTGAGCTCGAGCAAGCAACATTCCGAGTCCAGAACTACATTCAAAGTGAAAATGACAAACAACTCACCCTCAACTTGGATTTAGTCGAGGAACACAGAAACCAAGCTCACTTGAGGAATGTCGCCTACAAGCAGCGCATCTCCAACTATTATGACTCTAGGGTCAAGCCTCGTTCTTTCAAAATAGGAGACTGGGTCTTAAAGAAAAGATTACTCTGCGACAGAGTCCCGAGTGAAGGCACACTTAGTCCAAACTGGGATGGACTGTATGAAGTCATTGGCATCAGTCGCCCTGGCTCTTACACACTTAGAAGCTCCGATGGCAAGACCCTTGGCCATCCATGGAACGCTGATCACTTGAAGTACTACTACAAATAGACTCACGATGTACAAGTGTTGAGCTATAGCCGTTCGGCATCCTATGTAATGAAGGCCATTTGGCAATGAATTCAATAAAGAGGTAATTTAGCCAACTCAGCCCTCACTCTTTTACATTCATAGCAAGCAATGCCGGAACCCTTCTCAATCAGAAAGCAATCTGTCTTCCACAGTTACTACAAAACAAGCAAATGAAGACCGTGTCAAGCGCCAAAAAAAAAAAAAAAAAAAAAAAAAAAAAAAAAAAAAAACAGCTTCATCCAAAAAGCTTCACCCGAAAAGCTTCACCTCCAAAGCTTCACCCACAAAGCTTCACCTAAAAAGCTTCACCCAAAAAGCTTCACCATCAAAGCTTCACCTAAAAAGCTTCACCCAAAAAGCTTCACCTAAAAAGCTTCACCCAAAAAGCTTCACCATCAAAGCTTCACCTAAAAAGCTTCACCCAAAAAGCTTCACCCGAAAAGCTTCACCTAAAAAGCTTCACCCAAAAAGCTTCACCCGAAAAGCTTCACCTAAAAAGCTTCACCCACAAAGCTTCACCTAAAAAGCTTCACCCAACAAGCTTCACCCGAAAAGCTTCACCTCCAAAGCTTCACCCACAAAGCTTCACCTACAAAGCTTCAACACAAAACCTTGCTCCAAATAAACAAATTTTGTTCACAAAACCCAAGATGCCCTTGAACTTGTACAAAAACACTTGGGTAAACATAAACATTTTTTGTTTTACACCCACAAGGGCCCAAAATTTTCCTTCTTATTTATTCACTTATATATGTTCTCAAACATATTATAATAGATCCAACCACAAGCCAAAGTCCCAAATTTCATAATGGACAAAAGTACAAGCAATTCATCAATAATGAAGGTGCTACAAAAATTGGAATCTGCCCCAAAATAGAAATCCAACCCATGAGACTTTTTCTCTCTCTCCCTCTTCCGCCTCCTTTCATCTATCAAATTTCTGCAACCTCTGCTCTTCTCCAATGGAGCTGAATTTTGGACACCCTATAGTTCTTGAGCATATGAACAACTTTCAAGAAGGAACCATTTCTGTTTGAGCGACGGAAATTAAAGTGTTGAAGCTCCAAACATGATAGTCGGCTTCTTGCAGATTTCGAAGCTGTTGTGATGTTTCGAAGATCTGGAAATATTTAACCGTTAGTTCATCCTGAATTTTTGATATGTTATGAAAGAGTCGATGAGGAACAACTTCAATGAAGAAAGCATACCGATCTGAACAAGAGAAAATGGAGTTTCGAAGCTCACAACAAATCTGACGGGTTGACAGACAAATAATAACCAGTCATTCATCATACCTGAATTTATTGAGTTATACAGCTCCGAGGGATCTCAAATTTGGATATGTTGTAGTTCACAAGCTGAGGAACAACTTCAATGAAGAAAGCATACCGATATGAACAAGAGAAAATGGAGTTTCGAAGCTCACAACAAATCTGACGGGTTGACAGAAAAATAATAACCAGTCATTCATCATACCTGAGTTTCTTGAGTTATACAGCTCCGAGGGATCTCAAATTTGGATATGTTGTAGTTCACAAGCTGAGGAACAACTTCAATGAAGAAAGCATACCGATCTGAACAAGAGAAAATGGAGTTTCGAAGCTCACAACAAATCTGACGGGTTGACAGAAAAATAATAACCAGTCATTCATCATACCTGAGTTTCTTGAGTTATACAGCTCCGAGGGATCTCAAATTTGGATATGTTGTAGTTCACAAGCTGAGGAACAACTTCAATGAAGAAAGCATGCTGATCTGAGCAAGAGAAAATAGAGTTTCAAAGCTCACAACAAATCTGACGGGTTGACAGACAAATGATAAACAGTCACTCATCATACCTGGATTTCTGGAGTTGTACTGCTCCGATGGCTCTCCAATTTGGATATGTTGTAGTTAAGGAATTAACGAACAACTTTCATGAAGACAACTTTGTGATTCGACCTACAGATGATGGTGTTATGTTGAAAAACAATTCCGGTTGTTAGGGGAAATGAAAAACAATTCCACCAAAGAAACATCATTATGATGTTTCATCATTATGGTGTTTTCATCATTATGATGCTTTCATCATTGTGATGCTTCCATCATTGTGATGCTTCCATTATGATGTTAATGCACCAACGGTTACACCTTCTGCAATTCCACTTATTCGGGCCTAGCAACCTTCATAAACAAAATCTATGAAGAAAAAGTCCGGGGCTACCACTTAGAAAACAAAAGAATGAAGTTTTGGTACTTACGACATGGACTATTAGCAAGACACCTCATTCGTCAACTCCCTCGACTAGAGACTTGGGGGACTCCCACCATATGCTACTACGCCTTGGTACTCAAAAGTTCGTGACTACTCAGTGACTTGGATTTTTCAAGTCTCCAACCGAGAAGTTTTCCTCACTCGGGAAATTAAGGGAACACTACCTCAAACTACATGCTTCACTCACAAAGCTTCAACAATACAGGTTTCAACAAAAGCAAAAATTCAAAGAACTTTATGAAGAAGGCTTTGGTGTATTTAACACAATATGTTGAAATGAAGCAAAGCTTATTTATTAATATTTTCGATAAGCCACAAATATGTACATATACATGAGTCAAAATAAACAAACAAAAGGGAGCCTTCACAAAGGTTGCTTAGGGGAAGTCTCAGCAGTCGGTAGAGCCCCAGAAAGAGAAAGCACCGGAGGGTGGTTATCCGGAGCCTCAGTACTTGACAAAACCCCAGAAGGAGGAGGCATTGGAGGTTCATCATTTGAAGCTTCATTACCAGGTACAACCCTAGAGGACGAAGGCAATAAATGCCTTTGGAACAAACCCACAAACCGCTGATGATCAAGTAAAACCTTACCATCAGATTCCTTCATCTGGTCAAGTTTCCTCTTCATGTTTGTAGCATAGTCATGGGCGAGCCGGTGCAACTGCTTATTCTCATGCTTGAGCCCTCTAATCTCCTGTTTGAGACTCATCACTTCAGCAGCTAATGATTCTACTTGGCGGGTTCTAGCAAATAGGCGTTGGGCCATATTAGACACAGAACCTGCACACTGAACACTAAGAGCCAGAGAGTCCTTAACAGCCAACTCATCAGACCGTTTGGAAAGTAGTCTATTATCTTTGGGAGTGAGAAGGTTCCTGGCCACCACTGCAGCGGTCATATCATTCTTCATCACAGAATCCCCAACGGTAAGAGGACCAGTAGGGGATATGAAGGATGGGCGCCATATGTTGTCTGGAGAAGGCGTGGCTGTCTCTTCTCCAAGGTTCAAGTCAAAACGACGGTCGGAGGGTCCAGACATTTTCAAATGTGTTGAAGAAGGAAGAGGTCAGACAAATCAAGATCTTAGAAGTGCAAGAAATGAGCTTCTACTGGTAGAGATTCAAGTGTGCTGTGGAACTTAATGCCAGCCTCTATAAAAATCTGCACTCGACGGAGCTTCAGAAATCGAAGAGGCGTTTGCTTTCTCAAAAGCTGGGCTGCTCAGAGACCACGAGGGCCGATCTCAGAAATCGAAGAGGCGTTTGCTTTCTCAAAAGCTGGGCTGCTCAGAGACCACGAGGGCCGATCTCAGAAATCGAAGAGGCGTTTGCTTTCTCAAAAGCTGGGCTGCTCAGAGACCACGAGGGCCGATCTCAGAAATCGAAGAAGCACCTGCTTTTTCAGCCTCGTCAGCACCTGTCACATGCACACTCAGCTTTGCGGAAATTACGGGCAATCTGTCGAAGATTTCTGGTGAAGTAGAAAGCACGTGAATCTTACTGTTCAATCACCGCTCTCCATATGCACCATCAACTCCTCGGGTACCACATATAACTTTGTCAAAGATCTCTGACAAAGTTTAGGCACGAGAATTTCGAAGTTCCAGCTACCCTACTATTACCCATAAGGGTAAAGGAACAGCACCACTGCTTGACAACTGGAAAGTCCCTATGTGTGTCGACCTCCGGGTTTTGCGGCAAGACAGGTTGGCAAGAACGTCCAACCTTTACTCACATTCGAGAAAAGACTCCCAACATAATTACTTTCTAAAAAACCGGAGTAGCACCGCTTTCCGAATCTCGAGAGTCAGATCCTCGACGGGATTACTTGTTCGAAAACCGAAGAGGCACAACTCTCAGAACTTCGAGAGCCAGATTTCCTTAGATAAAGCTTGTCTGTAATCTTCACACGTAACATCAGCTTTCCAGATACCACATACCACTTTTTCAAAGTGCTCTGACAAAATTAAAACACGTGAAGCTGGCAGCTCCCACTACATTGCTGTGACCAAGAAGGGTAAAGGAATAGCATTACTACTTGTTATTGGGAAATCCCTATATACATTGACCTCCCTCCTCAACGGACAGGCAAACCTGCAAAAATGCTCAACCCTTTCTCGCATTCGAAAAGGCACCCTCAACATAACCTCTCGAAATACTCAGCTTTATTTCCCCCCGATAATACCTCAGCAAATAAGCCACACCAAGAACAAGAGTATCTCATATCATCAGGGTCGAAAGCAAGAGTATCCCATATCATGCTTTCTCCCTGTCTTTGTCTTTGTCCTTGTCCACACCTGCAGGACAAGGAGAAAGAGAGCAGTCAGTCGGAACCTGAAATCAAACCTCCAATTTGGAACTGACTGCCTGGAGCCTTTGCCTGGTTGCTTACTTAGCATTGCTCTCGAGTACTCATCCTCAACTGCTGTCAAGGTCACGAATTCCACCGGCAAATGCCTCATGACAGTTGATCAGATATTGGCTCTTTACACTGAAGCTGCCAAGCGTGGATGAGTCACTATGAAGGAATGTTCTGAAGGACCATTTAAATGCAAAGGTTGCACACCACTTCTGCCATGCAAAAGATTGAAGCAGAAGGTTCAACGGTGAGCTGAAACAGATCACTACAGCACGACACCTTTCCATACCACATTCATTATTCCGTCAACAGCAAAAGTATCCCATATCATCAAGGTCGAACGTACTCTAGATTTGATGGACTTGTTTTGACCCTCAAATTTTTGAGTCGGCCTTATACTCTGAAGGGCACCAGAAAACCCTCCAGCACAGTTCAAGAATAAGCCTGTGGAAAGTTACTTCTTCAAAAGCAAAAGTATCTCATATCATCTCTTATCCATTTGCTTCTCCTTATCCTGGCAGTTGAATGAGAGACAAGGAGAAGGAGAACAATCAACCGGAAGCCGAAGTCAAACCTTTGATCCTGGGTTGCTTACTTGGAAGTTTGACTGCTTACCTTGTCTGTCACCTCTTTCGGCAGATCTCCTAGCTCGGCGACTTGGGGGACTCCTACTATAGGGTTTGTATCACACTTGACTAAGCCCGAAACTACAACTAAGCTTCATCCAAAATTGATACATTACCTTGTGCGTCAACATCAGCTAAATACACCATTCCCGGATGGAGGAAAGGTACTTCCAGAGAAGGGCAGATGAAGATCAGACCACACTTCGGTACTTAGAAGTTTCGTGATTACTCAAGGGATTGGATCTTGCAAGTCCCCAACCGAGGAGTTTCCCTCACTCGGGAACTTAGGGGAGCACTGTTTGTACCATACTTGACCAATCCCGAAACTACCGAGCACCGGCCAACACTATACTGTCAAGGACCCAGAAGAGTTCCCCTCCGACCAGGAGGCCAATCACTACTCGACACGTGTCAAGATTAGAAGCCAATCAGAGCGCAGCACGTGTCGACATCAAGAACCAATCATAACATGACACATGTCAATGTGACAAAGCTACAAGTTTTTCTATAAATAGGGGTCATTCCCCCACAATATTGCCTAATGCCATTTTGTGTTAAATCATTCACAAGAACTCACTAAATTGAGAGCTTGATCCTTTGTACTTGTGTAAGCCCTTCACTACTAATAAGAACTCCTCTACTCCGTGGACGTAGCCAATCTGGGTGAACCACGTACATCCTGTGTTTGCTTCTCTGTCTCTATTCATTTACGTACTTATCCTCACTAGTGACCGAAGCAACCAAGCGAAGGTCACAAAACCTGACACTTTCTGTTGTACCAAAGTCTTCGCTGATTTTGTGCATCAACATGGTGTATTCTTTATTCATATGATATTGTTATGGAGATGAAATTTGGAAACTAAATGATGTGTTACAAATAAAATTAAGTATGTTTATCAATACTTCAGTAATAAACCAATCATCAACTTTCATGTTTTTTAGTTTCCAAAATTTTGTCTACAAGGTTTATAAATATGGGTTTACCCATCAAGTTCATCCTAATTTACAATAGTCCTATCATTATTATAATGGCAAAGAGTCCTATGTGGACTCAACTACTTGTGATAAAGGAGAAGTAATATATGTTGGATATATGTTAACAATCCGTAATAAAATAAATATACTAATAATAAATACGAATAAATATATTCCAGAGACTCAACAAGATGAAATATTAATTAAGCAAAGTAATAAAAGATCGAGGCTTGTGTACCACAATGTCCTTGAAACAGAAATTTCGCCCCTACTCAGTGCTTGTAGTTCTACGGACGTCTGCTTCACCAGGATTCAACGATCTAAGTAAGAAATTCCAACACCGAAAAATTGACTTCTGGCGAATATTAATGTGGTTCTCTTAGAAAGGATGTTTATGATTGCAGGAGAAGATTTATGATTTTTTGTGTTTTAAATGTCATGCAGATAGATGTATATATAATGTGATTATACATGTTCGCAACAGGTATAAGGAAGGGATGCATCTGTTGTGAGACATCCGCTGAAAATGGTGTTTTTGTTTCTACATTTTCACAATTCAAACTTCATCTAAAAAGATGAGTCTGTTGGTAAAATAATTAATTAATTTAAATTCAAAATTAAAAATAATTAATTGATTCCGAAAAATAATTACTTCATCCCAAGGCCCATCTTTTGACAATTAAATATATATTAATATATAACTAATTAATTAGTACACCCCAAAGCCCAACCCCAAGGATGAGCCCAATTTTAGTCTCCAGACCTATTACTCCAATCACTTTCTATAAAGGACAAAGCCTTATAAAGTGATAAAATCTTTTGGGAATGGCCAATGTGGGACAAAGAAATTTCTACTCAAACTACTCAAATTTCCAACAATACGTTGGTAATGCAAAGCATTAGAGTTTGAATACATGTAAAACCAACATCCTATAATTGAGGAAATACATCCAACGTGCTTCTAAAGCCACTCCATACATGATTGGGATTTGGTGCAACGGGTGAACAACCAACCCTCAACGATAGATGGAAGTTGGCTACCATTGCATCCATATAAATGAATTCCTTGTTCACAGAGAAAGGGTTATGCATTTAGGGTCTATCACCATCAGAATATAAAGGTCTTTAAGTGAGTGTAAGAGTTCTTGTTTGTGATTAACTATCAACCATAGCTACACCAGTCAAGGTCATTCTTGTTCAACTTCCATGGCTATCGCTGTAATCAAGTCAACCGATTATTTCTTTGTGTTTTAATTATATAACCATGCTAAGTTGTAATCACTAGTATCAGAACCACTGATTATGTGATTAAAACCTATTAAGATTGAAGTTTGATTAAAATTGTCGAAAATTTGATGAAATGAGCCTTAAAAACAAAAATTTAAAGCAAGGTGTAGGAAAATACAATACACCTATCTTAAATTTTTATGCAATCTTTTCAACCCACGGCCATCAATTAACATGAGCAACACCATCATATACGAATAACAAGACCTCCACGTTCCTTTTTCTCTTGCGGCACAACGGTCATGAATCACAAAGTATGGTTTGTTTGTATTTTTTTTTTCTTGGGAAAACCACAAAGCATGGTTTTAACCTATTATAATCTCTGCTATTTTATTGGATTTATGTTGATTAAATTCCTATCCATATCACCATGTTTTCGTTCAGTGTGAACGTAGTCATCTGCCAAGTGCCAAAGCACAATGTTTTTATTTCATTGACTTCAATTTTTATGATGGTTTATGGTATTGTATTTTGGTTTGATTCCTGAAAGCTTAAACTGATTATATGATTAAGATATACCTGCATAGTGACATGTTTAATGTTGTATATGTTAATATACTTCATTTCGATCAGGATGAGCAATGATAAATTTCAGGTTTTGCAATTTATCTGAATTATTGACTCCAATCAAGGTACTGTTATGATATAATTTGGTTATCATGAATTTCTATTATACAATTCACTAAGTTTCTCTCTACAAATTGGCTTGAGATGATCTTATGCAAAGACACAAATGTGTATGAAGTATAACTCTTCTGACCAGGATTGGCTCTGATACCAAATTATTACATCCCAGCCTGGGCCCCCACCACATCCCTGGCTCGACTCCACCGTAGCACGATATTGTCCGCTTTGGGCCCCGACCACGCTCTCACGGTTTTGTTTCTGGGAACTCACATGAGAACTTCCTAGTGGATCACCCATCCCGAGATTGCTCTTGCACGAACTCGCTTAACTTCGGAGTTATCGATGCCAAATTGAAGTGTACCAATGCTGATAGGATATATACCCATGCCAACTTGAAACGTACCAACATATCGTTTAGAAATGTACCAATGCCAAATTGAAATGTACCAATGCTGATATGAAATGAACCCATGCCAACTTAAAATGTACCAACATATCGGCTAGAAATGTACCAATACTAAATGGAAACATACCCCATATCATCTACCACTAGAAAAATCTATTTTCCAAATGTACCGCGGTACGAATACTCAAATCAAGAGGTTTGCATCAAATGAAAATAGAAAGGGAATAAACATGACTCACAAAGGAGGATGGAAGAGTATCAACTTACAGAAAAGAAATGGCACGAAAAAATTGTAAAATGATCGTGAAAGAACATAAATATATATCATGTTAGAAGCATAAATAAGTCAAATTTGATATGTTTTTAGATTTTTAAAACATACGTCTCTACTAGATTCTAGGAGATTTGGATAACTATTAGCTAATTGGTACATTATATATATGGCAAATTGTGTAATTTTGCATTAAAAAAATGCTACTTATAATATATTTGGCACCTAAAATGTAGGAAAATGTTTAATAAAAATTCTAGAAGGTATAGATGTTTAATCTAACAAATAGAACAATGAGGCATTTAAATCTAAACACCCCTTAAAAAAATATGAAACAAATTTTGTAAAATAGAAGCTATAGGAAGTTATAGAAAAAAAAATAGAAGTTAAAAAAAATTTGTAAATAAAAATAAATAAATAAAACTGTAAAAAAATATTAAAAAATAACTGCTAGCTGACGTCAGCTAGTCGTTGCATTTGACAATTTGGCCTATATTTCTGTCGGTTATATCCGACAGGAATGGTCACATTTCTGGCCAGCTCGGGGCTTGCTGGCTGGATTGGGCCAGCCCTTTGGCCCTTTTAGATTGTGTGGGGCCCACGAGCCCTCTGGCCTATCCCTCAGTTGGAGATGGTTTTCGGGCTATTTTCGGCCCTCTGCGCTTCTGGACCATTTGGTTCAAGATGGCCTTAAAACAGTTGTTTTCAATAAACACATAGTGATGATATATGTGTACATGCATGAGACATGAAATTATGAGTATGTACTGTGAAAATTATTCTGATATGCCATGATGATGTGGGAATTATCGATGTTAATTTGGTTTTAATCCCCTTTTAGTTTTGCAGCATTCATTTCTCTCAGCTGTAGAAATTGGACAATGCGCTTTGATTCGTTGATATTTATCAATATACGTGTGTCAAAAGAGAAGAAAATTAATTGTACAATTCTAACATGTGGCATCCACAGGAAGTATTATTTTCGAAAGAAAATGAAAAGAATTGTCGGTTCTTTTGATTTTTCAGTTTGGTGTTTGTAAGGCGAATGCAAAGTTTCTGATACTAATGGTCCAGTGGATTTGCATTACTGACAAAAAATAAACTAGGTCCTCGAGGTAGCTAATGATGTTAGCTTCAACAAGGGAGAAGATGTGTGTCATTTATGGGTTTTTTGAAGCAATTATTTCCAGCATGCTTTATAATATTGACAGCCATATAGAGGAACTATGATATTACAATTCTAATATGGCTTGTTATATTGTGATTAATCTCTTCCAAGCATGCTGACAGTTTTCGTGAGATTATTGGATTAAAGGGAGTCATGAAGGAGATTATTGGATCAATGCCGTTTGTTATGGTTGTATAGTTAATAGTAAATCTACAAAGCTTTATTCTATTAGCCTAATTTGCGCGTTTCGATTAGATCTTCGATCCATCAGCTAGATCTACATATATCAATCCCCGAAGAGTTGATGGGAACGTCCACAACGAAATCAGGGCCAGACAAAATGAAGTAAAACACCAAGGTTAGGCTCGTTTATTAACGAGGCCCCTGAAGCCTCTAGAATTTCCATGTGCAAGTACATGATGATCTATACACTATTACTAGTCAATTAGAAATTTCATGCAACCGACTCCCATGAATGATAAATATCCATATATTGGTCATAGTCTCATAGCTAGCTAAGAGTTTGCGTCATATGTGGGGAAAGATGGATCCCTTTGTCATCTATAAAAAGAGAGAAATATCACCAATGAAAGGCACAACGCTGTCGAATATTCAATCGTCTCATCAACATCGATTGTTCGCTTCTCCATCTCTTCTGTTTGTAATTTGAAGCCAAATCAAAATGAGCTTGTGGTGGGCCGGAGTTGCTAGCGCTGCCACGGTAACAATATCAACCACAGCTACCTTCTTAATAGTTAATTTAGATTTGTTTGGGACTAATTTCTGAATATAAGAAGCATTACTGTTGTTCAAAAGCGTTTATGTTCAAATAAACATTAACTTGACATGGATTTTTCAGAAAAAATTGGAAGGAGTTGACGCGTCATCATCACGAGGTCATCAAAGCGTGGCGCTAGTGGTCGGCGTGACGGGCATAGTGGGCAACAGCCTATCTGAAATCCTCCCACTCCCTGATACCCCCGGCGGTCCGTGGAAAGTGTACGGGGTCGCACGCCGCCCCCGCCCAAACTGGAACGTTGATCATCCTGTTGACTACATCCAATGTGACGTGTCTGATGCGGAAGACACCAAAATCAAGCTGTCACAATTAACCGATGTCACGCACATATTTTACGTGACATGGACCAGTAAAGCCACCGAGGTCGAGAACTGCCAGGCCAACGGGGCCATGCTCCGCAACGTCTTGCGTGCAATTATCCCCGTGGCTCCGAACCTCTGCCACGTGTCCTTGCAGACCGGGGCCAAACACTATATCGGACCGTTTGAGTCTATAGGGAAAATCAAAGCCCACGACCCGCCGTTTACGGAGGACTTGCCCAGGCTTGACGTGCCCAATTTTTACTACACTCTTGAAGACATTTTATTCGAAGAGGTTGAGAAAAAAAAGGGTTTAACTTGGTCGGTACATCGGCCTAATAATATTTTTGGGTTTTCCCCTTATAGCTTGATGAACATAATCGGTGCGCTTTGTGTTTATGCTGCTATATGTAAGAAGGAAGGAAGACCATTGAAGTTTCCCGGTAGCAAAGCGGCTTGGGAGTGTTATGCGGTGGCTTCGGATGCAAATTTGATAGCGGAGCAGCATATATGGGCGGCGGTGGATCCGTATGCGAAAAACGAAGCGTTTAATGTGAACAATGGGGATGTGTTTAAGTGGAAGCATTTTTGGAAGGTGTTGGCTGAGCAGTTTGGGATTGAGGAGTATGGGTTTGATGAGGAGGAGGGTGGTAGGCTGAGGTTGGTGGAGATGATGGAGGGGAAAGTTGGTGTGTGGGAGGAGATTGTGAGGGAGAATGAGCTGCAGCCGACCAAGTTGGAGGAGGTGGCGGTGTGGTGGTTTGCTGACTTAGTGTTTGGTGGGGAGGCTGTGTTGGACAGTACGAATAAGAGCAAAGAGCATGGCTTTTTGGGGTTCAGGAATTCCAAAAAGTCCTTCATTTCGTGGATTAAGAAGATGAAGGCTTTTGTTCCATGAAATGTATTATGGTGAAGAAGAGATAGAGAGAGTTCATATATACATGTGTACAAATAAGAAAATGAAGCCTAGGGAGAGTACCTATAACATGCATATGTAATTACAATAAAAAATGTTATTCTTACATTTTATTTGTACCATCATTTGTATCGTCTCTCTAATAGAGATGAGACATACATAGTGGACCCTACTTCTATTACAAAGATGATACAAATAGCGGTGTAAATAGATAATAAGTGTAAATTTTCTTCAATTTGTACGGGGTTTTTTTAACATCTAAAAGTTAGATGCACTTGTTTGTCCATTCAATTTTATTCTTTGAATTATCTTCGAATAGATAAGAAAATATCACCAATCATATATGTTGATCTTAGTATATCCTTGATTAAATTTCTTATCTTTTGACAAAATATTTGTATAACTCATAATTGAGATTCTTTATTGTCCAATGCTCATACGTTACAGTCTTAATTTCTTGATTCTACATGTAATATTCAACGTGCGTATCAATTAGTTCTAGTTTAATGTTCTACAAATGATGTTAGTAGAGATGCAAGTTCGGATCATCTTTCCCCATTAACTAACTATTTAGGGAAGAGTAACTAAAATTTTGAATCCATATTAAAACAATGACAATTTCTTTTCTTTTTTTTGTCGAAAAGATTTTATTAAATTCGAATAAAAACTTTTACATAAGAAGTCAAAGTGTTGAACAACCACTCTAGCTCAAACAAATTCCATGTCTAAAATCCTCCCATACGTAAGACAAAAAGACGCCACTAAATGTGCTGCCTGATTACAGATTCGGAGAGCAAAAATAAAATCTACTGACCTCAATTGCTTTTGTATACACTTAATATCAAATAGAAGACCTTCAATCACAACGTTTGGTTGAGTGATTCTGCTGATCATATCTACAAGTTCTTTTGAATCCAATTCCACTTGGACATCATCAAACCCTTTATCCAGGCATGCCACCAATCGTGCCCGTATTGCCTCCGCCTTCGCCATAAGACTAGGCTCACAAAGAATGTTACCCACACCTCTTGTCCGCCTTGAAAACTCTAGTAATGACAATACTTGAGTCTCCTTGCAAATTATATGAATGGATAATAATGTAACAAATGTTCTTGTGTTTTTAAATACTCATGATTGGCCCAAGAAAACATCAATAACGTGTTTGTGTCAAGAAACTAAGGGAGAGTTTGTTTGCCTTCACTAACTATCACTGGACTAGATTGGACTAACTATTAGTCCAGTCCGGTGTTTGTTATCATACGGGACTAGTCTTAATGAGACTAGCCCGGACTCGCCTACACTAAAGGCTTCACTAAGAGGTCTTAGTGAGGCCCCCCAAAAACTACAGGATTGCTAGTCCCGTCTCCCTCTTCTGCAAGTAGCGTCGCGCGAACCCGCATGAGTAGCATCAACCCTCATTTCTCCAGTAACCAAACCAAAAAACGGCTATCACAGATCTCCATCGTCTCGTAAACCTAGTGCCCTTTTGGCGTCTGGGTCAATGATTTGAGGTCTTCTGCCATCTGGGTCGACCTGAACGACGGCAAAAACGGGTCTCATGGTGACCCATATTCTTCTGCCGACAGCAATATTGAAAACTTTAGCATAAGTGCAATGACTCTGAGTGATTTTTCTTGACCAACTGTGATTTTCCATAAAATACAGGTACCAAATCTAAAAAAAAAAAGAAAAAAAAATTCAAAGAGAACGATGGGAGAGGGGACAGTATACAGAGGTGAAACGAGAGAAAGAAAAAAAAATGAGGATGGAGAGACTGGTACAAAAAAATGGTGGGGCAAAAATGGGGAGAAAAGGGAAAGAGGAGGGACAGGCGGAGGGACGAAAATGAGGAAAAAGGGGGAGGGGGATGGAGAGGCAGAGTAAAAATGAAGGTAACAGGGATTGGAGAAGTCAAAAAAGGATGATTTTAGAAAGAAAAAAAAGAAAGGAAAATTTGATATATATTAAATTAATATAAAATAATATAATATTACAGTCTTGCTTCTTAGTCCGACACTACACCAAACACTTCACTAAATCAGTCTAGCTTAGTCCATGAAGCTAGTCATGGTTCGGTGCAATAATTGCACCCTACAGGAATCCGTCTTGCGGCTACTCCGGATCCACATCGGTTCAGCTCTTTGCAAATCCACTTTCAATTTAGTCGCTACTCTGATGGTTGCTGGCGAGAGACAACCAGCAGTGGGCTACTTCTCTGTTTTGGTGTAATCATTAAAAAATTTGAATGGTTACAATTAAAAAAAAGTTGTGTATAATCAAGGGCCTAAAGTTGTGCGCTTAGGTCATCTCCAACAAAAAAAGTTAAACATATCTCCGTCCAGAATTATAGTCAGTGGTGGGCTGCTTCTCCGTTTTGTTAGCCGACGCATCGGACTCTCTTGTTGAGTAAATGACTATGGGGCTTTGGTATTAGAGCAGCGGGGTTGCTTAAGCACAACATCTCAATCTGCCAGAAACTATTCCTCCGAGTCAAAACATTACATTTTAAGACCAATTATACCCAATGGAAATTATGTCTTCATTCTCAGTAAAGAAAAACGTTTCATTCTTCAATATCGTAACATAATTTCACCATACAACTGTCATATATAAAATCGTAACACAATTTCGCCAGAGGGGTTACAACCGTCGTAAATATATTATGCACATTTCATTCATAAACTCTCATACTTAAAACACACTAGAGTGTGCTAACTTACACATAGAACATGAACAATAAACCCAAAACAAACACTTCCCCGCACCCAGCAGCACCCAACAACCAACATCACCAATCCACCGATGCCATCATGAACCGATCAAGGCACAATCTTGAAGGATTTCATCTTATCAATCCAGGTAACAAACGAATTCCTCGAGTTTCTAAACCCCACAAACCCATGCTCCTTGCTCTTGTTCACGCTAGAAATCAAACCCTCCCCACCCAGCACTACATCCACAAACCACCACACTCCCACCTCCTCCAGCTTCGTCTCCTTCAGCTCATTCTCCCTCACTATCTCCTCCCATACCCCCTCCTTCCCCTTCATCCGCTCCGCCAACCTCAGCCTCCCGCCTCCCTCATCAATCCCGTACTCCTCTATCCCAAACTGCTCCGCCAGCACCTTCCAGAAATGCTTCCACTTAAACACATCCCCGTTGTTGATGTTAAACGCTTCGTTTTTCGCATACGGGTCCACCGCCGCCCATATGTGATGCTCCGCTATCAGATCAGCATCCGAAGCCACCGAGTACGAATTCCACGCCGCTTTGCTTCCCGGAAACCTCAGCGGCAGCCCCTCGTGCTTGCATATCGCGGCGTAGACGCAGAGCGTGCCGACAATATTCATCATGCTGTAAGGGGAAAACCCGAAAATCATATCGGGCCGGTGCACCGACCAAGTCAGATCCTCTTTCTTCTCCACCTCAGCAAACAAAAGGTCCTCCTGCGTGTAATAGAAATTCGGGGTATCCAGTCGAGGCAGGTCCTCCGTAAACGGCGGATCGTGCGGCTGGATCTTGCCAAACGACTCGAACGGTCCGAGGTAGTGTTTGCCACCGGTCTGGAGGCAGATGTGGCGGAGATTGGGCGCGTTCGGGATGACGGATTCCAAAACGTTGCGCAGCATATTGCCGTTAACCTCGCAGTTCTCCACCTCGGTGGATCGGTTGGCCCATGTGACGTAGAAGATGTGCGTTACGTCCGTTAACGGAGAGAGCTTGGTTTTGGCATCTTCGGGATCGGAGACGTCGCACTGGACGTACTCGATAGGGTGGTCGGCGCTCCAGTTCGGGCGGGGACGGCGCGCAACGCCATAGACCTTCCATGGGCCGCCGGGTGTGTCCGAGAGAGGGAGGATTTCGGCGAGGCTATTGCCGACTATGCCGGTGACGCCGATCACGAGTCCCACGCTCTCGGGAGCTCGCGGCTGTTCGTCTTCATCGGCTTTTTTCTGCAAAAATCAAAATTAAAACGTTAATTAAGCAAAAATTGAAAAATTGAAAGGATCAACGGAGTAGTTGAGATTGTAATTGCCTTGGCGGCGCCAACAGCTCCGGCCCACCACCAGCTCATGGATTTGGATTTGGAGTGGTGAGAGAGAAGACGATGAGATTGGATGGATGAAAGAATTGGGGATTATGGTTTTGGAGTGGAAAGCTGAGGAATGAATGCCAGCCGAGAGTGTAACTGTTAGTCTCTAGTACACCACCTCCTGGAAATTGCGGGTCCAAATTTTCCTTTTAGATATTTTTTACAGAGTTATACGTGTTACTATATAAATAATATAATATATGTATTAAAAAAATAGAAATTATTATTATTACTCTAAAAATCTTATTTTGCACTTCAAATTTTTTATAATTAGAAGAAAAAAATACGCTTTTGAGTAATGTAAAATGAAAATTTTAAAATATTAATAATAATTTTCTAAAATGTTAATAATTTAAAAAATACATAATTTATATAAAAACACGTAATATATCATTTATAAAAATAATTTCGTAGCGGGATCAATAATTGTGCGGGCATGTCATTGCCTCCCTATCGTCTGTCTCTATGTTTTTTGTTTTTTTTTCGGCAAAGTCTTATGTCTCTTTGTTAATAAAATAGGAATCACCTTGGTCGAATGGGTCGATACGTGAAAGCTGATGTAAATTCTTCTTTACACGCAAGTTGTTGGTAGGCGACGTGGTAAAGTTGGTGGCACAGAGGCGTATCAACCAACTTCCCGCGACAATTGGGCCATGGGTGATCGATCCCTGCCTAGGATTTTGGGCTCATTGGGCCTACGTTTGGTTCTTCACTTGGTTAGACCTTAGGCTTTAATCCAATCATTTTTTTGACCTTCTTTGACCGACCCACTATGGTTTCCGTGTCAACAAGGTTCGTTAAGCTAATGGGTTATGTGATTCAAATCGTGATCAAATTAGTTGATTAAGAACCTAAAATCGACTCCTACTAATTACGTTAGATTTGGATTAGAATTTGGGTCCATTTGGGCTACATTGATAGATCTACGTTTGTCTTTGAGAAATGAGGCTTTTGAATGGTAGATTGCTTCCGTTTGTGTTTGGTAACTTCAGAATTAGAAGCATTCAGAAATGTATAATAAATGATGAGAAAAGAGAGCGGAAAAGAAACCTCTAGCAATTCCATTTCTTAAACAAAAAGCTTTTTAGTTAAAAATGATCCCTAAGATTTGTATAACTCATCACTTTGGTCCTTGAAATTTGAAATCAATAGAAATGGTCCTGAGCTTGTTCACCATTAATTATTTTGATCATTCCGTATAAAATTATATTAAATAAGGATCAAAATAACAAAAATATCATCAATTTAATAAACAATGGCCAAATGATTTGACAAAAATTGAAAGTATTTTTTGTCATTTTAGCTTTATTTAATAGAGATTTTTCATAGAATGATCAAAATAATTAATAATAGACAAACTCAGGATTATTTCTATTCATTTCAAATATCATGGAACAAGGTAACGAATTATGCAAATCTCAGTGATCATTATAACTAAAAAGTCTAAACAAAATGGGGTAAAATTTTGGAATTGGTAGTCATTTTCACTATTCTTTTTTTTTTTTTTTGGTTCCTTTTTACTGTTGTCCTTCTAGCATGTTTCAGAAATGTCTACGATCAAGTGAATAGCTCTACTAACTAATGAATCTGATTGAATCAAAAAATATACGTGTAGCTTAATTTATGCAATCCAAAGGCTAGAAAACCATCTAAAAAAACTTGAGGAGAAAAAGATGATGAAGCTCGATAGCACATTCAACAAAGTAACTTTGTATAATTTATTGTGAATTTCAAGTAGAACAAGGGCAAGAAAAACCACAACAAAATCTCTCCATAACCCAAACACCACCATCAACACATTGAGGACAAAATTATTTCAAAACAGTCATCAGTCGATCACGGCACAATCTGGAAAGCCTTCATCTTATCAATCCAAGTAACAAACGAATTCCTGGAATTTCTAAACCCCAAAAACCCATGCTCCTTACTCTTGTTCATGCTGCACAACAACCCTTCTCCGCTCAACCAAACATCCACAAACCACCACACTCCCACCTCCGCCAGCTTCGTCGGCTGCAGCTCGTTCTCCCTCACTATCTCCTCCCACACCTTCTCCTTCCCCTTCATCAGCTCCACCAAGCTCAGCCTCCGGCCTCCCTCATCAATCCCGTACTCCTCTATCCCAAACTGCTCCGCCAGCACCTTCCAGAAATGCTTCCACTTGAACACATCCCCGTTGTTGATATTAAACGCTTCATTTTTCGCATACGGGTCCACCGCCGCCCATATGTGCTGCTCTGCTATCAGATCCGCATCCGACGCCACCGAGTAACAGTTCCACGCCGCTTTGCTTCCCGGAAACTTCAGTGGCCTCCCCTCGTGCTTGCATATCGCGGCGTACACGCACAGCGTGCCAATGATGTTCATCATGCTGTAAGGGGAAAACCCGAATATCGCATCGGGTCGGTGCACCGACCAAGTCAAGTTCTCCTTCTTCGCCGCCTCCGCAAACAGTAAGTCCTCAAGGGTGTAGTAGAAATTCGGGGCATCCAATCGGGGCAGATCCTCCGTAAACGGTGGTTCGTGCGGTTGAATCTTGCCGAACAACTCGAACGGCCCGACGTAGTGTTTGGCCCCGGTCTGGAGGCACACGTGCTGGAGCTTCGGCGCGTTCGGTATAACGGAATTCAGAACGTTGCGCAGCATAACGGCGTTAGCCTCGCAGTTCTCTGCCTCGGTGGATCGGTTGGTCCATGTGACGTAGAAGATGTGCGTTACGTCGGTTAACGGAGAGAGCTTGGTTTTGGCATCGTCGGGATCGGAGATGTCGCATTGGATGTACTCGACAGGGTGGTCGGCGTTCCAGTTGGGGCGGGGACGGCGCGCGACGCCGTATACCTTCCATGGGCCGCCAGGTGTGTCGGAGAGGGGGAGGATCTCGGCGAGGCTGTTGCCGACTATGCCGGTGACACCGATCACGAGACCCACGCTCTGGGGACTTCGCGGCGGTTCCTCTTCATCGAATTTTTTCTGCAAAAATCGGAATAAAAAACGGTATTTAGGAATAAATAAATAAAAATTTGGAAGGGATCGATGCAGGAGGAGTTGTGGTTGTGATTGCCTTAGCAGCGCCTACAGCTCCGGCCCACCACCAGCTCATGATCTTGGATTTGGATTTCTCTGAGAAATTGTAAATTACTTCCACAAATTCTTTGATCGGATTCCTAACCTGGAGTCTTCGATTTACAACATCTCTGCGCCATATACTCACAGAGAATTGCGGTTGGAATTGTCTTTATGCACCGGATGATTAATTGTGCCATGTATTAACACTTCCGTGGAGACTTTATCTTCTTTTGTTCTGATGAGATTAAGGCCCAGCTCCAAGCCCACTCCCAATTATATCAAAACCTAGTTTAGGGTAATTCAAATCTGCGCTCTCGAGTTTTGATGTATGAAAATTGGTCCCTCGAGTCTATATATTAGCAAACTGCATCTCCAAAATTACAAATCGTTGCAACATTGGCCCTTATATGAGGCTGACGGTCTGGCCGGTGAAGCACATAACGAGACTATTTTGGTGTTTTTTGTCAAACGATAGATTTTGTTAGATTAAATGTTAGATAGTCATCGACGGAGTTTAAACACATGCCGTCATGTAAGGGCTCAACATATTTCCTTATATGTGTTATTAAACAACACCTTATGCTAATGAAGATTTAAAATAGAATTGTATAATCATGCAATCAATAATAGTAATCATAAGTTCCTAACTTATATGCTGACTGAGATGCAGTAAACGAACTTATATTCTCTTTCCTCCCCTATATTCTCCTTACATAAAAGGTGAGTAACGAAGCCTCTCAACATTTTGAGGGACGCGGGGCCTTGAAAACTAACGTGATGCCTTATCGAGCTGGTCAAAATCATGCGTTTATGATCTGGCATGTGGCGCATCTTGGTCTTCTGCAAAAAAGCTTGTAGCAGGCAAAATTCCCGCCAATGCCCAAGATGTTCAATCGACTCCTTTGTGGGGGTACGGACCCCTACTTCATGCCCGTACTTCTTATGAATGACGTATATAAAAATTATAATATTTTCTACCTAGATTGCTGTATTTTAATAATATTATTCTCTACTATAAATGAAAAGTAAAAAGATTCGTCGATTGGACTTTCACATTTGATGAAATAAGTACGACAACGACTTTCACAATTGAGGAAATAAGCACGACCCAATATCCTTCTATATAAAAGTTGTAATAATTTCAAATATTTCTTTGCCTATTGGCGGGAAAAGCAAATTACGAAGTTCTATTGAAAGGAATGCATGGGCTGGCCCAAGCCTGCAAGGGGTACAGCCATTCCGTGCAGGGCTTCATTTGAGGCCGACTGGACCCGGTCGCCATTATTGGAGCCTCGTAGGTATTTCCCTCCTTGATTTCTTATGAACTTCGGCCACTCAAATTCCCGATTAATTTGATTATTATTCACTTAAATTTACACTGAATCTTGATCGCTAGTTCCGACCTGCAAACAGCGATGGTGCTTACCAACTTCAATGGAGCTGGAGTCGGATTCGGTACGATTTCAGGAAGCTTATTGGGTTGTAATCCTTATGTGCGATGAGGTCGTGACCAATTCAGTTCGTTTTCTTCAGGATTTGGTGCTGGCTGCGGTTTCGGCGTTGGATGGGGTTTCGGAGGTTGGTTCCTTCTCCCTGTTGATCTTGATTGCATTTTCTAATTCATTTTCGTGAAAATGTTTAATCTTTATAACAATTTGAATCGGACTGTGAATTAGAAGAATTGAAACAGTTTTTTGTGCTTATTTTCGTAGCAGCATAGTTTTGTATTAGTTGGGCATTTCTATAAATTGTTACAAGTTTACAACATACGCATCTAGATGCATATTGTGCAGCCATTAGGCAAATGGTGTCAAAAGTGAATATAATTGCGGTGCTTGAGAAAATAAGAAAAGACTTTCGAAGTGTGTAGTTCGCGTATTGTGACTCCTGAAAGGACCAATTCTCAATGGTTGAAGTATGGATGAGGAGGAGGTGGTGGTGTTCTGATCACCTTATCATCTTCGTGAATCTTGTGTTTTTGTGGTCTTTTAACGGTGTCTCTGTCCTATCTTTAAGAAAATGAAATTTTGTAGCGACTCGTGAAGGGACAGTAAGCAGATGATTTCATTTGGTTCATCCTCTACTTGCTTCTTCACTGTCATATGTAGTTGGGTGAACATTTGTTCAAGACTGACGCGATGTCAATGGAATCCCTTTTTTCTTGGAGGGAGGGCAATTTAACTGAAAGGAATAGTAGGTGGTTCTTCTCCGCTTTCCAGACAGAGTAAGAAATTTCAACGGTGTCAATCTCCCGATTGAAGACGGTTAACCCTGTTCACAAACCTCAGAAGCATGCTAATAGTTGGATGATCATAAATTGAGCAGCTGATGGCACTGCCTTTCGTAGTCAGTATCATTCATCTGGGGTCACATGCCAGGGCATAGACTTCGGCAAGAAGGAACATGATGATGCTGTACAGAAAAGCAACCAGGACATTCGTGCCTCGCTATGGCTCTTCATCACGCCATTTCCTCATCATTTTCGTGTCTGAACTCATTACTGCAGACCCAACTAACGTCGCCACGCAAGCCAGCGACGACTTAGGGTGCCAATGTAGAGAAAAAGGGGAGGATTGTTTGATGTATGCAATACTTCAATTGAGTTTCTAGAATATCTTTCTCTCGATTCCAAATGAACGCTGCTTCTACCTTGGACAAGTGTGTGTTGGTCATATCGAAAGTAAGACGAACAAATTATATTACAAGATGCAGTAGCACATTGCGAATATCTTTCGGCTTACGACTTTCTCTGATATTGCTTGTAGTATAATACAAGAGAGTTTTCCCTCCTTCAAAGGTATCAAAATTGGAGGAGGAAAACAGAAAAACAAAAGTGGAATCCTTTCAAGGTTCTCTAGGGTTGTGCTCTCCGCTTGGCACTTCAACAATGTGTGAAAATAAAGTATTCATTTGAACACAATATTCCTACTTCTATGTCCATCGATTGACAGATTTCTCCTTGCGCTGTCGTGATCTACCACAGCTCAGATCGCACGCAATGCAATTAAAACTGCAAAGAACGAAAATGCCAAACTCATGAATACAAACATTTAGCTGGATAAGCAACGCATAAAAGCTATTCGGACAACATTCATGTCCAAACTGCATCTCAACATTGGCAGGGTTTTGTGAAGCTTACCAATCAAGAAAAGGAGAATAACAATCCAAAGAGCTATGCGGGCAGGCCAACTATATTGCATGTGGTACTGAGACCTTTGAAGTTGTCTTTGAATAGCTCCGTACCAGCCATACAATGGTTTATCGTAACATTCATCGCAACTATCCAAACAACTCTTATTTTTTTCAAAGCAAGCATTGACGCCCTAAACGGAAAACAAGAATTTTAATCATTAGTAACACAATGCCAAGGATGTAAGGTCTCGTAGTAAATTAAATCAAAGGAGTAAAGCATACATACCCTGGTCAACTGAGTAGATGGCAACAATGCAGCATCAGCGTCTTCATGACGGTCCACTGCCTTCCACTTCCTAAAACCATTCTTTGACCACTTCAACTTTGATGCGGTTTCCATGGAACTGAGAAACCCAGACATACTTGGAATCTTTCGTACAGGATGCTCAACCATCATAGCAGAAGAACTTGGTACGTATCCATCGTCGAAAACTGCAATCTTCAAGGCACCAATGTCAGCACTAGCGCTAGCTGTCCTCCTATGCCCATGTGGTTTCTCCTCCCTAGTCTTCTGGGAGCCCCGCTCGTTTGAACCACATGAGTTCTTCGAACTACCTGGTGCCGTATCTCCATCTGTCACTCGTGGGTTTTCAGAATCCCTGTCGTTACCCTTGGCAATAACTTTCTCTTCAGATGCAGATGGCCCAGAAAGAAAAAACGCTAGTTCATTGCACTCCCCTTCATCCAAACGCACCCAAGGTTGAGTAGCCTTGCCCTCAGAAAGGGCAGCCTCCTTTAACGATTTTTCAATTTTGGAAACCTGCTCCTCGATGGCAACAATGAATTGATGGTGCCTGTCTCTTGCGTCTTCACATGACCTTCTCGCATAACTTGACCTGACTGCTCGTACAAACTCCTCCAACTGCATTGCCACCAAAATTTCAAACAATTATTCACTACACTGATACGGGCGTAATACCAATTCATAATGTAGCCTAAAGGGCAACAGCCATAGCTGAGGGGGCATAGAAAGAAGAGGACCTGCCATTTGGTAGTTCCAAGAGTTGTACGAAGATCCCTGCCAAGTTCCTCGGGATCCCACATACTGGAAGCGTCTTTCCTGGCGTGGATCCATGTTCGATGTGTAGATTCCATCCTTCAGAACCACATAAAAAACAAATTAACATACCATTTACAACAAAAACTTATCATCCTCAGCATTCAATGCACATTGCATTTGAAGAACAAGAGCAGACAAAAACCCCAATTCCCCAATTCGGGTTTTAAAAGCAAACACATCCGGATAAACACGATTACTCAATGGGTTTAGGAACAAATTGTAAATGTTGACGAAATGTGGAGGAAAACAATAGAACATTAAATCGTAATTCATGAATTCTAATTAATTGGGACCAAAACGAAAAAAAATCTGCTGAACGTTGCCCAAAGATGGGATTTGATTCAAATGAGCTGGAAGCTATCAAATTACAGATGCAATTCAAAATTGCAATAAACGTAGAAACATTGAAACTTTATTTGGAAAAAAGTACAAATTGATGGACAAATGTAAAATTGGAGCCCAAGGAGTAACAGAGCCGAACAATGAGAAATGCTACCTGTCGGCGGAATCTTGAACTTCCTCGGCCGCCGGGAAAAATGGATCTTTCTCCCACCGATCAAAACCTGACGTCATTAGTTAATCACCCCAAATTTACAAACAAATTACCAGCCAAATTTGTGTTATTCAAACAATACAAATGAACCCTAGCTCGATCAATGATTAAATAAGAAACGAATTCGAGTGCAAAATTGACAGTGGAAGCATATAGAAATGAGAAATAGACAAAGAGGGTAAAAGGACAAATTGGGTAAGGAGAGATTCCGTTATTTCAGCGATGCAATTTGGATTTGCAGGTGACAAGATTTGGGTTGGGGAAGAGAGAGAGAGAGAGAGAGAGAGAGAGAGGCGTTAAATAAGAAGGTGCGAATATATAAACAACGATTTTTTGTATTTTTTATAAAATGCTGAGGACTGTCGCGGGTTTATGGGAAACTCCGCGAATAATTGGAGTTTCTAGAAATCCCAGGACGATGTCGTTTGATGCAGTTCAGCAGAGTTTTGGAGAGGGGTCAAAATTGGTCGATTGGATGGCGATGGTGATGCGCCACCGCGTCCGTGGATTGTGTTCCATCGACGACTGCCTTGGCGTTTATGATTCCTACTTCTATAGTTTGACAATTTTATTGACTATTTCCTTTTTCTCTCAAATCGTTTTCCTTGCCCATTTTTCTATTGAAGAATGATTTTATAAGGACTTGAATTGAATTCATTCTTTTCTACTTAAAAAACAACAATGAGTTGTCCGTGTTTGAGTAGGTTGGTTCTAATTTATGACTATTAATGCATTGTGAATTTTACACGTATCAATGTATACGATACTTTACATGCTATATAGGTGATTAGTCTTAACGTTGTTTTTGTTTTACTAGTTGTACAAATTGCTTCGCTTAAGCCTAATGTCTAATTGAATGTGAGTTGAATTTGTATACTACAAACTTAATGTCAGTGTAAATAGATGAGAAGTGATTTTCGTATATTAATTTTCTCTTAATGCACACTTTTGTTTATTTATGATTTTTTATTGAATAAACCAAACATAATAGATGAACAAAATAATCAGGGTGGCATTTCTAAAATAGAACTTAATGGTATTAGCGTGTGTCAACTTGTCATGCGCTTCAACATAACGAAACCTTCACAGTTAAAGTATGAAACATCTGCTCCGCCTTGTACCCACGTGCATTGTCAAGTAAATGAGGTTGCCTGCCGCCTAGCTTACTGTGCTCTTCATTTTGGCCATAATTGTACTTGGTTTGAAGAACATCCATATCTTATTTTTGATCTTTCGTTGGAGGGAATGTTGTTTGTAATGTGTAGTGTTTGCTGCCCGCCTTTGTAGCTTCTTCTTCTTCTACATTTAGAGTATGCTTATATTTTCACCAAACATTTATTAACGGTCCACTTGTTTTCCACCCCCATTGATGCTCTCTCTACCCAGCAAAATTGTAGTTTCCAATTGTAGCTTCCAACTGCTGAATTAAATAAGAGACGAATTTTTTTTTTTTTTTTTTTGTGTTTCTTTATTTATTTATGATAAGTGGAGTGCCCACTTGAATATTGATATTTAAATTTTTTTTATCTATTTTTAGCCAATAGTCTTTTTGAATGATAGATTTTTTAGTAAATTACATAGTAGCCCCTCAGGTTTGAGGTCAATTACAATCACATACAACAACTTTAAAACATTTCACTTTCATACATCCAGTACCATTTTATTTCAAAATAACACCTCCGTTAGATTTTTCATCCATTAGTCTGTTAAATGCTGACGTGGCTGCCACGTGACAAAAAATAATTTTTTAATTTTTTTTTTTAAATCTAATCTTTTAAATATAATAAATAAATAACCTGAAAGTTTTACCCGCAACCCCCAAAACCAGAAACCAATTAATCCCAAACCCACCTCCCCATTAATCTCCCCAGAAACCCAGCGCAGCAACCTCCTCCCCCCCCCACCCCCCAACGAACCATTCCCGTCAAATCCCCCTTCCCCCCGACGACCCACTCCCGTCAAATCCCACCCCCTCCCCGACGACCCACTCCCGTTAAATCCCCCTTCCCCCGACGACCCACTCCCTTCAAATCCCACCCTCACCCCCCGACGACCCACTCCCGTTAAATCCTCCTTCCCCCGATGACCCACTTCCGTTAAATCCCCCTTCCCCCGACGACCCACTCCCGTCAAATCCCAACCCCCCCCCGACGACCCACTCCCGTTAAATCCCCCTTCCCCCGACGACCCACTCCCGTCAAATCCCAACCCCCCCCCCCCCCCGACGACCCACTCTCGTTAAATCCCCCTCTCCGACGAGATGGGTTTTTTTTTCACCTTTTCTTTTCTGGGTTGCAGATACTGGGTGCGGAGGAGGAGGTGGAGGATGGGTGCACGGTGGGTTTGGGGAAGACGAGAAGGAGGAGAAAGGGGGTGCGTTGCAGGGAAGATGAAGATGTGGGGTTTTTTATTTTCTCTCTTTTTTCTTTCTGGGTTGCAGGTTGGGCTTGGGTGGGGGTGGGGGAGATGGGAAGATGGGTGCGCGAAGGAGGTGGAGGATGGGTGGGAGTGGTTTTGGATTTGGGTTATAGGGAGGGAGGACGGATTGGGAAGATGAAGGAGATGGGGTTTCGGTGGGGTATAGGTTGGGGGAATATGGGAGCGGGGAAGAAGAAGGTTGAGGGTTTTTTTTTTTTTTTTTAAATTTTTTTAATAGGGTTATATTATAATATTTTTAATTAATAAAAAATTATTTTTTTTACCACGTGGCAGCCACATTAGCACAAATGTGGCAACCACGTCAGCATTTAACAGACTAGTGGATGGAAAATCTAACGTATGTGTTATTTTGAAATAAAATGGTACTGGATGTATGAAAGTGAAATGTTTTAAAGTTGTTGTATGGGGTTGTAATTGACCTCAAACCTGAGGGGCTACTATGTAATTTACTCTAGATTTTTCAATATGTTTAAAAGATGGTTCGGTACACCACAATTAATTATACAAATTGTGGGACACTTGAAATTTTTTTTGTTTAATCACTTGTGTAATTATATGTGGTCCATTGTTCTGTGTTCCGAGCATACTTAAAAATCTCTCATTTTGAAGTTTTGAGGGTTAAAATTGGAAGTTCAAATTTTGTTGGATGAGAAAGGCACAAATGCTGCCTTATGAACATTGACCAGGGTTTTGACCAACACTGTACAGTGAGAGCATTTGGGTGAAGGCGCGCAAACCCAGTAAACGACCCGTTTACAAGTCTAATGTGAGTTGAATATTAGGCATTCAAGCTGAATTGGTACTCGGAACGATTGCGAGGAGGGAGAAGAAGGACGAGGATAGCGATGGCGATTATTTGGAAGACAGAGTTAGCTTTAGTGAGGATAAGCTGATGGACTCGAATTGTAAGGCGGTGATGATGGCCTGGGAGCATCCGTTAATGGAGGCACACGCGAAAGCGGTTTGTTCCGGAGGTGGCCATGTGTTGAATATTGGATTCGGAATGGGGCTTGTGGATACAGCCACTCAGAAATACTCCCCGGCTTCGCATACCAAACCATCGTTGAGGCTCACCCGGAGGTTCATCAGCGTATGATTCAAACCGGTTGGGCGCAGAAGGATAATGTGAACATAATATTCGGTCGATGGCAGGATGTGCTACCTCAGCTTAAATCTTATGATGGTGGCTGAAGAAGAAATGAGCTAATTCAATTGGCTATTTAAGCTTCAATTTGTGTGAATTTATGAACTGTTGGGTTCATTTGTGCAGGGATTTTCTTTGACACCTACGGAGAGTACTAGGAAGACTTGAGAGAGTTCCACCAGCATCTTCCCAAGTTATTGAAGCCAAGCGGGATCTATTCGTTCTTCAATGGCCCTTGCGGAGGTAATGCGTTCTTCCATGTCGTTTGCTGTCACTTGGTTTCACTAGAGCTTCAGAATTTGGGTTATTCTACACAGTTCATTCCATTGCCTGTTAAGGATTGTTTAGGAGAACAAGTTTGGGAAGGTGTCAAACAAAAGTATTGGCAGCTCGATACTTATTACCTCCCAGTTTGACAGTCTGTAGAGGATACGGAATGATAGTTGGACTTTGTTTTAGTTTATATTTTAGCTTTTTCGTTATTGTAACTTCAAGTTGTTTCATTGTGATTGATTTCATGATGATTGCATTGGAGACAGCTCCTTGAATTTCTAGTTATATGATGATTTTTTTTTAAATTTCCGTATGTCACTTTTGTTGTTGTTTTTCTCCGCCGTGTAAGTTTATCTTACATTGCCGGTCCCAAGCCCGGATAAAGGATGAGGGGGAGGGCGTCAGGTAGTCGACAGCCGGCATTCCATGATCACGTCGAATCCTTATGAAAATGAATCCAGAACGAAATCGCGCTAAAGCTAGGGCGTCACCCGTAAGTGGCGCGCTGTGTGGCCTGAGCACAGTGATAAGTGAGCAAGGGTCGCTGTATCTCCATCGGCACCCGGATGCAGTGTTAAATGAGCAAGGGGGCTATAGAAACTTCTTTTCGAACGACTCCACTCAAAGTTGTTTGGGAGCATATGCTCCTATCAACTTTACACGGGACACACAAAAGAAGTACTTTGATCCTATTAGACGGGGAAGGGTGAAGAAGCTAGGACAGAAGGGTAGAGTTCAAGAGAGCAAAATGCGTTTAGGAACGTGGAATATAGGAACCTTGACGGGAAAATCTATGGAAGTAGTAGAAGTTATGGTGAGGAGAAGGATAAATATTATGTGCCTACAAGAAACTAAGTGGGTTGGTAGTAAGGCAAATGATCTAGAAAACTCAGGGTTTAAACTATGGTATTCGGGCACAAATAGAACGAGAAACGGTGTTGGCATCATCGTGGACAAGACCTTGACACAAGATGTTGTAGATGTCAAGAGGGTAGGAGATAGAATCATGGCAATCAAGATTGTAATAGGACAAGAACTTATCAATGTGATTAGTGCGTACGCACCTCAAGTAGGGTTGGATACGAGTTCGAAGGAGAAATTTTGGGAAGACCTTGGAGACTTGGTGCAAGGAATTGCTCAGACGGAGAAGTTATTTATAGGAGGAGATTTAAATGGACACGTGGGCAGGGAGACATGCAACTATGGAGGTTTTCATGGTGGCCATGGTTTTGGGGAGAGAAACGAGGATGGGGAAGCTATCTTGGATTTTGCAATGGCATATGATCTCTTCTTAGCCAACACCTTCTTTAAGAAGAGAGAAGAACATGTGATCACCTACAAGAGTGGGTCGTCAAAAACACAAATAGATTTTCTTCTAATGAGGAAAGGGGATCGTATAACTTGTAAGGATTGCAAAGTTATACCAGGAGAGAGCGTGGCTAATCAACATCGCTTGTTGGTGATGGATGTACATATCAAAAGAGTGAGAAAAAAGAACAAGACTTGGAAGTGCCCAAGGACTAGATGGTGGAATCTAAAAGAAGAAAAACAAGCCATTTTCAAAGAGAAAGTAATCACCCAGTGTGTGTGGGATAGAGAGGGGGAAGCTAACCAAATGTGGGATTCCATGGCTAGTTGTATCCGAAAAGTAGCAAAAGAGGTATTAGGAGAGTCCAAGGGCTTTGCCCCACACCAAAAGGAATCTTGGTGGTGGAATGAGGAGGTACAAGCAAAGGTGAAGGCTAAGAAGGAATGTTGTAAAGCCTTATACAAGGATAGGACCGATGAAAATGGTGAAAGGTATAGAAAAGCGAAGCAAGAGGCGAAGAAAGCTGTGAGATAAGCTAAGTTAGCGGCTTATGACGATATGTATAAGCGACTAGATACCAAAGAAGGAGAGTTGGATATCTATAAACTAGCTAGAGCAAGGGACAAGAAGACAATGGACCTAAACCAAGTGAGGTGCATCAAGGATGAGGATGGAAAGGTTCTTGCTACAGAGAACGCGGTTAAAGACAGATGGAAAGGTTATTTTCATAATCTTTTCAATGAAGGACATGAAAGGAGTGCTTCTTTAGGGGAGTTGAGTAACTCAGAAGAGTGTAGAAACTACTCTTTTTATCATAGAATCCGGAAGGAAGAAGTGGGTGTAGCTTTGAAGAAGATGAAGCATAGAAAAGCAGTAGGCCCAGACGATATACCAATCGAAGTGTGGAAAGTTTTGGGAGAGACAGGTATAACATGGCTCACTAACCTTTTCAATAGGATTTTGAAAACGAAGAAGATGCCGAATGAGTGGCGAAAGAGCACTTTGGTGCCTATCTACAAGAATAAGGGCGATGTACAAAATTGCATGAACTATAGGGGTATTAAGCTAATGAGTCATACAATGAAGCTCTGGGAGAGAGTCATTGAGCATAGATTGAGGCAAGAGACACGGGTTTCGGACAACCAATTCGGGTTCATGCCAGGGCGCTCAACCATGGAGGCAATCTATCTCTTACGAAGATTGATGGAAAGATATAGAGATGGGAAAAAGGATTTACACATGGTCTTTATAGATTTGGAAAAAGCGTATGATAGGGTCCCAAGAGACATTCTTTGGAGGATTTTAGAGAAGAAAGGAGTACGAGTAGCATATATCCAAGCTATACAGGATATGTATGAAGGAGCAAAGACTGCCGTAAGAACTCATGAAGGACAAACCGAAAGCTTTCCCATAACTGTAGGATTACATCAAGGCTCATCCTTAAGTCCTTACCTTTTTGCGTTGGTAATGGATGAGTTAACAGGACATATTCAAGGTGATATTCCTTGGTGTATGCTTTTCGCAGACGATATAGTGTTGATAGATGAAACTCAGGAAGGGGTAAATGCAAAGCTTAACCTTTGGAGAGAAGTGTTGGAATCTAAAGGTCTTCGCCTAAGCCGATCAAAGACAGAATATATGGAGTGCAAGTTCAGTGCAAATGGAGGCCAAAATGAGTTAGGGGTGAGGATCGGAGATCAAGAAATACCAAAGAGCGACCGTTTTCGTTACCTAGGATCTATCTTGCAAAAGAACGGAGAATTAGATGGAGATCTCAACCATATAATACAAGCTGGATGGATGAAGTGGAAGAGTGCATCCGGCGTGTTGTGTGACCGTCGTATGCCACTGAAGCTCAAGGGAAAATTTTATAGGACGGCAATAAGGCCGGCGATGCTGTATGGCACAGAATGTTGGGTGGTGAAGCATCAACACGTACACAAAATGGGTGTAGCGGAGATGAGGATGCTTCGTTGGATGTGTGGGCACACGAGAAAGGATAAGATTAGGAATGAGGATATCCGGGGTAAAGTAGGAGTAGCCGAAATTGAAGGAAATATGAGAGAAAATCGGTTACGGTGGTTTGGACATGTGCAAAGAAGGCCTACTGACGCTCCGATTAGAAGATGCGACTATGGGACAGAGGTTCAGGGCCGAAGGGGCAGAGGAAGACCTAGGAAAACTTTGGAAGATACCCTAAGAAAAGACTTAGAGTACTTGGATCTAACGGAGGACATGACACAGGACAGAACACAATGGCGTTCTAAGATTCATATAGCCGATCACACTCAGTGACTTGGATTTTCCAAGTCTCCAACCGAGAAGTTTTCCTCATTCGGGAAATTAAGGGAACACTACCTCAACCTATATGCTCCACTCACAAAGCTTCAACATACAAGCTTCAACAAAAGAAAATTCAAAGAACTTAGCGAAGAAGGCTTTGGTGTATTTAACACAATACGTTGAAATGAAGGAAAGCTTATTTATTGATATCCCCGATAAGTTACAAATATGTACATATACTGGAGTCAAATTAAACAAACAAGAAGGAGCCTTCACAAAGGTTGCTTAGGAGAAGTCTCAGCAGTCGGTAGAGCCCCAGAAAGAGAAGGCACCGGAGGGGGATCATTCGGAGCCTCAGTACTGGACAAAACCCTAGAAGGAGGAGGCATCAGAGGTTGATCATTTGGAGCTTCATTACGCGGTACAGCCCCAGAAGATGAAGGCAATAAATGCCTTTGGAACAAACCCACAAATCTCTGATGATCAAGTAAAACCTGACCATCAGATTCTTTCATCTGGTCAAGCTTCCTCTTCATGTTTGTAGCATAGTCATGTGCGAGCCGGTGCAACTGTTTATTCTCATGCTTGAGCCCTCTAATCTCTTGTTTGAGACTCATCACTTCAGCCGCCAATGATTCAACTTGGCGGGTTCGAGCAAATAGGCGTTGGGCCATATTAGACACAGAACCTGCACATTGAACACTGAGAGCCAGAGAATCCTTAACAGCCAACTCATCAGACCGTTTGGAAAGTAGTCTGTTATCTTTGGGAGTGAGAAGGTTCCTGGCCACTACCGCAGCGGTCATATCATTCTTCATCACGGAATCCCCAACGGTAAGAGGACCAGTAGGGGAGACGAAGGATGGGCACCATATGTTGTCTGGAGAAGGCGGGGCTGCCTCTTCAACAAGGTTCAAGTCAAAACGACGGTCGGAGGGGCCAGACATTTTCAAAGGTGTTGAAGAGAGAAGAGGTCGGACAAATCAAGATCTTAGAAGTGCAAGAATGGAGCTTCTACTGGTGGATATTCAAGTGTGCTTTGGAACTTAATGTCAGCCCCTATAAAAATCTGCACTCGACGAAGCTTCAGAAATCGAAGAGGCGCTTGCTCAGAAATCGAAGAGGCGTTTGCTTTCTCAAAAGTTGGGCTGCTCAGAGACCACGAGGGTCGATCTCAGAAATCGAAGAGGCGTTTGGTTTCTCAAAAGCTGGGCTGCTCAAAGACCACGAAGGCCAATCTCAGAAATCGAAGAGGCTTGCTTTCACAAAAGCTGGGCTGCTCAGAGACCACGAGGGCCGATCTCAGAAATCGAAGAGGCACCTACTTTCCCAGCCTTGTCAGCACCTGTCACACGCACACTCAGCTTTGCGGAAATTATGGGCATTCTGTCGAAGATTTCTGACGAAGTAGAAAGCACATGAATCGCACTGTTCAATCACCCACTTCCCACACGCAACAGTAGCTCATGGGTACCACAGATAACTTTGCCAAAGTTCTCTGACAAAGTTGAGACACGTGAAGCTTGCAGCTCCCACTACATCGCTCTGACCAAGAAGGGTAAAAGAATTACAAAGAAACAACACTAACAAAGTTTAAACACATAAATTTTGAAGGTCTAGCTACCATATTATTACCCACAAGGGTAAAGGAACAGTACCACTGCTGGATAATTGGAAAGTCCCGGTGTGTCAACCTCTGTGCTTCGTGGCAAGGTAGACTAGCAAACATGCCCAACCTGTACTCACATTCGAGAAAACACTCCCAACAAGATTGCTTGCTCCAAAATCGAAGAGGCACCGCCCTCCGAATCTCGAGAGCCAAACTCCCAACATGATTACTTTCTCAAAAATCGAAGAAAGGGTAAAGGAACAGTACCACTGCTGGATAATTGGAAAGTCCCGGTGTGTCAACCTCTGTGCTTCGTGGCAAGGTAGACTAGCAAACATGCCCAACCTGTACTCACATTCGAGAAAACACTCCCAACAAGATTGCTTGCTCCAAAATCGAAGAGGCACCGCCCTCCGAATCTCGAGAGCCAAACTCCCAACATGATTACTTTCTCAAAAATCGAAGAGAGGGTAAAGGAACAGTACCACTGCTGGATAATTGGAAAGTCCCTGTGTGTCAACCTTTGTGCTTCGTGGCAAGGTAGACTAGCAAACATGCCCAACCTTTACTCACATTCGAGAAAACACTCCCAACAAGATTGCTTGCTCCAAAATCGAAGAGGCACCGCCCTCCGAATCTCGAGAGCTAGACTCCCAACATGATTACTTTCTCAAAAATCGAAGAGAGGGTAAAGGAATAGTACCACTGCTGGATAATTGGAAAGTCCCTGTGTGTCAACCTCTGCTTCGTGGCAAGGTAGACTAGCAAACACGCCCAACCTTTACTCACATTCGAGAAAACACCCCCAACAAGATTGCTTGCTCCAAAATCGAAGAGGCACCGCCCTCCGAATCTCGAGAGCTAGACTCCCAACATGATTACTTTCTCAAAAATCGAAGAGACACCGCTCTCCGAATCTCGAGAGCCAGACCCCCAGCAGGATTGCTTTCTCAAAAATCGAAGAGGCATCGTTCTCCGAATCTCGAGAGCCAGATCCCCGACAGGATTGCTTGTTCGAAAATCGAAGAGGCACCACTTTCCCAACTTCAAGAGCTGGATCTCCTTGGATAAAGCTTGTCTGTAATCTTCACACGCAACATCAGCTTTCCAGATACCACAGACCACTTTTTCAAAGTGCTCTGACACAGTTAAAACATGTGAAGCTGGCAGCTCCCACTACCGTGCTATAACCAAGCAGGGTAAAGGAATAGCATTATTACTTGATGTTAGGGAGACTCCTATATATGTCGACCTCCATCCCTAACGGACAGGCAGACCTGCAAAAATGCTCAACCCTTTCTCTTATCTGAGAGGGCACTCCCAACGAAGCCTTTCGAAATATTCAGCTTTCTTTCCCCCCGATAATACCTCTGTAAACAAGCTATACTAGAGCAAGAATATCTCATATCATCAGGGTTAAAAGCAAGAGTATCCCATATCATGCTTTTTCCCTGTCTTTTCCTTTGGCCTTGTTCTTACCTGCAAGACAAGGAGAAAGAGAGCAATCAGTCAGCACTTGGAATCAAGCTTCCAGCCAGGAACTGACTGCGTGGAACCCCTTACCTGATTACTTACCTGGCATTGCTCTCGAGTACTCATCTTCAACATCTTATGCTTCCAGGGAAGATACCGCATCTGCCTGAGGAACAGATAGGGCAAGTGAGAAGGATACAAGGAAGCATGTGGAGACAAGCGTAACAGCACACGTGCCGATACATCCACTACTCTGTCAAAAGCAAAAGTATCCCATATCAGCAGGGTCGAACGTACTCTAGATTTGATGGACTTGTTTTGACCCTCAAATTCTTCAGTCGGCCTTATACTCTGGAGGAAACCAGAAAACCCTCCAGCCCAGTTCAAGAATAAGCCTGTGGAAAGTTACTTCTTCAAAAGCAAAAGTATCCCATATCATCTCTCCTCATTTTTCTTCTCTTTATCCTTCATGCTGCCTGCAAGATAGGGAGAATGTGAACAATCAGCCGGAGCTCTGATTGCTTACCTTGTCTGTCACCTCTTTCAGCAGATCCCCTAGCTCGGCGACTTGGGGGACTCCTACTACATGATTTGTATCGCGCTTGACCAAGCATGAAACTACAAGTAAGCTTCAAGTGAAATTGATACATTACCTTGTGCATCTCCACCAGTTACAGATACCACCCCTGGATGGAGGAAGAGTACTTCCAGAGAAGATGCCACATCTACCTATGAGACAGATAAGGCAAGTCAAGACGATACCACACTCCGGTACTTAGAAGTTTCGTGGCTACGAGATCATTCTCCCACAATATTTCCTAATGTCATTTGTACTAAATCATTCACTTGTACTCACTAAAGGAGAGCTTGAACCTATGTACTTGTGTAAACCCTTCACAATTAATGAGAACTCCTCTATTCCGTGGACGTAGCCAATCTGGGTGAACCACGTACATCTTGTGTTTGCTTTTGTGTAAACCCTTCACAATTAATGAGAACTCTTCTATTCCGTGGACGTAGCCAATCTGGGTGAACCACGTACATCTTGTGTTTGCTTTCCTATCTCTATCCATTTATATACTTATCCACACTAAGGACCGGAGCAATCTAGCGAAGATCACAAAAAGTGACCGTTTTCGCTACCTAGGATCTATCTTGCAAGAGAACGGAGAATTAGATGGAGATCTCAACCATAGAATACAAGCTGGATGGATGAAGTGTAAGAGTGCATCCGGCGTGTTGTGTGACCGTCGTAGGCCACTGAAGCTCAAGGGAAAATTTTATAGGACGGCAATAAGGCCAGCGATGTTGTATGGCACAGAATGTTGGGCGGTGAAGCATCAACGTACACAACATGGGTGTAGCGGAGATGAGGATGCTTCGTGGGATGTATGGGCACATGAGAAATGATAAGATTGGGAATGAGGTTATCCGAGGTAAAGTAGGAGTAGCCAAAATTGAAGGAAATATGAGAGCAAATCGGTTCCGGTGGTTTGGACATGTGCAAAGAAGGCCTACTGACGCTCCGGTTCGAAAATGTGACTACGAGACAGAGGTTCAGGGCCGAAGGGGTAGAGGAAGACCTAGGAAAACTTTGGAAGAGACCCTAAGAAAAGACTTGAGTACTTGGATCTAACGGAGGACATGACACAAAACCGAGCGCAATGGCGTTCTAGGATTCATATAGCCGACCCCACTTAGTGGGAAAAGGCTTTGTTGTTGTTGTTGTTGTTCCGTATGTGTTCTGAGTGATGTGTTCTGAATATTTATCTCCAGAAAACACTAAATTGATGTGTTCTGAGTGATAACAAGGACAAAAATATAAAACTGAAAAAAAACCACAGATTTTTATTTCACAACACAGTACATTTATAAGCACTGTATCAGCGACTAAGATTCAGCAGAGGAGCTGCCATCTCCCATGATCTGGAGGTAAATTAGGTTCAGGAATGTTGCTAAAGTTAAAACCGGCTGATAGCAATGGGACTACTCACTATGTGTTTCCCATCGGAGCATACCAGGCGAGCAAATATGTCTGTACCAGATGGCATGGCACTGGTAACAAAAGTCACAGTATAAGTCTTCTTCTCATATGCTCGACTGAAACATAGTGGTTTTAGTTCAACCAAGGTCTTCACTGACGTTGCGAGTTTTGGGTCTATAAACACAGAGACCTTGTATCTTGCTGGTGGACCAACATTGGTTAGAGTCCTCGTGTATTTATTGGTACCTGCTCCCCCGCTGCCTGAATTGGTGTATATGTAAAGCATATCTGCCAAATTTGACACCAGCTTCAAAGACGAGCAGTACCATTGGGAATGGTCATCTTTAAAACTTGCTGGCATATTGGACTTGTCCTTGTGAATGATGTATGTCTTCTTCATTTGCTGCTCTCTCTCGTCTTCTATGATTGCGGAGATGTGAGAGAGAAGCAGAAGCGCAAGTGCTACGGGAAGTATGAAAACCGACATTCTCATCTTCTCAATCTTTGCTAGTCTGAGAGCTTCCGAGTTTCTGGTAAATATGGGACTCTTTCTCCAGTTATCATCTTTCTACTTTGTTCTGCACATGAGAATTGACAGTGCCAGAGATCCCCTTCATATGAAACTCACGTGAGAAGATGGATCTGTTTTTGCACAACGAAGTGTTCAATTTTTTTTTAATTTTCCTCTTTTTTTTCGATATTTTAAAATAAAATATTTCCGTATGTTAGTTTTTCAATTTTTTAATTTCAAAATTTTGGGGCTTATTGGGTATCAAACGGCCCAACGGCATCACTGCTGTGGCTCCCTACATTTGGACTGGCCTCGCGGGCCCCACGACAGAAAACTTAAAAGGGCAATTGACAGTACGCAGCCGAACGGTGGGGGAGAGTGGAGAAACTGTTTTGGCTTTTGGGCAACATTGGTGGCATTGCCCTCCACCAGTGGAATGGCTGGTTTGGTATTGCTGTGCTTTGAAAAAAAATTTGTTGTGAGAATAAGCGATTGTACTGTGAGAATAAGCGGCTGTAAAATAAATTAGCAGAGCGTTTGATAAACTTTTTTGTAAAAACGCTTTTGGAAAAAAAAGTAGTCTGATAGTGGGTCTTTTCATTAAAGAAGCACTGTAGCTCCGTGTGCTTTGAAAAAAAAGCCAGTTTTCCAAAGCTACAAATAGCAGCTTCAGCTTTTTCCTTTGATTTCAGTTTATTCTCATAGCAGCTTCCAAAATAAGCCCTTTTTTTCAGTTTACCAAACACCTAAAACCCCCACAGTTTTTTTTCATAGGTGCTTTTTTTTTAAGCACCTCACTCCCAAACTAGGTCGAAGTGGGATTTGATTCACATTTGCAGATATGTTTCTTGGACAGGACTGAACTAATATGCTCCATTCATGAATGGATGTGGATAAGTGGTCCAATTCACATTTGCAGGTTTCGAGTCGTGTAACTTGTCGTGTTCGGAATTTGCATCCCGACGTGTGATGATTACAATATGATCCCCGGTGTTCTTTCTTTTAGGGGAAAAAAAAGGTGAAAAAAGGGGCCCAAAAGTGAGAAAATGGAAGATTAGATCATCTAGTTTTAGTTACATATCATATATATGAACACATACTGGTAATTCTTTTCATTGCCCTTATGTCAATTCCTTATACAGTTTCCTGTACAATTAATTTTCCATCTGTTATTCTTTCTCCTTTTAATTTCAACTGAAAAAATAAACATCAATCGGGTACATTCGCCGATTGCTACGATACAAGAGAGGTACAGGATTATTTCACAACATAATTACAAAGAAATATACGATTGGGTTTCTTGCAGGAACCTCAAAACCCCTGATCTGAGTTTGATCAGTTCTTCAATGCTGTTAAATTAGTTCCAGCTGAAAGCAATTGGACTACCTACTGTGTGTTTCCCATCGGACCATGCCAACCGAGCAAAGCTGTTTGTACCAGATGGCGAAGAACCTGCAACAAAAGTAACGGTATATGTTTTCTTCTCGTATGCTTGACTGAAAGTCAGGGATTGTGGTTTGACCGAAATCTTCACTGATGGCGCCTGTGAAGATACCGAGACCTCGTATGTTCCTGGGGTACCCACATTGGTCAGTGTCCTTGTGTATTTTACAGTTGTTGATGCACCTGTCCCGCCCCCTTTGCCTGAAGATGTTTCTAGAGGAACAGCAAAAGACGGGTAATTAAAATCTCTGAGGCTGTATTTCTTGCTTGTATCACAAGTGAAGTCTTTGTGAGTGGTTAGTTTGATCTGACTTGAGCTATAATTCAAGGCGCAGAGGAAGCTGAAGTAGTCCTCGACCGCATTATCATAAACAAGGCCAGGGTCGAGGGCTGCCACCGGATCCACATGCCCAGCACCATAATCGAAAGGCGTTGCAGGATTTCCAGTTGCTACATCTATGATGGTTTCTCCAGTTTTGTATGCTATGTAGGATGTGGTCATGAGTGCAGACTTGATGGCTGCAGGGCTCCATTCTGGATGAGCAGCCTTGACAAGGGCGGCCAAACCACTCACATGGGGGCATGACATGGAAGTACCTGAAATGATGTTGAAGTCGACCCGCCTCTTGTCTTCATCCAGTCCGGTTGGTCCAACGGCACCAGTCCACCCAGCAAGGATATTTACTCCCGGTGCTATTAGGTCTGGTTTCAGTATTTCGGGAGTGAATAGATTTGGTCCTCTGGAGCTGAATGATGCCACCACAGGCGAGGGCTGCACACCTAACTCCGTGTCTCCAAGCGCAATTGTGGCTGTGGGATTAGAATCAGAGGCAATATAGCTTTTTATTGCAGCACCAGCTATCGCACCAACTGCTGCTGCAGGCAGTAGATATGCATCCGCAACAAGTTCTTCTCCGTAATCATCAGTGTTCGTCAAAATCATCCCTAAGCCACCGGCCTGTTTCACCACCAAACTCTTTTGGGCCCTAGGCGTTCCCCCTCGATCACATACCACAATTTTCCCTGCAACCTTTGCAGGAATCAAACTTTCAGGAGCGCATAGCTCGCCATCGGAGGAGTTACTTGCATCGCGAGCATATACAAGCGGAAGTAATCCACCAGATAAGGATGTTCCCCCGTAGAGCGATATACCTCTGAATTTCTTTGCACTTCCGAGGCTTACAAAAGCCGGGAAATCCCTGTCTAATGTTCCAGCACCGACGGTGGTTATCCAAGGCGCAACGTTGGACAAACTCCCCGCTTCCGGCCCACCATTACCAGCTGAACACGACACAAGGATCCCCTGTGCAACGGCTGAGAAAGCTCCGATAGCAACAGTGTCTTTGTAATAATCAGTTAGTGGTCCCCCGATAGACAAAGATAAAACATTGACACCGTCTTCAATGGCCTTCTCCATTGCAGCTATGATATCAGAGCCGAAACACCCACCAAGCCAGCACGCCTTGTATGTGGCCACTCGAGCTTGTGGAGCCATCCCTCGCGCTGTCCCCGAAGCATAACCAAAGAGGCTAGCTCCTGAAACTGCGGAGCCGGCTGCAGTGGATGAGGTGTGAGTTCCGTGGCCATCGTCATCTCGTGGTGATTTCGATTCTGTTTTCACATCGATTGGTCCAAATGCAGCTTCATACCCTTTTGAGAAAAACCTCGCGCCAATGAGTTTCCGGTTGCAGCTCGAGGAGTTGAAGTTTGTTCCCTCCTCACACACCCCTTTCCAGCCACTTGGTACCGCCGCGAGACCTGTGTCATCGTAGCTTTTGATCTCAGGCCACACGCCAGTGTCCACCACTCCGACTATCAAATCACTCGCTTTATCCGTCGCTGGTAAGAGGGCTTCACTCTTTCCCAATCCAAGAAACTCGGGCGTCCGTGTTGTATGCAGCTCGTACCTCCTTTCGGGCAGAACGGACAGAATTCCCGACTGCTTCTCAAGCAGCCCAGCTTCCTCGGCGGTTAGCCTGGTGGCGAAGCCGTGGAATATGGTCTTGTAAGCGTAAAGCATGTCGGCTGAATCCGACACGGATTTCAAAGACGAATCATACCATTGGAAACGATCATCTTCAAAACTTGCCGGCATTTCGGACTTGTCCATGTGAATGATGTAAGTCTTTTTCACCTGCTGCTCTCTCGCGTCGTCTTCCGCAATAGCGGAGACGTGAGAGAGAGCAAGAAGCATGACTGTTAGCAGAAGCATGAAAGTGGATATCTTCATCTTCTCAGTTTTCTACAAGCTCTGAGATTTTCTGAGTTTTCAGGGAAGAGAGGAGGTGCTTTTCAGTGCCAATGGAAGTGCTTTTCACGTAGCACTGAGAGATTCTGTTTGATACTTCTCCCCTATTTAAATATTCTCCACTTGAAAACTAATGGTGGGAAATTAAAATCATATGAAATCAGATTTTATTTTGTATTTTTTATTTTTTTGTTATTGCGTTCTCTTCTTTTTTAACAAACTCAGAGGGTAAGGTACTGCATACGCCTACTGTTAGGTTGATATAATAGGTATATTTTGTATCTCTTTTACCTATTAATTTAGTCATGGTTTGATATAAAACAGTTGGATTTGATGTATTTTGTGTGAATTTTATAGAAGTTATTTTTTCGAAGAAAACTGGATTTTTTAGAAGAATTACAAGGAAAGCACGAAAGAATAACGAAGTGGACTGATGCTATGTGAGAGTGGTGCTGGAATTTGGGCTTTATCAAATTAAGTCCAATTTGGGCTTCATAAAAACGGCATGTGGATTAGAGAACAAAAGCAAAGGGATAGAAGACAAAAAAAAAAGGGAGAAAGTCCAACCGGGGGATGACGGAACTGATGCTTCTATTGAATTGCATGGGGGAGATTTCAAGGGCCGCAAGAGGGGTGGAGACCTAAGAGAAAAAAAAAAAAATAACACAGCGCAGAGACATACATAAGCCGAGAGAAAGAAGAAGCAATTGGGGGAATTCTAGCTTTGCTGTGGAGTGGAGAATGGAATTTCAGTTGTTTCCTTCTTTGTTTTCGAATTCTAGCGTGGTGTATTTTATTTCGATCATGAACTAAGTCCTTTTGCTAGGATTAGGGTGTACTCTTATCATGAACATCTAATTCTTATTATTTCATATTGATCTCAGTTGTTTTCCATGTTGAGTAATTGTTATTGTGCTTTATCGTTATCAAATAACTGGCCATTATTTGTGTGAAGAACTAAATTGGGACTGACAGGTTGAGTTTAGTAGATTGCTTCTCATAACGATTACCATGAATTACATAATTGAGTAGACATACTGGTTATGATTTGTGTAGTATTGTGAAATTATCCATTTAGCGTAAAGGGATTCAATTATCTACTTCTGTGGCTAGACATAGCATGGGTAGATAGTTAGAAACACAGTTAGTATATTCTGAAAGGAAATATTGACGAATCAAGGGATAATTGCTAGCAACATGGGAATAAATTGAGTTTAATATGAATAACGGGATTAGATGGGATTGAGAATGAGGAACCTGATGTCCTAGTGCTTCAATATATTAATTTTTCATAATTCATTCACTTTTACTTCGTGTTTGTTCAATTGATATTTTCAATTTCGTTTGGGTTTTTGCATATTTGAATTTGTCATCGTTATCCATCTTTTATTTAAGTTTAGTTTGAAGTCAATCTCAATAGTAAATTTAGGTTAATCCGATCCTTGTTTGAACGACACTCTACTTATCACTATATTACTTGGACGATATTGTACACTTGCAATTATCAATAACACCTACTCTACCTAATGACATTTTCAGATGAATGGATATTTTTCACTAAATTTGTCACCGTGCTGTTACTTTTAGGCATGAGAAAATTTGACATGTAATTGGACGATGAGCTGAGTTGGCAATATCTGAAGCCTATCATCGGATGGTACGAGGACAAATTAAAATACATAGCTTGTGATACACTTGTAATACAACTATTTTAGCGTCTTGATCGTATGTAAGTTTCTCTGATTCTGGTTGCAAGCGACTTTGCTTCTTAATTTGGATTGTGAAATGGATTTTTTGGCCATCACATAAAACTGATATTGACCTACAAACAAATTAGGTGTATATTGCGCTTTCGAATGATTAATCTTGGACAATACATTACGAGCACCTTTTTGGTTATTTATCGTCTAATTTTGATCCTGATAACCCTTTCCACATTATGGTAATCATCATCCCTTCATCCGATAATTGTAGTGGAAATCCAACTTACATTAGCATTAACATTAATTAGGCTATTGTGGGCTGCTGAGGATGATGATTATCTAGTGATAATAAAACCAGAGATATCAACATTGTACACTAAATTTTAGTAACCAACTGACATTGTCGTCCTTCATTTGATACGAATAGATAAGGTTCATTGTACACCGGTATCGTGAAACAAATGAAACATCAGTTAGTAACTAATATTTAGTATAATAACGTTGGTGCCTCTATTGCCACTAAAAAATAACTCTTAAAAACGATAATTGATGCATTACTTGTAAGCCTTTCTTTTGTAAATGTCAACAATTATCAGCATATTGAAAATGAAATAATATTGGTGGTCTAATGTGACCATGCATATTGCATGGTAGTGGTAGAGATAGATAGCGTATATTAATCTAGTTTATCTTGTGTGAATTATGCACTAATACTAGTTCATACTTCATAATAACCTAACTTAGACTGTGGTATTTATTAATATAAAATTTAATCATGGAAGTAAAAGACAAGCAAGTAGTGTGTTTATATCCTTGATTGGACCACCTCCTCCTAAGTCCATTAGCTGGAAAATGGACCTTACCACCAATAATCCATGAGTGGAAGCTCTGATCGGATTCGTCCTTATGTTGTTTAGTGCGTAGCAGAAAGTTTGGAAGTGTAAAATTTGGCCGAAATGATTGACAACATGCGATGGCAATGTGAACTTTGTTAATCAATTTGAAGTTGCGATTAGCAACGATTGTCAAGATTTTCAGATAATCAGAACAATGGTCTATTATTAATTACACCATTATTATTTTAACTTGTATTTAATCACCTACTAGAACAACACGGTGTGAGGACAATTAATTTATCGATTGTCTTTTATTTTGCCATATTTCCTATGTAAGATCGTTACAATAATGTTCAACAATGATATATCGTGTCAAAGCAAGCAATACTTTTTTTTCTGTCTTTTTTTCTCATTAGTACAAGCAAGCAATTTGTTATTGAGTTGTGAAAGAAAGAATCACCAGTCTAGCTAGGTTGCTTACGGAATATTACTTTTGCGGCCCCCTACATTGTTTTTGCCTTCTTCTAATTGTCCTCATCGGATCTCTATCACTCAATCTGCTAATTATTTGCGCTATAAACCCTAAAATTAACTTTAAATTAATGGACTGCTTCCAAATTTCCCTTGTAATATAAAACCGTCTACGTGCATTCTGTAAACGTAATTAAGAGCTTAATCACATGTGATAATCTAGATGCAAAAAGCTTACCGGAAACCGGTTGGGCGATGCGTGCTTGCATGAAGCAACTGCTACATGCATAATTAACAGTTACGTAATTTGTTGCTGAAATGTCATTTTCTCTCCCACCCAATGACTGCAAATAATTAATTAATTAGAAAATTAGAAGGTGGTCTTAATTAGTCAATTATCGTTTGATTGCTTATGTATATTGCATTGTTTATTATCTGATTAGAACACACAACCAGCAGTCTTCATAAACTCTCTCTCTCTCTCTCCCTTTCAATAATTAGCATCATATATTTGTTAATTTTATCAGAATAAAGAGTAATTTTGTTCATCATTGATCGTAATATACATATATATTTATTTTGAAAAAAAAGGGACAACTGATGGTAAACCATGGTTATTCACTCATATTGGGGTCGGAGGAGGTTAATTGGGAATTACACCTTACTCGTGACCACCGTCAAGCAGATCCACAACTTACAAATTATCAAACCCTCCCTTTTGAGAGCTGCCCTCAAACATTGTATGGGACCATCGACTCGTTGGTTCGCATTCTTTTTCTTTGGGGTTTTCTTCAAACCAGCGAGGCAAATTGGAAATAACCGACTAATTTATCGGGATTCAAGACCCCATGATTAATTTGCTTTTGTCTTTTAGCTCAACAAACTATTTTTTTTGTAAATGAAAATCTTATTGTTATTTTAGACCACGTATAAAAAATCTCCCACGTAAAACTTTTAATTGGGACCATGAATATAAAATCTTCACGTAGAAACATACAAAAACCCTAACTGTGGCCTTCAGCATTATAGTCGGTCCGGGTCAGCTTGCGTTCAACAGGAAGTTTCCAACGCTCGGCCTCACTCGCTACAGTCCGTACCATTATATGGTCACGGCGAGTACACGGGTATTAATTCTATCAAAATTTTCCACTCATGTCCCACGCAGATAACAATTCATACAGGTACCGTTTGGTATGTGGGACGGGACGGAATGAAATAGGATGAAGCATTCCGTCTCACGTTTGATGCGCTTAAAACGGGTGGAGCATGCTGTTCCATCGGACGAATTTTGGATGAATTTTCGTTTCACCTCAACCTCTGGAACGACTCGTTCCACATTCGTAGAACACAAAATTATAACCTCTCCGTCTCCTTCTTTTTCCTCATTGTTTCCATCCGAGGGCATCTTTGCTCCCTCTCCGTTCTATCCCGTCCCGTTCCGTCTGCATACCAAACGATACCACAAGAAACCATTGTACATGGACAAATGTCTTGGACAAAATATCTTAATCCGAAGACATTTGTCCATGTATAATGGTTTTTTGTATGAATTGTTATCTGCGTGGGACATGAGAGGAAAATTTTGATGGAATTAAAACTCGTGTACTCGCCGTGACCATTTAATGGTATGAATTGTAGCAAATGAGGTCGAGTATTGGAAGTTTCCCGTTGAAACACAAATTGTGTGGAAATTACCGAGACTGTAAAACTTGCCCGACTTTTTCCTGATACAAATAATAATTTACTTTAAACTAAAGTGAGTGGATAGAGATTTGACCTCAAATGCATAGAGAGTTTACAGCACCCACACTTGCATGTTTAGACATTAATTTTTAGAATATGTATCTAACTTATCCAAATATTTTTCTAGTGCATATCACTAAATACATCTTATACACACACCTGAATAATAGCCGTTAGATTGAAATTGACGGACATGATGAATTATTTCGTTTATACTTGCAACCGGGTGTAAAAAAAAAAAAAAAAAAAAAAAAAGGTTTTGACTGGAAAAAAGAAAAAATTTCCCCGTACCTATGGGTACTGTAAGTCTAACCTTTCTAACGTACAAGGATTTGCAGGATGTAAAGCTCAGAAAACACAATTTTCCCACAATACGTGTAATGAATTGAATTCACGCCCATGGTGGCAGTGGTGGGGGCGGCATGAAATGGTGGCATTTGTGGGAGCCGCCGTGAGCAGACCCAAAATTAGGTTGGTGATTTGGAGGGTTCAAATTTTGGTGGATGTTTGAAGTCCAATTTCAAAACACATAAAATCTCAATCTGAGTTTTACGCTTTTGACCAGGAAAGGATTTCTTTGTTCCTGGAACTCAGAATGGACGGATTGGAAATGACCACTCGGGTTGTAACTCTTCTACTGGGTCAAAAGAACCCGGTTGTAACTTGAGCTACATTTCCATATTAGCCGTTGAGATTCATCTAACGGCTAACAAAAAAATTGTGTAATTAGCCATGTACACTAGAGAAGCCCTCCTAATTTGTCGCCTTAACCCGACCCAATTGCCCTCTTAGTTCTTTTCTTTCAGGCCCATACATCTCGGTTTTTTTTTATAAGAAAAACCCAAATTCTCCGTTCTTTTTGTTTTAAACCTCTAGGAAAGAAAAGGAATGGACCATAGACTACTAGACCCAATACAAGTCGTATACAGTGCACAAGGCTCCCGCTTTACGCAGGGTCTGATAGAGGTGAATGTCGGCTAGCCTTACCCCCATTTATGGAGAGGTTACTCCCAAGTCTCGAACCCGAGACCTACCGCTCATGGGCGAAGGCACTTGTCATCGCACCAAGTGCGACCTCTTACCAGACCCTATACAAGTATTGACACAAAATGCCACAAGCAGAATTATAATGCAGCAACTTTGAAGCCTTGTGGTCATGCAAATCGCCATCACCACCAGAATCAAGCTGGCACCTGTCATCGTAATCACGCAGATCTGCAACCGTACCCTCCCCCCCTCCGGCCCTCTGGCCAATCTGCTGTGCAACTCTTAGAAACTCATGCCCTATGACAGACGATGCGCCTTATAAATCTAAGGAACCTACCTCATTTCGATAGGGTCTTATATCAAAGCCCTCTCTGCTGCAGTGACCATCAAGGCCCTTCACGGTTTGTAAAGAGGAAGACTAAAACGTCATAGAACTCAGCGGTGAGTTCTCTTTTCTCTCACTCATTCTCTCTCCCTTTGTTATACAAATCTTTGGAATATTTTGCCTTTCGAAGGTACGATTGTAATAGGACGAAGTCATGGCAAGGAGCAATGCAGTTTCATGGAACCTCATTTTCTTGGCTACGGGGTTTTTTAGTTATGTAGCTGTTGAAGCTACCAGAGAAGGGATTCAAGGGAGGGCTCTGATAGACAAGAGACTTGGTTTGGAACATGGGATAAAGAATTGGCACGGTGAGGAGGCTACTTCTTCTCAAGGGCTGAAAGTTGATGGTTACGGAGGTTATGGCTCTGGTGGTGGTGGGGGCTTTGGTGGTGATAGTGGCGGCGGCATGGGGTATGGTGGTAATGGTGGTGGATTTCATAATGGCGGAGGATTTGGTAATGGCAGTGGAGGAGATGGCGGAACTGGGGCAGGCACAGGCCCAGGTTATGGTGGTGGGGTGGGTGGTCATGATGAGAAGATGAACAAGGTCCATGGAAATATTCGGTGATTTTACTAGAAAAGATAAAATAACTATATTCCAATTTAGAATGGCTATGGGGACAAGAAGCAAGAAAAAACAAATAAAATGTCGTAGTTCTCTTCTATAGTTCTTAGTTTGCCATCTTTATAGCTGTAATTCAAAAGTATTTCCCCCTTGTATCGGTAATATAGCGGTTACATGGAATAAAGTTAGTTTGGTTTGTATACAAGGTGTGTTGTTTCACTTAAGCAGAGAAGGATGAAGGGCAGGAAGAACAGATGTTACACACCTCACACAGTTCAGACAATGGCATAATTCGAAGCCTAAATTGCAGAAGAAAAAAAATCAACTAAAAACGTTGTAAAAAGTATATATGTCAATAATTTAACTTCAACCGCAAGGAAATGACAGTGCCAAGTAACAGAGACAAATCTCATCCATGCATAACATAATTTGTACTGGGAACTAAGAAATGACCCTGTTCTTGGAGGGTTAAAGAGTCAAATAGAATATTGGAGGGGTTAAAGAGTCGGTACGCAGTTCTCGGACAATTGGCAAACGACTCCCTTGCGTGTATGGTGGTGGATATAGAAGGGAAGAAACAACAAATGTTTTGAGAATAGCACCTGCGGTTTGGAAGATCAAGATGCAGAACAATGCTGTCATTTCAATGTAATGTTGAGTTCATAAAGCTACAATGGATGCTAAGATTCCTCATCATTGAATGTACGAACGATGCTAAGTCCGTGTGACTCGTGAAGAACTAGGAACTACAAGATAAGAAAAGCAAGACATGGGATAAATCCGAACCATATTAAGAAGCAATTAGCTGGAGCATTTTAAAACAACGGGATTATCAGTCAAGACAGTAAAAACAGAAAAATGCGTCTTCAGAAACAATGCAGATCACCGACAATATAAGATACAACAACATTACAACAACATGAATACGCTCATACGTTCTCATATTTCATTTCACACACATTGCCATTTTATTCTTGTTTTTTTTTTTGGGAATTTCCGCCCCTACTTAGTGCGATAAGGCGCTGATGTTGTTGATAATGGTGTTTATATATCTTGGTTGTATTTCCATCAATTTTCCAGAATCGAGACAAGTGAAAACAAGTACACAGATATGGATAGCTACACAAATTAATTATATTAACAGAGGGAGAGAGATAACAGAAAGTCTAGTACCACTTGCCACACTCTCAACAGTTGAGAGCCGTTGGATACCTGCACATACATGGCCACGGCCATTCGCCAACCGATCAATCGTGTCCCTCAGATCTCACCGCCGCAGCATATTCATCATCCAGCTCACTCTTCTCAATCCCTTCCCAATCATCCTCGTCACTGAAATTTCCCGATTTAAACTCACTGGCCGCCACGTGTGCCTTCTCCTTAGCTTCATCGGAATCCGCAACCCTAACCTCCTCCGATTGTTCGGCAACGACTTCGTTTCCTGCTGATTTCGCGCCAATTTCTTCCACTTCGCTGTTATCCGAGCTTCCGCGATCAAACTCCATCGCTTTCTCCACCGAAAGCTTGTCCCCGCCATCCGACGACTTCTCCGGCAATCCAACCGCCGCTGACGACTTCTCCGGCAATCCAACCGCCGCTGACGACTTCTCCGGCAATCTAACCTCCACCGACTCTTCCTCCAACACCTCCTCCGGCAATCCGCGGCCTTCTCGACGATCCTGCAGTGGCTCTGCAATCTCCTCAGCCCGATGAACCGTTTCCCCTTCGAATCGAAGGACATTCACTTGTCCGACAAACTCCACGCTCCTCTGACTGCGAAAAGCCCCTTCCACTTTCAGCCTCCTCTCTTCGAAGCTGACCTCCTCCGCACCAACTCCTTCACCGCCGCCATCCCCGAATTCCGGCTCCGATTCCCGGCCAGCAACCGCCATGGCGACGAGCTTGGCGACGAGGAACGAGAGGATCAGAGCCAGCGACGCCGTCAGAAACAGGTCCTGGACGAGCTCCATGGTGATTAATTACTACAGTCCAAAATTCTGCAAACAGCGAATTGAAATCGAAGGATGAAAACAAAGAGAGATTAAAAGCGATTGGGCGATGAGTTTTAAAAGTTAATTAATAGTAATAAGTCATAGGTGAGCAAAGGGAAAGGGATATTTGCAGAGCAGAGCGAAGCATATTCTGATGTTTTATTATTGCTTTTTTCGCTGCTTTGCCTTGCCCCTGCCTCACTTTTTCTGACGGACACGTTTCCGTTACCTATTGGACGTGGTCAAATTGTCCATGCACTTACAGTCCTTGTGAAGCTACTTCTATCGACTCTGTATCGTTTCAGACCAATAATACAAGTTATAACTTCCTTATTTAGTTAATAATTGGTTTGATATATAGTTCTTTGGATGTTCATATTTTATACACGTTTTTCTTGTGAAGTAAGAAAAAAGTTTAGATTAATTGTTTAGTCTGTTTGATAAGACGTTAACAAATGTATAATACGAATTTTAAAGAATTATTATTAGCATTCTTAAATTTCAACTGCACTTCTTAAAAGTGTTTTTTTATTTATAAATATAGAAAGTTTAGAATGATAAATAAGAATTTTAAAGTACCAATAATAATTTTATTTATTATTAAATAATATAAAATTAATTAAAATTAAAACTAGAAGATATAATAACGTTTTAATATGCGTATTGATATTGTATGACAAAAATAAAAAATAAAGAAAAAAAGTCTCGCAGAGGGTAAGCTTTTTGGAGGTCAAATTTGTCTTTTTATTGATGCGTTTTCGTTCTTATCCTGCCCCATGCATTAAATGTGGGACGGCGGGCACATAGTGATCGGTGGGTATTTGGAGGTTTGAATAACGGTTGGTGGAGTCATGTGAATTGTTGCTGCGCCTTTTTATCTTCGGCACAGGTCGTGGTCAGCTTGGTGGACTTAGGATTTCGACCTTTGGGAGGGGGAGGGCACCCACTCACTCAAAGAATCAGGGTCTTTTTCTCACTTTTTCGACTTTACTTTTGGGACTCAAGGAATCAGCCAATCAGATCATTAAGGTGGGGCTCTCTTGGGCTTTATAACTCGGGCCTTCTTTTGAGCGAGATAAGTTGGGCTAAGAGATGGGTTCTATCGGGTCAAGGTGTGAAGTGATGTGACGAAGTGCTAAAAATTGGGTTGTATCCGACGAGATGATCAATAAAGGTTAATTTATGTGTAGATATACGTTATTTGTGGTGATGAGTGGTGATGTTTGTGTTTGTGATGGTGATATATGGAATATGCATGGCACCTTCAATAAAATTGGAAATGTGCATTGTCGAAGTGAGGTTACAATGGATGCTTGAGCGATTTATCGTTCCTTCTCTCTCTTGGGTGGCATGGGATCTATCATATATAGGAGAGATTTTTTAGCGTGCCTAGAATACGGACACACAAAAAAAAAAATCTCCACTTGTATAATAAAGTATAACATACCAACTTGTGTTCTAGACACATTAAAACCTCTTAGAGTGTATCTATCTACAAGTATATATAGGCACTGCAATTTGTTGTGAGCTCCAGCTGTACAAGTATCACTAATGGCATAGCACTACGTGTGGTATGAATTCGTTTGTTTTTTAACAAGCAAACGATAGGGTGAATTGAACTCCAAAAAAAAAAAAAAAAAAAAAAACGATAGGGTTCATTTGTCAAGAGTCTCTAAATGAAACATTTTATAGATTATGGTGATCAAGAGTCAATCTAAATGAAACATTTTAAAGATTATGGTGAAAACAAATTGTTTGGTTGGTATGGCGTGAACAAAGACTTTATTACATTTCAAGATATTATCGTAACATCTCAAATTAATAAAATGATATCAATGAAAAATGTTAAAAACACATGACATTATATTGTTTTTTTAGGACGTGGGCATTCCGAGAGCGTAGGTTAAGTGTGAACAGGCCAAGCTGACCTAAAGGCTGAGGGGAAGTTTCTTGGTAGGCCTTGGATATATGTGGTTTCTTTTCTGGCTCCAACAATACCTAATTGATGAGAGTGATCTATATATGTCCTTTTCATCATCTCAACTTCTTGGCCATTCTTAAAACTAAAAACATTCTTCTTATTCTAGCAGCAGCATTAACCCTGTCCCAGAATCATTCAGAGACCAAGAAGAAGAAGAAGAAGAAGAAGAAGAAGAAGAAGAAGAAGAAGAAGAAGGAGAAGCCATGGGAGGAGGCAACGGCCAGAAGTCGAAGATGGCTCGCCAGAGGAACATGGAGAAGCAAAAAAATGCTGCCAAAGGTACTCATCGCCCCTCCCATCTTCTCAGTTTGGTTTTTTTTTCAGAAACTAAATTGTGAATATATGGTCTATTTATATGAATCAAGAGACGTTAGTTGTGATGAATTCATCTTAGAATTCGATTTCTTTGTGTTCTCTAACCCATATTCTAGGCCACAAAACTGAAATATAGCTTCAGAAAGAGGGAATATATGAGTTAGTAAACGATTTGTGTATCTCTTGACACGCAGGCAGCCAGCTTGAATCAAACAAGAAATCAATGACAATTCAGGTAAATGAAGCTAATTGGCACCGAAATTTCATTCTAGTTTGGGCATTTGCGTTGTTTCTGATGCGAGGTACTGACTGATGATTGCAGTGCAAGGTGTGTATGCAAGTGTTTATTTGCACCACGAGCGAGGTGAAGTGCAGGGAGCATGCAGAAGCAAAACATCCCAAATCTGATGTGTACACATGTTTCCCTCATCTTCAAAAATGAAAAGTTCTCGACCAGAAAAGAATAAATTGTAGAAATGTGTGTGAAGTTCACTGTGGAGGTTCTGCATAAAGATCCTTCCTAGACTCTTGGATGTTAATTAGCTGAAAGCTATTTGGGGAATATGTTATAAAAGTGCTTGTTTGTTGGTTGATTGAAGGTTGTTTCTGGAAATTCGATTGTTGTTTTAGCATGCATATGGACCAACATAATCCGAAATCTAAAATATGCCAACCAAAGAAAACAGGTTTTGAGTGAACATCACAATTATGTGTTCGGAAAAGAAAGAATATCGTCATTAAAATTTCAAATAATGAATGTAATGAACAACCTAAGTTAGGTAAATATCTTCCTTCAGTGATTATTACAGGCTACAAGGAAAGACAGAGGATAAAAGTTTTTTTACCAAAGGATTCAATTGGAGTCTGGTGTTACTGCGTCTGTATCCAGCTATTTTCTGCACTTCTCACTTGGGAGAAGTATGCATGATCCTGAAACATGGAATACTTTAACCTATTATTTTCAAGTATAACGATAGACCCTGAGCATGTGCAAAATGTGAAGGTACCCGATGGTGACAATTTTGTTTTGTGCTTAACGGTTGAACATAATATGGAATTCAACCACTTAACATTATGTATCTGAGCAATAATATAGACATATGTTAAACTCGCATGAAGGAAAACGAAAGGGAATGAAATGAAACAGCAGTTAATCTTAAATAATATACCATTGCTTCTCTTGCTGTAAGCCTTTCCTGGTGATCATATCGAAGAAGCTTATCTAGAAAATCAATGGCCTGGACATCACGAAAAAAAGGACCAAATAATCACCAGTGAGCAAAAGAAGATGAAGAAGGAAAAAAAAAACCCAAAAGAAAAATACCTCTGGAGAAACCAGATGCTGATTTTCTGCATTGATAAATCTTGACCATGGCTTCTTATTGTGCCTAAATCAGAATAAAAAAGAAGGAAGAATGTTGTTTGTCCACGAAATATTTGTTTGTCCACGAAAAGAAGGCGACATCAGAAAAAATAAAAAGACGAGAAATTCATTTTACTGTATACATTTGGTGATACAGCCACGAAGTTTAACATCATCTGACGAAAAGACAGACAAAGCGATGCCTTTTCTTTCAACCATAATGATTAATCATTGAATGAGAAGTATACCTTCCAACAAGAGCCTCGAGCTGAGGATCAAGCACAAGGTTATATTTATTCAAATATGCATTTAATTCGTCTGTTCCAAGAACCTGAAGAAGATTTCATCTACATAAGATAACAAGTTATGTGAATATGGACACTCTAATGCTATATTTCTGACGGTTTGTGAAACCCCAGTGCTGCAAGGATATAACAGTAAATGTATGTCAACTTACAGACAAAATGGAAAACTCAACAATCTTGAGGCAACTTTTAAATTAGTTTTGGTGTATTGAAGGGCTAAGACATATAGATTATGGATTGCCTATACTAAGATCTTCGAGCCAAGTATGAAACCAAAAATACCTTAGCAATTTTCGCTAGCTGGTCCTGATTGTCACGACCATAGAAGAATTGTTCCTTGCGAAAGATCTGCAAGGAAGAGAACACTTTGTTTCCGTCATGATCAACAAAATGTAGCAGCTAGAGAAAACCTGAATACACAGTAACAACAGGGAAGCGTAAACCCTCACCATTCCTGCAAACATACAGCCAAGGCTCCACAAGTCTAACGAATAGTCATAATCTTGCAAATCCACAAGGAGTTCAGGCCCCTTATAGTGCCTGATAAACAGCATTCAAATTTATAAACATTCTGCAAAGCAAACAGAGAATTCACACGTTGACAATGTAAGTTGGCATTAAACTAACTATAAACCCTTTTGCCATCAGACGAATCTGTTGGTAATAAACTTTAGTCTCGCTGCAAGTTGTGTTTGATAACTGTTCGAGCAATAACTGCACAAGGCATCATCTTCTTCACAGTCCCTACAACTATTATATCCTTAGTTTATCTCAGTCCCTCCGACTATCATTCAAGTTAAAGAAATTATGTCCATGTTTACTCAACTTATGAAGATTCTTGCCCGAGTTGTCCAAATTTTGGGTTGAATGGGTTGATCCAACCCAAGTCCTACACTCCTACTTGTAGAGGAAACAAAAGAATGCAAAAGATACATGTCTTTCAAGAATCTAGAAGAAAAGTAACAATTCAATACCAAAGTTAAACGATCAAAGAGATTCCACCTTGAAGCTACCCGGACATGGTACTCCTTGCCAGGATGGTAGAATTCAGCGAGACCCCAATCAATCAAGCGAAGTTTTCGGAGCTCATGATCGATCATAACATTGTGAGGCTTGACATCTCGATGCATTATGCCCTGCGAATGGCAGTAATCCAATGCCTGCAATTAGGAGACCAGCTTTTGATTAGCTACGTTTGCAGCAGCTAAACCAGGACAAGTCAGAATCATGACATTCTTTCACACAATTAAAAGACGGATTGCTGCCAGCAAAAGCATGTGTACCGAAGTGGTTAGAAAATTAATTGTTTAGCAAGAGGATCAGATGACAAAACCTTGAGAAGTTCATATATATAGTAGCGAATGTCATAATCCGTCAGTGTGGGGTACAACACTTTGAAATCTATACTGTTCACATATTCAAAGATCAAGCTAGGAGTTTTTGAATGTTCATCTCTAACAATATCAAGCAGCTTCACAATATTTGTACCACCACAAAGATTCTGCAGTATCTTTATCTCCCTTTTAATCTGCATGAATACCAACAAATTATTGTATCTCAGTTAAATTAGATAAGGAAATACAGAACAAAACAAGTTGAGCGTATCCACGGGGGAAGAAACCCCCGACGAAACAAAATGGAAAGACTGAAAATCACTCAAAGGTAGGGCAATGTATATCCTAAAGTACAGGGTCAACTTAAGAATTCGCGCACCTTCTTTTTCTTGACGGGTTTAAGGATCTTGATAACACATTTTTCATTGTTGGTGACATTCACACCTTCAAAGACCTCACTGTATTTTCCTCTTCCAACCTTCCGAACAACCTCATAGTCACCTTGTTCACTGAGCATATGAAAAACAAACAAGAAATAAGAATTGGGAAATTGCACCTTTGAAATATCATGCTGAAAATTACTAGAAAGAATCTCTAAAATCACTTATCCAAAGAGCATTGCTTCTTAAATCACCAAAACAACGCCTTCAGACAACCAAAAGTGCTTTTGCGCTCAAATGTCCCGAGCGGGCCCCTGGCATGAGTAATTCTACAACAACTTTCGCTATCAAATGAAGTTCAATGACACGGAAATTTCAGTAGCAACAATGCAGCAAACATAGAACAAACAACATTTTTATTTTCCCTTTAAATTGGGATTTTTCTCTCAACCTATGATCTAAGAACCCTAACATTCCTGATTAACATAATCATGTCTAATTAAACAATAAAAATAATTCATTTAGTATTAAATTGCGAAGGTTATTGCAATTAGATTAGATTATTACCCCCATTGAAGAGTGTGAGATTCGTAATCCCAGTAATCTCTTGGGCGCTGAACGTTGACGTCCGCGTAGACGCGAGCCCTGGACATTGCCCTCTCTCTCTCCCTCCTTTATTTCAATTGTTATTACGCTCGAAGCTCGACGTTCAGACGGACTGGTTCATCAGGGCGGCAGATGCTTCCCGGGAAGGCGTTATGGGTTTCCGGAGTTTTATTTACCATGGGTCAACTGTAACTTATTTACCACTGGTAATTCATGTTTGACTTTTGGGCCCTTCAAACATGATAAAGTTCACGGCCCTTGAAACCTAGTCCACGTAAAACAGACAAACAAGGGACAACGTAAGAACAAAATTATCATGACATGGGCTTACGATTCTAGACCCTAACCCGCCAATAACACTTCCCCACGAACATCAACGTCGCAATCAGCGTGACACAGAAAAGGACATCGGCCCAACGGATAAACCGACATTTGGCGAATACATAATCGCGTCGGTTGAGTTAGGTGAACGCCAAAACGAGCGGTTATAGCTGAGGACGTTGAAGAGAAACAAGGCGATCAGAAAATCGTTGATAGGAGGCGCAGGCAGTTGAAGAATCCAAGAAGCTTCTCTCCGAGAGGAGAGAGGTCGGAAATTAAGGTGAGTTAATCAGAAGTTAAGGTGATTAGTTGCCTTAATTATAAATTTAATCGTCAGCTTAATTACGTGGTGAAACTTATCGATACTGTGGATCTGATTAGGTCGTCTAATGGCGTGGTGGCGGAAGATGAAGTTCCCGATGCGGAAAATCTGGAGCCGGGTCGCAACCCACCTCGGCATCCACAAATCGGGTTTGTAATTTGGATTTCATTTCATCTTTGTCGTTGAGAAAATCTCATTTCTTCTTATAATTGATGTTTTTCGAGGCGTTAGTTAATTAAGAAAGAACAGGCGTCATGCATAAAGAATCTCTGTATCGCGTAATTATAATTAATCCGACGCTTACGTTTATGGAAATTGAGATTGATTTGAATTTTGAACAGGGCTACCGAAGCTAAGACATGATATAAGAACATGCGAGTACGAGGACGTGCATGTGATGTGGAGGATGCTCAACCCTAATGACAGATCAGAGACCATTCAATTGGGAGGAGGAGGAGGAGGAGGAGAAACGGCCAAGAAGAAACGTTTTTCCAATTTGTTCGATTGGATTAAACGAACTCCATCGGTTTGCCGTGCCTTCTGATTTCTGATGTGTTTTTGGATCATATATGTGTCAATATTCTACCATGTTTCAGCTCACAAATCGTTTTCTGGAAATTATGGTGGAAGTTATATTTTGGTGTCTGTTTTGTCTTCTCCCAATGACGTCAGTGGTCGGCCGCCGGTCTGTGTTTTGTAGATATCAACGGTTCATATATGGATTCTCCTTTCTTGTTATTAAATAAACTTAACTTGATTGTATGTTTGTGTATGTTGTGTTGGACTCTTATATTTGTCTACAAGTTTTTAGTGGTACCAATTATCAAACTAGTTGAATGATAATGATGTCATGCATTTATATAAAAGAAGTCCAAAGCCATGAAAGTAAATATTAGAATAATAAGAGCATCTTTGAAGAAGACCGTCAGATTTGTCTGAAAGATTTTTAAAGTGACAGACTAGCTGAAAACACGAGGACCTTATTTTAAACAGGTAAATCAAAATTAAGAAACGAACTTCAGCATAGATTTTTGTGTTATACCGCATGTGTTATGTTCACTTGATACGCACACATGTGCTGCGTTTTGATGGAGGATAATATAAGGAGTCTCTCTATTGTATCTTAAGCGGACAAATGATGTGCCATGAACAAGCACCCTAAATTTAAGAATTACTCCTTATTTAGGCCTAATCTAGCATAAAATATGGACTGAATTCTGAACTAAGCCTCAGAAGGATTGCGTTAAATTGCCAAGGCAATTGGGCAATTGTTGCCTAGAAAACCAAAAACCTTGCTACTGCCCATACGAAACAGTCGGGTAATTACTGAGCTGCACACTGCCGGGCTGCTCATTCGGGCAAGGATTTCTTGTTGATTAAGCCCAATTGAAGGCCTGGTTGGCAATTACTCAAATACCCAATCCATGAAAAATGAGAAAAAACAGAACATCACGTGCCGGTTGGAGGACAAAGTGCCACGTTACAAGGAGGCGGCAACAATGTCCAAAACGCATCGTTTTGTGCCTAGTGCTATATAACTAACAACGTTTAGCGAATGCGAGTCTCCATCGTACTCCCGCAGCTGCAGAGCGACGCAGAAAATCCTAGCGAGCTTCAAAGATGGGACACTCGAACGGATGGAACTCTCACCCCAAGAACTACGGCCCCGGTTCCCGCACTTGGTATGATTTTTCATCCCCAAATCTCACTTATTTTTCCTTAATTATTTTGCTGATAATCGCCATTTCCTTGCTGGAGATTTAGCTTATGTATGAAAATTTACTTTGTTGAAATTATAGCTTGGTTATGCGATTGTTTATGGGTAAAAATTACCAGAGATTTTGAGTTTGTATTAGCTTAATCACTCTCAAGAATCTTAATCACGGGTATGGATTTGCATATTTTTCTACTTATTTGATGCCAGTGTTTTTATTATTTAGTTTAATTTTGGGTTTGTAAGTGTATTTGGTGGACAATGTGTGTGATATGGAAAAATTGTTTGTTAATTTGAACAGCCGAGTGTGTGGAAACCCTCATGGGTTGATCCGGAAGTATGCGCTGATGTGCTGCAGGCAGTGCTTCCGCAGCAATGCCAAGGAGATTGGCTTCATCAAGGTATGAATTCAATTTATTTAGTCATTTGTTTTGTCGAAGCGTTTATACAAAAGATTGGAATCCTGATCTCAATGACCTATTATGTTGCTTAATATATGACTCATTTGCATAATTTAATTCCTCCTCTAAGACTAGTCAATATAATTTGTTAAAGGAAATGTATTGGCAATTTGGCATGCCTTATCCTCCTTCAACATTATCGGTTGTTTTAGAAGGACTTCTACGGGTTTCCTACTTATCTAAAACACTTGTACTTGTTGTTAGTCTAGGGTTTCTTGCATTAGCATATCATTTTTTTTTTCAACGGATTAGCATAGCATTAATTTATACTACTTTTTATCACACAAAACCAAATTGATGAGAATCAATCACTTGATTGACTAATTGTTCTCACTTGATTGACTAACTTTAGATTGATGTCCTCCCTTAAAACACTCTCCTGTCTATTAGTATTAATTAATTCCTACAATTCTGCCTTCATTTGATTCATATACCTTGTCTACTTGTTAATATATATATCATTTGTTTTTCAATTGAGGATAATGTTACTTCTCAATGGCCATAACACCATGTTGCCTTTCTTCCTTACACTCTTCTGGTTGGCAGAGACAGAACCAGAATCATGTCAGACAACCTGAACGATACCAGAATCTTGTCAGACAAGCTTAACGATAGCACCCGAAAACGAAAGAGGTATATCAAGCTTTATGGGAAGTGTCAATTCCATTACGAGATACACTGCGACAACAATGACAATATCTCTGAACTCACATAGGAGAATGACAGCTCCCAATTTTTAACAGCAGTGGAATTTCCCTCTTCACAACGAGAGGAGGTTAGCCACTACTCCCTTTTCGAGTCACTCATCTCGCTTTCCTCAGAGCGTATGGTGCCTCGAAGAGAGACCAAACTGGCGGAAAGCTCTTCATATTTTACCAGTAATTTGAGGAGTATCTTGATGAATGTGCACTAGACCCTTCTCTGAGCGGCATGAACAACTTTCCAATCTTCTAAAAAGCATGAGGTAACATCTTTACATCCTTCTCTAAGCAGCATATGTTGTTACCTCATGCTTTTTAGAAGATTGGAAAGTTGTTTCATGCTGCTTAGAGAAGGGTTTTGGGTTTAGTGCGCATTCATCAAGATACTTCTCAAATTACTAGTAAAATATGAAGAGTTTTCCGCCAGTTTGGTCTCTCTTCGGGGCACCATACGCTCTAAGGAAAGCGGGATGAGTGACTTGAAGAGCGTTGTGGGAGTAGTGGTTGACCTCCTCTCGTTGTGAAGAGGGAAACTCCACTGCTCTTAAAAAAATTGGGAGGTGTCATTCTCCTATGTGAGTTCGGAGATATTGTCCTTGTTGTTGTAATGGAATTGACACTTCCCATAGAGCTTGGTATCGTTGTTTCGTTTACGGGTGCCATCGTTGAGCTTGTCTGACAAGATTTTGGTATCGTTCAAGTTGTATGACATGATTCTGTCTCTGCCAACAAGAATAGTGTAAGGAAAAAAGACAGCATGGTGTTATGGCCATTGAGAATCAACATTACCCCTAATTGAAAAGCAAACGATGTATATATTTACAAGTAGATAGGGTATATGAATCGAATGAAGGTAGGAATTAATTAATACTAATAGACAGGAGAGTGTTTTAAGGGATGGCAGTCAGTCAATCAAGTGCTTGGTTCTCATCAATTTGGTTTTGTGTGATGAAAAGTAGTATAAATTAATGCTATGCTAATCCGTTGAAAAAAAAAATGTTGTGCTAATCCAAGAGCAGGAAACCCTAGAATAACAGACAATTACAAGTGTTATCAGTAGGAAACCCGAAGTCCTTTTAGAACAACCGATAATGTTTAAGGAGGATAAGGCATGCCAAATTGCCAATACATTTCCTTTAAAAATATATTGACTAGTCTTAGAGGAGGAATTAAATTATGCAAATGAGTCATATATTAAGCAACATAATTGGTCATTAGGATTCCAATCTTTTGGAATTAAATTATGCAAATAAGTCATATATCACCTACATGTTTTTAGGTTCACATTTTGAATTACACGTGGATAAAACATATGTGTGAGTAATAACATGTCTCGCTTGATTAACTTTGGAGCATAATACTTGCTAAAAAACTAGTAATAGATATATACATATAGTGGTATATTGCATGTGTGGAGTTTAGACACTAAATCCAAATCATGGGGTCCATGTCAAAGATCTCTAGGTCCAAGAAAGTCAGTGTCGAGTTGATTTAGATGTGATCATCCATAACCTTGCATTATATTTGATTGTCAAGTTGTACCATATATATCCTAAGCACTGTACAATAAAAAAAAAGATTTAGGTTCGGACAAGGTTTTTGGCATCATTAAATCTTTGATGCGTTTTGTGTGTATTCTGTTATAGAAATCCAATTTTATAGAAAACATAAGTCTCTGGATGATATTTTCTTCAATGGATATTAGTAAGTATGCACTATGAATTTGGTAACCGTTACTTATCACAAATACACACTTATTTTTTTCTTAATATTACGTTAGTTTTTAAAGTGCTTATGGACGGTCTTGTGCTGATTAGATTTTCCTCCATTAGCACACAACAAATTCATAAACTACATTTATTGTTGCCACCTTGTCTTTTAAGTTTTTCCTTATTATTGCAAGGAAAAGCTATCCACTCTTTGGCGAACATTTCACATTACTCAAACACCGTCTGTTTTCCGATTAAATATTTCATTACTAGGATGGTAGTTTGAGCTACCCCTGCTTTCCCTTTGTCTAGACGTGAGGATATCCATGGTGTGTTGAACATATTTTTATGTCCACATATGCATCCCTGGATGAAAGTACTTTTGTATTTCTTCTATAGATGCATGTTTGAAAAGACGCATGTTGTACTTCTGGATAGTGTCATTATTTGAGTGAGTATATACGTGATTGAGGCATGGGAAAGTGCTATGCATGAGTTTTTTTATTTTATAGATTTATGTGCTTCTTGACAGTCTTGTCCTGATTAGTTCTCCATCAGCAAATCATAAGCTACATTTACGTGTGCCAACTTGTCTTTTTAGTTGTTATTTAAGCGTATGTTTTGTTGATTCAATATGTTAAGCATATATCAGATCTTCATGCATGTGCTTATTGACGGTCTCGTGCTGATTAGATGTTCCCATCAGCACATAACATTATCATAAGCTACATTCACTTGTGTCAACTATTTTAGTTTTTCCTCATGGTACATAGGAAACGCTTTCCTTGCTTTGACAGACATTTTCATAACTGTAACTTATTTACCATAGGAAACCTAGTCCACGTAAAACAGACAGACAAGAGACAACGTAAGAACAAAATTATCATGACATGGGCTTATGATTTCATTTCATCTTTCATCGTTGAGAGAATCTCATTTCTTCTTATAATTGATGTTTTTCGAGGTGTTAGTTAATTAAGAAAGAACAAACGTCATGCATAAAGAATCTCTGTATCACGTAATTATAATTAATTCGATGATTACGTTTATGGAAATTGAGATTGATTTGAATTTCGAACAGGACGACCGAAGCTAAGACATGATATAAGAACATGCGAGTACGAGGACGTGCATGTGATGTGGAGGATGCTCAACCCTAATGACAGATCAGAGACCATTCAATTGGGAGGAGGAGTAACGCCCAAGAGGAAACGTTTTTCCAATTTGTTCGATTGGATTAAACGAGCTCCATCGGTTTGCCGTGCCTTCTGATTTCTGATGTGTTTTTGGATCATATATATGTCAATATTCTACCATGTTTCAGCTCACAAATCGTTTTCTGGAAATTATGGTGGAAGTTATATTTTGGTATCTGTTTCGTCTTCTTCCAATGACGTCAGTGGTCGGCGGCCGGCCTGTGTTTTGTAGATATCAACGGTTCATATGTGTATTCTCTCTTCTTGTTATTAAATAAACTTAACTTGATTGTATGTTTGTGTATGTTGTGTTGGACTCTTATATTTGTCTACAAGTTTTTAGTGGTGCCAATCATCAAACTAGTTGAATGATGTCATGCATTTATATAAAAGAAGTGCAAAGCAATGAAAGTAACGATTAGAATAATAAGAGCATCTTTGAAGGAGAATAGTAAGATTTTTAAAGTGACGGATTAACTGAAAACGTGAGGATCTTGGTTTAAACAGGTAAATCAAAAATAAAAAGTGAATTTCAGCACAGATTCTTGTGTCATGCTGCATGTGTCATGTTATATGTTCACTTGATACACACACTTGGTATGCATTTTGGTGGAAGATAATATAAGGAGTCTCGCTAGTGTATTTTAAGCGGACAAATGATGTGCCATGAGCGATCACCCTAAACTTAAGAATTTCTGGCCTAATCCAGCATTAAATATGGACTGAATTCAAACTAAGCCTCAAAGGATTGCGTTAAACTAAGAGCAGTTCCATCTAGTCATTTAATATTACGCTCTAGTGGTATTCATCTTCACTTGTAAGTGAGAAGTCTGAGGTTCGATTATCACCAAAAAAAAAAATTAAACCACATTATTGTTAGTCTATTATGAGATTAAGTTCACCTCCCTCTCTCAAATAATATCGTTCATTCCAAAAGAAAAAAAAACGCAGTTCCACCTTACAATTGGCGCCCAAATTGCTAAAGCAATTGTGCAATTATTGCCTAGAAGACCAAAAACTTTGCTTCAGCCCATAGAAACAGTCTGGTAATTACTGGGCCCACAGTTCCGGACTACTCAATCGGGCAAGTATTTCTTGTTGAATAAGCCCAATTGAAGGCTTGGTTGGCAATTACTCAAATACCCAATCCATGAAAAATGAGAAAAATGGAACATCACGTGCCGGTTGGAGGATGAAGCGCCCCGTTATAAGGAGGCGGCAAGAATGTTTAAAACGCCTCGTTTTGTGCCTAGTGCTGTATAAATAACAACGTTTAGCAATTGCAAGTCACAAGGATTAGGGTTTTAGGTAGCCATCGTATCCTGGCAGCTGGAGAGGCGACGCAGAAAACCCTAGCGAGATTCAAAGATGGGACACTCGAACGTATGGAACTCTCACCCCAAGAACTACGGCCCCGGTTCCCGCACTTGGTATGATTCTTCATCCCCAAATCTCACTTATTTTTTCTTAATTATTTTACCGATAATGTGCAATTAATCGCCATTTCCTTGCTCGAGATTTAGCTTATGTAAGAAAATTTACTTCGTTGAAATTATAGCTTGGTTATGCCATTGTTTATGGTTAAAAATTACCAGAGATTTTGAGTTTGTTTTTGCTTAATCACTCTCAAGAATCTTTAAGTGTTTTTATGATTTATTTTATTTTTGGGTTTGTAAGTGTATCTGGTGGACAATGTGTGTGATATGGAAAACTTGCTTGTTAATTTGAACAGCCGAGTGTGTGGAAACCCTCATGGGTTGATCCGGAAGTATGCGCTGATGTGCTGCAGGCAGTGCTTCCGCAGCAATGCCAAGGAGATTGGCTTCATCAAGGTATGAATTCAATTTATTTAGTCTTTTTTGTTTTGTTTTTTTGTTTGTGTTTTGATTGTATATGGCTTCTGCCCTTGCGGCAGTGCTAGCTGTTTAAATAAGAGTAATCCAAACTACTACAGGATACAGTTAATGAGTCTATGTCTACCTGCATTGGGGTTTTTCTGTACAACTATTGATATATTGTCCCTCCTTTTGAAGGGGATATGCTCCACTGTTCATGGAGCGGGATATGTTATCACCCGTATATCTCCGATATAACACGTGTATTTGTCATATGTAGTGTACGTGTATAACACATGGATAAAACATATGTAGTGTACGTGTGGTATATGTGTGAGTAATAACATGTCTCGCCTGATTAACTGTGGAGCAGAATACTTGCTAAAAAGCTAGTAATATATATATATATATATATATATATATATATATATATATTATATTTATATCCACATACAGAGAGTACACACACATATGTACATATACATATAGTGGTATATTGCATGTGTGGAGTTTAGACACTAAATCCAAATCATGGAGTCCATGTCAAAGATCTCTAGGTCCAAGAAAATCAGTTTTGAGTTGATTGAGATGTGATCATCCATAACCCGACAATCCTCCCAACAGTATTCCTGTTCTCCTGCTGTTGCATTATGTTTGATTATTTGATTGTCAAGTTGTACCATATATATCCTAAGCACCGTACAATAAAAAAAAAGATTTGGGTTTGGACAAGGTCTTTGGTGTCATTAAATTTTTGACGCGTTTTGTGTGTATTCTATTATAGAAATCCAATTTTATGTAAAACATAAGTCTCAGGATGATATTTTCTTCAATGGATGTTAATACGTATGCACTATGAATGCAGTAACTGTTACTTATCACAAATACACACTTTTTTTCTTCTTAATATTACATTAGTTTGTAAAGTGCTTATGGACGGTCTTGTGCTGATTAGATTTTCCTCCGTTAGCACATAACAAATTCATAAGCTACATTTATTGTTGCCACCTTGTCTTTCAAGTTTTTCCTTATTATTGCAAGGAAAAGCTATCCACTTTTTGGCGAACATTTCACATTACTCAAACATTGTCTTGTTTCCGATTAAATATTTCATTACTAGGATGGTAGTTTGAGCTATCCCTGCTTTCCCTTTGACTAGACATGAGGATATCCATAGTGCATTGAACATACTTTTATGTCCACATATGCTTCCCTGGATGAAAGTACCTCTGTAGTTCTTCTATAGATGCATGTTTGAAAAGACTCATGTTGTACTTATGGATGGCTAGTGTCATTATTTGAGTATGTACGTGATTGAGGCATGGGAAAGTGCTCTGCATGAGCTTTTTTTTATTTAGATTTATGTGCTGATTGACAGTCTCATGCGGTTTGGTTCTCCATCAGCAAATCATAAGCTACATTTACGTGTGCCAACTTGTCTTTTTAGTTGTTCTTTAAGTGAATGTTTTGTTGATTCAATATATTAAGCATAAATCAGATCTTCATGCATGTGCTTATTGACGGTCTCGTGCTGATTAGTTGTTCCCATCAGCACATAACATTATCATAAGCTACATTCACTTGTGTCAACTATTTTAGTTTTTCCTTATGGTACATAGGAAACGCTTTCCCTGCTTTGACAGACATTTTCGTAACTTTAAAAACATGTTCTATATGCTTTCCAGTATCACTCTTGAATATTATGGCTTTCAAGTATCACCCTATACTTTCACTTTGTCAGGCTGTTTTTGTTTTCGTGTCTTGCTGACATTGTTCAATGGAATAGGTTATTTTTGTCAAAATTTCCCTAGTACGTTCTGTTTGTTGATCTTTGAAATTCTTTCACTTGGGTTTTGTTGATGCTGATGTGATTTGAGATCTTATTACTGACTGTTGTAAATCAAACTGTGATCTTACAACTATCAATGATGACTAAATATAAGGCTTGTTTCTCAAGAACATTCGCAGTGGCCGCCTAAGAGCTTTCGCCTTTTGCGAGGCTTGAGAGCTAATGATGCTTTATCTTCCTTGGATGTCTGAGATTTGGATAATTAGGATTATCCACCCTTCTATAAAGCTACCTTGCTTGTTATAAATTTGTGTATGTCTGTCCATGTCTTGAATTTGGACACGTACTTATGCTGTGTTGTATCTTCATTGCAGTACCGCTAAATGGAGAGACCACCTGATTCAGATTGGCCACCAAGTCGTCTGAAGTATGGAGCTCGGGATTGTTTTCGTTGTTGGTGTTCCTTTTCATTATCTTATCTAAGACCATAATGTAGGATAAAGTTTGACAATTAGTTGTTGACTGAGCCATTGTTGAAACTATTTGATGCATCTGACTTTTGTTATCCAGTGGGCTGGAGTGGTTTTAGGACAAGGATTGTCTGCCCACCCTTTTTTCATGCCCTTCCATGCCTTCCTATTTGTGTGGTCACAGTTAAGTCACGTCAACATTTTATATTACTATTCATTTTTGTCTTATTATCTTTATAAAAAAATAATATAATAACGTGGTTTAATCGTGACCACACAAAACAGAATGGCATGGAAGGGCATGAAAAATGGGAGGGCTGACAGTCATTGTCCGTGGTTTTGTCATTAACCTTTCTAACTTGCTTCCCCAGAAAGTTCGATTCGTCTGACTCGATTGTTAATCCTGACTCCTTAGGTGGTTTTGATTAGATTTGATGGTAGTAGAATAGCGAATGATGAATGTTATCGCACATACGTATGTTGGTTTGAGTCCATACTCTGTTGTCTCATTTTCTTGGTGAAGAATTTAAAACAAGACGTGTAATGAGAAAGGTTACGCCCATGCGATGGTCAATTCATGGTGATGATGGGCGTCCGCACATCATCTTTGATTAATGCAAAAGATGTATCAATGTGGTATTTCGTCGGGGTCGATGCGGTGCTTCAATGTCAATGATGACGATCAACATTTAGCCATCCATTTGTTTGTCTTAGATTTGATCATTGTAAATAGCGAGTTTGTAGCTATTTATTATCAATATCCATTATGATTTAGCTGGAATCTCTCACTGCCTAAATATATCATTATAATGAAATAATATTAAAAAATGGATAAACATTAGGAGTGAGCAATGTTTGGCTTTATTATTAGAAACACAAAACCGAATTAAAAAGAAAAAGAGAGAGAAAAAAAATAGGAAAATCAAGAGAACAGATGGAGGTGCGGGGAATCGAACCCCGTGCCTCTCGCATGCGAAGCGAGCGCTCTACCATATGAGCTACACCCCCTTGATGCTAACCATCCATTACCAAATACATGACAATTATATACTTGTTTAAGGGTTATTTTTACCGTGCAAATGGCGCTCTGCCAAATGCGGCAGACGTGCCCAAAAGCTCACCTTCCACGGCAACCCTATGAACACTGAAGCCTTTTCATTCCCCCACCCGACACTGTTTCCTTTCTCTTTCTGCAAACACAGTAAATGCTCTGCTACCTCTCCTCCTGAATGTATTACAAAAGAAAACGCAGTAAATGACACCCACATGCTTTCTTTTGTAACTCACGCACCACCACGAAACAACCCCCAAATAAAAAAAGCAATAATTTTGTACAAAAAGCAAGACATTGGTTCTTCTTCTTCTTAGCCCCGGAATTCCTGGTAGTGGACTTCGTTCTCCTCTTAAAATCTTTGGCGTGACGGAAGGCCGGTTCGGTGAGTGCGATCCTCTTTCCAGCTGGGAAGGGACTCCGCTGCTGCCAAATCTCTCATGCGTTGATTTTACTTGCTTTAAAAGCCTAGGGTGTCTTCTGGAGGAGATTGTGATTTGGGTATTTTGGTGTGATTTTGGTGCTGTTTCTTTACAGTTTACACTATGAAGGCTTCTGGATTTTGGGTTTTGCCTTTTGTGCTCGCAACAGTTTTAGTCTTCTTCCTCAGTGTCTCTAGCAGCAGAAATGGCTCCTTATTTCCTGGTAAAGTTTTAATCTTTCTTTGTTTCCTTTGATTTGTCTGGTTTTTTATCGGGTGGATTTTGCTTATTCTTTTAACGAAAGTGGCTTTTGACTTTTGGAATTTAGTTGGTGTACTCACTCATTTGAGGTTGTAACGTGTGTATGCATGCATCAGTAATCTTGCTTATCTTGAATCAAACTACAATCTCCTTTGTGTTGTTACAGATAGTATCTTCAACCACCATGCTGATGGACCAAAAATGATTGTTAGAAACAGAAAGCTCAAGGTACATGCACACTTTTTGATATAAAAATAAATAAATAAATTAAAAAAAAACGTATCACCCTCAACCTGAAAGTCAAACGGCGGAAGAAACTTAATTGCAATAAGGATATCATTGTGTTATGCGTCCACAATAGTATCCCGTTGCATGGAAGTCCTTGTGTCAAACACTATTCACAAGCTACCTCAGATGCCAACATATGTCAAAATTACAAATTGTTGCCTGTTTTAATCATCTTACGAATACATTTCTTCGTGATGTTGGGATTTGTCTTTGTTTCTGAAAGTACAGGAGAGTGGTAATGCTGGCAATGTGAATCTGGATGACTATCAACCCATTGATCCTTCTCCGAGTTCGAAGGCTTCCATCAAACCTGGTCCAATCGAGCACGGCGCGCCTATAATCCCGTACATTCCAAAGCCTTCGCCTCCTGCTCGTCCCAATCCCGGCGGTACTCCTTAGCCAGCTTTAGACCTGTTCCTTTAATTACCAGAATCTTGATGTTAATTGCAACTGGGTAGTTGCTTTAACAACCTTCCATGCATATTATGTGTATAACGCTCATGCACTTTTCAGACTACTTGTGTGTCTTGTAACAACAATAATTGGCCGCTTATTCTTATGCAAGTTGACCATTTTGTGGGATTTGATTTCTTTAATCTTATATCTGAACTACACATAAAAATGCAAACTTCAACTTAGCCAGGTAAACGTGCTTCCCACTTTGCGCTCAAGTTAGAATCACTCTTCGTAGTTTAGATGAATTTAGAGATCGTTTAATAATAATTTCGTTTTCAGCTTTTACTTTTTTTGTGTATAACTAAAAATGAAAATCTTGTTTGGTAACTACTTTCAGTTTTGCAAAATATGAAAACTAAAAGCAAAAATGTGAAAGCTCAAGGCCAAATTATGAAAATTCAGTAACCAAACAAAAGTTCAGTTTTAAAAAGACGAAAACAAAAATTGAAAAATAAAAACAAAATAATTATCAAATGATAGTTTAGGATGTCGGTTGTATCAAAATGAACGACATATAAAAAAGAGTTATTCGTTGGACCAACCTAGAGCTTGCAAACTTGATTTGATTTTTGTTAATTATACATAGGAACATGCTTTAGAGCCCAACTTTTTTAACGATTTCACATTCCTAAAACTTTTATTTACAATTTTGTATAATATGAGTGGGGCTGGTTGAGTAAAGTGTGATAGTTGTTTAAGAACTTAAGATCATGGTCTTCTTGGAAAAGGGTTGACATTATGATAATATCATTTTAATTTACGGTTAGCAAAACCGGAGAATCTTAGGTATAGCCTTTTATACAGTTGTATATTTCTTTGTATTTATCGTTGTAAACGATTGTATGTTTCGTTTTATTTATCTTTCTTGTCAAATTTTATCTTAAATAATACATATTCTGTAATTATCGCTCTTATCACGCAATAAGCACAAACAAATAGACAAAGCGGTTGCAAGGAAAATTCTATTAATTGAAAATAGAATACACATAGGGGTCCCCGACCTTTTCTCTCAAGCTTTTTGAGGGTCCATTTGTACCTTTCTCTTTTTTATTTTTTGCGTGGGGTTTGAACTCATTTCTTCTTCCTACCCTTCACTTTTCCCTGATTGAATTAACAGAATGATTAGTCCTTGTAATGATAATTAGGGTCATTAATTATCTAATGATAAGAATTAGGCTGATAATTTAAACATGATTTGGGTGAGAATTATGTGTGTGTTAAATTGGCTGGCACGTTGCAAAAAATATCGAGGTCATAGTAATAACAGTTAGGCAAAAGAATCCTCAGCCATTTCTGTCCCTACCGCCACACTTTTTTTTTATGGCTTTGGGAGTGGGAAGATTAAAGATAGAAGCATCCTCTTGATTAAAGCTAAGGGGACCATGAAAAATTATCACTTTGTGTGTATGTAACTCAAGTTTTGGAAGGAAGGTTTACCTAACCTAATCACATTTAATTACGTTAATTAACATCAATTATATGATGTGGATTAAGTAGTAGTTCCCAAGTCATTTTGCTTTCGATCTCCGAAAACTATCGTTTATCGACGATGTCGTACTTCGTTAATCCGCCTATGGTAGGTTTCTGATGTTATGTTGCATAAATTTGTATGTACGGTATCATATGGTAGGTGTACCTCCAAAATAATGGTTGTGTTTGGTTAACCATTGATGTTAGGTTTCTACAAATGAGGAATTTGTTCCTTCTAAATTATTTCTTTGTTTTTCCTTTGTGCGACTGAATTGTGGGTCAAGATTAGTAGGTTTTTTCTACGTTAGTTGCTAGTTGTTTAGGAACACTAATGAAAAGGATTTGAAAACTTTGAGTTTTAATGATAAAGACAAAATAAAGGGTAAAGTGAATAGTACCAGGATTGACTTTTTAGTGTAAAAATGTGGTTTTTCGTTAAAGTAAACAGTACCGGGAGCTTTTCGTTAAAGTTCTCTAGTTGTTTGTGACAGATTCTTTTAATCGAGAATAACTTATATAGAATGGATTCACCTTCTTGTGTTTAATAATACATTGTTAAGTGTAAGTTTCTCTATGCATCATGATGTATTACTAGATTAAAACACTACGTGACGGTGAATTTGTTTCATATAAGTTCAAAAACGAAAAAACGGTTGTGCCATGTTATCATGCTGATAATGAAAGAATTGGCATTAATCCGTCATAAAGTTGCACCCCTTAATCATTTTTGGATACTTGATAAAAGATATTCAATCACTGTCCACATTGATGATGTAAATAAAAAACAATCTTGCAAATATGAAATATCAAATGCACCACCATCTTTTGTCCTAAATCCTCTTTTTACGTTATGGTAGAGGCTCCAGCAGGTGCCAGATTGTACTCCATATAATGCCACTTTACAATATCAACACACGTGGATAATGTGACCTGTCATATATGGTTCGTCCTTTAACCAATCCACAGAACATAACAATGGATCCGTTTAGTAGGCTGAATAAGATTGAACTTTAGGGATAAAATTAAATTGGTAGGGACTTGTAAGATAATACTTGAAGTTCATGTATAAGGATAGTTAGATAACTCTCTTTACTGTGGATTCATAACTCATCATATTCAGTCTTGTTCATCTCACATTTTGACACAACAAACAATAGGACTAGACCTAAACTCAAGTACATTTTATTTGGTCACAACATATCACAACCAACTCGACAAACATGCAATTAACTAGCAGACCTATGTTTAAATGTAATCCAACTTGAGTAGGAGTCCAATGAATATCGTACTTACTCAAAAGAAAAAAAAGTAGAAGTTCAAGTTCAGCTTTGCGCATGATGCTCTATCTTTCTTAAAGTTAAAGACAAATGCGTTAAAAACATTTTACTTCTAATCAATTTTCTTCAACTTTGATCTCATTTAATAACATTATTAATTGGTTTCGGTTGTCATTTAGAGCTTAGGGTTTCAGTCTCGAATTAGTAAACATTTTGATTTCCCAAATGACGATTTTCTCCCAAATTTTGGTGCTCGAGTGAAGTTTTATCAATGTATCACCTGTCTTTCGAATGTCATGTTCAGAGAATCTCTTAAACGTAATCATTCTGCCTAAATTGCTTCTACATAACCATCATGTGACCATATCACGCTATTAGTGTTATACAAAACAACAAAATATACACTCGGGTGCATGTAAGTCTCTCTCATATGTCTGTGCAACTTGCTTAGGGAGAAGTGGGACCCTCAAAAGGCATAGACACAGAAAGCAAAGTGGAGGAAAGATAGAGGCAGAGGGGACGGAGCATCCTAGAAAATATGCTTTTTTTTTCTTCTCAAAGATGGTCGACGATAACCATAAATCATGTAGTGTTTAGCCCTCTTAATGTTGAGAAAGTGGGGATGGCCTCAATGAATAGTGATTTGATGTGGATTAGGCAACAAAACAGTAATCATGGATGGTCCTTAAACAACAAAACAACATGGAATGGAGGCCACCCGATTTAGCTTTTGTTTCTTCATCGAATTTAGGCAGGTATTTATTTCCTCTCCTCTCTAATTAAATGCATGGCTTCCCACAACTACTTGCTCATCATTCTATTTCTGCATTTATTTTGTTTTGCATTTTTAGTTTCTCTCTACGCTTAAAACTGCTCGAAACATCATATCAAACGTAAAAGACATTAAAGGAAAATTATGTGACTATGCAAGAAAACTTATTAACAGTTGTGATATCACGATGGCATCTCTCGTATAAATTACGAATTTTCATTTGTTTTGACTATTTCACTCGAATACGTTATTAGCTTGGAATACAACCACGAGAAGTGGTCCTTATTCCTTAATCATGTTTTCACATGCATGTATGTGTGGTCTCAACATTTGGTCTCTTTAACAAAAAAATCCAAACACATACATAGAGTGTTGGAGAAGGGATTATAAAAGGAGGAAAAAGGAAAGGGTGATAGAGCTAGTTCCTCGGACAAGGGAGAGAGATCAATTGAAAAATAGCAGTTACTGGAATTTATACCAGTGAAATGCAGTAAGTTCTAAATTAGGTTTAAAAGTGGAAGTAAAGTCCAAGTTTAGATAAGATGCAATTCTGGGAGAAAAGCAATGTAAGTCTTAGGGCTGGTTTGGTATTGCTGTGCTTTGAAAAAAAGCTGCTGTGAGAATAAGCGGCTGTGCTGTGAGAATAAGCGGCTGTGAAATAAAGCCAGTAGAGTGTTTGGTAAACTTTTTTGTGAAAGTGCTTTTGGAAAAAAAAGTAGGATGATAGTGTGTCTTTTCATTAAAGGAGCACTGTAGCTCCGTGTGCTTTGAAAAAACTGGCTTTTTTTCAAAGCAGCAAATAGCAGCTTCAGCTTTTCCTTTGATTTTCAACTTATTCTCACAGCAGCTTCCAAAATAAGCCATTTTTTTTCAGTTTACCAAACACAAAAATGACCCTCAGCTTTTTTTCACAGTGGCTTTTTTTAAAATCACCTCAATCTCAAACGGGGCCTTAGTCTTGTAAGATACCTCCCTCTTCCTTTTCAAGTATGCCCTGGCTGTGTAAATTAAGGTTTTGATAATTTAATTAACAAAAAATAGCATATTAACTTTGTTAATTAATCATGTAACATCCTGCAGATTATATAAAAAGTTGGCTGCAGCTGACTTGTTTGTTTTAAAAGTAGAAGTCTTTTATGCTTAACTCCTTTGTATCATTAACAATGATTTCGTTATATGTTATCTTAAAAAGTAATCCTAGGAAGATCATCTATTTAAACTATATTTTGTAAACTATATGACGTAATTGTTAATAATAGATTATTATTTAAGTGTTGATTAACGTTCTTAATTTTTATTCGTAACACATCATATGATTTGCAAATATGGTCTAAAAAGCTGGTCTGACTAACATTACTGTTTAAGAATAATGATTGATAATCACGTCACTAGACAATAGATACAGGTGCGGGTACAATCGAGGAATAGTTAAGATTCTAATAAGAAAGGGAGTTGGTTTGCTTTAATATCATTGCATTAAAAAGGTAAGATTTAGAATTACTTAAGATTGACATAAAGAAAAGAGAAAGATTAACTTAAAGAAAGTGGAGTTACTAAGCATGAAGGAAGGTGATTCTCCTTTTCACTTTTGTATGATTCAAAGTTAGCTAAGCCACCCAATAATCATACTAGAAAACCAATTACTACATATTGGTAACCTTCTTCTTCAAAATTTAATTATATTTAACCGAGCAAACGGTGAATCATTCTAGTGGATAAAAAAAAATTTATTTCAATTCACTATATTTTGAGTTAAAAACTCCCGGATTAAAACTCTACCTTTATCATTAGTTTAATTTAGAGTAGTAATATCAATTCTAATATAATATATATATAATTATTATTATCACTTAAAAAATCTTATTCTACACTCCCCACATGTGTAATTTTCTTACTAATTATAGAAAATTTGAAATGCAAAATGAAATTTTCGAAATACCAATAATTATATATATATATATATTTTTTTTCTTACTAATTATAGCAAGCGTAGGTAACACCCACCTAGAAACCAATAAAACTTTAATGAGTGGCAAAGTTTTGGGAAATTAATTCGTTTTATCAAAGAAAGGAGAAAAGAAGATGTCAAATTAAATCAAATCATTAATTTTCTTATCATCATAAATTATTTTCTCACATTAACATTAGCCATAAATAATACGAAAATTCATCACCGAATTTATAGATTTGACAAAATTTTTTTTTTTTTGAAAATAACGATGTCTTCATTTAATTAATGGGAAGTGTTATTGGCACTCCAAATATCTCATTCTACACTCCTCATAAATGTATTTTTATTTTTAAATATAGAAAATTTAGAGTGTAAAATGAGAATTTTGGAATGTCAACAACAATTTCCTAATTAACTACTAGATATATTATTATTTTGTAATTGACAAGAAAATTAATAGAATCCAGAATTCTAATGGGTTGGTCAACTAAACACCTAATTTTTAAAACCGGTGTTGAAAGAAAGGAATAGCATAACGTCTCTTCGAAGATTCATATTCCTTCTCCACATTCGTATCTCTCTTTTGTTCTTGGTGACACAAATTACACACAATCTCATGGCATGCGATCTTAGGTATGGTTTGGTACTGAGGTGATTCTGAAATAAATAGGTATAAAAAAAAGCTGGAAGTTTTTTTGTGTTTGGTAAACATTCAGCTTCAGTTTTTTTTCACAGTTTTTTATGAAAAAAAACAAAAAACAAAAAGCTGCAAAACGCAGCTTTGAAAAACCAGTTTTTTTAACAAGAGTACGTAAAAGATAAAGAGAAGTACATAAATAATATTATTATTAAATTAATATAAATATGTGACACTGTTGCTCTAACAACTTCTCGGTCAAGTCCTAACCTACTATTTTACAGTTCGGATTAACGATTAAAAAAGATCCCGTTGCCTAAAACTAGCGTGCGCCCTAAAGAACATTAAATAAAAAGGGATGTCCACGTATCATATTTTAATTCTCACACATCTTTTGATAATTTTTGTAGATTGATCATTTTCAATTCATCCAATTTAAATGTCAAAAATTTTAAAAATATGTGAAAAGTAAAATAAGGTGTGTGGATATCACAACATAATAAAAAAATGAAGAAAAAAACAAAATAGAAAAATATTTATTTAAAAGGGAATTGAAATTGAGCCACAACCCAAACACGGGTGCGCCTGCTGCCTAGTACGACAGTTATGCTCCCAAATATCGCCTAATCAACTTCTTCTCTCGCCGATTTAATCGTAACGGTCATATATCATCGTGTAATCTTCCATATTACAAATTATCCGATCACTCCCCAAAAAAGCACTTTTGTAGAAAGCCGCCCCTCCCCATAACCTCCCTCTCACTGTCCCCTCTCTCACTCTTTGTTTTCCTAATTTATTTGTCATTTTTTGCGATTTTTTAATATTTTATCTGAGAGCTGTTGGACTCGCAGGGATAGTCGGAGGTTTTGCTTTTAGGTCGCTGGAATTTCGTTAACTGCGAGGGGTTAGGGTTTTTGGAGGATGAGATTTGAATGGGATTTTGAGTTTCTGAGATGGTACCTGCTGTGTCGACGACATTGAACCCCAAAGCCGCGTCCCAAGGAGGAGGTCGTCCTCAAAACGGCACCGTAAGGCCGCCTCTTCTGCCTTCTGAATCCGACAATGGCGTCGCTGTTCCTCGCCGCCTCAAAGCTCGGGAGGTCACTTCTCGGTACATGTCCTCCTCCTCCTCTTCTTCTTCCTCAACTTGTTCAAATTCAAGGCGGTGTCCGTCGCCGTTGCCGTCCAGAACTGGCTGCTCGACGGCGGCGACGCCGTTGTCGCAGTCTGTGAAGCGCTCGCAATCGGTGGAGAGGAGGAGAGTTGTCACTCCTCGCCCTAATTCTTTGGATTTGAGGATCGGGAATGGTGGTGCTAGCGGCGGCGGCATGTCCGCGGCTCAAAAGCTACTGTTCACTTCGACGAGGAGCTTATCGGTGTCGTTTCAGGGCGAGTCCTACTCCCTCCAGGTTAGTAAAGCGAAGCCGGCGCCGTCTCCGAATATAAGGAAAGGCACGCCGGAGAGGAGGAAGGTCACGACGCCGTTTAGAGCGGATCAGAGTGAGAATTCAAAGCCGACAGAGCAGCAGCTGTGGCCTGCGAGGTTGCGGCAACCAAATAGTATGAGTAGGAGCCTGGATTGCACGGATGAGAGGAAGAGGGTGAGTGGATCTGGGGCCAATGTGGTTAGGGCATTACAAAACTCGATGGTGGATGATGTTGATGGGAGATTGAGGTCGAATTCTTGCAATTTAGGTTCAGTGAAAGCTACTGAGCCAGTTGATGACGGCAATTCAGCTACTACACAATCTGAGCCTGTGGCTTGTTCCGATTCTGATAGTGTGTCTTCCGACAGTACTAATTCAGGACTACACGAGCTTGGTAATGTCGGTGGTGGTGGCACAAATGGCTACGGCGGTGTTGGACAAGGGCCACGGCCTAGAGGGATGGTGGTCCCTGCGAGGTTTTGGCAAGAGACTAACAATAGATTGCGCCGCCAATCAGAGTCTAATAAGGGTAATGCAACAAAAAATATGGGTTCTCCTAAACAGATTGAGAGCAGCAGGTTATCTATGGATAGTCCAGTGTCATCTCCTCGAGGTGTTGTGAATAGCAGGGGGCAGTTATCCCCCATTCGTGGAGCTGCTCGACCTGCTTCACCAAGTAAGCTCAGCAGGTCGTTGGTGCCATCTTCACCTATGAGGGGAGTGAGCCCTTCCCGGGTGAGGAATGGAGTGGTAGTTACTCCAAGTAGTAGTTTGAGCAACATGCCTTCAGTTTTAAGTTTTGCTGCTGATGTTCGAAGAGGCAAGGTTGGAGAGAACCGGATAGTTGATGCACATGTGGTGAGGCTATTACATAACCGGCTCTTGCAGTGGCGTTTTGTAAATGCTAGAGCTAATGCCGCCCTAGCTGCACAGAGGTCCAATGCAGAGGTATAGCTTCTGGACTTTATCCTTAATGTCTGGCTTATTTGTTTGGTTCCAATATTGAATAAGATTTGTTTTGTTAACTATTTTCTTGTTTATGGGACCTTTGTTTTATAGGGGAATCTTTGACTGCTTTTGGGTTTCTTTTTCTTAATTGATCAACTTTACATCCCTTGGTTGTAGAATTTACATCATAAATTTAAGTTGTGATTAGGTTTCTAGTTTCTTAATATTATGCTATAGCCTCCCCTTCAGTTTTGTTCATACGATACTTTTATTTTCCCCACAAATGTTCCAAGTTGGATATTCATGTGTAAATTCAAACGAGATTTGTGTTTGCAGTCAAAGTTGAGGTAATCTAAGGTACTCTGTTTTGTGGGTTCTGATCAAAAACATGCTTGGGGAGGATGAATGACGGAAAACAGGGGTTCTAAGTTGTAAGTTGCGAGAAAGGGAAAAATGGGTTATTTCAAGTCATTTGATGGGAGTTGTTATGTGATGCGTATTTGTTTATTATAGATGAGAACCTTCAGGGTGGCTAGCTTGATAGCTTGTTGGCACAAAAGCTTGATGATTGAAGTTTGACATGCAGGACAAAAAGTCTCTCTTGAATTATTATTGGCATATGATATCAATAGGCTTTATTTGGGACTCTTGGAAACACATACTAGATTAATTATTTTCCTGTTTTGACTATCAAAACAGAATTCGTTGTTGTGCAGGAATATTATTCTGTAATTTTTTATTTTTTTTCGAACTTGGGATGAAAAGTGAATTGTAGATGGATGTGGATAGTTACCACTTATTAAAACTTCTTGGGTTAAAAAAGGATTCTAAAGTATTACAAATAAATATTGAATTAGTGAAGGATGCATGAATTCAGGTTTAACTGCTACTCTTTGCTTTGTTATACGTGTCAATGTAACCCATTTTGACCACTTAATTCTTAACCCTAACTTTAGTTGTCTCGAATTCCTTCCATCAGAGAAGCCTCTATAATGCATGGGTAACTAGTTCAAGACTTCGTGAATCTGTAAGACAAAAACGGATCGAGTTACATCTGCTGAGGCAACATTTGAAGCTAACTTCCATCCTAAAGGGACAAGTAAGACCTCTGACTACATTCTGCCTTTATTTCTTATCAATCTTTGGCCTGGTTATTCATGATTGTCAGTTCATTGCATGTGAGTTCTGCTCCTAAAGGTCATTTGTTGCTCATTTTTCACTTACACACGCATGCACAGATATAGCTTACACTGAAATCTGAAAATTACTTATTGTTTAGAGGAAAGAATTATGTCTTCATGGTCATTTGGTACTCAATGCATGCATTGCTTTTGCAGAAAGAGATTTTGGTGTTGTATTTTAATGAGCGTTGAGTTTAATCCTTTATTGCTTGATGAGTGCAGATGACATATCTGGAAGAGTTGTCACTTATGGATCAGGATTACTCTGATTCTTTGTCAGGGGCCATCGAAGCTTTGAAAGCTAGCACACTTCGCCTTCCAGTTGTTGGTGTAGCAAGGGTATGCACCTCTCCTATACTTCTTCTTTAGCTAGTTCCTTATATGCAGTGACAGCTCATTGCCTAACAATTTATCATTTGTTGACTCTTCATTGCTACAGGCTGATGTCTACAACGTGAAGGATGCTATTTCTTCAGCAGTTGATGTGATGCAAGCAATGGCATCATCAATATGCTTATTGTTATCGAAGGTGCCTTTTTTTTTAATTTTTGATCATTGGAATCCTTGCCTTCTGTTTTTGTTTTTGCATCTATAACAAGCACTTTTATTCATTGTTCATGCCTTCTAAAAGTCTGGGCACCTAAAGTCCTATCCGGGAAGGCAAATATAGGTTATGTTGTAATACATGTGAGTTCTAGAGTGTGATGGTTGACTTACTATGTAGATACAAACGATGTAGTTTAATTTAGAATTTCTGCTGCATGTGATGCCTTTTTGAGTAGAATATGAACGACATGTGACAATATCAAATCTAGTGGGTATAACAAAGGGGTTCCATAGGTTTTCACTTACAATACCAGTGGTGGGCAGATCTTATAAACATGGGGTGATTTCTGTGATGTTTTACTCGTAATGCATTTAGACCTACCTCCCTTAAAATGCGTGAACGACCAGTAATTATGTCCAATGATAATGCAGTTGGCCCTAGCTGACAAACTATTGAACTTCCTGTTTGACGTTTTGTTTTTCCATTGGTCTGAAACCACGTGTAATTGATAGGTTGGGGATGTGAACTTTTTGGTGGCTGAACTTGCAAATGTAACTGCGAAGGAGCATGCTTTGCTTGGTCAGTGCAGAGACCTATTGTCAACAGTTGTAGCCATGCAGGTAAATTTCGTATTTGGTTTCTGTTTTAATATCAAAATCACCTAATGGATAGTAATTAGGTAATTTACGCGAATATCTTCCCAGTTTGTTACCATGAGATAAACCCAACCCTTGCACAAGTTAAGCCTGAACAAATTCTTCTGCATAATCTGTACTGTTGATTTTGTGAAAAGGCAAAATGATAGATGTGACAGTAATGTTTGACATTACCGGTGCTGGTAGATATGTATGGTTTATAATTTTGCACATTGGCATTGTCCTTTCAGATTCCTCCTGTCCTCATTTCTATCCACTTGAGATAAATTATCACATAGAAGAATATAATGCAGATTGTCAGCATTATTCCTTGTGCTTCTACGACCTCGAAATCTTACTTCCGTTCCCAAGCCAATCATGAAACCTAATTCATTATTGAAACTCCAACCCCAGTTTACTGGCTAGAAATACTATGACTCTGAAATTTCACGTAATTTTGGGATGCAGAAGTGTAATTAACCATTAAAGTGTAGAATTTGAGTGGTGCAGATTTCTATTCTCCAATAGGTTTTAACACTCTTGTCCTCTCTTTCTCATAGTTAAATCTTATCCGCGAAAGTTTCTTTTTTTAATTATCAGGTGGAGGAATGTAGCCTCAGGACACATATTTTACAACGGAAACGCGTACCTGACAGCCTCACAACGGAAGTGTAAAGCTAAATCGTATTATGACTGCCTAAACAGCTAACATCGACCTCAGATTCTTTTTCCTTTTGCACAGATTTGACCTTCGAATCCGTGAAGCCGAAGCAAAAACAAGAGAAAGTAGATTAAATGGGTGGCTTATGAAATCAGGAAAGTGCTTAAATTATGCCGGTTGCTATGTTTAAGGCCCTACGCGGAATTGAGATGCTTACGTGCATATATAGCAGGAAATTTGTCTTGTCAATACCAAATTAATTTGTGTACACACCTTTGCTTTATCCATAAGTCAAGAGGAAAATATGTGTAAATATGTGCAGTGATGCTTTTAATTTTTGTTTAATTTAATGGCTTTTGCAAGTTTATATGGCTATTAGCTGGTGGCGTTGATAGAAACTACAATTGCTTGTAATTGCTATCTACCCAGATTACTATGGGCCTCCTACTATTTGAAGGAAGCTGTGAGTTCCTATCTACGGTATAAAAACTTTCAAGAGCGGGAATTTGTTTTGCGTGATCAGATACAATGGCATCAATCAGGTGTAACTGATCACGCAAAATATGGCCCCGCCTCCCGAGGTCTGGGAAGTAGACAACACCTCCATCTCAGTTATTCAAACGTCTACAATTTTGACATGAATTACAATGCTTGCCATTGTATAGTTTTTGAAATAAATTGCCAGATTCCGACGATTTGAGGGGCGTGGAGTTTATACATTTCACCAAACCCTTGAGTTTTAGAAATTCAGACGATTTTGACAAATAATAATAATAATAATAATAATAATAATAATAATAATCATCTTGCCGATTCCGGCGTTGTAGAAATTCAGATTTAAATTAAGAGATATAAAAATATGATTCATGCAAATAAACAATCAATGCAGGCAGGACTTTGAGTTTTGAAGGATATTCATACATTGTTGTTAGTTGCTTTTGTTGCCTATATGAGTGGAAGGATAATTATTTACTTAGGAGGAAAATATAGTTCTTCTATTAGGCTGGAAGTTTAGGTTATATACACTTGATTTGGGGGGAATTTTTTTATGAAATTGGGTTTAAATTACTGATTTGGGTAGCCACTTAGTACTAGGTCTAGTTGTATTCTTCTTCACTTGTAAGTGAGAGCTTTTCATTCTCGTCAAAGATAAATTTGAACCATATTATTACTAGTCCATTGTGAGGAATATTACCAGATTCGAACATAAAACCTTACTTCTAAACAAAAATAAATATCATTAGATCATAGCAACGAGTGACTTATGTACGATATTTTAAGCAAGTGAGTATCAATAGCCAACGTGAAATTCTAGACCTCTATATATCAACTATACTTAAAAATAAAACAATGAGAGAAGTGTAGGCAGGGGACCCACAGCATCTTGTGAGACGCGGCGAAGCGAATGGATTAGAGGCAAAGTCTCTGTGGCTTTTGGAACGAACAGTCTTACGTTTGTGTCCTTTTCCTAGGTTTAAAATAAAGGGAGTGACGCCGTGGAAACCACTTACAACGGAGGAGTGTTTCGGTGGAGAAATTTTTAGTTGTGACGAATGTACGGATGATATATCACGTGTTTTTATGCAAATGATGAAAAATTTTAATTTTTAAGTTATTAACCTTTTAACACACATAACCCACCATTTATATAGAGACACGTAGTGTACCATTTCGTGCGACGATCACACTGAAAAATCTCTTGGATGGAGGCTAACGTGCACCGCACCATTTCTAGCTTTCTATAATCCATCCATTGATTTGATTCTCCTTTCGGTTGCAGCCCTCCCCATATTGATATATGCTTGGATTAAAATTCCATTTATATATGCCTGCTTCGCCATGCTCACACACAATACCTCCACCCTCTTCCCTACGCAACAAATTTGATGACATGTCTAGTGTCTAGTGTTAATAACCCTAAGCCGAAACAAATTTATAAATGTTGTTGTACAGTTGACACAAGACGCTGCAATAATGATGTATTTTTCTCGTGTAAACCTTATCCTTCACATGGGCTGAATCTCTCTTGTCATCAATTCATCACGCAAGTGGTTTGTAACTCGTCTGTTTAAGAGTATTCACCTTACACTCGATGTCACATGTTCGAATCTTCTTCTTTGTAATTTAATGTAGGAAATAAGCTTTTATTGGACAATATTGCTATTAGGATGGTGCACTGGTTGCAATAAAAAATAAAATCCCCTTCAGCTCATCACTACTACAAAAGGGGATATTATTGTTGGATTAAAAACGACATGAAACACCACTTACTGAGATGAGAATGGTTCAATGACGTTGAAGTATATACATATGAATGGTTGGCTTAGCAATATATTCTCTCTACTCAGTTATAGAGATTTAGAATTTGACTCACAAATGCGAAGTTTATATATATATATATATATATATATATATATATATATATATATATATTTATATTTATAGCAAGTTCAACATCAAGTTATGACTCATTGACATATTAAATATGCGTTAACAACTTATTATAAAAAGGGGATTATGACTCATTCTCCTCTTTTGTTAGTTTTAGCGTCTTTCATCTCAACACTTAATTAAAGTACGTTGTAACCCATGAATTGGCCAAGTTGACTTTATATTTAAACTTGATCATTTATTTTGTTTTGAAAAACCTCCAAATCACATACGAACTGTTATTTTAAAACGATTGTATTGTTTAAAAGAATTGTTTTTGAAACTCTAAAAAATTAATTACGAACTCGAAAAATTTTCATATTTAGAAAAAAAATATGAAGAGACCACAATTGAATTTTTGAAGTGCCATAATACTAGTTCACTTGTCTAATAATTAACAGTACTATCGTTTCGCTTAAAAAAAAACCAGCTTATTATAAAATGTGCATTTTTACTCACCGTCCTAAAACAAAACAAAAAACCAAGTTGATGCATGCCAAGAAAAAAGAGAACCAGGTAGATGCATATCAATTATTATGATGAATGTAAGACTTTTTATTAATCCTGCTGATGGGGACAGGTGGGCAGTTGAATGCTTTAATTATAAACAGGCACCAGATTAGGCAAATCGTAGGGCCTTTTGCATCCCCAAATCTGTGTGTTATCTCGAACAAGATGCTAATAGTAATTAGAAATGAATGATCACTAATTAACTGGATTTAGTAAAACTCACAAGTCGGAAGCACATTTGACATCAATTAAATTATATGCATGCATACAAATTAATAAATTTAAATCATATGTTGTCATTCCTTACGTAAGGCATTTTGTCCATTATTTTTCTTTGTTTCATATGTACTTGTTGCTGCAACATGTTCAAGAACATCGATACGCCACTTATATGTTTTATAATAATCAGCTAAATATACAATGTCATATGAAAAATTAAAAGTATGTTTCAATTAGTCATTTACGATATAAAACGGAGTACATATAAGTCTTTCTCTATAATTAGCATATTAATTATTAGGGGTTGTGTAATTCTCGCATGCCCTAAAAGGAGAAGATATACGGCCAGGCCTAAGGATATCAGAAAACATAAATTAATAAGAAGCGTGAAAAAAAAAAAAGTATGTGGATAACATACTCAAAAAATATAAGACAAATAATTGAAAAAACTGAAAATTAAATTAGAAAAATAAGAAGAAATAACTTCACCGGAATATTCAACGCAAAACTGATAGGCTCCGATTATCATATTTCCTCTCAGAGTACATTATTCACCGATCACTTCTAATTACCACTAATTCTTCATTAGTTAAACAAAATCTCTCTCACTCTCTCTCTCACATAGATTTTCTTACACGAAAAGGTTCAGAAGCTTGCAATCCTTCAGATCGCCGCCGCTTTCAAGGCACCTCGTCGTTGTCGTAGTCATCACCGACTCCTCCGAATCAAACGATACCGTATCTCTCAGCCGCTGATCCATCGCCGCACTTATGTAGCTCCTCATTCCCCTCCCTCTTCCTCTCTCTCCCGCCGCGAGATTCGGCTTCAGAGAGAGCCCCGCCGGCTCGAACGGCTGGCTTCGCTCCTCACCATAGTACGCCGACGCTGACGGTACGGATTGATAGTAGCGGTTTTGTTTTGTGCATGTGCCTCTGCTGAACGTGTCCGAAGACTCGTCGAGGCTCGGCGTAGTAAACGCCGGTAACGGCCTCAAAACGCCTCCGGAGAGTACCGTCTCGACCGCCGACTGGCACACTTGCCAGTTCCCGCTCGACAGAAGCCCCACCGCTCCGTTCACCGGGTTCACCGAGCGGCCACACGCTTCGAAAAGCAGAGACTGAAACAGAGCTGATCGAGAAAAAGGAAGAATAAGGATTAATTCATGTTGAAATTAATCGTGTAAAATTATTAAAATATTGTTTAATTTATTGATTATTTTTATTTTTGTTTACCGGGGCGTTGGGTTTCCGGTACGGCGGAGACGAAAGAGAGGAGGTCGCTGCGGCCGAAGAACTTGGCGAGGAACAGGGTGGCGTTGGCTTGGGCTTGGGGAGAGTCGATCCAGTGCAGGCACGGCCTGAGTATGCATGTCTCGCTGCATCCCTTCCGGAGTACTCGGCACCCGTTGCAGCTCATCTCCACTGTCCGATAAGCCTCCCCTCCAAAATTTTGATTAAATCAAAGGTTAGTGATCAAATCCTTCTCTCTCTCTCTCTCTCTCTCTCTCTCTCTCTCTCTCTCTCTTCTCAGTTCAAAGTTGTTGGGTTTGTTGAGGGGAGCAAGCGAGAGTGTGAGTCTGGAAGCTTGGTTTTGGTATTTAGAGAAGCAGAAACAAGACACTAGAGAGAGGAAACTCTGGTTGAGTTTACGACTTTAGAAAAGGTAATGCTAGGGAGACTCAATTTCGTAGATTAAATTTTGAAAATTAAAGAACATGGAAGTTGATGATTGATTTATGAAAAATGTTATTTATACCATATTCTTATACCAGATTAGCTGACATCTAATGTGAACAGCCACATCATTTGAAAAATTTGCAAAACTCAAGGAACTGAAGGAGTAAGACTTTTCGTATATCACAATTATCATTTAATTAACTAATTTTTCTTAATTATTAGTTTATTAAATAATGAACTAAATTTAAAAATCTGATTAATTCAAAATGATGTGGCTGTTCACATTAAATGTCATCTAAGATGATATGAAAATGTGGTATAAAGACATTGTTGAATAGCATTACTATTGGTTTATTGTTTAAGCATCAATAAACGTGCTCATTTTTATTGATGACAAATAATTTAGTTTGTAAATTTAACCTCTAAATTTAATCTTCATAACATTAATGTTTAAGAAATGTTTTCCGCATGCACTTTTATTAAGTTTTTATCCAATACTTGCTCCATATTTGAACACAATAAACAGAAAAAGAATGTGAAATAAAAAGTACTATCTGATTTTATTTTATTAGTTTGATATAAATTATTATCGTTTGTCCAGATTTAATTTATTTCTTACTTTTTAGTGTACATAATGTTTTAAACGGAGAAGTAGAATAGTCATTTAGTAATTTGAATGTGGTTTATGACGGTGGACTTGGGGCTGGGGGCCCACAAAGGTCTTGTCGGGGGAATATTTTCCAAACTCTGGGCGAGACAGAGCGGCTCCGTGTTTCCGCGACTACATGTAACGATCTGATCGTTGGATCCCGGCGTTTGAGAGGGCGTGAGCCGTTGGATTAGAGCATTACACTCGTTTTTTAATTCTTGTTGAAGTTGTTTGTGAAGTGTTGGGATGGGTGCCGAACTGCCGCCTCTTCGCAGCTTTGAAGGAAGAGAGGAAGAGAGAAAGAGAGAGAGAGAGAGAGACAAACTCCGAGTTCCAATGAGTGGACTGTCAATGACTCAGCCATCCCACTTACGTGACTAATCTAATCACACTCTCCTATATTTTACTCCCTCAATTTTTGCCTCGCGACTAATTTATTCATAAAAATAATTTAATTGGTAATTTACTTACAGAGGTATTTGTTGATTTTTTTTGTATTCCTAACTTGTACGGAGTTGATGGTTTCTTTTATGAACTTTAGTTTAGTCGGTTATTTTTTGAAATTTTTACAATCAGCTAATTTTTTCATTATGTGAAGATTTTGAAATTTTGAAATTTACTTTATTTTATCCATTTTGGTCACATTACATATGTTTGATGTAAAACTTCAATGCTATATGAAGGTCAGTTGACTCACCTAGAGAGATAGAAAAAGAGGTACGAAATTATTCTAAATGCTATTACAACCATCTTAAACAGTCACTAACTCAAATGTCGGAGCATTTTTGCAAGTCTTTCATTCCCTCATTGTTGGCAAGCAAAAATGATGTCTATAGTTTCTTGACGTGATTACAAGATTACTTATTTGAAGATTAGAAGACACGAAATTGTTTTTGCCCCAACAGGGAAGCACAAGTATGAAAGCATCAGTTAGCAGGAAATATGAAAACATTTTTGCTCCCCACCTTGTTTATCACTGTTAAATGAGTTTGAATTTCGAGATTTGTGTAGTGGATATGCACAAATCTCAAAATTCAAACTCATCTAACGATGATAAATATAATGGTGAACATACACCACACTAAATGATGGTGAGCAAAAATGCATTATGAGAAATACACCTGTAGGGCCTCGCAGAAATTTGCTTGCAGAGTTTTAGCCGCAAAGATCTTGGTCCACCGGGACCATTTAATATCAATGGGCTGGGCTTAGAACGTTTTTGGTCAATCTCAATCGAATGGTTCAATCTAACTGTTGGGTCGGATTGGGCTAGACAATCATAATCCTGGTTTTTTCTTTCTTTAAATAATCATAATCCTAATATTATTAGGGATGTGCTATCCACACACCTCAAATTACTTCTCACACATCTCTTGTTAATTTTTGTCCGTTGATCTTCTTTAATTCATTCAATCCGACAGCCAAAAATTAAAAGGATGTATGAGAAGTAAAATGGAATATGTGAGTATCACACCGCTATTATCATTACTACCAGCTAATTGGCACACGCAGAGTGTAAAAATTCTCTGTGGCCTCACTGTGGAAAGCCATCTTGCCTATTTCTATTTAATCTACTTCCATACTCATTTTTTAAGCTTGATGCGTGTGCCAATTTTTTTTTTTCACTCAATTCATTGGATTATGAGTATCCATTTATGCTTTAATTTATAAAATCAGTATTAAGCTTAAATAAATAAATAAACGACAATACCACTACTCCACCCCCGTCACTTATGCCAAACGCTATCCCAGTGAAACCCATCTAAGTGGTGGCCTCGTCCAACGCTCATCACACGCGCGCACCCCTCCACCTACCTAGCCCACCCTCTACCACCTAACCTCCACAATTCGATCCACCACCCACTCCTTCGAACCACTCATGATCTTGTTCCCACACACCCCGTCCTATGAGACCTGTGGAGCCAAAAATATTCACAAGGCGACACGTGGATTTTTGATAAAAGAAGACAAAACTACCCTTGGGGCATACCGGGATTCTCACGCGCAAGCAGCAGGCAATTATCCTTCAACCAAGTCAAAAGTGCCCAAAATAGGTATCAACTTAAAACCTAATTTATTCATATATTTCCTATTTCATTATTTAGCTAATCAATTAGCTAAATATTATACCTATTCCATAATTCCTAAAACATTCCTTCTAAAATAATGATAATTAGCTAATTATTCCCTTAATTAGCATTTAGACCATTAACTTTACCCTAACTCCCACAAAAAGGCCGGCCATCTTTCATCCTTCTACCTTTTTTCCTTTATATGATAAATAATTAGCCAAGTTAATTAGGGAGTTATTGGCTAATTATTTTGTAACTCCTAATTAAACCCAAAAAACTCTAGCCACCTCCTATCCCTATAAATATACTCCCATTCTCACCAAAAAGAGGAGAAAAAATTCCAACACTTTGGCAAAAATCTCAAAATTCTCTAAACAATCTTTCTCTCTAAATTCTAACTTTGGCATCGGAGGTTCTTCGGCCAAAGCCCCCCCATTCATCGTGGGCGCGTGAGGCTCTTGGCCTTAACCTAAGGTGTTAATTGTTTTGTAGGTGCAAAATCGTCCAAGATCGAGGAGGAGAAAATTTGCATCCACAAATTGGTGCTTTCATTGAGAGTTGAAATCCATACTCGTAGAAGACTATCGCACAAAAAGTTTTTTCTTTATTTTTTTAGTCCATTTGAATATTTTTCATACATTCTTATTATTAGAATTTTTTACTTGCAAAGGTTCTTTGATAAAACGTATAAGCAAAATATAATGGCTAGAAATTTAGAAAATTCCACAAGTGAAAATTCTAATGTTCAAGAAATGGGATTGTGGAGATCCGTGAGGCTAAATGCGACAATAAGTGGAGCAGCACCACCACCACGAGTTTCCACCATGGGAACCACCACGGTAGCTACCTCGGTAGCCACCCGTGTCGAGGTCCATAGTGCCTTCACCATAGCTCGAGCCGTGCCATCCAAGGCTCACGGCATCAAGGCCACGGCCCAAGTCGTGCCATCCAAGTTTGCACGGGCCCGGGCCCAAGCCTCGCATTCGCTTGCATCACATACTAACCAGCCTGCTCCCGCCAAGCAACCTGCTCTCGCGGCCCAGCCTGCTCCTGCCAAGCAGCCTGCTCTCGTGACCCAGCCTGCTCCCGACGAGCAGCCCACTCCCGTGGTCTAGCCTGCTCCTGCCAAGCAGCCTGCTCTCGTGACCCAGCCTGCTCCTAACGAGCAGCCCACTCCCGTGGTCTAGCCTGCTTCCGTCGAGCAGCCCACTCCCGTGGCCCAGCCTGCTCCTGCCAAGCAGCCTGCTCCTGCCAAGCAGCTTGCTCTCGTGACCCAGCCTGCTCCTGACGAGCAGCCCACTTCCGTGATCCAGCCTGCTTCCGTCGAGTAGCCTACTCCTGTGGCCCAGCCTGCTCCCGTCAAGCCACCCACTCTCATGGCCCAACCTGCTCATGCCGAGCAGCCCACTCCCGTGGCCCAGCCAGCTCCAGTTAAGCAGCCCACTCTCACGGCCCAGCCTGTTCTCGTGGCTTTCCAAGCAGCCCAAGCCTCGCATTCGCTTGCATTACATACTAAGCAGCCTGCTCCCGCCAAGCAACCTGCTCTCGCGGCCCAGCCTGCTCCTGCCAAGCAGCCTACTCCCGTGGTCCAGCCTGCTCCTGCCAAGCAACCTGCTCTTGTGACCCAGCCTGCTCCTAACGAGCAGCCCACTCCCGTGGTCTAGCCTGCTTCTGTCGAGAAGCCCACTCCCGTGGCCCAGCCTGCTTTTGCCAAGCAGCCTGCTCTCATGACCCAGCCTGCTCCTGACGAGCAGCCCACTCCCGTGATCCAGCCTGCTTCCGTCGAGTAACCCACTCCCGTGGCCCAGCCTGCTCCCGTCAAGCCACCCACTCTCACGGCCCAACCTGCTCATGCCAAGCAGCACACTCCCGTGGCCTAGCCAGCTCCAGTCGAGCAGCTCACTCTCACGGCCCAGCCTGTTCTCGTGGCTTTCCAAGCAGCCCAAGTCGGCCCAAGACTATCTCAACTATCCGGACCTACCATCGAGCCGGGGGCATTCTCACCATATTTTTTCACGGATTTGGCATTTCCCAACTCAAATCTCGCGCCCGGAGTCTACCACCATTCCACTGCACAAGGAGGTGCATTCCTTCCAAGCTCTTCCAATCCAAATGGCGAACAACACTTGTCTCGACAAGTCATAGAGTTGATGAGCGTCCTTGCACAACAGACAACCTTGGTGAATCAACTTTTGCAACGCATCAGGATCCAACGTGCCCCGGACGAGGTATCCCGAAGTAGGACAAGGGCAGACAGACCTTTCTAGCAGCGTCCCGGCAAGCAGCCACTCGACCAGCCACGACCCGAACGTTTAGGCAGTGTACATTCCCGTCTTAGAGCGCGGAGGAGCATGCACTCTCGACTAGGCCCACGGATGAGCATACATTCACGGTTGGGGTCATACTCTGATAGTCAACATAAGCAACCTTCCGGACAAAATGTCCATTCGCGGCTAAGCCCACAATGAGCATCTTCCACCTCACATCAGAGTAGGCAGCACGATGGACGGAGAGAAGCAGTCACTCAATCCCGCTCAAGTTCAACTAGCAGCCTGCGAAGAACTCGCTCGCCTGGTAGGAACGCACCACATGCACTGCATCCGCGGCATAGACGAGCCAAACACATGGAAGAGCAGCCTAGACCAGTAAGTCATGGCTGGGGGCAGCTGAGAGCTCCGCTACCCCAACAAAGACAAATTCAGGAAGAAGTAGAGAGACTATTGACCAAGCGATTGCATGATTTCCAACGCAACGAGGTCATCGACGAGGCACTACGACGAAACATGACCAACATAAGCAGGTCACCCTTCACGGACGAGATCGAGCAGGCAGAGCCTCTACTCGAGTTCAGCATGCCACATTTCACATCTTTCAAAGGGGATGAAGACCTGGAGAGACACTTAAAGCGCTACCGAAGCGCAATGATCCTTTATCGAAACAACGATGATCTCATGTGCAAGATATTCGCCACCACTCTACAAGACGAGACGCAAGATTGGTTCTACACCCTGCCGCCACAATCCATCCGGAATTTCTACGAACTTTTTTTGGTTTTCACCAAAGAATATTCATCTTATCACTCGATCAAAAAGAAGTCTGACCATTTGTTCGACGTCAAGAAGAACCCAAATGAGTCGCTTCATGACTATGTGAAGAGGTTCAAAGTAGAGAAGTAAAAAATAGTCAGATGCAACAACTCGATAGTTAGAGCAGCATTCCAAAAAGGACTTCCAGCAGACCACCCGCTATTCGAAAAATTGATCATGAAAGAATATCTAACTCTGGCATACTCTTTTGCTTTGGCAGATAATCACGCACTTTGGGATGAGGCTCGCCAATGCACATTCAAGGACTTGAAGAAGTACCCGACATCACCTCCCTAGAAGCAGCGGAGGACTTATTCGCATGTTTGACGGTATCTAAAGTAGCAATAAGCTCTACCATCATGCGAGAAGAGATGGGGGCCCGACTACCTGTATTCTACAGTTTAAAAGCTCTCCTCGATGCTATTAAAAATTCAAAAGCTAACTTTGACGATAATTGTTGTAACCCAAAAGCTTAAGTTTTACCTTTAAACGCAAGCAGTCATCATCATGACGCACTATTCCGTTGAATCCAAACCGGTGATGATAAAGGCGTAGACCCTAGCAGATGCAAAGTTTTCTGACGAACGTAACAACTCGGCCCAACGACGCCCCGAAGGTAGCCGAGCATACTTTAGCCACACCTGCTCCCTCAATGGAGATTTCTAGCGTTTGCATGTTGACGGCACATCCAACTACGAAGGCTCGTGAGCAACCGTGTTTCTTGCCACCCCAGACGTTTCAATGCTCAAGCAGGCGATCACCCTAAACTTCAAAGCATCTAACAACGAAGCAGAGTACGAAGCCCCACTAGAAGGCCTTCGAATGACAAAAGACTTGGTGGTGAAAAAGCTTTCCATTCATTCCGAGTCCTAGCTAATCACCAGCCAGACTACCAGGGGCAAAGGCATGATGATCGTGGCAACCGATTACTTCACCAAATAAGTAGAAGCAGAGCCCATGACGATCATGGTTCAGACGGACATAGAGCGCTTCATATGAAGGAGTATCATTTACCGATTTGGCATCCCTTAATCCATCGTCACCGACAACGGCCCGCAATTAGTGGGCAAAGATTTGGCGAAGTTCTTCCAAAAATATGGCATCAAGCAGCACATGTCTACGCCAAGATATCCTCAAGGTAATAGGCGGGCCAAAGCATCCATTAAGATGATCCTCGACTGCCACAAGAAATCCCCCACAAATAAGAAAAGAAAATGGCCAGACGAACTCCAAGGATGTCTATGGGCATATTGCACAACCAAAAGACGAGCAACCGAAAGGAGATAGCCACAAGCTTAGATCTGGCAGACGAGAGGCACGAACAGACTATCACTTGCATCGCAGCCTACCAGCATCAGCTCCTCTCTAGCTACAACAAAAAGGCCAAGATCCAGCAGTTCCAGCCTGGAGATCTGGTCATAAGAAAAACCTTCATCACTGCCAGCAGACAAGGCTCAAAAAGTATGGATCTCATCTGGGAAAGTCCGTACAAGATCAGCAGAGTAGGTGGCAAGATCCCGCAGCATCAACTCATCTCCAGCTACAACAAAAGGGCCAAGATCCGGTAGTTCCAGCCTGGAGATCTGGTCATAAGAAAAACCTTCATCACTGCCAGCAGAAAAGGCTCAAAAAATATGGATCTCATCTGGGAAAGTCCGTACAAGATCAGCAGAGTAGGTGGCAAGATCCGGCAGCATCAGCTCCTCTCCAGCTACAACAAAAGGGCCAAGATCCGGTAGTTCCAGCCTGGAGATCTGGTCATAAGAAAAACCTTCATCACTGCTAGCAGAAACGGCTCAAAAAATATGGATCCCATATGGGAAAGTCTGTACAAGATCAGCAGAGTAGGTGGCAAGAACAATTACACCCTCGCCACCATAAAACGACAAAAAGATCGAAAAACAGTGGAACGTCTACAATCTGAGGAAGTACCATGTGTGACCTTTCGCTACATCAAAGCCCGAAGACTCAAGCAGCTCGATGGGCACTACCTCACCAGCCGAGGATTATCCAGTTGTTATGCAGTTTTTACCTTACATCTCAGTTCTCGTTCGTTTAACTCATTTTTCAATGAGGAATTCAGAAGTAATCACGACTTGGCTTGGTTGCATGCTTACAACAACTGATCACTCATGCACTTCAAAAGAAGACCGCGCCCTTCTTAGGGACTTACCGCAGGAATTGTGCCCCTCGAGGGACCAACCATGCTCTCCATTGCGAGAGGGTAAACTAATTGCTCTCCAACGCGAAAGGGTAAACCAATTCCCCGACACCCACATGGGTCAGCTCTCCAAGAATGGGAGGATAAACTCTACACTCCGAATATCCATACGTGGATGAGCCGGGCTGCCCTAGTATAACTAGATGCACGATGGCTTGCGCCGGGATTCCTAGAAGTAGCCGCAATGGTCCTTTTCAAGGCTTAGCTAACTAAAAGATTTTGGGTCTCTTGGCCTAATCCGTGGGGAACCGGGCCCTAGAGACGGAGAGGGCACATTACGCAGTACATCCGATGGACGGCTACCCTGGAATCCTAAAGCTGCTACCGAGTGCACTAAGGTAGCCTACGGATTCCGGAAGACTGCCTACGGCTTGCCATTCGAGCAGTAAAGCCGCACTAGACTTATACAACCACACATTCTTATGAAAGGTTAAACAAGCTAGCACGCATATACGAAGTTTTATCCACTGCCGACATGCTACGTAGTCGATAAGCTTCACCTCTGCCAAGCGCGGAACAACCTATACCAAATCCTAAAGTGTTGTGATACTTGCTACGCAACCTACGAAATTGGAGAAAGTCAAGGTTAACAGCCTAGTGGTTACGCGGACTTGTCTGCTTCTATAAGTAAGGCATCCGGCTGCCAACCCTATGGCTAACAACTTTGCAAAGTTCTACACCAACACCTACGGCTGCATAGGCTACGCGGGCTTGTCTGCTTATAAAAAAGTAGTATGCCTGCCACTGGTCTATCAAGTCTAAAGGTTAGGGCATGAACAAAAGAAGCAAAGATGAAGAAAAGCAAAGGAAAACATGTTTATAAACAACTAGCAAAGGCCGATGGAGTTCAAGCAAAACAAGAGTTACAAGGAAAAACAAATAAAATCCTAAAGGCTACCTAGAAGACTATAGCAGCTTGGACATCCCACGACTACTTGGTCGCCACACTTTCAGCAGCCGCAACGCTCTTAACAACGGTATCATCCGGCGCTTCACCCTCGGCTACCCCAGCCTGGGCACTAACTTTTCCAACTACTTCACCAATGGAAGCCTCAAAAGTAAAATCAAGTAAGTCTTCCAGAGAAATAAAAAAGGTCTCGAAACCCCGAGCCCAGCTTTTTCACCTTTCAGCTGCTCATCTTCTTCGAGCAGACCAACATGGATGCTCTGCAGCTCATCCACTTCCTTCTTCAGACTTTCGTTGATCTTCAGTACACCTTAAAGTTCCAACACTTAGGGTTCAAGCTTATCGACGATTCTCTTGAAGTGGATCACTTGATTATAAGCAGCAATCAACTTTTCATTTTTTGCATAAACAGCGAAACAAAGCTCAGAAACTGCAAACTCAAGATCTTGAATCTAAGGTATGTAACATCCAATCTCTTTCTCTGCACTTTCATGCTTAACTTGGATCGTGTCAAGCCTAGTCTTCAAGTCAACGATCTTTTGATGAGCGGTCTCAAGCTGCAAAGGAGTGGGGGCAGACATATGAGACCCCTTCAAAGCAACAAGCTCAGAATCTGCCATAGTATTTGTCGTATCCTTAGCAGCCTTGCTATATCTGCATCATAGCAAGTAGAACAGTCCTTCTATAATTGGGTCGTATACTTCGCAAACGAGCTTGGGCAAACACCTTTCTGACGCCATCAACAAACTTGGCACAAACATCCATGTTTTCAAGAGATCTGGTTTCAAAAGCATATAGATCTCAGCAGCCCCTCCAGAAGTAAGCTTAGTGGATTTCTCACAACTGCCTACGCAAGTAGTTTCCTCATTCCCAGCAGGCGAATCAATCTCAGCAGCATAAGGAATGGGCATTGGCGCCACTTTAGCAGCAGAGTCCACCTTATCGCTCTTCATAATAGCAAGCCTCTCCAAAGATGAACCGGACTTTGCTCCCAACAGACGTCTTGGTACAAAATTCAGCATTAGGAGCATGACAGAAGCTTTATGCCGAACAATCCTATCAGCAATCGTACTAGCCATTCTTGACATGGCAGGCGCCACATGCTCAGATCTAGCAGCCTCATTTTTCATCCCCTTGGAAAAAGTCAAGTCAATCACAAGCCTGGAGGCAGTCAACGAACCCGCGCGAGCGAAAGAAGTCTTTGGTTTGTTCTCAGCCGGTATCTCTTGAGCAGGCAGGGAAGATCCCTTTTCCCACCTTCATTTGCAGCAGGATCCACAACAGTGATTGGACGAGCCAATGCATCCGCCTTGATTCTATTCATCTTCTATTTGGGGAACAGCCCACGTTTCTCCTGACGAATAAAGCTAAAGTAGCCAACGCCGTTTGTGGTACCTAGCAAGAGAGTTCAACCTAACATTCCAGCAGCTCATGAGGCCCGCAACCTCTTCATTTCTCTCATTCACCAACCTAGATCGCGTCGTGTCCAAAAGCCTAAAAGGACATGAACCATGTGACTCGCCTAGTACTGCGCCACAGCGCCACAATCCGCGGCCCCAGCCACACAAGCTGCCCTTGGTTCTAGCTAAGTCAAGCAGCTTAAAACAGTGGTCCCTGCCACAATACCTCATTGGCCCATGCCGAGCCGACTCCTGGCCCATGCCAGCCGACGTGCGGCACCACCTCAACGGCTGCCCCGCGGTAGCACCATCCAAGAAGAAGACAAGGAAAATTAATTTTTTCTTACCTCAGTGCGGCACGAAGAAGATGAAGAAAGCAACGAAAGATGGTCCTTTGCACGGGCAAGATGTAGAAGATTGCTAGAGGAGGGGGAACAAATATCCTTTAAACTATCTCTCTCTTGTAGGGTAGAATAAATCGCTCTCCAAAGTTGATTTAATAACCCACTTAAGGTGGACTTAAATAGGCTTTGAGATAAATTTATTTCCCTTTCCTAGAAGGATTTAATTTCATATTAAAGAGAGAATCTATATCAAAATAGGAAGCAGTCTTAAGTTTCCTAAAGTAAGAAGATCTCTACACCTGCTGCCTTTTTCTGCGAGCAGCCCAACAGGTGTGGGGGCATTTGTGGAGCAAAAAATATTCACAAGGCGACACGTGGATTTTTGACAAAAGAAGACAAAACTACCCTTAGGGGCATACCAGGATTCCCACGCGCAAGCAGCAGGCAATTATCCTTCAACCAAGTCAAAAGTGCCCAAAATAGGTATCAACTTAAAACCTAATTTATTCATATATTTCCTATTTCATTATTTAGCTAATCAATTAGCTAAATATTATACCTATTCCATAATTCCTAAAACATTCCTTCTAAAATAATGATAAATAGTTAATTATTCCCTTAATTAGCATTTAGACCATTCACTTTACCCTAACTCCCACAAAAACGCCGGCCATCTTTCATCCTTCTACCTTTTTTTCCTTTATATGACAAATAATTAGCCAAGTTAATTAGGGAGTTATTGGCTAATTATTTTGTAACTCCTAATTAAACCCTAGCCACCTCCTATCCCTATAAATATACTCGCATTCTCACCAAAAAGAGGAGAAAAAATTCCAACACTTTGGCAAAAATCCCAAAATTCTCTAAACACTCTTTCTCTCTAAATTCTAACTTTGGCATCGGAGGTTCTTCGGCCAAAGCCCCCCCATTCATCGTGGGCGCGTGAGGCTCTTGGCCTTAACCTAAGGTGTTAATTGTTTTGTAGGTGCAAAATCGTCTAAGATCGAGGAGGAGAAAATTTGCATCCACAAGACGCATCCCACCCAAACCTGACCCGAATCTGCGACGTTGACAATGGAAGAAGAAAATAGAGAGATAGAATGAGAGGGAAGAGAGGAATGTGGCGAGAGATTGAATTTCCAAACACGGTTTATTATCATCACCTGACTGTGAGGTTCATATAAAAAACAATAAAAATTTTGTTCATGAAATTACTAAATTGCCTATTATTTTTATTTATATTCAGTTTGGATTAGAAGGTTATATTAGTAATTTCATATAATTTTGGTTGACAACCAGAGTTATATTAATATAGTGTTTAGATTATTTTTGAAAAAAAATGTTTTGTTAATAGTATTGGCCAAACAAAAATTATGGAAAACTCAACACGAATATCACAAACAAAAATCACATCTTAAAAAAGCGATGTGCTTGAAAAGTTTCACGAGCATAAAGAAGAAACGAAAACTAAAGACAAATATATTATATAAGCATCTTCTTGTATCTACCAAAATTTAAAGCATTTCTAACAAACGTCAAGTCATGTATAGTACAAGAAATGCTTTAAATTTTGGTGTTGCAATTTTTTTGCTGATGCTCAATACAATAGTTTACTGTATTAGGTCAATACAGTAGTTTACTGTATTGGGTCTCAGTAAAAAAAAACTTTCTCAAAGAAAACCAGACCGCAATAAATTTATAGCTTGAGCGAAAAATCAAGTGCACCCCAAAACTCACCTTATCAGTGACAACCTCCTGCACCAAAACAAAGAAACAAAATATATCATAAGAAGCACAATCCTAATATTCAAATATACAAATATAAGTTTCAAATATAAAGGAGGGCAGAGTAAAAAACTACAACATTCAACACCGATATTATCCCAACTTGGTAATTATCACTTGCATAAACTGTCAGGTGTGGAGTTTTATCACAAAATGTCTCGGTATTAGTTTGAGTGAGTTTAAGATATTGAAACTCTTTTTTTTCTTAGAAATTGAGTAGATGTGAGATGGTCAATAACACCAGCATTCGATGTTTTGTTTCCATAAACTGCAACTCATAATTTTACCTTAGTAGACTCCAACTACTACAATAAACATATGATCTATTTTGTTTTAGTAATTACATGTAAAAAAGAAACAAACGAAAAAAGGAATTAAAATTTTGATCCATATTTGAATCCCAACGGTCATTTTCCTTTCATATCTTTATTTCTTTTTCATAAAATTACTTTGCTTTCAATCATGACTACTGTAGATGCTTAAAATTGGTCTTACATGGTAAAATCCACCTCACCCCAAAGAGAAAATAAAAATTGAAAATATGGATTTTAATTGTTGGAGGTAAATGAGAAGTGGGCAAGCATTTTTGGTGGTCGATACAGAAGCCATGTGTCATCTCACAGATGAAAAATCAAATGTGGGCAACAATAGCACTTCCACCTCTGCTGAAATGGTCACAAGACTCACAACCCACTTACATAAGTGGTCCTGCTCAGGAGAGAGTTTACAAATATGGGGTACGGAGTTGTGACGATATTTTAAATTAATAATGTAATATTATGCGTTCTAATTTTTTATATATGGATAGTATTATTAGATTGAAATAGCGCTATCATGATGGTATATTTGGTCTAGCTGAGAAAACAGGTGTGTTCCTTTATCACCTGTGGGACTCTCCGTATTTCTATCTTTAACATTGTGTGGCTATGTATCAAAGATAATTGTTTCGACGATACATAGTAGTTTCTTAGTGTTACGGTATCTCTACCTCCGCATACAAGAGACGTAGCCGGGTTGAGGGGTGTTGGGATACCTGCTGTGGTCGGCCTACCAAACAAGAACGCCGTCCAACATCAAAAGTTTACCCTTACAGTCATCAAACAATACAATGAACTTGACCCGAAGAAGCTTCTTGTAAGAATCGATTGTGTGGCGGTGTGAACATACATGTTTAGGTGCACGAACTGCGCTAATCTTCTTTCCTAAATTTGACCCAGCACCTCATCACAACAAGAAGATTTTTAATTGCCATAAACACGCACGACCCATGAATCTAATACCATGACACGTCATAAATTAGGTCATCAGCCCAGATCTGAATACGTATTGAAGATAAAAATCAAAGCCATCAAGCGGCCAAACCAAAATACTGACTTTGATATGTATGACTAGTAAGTTTAACGGCACTGTATTTATATTTAAGAAAAAAAAATTAAATTCGACGCACAATAATGTGAGGATAATATATAGTGTAGTGTGTCATATATTTAGATAGGGCCATTGACCCACTCCTAACCACACTTATATTCCCCGACTTAAACACATATCACTAGATATTGAGTTTTATCACAAAAGTCTTCAGTGATAATAGAAATGGAACCATACACTTGTATACTTATTTTTATTTTCTCATATGGGATGAGACTTACATTCAACACAGTACACATTGTTTGACTTCTCTCATTTTTACATGTTAAACTGTGATTGATCAGACAAACTATTATCGATTTTTCAACTTGTCGTCGTGTGTAACGTCTTATTTTAAAAGTATATTAACCAAAAAGCACAGTACTAACTTACTGTTGGACTCTATGAAAATTTGACAATTAGTGAGCTCCACTCCACAGCCACCACGGTTGAAAGCATTATTGATTAGGTAGGCATAGTAATTGCAATGTTAAATATCCTAATCCCATTTGCGATAGAAGAGCATCAAAAGGGGGTCTACGATGCTGTAGTTGCCGAGTAGGTTAGCCGACCAACTAATAAATCATTGGGCTTGCAATTAGCTCACTAGTTAGCTACCAGTTTATTAATTCACCCCCCTCTCGCGTGACGAAGTGGACATGTTCTCTTGATGTTGAACTCTACACTGCATGAGCAAGAGATCACAGCCACAAGAGTTTGGGGCTTTTTACAAGTGGAGTGGGGCCCCTGCTGAGTAAGTTGATAGGTCAGTGTTTAACTTTTTTTTTTATATAATTCGGTGCACTCCCCGTTATCATAAGTTAGAAACCTTACCAAATATGTATTTTAGTGCCAAATGAGCCGGCGTGGACAAAAAACATTGTGATGTCAAACCGACCAAATTAAAACAGTCCAAACAGTAAGTTTTGGCTTTTACTCGAGATAATTGTAGTTTTAGACCAAATCGGAAAAGAAACTAAACGCTGGTGTTAATATTAGTTCATTCGTAGTTTGAGATGTAAACTAAATCAGATCGGACTGTTTTTCAGCCATAATTTATAGCGTGAAAAGGAAGATATACAAATGTGTACGGTTGCCCTCAATTCTAAGCCATTGCCAAGACTTTGGGAGTGGACTCGTGGCAAGATTGCCATCCCACGCGGTTTACAGTTTATTCCACCAGTTGTTGCATTTTATACACTTAGTAGCGACTAGCAAGTTGACTGGGAGCTTCATATATTATTCCTTAATACTAGCATATGCTATACGTTATTATATGTAATTAGAACACTACTCCTTAAATATATGTTCTTCTCCTACACGCAAATGCTACTTGCCGTATGTAACCCATACTCTTGATTCTTCACCTTCCGGCCCTCCCCTAGTCGAGCAGAGAACATGTTCAATTCAAGGCTACGGTTATTTGCCTTGGTCAGTTCCTCAAGTAACCTATAATTTAAGTCGGGTTGAAAAAGTTTGGGCTTAATTTGGTCAATACTCTACGCAAGTGGTACTTTATCTAGATACATTCATTGTATATGCTTTTCTCCCATTGTGTCGTTCAAGGACGTTCATTGTTACGAATGTCATGTCCCCCCTTTCAAGAAGAGAGAAATTGAGAAAACGTAATGCGCCATTCCTCTAGCAATGGTTGTTAAACTGAAGATTGCACAACAAGATTTATCTCTTGAACTATCTCAGAAAATTGAATTAGAATGTATCCTACTTATCGACAATCAAAGAGCACCGCTTTTATGCATTCACTATATTTAGTTTTACATATTGAAGCAACGTATCGCTTAACTGTGAACCAATATGCATGTTTTTTGATATCAATGTAAGCATATCTCATGGCAAGGAAATGGCTACTTGCAATCTACCTCCCGTTGACAAATGGGTTAGGACTTTTGGTAGCGTTGAACGTAGAAAAAGTCAGATGCGCCCTGGTTGCATCTAGGCAAAGGCATACCCGTAAATATAAGGCGCCAGATCGCGCCACAGCAGGGGGAAGTTGGGAACTAACCAAATACACATAAATAAATATATAATATATAGAGATGAATGTGGCCAACTTGGTCACTTGCTATTTGCACTTACAACGAGAAACATTCTACCATTTATAAATATTTTTTTTAATCACCAAAAAAAAGAAGAAAACAACGTTGATTTGTTCTTTTTAACACATGGTAAACGACCTCAAAGGTCTGTAGGTATGGCGGTGGGTCGTGGCATTTTTGCTGACTTTTACCGTAACAGGTGTCACTCTGTATTATCGGAAAAATTGGGAGAAAAAAAAATATAATAAGCAGAGAAGCTTCTTTGGGTAAGGTCCTAATATCCACCTGGCATCCAAATCTATTCCACTAGTTCCACACGCGAACACCACATCCAAAGCCCCCAACTTCTATCCTTCTTCTTATCCAACCCAAGTTTTTTACTTTGTTGATCTCTTCCCCCTCAGTTGCCACTCGCCACCTTAACATACCTATCAATTAGAAAAATGAAACAGTTCAGTCTCATGTTCGAGTCACTTAAGATAAATCATTGAAGAAACGAAAATATTTTGGTAATGTCAATCGATATTATGCCTTTTCCGAATTTGCTCATGAACGTTCCATTTCATTTTGAGTCAGTTAATATGTCAAAACATGCCACTAGCTCAACAATCAAAATTCGAAAGATCTTCTTACGAATTGAGAATTAATTTCATCCACTTTATAAAAGCAGTAGTAATAAAAAAGAAATGGCAAAAATAAAGTAAGTTTGGTAACGAGAGTATATTAGCAAGTGTTTAAGTTGAGGGTGAATTGACACAAATCAAATCATAAGGCAATCCTTTATTAACTTGTTCTGGAAGAAAACGATAAATAACCGACGTGCACGTGCATTTGTGCGTGAACGTAGTGAGCACTATGAGAGAGCGTGAAATGTGTGCAGAATGTTTTACATTTAAAAACCGTCACAAAAACACGCACTCTGCCATTTCTCTCCAAATACAAAACCAACATGCGCAAGCGCAAGCGCAAGCGGCCTACTCTTCCTCTCCGCCACCACCCACAACTCACGCCGACTCGGTTTTGACTCGGTTGCGCCACTCATCCACCAACGTAAATAACACGCCATGAAATTAATAAATTAAATAACATCTGTGCTTCGCTGATTAATTTTGGAAAAAGAATTAATTGAATATTCCAATTACTTCAACAGCATGTTTATACAAGAACAAAATAATCCAAACCCGTAAAACAAATCAAAGAAATAACTGAAATTACACGCCGGATATTAATTCCAATATTTAATTCCTAATTTAATGTCTACAGAAGCTGATTCGCAGAGTCGACCGGAATCGTCGTCCTAATTTTGTTGGTCCTGTGAAGTCTCGGTTTTGGGCTTCATCATCAGTAGAAGCCTGGGCTTCTTCGTCGGGTGGGGGCTCTCCACTTCGTCCTCGCCGGAGATGAAGAAGTCGCGGGAGAACTCGGGCAACGCCGGCAGGTTCAGGTCAAACGTCTCTCGGGGGTGGCCGTGGCTGACCGCGTGAGAAGTTGACCCAACTCCCTCAGAGGAAGTTATAGCGCTCGTGGTAGCGGTGGTGGTGGCTGTGGATCCGGCGGCGCCGCCATCGTAGTGGCAGCGCTTGTGGCCGCCCAAGGCTTGACCGGTGGGGAAAGACTTGTGGCAGATGGAGCATTCGTGGGACCTACCGGAAGCGGTGGCGGTGGCCGCGGCAGAGGTTGTTGTGGTTGATGACGTGGACGGGCCGTCGATGGCCGATCCAGCTGCAGAGCCTTTCCGGTGGCTGGCCTTGTGTCCTCCGAGCGCCTGGTAGGAAGAGAAGCCCTTGTCGCAAACAGAGCACTTGTAGCTCAGCTTAACCGGCGGAGATGCTGACGTGGAGGGCTCCATAGAAGGGGATTGAGTGATGATCTGGTGTGAGGCGGCGGAGTTTGTTTCTTTAGTGGCTGTGGCGGCGGTGGCGGTAGTAGAGGCGAGGTCTCCACCTCTGTTTCCGCGGGCAAGCATGATGAGGCAGATGGCAAGATACTCCTCCTCGGAGTGAGGGGTGTCGAGGCGTGGACGCTTGGAACGCTTGCGTTTGGTCCACGGCTCGGCATAGCCGAGGCTGGAGGCCTCGTTCTCAAATGGGAAAGGAGAGGCTCCGGCGGCTGTTGGCGAGTTGAGAGCTTGCAGAGCCATCTGATGATGGTTGATAAAAAATTTTAAGAGGTTCTGTTTTCTGTTTTTAGAGAGAGAATGGGAGGAGAGAGAGCTGAGAGAATTGAGAGTTGAGAGTTGGAAGTGAGAGTGGAAGTAGGGGAATGGGGGGTATATATAAAGGGACGAGGAAGAGAGGGGAAGTTGCGTGACAAGTGGTAGAAGTAAGTGTCCGTATTTAAATAAATATCATATGTTCTATTTTTTATTATTTCGGAAAATTAGAGAGAGACTTGAGGAACTTTACCACGTTCAGATTTGGGTGGGGGGAGGTTGAGTTGAGTTTTCTTGGTGGCCAAGGAGGACTGAAGTCGGTCAAACAGTTGAAGTGGTGCCCCTCTGGGTGCGTGGGCCCACACTGGACTCGGTTTGTTTGTTTTTTTTTGGGTAACTTTTTAACTACAGAAGACTTGGGGCTCAAACACCAAAGACGGTTTCAAAGTCAAGGGTCTGGAGAGAGTGGACACTTTCTAAATCTTCTAATTTCTAAATAAACGCGGTCCGGATTTACGTGTAATTTTAGGGTTTCTGTTGTACTGATTATCATGTGTTAGTACGATTACATTTAATATTGGAAACTTTAACAAAAAAACTTGTAGTACTGTTTATTTTAATGAAAAAATTATATTTTTATACTAAAAAGTTAATCATGATACTATTCAATTTACCGTTTATTTTGTCTTTATCGTTAAAACTCAAAGTTGTCAAACTTTTTTCGTTAGTTTTCTTATAATATTTTGGGATTAAGTATGTTGTTGCGGGTTTTGTTCGTCTTAATTTTGCACATTAAGTTGCTTGGATTATAGCGTACATAATTTAATTTGTAAAATTTACAGATAAAAAAATATAATTTAAATCAGCAGAACATAATACTATGCATGTAATTTTATACGTAATTTAATTTCCATCATATAGGTTTGGATATTTTAAAGGAAACTTTAATGAAAAGCATCCGGTACTGTTCACTTTAACGAAAAACCACATTTTTACACTAAAAAATCAATCTTGGTACTATTCACTTTACCCTTTATTTTATCCTTATCATTAAAACTCAAAGTTTTCAAGCATTTTTCATTAGTTTTCCTTATTTTAAAATCTGTTATAAGATTGGAAAAGATAATAAATGCGGTCAGTACTACGGTCTGATGGTATCTCTTTTCATTCGAAAGTGAGAGATCTTAGATTCGAATATCATGAATGGTGAATTCGATATCAAATTAGATTGCACATTGTGCGGCTTAGTCGAACTCTCCTTTCTCCCAGTGTAAATATATCGATGTACTTAAAAAAAATTTAAAAAAATAAATAAAAGGCTTTTAGTCCAATCTAATTTCCAATTTCCAATCGGAAGAAGCCGACGTCGTATTGATCCCCCACATTCAAGGAAGCACAGCGACTTTTTCCTGGTGCTTTCGATCCCTTCACACACGTATTACTAGATAATTTCGGAGAGTTTATCCGGTTGGAAGTTGGCATCTTAAAATCTCAATCAAAACACCACCGTCATTGCTTAGTTAGGGGGTGACTAAGGGCCTAATCACATGTGATGTCTCGTTAGTGTGGTGGAGATTAACTGTGCTTAACTAGTGGTGCACAGAGACTGTGGGCGTGGGGTCTTTTGTGCAAAGCCTAATTTTAGGCACGCCATTTGCAAGGGTTGGGGAAATCTTTGTCTTTAATTGGGCTTTGGAATCTGATTACTATAGAAAATCTTATATCACGTTACTTTAATTAGCCTTCCTATCACAAATGCCATAAAAACTTTGATTGGTATCTCATCATGTTAGCATTAATTTTCTCAATGACCTAATGAGCATTCCACAATCACACAAATGAAATTTTGCTAACTGCTAAATGAAAGGATAAATGCTATCTAAATTTGCTTAAAATGTAGTACTACTAACGCATTATTTTGGTTCACTTTACGAGAGGTTTCTTGATTTGGACGCTTGTATCACGTAGTTGTATGATCAAGACTCATTAAGATGGATCATAAATGAGCAAAGAGTGCCTGAATACATGATATAAGCATAGGTTGTAAGTTTTTTTATGGTCTTAGAAGTAATGATGACTAGATAGCGTGACATGATCATACGATATAATTTCTCTTACTTTATCCAAATAAATATGAGATGACAGTAAGTTCATAAATCGACTCTCTTTAACTAAACCCCTTTAGCATTCCTTTTAAAAAAAAAAATTCAAAAATATTGCTTACATGTTATGTATACGTTGTCAAGATAGCTTCATCACAATTGTAGAGTCTTGTAATTAATAACTTTTTTTACGGAATTCCGTCTCGTTTTATATTTAGTTACTTTCTTGTTAGTGTGTTTCAATTTCATCGGTCTCTATTCTAAAATACAAAATAGTGAATTTGTATTTCATATCCTACTTTCTAAATTAATGTACTCGTTTTTGCAGCCACAAATACCCTTAACCAATCGGAATATGCTAATTTAAATGCATCTTAGGACCCATATATTGTCGTATACTCAACACTCACCACTATTCTCAGTCGTCGTTCATATTACAAATTTGGGTAAACTGTCGGTTTACCCCCTGAACTTTCACCTCACTTTCGATTTCCCCCCTAAACTTTTCTATTGGAAAATTAAGGACTCAAACTAATTTTTTTAGCCAATTTGCCCCCTACCGTTAGTTTTTCATATATTCCATCCATATTTCCGTTAAGTGAGACCATGTGCATAATATGTGAGGATAGTTAAGTCATTTCATTTTAAAAATGATTAAAAACTGAAAATAAATAATAATAATAATTTTCCCTCTATTTTTTCCCGCTAATTCCTATCCTCAATTTTAATTTTCCCTCTCATTCCTATGCATGAGAAATAACATATGGTGTTATTATCTTCATAAGTAGCTAAGTTAATCTTTTTTTTGAAGCATGTACTACCATTTTTATTTTCTCTAACAAATTAATAATTTGACAAATGCTAATGGTGTTATTGTCTCCAAAGCAGTGCATTAATATAAGAAACATGTCCATAAAAAAGACTAGGGTTTCTTATATTAATGCACTGCTTTGAAGACAATAGCACCATTATCATTTGTCAAATTATTAATTTGTTAGAGAAAATAAAAATGGTAGACAATAACACCATATGTCATTTCTCATGCATAGGAATGAGAGGGAAAAATAAAATCGAGGATAGGAATTAGCTGGGAAAAAATAGAGGGAAAGTTTTGCTTTTTTTATTATTTTCAGTTTTTTAATCATTTTTAAGAGTGAAATAACTTAACTACTCTCACATGTTGTGCACATGGTCTCACTTAACGGAAATATGGATGGAATATATGAAAAACTAACGGTAGGGGGCAAATTGGCTAAAAAAATTAGTTTGAGTCCTTAATTTTCCAATGGAAAAGTTCAGGGGGGAAATCAAAAGTGAGGTGAAAGTTTAGGGGGTAAACCGACAGTTTACTCTACAAATTTTATGTTTGACCTGGAATATAATTTATCTCATCATTTTTGGGTCAGCTTTCCGAAGAGACCTTTTGATTATTCGAAAAGGTGAGAGTTCAGTACTAATATTCATCAAAGAAATTAAAATCCGGTAAATAATAAAATAATAAAATTGAGGAACTAAACAAAATGCTGTACAAATTGTTTTCTTACTCTCTGATCTGTTTGAATTTGACTCCTCCATTTAGATGGCTTTTCTTGGATGTTCGCCTCTCGTGCTTGCTGGAAAGTAACAAGAACATATGCGAAGCCTCTGGATCCTTGAAACGTGGCTATGCCGACTATATTTATATCTGCTGACCTAGTCACTTGTTTTTGCTTTTATCGTCGGTTCATCACTAAGATATTTTTCTTTACAATTTTTTACCCATTTTCCCCCAAGAACAACATTTAACCTCATGGGTTAATTGTCGTTTTTCTATTCTATGTCATAATTAATATTGCACTAAGCTGGACTGAGAAGCGAAAATAATTTGTACTCGAGATGCAGTGTAAATTACAGTCAACAATTAGTCACAAATGTTACAATTTTAAGAAAAGTGTGAGTATTTGTTACTTGAAAGAAATGAATGCCTTAATCCCTAAGAAATTTACGTGGACGCGTATGGGATTCGAAGCTCACACTCCACCTATAAGTTATGAGGGACAAGGAGCTGCCATATGGCCTCGTACTCAAGGGCCAGGCCGGTTGCTGCCTTATGGCAACTGCATTAAGAAATAAGGACACTCAACAGAGAGGCATGGCCTACCCTTTGAGTTTATCTACATTTCCTCTTAATTCTAATTAAAATAACATCATTAATAAGTTGCTTTTTGGCTAAGAAGAACTCGACCCGAGATTTAGGGTTCGACATCACAAAAGAAGATGAAGAACACGTACCCATGAGTTAGGAAGAAATTGTTGAGCACAATCAGGTCATGTGGTATAATTAATCTGTCTATTGCGATATAAATAAATAACGAATTTATATTTTAATAGAAATAAAATTAATTCTCTTACGTCGTGACATGTGTTCTACGCGTATTTCTACGGGGTTGAGGACGACGACACATGGCATTGAAAATCATGTTTTGCAATTTGGATGTTGCTACGCTACCATACATATATATACAGGGGCACCCACAAAGTAGATGCCGTTTTGCAACTATTTAAGAATTATTAATTATATTTAATTTTTTAAGCGAGATATAAGAACATCATGCGGTTAACCACTTGTTGAAACGACAAGTAAAAACAAAGCAGAAAAAACGAAAAAAGGAATAGAGGTGGCTTGGGCATGCAAAGATAAGTGTTAAGAGTAGTGAATAGGTAGAGAACTGGGAAGGTGAAGTCACTGCTTACCTACGATGTCGTTTCGTTTAGCGAGCAGCCGGTAAACGAGCGCTTAATTCTAAATTTCTACTTAATCAACCATACCCAGATATACAAAACACGACTTCCATATTTGTCAAAAGAAAAATAAGAAATTAATTTAGAAGCATCCCCAAGATTCCCCCGCTTAACAAAATGCGACTTTAAAAAAAAAAAAAAAAAACATGCGACACATGATTTTTCTGACGTATGTGATTACTGATTAGATTAGATCTGGCAAGTCTATCTGCAATATAAAATTATACTTTCATGTCAAAAGCTTAAAGATTTTTTTCTTCGTAAGCACATTAACTTTTGTACAATGTCACAGTAAATTACGATAACACTAATTGTTAAAATCATCACAAATATATATCGTTATCGACGTGAGTTCGAGGGAAAATTCTACAACCAACTGGGGAGTTTAAATAATTTCGTGTGAACTGCTAGTGATGTGCAGCAGAAGAAAATAGAAAATGTGATGAAAAAAGTTGTGGGGTGTTTGGAACCGTGTGACGGTGGGTTTGCATGTGGAAGAAGCTAGGAAGGGGCCGCTTTGAGATATGTTGACGCGCGGTTTAGTACAGTTACAAAGGCGGCATACGCTGTCTGAACCCTTTCATCCTTTCCTTGCGTTTACGTCAGTGGGCCTACTCAGTTGTACTTGTAAAGTGAACTATTTGGTATATGAGGTATTTTGATCGAAACCCATTGGATATAAGCCCAAGGCCCATTTTGCTAAAGTTTCGAGGTCCAACAACTATAACGTGGAAAAATCACTTTCTGCAAATAAGTACGTGTAAATACACATCAATTTACATAACACCGGAGAATTTAAGGCCTTTTAGCTAAAATAATCTATTGAGATTGGTAACTCTTCACTTTTATCTTCGAGATTTAAAATCGATAAAAATGGTTTTGATCATTCAGTGAGAAATCTTCGTATAATTGAGGGTATTTTTGTCAAATCAACTCCTTCACTTGAATTTGTGGTTTCTTCAATTTAATTGAGATTTTTCACATAAATTCTATAATGATTGAAGGTAGGAAACACTTTTAACAATTTTAAATTTCAATGACCAGAGTGATGAATTATGACAATCTCAAACAACATTTTTACTAAAAACTCGAGAATTTAAGTCGGTATGTGTAAGGAATATTCACAATCATTTCGCCGCCAATACCCTACTTTCTCCTGCACAACAATAAAATAGTGGCAGCATGAATCATGAGGAATTGAAGCATGCATATGAATAGGGTCCGCGCTGCTCCTTTTCCAGCTCCAATATGCCAAAAACTATTGCTGGACTTAAATATTTTATAAAAGTGATGATGTAAAGATAGCATGCCTTTCCGCCGCCCACAGCATCAACCACACCCTAGTGGAAATAATTTTTCCCTTCATGCACAGTTCTGTTTATTGCTTATGTACTGACAAACAAACAAAAAGAGTAGCGTTTTACCTTCAATTCCAAATTCAATAACTTTGTTCTTTCTTCGCGAGATAAATTTACATACGATAAGCCACAATCACATTGTCAAATAATATTACAAAGTTACCTATAATTTAACAGGTGAATTTAATTTATTGACTGTACATTTAATGTCTATCATATTAATCGAATTATACTATAACATGTGAATTAGTAAATCAATATTGTGAGTGCCGTCATACTACAATAGTGCATCTTAACAAATCACGAAACAATAATTTTTCATATGACCAACACAGAGGTGGCGTTGGGGGGAAGTGAAATGTGCAATCGTACAGAGCCTCCAAAAAATTTTTGGTATCTTATATTTATATGTAATAATGTTATATATTAAAAATATTCTTTTATTAGCATTTTAAAATCTTATAGTGTACTTTTTATAAGTGTAAATTTTTTTATTTCTAAATAAAAAAATTTGGAGTGCACAATGAGATAGTATGAGAGCCAATAACAACACCTTAAAAAACGATTTTCTTTTTAATTTTATTGTATAATAATGCTATATATTCAAGTGAAACTTTAAAGTTAGAGTTTTTGAAGCTTTTTTTTTAGGAAAACTAATGAAAAGAGCTTGAAAACTTTGAGTTTGAATGATAATGACAAAATAAAATGTATAGTGATTAGTAATATGATTGACTTTTTAATGTAAAAATATGATTTTTCGTTAAAGTGAACAGTAACGGGAGCTTTTCGTTAAAGTTCCATTTTTCTTTATTTGGTTGCGTAAGATTAAACTGTTTTTTATTATTTAGTGAAGATTATATTTGTAACTCTTTTTACTTATTTAAATTTGTAAACTTACATTGAGTCCTAAAAGTTATTTTGTTTTGATTTACGTTATTATTTTCTAGTACTAATATATTGTCTTATTTTTTTTAAAAATAAAAACTATCTAAAAAATGGATTTTTTTATAAATTTTGGACAGGGCCCCGAGCGGCCTGACCAACATTTTCCATATGCGTTGCGAGTTACGAGTTTAACATCAAACTTGCGTGAAACCGAAAAGCCCGCTGCTGCTCGTTGAGAGTTGACGGGCCCGTTGCTATTTTGTTCTGATGCTTCAACTTCAAACCATCTCACTTTTCTCGTCGAATTCCTTCACTTTCTCACCCGCCGTAGCCTTCCGCACTCCCGCAGCTAAAACTTTGTCCTCCGCCGCCGCCGCGCTTCCCTTCATTCGTTTCCCAAATTACCGATCCGCCCGCCCTCCCCCGTGCTGCTCTGGTAATGCTCTAAATCCTGCAAATCCTCAGCCCTGAATCTATCGATGAATTATAAAATGTGTATTTTAGCATGTTAATTGTCAGTGTTGTTTTGAATAAGGATGGATCTTTAAGCTTAGGGCATCGTAATTTCAATTAAATTTCAGAAATTTTCCAGTGTTTTCCTTCTTTTTTTTTTGTCAAGCAATGGGTAATTTGGTCATATGAAAAATAAAATTCATGGGGTTGGTGGATATTTTTATTTATTTTTCTCAAAAAAAAAAAAAAAAGGTGCAAGATTGTGACTATATAATTTCTGAGCCTCTCTGTTTTCCCTTGTGTGGTTAGTGGGTAAGAGTGAAGCACTGAAAGTTGAAGCAATGGCGGCGGAAGACGGTCAGGATCTTCGCCTTGCTAGAATTTCATCTGCTATCAGAGTCATTCCGAACTTCCCCAAGCCAGGTACTTCTTTTTTAAACATATTATGCTGTTTGTAATTCAATTATTTTGCATTATTTTACAGCATCTTAGTTTTTGCTTTCTCATATGTAAGTAGAAATATGTTTTTCTCTAGTGGGTTCGACTCGATTCGATCAGGTTTTGGAGGTTTTAACTCACTGTTGGGTCCAATTTGTCATCTGGGTAGTCTGTAATTTCTGGGTTTTAGTTGATTTCTGGCCTCGAATGGAGGTGTTTTGGTGTTTGAATATGTGAGTTATGCTTGACTTGACTTTTTGCGGCAGGGATTTTGTTCCAGGATATTACCACATTGCTCCTGGATACCAAGGCTTTCAAGGATACTATTGATTTGTTTGTTGAGAGGTACAAAGACAAAGAAATCTCTGTTGTTGCAGGTAATTCAATACACGATCTTTCACTTTTAGCCAGTTTACCCTGAATTTGCTTGTTCACGAAATTTTAAGGGCAGTTCAGTTGCGCACCACCTATGATTGGTGGTCACTTATGAGATAAACTTTTATGGATAAGTATGTCATTTATGCGCAAATTTAGTTCCTTTTATTTTTTTAAACTAAACCATATCCAGAGCATAGTCTTCAGCATTCTGGCATTGCAGTTGTGTAGAATTTTAGCTTAGGTGGTTCTTATTGATTTAGTGGCTGTTTCGTTGTATATACTGAACGTCGGGTTGTGTTTATGGTCTGAAATTTTATTATGACATAACGCAGGTGTTGAAGCTAGAGGTTTTATATTTGGCCCTCCTATTGCCTTGGCCATTGGGGCAAAATTTGTGCCCTTGAGGAAGCCAAAGAAGTTGCCTGGTAATCTATCACCCCCTTTTCCTTTTCCTCCTTTTAAACTGCATAATTTTTTTAGCTTTGAGAAGTTTCTCTGTAGGAGGGATTCGAGGGATTCATTGGTTAGTGACTGGCTTACTGGGAGAATTAGGATAATTTAATTTTTACTCCATCTCGTTAAAATGTCTTTGTGATAAAATTCACAACATTATTTTTTATTTAACTCACATGATGGATTGATCATGTATACATCTTTTGTTACAATGCAAATGCTAACTGATCCAGTTACAGTCTAGTTCTTTAGCCATATGTTGGACATAGTGCTATACATAGTTACGTTGAGAGTAACAGGAATGAGTGTTTATGCCCTTGAATAGTGATTTTGCATCACTTTTGATAAAACAAGAAGGGTAATCCTCTCAACGCCCATAAATTAAATCAAAATCAGACATTCACATAGACGCCAAAATTCACCGTTGCTTTAAAAATATCACAACGAATATAACAAGCGCTGGGTTAAATATCTTTTTTCCTTCAGAAAGTTTGCTCCTTTGCATGAGAAGTAGTGTTATTGGATCTTGTGGCTTTTCCAACCGCCAATTGTTTAAGATATCATAAACAGTCAAGTTCTGCTATGTTTATTTTACATTTTATTTACCCGTCAAGTATCATGTGCTTTCAATAAATATAATTCTCAAGATGGAATGTAATCTCATATGTTTATGGTTCTGCAGGGAAGGTTATTTCTGAAGAGTACTCTTTGGAGTATGGAACAGATAAAATAGAGATGCACGTGGGAGCTGTAGAAGCCGGTGAACGTGCCTTGATCATAGATGACCTCATTGCAACTGGGGGAACCTTGGGTGCTGCCATCAGGCTTCTTGGTAGTTTATCAAACCACAAACTTTATGTCTTAAGTGTTTATGGTTGGAATTTTTTCCCTCAACTTTTATTCCCATTTGGGCGGGAATTCAGACGCATAGCATAAAACAGGTTCACATCTCGATGTAGGAAGGGGTCTATTTAGAAATTTAGGCATACGACCAATTCAAATGTAGATTGGGAATTCAGCACAAAATTTTACCTCAACGCATGGTCTAATAGACGGTCAGTGGAAGAATTTGACTGTCTTTTTAATCAAAAGCCTTCATGCATTTAAGTTAAATTCTCTAGCTATTGACCAAAAAAAAAAAAAAAGAAGTTAAATTCTCTAGACAGAAGCAAGGGTGTGGCAACAGGAGAAGGATTCTCTCCCCTTCCCTCCCTTCCTACTTGAACGGTTACGGTTAAGCCACATCAACATCTTATATTGATTTTTTTATAGAGACAATAAGACAAAAAGCAAAGTGTGTGAGGAGGGGAGGGAAGGGGATGAGAATAGGAGGGGACAAAATCTACTCCGTGGCAACATGGTGACAATGAGAATTCAGGCACTAGTTTAATGCATTATTTCAATGTTTTAAGTCTGCCGCTGCAAGCATTGTGATTGTGTATTGTCAGTTTCACATTTGGCTCAGGGATATGAGGCCTTGCACAACTCACATGTTTGCTTTTTCTGTTGCAGAGCGTGTAGGGGTGCATGTCGTTGAGTGTGCCTGTGTAATTGAATTGCCAGAACTAAAGGTATGACATTAAAACACCCTTGACTTGTTGATGCTTAAGACGGAATCTGGATTTTCGTTGTATATTTTGGTACATTAAATGCACTACTGATGTGCTTTTATGGATCGTTTCAGGGTCGGGAACGATTGGGGGAGAAACCATTGTTTGTTCTAGTTAGCGGAGATGCATGAGCATGGTTTCTTTTGGGGCTGCATATTTTCAAGAAACCAACTTGATTGTTAGCAGGGGCGTACGGTTGATTATCGGTGTGTTTTCATTGGGTGATTGAAGAGCTAAAAAACACTTTGGTACTATGCAGAGATAAGTTGTTTTTCTGTTTCACTTATGAATCTGGTAATATTTTATCAACAGATGATTTAAACATCAAGTCGCCAAAGTGAAATTATCTCAGTTATCTCGTATTTTTCTCTTCAATATTTGAAGGGACATCAAGTTTGAATAATTTTCCTCCTTCAATAGAAAAATAATATTCTCGAATTGCATCCCTCCATTCTTGGTAGATGCTCTTTATCCAAACCATGAATGGAATTGAGCATATTCGGGTTTGGCCAACTGATTAAGAGCATCTTCATAGAAGATGTTATAAATTTTATTTGGACTGCTCTGACGATTAAAAAGGTGATTTTCAGTTTTAAATGAGATGCCATTGCTGCTAAATTTGAAGACGACATCAAAAGTTTTGTTTTCTTTTTTTTTTACGGGCTTACATATTTCTTTATTTTTCTTCACTTATTGATTATTTCAAATTTGACTCACTTAATTTTATAAGTAACTAAAATAACATTTTAATTTGAAATCATTTGGAATGTGAGACTTTTCAGATATAAAACTGAAATTTGGCGTCTCAATTAAAAATGGTCTAAGATAGTATTTTTGAAGTTGATAAGATTAAGATATTGTTTTTCGTACATTATGTCCGACCTAGAAAGCCAACAGTCTTTGACTTCAAAGTGTTATAGTATTTAAAAAGTAATTAAGAAGTATTATAAGGCTAAAATAAATGTATTAAGTTAGGTGCTGGGTTTTATTCTCCATTAATCAACACTCGGTTATGCAAAAAGGTGAATGTGGCCACATCACAAAGTTAGTATAATATAATGATTATCGGCTAGTCAGTATCAAAATATTATCTTTTAACCGATTGGCTACGATAACAATTAATAATCAAAATTTATCAAGCTATGCTAGTTTGGCATTTGACATTGTCCAGAATCTGCATGACTTTGTATTTTGTCAAACCAACTGTTAATTTGATACTTAATCGATGTGCTATATATGAAGTTGGAACAACAAAAAGCAAAAGAATAGGACAACGACAAGCATAGCGCCTTGCCTTAAGTAATTTAATTAGAAAGATTAATGCATCTTTATTCCCTAATAATCTTATTAATTTAATAGGATTAATGCACCTTTTTATCTTTTATACTAATTAATAAAACATCATTGTCAACCAAAACTCTATGAAATTACCAGTTTAACTTTCTAATTAAAACATGAATAAAAAATATAGGGCAGAAATGTAATTTTACACAAACAAATTTTACTGTTTTTTTTTTCAAAACGTCATCTATATGTAATCATAACATATCTCTAATTATAAAAATAAAATAAAAAAGCTTTATGCTCCCACATTCTCTATCACTCTCTTCCTTTCTCCTTCAATTTCAAAAACAAAAATAAAAAATTTTCTCACACACTTTATGTGTGCCCATATGCTAGTTCCCTTAATAGAAAGCGTATCCTTGTGATCATTTTCAAAGGATTAGTGCTTTTTTTATTCCCGATTAAGTCTCCATTAACTCTCCCTATCAAGCTAAAAATGCAATGGACGTGTGATTTTTAATTAACTGGTTACAAGAGTGGTTAAAAATACAAGCTACTTTGACATTATACGTCTATATGCTTTACAATTTTTAATTAAATTTGATGCTCAAGTCATGTACTATCAGAATTTGGTTACAATAATATGTATCACTCAATGGTACGAGTTTAATTTATGCAAGATCTAACTATTGCAAAAATCCATTAAATCTCTTTATGCATTACCCTTGGTTTTCCAAATCACTTAGTGGCACAATGTCTACTCATTTCAAATGTTTGGCACAATTATAAGTAATACATTTTAAGTGGTAACTAAAATATGAGACATCGGGATCACTTTTCTTTGTAATTTAATAATTTTACTAATCCAGTTTCAATTATCGATTGTATGATTATGTTTGCAAATAATGAGCTAATTAAATTGGAAACCATCAAATGACAGTTCATAATGTTGAATCAACGAATCAAATTGCAACTAAATATTAAGTGTTGTATTAATTAATGACACGATACTTTTGTTCTCTCACATTATAATAGATGAATAAATAACATTAAAATAATAAATATTAAGTGACAATATCATTAAGTGATACGATAAAATCGTTCTCTCAAATTATAATAAGGTGAGTAAGTGACATTAAATGAGGGTATCAATCATGCATGAACACAAATTCCTCACGAACAGCAACGTGCTGTTCCCATGCTGGCAATTTTTTTCATCTTTCAAAAACCCTATGATTGCACACGTTGCATGATATATGATATAGGGTTATTATTTATACTTCACACCATCTAAGCACCTAACTTTAATTGCTCTTATCAAAGATGTGTGTATATCTACAGTCATATAGCCTCAACACATCTTTATTCTCTTTTGTTCATTAATTGTTTGTTGATTTATTCAATTCAACTACAAAAAATTGATATAGGTGTGTTGAGAGAAAATAAAAGTGTGAGAAATCATTACTATGCTTAAAAACATATGCTTCCCTTACCATTTATTTGCATCATCGTTTGTACCATCTCTATGTAGAGTCTAATACAATGTGAATCTCATGTCTATTTAAAAGAAGATTCAAATGATGGTACAATTAGATGATAAAAATAACATTTTTGCGATAGAAGGACATGACCAAGCGCTAGCCTAGCTATTTGCTTAATGGCTATGCATGCTTTTTTAGGTAAATCCTAATGCAAGTTTACAATTTTTTTAGGAAGGAGAAAAAACCAAAAGAATGAAATCATTGGTGCGAAAGGGCACGTGGCTTGAGCTTAGGACAAAAACCATGAATCAATTAGGTTTAGTTTTGGTAGTTGATGAAACACAAACAGATAATATAGTTGTTATTCTTTGGATTTGTTAACCCTTGAATTTGTGGGAGGAGGAGAATGTATGCATTGGCCAGACGGAGTTTTATTTTCTCTGATTAAGGAATAAAATCAGATTTGTAGGAGTTTTCAAATTATGGGTGTGTAGATTTTATTCCCCAAACAATTACTTTGCTTATGTGCTTTTTTCTAGGGTATAAAGTTTTTATTTTTGTTTCTTCAAACTTTCAAACGTCGTGCAATGGCCGGTACCGAATTTCCAAAATATAATGAAGACATTATCGAACTTTCGTTCCAACAACCGATATACAGTGCCTAATAATATATGCAGAAAAATGGTCTCTTTCTGACGCGTGGGACTTGAGAACTCCAGCACAAGACGCGCAGCAGCTGGATAAAGAAGTTTTAGTGAGGGACAGTTGGGTACGTGTTCTCTGTTCATACCCCCAAAACCCTAGCTAGAAGGCTTTGCAGTTGGCTGCTTAATCGAATCTTAAAAGTAAAACTCACTGTCGACATAACAAAACAACCATCTATAGATCGAGTTATACTGGATTATTATATAATACATTGTGGATTACCTCTCTAATAATTTATCGATCGACGTCATACTAATTTTGTTATATATTTAACAAAGTTCATATATAATTTTATGGGACAATTAGGTTCACATCATTTTTTTTGTTATTTTCAATTTAGAGAACCCTAGACATTTTCAATGATTAAAATCCTAGTCATTTTCAATTTTTTATCAAGGTCCTTGGGTATTAATAACATAATTAATTATTTGAATAATAAAATATTTTTATTTTTAAATATATTCCTTTAATGTTAAAAATGTTACAATTAGTATATTTATATTTATGGCTAAATTTTTTATCATATATTTTTATTTTTAGTTTGTACCTATTTTTAATTTACAAATATTTTTTAATTTGTACCAATTTTCTTTCATTTTTAATTTGTACCCATATATTAGTTTCTTTTTGTGCCCATATTTTTTAAAGTTTTATTTGTGTTTGTACCCATGTGTATACCGTCACGTGACATTGTATATTTGATCAATAATAGAAAAATTACATATGGTATATTTATGTTTTATGCCTAAACTTTGTATCATATATTTATATTTTTAGTTTGTACCCACTTTTAATTTGCAACATTTTTTTTTTTAATTTGTAGTATTTTCTTTTTAGTTTTATTTTGTACTCATGTATTAATTTCTTTTAGCGCTTATATTTTAAAAAATTCATTTGTATTCATAATTTTTAATCTTTTATCTATACCCTAATTTATTTCTAATGTACACATTCTTCTTTATTAATGTACCACTTTGTTATATGTGAAATGTACCAATTTTTTTAACACTATGGATACATTATTTTGCCATTTATTATTTCTTATTTTTACATAGTTTTTATCCATTTATTCAATCAAAATATTTGAATTTTTTTATTGTAACCGTTTCTAATAGTATTATAATGAGAGATTTAAAATTTATAGGATTATAAATCTCATAAAATATCAAACAATTAATGTCAAAACTATAAATATATATATATATATATATTAATAGTAATATAATGAGGTGTACAAAGTCAATGGACCTTGATCAAACTTTGAATACTATTAAGGTTTTAATAAAAAAAATGTTAAGGATTAGGGACCGCATCCAAAATATCCCTAATTTTATTTTATCAAATTTATATGTTACCATATTGAAGTTGTAATACACATTAGATAAGACTCAACTTCATCGATAGTTTTGATTCATATATAGTTTCCTAATGTAAGATGCTTATGCTGCCATACATTATTCAATTAAGAATACAAAACTTGTGATTGTGCGGAGGGAGCATTTTTATGTGTGTCTAGTAAGAGAATATTTTCATGATAGATCATTATGTTTCCAATTCCCATCAACATTAACAAAGGTTTGATTACGCTCTTAAAACAATGCACCAAGTTCAAAATCTTGAAGGCTGTGATTATTGACAAGTTTTGGAGTCAGTGATGGCTGTTAACCCAAATATATGGTCGTACCATCCTTGCCACTCATTAAAATACCCAAACTACTCTTTGTTTTGTTCTTATTTTCTAGAAGATAAATGCTAAATAGACTTTCTTAAAAGTGAGGTTCTTTATAAATTTTCTGTCATCTCATATTTTTTACGTAATATTTTGTAATGGTGGTATAAGAATTAATGTTAAATTGTTAGCAGAAAATTCATGAAAGTTTCACTTTGAGAGTCTCCTTAGCATTTCTCTTTATGAGACATAGAGAAAACTGCTGGATGACATGTCCCAAAGAGGCATAGCTAGAAAATAAATGAAAATTCCTAGGGTTTTACATTTTTTCTCATAAAAAAAAATTCCAAATCCGCAACTATTTTGAACAATGGCATAACCTAGCTAGTTTAAAGCAGTAGATCAAATGGCAGGCCAAAAACAGATGCTGATCACTTTTGAAGTACTTAGAGATATGGAAGAGATGAGGATGATGAGTTGAACTTGTAACCAGACATTTAACTTTACAGATTGTATAATGCTAGCTTGACGGTAGATTAGATATATACATATATAACAGTGTGAGTTTTTAGGGTTTACAAGGTGAAGACAAAGAGCGAGTTCTGCGGTTCCCTTGTCGGGGTTTTGAGTTCTTTAGAGAGCTCCCACGATGTCCTTCTCCAAAATCGGCCGTCCCTATTTTTCTTAATTTATTCCGCCAACAATTCTAATGGTTTCTATTGTATTCTAATATTCAGCAACACACCATCCACGTTCTGATTTTTTGAAAAGTAGTTTGCGCATGCTCTTGTTAATTACTTTCTCAATTCAGTCTTAAGCATTATCACAACTTAATTAGTTTAGAGAACCCTACACTGGATACCCCGACTGTATGAGGTGGTCACTTCGTATGGTACTCTTTACTTGTAAGTGAGAGGTCTTAATTAAGTTTAACTCCGGTAGATGACGAGTTCAAAACCAAATTATTATCAATGACCCATTAAGTAGTTTAGTCCAAATCTCTCACCCCTTAGTGTACATATATGATTTGTATTGGTTAAGAAAACCCTAAACCTAATTATTATGATTTGTATTAGTTTAGAGAACCCTAAACCTAATTATTAAACAAATCACTAATTAACTGACCTTTCAATCATTTTGCTTGGACTCGTTTTTTGTTCCTAATGACACCAGTTTTGAGCTTTCCTCAAGGTCTTATGTGGTTTAATCCCGTTGGACCTTCTTCTTATTTTAATCACATCATTGCATGAACTTGGCTTTCTCATGAGCTGTACTTTGCCTGGTTGTGGGCCTAGAGTGGACTCCTGATATCAGTTACAGAGAACTAGGACAAACCCCCCATCCCAACAACAATCATTGGGAATTAAGAATTGCATTTTATAATTGCAAGTCAAATTCTGTTGCAAGGGGGGCCGACGGCCCCTAGGGTTGAGTATATAAGTGTTTCTACTTCCTTGCTTATCCTCAGTGCAAACATTTGAGCTAAACAAAATATACAGAAGGCCAGTGCTCTTTCTTTCCTCTTCCGTTTCATCGATTTTGTCGGGATCCTCTTTTTCTCCTGGAAAAAAGGAAGGGGATTGAAAAGGATCTTTCTACTCCGAAAAAAAATGGAAGCCGTTGGTGTTTTTGCTGATGGGGAATGGGAATCCTTGAGCAGGTTGTTTTCCTCCGAAGAGGTTGAGTTCACACCACATTTTCTTTCCCAGGGAAATTCATTCCCTTTCCAGCACAATGAGGGAATGGGATTTGAAACCCTAGAAACTTTTTACCCTAATATTCCTGGAGTTGAAACTTTTTCTCACCTTCCTTCTTCAGATAGTCCCAACTCTAATGTCTATCTTTCTTCTCAAGAAAGTTGCAACTATGGTAATAATAATCATGGCAATTTCACTGCCATGCTGAACCAGGAAAATTGCTACTTTAGAAATTCTTGCAATTTCCTAGTGAGTAATATTGATGTCTCTGAATCCATGGATGTTTATATGAATCATGATGAAAAGAGTTTCGCCTCCTTCGTCCCGGATTTTTCCAACATTGTGATGCATGGAAGTGAGTGCAACAAAGAGGATTCCAGCAGTGATAGCCAACCGGCTGTTGTTTCGGTTCCTGAAAAGGAATTGCGGCTCAAAAGGGTGCATGATGCGCCGGGAAAATCCAACAATGATGCATCCAACTGCAATCCGAAGAAGAAACCTCATATTTCGAAAGATGTAAGCATCATTTAAAGATTCGAACTTTAGATCAATGCCTTGGTTGGTTCTAGTATTTGTGAAGCAGTTTTCTAACTGTGAATTCCACACATTGCAGGCAGAGAAAAGTAAGAAAAATAATGTAAGGCCAAAGAAGGGGCAAAAGGGTAATTCAAATGTGAAAGTCAAAGATGAAGAAGAGAGGCTGGAGAGCACAAGTTCTTGCACCTCTGAGGATGATAATGGTTCTCTGGAGATCAATGGAGCAGAAACTTCAGACCCCAAATCTTCATCTGCCCTAAACTTGAATGGGAAGACCAGAGCCAATAGAGGGTCTGCAACTGATCCCCAGAGCCTCTATGCTAGGGTAAGTAATTACGCAATATCTTTGAAAACTAAAAACGAAATGTTTATCAAGAATGCCCATACAGTTTCTTACGATTAAAGTTTTGATTGGATCTTGCAGAAAAGAAGAGAGAGAATCAACGAGAGACTAAGAACCCTACAGCATCTTGTCCCTAATGGAACAAAGGTTGACATCAGCACAATGCTTGAAGAGGCAGTTCACTATGTCAACTTTTTGCAGCTCCAAATCAAGGTAATTAATAATAATTGTTACACTTTTAACTGCAGAAGTATGCACAAATAGAACAAGTGACAAACTGTTAATTAAAATAAGAACTAGAGGATGCTAAACAGACAATAATAGAGTACTAAATCATGGTTTACACACTGTTTATAGTCTGTTTAGTGTCTTTCAGTTATAGTTCTTATTAAAGTTTGTAACCAATTTTATTTTTGGACATTTATCTTTACCAAATTGTCAAATTTCTTCGCCAAATTAAATTAAGCGGTCATATGGCTTTGATTATTGATTAATTTTCTTGGTTGTATATTGCAGCTTTTAGGCTCAGATGATATGTGGATGTATGCTCCCATTGTTTATAATGGAATTGATATTGGTCTTGACCTGCAGAAGCTCTTTCCACTTCTATGACACAACAGCAGCAGGAAACTGTCGTACTTGCTTTCCCTTTTCATTTTTTAATTGTTAATTATTATCGAGATATATAATATATAATTTAACAGCTATATAAAATGTGCAGAATGAATGTATACTAATTAATTTAATTCCCTAACTTTGTAATGGGGTTTATTAATTAAGTTAAATAAATTCCAGTTTCGATCACGAGGAGAGAATCCTCTGATCAGATTGTTATGAACACGTATGAACTCAATACGCAGGCTGTACTGATGAACGTTAAGGCATGCGACCCCCTTGGACACGGAATATAATTAATAATATTTAATAACTATCTTCATGTTAATTGTTCTAGTTTGCATAAATATTGAGAATACAATCTTCGATGTCAGATTCTGATGATGGAGATCCAAAAACATATGTGAAAGTACAGTTCATTGGAATTTGGCAGATGGATTTCTAAGCTTCGTGCGACATTGTTTCAGGAATATATAATGTTAAGGAGACCAAAATTTTAAACTAAATGAGGTGTCATCAATAAGAAATAAGCACGTTAATTGACACTTAATTAATAATTCAATCATATACAACCGCATCACTTAATTGCAATTTTGGTTTAAAAAATTTGATCTCCCTGGTATTACCATTGTTTTAGTATTGACAATGTCACATCTTGACCCGGGCTCGACTCTACCGTAGCACGATATTGTCCGCTTTGGGCCCCGACCACGCCCTCACGATTTAGTTTCTGGGAACTCACGGGAGCAAAACTTCACAATGGGTCACCCATCGTGGAAATGTTCTGGCCCCTTTCTCGCTTAACTTCGGTGTTCCGATGGAACCCGAAGTCAGTGAGCTCATAAAAAGCCTTGTGCTAATTGAAGGTGGGCATGTATAGATAAGGCTTAGAGAATCCACCCCCCTGGACGATGTGTAATGTTACAGACAATCAACTATAATAGTTAATACATAAAATTAAGAATAATTAATACCAAATGGTTAATATTTGTGAGAAGATGAAGAAAGTAGAGCCATTTGTGTTACTTGTCTCTTTTCTCCATATGAGAAGGGAATTTGAATTCAGAACATATTTCAGATCTCACGTGTATATATATGTGGATAAATGGCAAGCTACACGAAAAATGTATAGCTAGATCTATGACGGATATGTTAAAAAATATTTATAAATGAGAGCTTTTTTTTTTTTTTTTTTTTTTTTTTTGACAAAAATTGTTTCTTAAATTTTAACAGCATAAAAAATCAGCATTTCACAACTCTACAATTTGGGATCACGAACTGAAAAAGAGACCCATGACTCATTTTTGAAGAATTTCTACCCACTGGGGGACTTCCACCCGGAACATGAACAAAAAGGGTAGAGTTGGGAGCAACCCACTTATCTTTCATACGTAACCGCGTGGTTAAGTTGGTATACAAAACATAGATAACGTGATATATTTGGTACATACAATTAATATAACTTCTCGTCCTGTTGGGGCAAAGAGAGATTACTGAGGAAGGTACATAAAGTATTCCCGGGTAGGAAGCGAAAAAACTAGCACAAATAACCAAAAATATGAGTCTATGACTTGCAAGGTTGTAGTTTAAGTGGTTGATTTTCAATTCCGCTTCTGCCAATATCACCGGACTTAAACGTTCACTCCCAAAAAAAATTTCATACATACGATTGTTTCCAAAAACACTGAAGCTGGAATGCGATTACTGGATAGGTTTAATTATTAATTTCTTTTTTAGTGCCTGGGAACATACTTCTTCACTTCTAATGACACAGCAAAAAGCTGTTGCGTTAAGTACTCAATAATTTCAGTATCAAGTTACATATTAAAATAACCCTCATCTAACAACTGTTAATGTCAAATGCAAACTAAGACCATCTCCAATCCTGACCTAAAATCTAAAAATATTTAGCCCAGAAAATTTAGGTTTTAGCCCAGAAACAGATTTTCTACTCCAACCCTTTTGACCTAAAATTTTAGCCCCAGATTATCAAAAAATGAATTAAGGCTATTTTTTTAAATTAACTTTAAAAAAAAAAATTATGTAGACTATTCTAAATTTATTTTATGAACATTTTAACCTAAAAATATTTAAATTCCAATAAATTTTGAAAAATCACTAAATCAATATATGAAAATCATGATAAACCACATAAACTTAAAAAAAAAATTATTCTAGCCGTTGGAAAAAAATATTTAAATTCCGATAAATTTTAAGATTATTCTAGCCATTGGATTTAAACTTGGACCGTTAGATCTTTTTTTTTTACCGTTAGATTTGATTATATTCGATTTAAGTCGTTGGATTCGATAAATATATAAATATAAAAAAAAATTGAATGTGGACCGTTGGATTAACCAACGGTCCAATTACCACCACCACCCGATGAAGAAAAGTAGTCGTTGGCTACAAGACAAGGCCCACTTTTCACTCTCATCCGTGGGTCCCAACAGCTTTTGTGTGCTAAATTTGTGACCTATATTTACCTTCATTTTAAGTTTTAGGTTTTGGGTTGGAGTGGATTTGGAGGGGGAAAAAAGGGGAAAATTTAGGTTATAAGCCACCATTGGAGATGGTCTAACAGTTCGATAAGGGTTTTTTTTTCTATTCGAAATGGTATTTTAAATGTTTTTTTTTTTGTTAAGAAATACAGTTTTGAGCATCTAATCTTTGATCTGACTCTCTCAGATTCTGAAAAAAAACAAAATACATTTATATGTTGAACAAGTTCATTGGAGGGTAGCAGGTGAGCTGCCAGACTTTCTGGCAAGCCCGCGTTCATACGCCATTGTTTACCATATTTAATCACTATTAAATAAAAATTAATACAAATAATAAAAGAGAATAAAGCACGTTTGATCGATTTGCAAGAACAGTGCTGCATATTGTACTTAATTACGTACCTTGATAAATATTGGCAATGGAATTTGTCTGCTCTCAGCTCCGCCAACATTGAAAAAAGTTGTCGGTTTGTTTTATTCCATATGAGCTAAAGGCCATGGAAATTTATCCGCTCTCAACAACGAAGTGTTGATACTGGAATAAATAGGTTGAATTAATGTAATATAAAGGAAGAAAATTGAGATTTCATTATAAATTAATTAATTAATCGTATATTGAAGTATTTTTTTATAAGTTTATGAAATTTTGGTAAACTTTCAATGTGTGATATTTTTCACATCCTTACCTGTGAATGAATTTTAAATTAAACATGTGAATAACACAAAATAAGTGACATAAAACATATGTTGCTGTCATTTGGCTTCAGATATATATGGGCCAACGGACAAGGATTGTCTGCCCTCCTTGTTCCTGTGCCCTCCCATGCCCTCCTGTTTGTGTGGTCACGGTTAAGCCACGTCAACATTTTATATTACTATTCATTTTGTCTTATTATATCTATAAAAAATAATATAAAATGTTGACGTGGCGTAACCATGACCACACAAAACAAGAAGGCATGAGAGGATATGGAAACAAGGAGGGCAGACAATCCTTGGCCATGAGCAACAAGCCCTCGTACCATGCTTGGATCATCAAGTCTCAACATAATCTCAGATATTATAAAATAAAGCAATGAACAGAGAAGAAGATTTCTAGGATAGAGAGAAAATGAACAGATCAGATGCACAACGATTTATAGTTAGAGATAATATTAAATGGGTAAATTACATAGTAGCCCCTCAGGTTTGAGGTCTATTGCAATCTTATACAACATCTTTAAAACATTTCACTTTCATACCTCAAGTACCATTTTATTTCAAAATAATACATCCGTTAGATTTTCCGTCCATTAATCCGTTAAATGCTGACGTGGCTGCCACATTTGTGCCACGTGGCTGCCAAATGTGAGCCACGTGGCAAAAATAATAATTTTTTAATTTTTTTTAGAAACCTGTCTGCCACACACACACATATATATATATATATATATATTTTTTTTTTTTTATTTTTTTTTTTTTTTTCTTCTTCTCCTCCTCTTTCTTCTTCTCTTCTTCTTCTTCCTCATTCTTCTTCCTCCCATCTCCTCGCCCCCATACCTGCACCTTCAACCCAAAACCCATAAAAAAAAGAAAAAGAAGAAGAACCCCAATCCCATATCCCCCCCACACCCAGATCCCATTAACCCCCCTCCTTATCCTCCCCCCGTGAAACCCATAATCCGCCCCTCCCCCCGCGCGAACCCAGATCCCCCCCTTCTCCCCCTGCGCGAACCAAGATCCCATGCATCGTCTACCATCCTCCACCCCCGTGAACCCCCCAACCCAGAAAGAAAAAATCCACCCCCTGCCCCCGCGAACCCCCCCAAACCCAGAAAGAAAAAACCCCCTCCCTCCCCCCGCGACTCAACCCCCCTCCACACCCACCCTCTTCCCTCCTCTATACACCCCCCACTCCTTAAATCCACACCCATTCCTCCCACCTCACGAACCCGGCGATGATGGTATCTGAGTTTTTTTTTTTCCTGGGTTGCAGGTAGGGGGTCGGGGGAAGAATATGAAAATGGGGGAGAAGACAGGAGGAGGATGAGGGGTGGGGAAGACAAACTGAAGGGCTTTTTTTTTTTTCTTTCTTTCTCTCTCTCCTGGGTTGCAGGGAAGAAGATGAAGATGGTGGGGGTTGAGGGGAAAAGAGGGTAGGAAGAGGAGGGATAAAGTTTCAGTTTTTTTTTTTTTTTTTTTTTTTTTTTTTAATTTAGAAGATTTAGGTTTAAAAAAAAATTAAAAAATTATTATTATTGCCACGTGGCTCACATTTGGCAGTCACGTGGCACAAATGTGGCAGCCACGTTAGCATTTAACGGATTAATAGACAGAAAATCTAACAGATGTATTATTTTGAAATAAAATGGTACTTAAGGTATGAAAGTGAAATGTTTTAAAGATGTTGTATAAGATTGCAATAGACCTCAAACCTGAGGGGCTACTATGTAATTTACCCATATTAAATTATCTAATCTAAGAATTAGCTAATAAAAAGAGGTAATTTGTTTTAGGTCATAAAATATTTTTAACACAAACCTTTTACGATGTTAAGGAGTGGTTAATGAAGTGAAATTTTATTAATATTGATTTTGTTTGAAGAGAAAAATTATTTTACTAATTTGTTTTTATTAACCTATGCTAAAAAATAAAATAAGAATTGACTTATGTCGAAATATGGATTTGTTTTTTATTTTTTTTTAGTACATCAATATTTTTATATTAAAGGAAATGGGAGTTCGGCTAAGTCACACAATAGGCAACCTAATTTGGTATCTAATTCGTCATCCACAAGATTCAAAACTAAGATCTCTCACATCCAAGTGAAAAAGAATACCACAAGACCATAGTATTGCATGGCTGGAATTGTTTGTTGATCTAAACTAAATTTCATTTTCAAGATACAATGACCAGCTAATACGTATGTGCAATAATATATTAACATAAAAGAGCAATGGTAATTTTGCACTTCAAATTTCTATATTTAGAAAGAAAAAAATATTTAGGGCATCTACCATGGAGAAATGTAAATTTGAGATACAAAAACTATATTTCCATCCTATTTTACATTTTTGGTAAATATAAATGAAAGTTCAATTCCAACTAGAGAGATGTGAATTTAAGATCCCATTTAACTTTATCTCTATAATTAGTAGGACCCATCCCCAAAAGAGGAAAAAAAGAATGTAAATTTAGGTTATTATTTACACCTTCTAGCGAAGATGGAAAATTTAACATTCCACCGTTGCAGAATTTTCTGGCAAAGATAAGATGTAAAATGCTAATTTCAAGATATTTGGAATCTCTCATTGGAGATGCCTTTACGAGGAGTGCACGATTAGATTTTTGAAATGACAATAATAATTTTCCATTTTAATTATATTTATAGTGCTCGTATGCGGCCTTCTCTCACAAAAATTGGGGTCACTCATAGGGCCTGATAATATCTCAACATGAAAAAAACTTGCATGAAACGAGTTCAACGTTATGTAGTGTTTCATTTCAATAATACAATGTCTTATAAAGTGAAACTAACAGAAAAAAATATTATATTATTAAACTGAAACACGATAGTATCAGTAAATTTGTTCCATATATGTCATTATCCCTATACAATAATTATTGTGTGTGCGCGGCCGCATATGTCATATGGGATGACATGCAATATGCACGCCACATTCACCATGCAAAAAAAAAAGTTGTGATTGTCACTTCCAATATTCACCTTGCAAATAGAGGGATGAGTACCGAAAGAATAGAGACGGAGCAAGTTTAGGGGTGGAAAAAAATACTGAAAATTCCAAACCTAACAAAAAAAATCTCAAACCGAAAAATCCCGAAAATTTTGGTACCCAATCCTGAACCGATCTTAAAATTTTGGTACGGAAATCGGTCTCACATTTTCATTCGTTCGGTAATCCCGAACCGAACCGAACCGAAATAAAACAAAATATATTATTTAATTTGAAATATATATTTGGAATTGTAACAGCCGTTGGATTTGGTTGAGAACTTGAGATTTAATCTCAACTGTTGAATCCAAATAGAACCCTCACTCAATCACTCTCTCTCGACCTCACCTCACCCTACTATCTCATTCTCACCAATTTATCTCAATCTCTCTCCTCCTCCTGATTTGCCATCTTTGAATTTGGCCACATCACATAAGTGACTCACCTCTCTCTCAACTGAACTCCCTGATCTCTCTCTCGACTTTTCATCCCTTACTAAAAAACACATTGCAGGAATGGCAGCAGCTCAGGTGATAGCATCGTCAATCCTCACCACGAGTTTGGCTTCGTTTAAAGGACTCAGACCTTCAAGCCTTAAGCCTTAAGCTTTAAGTTCACTCAGTCTCAGACTCTCTTTGTCTTTATGTCTCTCATTCTCGAATTCAAAGCTCAGCAGCCACCTACCCTTTCACAATCTAACTCCAACGAACTCTATTCACTCCGGCCACCACCACACCTCATGACTTCATCCCCCACCACTGATTATCTCCAGTCTCTGTGTGTGTGAGGTTTCAAATTAAGGTTAGGGTTTCAAATTGGGGCTTAGGGTTTTGAATTGGGGGCTCTGGTCAGGATGAGGACGCAGGTCCGTCTGACCATCTCTTCACTCTGTTTCTCTTTCTCGACCATTGATTCATTGTCACTCTCTCTTATTTCAATTTGGGTTTTTAATGTAGGTTTGGATGATTTCAATTTCAATCTGGATGATTTGGATTTTGATGCAGGTTCGGTTTTAGGAAATCCCGAAATACCGAAAATATTTCGAGAATCCCAAAGTTTTAGTTCGGGATCAGTCGTTGGATTCTTGTCCTGAAAATTTTCGGTTCGGGATTTAGTATGCCATTTTCAGTTCGGTATCCCATACCCAACCAACGCTAAGCAAACCTATCAGTCTTATAAAAGATATAAATAAGATATTTAAAACAGTTAATTAGAATTAGATGCCTCATTTTAGATTTTTCTAAATTAAACATTTGTTACTTTTCAACTTTTGATTAAAGTTGTAGACATCGAAATTTCGGTAAATAAATGTTGACCGATAAATCAAAGTGTCAACGCTCATGTATTACATAAATTTTACACGTAGCGTGTGACTCAACGAAAATTGAAATGAGTTGGAAAAGTCATCAAATAGGACACGTGTCAACACCTGGCAGAAACGACTTATTTCATCTGGGATATTATATTCAAAATTAGGCCTTGGAAAATTCTATAAATACAAGCCCATTTCATTCATTTGAGGGGAACCAATTCATATTACACCTTGAAGCTCTGAAGCTCTGAAACTCCAAAGCTCTCAAGCATCCAGGTTCCTGAAGAATCAAGAAAGCCTTCTTCGTTCTTCGTTCATCGTTCTTCCAAGATCAAGCCCCAACGGCCATTTGGATCAACAATCATCCACCAATTAAAGATCAAGCCCCGACGGCCCTTGAAGAAAGCACCATCGTTCATCATCCGTTCATTCAAGATCAAGCCCCGACGACCCTTGAAGAAAGCACCATCGTTCATCATCCGTTCATCCAAGATCAAGCCCAACGGCCCTTTGGATCAACAACGTCGGCGAATCCACACACATCCAACCGTTCTTCAAGATCAAGCCCAAAAGCCCTTGAAGATCTGTTCATCACTGTTTCTTCAAGATCAAGCCCAAAAGCCCTTGAAGATCCACTCATCACTGTTATTCAAGATCAAGCCTCAAACGGCCCTTGAAGAAACATTCATCCTCAAGATCAAGCCCCAACGGCTCCTTGAAGATCCGCTCAAATCCACCTTCAAAGATCAAGTCCACGGCCCTTTGAAGAAACTTCCAACAGTTCATCCAATATCAAGCCCCGACGGCCCTTGGATCAACGAAACATCCACAAATCAACACCTTACGGAGATCGAATCAGAGGATCAAAATAGAGAGAGATTGTAACCCAAAATCATCAAATACAAATATTTGTTTGTGCACGTCGTTTCTTGTCTCTTTCGTTTCAGGAATTTTCCGTGTTCACAACCAATTCATATTACACCTTGAAGCTCTGAAGCTCTGAAACTCCAAAGCTCTCAAGCATCCAGGTTCCCGAAGAATCAAGAAAGCCTTCTTCGTTCTTCGTTCATCGTTCTTCCAAGATCAAGCCCCAACGGCCATTTGGATCAACAATCATCCACCAATTAAAGATCAAGCCCCGACGGCCCTTGAAGAAAGCACCATCGTTCATCATCCGTTCATTCAAGATCAAGCCCCGACGACCCTTGAAGAAAGCACCATCGTTCATCATCCGTTCATCCAAGATCAAGCCCAACGGCCCTTTGGATCAACAACGTCGGCGAATCCACACACATCCAACCGTTCTTCAAGATCAAGCCCAAAAGCCCTTGAAGATCCACTCATCACTGTTATTCAAGATCAAGCCTCAAACGGCCCTTGAAGAAACATTCATCCTCAAGATCAAGCCCCAACGGCTCCTTGAAGATCCGCTCAAATCCACCTTCAAAGATCAAGTCCACGGCCCTTTGAAGAAACTTCCAACAGTTCATCCAATATCAAGCCCCGACGGCCCTTGGATCAACGAAACATCCACAAATCAACACCTTACGGAGATCGAATCAGATGATCAAAATAGAGAGAGATTGTAACCCAAAATCATCAAATACAAATATTTGTTTGTGCACGTCGTTTCTTGTCTCTTTCGTTTCAGGAATTTTCCGTGTTCACAAAAGTGCTTTTACTTTTAATTAAACTTTATATTCGAGGTACATTCTTAATTTAAGTATTTTATAAATTCTTTTAAATCCATTTCTATGTAAAAAAAAATGCACTCAATAATATTCATTAATTTATTGCTATTTTTATGGAATCTCATCCTTTCCTCAATTTAAGGATTCAATTATATCTACTGGGGTTCAAGATTAATTGGATGAAATATAGTTTTTCCAATTTCCAACTCAACATTTTATATAGATTATAAAAAAACAAGAGTTCATTTATAATTAAAATTGAGATGTAGACTAGACTGCCTAATTTCATGCAACTGAAAATAAATTTGAATTTTTTAACAACTACTTATAGTAGAAACGTGAACTAAGAGTTTTCACATTTTTATTTTTATATAAAATGAGTCCTTATTCCAATAATTAATTAATAAGAGTTGACAAAATATTTTTTAGTGCAATGTTTTAATGTGAAAAGTTATATTTTTTTGGGTTACACAACTTACACATAACGTACCATAAGTTTTGTACGTACCAAAATAGGGATAATACAACGTACTAATAACTTGGTACGTACTAAATAAAGAATTGCATAACGTACCAAAAGCAATATTTATAACGTACCAAAATACTTATACGTACCCAGATTAAATTTATATAACGTACCAATAATGTACCAAATGATTGGTACGTTATATTTAATATATATGTTTGGTACGTTATATTTAATATATGTGCATGTTATATTTCATAATTGTATGTTAATAGGATGTTTATGTGTTTTTAGAATTTAAAACAACAAATTAGTTGAATAAGAAAAATTCATTTTGAACGAATTATAATAAGATAAGATAGGAAGTTTGTGGTGATTTTAGAATATTTGTTATATTATTTTCTGAACTAGTTGGTTAATTAAATACAATAAAAATCATAATTTTAATTAAAAATTAGTAGAAGAATGTTTGATCAAAAGTTTAAAAGTTATAGATATTTGATTAAAAAAATTCAAATTTGAGGCATCTATATCAAAATGTCCCTATTTAAAAAGGTGGAACTGGTTTCATTACTTGCATGTATTTAATACAATCATTATCAAAATAATTGTGAACATCTATATGATTTACTTATTAATAGACATTCTTGGTCAACAAAAAACTAAGAAAAATAATATCATACTCTTTCATGCATAATTAAAAAAATATAGGAAAATAAATTCATAGGCATTAAAGTAAATCAAACAAAAATATGTTGTTGTTTTTTCTTACCTCACCCAATGTGTCTAAATAATAATAAAAAATCCATATTTTATCTCTCATACATTTCTCATAAACTTCTTGCTCTTCTATATTATAGTTTTTTATATTTACAAACAGATATATATCTAATGCAATTATTGTTTGACGGTCTAGATAATAATTGTGTTAGATACATGTAATTGTAACTGAAATAAGTATTATAGTTAAATCTTAATAATATATATATAATTAAAAAACACAAAAATAGAAAAATAAAATAAAGAATCAATAGCCCACCAGCCAGTGTAGGCTTTTCTCGCCGGAGAGAACATGAGAGAGAACACGAGAGAGAACATGTCGAACCGAAACTCTCACCCCCGGCCAGCCGGAAGCAAGGGTTTCCCAAAACCCCAAAAGGTCTTCGTCCCCAAGAATCCAGACCACAACAATCCAATCCCTCGAGAGCCCAATCCCAACCCCACGCTCTCCACCTCACTCCGGCAATCGCTCTCCAAGCAGCAATCCAATCCCGAAACTTCCCCCGCTGCTTCGGCACCGCCGTCGGGGAGCAGGGTTCGGATGGGGGAGAAAGGAGAGTGGGTGCCGAGCAGAGCTCAGGGTGGCAATTTCGTAAGTTACTTACCTCAGGACGAGGCGGTGGCGGCTGGGCTGGGCGCCAACGAAGGTGGATTGGACGCCCTGGAGTCGCAAAGAGTGGTGGATCTTCTTAACAGAGAGCTCTCTCGCTTGCTGAAGTTAAACCCAAAGGAGTTTTGGCGACAAGGTAAAATTACTGCTACGACATTTACATCTCGACTGGCAAAAGCTGGAAACTTCACATTGAATATTCAATTTATTGTTAACATCTCACTGTTTTTTGTTGATGGTGCACATTTGTTGTCAGTGGCTAGTGATGCATCGTTGCATGAATTTCTGGATAGCTTCCTACAGTTTAGGAGCAGGTGGTATGATTTCGCTCATCGCGGCGCCAAGGAATTGGTGGCGGGGGTCATTGTTGGGGAGTTCGAATTGAGCCGGCGTGTTTTTATGGTGTTATATCGAATGTAAGTCTGAAGTTGTAAGTCTAAGGTTGCAGCTGTGCAGCATCATATTCTGTTGTTGCATTGTTATTATCGCTTTTCCTATTCACTCTGAGTCATTGTAATGCAGATCTTCTAATAGGGATCCTGGCGCTCGTCTTGCTGATATTCTCAGTCCAAAAGATCATGAAGGTGTGTTCTGTCATTATGTATTCTCTTTAAATTGTTATTCATAAAGTTTGGCGGGCGGGATAATCCACTTTGTTAGAACAGGATTAATGTAACCCTTAAAGATTTTGGATCTTACTATGCATTACTTTCTGTCGGTTTCGTCCATAACATCATTTGCTTCCATATTTTTCTCCCAAATTTGTGCAGTATGGTAACTGATGTAATTCGTTAGAAATACCGTACCATATACATACATGAGATGGCTTTTGCGTCCATATTAGAGTTTGTTGGGTGCTTTTAGGTCTACCGTAGAAGTCTGCATCCATGTCCTATATTTGCATTCGAGTTGAATTTATCTCATTGGAGAAAATATGATTAGGATGGTTTTGGTTTGTTTAATATTATATCGTAATAACCGTTGTTCGCTAATTCCACATCTAGTTCTTTTGCAGGAGAAGAAGTTGCTGGGCTTGCCTACGTTGTTAGACATATGTGCTATATATGGCCATGAAAATGAAGATTTGACCAGAGTGCTGGTAGGGATTTTATAAATAGTGGCCAGTGCACTCTCTCTCACTCGGTCAGTCAGTCATTTTTGTTATTATGTTTTTCAGGTTGGCAATGCAGTGAAAGCTCATACTAGGATCCATGACAATTTGACTGCAGTTGCATCACATTTCCTTAGCATTGTCCAAACAATGTACCAACGTAGCAGCTCAGCCTTGGAGGTATATCGTCAAATCTTTTAAAGTCAAAAGTGACTGATTCAACCTTTTATTCCATTCACCCTGTTTAGTAAAGTCGGTTTTATAGTCGTAAGCGTTGCTACACCTCAGCGTTCAGGAAGCTTCGTGAAATAAATAATGGAACTCATCTGTCCATTAATAGTGTTGATCAAACTTTTCTGCCTATCAAATAATGGTTAACTCTATACTAGTTATGTATCTCTTTAATACACTTTAATTGGTTTTTACTGGAAGGATTTATAAGCACTCCTGATATCTTGTGCAGACCCTTTTTTCCCATGGAAACTCTGGAGTACATGGATCCAGCCGTCTTCTTGCTGATTTATTGGAAGTGAGTTGCTTTCTCTTCTTATTGATTGAACTTATTAGGACAACTGATTCCATCCTCATCCTCCCTCTACTCCTTTTCAGTACTTAGTTGCAATTTGAATTAATTCCTTCAAGAGATTTAGGGCTGGTTTGGTATTGCTGTGTGAGAATAAGCGGCTGTGAAAAAAATTAGCAGAGTGTTTGGTAAACTTTTTTGTAAAAGTGCTTTTGAAAAAAAAAGCAGTTTGATAGTGGGTCTTTTCATTAAAGGAGCACTGTAGCTCCGTGTGCTTTGAAAAAAAACCAGTTTTCCAAAGCTACAAATAGCAGCTTCAGCTTTTTCCTTTGATTTCAGCTTATTCTCACAGCAGTTTCCAAAATAAGCCATTATTTTTTCAGTTTACCAAACACCTAAAACCCTCACAGCTTTTTTTCATTGGTGTTTTTTTTTTAAGCACCTGACTCCCAAACCACCCCTTAGAGTTATAGTGGGTTTTAATTTGGATTTGTTCAGCTGCATGCTGTACAAAATTAAATTAAATTAAATTTTTAGAAAAATGGGGGATATTATTTATGGAAGTTGTTGATGTACAAACCGGAGGGGTCTTGGAACAACATAAATTCGATCGTGAATCTGCAAGAAAGTAAAGAACACAAAGATGTATCGTGGTTCACCCAAATGTTTGGGCTACGTCCACACTGATGTTGATATTGTTTCACTCTGAACGGTGAATATACAAGAAGACTAGAGGCAGTGTGCTCTCTAGCCTATTTTCTGTGTTTGCCCTCTCTGAGATGTTTTCTCTCTTCCCATGGCCTAAACCTTGACCTCTCATAATAAGGAGAGTGAGGAGTCCTTTTATAGAATAAGGGCTCCTCACTTATTACATATTTGCCCCTTTATTTATTACATAATTACATTTGAGTCTCCCGAATATTTATACGAGGTCTAAATACGGAGACCCTAAATATGGTACAAACAGTAGTCCCCCAAGTCTTCAATCAAGAGAATCTTTTGGCTGGAGACTTGAAATTTAGTCCATGTGTGGGCCGAAGTAACTAGATGTCGTCTAGAACTGATACTCAATATGAGGCGGTGCTCAATGTGAAATGATGCTCAACTAGAAGTAGCACATGTTGCGAGGCTACTTGGCAGGCGGCGAGGCGGTTGTTCAGCAGGCGGTGATGCGGTTGATGCTCGCGGCGAGGCGGTTGCTCAGCAGGTGGCGATGCTCTCTAATGATGGTGAGGGAGTCCCTTTTATAGAATAAGGGCTCGCTCCTCAATACATAAATGATGGGCTAGAGTTGATGCTCGCGGCAAGGCGGTTGCTCGGCAGGCGGCGATGCTCTCTAATGATGGTGAAGGAGTCTTTTATAGAATAAGGGCTCGTTCCTCAATACATAAGTGATGAGTTAGGAGTGATGCTCGCGGCGAGACGGTTGCTCAGCTGGCGGCGATGCTCTTTAATGAAGGTGAGGGAGTCCCTTTTATAGAATAAGGGTTCGCTCCTCAATACATAAGTGATGGGCTAAAAGTCTCTCTCTAATGAAGGTGAGGGAGTTCCTTTTATAAAATAAGGGTTCACTCCTCAATACATGAATAATGAGTGCTCTCTAAGGGAGTCCCTTTTATAGAATAAGGGTTTGCTCCTCAGTACATAAATAATGGGCTAAGTCCTCCACATATTTTTCATGAGGCCTAGTTGCGGAAGCCCAATATATGGTACATAGTGTAGTCCCCTAAGTCTTCAGTCAATAGAGTATGTTGGCTAGAGACTTCAAATTTAATCCATGTATGCCGAAGTGGCGGTTGATCAGAGGCAGTCTTTGTATACCATGCACTGAAGCTTTGTAGGTGAAGCTTTGAAAGTGAAGTTTTATAGGTGAGGCTTTGAAAGTGAAGCTTTGAAGCTGGAGCTTTTGTAAATGAAGCTTTGAAGTCGGAGCTTTGTAAATGAAACTTTCGAAGCTGGAGCTCTGTAAATGAAGCTTTGAAGCTGAAGCTCTATAAATGAAGCTTTCGAAGCTAGAGCTCTGTAAATGAAGCTTTCGAAGCTGATTGACATGAGTGATGCTCATGAATGTTTATGTTGATTGACATGAGTGATGCTCATGGATGTTGAGATGAATGATGCTCATGAATGTTGACATGAGTGATACTCATGAATGTTTATGTATGATTGACATGAGTGATGCTCATGTATGATAGTGATTGTCATGAGTGATGCTCATGTATGATTTCTTGCAGGACGGGTTGTACTTTTGATCACCTGGTTGGTGATAATAACACAGCAAAAAGCTGTTGCGTTAAGTACTCAATAATTTCAGTATCAAGTTACATATTAAAATAACCCTCATCTAACAACTGTTAATGTCAAATGCAAACTAAGACCATCTCCAATCCTGACCTAAAATCTAAAAATATTTAGCCCAGAAAATTTAGGTTTTAGCCCAGAAACAGATTTTCTACTCCAACCCTTTTGACCTAAAATTTTAGCCCCAGATTATCAAAAAATGAATTAAGGCTATTTTTTTAAATTAACTTTAAAAAAAAAAATTATGTAGACTATTCTAAATTTATTTTATGAACATTTTAACCTAAAAATATTTAAATTCCAATAAATTTTGAAAAATCACTAAATCAATATATGAAAATCATGATAAACCACATAAACTTAAAAAAAAAATTATTCTAGCCGTTGGAAAAAAATATTTAAATTCCGATAAATTTTAAGATTATTCTAGCCATTGGATTTAAACTTGGACCGTTAGATCTTTTTTTTTTACCGTTAGATTTGATTATATTCGATTTAAGTCGTTGGATTCGATAAATATATAAATATAAAAAAAAATTGAATGTGGACCGTTGGATTAACCAACGGTCCAATTACCACCACCACCCGATGAAGAAAAGTAGTCGTTGGCTACAAGACAAGGCCCACTTTTCACTCTCATCCGTGGGTCCCAACAGCTTTTGTGTGCTAAATTTGTGACCTATATTTACCTTCATTTTAAGTTTTAGGTTTTGGGTTGGAGTGGATTTGGAGGGGGAAAAAAGGGGAAAATTTAGGTTATAAGCCACCATTGGAGATGGTCTAACAGTTCGATAAGGGTTTTTTTTTCTATTCGAAATGGTATTTTAAATGTTTTTTTTTTTGTTAAGAAATACAGTTTTGAGCATCTAATCTTTGATCTGACTCTCTCAGATTCTGAAAAAAAACAAAATACATTTATATGTTGAACAAGTTCATTGGAGGGTAGCAGGTGAGCTGCCAGACTTTCTGGCAAGCCCGCGTTCATACGCCATTGTTTACCATATTTAATCACTATTAAATAAAAATTAATACAAATAATAAAAGAGAATAAAGCACGTTTGATCGATTTGCAAGAACAGTGCTGCATATTGTACTTAATTACGTACCTTGATAAATATTGGCAATGGAATTTGTCTGCTCTCAGCTCCGCCAACATTGAAAAAAGTTGTCGGTTTGTTTTATTCCATATGAGCTAAAGGCCATGGAAATTTATCCGCTCTCAACAACGAAGTGTTGATACTGGAATAAATAGGTTGAATTAATGTAATATAAAGGAAGAAAATTGAGATTTCATTATAAATTAATTAATTAATCGTATATTGAAGTATTTTTTTATAAGTTTATGAAATTTTGGTAAACTTTCAATGTGTGATATTTTTCACATCCTTACCTGTGAATGAATTTTAAATTAAACATGTGAATAACACAAAATAAGTGACATAAAACATATGTTGCTGTCATTTGGCTTCAGATATATATGGGCCAACGGACAAGGATTGTCTGCCCTCCTTGTTCCTGTGCCCTCCCATGCCCTCCTGTTTGTGTGGTCACGGTTAAGCCACGTCAACATTTTATATTACTATTCATTTTGTCTTATTATATCTATAAAAAATAATATAAAATGTTGACGTGGCGTAACCATGACCACACAAAACAAGAAGGCATGAGAGGATATGGAAACAAGGAGGGCAGACAATCCTTGGCCATGAGCAACAAGCCCTCGTACCATGCTTGGATCATCAAGTCTCAACATAATCTCAGATATTATAAAATAAAGCAATGAACAGAGAAGAAGATTTCTAGGATAGAGAGAAAATGAACAGATCAGATGCACAACGATTTATAGTTAGAGATAATATTAAATGGGTAAATTACATAGTAGCCCCTCAGGTTTGAGGTCTATTGCAATCTTATACAACATCTTTAAAACATTTCACTTTCATACCTCAAGTACCATTTTATTTCAAAATAATACATCCGTTAGATTTTCCGTCCATTAATCCGTTAAATGCTGACGTGGCTGCCACATTTGTGCCACGTGGCTGCCAAATGTGAGCCACGTGGCAAAAATAATAATTTTTTAATTTTTTTTAGAAACCTGTCTGCCACACACACACATATATATATATATATATATTTTTTTTTTTTTATTTTTTTTTTTTTTTTCTTCTTCTCCTCCTCTTTCTTCTTCTCTTCTTCTTCTTCCTCATTCTTCTTCCTCCCATCTCCTCGCCCCCATACCTGCACCTTCAACCCAAAACCCATAAAAAAAAGAAAAAGAAGAAGAACCCCAATCCCATATCCCCCCCACACCCAGATCCCATTAACCCCCCTCCTTATCCTCCCCCCGTGAAACCCATAATCCGCCCCTCCCCCCGCGCGAACCCAGATCCCCCCCTTCTCCCCCTGCGCGAACCAAGATCCCATGCATCGTCTACCATCCTCCACCCCCGTGAACCCCCCAACCCAGAAAGAAAAAATCCACCCCCTGCCCCCGCGAACCCCCCCAAACCCAGAAAGAAAAAACCCCCTCCCTCCCCCCGCGACTCAACCCCCCTCCACACCCACCCTCTTCCCTCCTCTATACACCCCCCACTCCTTAAATCCACACCCATTCCTCCCACCTCACGAACCCGGCGATGATGGTATCTGAGTTTTTTTTTTTCCTGGGTTGCAGGTAGGGGGTCGGGGGAAGAATATGAAAATGGGGGAGAAGACAGGAGGAGGATGAGGGGTGGGGAAGACAAACTGAAGGGCTTTTTTTTTTTTCTTTCTTTCTCTCTCTCCTGGGTTGCAGGGAAGAAGATGAAGATGGTGGGGGTTGAGGGGAAAAGAGGGTAGGAAGAGGAGGGATAAAGTTTCAGTTTTTTTTTTTTTTTTTTTTTTTTTTTTAATTTAGAAGATTTAGGTTTAAAAAAAAATTAAAAAATTATTATTATTGCCACGTGGCTCACATTTGGCAGTCACGTGGCACAAATGTGGCAGCCACGTTAGCATTTAACGGATTAATAGACAGAAAATCTAACAGATGTATTATTTTGAAATAAAATGGTACTTAAGGTATGAAAGTGAAATGTTTTAAAGATGTTGTATAAGATTGCAATAGACCTCAAACCTGAGGGGCTACTATGTAATTTACCCATATTAAATTATCTAATCTAAGAATTAGCTAATAAAAAGAGGTAATTTGTTTTAGGTCATAAAATATTTTTAACACAAACCTTTTACGATGTTAAGGAGTGGTTAATGAAGTGAAATTTTATTAATATTGATTTTGTTTGAAGAGAAAAATTATTTTACTAATTTGTTTTTATTAACCTATGCTAAAAAATAAAATAAGAATTGACTTATGTCGAAATATGGATTTGTTTTTTATTTTTTTTTAGTACATCAATATTTTTATATTAAAGGAAATGGGAGTTCGGCTAAGTCACACAATAGGCAACCTAATTTGGTATCTAATTCGTCATCCACAAGATTCAAAACTAAGATCTCTCACATCCAAGTGAAAAAGAATACCACAAGACCATAGTATTGCATGGCTGGAATTGTTTGTTGATCTAAACTAAATTTCATTTTCAAGATACAATGACCAGCTAATACGTATGTGCAATAATATATTAACATAAAAGAGCAATGGTAATTTTGCACTTCAAATTTCTATATTTAGAAAGAAAAAAATATTTAGGGCATCTACCATGGAGAAATGTAAATTTGAGATACAAAAACTATATTTCCATCCTATTTTACATTTTTGGTAAATATAAATGAAAGTTCAATTCCAACTAGAGAGATGTGAATTTAAGATCCCATTTAACTTTATCTCTATAATTAGTAGGACCCATCCCCAAAAGAGGAAAAAAAGAATGTAAATTTAGGTTATTATTTACACCTTCTAGCGAAGATGGAAAATTTAACATTCCACCGTTGCAGAATTTTCTGGCAAAGATAAGATGTAAAATGCTAATTTCAAGATATTTGGAATCTCTCATTGGAGATGCCTTTACGAGGAGTGCACGATTAGATTTTTGAAATGACAATAATAATTTTCCATTTTAATTATATTTATAGTGCTCGTATGCGGCCTTCTCTCACAAAAATTGGGGTCACTCATAGGGCCTGATAATATCTCAACATGAAAAAAACTTGCATGAAACGAGTTCAACGTTATGTAGTGTTTCATTTCAATAATACAATGTCTTATAAAGTGAAACTAACAGAAAAAAATATTATATTATTAAACTGAAACACGATAGTATCAGTAAATTTGTTCCATATATGTCATTATCCCTATACAATAATTATTGTGTGTGCGCGGCCGCATATGTCATATGGGATGACATGCAATATGCACGCCACATTCACCATGCAAAAAAAAAAGTTGTGATTGTCACTTCCAATATTCACCTTGCAAATAGAGGGATGAGTACCGAAAGAATAGAGACGGAGCAAGTTTAGGGGTGGAAAAAAATACTGAAAATTCCAAACCTAACAAAAAAAATCTCAAACCGAAAAATCCCGAAAATTTTGGTACCCAATCCTGAACCGATCTTAAAATTTTGGTACGGAAATCGGTCTCACATTTTCATTCGTTCGGTAATCCCGAACCGAACCGAACCGAAATAAAACAAAATATATTATTTAATTTGAAATATATATTTGGAATTGTAACAGCCGTTGGATTTGGTTGAGAACTTGAGATTTAATCTCAACTGTTGAATCCAAATAGAACCCTCACTCAATCACTCTCTCTCGACCTCACCTCACCCTACTATCTCATTCTCACCAATTTATCTCAATCTCTCTCCTCCTCCTGATTTGCCATCTTTGAATTTGGCCACATCACATAAGTGACTCACCTCTCTCTCAACTGAACTCCCTGATCTCTCTCTCGACTTTTCATCCCTTACTAAAAAACACATTGCAGGAATGGCAGCAGCTCAGGTGATAGCATCGTCAATCCTCACCACGAGTTTGGCTTCGTTTAAAGGACTCAGACCTTCAAGCCTTAAGCCTTAAGCTTTAAGTTCACTCAGTCTCAGACTCTCTTTGTCTTTATGTCTCTCATTCTCGAATTCAAAGCTCAGCAGCCACCTACCCTTTCACAATCTAACTCCAACGAACTCTATTCACTCCGGCCACCACCACACCTCATGACTTCATCCCCCACCACTGATTATCTCCAGTCTCTGTGTGTGTGAGGTTTCAAATTAAGGTTAGGGTTTCAAATTGGGGCTTAGGGTTTTGAATTGGGGGCTCTGGTCAGGATGAGGACGCAGGTCCGTCTGACCATCTCTTCACTCTGTTTCTCTTTCTCGACCATTGATTCATTGTCACTCTCTCTTATTTCAATTTGGGTTTTTAATGTAGGTTTGGATGATTTCAATTTCAATCTGGATGATTTGGATTTTGATGCAGGTTCGGTTTTAGGAAATCCCGAAATACCGAAAATATTTCGAGAATCCCAAAGTTTTAGTTCGGGATCAGTCGTTGGATTCTTGTCCTGAAAATTTTCGGTTCGGGATTTAGTATGCCATTTTCAGTTCGGTATCCCATACCCAACCAACGCTAAGCAAACCTATCAGTCTTATAAAAGATATAAATAAGATATTTAAAACAGTTAATTAGAATTAGATGCCTCATTTTAGATTTTTCTAAATTAAACATTTGTTACTTTTCAACTTTTGATTAAAGTTGTAGACATCGAAATTTCGGTAAATAAATGTTGACCGATAAATCAAAGTGTCAACGCTCATGTATTACATAAATTTTACACGTAGCGTGTGACTCAACGAAAATTGAAATGAGTTGGAAAAGTCATCAAATAGGACACGTGTCAACACCTGGCAGAAACGACTTATTTCATCTGGGATATTATATTCAAAATTAGGCCTTGGAAAATTCTATAAATACAAGCCCATTTCATTCATTTGAGGGGAACCAATTCATATTACACCTTGAAGCTCTGAAGCTCTGAAACTCCAAAGCTCTCAAGCATCCAGGTTCCTGAAGAATCAAGAAAGCCTTCTTCGTTCTTCGTTCATCGTTCTTCCAAGATCAAGCCCCAACGGCCATTTGGATCAACAATCATCCACCAATTAAAGATCAAGCCCCGACGGCCCTTGAAGAAAGCACCATCGTTCATCATCCGTTCATTCAAGATCAAGCCCCGACGACCCTTGAAGAAAGCACCATCGTTCATCATCCGTTCATCCAAGATCAAGCCCAACGGCCCTTTGGATCAACAACGTCGGCGAATCCACACACATCCAACCGTTCTTCAAGATCAAGCCCAAAAGCCCTTGAAGATCTGTTCATCACTGTTTCTTCAAGATCAAGCCCAAAAGCCCTTGAAGATCCACTCATCACTGTTATTCAAGATCAAGCCTCAAACGGCCCTTGAAGAAACATTCATCCTCAAGATCAAGCCCCAACGGCTCCTTGAAGATCCGCTCAAATCCACCTTCAAAGATCAAGTCCACGGCCCTTTGAAGAAACTTCCAACAGTTCATCCAATATCAAGCCCCGACGGCCCTTGGATCAACGAAACATCCACAAATCAACACCTTACGGAGATCGAATCAGAGGATCAAAATAGAGAGAGATTGTAACCCAAAATCATCAAATACAAATATTTGTTTGTGCACGTCGTTTCTTGTCTCTTTCGTTTCAGGAATTTTCCGTGTTCACAACCAATTCATATTACACCTTGAAGCTCTGAAGCTCTGAAACTCCAAAGCTCTCAAGCATCCAGGTTCCCGAAGAATCAAGAAAGCCTTCTTCGTTCTTCGTTCATCGTTCTTCCAAGATCAAGCCCCAACGGCCATTTGGATCAACAATCATCCACCAATTAAAGATCAAGCCCCGACGGCCCTTGAAGAAAGCACCATCGTTCATCATCCGTTCATTCAAGATCAAGCCCCGACGACCCTTGAAGAAAGCACCATCGTTCATCATCCGTTCATCCAAGATCAAGCCCAACGGCCCTTTGGATCAACAACGTCGGCGAATCCACACACATCCAACCGTTCTTCAAGATCAAGCCCAAAAGCCCTTGAAGATCCACTCATCACTGTTATTCAAGATCAAGCCTCAAACGGCCCTTGAAGAAACATTCATCCTCAAGATCAAGCCCCAACGGCTCCTTGAAGATCCGCTCAAATCCACCTTCAAAGATCAAGTCCACGGCCCTTTGAAGAAACTTCCAACAGTTCATCCAATATCAAGCCCCGACGGCCCTTGGATCAACGAAACATCCACAAATCAACACCTTACGGAGATCGAATCAGATGATCAAAATAGAGAGAGATTGTAACCCAAAATCATCAAATACAAATATTTGTTTGTGCACGTCGTTTCTTGTCTCTTTCGTTTCAGGAATTTTCCGTGTTCACAAAAGTGCTTTTACTTTTAATTAAACTTTATATTCGAGGTACATTCTTAATTTAAGTATTTTATAAATTCTTTTAAATCCATTTCTATGTAAAAAAAAATGCACTCAATAATATTCATTAATTTATTGCTATTTTTATGGAATCTCATCCTTTCCTCAATTTAAGGATTCAATTATATCTACTGGGGTTCAAGATTAATTGGATGAAATATAGTTTTTCCAATTTCCAACTCAACATTTTATATAGATTATAAAAAAACAAGAGTTCATTTATAATTAAAATTGAGATGTAGACTAGACTGCCTAATTTCATGCAACTGAAAATAAATTTGAATTTTTTAACAACTACTTATAGTAGAAACGTGAACTAAGAGTTTTCACATTTTTATTTTTATATAAAATGAGTCCTTATTCCAATAATTAATTAATAAGAGTTGACAAAATATTTTTTAGTGCAATGTTTTAATGTGAAAAGTTATATTTTTTTGGGTTACACAACTTACACATAACGTACCATAAGTTTTGTACGTACCAAAATAGGGATAATACAACGTACTAATAACTTGGTACGTACTAAATAAAGAATTGCATAACGTACCAAAAGCAATATTTATAACGTACCAAAATACTTATACGTACCCAGATTAAATTTATATAACGTACCAATAATGTACCAAATGATTGGTACGTTATATTTAATATATATGTTTGGTACGTTATATTTAATATATGTGCATGTTATATTTCATAATTGTATGTTAATAGGATGTTTATGTGTTTTTAGAATTTAAAACAACAAATTAGTTGAATAAGAAAAATTCATTTTGAACGAATTATAATAAGATAAGATAGGAAGTTTGTGGTGATTTTAGAATATTTGTTATATTATTTTCTGAACTAGTTGGTTAATTAAATACAATAAAAATCATAATTTTAATTAAAAATTAGTAGAAGAATGTTTGATCAAAAGTTTAAAAGTTATAGATATTTGATTAAAAAAATTCAAATTTGAGGCATCTATATCAAAATGTCCCTATTTAAAAAGGTGGAACTGGTTTCATTACTTGCATGTATTTAATACAATCATTATCAAAATAATTGTGAACATCTATATGATTTACTTATTAATAGACATTCTTGGTCAACAAAAAACTAAGAAAAATAATATCATACTCTTTCATGCATAATTAAAAAAATATAGGAAAATAAATTCATAGGCATTAAAGTAAATCAAACAAAAATATGTTGTTGTTTTTTCTTACCTCACCCAATGTGTCTAAATAATAATAAAAAATCCATATTTTATCTCTCATACATTTCTCATAAACTTCTTGCTCTTCTATATTATAGTTTTTTATATTTACAAACAGATATATATCTAATGCAATTATTGTTTGACGGTCTAGATAATAATTGTGTTAGATACATGTAATTGTAACTGAAATAAGTATTATAGTTAAATCTTAATAATATATATATAATTAAAAAACACAAAAATAGAAAAATAAAATAAAGAATCAATAGCCCACCAGCCAGTGTAGGCTTTTCTCGCCGGAGAGAACATGAGAGAGAACACGAGAGAGAACATGTCGAACCGAAACTCTCACCCCCGGCCAGCCGGAAGCAAGGGTTTCCCAAAACCCCAAAAGGTCTTCGTCCCCAAGAATCCAGACCACAACAATCCAATCCCTCGAGAGCCCAATCCCAACCCCACGCTCTCCACCTCACTCCGGCAATCGCTCTCCAAGCAGCAATCCAATCCCGAAACTTCCCCCGCTGCTTCGGCACCGCCGTCGGGGAGCAGGGTTCGGATGGGGGAGAAAGGAGAGTGGGTGCCGAGCAGAGCTCAGGGTGGCAATTTCGTAAGTTACTTACCTCAGGACGAGGCGGTGGCGGCTGGGCTGGGCGCCAACGAAGGTGGATTGGACGCCCTGGAGTCGCAAAGAGTGGTGGATCTTCTTAACAGAGAGCTCTCTCGCTTGCTGAAGTTAAACCCAAAGGAGTTTTGGCGACAAGGTAAAATTACTGCTACGACATTTACATCTCGACTGGCAAAAGCTGGAAACTTCACATTGAATATTCAATTTATTGTTAACATCTCACTGTTTTTTGTTGATGGTGCACATTTGTTGTCAGTGGCTAGTGATGCATCGTTGCATGAATTTCTGGATAGCTTCCTACAGTTTAGGAGCAGGTGGTATGATTTCGCTCATCGCGGCGCCAAGGAATTGGTGGCGGGGGTCATTGTTGGGGAGTTCGAATTGAGCCGGCGTGTTTTTATGGTGTTATATCGAATGTAAGTCTGAAGTTGTAAGTCTAAGGTTGCAGCTGTGCAGCATCATATTCTGTTGTTGCATTGTTATTATCGCTTTTCCTATTCACTCTGAGTCATTGTAATGCAGATCTTCTAATAGGGATCCTGGCGCTCGTCTTGCTGATATTCTCAGTCCAAAAGATCATGAAGGTGTGTTCTGTCATTATGTATTCTCTTTAAATTGTTATTCATAAAGTTTGGCGGGCGGGATAATCCACTTTGTTAGAACAGGATTAATGTAACCCTTAAAGATTTTGGATCTTACTATGCATTACTTTCTGTCGGTTTCGTCCATAACATCATTTGCTTCCATATTTTTCTCCCAAATTTGTGCAGTATGGTAACTGATGTAATTCGTTAGAAATACCGTACCATATACATACATGAGATGGCTTTTGCGTCCATATTAGAGTTTGTTGGGTGCTTTTAGGTCTACCGTAGAAGTCTGCATCCATGTCCTATATTTGCATTCGAGTTGAATTTATCTCATTGGAGAAAATATGATTAGGATGGTTTTGGTTTGTTTAATATTATATCGTAATAACCGTTGTTCGCTAATTCCACATCTAGTTCTTTTGCAGGAGAAGAAGTTGCTGGGCTTGCCTACGTTGTTAGACATATGTGCTATATATGGCCATGAAAATGAAGATTTGACCAGAGTGCTGGTAGGGATTTTATAAATAGTGGCCAGTGCACTCTCTCTCACTCGGTCAGTCAGTCATTTTTGTTATTATGTTTTTCAGGTTGGCAATGCAGTGAAAGCTCATACTAGGATCCATGACAATTTGACTGCAGTTGCATCACATTTCCTTAGCATTGTCCAAACAATGTACCAACGTAGCAGCTCAGCCTTGGAGGTATATCGTCAAATCTTTTAAAGTCAAAAGTGACTGATTCAACCTTTTATTCCATTCACCCTGTTTAGTAAAGTCGGTTTTATAGTCGTAAGCGTTGCTACACCTCAGCGTTCAGGAAGCTTCGTGAAATAAATAATGGAACTCATCTGTCCATTAATAGTGTTGATCAAACTTTTCTGCCTATCAAATAATGGTTAACTCTATACTAGTTATGTATCTCTTTAATACACTTTAATTGGTTTTTACTGGAAGGATTTATAAGCACTCCTGATATCTTGTGCAGACCCTTTTTTCCCATGGAAACTCTGGAGTACATGGATCCAGCCGTCTTCTTGCTGATTTATTGGAAGTGAGTTGCTTTCTCTTCTTATTGATTGAACTTATTAGGACAACTGATTCCATCCTCATCCTCCCTCTACTCCTTTTCAGTACTTAGTTGCAATTTGAATTAATTCCTTCAAGAGATTTAGGGCTGGTTTGGTATTGCTGTGTGAGAATAAGCGGCTGTGAAAAAAATTAGCAGAGTGTTTGGTAAACTTTTTTGTAAAAGTGCTTTTGAAAAAAAAAGCAGTTTGATAGTGGGTCTTTTCATTAAAGGAGCACTGTAGCTCCGTGTGCTTTGAAAAAAAACCAGTTTTCCAAAGCTACAAATAGCAGCTTCAGCTTTTTCCTTTGATTTCAGCTTATTCTCACAGCAGTTTCCAAAATAAGCCATTATTTTTTCAGTTTACCAAACACCTAAAACCCTCACAGCTTTTTTTCATTGGTGTTTTTTTTTTAAGCACCTGACTCCCAAACCACCCCTTAGAGTTATAGTGGGTTTTAATTTGGATTTGTTCAGCTGCATGCTGTACAAAATTAAATTAAATTAAATTTTTAGAAAAATGGGGGATATTATTTATGGAAGTTGTTGATGTACAAACCGGAGGGGTCTTGGAACAACATAAATTCGATCGTGAATCTGCAAGAAAGTAAAGAACACAAAGATGTATCGTGGTTCACCCAAATGTTTGGGCTACGTCCACACTGATGTTGATATTGTTTCACTCTGAACGGTGAATATACAAGAAGACTAGAGGCAGTGTGCTCTCTAGCCTATTTTCTGTGTTTGCCCTCTCTGAGATGTTTTCTCTCTTCCCATGGCCTAAACCTTGACCTCTCATAATAAGGAGAGTGAGGAGTCCTTTTATAGAATAAGGGCTCCTCACTTATTACATATTTGCCCCTTTATTTATTACATAATTACATTTGAGTCTCCCGAATATTTATACGAGGTCTAAATACGGAGACCCTAAATATGGTACAAACAGTAGTCCCCCAAGTCTTCAATCAAGAGAATCTTTTGGCTGGAGACTTGAAATTTAGTCCATGTGTGGGCCGAAGTAACTAGATGTCGTCTAGAACTGATACTCAATATGAGGCGGTGCTCAATGTGAAATGATGCTCAACTAGAAGTAGCACATGTTGCGAGGCTACTTGGCAGGCGGCGAGGCGGTTGTTCAGCAGGCGGTGATGCGGTTGATGCTCGCGGCGAGGCGGTTGCTCAGCAGGTGGCGATGCTCTCTAATGATGGTGAGGGAGTCCCTTTTATAGAATAAGGGCTCGCTCCTCAATACATAAATGATGGGCTAGAGTTGATGCTCGCGGCAAGGCGGTTGCTCGGCAGGCGGCGATGCTCTCTAATGATGGTGAAGGAGTCTTTTATAGAATAAGGGCTCGTTCCTCAATACATAAGTGATGAGTTAGGAGTGATGCTCGCGGCGAGACGGTTGCTCAGCTGGCGGCGATGCTCTTTAATGAAGGTGAGGGAGTCCCTTTTATAGAATAAGGGTTCGCTCCTCAATACATAAGTGATGGGCTAAAAGTCTCTCTCTAATGAAGGTGAGGGAGTTCCTTTTATAAAATAAGGGTTCACTCCTCAATACATGAATAATGAGTGCTCTCTAAGGGAGTCCCTTTTATAGAATAAGGGTTTGCTCCTCAGTACATAAATAATGGGCTAAGTCCTCCACATATTTTTCATGAGGCCTAGTTGCGGAAGCCCAATATATGGTACATAGTGTAGTCCCCTAAGTCTTCAGTCAATAGAGTATGTTGGCTAGAGACTTCAAATTTAATCCATGTATGCCGAAGTGGCGGTTGATCAGAGGCAGTCTTTGTATACCATGCACTGAAGCTTTGTAGGTGAAGCTTTGAAAGTGAAGTTTTATAGGTGAGGCTTTGAAAGTGAAGCTTTGAAGCTGGAGCTTTTGTAAATGAAGCTTTGAAGTCGGAGCTTTGTAAATGAAACTTTCGAAGCTGGAGCTCTGTAAATGAAGCTTTGAAGCTGAAGCTCTATAAATGAAGCTTTCGAAGCTAGAGCTCTGTAAATGAAGCTTTCGAAGCTGATTGACATGAGTGATGCTCATGAATGTTTATGTTGATTGACATGAGTGATGCTCATGGATGTTGAGATGAATGATGCTCATGAATGTTGACATGAGTGATACTCATGAATGTTTATGTATGATTGACATGAGTGATGCTCATGTATGATAGTGATTGTCATGAGTGATGCTCATGTATGATTTCTTGCAGGACGGGTTGTACTTTTGATCACCTGGTTGGTGATAATAACGGCAGACTGTTAAATAATTTTGGAGTACTGGACGTAATTTTGATCACCTAGTTGGTGATAATAGCGGCAGACTGCCGAATAATTTTGGAGTACTAGACGTACATTTGATTACCCTCTGGTGGGGTTATACAGATGTCTCCAAAATATAAGAAAAGTAAATCATTAGAGATCATCATGAGCACGTGGCTCATCAGTCTATAAGTTGGTAGACTTCTTTAATCAGCAAAAATATTGATCAGTGGATCTAGTTGCTCAATAATTCCTGATAATAAATGACAATATAAGTACGACCGTATAATGAATAAATCAAATTGACAAAGTTTGTCAAGGTAAAATATTGTTTTGTGTGCTTTCTATGAATAAATGATTTATTCAGTTGTGTGGTAAATCACATGTTGTATAAATCAATAACGTGGTAGTAATTATGTGATATTAGAAATAATAATTATATTATTTAATCATAAGTCATCATGACATAAAAATAATAAAATTATTATTTTATAATTAGTCATCATGACACAAATAAAATAATAAGATATTAAATAAACAATGATATTGAGAAAACATAATGATGTTTGCTGAAAAAGAAAAGTAAAGTTTTCTTTATTTTTTTTCCTTTTGTCAGATGGCAGACGAAATAATGATAGAATTAATAATAGAGTGATGACAGATGGCAGACGGAATAAAAACTTATCTTTCTTTTGAATTTGGTGGTCTGTAGCTTTTAATAAAGCTTCCTGCACGTTCTAGCCTTGACTGTTCAACCAAAAGCAAAAGCAAAGACATCTTATCTTTCTTTTGAATTTGGTTGAACAGTCAAGGCTACATCTTGATCAAGCGGACCCTCATGGCGCCGTCTGTGGGAAACGACACAAAAAGCTATGTCGGTTCTCTTTCATTTTTTCATCTCACCACTGTGGAACCTCACCACTGTCCACTGTGGATCTGCAGAAACCAAAAAAAAGGTCGTCGTACCCAGTGCACAAGGCTCCCGCTTTACGCAGGGTCTGGGAGAGGTGAATGTCGGCTAGCCTTACCCCCATTTATGGAGAGGCTGCTCCCAAGTCTCGAACCCGAGACCTACCACTCATGGGTGAAGGCACTTGCCATCGCACCAAGTGCGACCTCTTATCTGCAGAAACCAAAACCCAGAAGAAAAAAAAATGCAATCAGGAAGCCGAGCAGTTTCAATGATGCGATCTCCGCTTCTTTGCCGTGCCGATCCTGGTCTCTCTTCGTCTTCCTCTGATTTCAAGCTCAGGCCGTGGACTTCAGTGTCGTTAGTCGATTCCGAGAAGGAAAGGGTGTCGGTTGTGATGTTCTTCATCCCTAAATATGAGGCAGATATTGGGCCACTCAGAAGCTTAGTATCCCCCCAAAACCCACCACTGTTCAAAAGGATTGGGACGGAAAAGTACGTGAACGATTTCTTCTCCCGCCATAGGCTTGATGGAAAATCGTATTTGGAGCAGATGAAAATCCAAAATGTTTGACTAATGGCTGATCGATATTTCTGGAAGGTCAGGGATGACAAAGGTGTACCCAAACAGTGCAAATGCCAATATTGTCCCTTCCTACGAGCCTTATAGGCTCAAAAGTTCCGGCTCCGACGATGAAACCGCGACGGTCCTCACGGTGTGGAAGAAGTCTTTGCTGCTCAACTGCAATGGGTTCACAGTGTTCAACCCTAAGAACCCCTACTGGTTCAAATGTGACCGATTCGTGTTATCTGCTGGACACGGTTGTATGTTGCAGTATGCTCTGCTCCACCTTGCTGGATACGACAGTGTCAAGTCACAGACATCCATCCACTTTCATCAAGTGAACAGCTAGAGAGAGACCACTAAATTCAAGGCTTGAACGTGCAGGAAGCTTTATCAAAAGCTACAGACCACCAAATTCAAAAGAAAGATAAGATGTTTTTGCTTTTGGTTGAACAGTTAAGGCTAGAATGTGCATAAAGCTTTATCAAAAGCTACAGACCATCAAATTCAAAGGAAAGATAAGTTTTTATTCTGTCTACCATACCATGTGCCATCACTCTATTATTAATTCTATCATTATTCCGTCTGCCATCTGACAAAAGAAAAAAAAATAAAGAAAGCTTTACTTTTCCTTTTCAGCAAACATCATTATGTTTTCTCAATATCATTGTTTATTTAATATCTTATTATTTTAGTTGTGTCATGATGACTAAAAAAGGTCGTACCCAGTGCACAAGGCTCCCGCTTTACGCAGGGTCTGGGAGAGGTGAATGTCGGCTAGCCTTACCCCCACTTATGGAGAGGCTGCTCCTAAGTCTCGAACCCGAGACCTACCGCTCATGTGTCATGATGACTAATTATAAAATAATAATTTTATTATTTTTATGTCATGATGACTTATGATTAAATAATATAATTATTATTTCAGATATCACATGATTACTACCACGTTATTGATTTATACAATATGTGATTTAGCACACAACTGAATAAATTATTTATTCATAGAAAACACATATTACAATATTTTGCCTTGACAAACTTTGTCAATTTGATTTATTCATTATACGGTCGTACTTATATTGTCATTTATTGTCAGGCATTATTGAGCAACTAGATCTACTGATCAACATTGTTGTTGATTAAAGAAGTCTACCAACTTATACACTGATGAGCCACGTGCTCATGGTGATCTCTAATGATTTACTTTTCTTACCTTTTGGAGACATGTATAACCCCACCAGAGGGTAATCATAAAAAAAAAATGGCAAAATGTCGGCAAGCCCAAAATAGTGGGCTGGAATGTTATGTGGAGGGGGAAGGCCCATATGCCCAAAAGAATCAGACCTTATGGCTTCAAACTCCAACCTCCATCCCTCCACTTAAGGTTCACCCTCTATTATCACCAACCAGGTGATCAAAAGTACGTCTAGTACTCCAAAATTATTCGGCAGCCTGCCGCTATTATCACCAACTAGGTGATCAAAAGTACGTCCAGTACTTCAAAATTATTCGGTAGCCTGCCGTTATTATAACCAACCAGGTGATCAAAAGTACAACCCGTCCTCCAAAACATCATACATGAGCATCACTCATGACAATCACCAACATACATGAGCATCACTTATGTCAATTATACACAAACATTCATGAGCATCACTCATGACAATCACCAACATACATGAGCATCACTTATGTCAATTATACACAAACATTCATGAGCATCACTCATGTCAATCATATATAAACATTCATGAGCGTCACTCATGTCAACATCTATGAGCATCATTCATGTCAATCAACATAAACATTCATGAGCATCACTCATGTCAATCAGCTTCGAAAGCTTCATTTATAAAGCTCCAGCTTCAAAGCTTCATTTACAGAGCTCCAGCTTCGAAAGCTTCATTTACAGAGCTCCAGCTTCGAAAGCTTCATTTACAAAGCTCCGACTTCAAAGCTTCATTTACAAAAGCTCCAGCTTCAAAGCTTCACTTTCAAAGCCTCACCTATGAAACTTCACTTTCAAAGCTTCACCTACAAAGCTTCAGTGCATGGTTACAAAGATCGCCTCCAAACAACTGCCACTTCGGCCCATACATGGATTAAATTTGAAGTCTCCAGCCAACAGACTATTGACTAAAGACTTAGGGGACTACACTATGTACCATATATTGGGCTTCCGCAACTGGGCCTCATGAAAAATATTTGGGGGACTTAGCCCATTATTTATGTACTGAGAAACGAACCCTTATTCTATAAAAGGGACTCCCTCACTTTCATTTGAGAGCACCCATTATTTATGTATTGAGGAGCGAACCCTTATTTTATAAAAAAGACTCCCTCACCTTCAGTAAAGAGAGATTCTTAGCCTATCACTTATGTATTGAGTAGCGAACCCTTATTCTATAAAAGGGACTCCCTCACCTTTATTAGAGAGTATCGCCGTCAGCTGAGCAACCGCCTCACCGCGAGCATCACTCCTAACCCATCACTTATGTATTGAGGAGCGAACCCTTATTCTATAAAAGAGACTCCTTCACCATCATTAGAGAGCATCGCCGCCTGCTAAGCAACCGTCTCGCCGCGAGCATCAACTCTAGCCCATTGAGGAGCGAGCCCTTATTCTATAAAAGGGACTCCCTCACCTTCAACGCCACAAGCCGAGCCAACCAAGGCAACATAAGCCACAAGCCAAGCAGCCTTGCAACATGTGCTACTTCTAGTTGAGCATCATTTCACATTGAGCACCGACTCATATCGAGTATCAGTTCTAGACGACATCTAGTTACTTCGGCCCACACATGGACTGAATTTCAAGTCTCCAGCCAAAAGACTTTCTTGACTGAAGACTTGGGGAACTACTGTTTGTACCATATTTCGGGCCTTCGTATTTAGACCTCGTATAAATACTCGGGGGATTCAAATGTAATTTGTAATAAATGAAGGGGCAAATATGTAATAAGTGAGGATCCCTTATTCTATAAAAGGACTCCTCACTCTCCTCATTAGAGGAGGTCAAGGTTTAGGCCGTGGGAAGAGAGAAAACATCTCAGAGAGGGCAAACACAGAAAATAGGTTAGAGAGCACACTGCCTCTAGCCTTCTTGTATATTCACCATTAAGAGTGAAACAATATCAACATCAGTGTGGACGTAGCCCAAACATTGGGGTGAACCACGATACATCTTGTGTTTTTTACCTTCTTGCAGATTCACGGTCGGATTTATGTAGTTCCAAGACCCTTCCGGTTTTGTGCATCAACAGAAGTTTTAGTAACCAAGTTTTTGCTATAATACAGCTAAGGAAACTCTTTTCATAAGGAATTCAAGTGAACCCTTTTGTTTTCTTCTGCGGGTTGGATCTATGATGTTTCTATATGATCATTACTGTTTTCTGCTTCAACTTTCAAGATATGAGGATGTTGACATACTTATGGTACCCTGTTTAAGATTTTTCTCCTTTCTTGGTAGGTTATGGACTTCATTAACGATGCAATTGTATCCATGGATGCTTTCCTAACTGCATACGAACCATCCGCTGTCTTCTTTTTGTGCCCTGTTGAAACCAGGTATCTTACCTTTGTTTAGCAATGGGATTTTCTTAAACTGTGATCTAAAGCTTGATTGGTAATGGCTGTACTCCACAGTAAGAACATGTGGATGCATAAGAAACTTGAGTTTTCCTATGGGCTTGGCTGTTTCATTCAACAATCAGAAGGTGTATCTTAGAATTGAGATTTCATCAGCATGTTTTGGTGGTTGTCTAGGAGTTTTTGTAGTGGAACCTGCTTGTTTGGGAAATCAAGTTTTTTTAGCAATAATGCTGTCAAAAGTTTCAATAATGATGAAATAATATATCTTTGCTTTCTCTTTCTATGCAGTCATGGGAACGAGGGATTACTAAGTACTCTAGCAAGGTTGCATGATTCATTGCTTCCATCTTTGCAGCGTGGGTTTCGAATAATTTCAGAAGACGGAGAAGATAAAATGGTGTCTAATATTGCTTTCAGTTTGAAGATGTTATCATTGAGAATTGTCAGATTTGGTTGGAAACTATTGGATTTATGCTATCTAAGTGATGATGCCTTCAAAGATAACCTCCCCATTCCGGCTGCTGCGGAGATGTTTCCAGCCAAAGTGGAGGATCTTTTCATTAGAGCAGATATACTGGTTCAAACTTTAAGAGAGATTAATGGAATTTCCGTATGTGCTCAGGAGAACCAGAATAGGCAAACATTTCTTCAAAACGTTGAAAAGAACTTCAACATTATGAGCAAAATGGAGAATTTACAAAATACTGGTGAGCTATTACATGCTATTACAGTATAGTGTAATTGTATGATTTTTTATTGGCTCGTTTGGTATAATTATGCTTGAAGAAGCAAATTTATATGTAGTCAGCTTTGTTTGTGCAGGGTGGATAATCATGGATGATGAGCAACTGGGCTACGTATATGTAATACTTACGTCTACTCAGAAACCCATAGTTACGCAGCAGCCCAGTACGAAAGCCGCTTTGACGAACAAAAAGGTGCAGATAGATGAAGATGTTGCAATTGTGGAGTCACGAATCAGTCAAATAAAGGACCTCTTCCCTGAATATGGAAAAGGTTTTTTAGCTGCTTGTCTTGAAGCCTATAACCAAAATCCTGAGGAGGTTATTCAGAGGATTCTTGAAGGAACTCTTCATGAAGATCTGCAGTCCTTGGATACGTCATTAGAGACGATGCCAACACCCAAGACTGCGACCGTTAGTAAGAACGATAAAGGGAAAGAAAAGCTAGTTGAGTTTACAGCACCACACGCCACTGGTACAGCAGCCGTTGTGAGGGATAAACAAAATGGTGGCCCTTTGGTTTCATCATCCTCATCACAAGGAAGGTTTGTTAGGAAGTCTAAAGCAGACATGCCTGACACTGATACACTGGATGACAGAAATGAGAAATACATTGCAAAAACTGCTGCTCTTATTTCACAGTTTGAGTATGACGATGAGTATGATGACTCCTTCGATGATCTGGGTCTGAGTGTTGCAGATTCAGGAGTGGGGGAAAGCGAGATATTTAGTCAAAAAAGCAGCTCAATTACGGGTGGGCCGTGGGAAACACAAACTGGAAGTTCATCCCAGGATGCAGCTAATTCCAAATGGGGCTCCAGAAAGAAGCCCCAATATTATGTCAAGGATGGTAAGAATTACAGTTACAAAGTTGCAGGTTCGGTTGCAGTTGCAAATGCTGGTGAAGCATCATTAATTACTGAAGCACAACAAGAAATGATTCATGGCCTTGGTCGTGGCGGCAATCTTCCTCTTGGCGCGGTTAAGAAGCTGACAGAATACTCGGAGGAGCAAGACAAACAATTTGACAATTCTCAGGCCGAAGAGAGGGGTCAGATGGATGGGAGAGGGAGAGGGTTTAGTGGGAATGCTAGGGGCCGAGGAAGGAGAGGTGAGGAGCAAGATAATAGACAAAACGAGAACGGTGACGGTGAAGACGGAGAGAATGCCGGAAATCAAAGGGGGAGGAGGGGAAGGAGAGGAGGAGGCAGAGGGGGAGGGGGAAGAAATAATTTCAGGAAGGACCGGGCCATGAATAAGCACTTTTCTGGTTTAGGTGGCTTCTAGATACAATAAAATTGCACGGACATGAATCCTACGATATTATCTTTTCGATTTCACAAACTGATTAAAATAGTGAGTTCCACCTCGGTGCTACGTAGCATTAGAAACATAACATAATCCATTTAAAAGAATGGAACTCTAATAACAAACTCAATAAGGAACTACAAAATTTTCTGTCACAAATGACTGATAGCCTTATCCAACCACCACCAATTACATTACCACAAAATGAAATAAGATTGTTTTAAATTCGTCTACTAAAAACCGATAAAAGATAAGCACGTGAATTTTTTTTACGCATCGTCCCCCAAATTAGCTGCAAAGCGGCCGATATTTTTACCCTGCGAGCACACAGAGAAGTGAAAAAAAGGTTAGAAGGAAAGTATAATTCAAGAGCCAGCATGTTCACCCTGAACACGTTGAAGCAAAAGCGTTCACAAGCATACCTCGGATAACATTCGCTGCTTGTTAAGCAGCTGGGTCCTGGCCTTGTTTTGTACCGAGTTCGGTGACTTAAACATCCTCTGTAACCACGACACAACATTAATGAATGACTAGAAAATTAGCCACCAACAAAAGAACACCTGCTGCAGACCTATGGAATATCAAAACTAAATTGGAGTGGTTGTAAGAACAAACCTTTTCACTACCAGATAGACGATGTTCAGATTCCAACAGATTCTTTTTCTTTGGATTGAAGCCAAGAACATCCTGGAGGAGTTCATTTTCCTGTTTCAGAAGATGTATTATTCCATTAGCCTTTGCATAACCAAAGAGGAATTATACCGGCACGATCAAGAATAGATATGAATTTATCTGGTAAAATGATGAAGAAATCATATCTAGGGGCAAGGAAAGCAACCTGCATGTGCTTGATAAAACCTCCTCCAAGAAAACGCTTCAAAAAGTTCAACTGTAAATGTTTCAAAACGAAAACGAGTCAATGAATAGAAATGATTAAGTAAATAAAAATTTGAATTCAAACGCAGGGAGAGAAGAGGAGGCATGAGAGGGGACCTGTATCATCTGCGACCACGTTGATGTCTGTAGTGATTCACCACCAATCTTTATCGAAATTTCAGGAGAATAACCATCCTAAATTGAAGAATAAGATCAGTATACAGGATCGATAAAATTAAGCATCCATTTTAATCACAAGGGTATAAATATACCTCAAAATATTCCAAGATATCCCGAAACGTGTTCCGCTGACTACTAAGATCTTTTTTAGCAGAACTTTTGCCACCTGCTTCGGCTGACAGGTTTCTGGCTTGATTAACAATCTTCGCTTTCAATCCTTGTATATGTACATATTCCCGAGATTTGTTTCCTACTTCAGTTGAGCCATCACTTGATGTTTTAGCGCCAGCAGTGAACTTCTCTAAACTTCCAATCTCAAAAATTAAAGCCAAAGCTTCACCAGCAGCCATACGTATGGACCGGTCATCCTTATCTAGCAGACTAGATAAGTATGTTATGGACCTGCATTATTGGCCAGAAAATAATAGGGGGAGTTATTATAAACGACTCAACGTCAGAACTGTTATAAGTTTCTGTGCTGCAAAAGTATTCACACTATGCAGGTCTTGTATTCCACAAGGTTGCTGCATCAGCCTGGTTGGAGCCAAAGCCTTAGTACATAAACGGATGTGGTTCGAACCATAGATTAACATGCAGACCAATCCTTATCAAACAAAAGAAAAGCAGGAAAAATAGGTCACTGATAAAAATTTGCTCACTCTTGCCAGTCTTTCGGATTAAGATTCCAACCCTCTACAGTTGTAAGAAGAAAGGACCATGCAGACACCATGGTGGTTATTACTGCTGCTGACAGTTTAACTGCAATCACCTAAAAAAGTTAAAGAACGGAGAACAGTCAAATCATGAAACATTACCTTCACCAGGCCCATAAAAGAAAATAAATAACGGCGTGCTCGCGAACTTTCTGGAAATATAGCTGGAACATGCTTGCTTACATTGGAACTCTGTTTTGGATGAACTACTTGCCACATAATTTGCATTGACTTTTCTGTTTGCTCTGGGTCACTACCACCAACAAAAGTGATAATAGCTAAACACTCCAGTAACTGCAATTAAAAACCAAATTGTGTGTTCAGAAAAAGAACAACAGGTTCAGTATCATGATATGTCCAACAAGCAGAAAGCCCTTGAAGCTAAAGCCTAAAGAAGTATGATATCGCTACCGCTGATGTCTTTGAAACTTCAGATCCAGATTTGAAAGCCTGTGAAATCACAGGTACTGATTCTTCCAGTATTTCCTGAGCATTGTCTCCACATCCAACAGTCAAAGCCAATAGTCCTACAAGCACACATGAAAAGATTAAAAACTCATTTTGATACTTGGGGGAGAAGTATAAGAGTGGGAAAGTAGCAAAGGACTAACCGATCACATGAGACGCCAAACATATCTCTTTTGAGGAACCCTTTTTGATGCAATTCAGACACTGATGCAATAACGTTGCAAACCTGATGAACAACAAATAAGTTTTATGAGAATCAATGCAAAATACAAAAGGTAACAACTAAGGCATCCTGGGTCTTAGGAGCATAATTGAACACAATCAAATGCAAGTGCTTACTTCTTTTCCACAAACTGATGTTGCAAGTTGCTATTAAACGAGTCAATAATTGCTGACAAAGCTTTTTCTCTTGATGAACCCCTGCACATACACAGAGTTTAACATTTTAATAAGCACAATGGGAACGATTAAACACGCTTTTTCCTCTCTTTTGCCGGCTATTATTAGTATCATTATAGAACATAATGATCAAAAAGTGAGTATATACCTCTTCTCATACAAAGCATCTACAGCTTGGTCGAGTAAACTATCCCTATCCACTTGCATATCTTCATTCACAGACACCGATATATGATCGGAGCGCATAGTTGACGTTGAACTCACGCTACTATTATCATCATCGCTGTCCATCATCGCAGCATTCTTACGCTGAGAACTACCTGCCAATGCCAAAATCCACACTAACCTCAACACCAGAAATTCCACAATTCCTATCCATCAAGCCTATCTCTTTGGAAAAGAAATTAAAAACCCACATGTACTATGAGCTCAATCAAACATTAAAATCAGCAAAACCAAAACTTGTTGCAATAATTGGAACCAACCAAAAATTAATAAATTGCAAGCAAATTTGGGATCTCAAGCAATCAAACGAGCAACTTCCAATTAAAATTAACGAATTGAAACATAAGAAATTATTAGAAATAAGAAGACCCTAATTAACCACACACAAAAAATTCAAATTGAAAAGTTAAAAGGGATGAAGAGCCTTACGTTTCCCCATAACTGTGAATCGTATGGGGGATCCTTACTATACTTTCTAAATCCCTAGTGCGCTTTCTCCGTCAGAAAAATTTACAAGGGCGACTGAAAATCTTAGAAGGAGGAAACGGAGGAGGAGAGCGCTGCCAAAGAGAAGAAAATCTGACGAGATGAGCAAAATCGAATTGGTCGGAGACGAGAAAAAACTGCGATTCAGAAAATCCCGAGAGCAATTCAGCCATTAATAGAATTAGGGTTTCCTGATTTGGGGCTAAAATACCTCTTTCCGCTTAGAAATCAAAATTTGGGGAAAATTGAAATCTGGAACATTTGATTTCGTAAGGAGCCAAGTTTCGTGCTTTCGCATTTGCTTGGTGGAATTTTAAAAAGGGAATGTTTAAGTTTGGATGCAAGGGATATTCGGGTGCTAACATGTGTAAATCAGGTTCACGGAATCGATAGATTTTTCAGTATGATCGGTACACATAATGTTAAACCACGTGTTTCTAAATAAATAGTGGGATATGTGTGCTAAAAAGTTAATAATTTAAAAAATAAAATTTCTCACAATTCCTATTAAAACACATGGTGTATCACTTGTGTTCCTGTTACAACTAAAAATTTCTCTATGAAATCGTATGGGTTACGACGTGGCGCGTTGTGAACCGCTCAATTTGATGACGCTTGTGATAAGATTATGGGGTTGGAGTTGTTCCACCCGCGAGTTTGGAGAGAGCATTTTTGCCGGGCACCATATGTTATAACAATTATATATATTTCATAATACACCTAATTATCTTAATTTTGACATTAAATGTTACATTTTCAATTTAAAAAAAAATAACCAAAGTTAAGTGAAATTACACATGTCAAATGATTAGGTGTATGTAGTAAGCAAAAATGCTCCTGAGTTTGGAAGATGGCAGACCACCAGGAGAGAGATTAAATCTTGCACCCAAATTATTGAATGACATGTATAAGCTTAATTTTATTTATTTATTTTGTTGTCATAAACTTAATATGTGTCCGTGAATAACTAGAGTCACATATAAGTGAAGCACATGTGATATGTGAGTTTTGAAAGAGACACGTGACTGAAGCAAAAAGTTTCCTTTCTGGTTGGAAACTGCCTCTTGGATGAAGTAGAATTCTCTCCCTTACTATTATCATCTTCCCTATCCTTCTCTCACATATTGACGTGAACCGTAACCGTTCAAGTACGAGGGAAGAGATAAAAAGAAGAATTAAGAAGGCGTGATTCAATCCAAGTCTGCTTCTTGGCCATGGTTGAATTTTAGTGTGATGTTCATACGGTTCACGTGGTCGTATTACAATTGATTTTATATATGACATGACGTGATAATTTACAAACACACGTTCTACAGCCAATAGTTCGTGGACACGTTGGTCACTTGGTTAAGTTGTGGTTGCGATTGATACGATGTACCACAACACGCAACAGGCAACACGCAAAACTCAACGTCGACGATGCAGCCTGAGGACGAAACAAAAGCAAAAATATTGGGGTTTTTTGGGCCGAACAGCCCAACCAACTTGGATTTTGGACATCGGAGCGAGATTACTTGCTCGGACAATATGGATTGGACAAAATTCAGGAGGATCCCTCTTGCGTATTTTGAGCAAAAACTACAAAAATAATTGAAAATAATTTATGCTCCAAAAAATAAGATATATCATAACATACTAAGAAATCTTTCGTAACTAATATAATTATAATATTATGAGAGTTAGATACAAGGACTTCCACGAAATAGGTATAACACTAAGGCTGTACCGAGAATGACATTGTACCAAAGCTAATACTCACTCCAATTTATAAAAAGTTCAAATGCATAACAATGTGCAATTAATTACTTTTAAATACCGTCAAATATCATTCTTATCTTGTAAAATCAACGACATGTTCGTTCAAATGTTATGTACCACATTTTATTTTAAATACGTCACATAAAAAGTGCTTCTAATCATAAGCACTTTTTGTTAACTATGTACTCGTTTGGATGCACTCTTAAAATAAATAAAAACGTTTTTGGTAAAAATATTCTCTAAAAGTGCTTTCAGTCATTTTAAAATCACATTCAAATGAAACCTAGGCCAAATTCCTATAGGCTCTGGACAAACAGATATTCATCCATAACAATTCCCATTTCACATTTCCGTTGAATCTGCAACCGTTAAAACGTACGGTGTCACATCATTGCTAAACTACCCCATTTCGTCTCCATCTCAACCTCTCCAGTCTTGCTGGTCAACCATTTTTTTTCACTCCAAATCTCGGATTATTCAGTCCTGGGATTATATTATCCGACTCTGTTCGCACTAGATTTTCTTGGTGGAAATGCAGCAAACAGTTAGAAAGGAAAAAAATGAAGAGAAAAAGAGACGAAAATGGTGATCCTTTATCGCGGGACCTTTCTTGCCGAGAAAGTGACAGCTTTTTCTTCAACGGAGATTGTGGAGAAGACAAACCAATCCTCAATCTCAACAACTATTGTGATGGCTTTGCACTGGAAGAAGACCACTTGCAGAACTTAATTCTCAGAGAGATCGAATTTGGGTTCGAGAAAGACGAAGATTTGGTGATTCCCATTTGGGTTTTGAACGCTCGAGTGGAATCCATCACATGGGTTCTCCAAGTTAGTCTCTATCTAATCTCAAAAACCCAATTTCTTGTTTTCCAAGTTTCGATCCAAAAAGTTGTTTCGAATGGGAATTTGATTGTGTTCCTGTCATTGGTGTTTCTCGGATTTCAGAGAAGAAGGGCTCTTGGATTTCATCCCAGAACAGCATATCTGTGCATGACATACTTTGATCGGTTCATTTCCCTGAGACAAATCCCTGTAAGATTTAGTTTTCCCCTTTTCGGGCTTTGTCCAAACGATAATGCCAATGTGTTTTGTACATTTGTATTCCATTCAGTGTTTTAAATAGCGATTGTGTAACGACGCGGTTCATGTGTTTGCAGGTTAATAATAAAGAAGCTGTGGTTAGATTACTTTCAGTGGCGTGTCTATCTCTGGCTGCAAAGATGGACGAGCAGAACATTCCATCACTGTCACAGTACGAAGTCGAAAATCCTCACCTTTTTGAAGTAAAACTGATTCAGAGAATGGAGCTTACGGTGTTGGGAGCACTGGAATGGAAGATGAATATGATTACACCCTTCTCGTTTATCGATTACTTCGTCTCCAAGTTGTGCCAAGAATCTCTATCTGATGTAAAATCCAAGATTGCAGGCCTCCTCCTTTCCATAATCACAGGTATTTCTATTTCTATTTGATCACTTAATTAACTGTGAGTTGATTTAGATGGTTAGTTAATTACGTTTTAATGTTAATGTAGAGATTAATTCAATGCATCAACGACCGTCCGCTGTAGCAGCCGCGGCCACTTTGATGGCATTGGATCAGAAACTAACAAAAGAAGCATTGGAATTAAAGATAAACTCTGTATCAGAACTGAAATTTTTGGAAATTGTGAGTCTTTTTTTTAGCCATTTTATCATTAACTAGTTGATGTTCATGTAGATTAAATGTTGGGACTTGCGGGCCTTTTATGTAGCCTAAAATTAGATTTTGATTGATGGGTTTGATCGATCTTCGGGTTTTTGGCCTTCTTGTTACAGGAAGCTGTGATTTTCTGCTACAATCGAATGCAGGAGAAGGAGCTGAAGAGTTTGAAGGACTGATCGATCCCAGTAAATGTTGTAGATAATTCTTCAGTTCCAGCAGAGAAGTCTGTAAAAACCAATTGATCACTCATGCAGTTTGATTCGAGCCCCATGGGTGGATGTTGTAGAGAATTTTTCAGCTACATCAGATTACATTAGAGAAGAGTAATTCTGTTCTGGTGTAGAAATTCCAATGGTGGAGTGGAGTTACTTTGAGGAAAGAATCTTCAGTTCGGGCGCTCGCTAGGGCAGCAAACACAAGGGGGTGGGAGAGACTTAAATTCGGAGGTAGGATGCCTTGTATTGTATGTGCGGTTGAATGGTCACGTCGTCCGTAAGATTTTCTTTGTTTAACACAAAAATTAAATCGAGTACAGATAAACCGAGTTGTATAAATACAATCTAGTTCGAGTATCGTTTGGGCATTTTCAACGAAGGTTGAAAACTTGAAGCCGGTGAAACTGACTGTTAATCTGAGATGCCGAAGCAAAATATGCTCTCGGGAAAACAATGCAGCAAATTAATATGAGAAATGCTAGGATCAATCGCGCACACAAGTCTATGCCCAAACACCTAGCATTCATGTTTGTGGTACTAAATCTAATACCCTTCTATATATAAGTTAATAAATTGATATACAAACACTGATATTCCTAAATTAGAAACCCTAATTCTGTTAATCTGTAACTGTCAAAACGGTTTCACGTCTCTGCATTCACTTTCACTACAAATATATTCAGTCCTATACAGTCTTTGCTGGTCAACCATTTTCTCTCCAAATCTTTGGCTTCAGTACTGGGTTGACTCACTGAGTTCATATCATTTGATTCCATTTCTACTAGCTTTTCCAGAGCTTTCTTGCCAAGAAAGAAACAATGGACGGTGGCAATGACGATGATCCTTTATCGCCGGACCTTTCTTGCCAAGAAAATCCTGAATTTTTGTACGATGAGGTGCCAGTTGAAAACCCAGATGACGGCATCAACAACTTAATCGACATAGAGATCGGATTCGGGTTCCAGAGAGATGAAGCTTTGATCATTCCCAACTGGGTTTTGGAAGTTCGATCGGAATCCATCACATGGGCTCTCAACGTTAGTCTCAAAACTCCAAAACCCCATTTCTTGTTTTCGAAATTTCGATCCATTTGAACTAACGTTTGTGAAGTTTCAGTCGGGAGTTTATTCTGGTGTTTCTTGAAATTCAGAAAACAGCAGCATTTGGGTTTCAATCCTCAACAGTAGTATACTTGTTCGTTACATACTTCGATCGGTTCATTTCTCTGACGTCCATCGCCACGCCTGTAAGATTTTGTTTACATTTTGATTTAATTAGAAATTTTATTAGTATTAATGAATTGATTAATTTTTCTTTTTTCTGCAGATTGTAGAAGAAAGACCTGAAATTAGATTGCTTTCGGTGGCCTGCCTTTCGTTGGCGGCATGGACGGAGAGGATGATGCTCCCACCGCTGTCACAACACGAAGACGGAGATTACTTCTTTGCAACGGGATCTATTGTACAAAAGGCGCACGGGGTGGTGACAGCATTAGGATGGGACATGGATATAATCACACCCTTCGCGTTTCTCGATTACTTGGTCTCCAAGTTATGGCAAGAATTTCCACCAGATGTGAAATTTCAGATTGCAGCACACCTCCGTTCTGTAATGACAGGTATTTCTGTTATTTACATGGATTAATTGATCACTTAATCAATTAATTTGTTTTTTTTTTTGGTTGATTTAGATGGTAATTACGAATTAATTACGTTTGTTCTTGAACGTTAGAGATCAATTTAATGCATCATCGGCCGTCCGCCGTAGCAGCTGCCGCCACCTTAATGGCATTGGATCAGAATTTAACTAATGAATCATTGAATGTCAGGATATCGGTTCCTGATTTGAATTTTTTGGAAACTGTGAGTTTTTTTGGTTCGTTAATTAATCTCATTAGTTGGTTAATCAAATGGATTAAAGACTGGATTTTGCTTAATGGGTTGATTAATCTTGGACTTGTTGGCCCTTGTGTTGCAGGACGCTGTGTTTTTCTTGTACCATCTAATGCAGGAGCGGTTAGGTGGTTGAAAGTAAATAACCCAAAAGGTGCAGTAAATGTTGTAGAAAATTCTTCAGTTACAGCAGAGAAGTGATTCTGTTGATAAATAGTAAATAGTAAATGGGAAAGAGAAGAGATGAGGTGCCTTGGTGAGATTTCATGCGTTTGTGTTGCATGTTGGCCATCAAAATTCAAGAGAGTTTTGTAAAGATTTGATTTGTTTGAATGTTTGGGGTATGTTTTTCTAGGCGGGCCCTACTATGTTCTTCCTTATAAGCATTTTGGTTGGTTGGCTGTGTAGTGCTGAGGTGTCAGCAAACCCAAGACATTGTGGGATCAATAGGTTTTTCTATGCTAATCATATTTTGACAAAGTTAATTAATGGTTACTTTTTAATCACGACGAGATGGTCCAATAGTTGGGAATGAGTTCCAGATCCATATTCATCCGGCACATCCTAAGTTACAATCCTAACACAAGTGAATTGCACGGTGATGGTTAAGAGGAGGCTAAAATGCTTTTGAGTCTTCTCGACCTCTGGAATGGTAGACTGCCGTGATAAAACCATCAACTGGTCTCCTTTTTATTAAAAATAAAATAAAAAATTAATTGTTCCTTTTCTAATTAATCAAACTTTGAAATTTAGATCGAATACAAATATCCTCTTATGATGTCATTTTCACACAAAACTATGTACGTAACCGGAGTGTATTCTCACATTAATATCATTATATCACGTGACGCCTCCGTTCAGTGTCATTTAGCCTTGAATTTGCTAGCTGTTCGACTTTACAGAATCGAAAGAATGATCTTTGAAATGATGCCATAACAAAACCTCCATCGGTAGGCAAGCGTAGAAGTACCTATTCAAGTTCCCAGCCGATCTCCTCTCTCGCTTACACGGGGATGAATTTCAGAGCTGCTGACACCGGCATGCCAAGGAACCCAAGCGCAACGCTAACAAACCATTGCTTCAAACTTAGAGGATATGTGCTTGCGAATGTACCCAGGAACTCGATGATTATGATTTGAAAGATAACAGTGGCAGAGAGGACAGACACGAAAACGTAGTTCTGCGTTATGCCCTTGAAGACGTTTATCTTCTCCATTTCCCTCGAGCTGATCTCATTGAAAACCTGAAGAAGGAAACAGCGTACGAGGGTGAGTAGTCTTTCCTGAATTCGAATTCTACTGTTTCAAATACTCCGATTCATGGACTAACGCAATACGAGTAAATCAATCCCCCGATAATTCATAATTACCTGACAAAACACAAATGAGTTGAAGATAAGGGTGTTCAAGATCAAATCAGAGTCTGGGCCGACAACATGGAAAGCTTCTTTTCCTCTGGTCTGTAGAAACCATAATATCACAAACTGATACAGGGACTGCCCGAGGATATTCCTCCACATCACATTAGTGATGAAGTTTCCTGTCCTACCAACTGGTGTTCTCTTCATCAAATCATCATTAGGCGGCTCAGTGGCTAATGCAAGGGCTCCTAGAGTGTCCATGATCATGTTGACCCAGAGAAGCTGTACAGCAGTAAGCGGTGTATTTCCTATGTGCGTTATCAACCCCAAACCAAAAAGTGAGCCACAATATTGTCATGAGAAAGAAAAAGAAACTTAAATAAGAAAGAAAATGTCAGTGTGCTTACCGGTTAAACAGGCAGAAGAAAAGTTGACAATAAGTGCAACCACATTAACCGTTAACTGGAACTGAACAAATTTCTGTATGTTCAAGTACACTGAACGTCCCCATTTGGCGACAGTCACAATTGTAGAGAAGTTATCATCCAGAATTATCACATCAGCACTTTCTTTTGCTACCTGAGATGATTAGCATGCGCTTAATTATCTTAATATCAAAAAGGTTCAACACATGAGAAGAAGAGAGTAAACGACCCTTCCTTGGGCAAAGGAATCACTTCTTTCTTGTATTATCCATATTTAACCTAATATGATTTAGTCTCTTACCACCACCACCACTTTCCAACCCAACCTTTTTGCAGCCTTCTGATACCTCAATTTAGTAATAAGCTCATCAATCAAAATAGAGATGGAACTTTTCTCTAAAAACTACCTACGAAGTAAAAGAGTTGTCTGTCTTTAGCATGTTATATCTATAAAAAAAAGGAAAATCATCTGTGAAAATGTGTGACTTTATGATTTGAGAGAGTGAGAGAGAGGCTTTTATTAGGACACAAAAAGGAGCAACATCATGGTAAATACCTCAGTTCCAGCAATGCCCATTGCAAGCCCTATATCAGCTTCATGAAGTGCTGGAGCATCGTTTGTACCATCACCTGTCACGGCAACAACTTCTTGAAAAGTGGTCCTTAGGTGTCTTACTAGGGTATGCTTATCCATTGGTGAAGATCGAGCCATAACCTGATCAGATGATAATAAATTAACTAAATGTTTCTGTAACAGCTCACTGGCGGTATTTTTGAAATTTTGATTACATGTTTCCGTGTAAGTGTCTTTCCAGAAAAATAAGACCGTACCTGAAGTTCTGGAATAATTTTTTGCAATTCCTCCTCACTCTTCTCACGAAATTCTGGGCCTTCAATTGCCAAACCCCCATCGGTCAAAATTCCACATTCTATTGCAATTGCTTTTGCAGTGTTTATGTTGTCTCCAGTAACCATTCTGACTGTAATACCAGCAGACCTACAAATTGCAACGGACTCCTTGACACCAGGACGAACTGGATCTTTGATACCCACAATGCCTATACACGTGTACCCTGAGGCGGGAATAGGACTTTCAGCTGAGAACTCATTGCCAACCTCCATGTATGCAAGGCAGAGAGTTCTAAGGGCTTCACTAGCAAAACGTTTAATGATGCCACTGAAAAGATCAATGGATGCTTTATCGAGTGGAACAACCTCGCCATCTGGGCCCATGAATTTGTCACATGCAGCTAATATTATCTCAGAAGCACCTTTAGTGTGCACCCGGAAGCCACCTTCAGGAAGCTCTAGAACAACACCCATTCGCTTCTTATGAGAATTGAAGGGCTCAATTTTAACAACTTTTGATGCTTCCCGTTCTGCCTTGCAATCACCGCCAAGCAACATCCCAAATTCCAAAATAGCAGTCTCAGTGGGTGTTCCAAGTAACTCAATCTTGCCATCTTTGTTTTTAACAACTTCTCCTCCAGTGTTGTTAAAAATAGATTGAAGTATGAGTCTCAAACCAGCGCCAGGAACTATGGAGGCCAAGTTAGAAGCTTCCTCAGAGGTTCCCACATCTCTGATTTTCCCACAAATGCAAGCTTTCACAACAGTCATGTGGTTAGTTGTTAGTGTCCCAGTCTTGTCACTGCAGATAGTTGTGGCTGATCCCATTGTCTCACAAGCGGCCAAATGCCTGACTAGTGCCTTATCGTTCATCATCTTCTTCATGGCAAAAGCAAGACTCAATGTCACAGCCAAAGGCAAACCTTCGGGAACAGCAACAACTACAATTGTAACAGCTATAGCAAAATATTCCAAGATTTCCAATGCGTCATCTCCAGACCAGATCAAGTGGGATCCTTCTTGAAGCTTGCGGCTGAACAATCCTTGAACCAACACAGAAAATGTCACAACAGCAAAAAACAGGCCTATTTTCCCAATGATGCTTGCCACACCATTTAGTTTAACCTGCAAGGGGGTTTCGTCATCTCCTCCTTCACTGAGAGTAGCCATCAGTTTACCCCACTGGGTTCTCATTCCAACCGTAGTTACAAGCATCTTGCATGATCCATCTTGAACTTTAGTTCCAGACAGGAGAAAAGGATGATCAGAATTGACTTTAACCGGTTCACTCTCTCCAGTTAAACTGGATTCATTTATCAGCACAGAAAACCCAGAAACAAAAAGTCCATCAGCTGGGACCAGATCTCCAATAGAAAGATGAACAATGTCACCAGGAAGTAGTTCATATATGGACAGCTTCTGTCTGAATCCATCTCTAGTAGCCTGAACTGTAATTTTTTTCTTCTCCTTCTCCAAGTCCTTGAACTGCAGGGATTGCTTATAATCACTAGTTGCAGTGACAAATACAACAAGCAAAATGCTCGCAACAATTCCAAGTCCATCGTGGGCACCCTTTGGCCAACCTTCTGTCATTATCCCAACAAGCAGAGATACAAGGGCACAAAATGCAAGTATCATGAGGGTAGTGTCTTGAAGGGCTTCCCACACATAAACAAGAAATCCACGGGATGGTTTTTCAGCAAATTTATTAACTCCATATATTTCTTTTCTCTTATGCAGCATTTTCTCAGAAGTAGAAATTCCATTGATACTTGATGTTCCAAGCTTGTCTGTGATAGTCTCCACACCACCATGACTTTTCAGCTTTTTCACATCACGGCCTTCAACAATCGATCCAACCTCATCAGCACAAATTTGAAACCCCGCAGCTTTGACTTCCTCAGGTACGGTATAATCACTGGGCAAACTTAAGCCTGCACACATTGAAGGTTGAAAACCAAATAAACATACAAAACAGATAGAAATATTGTTTTTAAATTTACAGTATAACCAACTTCAGGACTGAGTACGTTAAGATTCTAACCATGGATAAACTGAAGCGCAGCTTGTGAAACCAAAACTGCAACTCTAAACTTCTCCTGTTATTTCCACCGAAGAAGAACAAAGGACAACACAGTGAGAAATAAAACTTTTCTTTTACAAGACATCAAAAGATATATTTTCTACATAAAATATGCTCATGAATATAAACGTTTACTAGTTACGACCCCCATTAAGTACAACGGATATCTGCCCAATTTCTGTTTAAGGAAGACGGTAGACCTTAATTCCATAGTACAGCAACTACGGTTCACCATACATGGTTCAGAAAGCTGTTAAATCCTTTTACGCATTATCGTAGTATTACATTCCATATCCCATTAATCAAACCCAGTTACATGTATTTACTTGGTCAGTGTTTTCTTTTCGACATTCCGCAAGATGAGACAATACAAAATGGCAATTTCAAGCTGCAATGGATCTGCGAACAGCATGGCTAATTCACCATGCACCAGAAACAAGTAATCTCAAATTTCAGACAACACTGAGTCCAGAATTTTTCCCTCCCTTGGGTAAACCTATCATCGAAATATTTTCGAATACGGAGATGTGATTTTCCTGGCAATTAAAGCATCTCCTCAGGATCTGCCCCAACTTTCTATATACATTACACTTGTTAAAGCATGTAAACCAGCTGAAGTGTAAATCCACAAGCACGCAGGAAAGGAACACTAATTAATTAGAATTACAGATTAACTGTCCAAATTATAAGATTGGATCGATTGTAGCACTAGGATCAAAGGCAACTAACAACAAACAAAAAACACTAAAAAATTCCAAAAATGAAAATTTTCTCAGGAACCAAACAGGACATAAGAAAAAAGATAGAAAAATAAACAAAAAGAGGAGCCGATTTATACATGATTGGAGCGTCGAATGACCTCGGCCTCAAACCGCTTGGAGAAATTAGCAGTGAATCTGAACCTCCGTTTCCGATTCTTCACAAATCCACAGAGCCTCCTCCATCTCTGAAGCGCCTCCTCCGACGAGTTCTTCGCCTTCACATCGAAGTTCTCGTTCAAATAGTTCTCCATCTCACCTTCGCAGCGTCACCGCAAACAAGAAACACCTAGCCTTTATACACACAAAGGCGACCCTAGCCTTTACTCATTCAAGCTCACCAGCAAAGCTTCAAACGCAAGCTGAACCAAAAGTGCCTTCTACCAACAGCACCTGGAATCGCTTTTTCTTTTCGGCTTTTTATCTCTGACGTGCAATAATTTTGAGCCGTACAAGAGAAGAATAGGACCGGATTTGACCCCTACAGAATCTGACTTGTTCTTCTCTTCCAAATCTCTCTCTCTCTCTCTCTCTCTCTCTCTCTCTCTCTTAGTGTTATTACAGCTTGTCTATGGCGGTTGGCGGAAAGCTGAAGACGGAGAGAGATTGAGCGTTGACTCTCTGTGTAGAAACCGTGCAGCTCTCTCGCCTCAAACGATTCAGTAACTCCGCTCAATTTCTTGGACGAAACGTTTTAACGTTTCAACGACCATTACGCTATGGAGTGGTAGTAATTGAGGAAGACTGCTTACATGAAACCGTTTTCATCATATGTCAATTCATTAGTTCGTTGATATGCGAATAAAAATTTACATAACACTATATTATTGAAGAATAATGTTAAACTTTTAAATTAACTTTGTAAATGTTAAATTATTACTTTCACATTGATATATCTTATATTTTATTAGTCACGCATTATTTAACAAAGATACCATATAGTTATTATCCAATTCTTACACGAATGTTAATTTTCAATTACTAAAATTTATGGTGCATTTGTTGTACCGGACTGTCTCGAACTAAACTAGTTTCAGGGACTAAATTAGACTGACTAAGCTGGACTGATTTAGTGAAGTGTTTGATGAAACGTCAGACTAAGCAGGACTACAATATTATATTTATTTTATATTAAATTAATATATATAATTAATATTTTATTATATATTAATATTTTACTATTACTTTATCTTTTTCCTTCTCCCTCTTACCTCTTTTCCCGTCAAACCCCACCTCTCCATCACGTGTCAAGCCTCTCTTCCTTCTCCCTCTACCTCTTTTCCTGTCAAACCCCACCTCTGCTTCTCATGAATCACAAAACATAAGGTCCAAATTTTACAAGTTTCTCACATATCACAAAATTCAAATACCAAATTTCATAACTTTCTACTAAATTTCACAAGTTTCTCAGCTTCTTCCCCACCACCGACGAAAACCCCAATTGGTACTTGGGCATTTGGTACACTTTCGGTCCCGACTTTTGTCTGGGTCGTGCACGAACACGGAGATCGACGACAAGCTTCTAGTGATGGTTGTCTGGTGATTGCAACCATGACGATTTTGCTGAGAAAGAGAGTGAATTGAACAAAGAAGAAAGGAAGGGAATCAATGGATTGTTTTTCAGTTTTTGTTTGAGGTCTGGGTTTAGGCTTTTGGGCGGGATAGTGAAGACCCAGGGGAGTGGGCGAAGGTGCGAATCAGAATGGAGAGGGCGAAGGAGAAGGGAGACGATGAGGGATCAGCGGTGGGGGAGAGAACGGGACTAGCAGTCCGCTTGAAATCGAGGGGTCTCCTTAAGAAAGTTTAGTGAAACATTCAGTCGGGGCGAGTCCCCTTTAGTCCCATTAACCCTAATCCTTGTCCAGACCAAACAAGGGACTACAATCTAGTCTAGTCCTGTCCCCCTTAATCCGGTCAAACAAACGTCCCCTTAGTCTTACTAATATTAGCGTTATTAAAAAAAGATACCATGCAATTATTTTTCCATTTCATTTAAATATTTATCATAGTTGGAGGATGAGTGTGACAAAGTAGTTAAATATATTAAATAAAGATATCTTTGCCGCGTGGTAGAGTTGCCTAGTTTAGGAAAAAGAGAGAGTGGTAAATTTGGGAAATTCCAGGAATTTAATATCTTATCTTATGTTTGGAAGAAAATAAAAAACTCAAAGAACTTGGATCCATTACATGGGTTGCACTACTTTATTAACATATTTTTAACTTAAAAATTAATCAATTATCCTTTTAATTATTTTTATTTCTCATCTATTTTTGTCAATTTTCAATCACCGAATTGAAGAAAATTAATAGGTAAAATTTAACAAAATATGTGAGGTAAAATTTAACAAAATATGTGAAAGACAAAAATAATGTGTGGATAGAAGTATTATTTAAGTAAACCAATAAGTAGGGAGGAAAAAGTGGGGACTGAAATCCCACTGGAAGCTTATCCATGGTCGTTTGTTTGTTGTACACTTATATATGATAAAATGATTTGTAATTTAATTAATTTATAATATTTAAGGAAGAGTGGGTATTTTCATAAAAGAATCGGATATATTTTTGTTCGCCATCCTCACTACCTTACTTGGGAGTGGTGAACATCTCCGTCATGTGGGACCATCGCTTAAGTTAAGAGTGATGATAAAAATATTTTCAAAGAATTTTAAATGCCTGATTGGTTACTGAAACTTGATTCGCGGGTTTTGGCTATGTGGGCGTGGGTTTCGTTTGATAGGGACTTGGAAACGAATGAGAGATGACAACTCAGCGTGTAAGCAGAGCCGGGGCCATTAGTATTGTGATTGCAACTTTTTCTGTCTTTGTGTGTTTTGGGAAAGTTACTTTTTATGGTTTTTTGTTTTTTTCAAGGGAAGTACGATATTTATTAAACAAATCAGAAATGAGTGTGCTATCCACACATCCTTGTTAATTTCTGTTCGTTGATCTTCTTCAATTCATCCGATCCGACGATCGAAAATTAGAAAGATGTGTGAGAAGTAAAATGGGGTACCCTATCAAAAAACGTACAAATTAAAGATAGTGTGCATAAAGGGCCTCAATAAAACTTTGTCAAGGCTTTCAACCTAATCGAAGGAAAAAGAATCTTCCGCACAACAGAATAACCTATCATCAAATGACAATACATAGGCAAATTATAAAGTATCTTCAAACAAAATATCCCTAAGCAAATCAAGAGGTTCTTTAAACCACACAAACTGTTGGTTACTATCAATTCCCACTCGATCAAGGCGATGCGTAGCCGAGTTGCTTTCTCACTGAACATGGTTTAACACCAGCTGAGGCAAGGTCTTCGAAAACTACACTCATACCAACTAGGCAATAAAACTGGGCCAACAAAATAGCTTGATAGGTAGCAAATAGCTCATCATGTAAAGCATAACTTGTCCTTCCAATTAGACTGGCAATAGCAACGATGAACCCCCCCGAGTGATCTCAAGGGATTACACCAAAACCACCCCGTAATCCTTGTTGAATCCACGCCCCATCAAAATTACATTTGACCCAATTTACGTCAGGTTTCTTCCATTTCTTGGGGGGGGGGGATGACAATTTACCTTCCTCGCACCAACCTTATGCCATTTCTAATACTCATGCAGCCAACCCTTTGCTCGAAACACCACCTCATGCGGCGACAAATAAGACCCATTCCATAAAGCATCATTTATGTTCTTCCACAGTAGCCATAAGATCATCAAACACAGGTCAAAAACCGAGGGTGGAAAGTGCAAAGCAATGTGTAATAACCATTGCAAAAATTGTTGAGCGCTGCCATTCTCGAACCAAATACATATACCCCCAAACCAGACCGCCTTCACCGTGCTGCAATCTCTTAGTACATGTTATGTCGACTCGCTATGTGAACCACAAAACCCACATAAATTATCCACTACCACTCGCCTATTCGCAATGTTCAATCTTGTGGGAAAAGAATCCAAACATGCACACCATGCACAAATCTTTACCTTATCGGGAACACAAGCATTCTATAACCTCCTCCATAATTTTTTGCCACCAATACTAATCGAAAAAGGAGAAGCATTTGCACCACCCCCAGCTAAAGAAATGATACCTCGTGCCACATGGTAGGCACTTTAGACCCAGAACTTCTCATTGCGTTCATAATGCCAAATGCATCGATACTCAACCGAACGAATACTAAGAGGAAAGCTGACCGTTTGCTCCACTTCCTCCTGGGAAAATAACTCATACAACAGCTCAAAATCCCACCGTCGCAAGCTTGCAAGAAAGAGATTATCTACCGTGGCCTCAGCATCCCAGTACTTCGGCGGTGGACTCAAAACTTGAAAAAAGGAATCTCTCGGCAACCAATTGTCTTGCCAAATTCTGATACTTTTCCCATCTCCCAGCTGCCATCGAAGCCATTTTTGTAGCACCGGCCGTGAAGTCGCAATACTTCTCCAAACATACGATCCATTGGCATTGACCCGAGCACTTATAAAGTCGGTTGTAGGAAAATAGCAGGCTTTTAAGACATGAAAGACAAGAGAGTCTAGTTGTTGACTAAATCACCATGCTTGTTTTGACAGTAAGGTAAGATTAAAAGCATAGAGATCCCTGAAGCCAAGACCTCCTTCGTGTTTAGGCTTACACAATTGGCGCCAATTAAGCCAATGGATTTTCCGTTTGCCAAGGTCACCACTCCACCAAAATTTAGCAATCGTCATGTTTAATTCCTCGCAAAAGGATTTGGGAAGAAAAAAAACATTTCATAGAATACATAGGCAAGGTTTGTGCCACTGTTTTCACTAGCAATTCTTGTCCCACACTACTCAATAAATCACCACGCCATCTCTGTAGTTTTTTCCAAAGCCGATCTTTCACATACAAAAAACTTTCCTTCTTCGACTTTCTGATAAACACCGATAAATCCAAATACTTATCATGAAACTCCACTCTCCTCACACCAAGACAATCGGCAAGTAATTACTTGTCATAAGTCGTGAGATTGGTACTAAACAAGGTTCTAAAAAACGTTAGGCGTTAGTCGGGCAACCGAGATGGATTTAAATATATGTGTAAAATTTTAGGACTTTTTATGTTGATTTTGTAACATTTAATCAGCCCATTTATTTTAATCATTGTTAGGCCTTTGTTTTTCATTAAAATGAATTGGGCCTTTGTTTTTAATTAAAAATAAATTGGGCCTTGTTTTAAAGAAATGACACCTAAGTTCCTAACCAAAATAAACCCTGACTCTAATTGCAAATACCTCTATCGCTCCATTTAATTGCATATCGCTAACCAAAATAAACTCTAACTCTAATTGCAAAATTGCACAGCCACTCTATTTCTCTGCAATTGTAGATACCTTTATCGATCTCTCTCTCTCTCCTTCTCCCTCTCCCCAGCCAAGCCGTATTTTTTCTTTTTTTTTTTACCTTGCAATTGCAGATCCACTATCTCGTCCCACATATTTACCTTTTAATTGCAGATTGTTGTCTATTGCTCTCATCCCAGCCAAATTGTCTCACTTCATTTTCTTTACAATTGCAGATCAAAACCCATCAGGATGGTCGCCCAATCGTCCAACCTCATTACCACATTGGAAGAACAACGTTGTAATCGACTTACCATCAAAGCCACCTAGCAGTCGCCGAGGCCGCCTAACCCACCCAACGCCCATCTAGGCACCACCTAATACCCTTTTCTTATTTCTTCGACGATTTTGGTTTAATCGCGGTGCAAACCACCGCCCAACACCTAGGCCGCGTTTTCGAACACTGGTACTAAACGAAACGCAACTCTTTTCAAAATTCGTTGCTTGTCCCAAAGCAATTTTATACTTACGCAATACCTTCTTAATATTCTGGCACTCAATGAGCGTACCCTGAGCGAAGAGAAAGTTGTCATCTGCAAAGAACAAGTGGTGAATACTCAGGACTGGGCGACACACCTTGATACCTTGCAGTCCCCCGACGGATTATGCCTTCGTAAAAAGAGCCGAGAGACCCTCGACACAATTAACAAATAAATAGGGGGAAAGAAGATCCCCTTGTCAAATTCTCCTTCCCGGATGCACATATCCTACTGGGTCGCTATTCAATTTGAAAGAGTACGAGACTGTGGAAACACATAACATAACCATATAGATCCATGTCGAGGAGAAACCCATGCAATACATCATAACCTCAAAGAACTTCCACTCCAAGCAATCATATGCATTACTAATGTCTAACTTTAACGCCATAAACCTATTCAACCCCGATGATCGTTTATGCATATAATGAGCAACTTCCGTTTCGCCATAATTTTCTGCCTTGCTTTCCATATTATAATAAAGAAGGATATTTGCCTTTTACCCTCATTTGTAAAGCAGCACAAATGAGATATGGATGTACGGGTCAAGATGGAGATCACATGGGTGAGGTTGGGACAAACAATCACAACTTCCTGGAAAGCATGCTAGAGGTAGGAAAACTAATGAAAAATCTAAAAAAAAACTTTAGTTTTAATGAAAAAGAACAAATGAATGTGTAGTGAATAGTACTAGAGAAATGAAAAAATATGATTTTTCATTAAAAGTAAACAATATCGGGAGTATTTCGTTAAAACTCCCTATTTCTTTTGATATTTCTACGTAAAATTGATAGGCAAGTTTGGTCACTTATATTATAACAATATTTTCAATTTTTAATATTTAAGTTTGAGGTCATTTATATGGTTTAAAAGCTCCTCCCGTCCATTTATTGTAAAGAAAAGAATCAATGGATTGAAAACAATAAGAAAACTAATGAAAAGAGATTGAAAACTTTGAGTTTTAACGATAAGGACAAAATAATGGATAAAGTGAATATTATCATGATTGACTTTTTAGTGTAAAAATTTGGTTTTTTGTTAAAGTGAACAGTACCGAGAACTTTTCGTTAAAGTTCCCTTGAACAATTCTATTTTCAAAAGCTCATCACACCCACCCATCCATATACCATATATACTATCCGCACAATTAAAATTTAAGAAGAAATATTATGGGAATTTTTTTTAAAGTGAGATTCTTTATGATCATATGACAGCTCATGCTTTTGAAATAATATTTTATAATATTAACATTAAAATTAATGTTAAACGACAAAAAGACAAAGAGTCTATAAAAATTTCATTTTGAAAGAGTCACGGTAGCATTTTTCAAATTAAAATGGGGTCCATGGTTTAAGAATAACATAAGAAATGTTCTAAACATTTTTTTCATCTTACAGTTTTCAAGCCGGCTTTAAAAATTAGGAATAAAGTAGAAAAAAACAAAAGTGGTGGAGGAAATTCCACTCACCGAGTGGCCCCTCACGGCTTTTGAAATTACTGTCGTGCAGCCACGTGCCCTTCGAATTTCACAGTTATGGATAAAAAGCCCAATTTCAAATAGAGGACACAGCCCAAATGTTACTTAACTGGGCTTGGTGTCCAAACTTTGCTTGTGCATCTCCCAATTTATCCATTAGTCATCTTAATATTAATATTTTAATCCAATGCACGACAAAATTAATATGAAAAATTGAATAAAAACCGTTAGATAAATTTATCTGACGGTTTTTATTCAATTGTGCAGGTTAATTGTGTAGTTTTGTTGTGCACTAGTAAAAGCGTTTTCATAGTGAGTCCCAAAGTTTGCACCATGGGTGAAAGTTTAGAACATAGACTTCAATGAACTACATCTACGAAATAGTCTTAATACGCTTACTAAATTTGTTAACATGGTAAAAACACAAAGATCGGTTTGCCATTTAGCTCAAAGGAAATTTTGTTTACACCAGAATGGTATTTATCGACACCGCTAACCCCTTCTTGGGTAACATCTCCGACGGCCTCTTCGCCGGAATCAGCGCCTACTACTTCTCGATTCCTCTCCCTTGGTTCCCCACAAGAAATCACAACGATAAAGTGAAGTACAAAAATTTGGGCCAATGAAATGGTAATTTTCAATTGAGGCCCAAGAGGCCCAAAATAAAAGAGAGTTGAATACCTGTGGACTCTCATTTCATGGGTTTCAAAATTCTACCTCAAGGCCCACAGCACCATTTTTCAAATTTTAAATATATACCAAAAGATATATAATTTTATTTGAGACACCTATATATTATGGTTATAGATTTGTGATGAAATCGTCACGAAATAGATAGAATAGTAATAAAAACACTAAGCAGACAACAACTTGGAAACCCACAATTTCACAATTACATATCCAAAAATGTGTGGACGGACATATATTTCCAATGCACGCGTGCAAACAGACCATAATCTAATCTTGATAATCCGTTAGATTGAAAGATTTTACGTATGTGCTAAAATGTGATCACTCAACAACCCTAAAATCATTCAAACTTTGTACAATATCTTTAATTTTTATTTTTTGATTTGAACTTCGACTGCTAAATGGGTGACATGCGTCATGCATGCATGTAAAATCATGAGAAGGTCCTCCTCGTTTGATCATGAAAGTGCATACTTGACATAGAATATAGCAAAAGTGAAATCATGAGAGTAACAAAAGTCCTACACGTGCATGATTCTAAATACTACTCTGTGTATCTAATTCGACTTAAAACTAATTGGTAATTGATAATAAAATTGAAAATCCACTCGTCGACGACAAGTATAGCCTTATACATGAAGAAGTGTGTGTAACACTCATTCTTCTTTTTGTGAATTCTTATCTTTAACATTGTTTGTGTGAAATATTTTTTGTGTACTATTCTTCTTATTTTTGTTCATTGGTTCTTCTTTAACTTATTCAATGGTACGTCTAAGGAAAGAAAGTTGAGTGATGCAGTAGAAAAAATGAGCATGAGAATTACTAATAGAAATTAGTGCAGGCGATCAATTTTTTTGTGAGACTATAATCTCACCACCTGATATCAATCAATTATATAAATTATATACGACTTGTTATAATCTGAAGTGTAAACTTTTCTTTTAAGCATGTAAACTATAACAAGTAAAATTAATAACACAATATGACCGATGCTACCTACCCTTCGGAGTAGATGCATGATGATCTTCATGACCATGTAATATTCTAAATTGCGTAAATAGGAGGAAATTGATCGATCGTTGTTGCCCATCGTATCCAAGTACGTCAAATCTAATCAAAGTGATGAAAAACCCAAGATGCAAATGCAAGACACAAAGTCGCATCCTAGCATGGGAAACCATTAGATCAGTGGGAGGCAGATGAGTCATGTGGCACGCGTGCTTTGAGAAAACTAATCTGATTAAGACTTCTCTATCTTAATATATGTTACCCATTTTTTATTATACCTTTACACGTAATATCATTATTTCATTCAAATTAATATATTTGTATATATATATTTTTTTAATGTGAAAATATTGGGCATCAAATTTTTCGTTCACCTATATTGTACATTCTTTTTAGTGTATTTGGAATGCAGTCTGGTAAATCAAGTGTTATAATACAAGTAGTTAAAAATTATTTTTTTCAAGCATTCAACCACTTAGATTATGAGACATGTTGTATCAGACCTTATTTTTGACACTCTGAAAAATCTCTAGAAAAGTAGAATGAAGTTGGTCCATGCAAATGGAAGAAAAGCTAGAAAAGTAGAAATGGAGTTTATGATACATGGTTCTAACAATGATTACGTCCAAAATCGCTCCAAGTAATTCTCCTAGCTAATCATATATATGGATTATCCAATCCACCCTTTTTTAGTTGACATGGAATCAATGAAAGAAACTAGGTTCATTTACTTAAACAAGTTAAAAATAATACATAAACATAAATCCTCTTTTGTAATATTTCAGCTCAACAATAATTAAGGACACTACTTTCCACTTGTGAAATATTGATGAGGGAACGTGGCAATTGGTAGTACCATATAGTTGTTTATGTGATGACATGTATTAAACCCAAATTAGTGGGAAAGATAAACAAAGTTCCAACGTTCGGTTTGGATATAGGAAAAGTATAGGGGGTGATAATTGTGGATGAGTGACAAGCTTATATTTGAACAGTATTATTCACACATCTTATATTAATTGTTTTTTTTTTTTCAATTTATGTGATATCGAGAATTGAAAAAAATGTATTTAAAATTAAAAAAAAAAGTGTGAATAGCTACGCCCTTATATTTCAGGTTACGGTGTTAATAAGTAAATCGCATGTGCTTGCATAGGGTATCCCATTCTAATTAGCCATAGACAAGTCGAGAATTCGAGGAAGATGCTAGATATAATAAAGTAGAGAAAAGTAAAGAATTAAAGGCCCCAAAAGTAAATTAGATAAGATGATAAGCCTTATGACTCATCGCCACCAATTTCAAGCCAAGAAACTTGACCTATTCCACGTACAACTAGTATATACATACATACATAGGCCTTTTTAACGAAAGAGATTCCTATTTTTTTTTTTAAATAAAGACATCTTATTGATCGTTAAATTTGACTTTAATGAAATTCTATGATTAAGATTAAATCACATGCCACAGAATCTCAACCACATAATTTCATTAAAATTAAATCTAACGGTCAAAAGGATGTCCCTATTTTTTTTTTTTTAAATAAGGATCCCTGCCCTTAAAGCTTCCCATACAGGTGCGCGCGCGCGCACACATATACATATATATATATATATATATATATATATATATATATATATATATATGTATGCATGTATGAGAACGCACACTTTTGACACATATTATAATATATGTTTCTATGAAGGTTTGTAATGTATTTCAACGATCCAACCGTTTATCTTATATGTCTTACGTAAAAAATTGTCTATAAAAAGTTATTCAAATCCCAAATTATGTAATTGTTGGATTAAATTTAGTATTTCTTGTAAACCTATGTTCTTTTATTCTCTTTATTGCAAATGAATATCTTAATAGTTTTGAATTTTTTAATATTTTACAAGAATAATCTATAAATTATATACTAAATATAAGCGGTTGGGATAACAACACATTACATAATGAACCCTGCAAAATATATATATAAGCTGTATCTTTGAATTCTTACCGTATATATAAGGATCCGGCTTCTCTGCCCTCCCACTTCTCATACACTTTCATCCCTTCTTATTTTATGCAATCACGGTTAAATCACGTTAATATTTTATATTAATTTTTTTATAGAGATGATAAGATAAAAAATAATAGTAATATAAAATATTAACATGATTTAACCGTGATCGTAAAAAAAATTATATATATATACATGAGAAGTGGGAGGCCAAAAAAGCCAAGTCCTATATATAACTCCCTTATCTTCTTCCATTAATCTCTCTTCCCAACATTTACAATGTCATTGTCAAGTATCAAATGGGCGGGGGACCCAAATTTTTATAGATATCTACCTGCAAAACTTTCTAGGAGCTCACATGCTTTCATCCAATCAATGGATGTCACCTACTATTCTCTTTAATCCCCATTATTATCAGTCCTTTCATTTCTCACTTAATTTTAATATACTTTATTTCAACTACGCACTTAATTTTTTTTGCATATAAATATAGGAAAATTAATAAAAAAAATTAAAATTTTTAAGTTTTAATGATAAGGACAAAATAAATGGTAAAATAAATAGTACCATGATTGAATTTTAATATAAAAATTTAATTTTTTGTTAAAATAAATAATACCGGAAGTTTTTTATTAAAATTTCTCTATAAATATAGGACTTTGGACCCTATGAAATTTTCAAATAAGAACACGCCATTTCGATGTTAACGGTTACTAACTTGCTAGGAACATTTCAAACATTTACTATATATATTATGCAGATTAATAGTGATTATCACACAGCCGACACTTATAGTACTAACTAGAAACAGTAGTAGCAAGAGAGAGAGAGGTTTATCTTTTTTTGCTCGGAAATATCTTTGTCGAAGATTGGAAATTTCGTAGAGGGGATTAGAAAAATGTAATGTAGAATGTCAATTTTGTAGCCAATTATATCGAGTGTTGGATGCGGCAACGAGAAAAAGATGGACCATATTTCTCATTCCATCGTGTATTACCATATATATTTCCTTTATGTTGAAGGCTACCCCCATTGAATCAGATTCTTCTCTAACCCGCCCTATATAGATAGCTACATCAAACCAATTCATCATCCATTCTTCTTGGACTCTGCCTTTGCTTTTGATGACTAGTGAGACTCATTACAATCTCATCCGTATAGGAGGAGGATAGAATTGAGACTTTTGGTACTATCTACAGTATCTCTTGAAAATAAACGTGTGAAATCATTATTTGCATTCCTAAGATGAGTCGGAAGACTCTTAGTGATGTCCATAATGTATGTTGATTGAATTATTCCATGGTTATAATCTGCGTGATCACCAAGAACATTAAAGATCAACTTGCATGGAAAGATTAATTGTTGCGTGACGTAATTGTCTAATAATCTAATGTTATGCAGAAAGAAAACTTACAAATAACATTATATTGGTGTACCGAGACATCATAATTTTTGCCTGGCTAGCTTCAGACAATTCAGTCCGTATAGGGCCATTGCGCATCTTCCCCTTCAATCTAGTCCAGAATTTCGATAATGTGTTCCACACCCAGGAGTTCTCCACCGATGCATCGTCGTCATCATGCATTGGTGAACGTACGTCACTTAAGCTGTCAGCATTTGTACTATGCAATAGATCTAGGGTACTAGAAGCACCACGTGGCACATGATTAACCTTGTTAATTGATGGAACTTCAGAGGTACACACGATTTTCTCATCCCTGTGCTTATCCTTTAACTTTGGTAATGCTTGCCAGGCAAATTCTCTGGGTTGGAACAACTTTAGAACCTTCATGTGTACTCTATATTCATGATAGAAATATGGATCAGTTATAAAGCTTATTTCATATCGAATTTCAACGATTTTATTTTTTTAAGTTTCACTTTATATATTATTTCTGTAAAATATTAGTGCTGAGAATGAATCCAACATTGATGAGATGAGGGACTTTGCATGTGCTTATAAGTAATTGGACTACTATCTATGTTGTTAATTGATTTTATGTTGGAACCACAAATTTCTTCAATTAACCAAATCGAAAATGTTTGAGATATCTAATTGAGTTCAAAAAAATTTACGAATGCTATGTTTTAAGAAACATTGACATTTCATCAAGACAATTAAATGGGTAAATGAGTTTGGATTGAATTGATTTTTTGCAAAAATGATCTACGATTGAAGACTCAAAAAATAAACGGTTCGAATTATTGAAATTCGATGTTGAGTAAACCCCATAATCAGTCCCCATTTTTATAAAAAAATAAAATAGAATCCCTTTGAATTAAGACTATGTTCTCTTTATATGAATTATTAATTAATATATCACTTGATTTTACTATTCTTGAAGATAAAAAAATAAAAATAATTGTCAAACAACCCTATATTTTTTAAGAAAAAGTAAAAAAAAGAAAAAAAATAGTTTTGAAAAAGAACAAATGAAGGTGTAGTGAATAGTACCAGAAAAAAGTAAAAATGTGAATTTACGTTAAAATAAACAGTACTATAAAAGTTTTGTTAAAACTCCTTATTTTTTATCGATCTATTTCTGAATATAGGTTCGAGTTTCGAGTGCTGGAGCAAATGCCATCTCTATCAGGATGTCGCCGTATGTGCCAACGCCATAAACCCTGTGAAAACATATGAAGTTTCTCTCAGCAAGTTGTGTCATATTTTTCTCATAGCTTTTGCTACCATAAGCTGGACCAGAGAGAGTTTGGCGTAGGTAAGCCATGTACCAATTTAAAAGTGTCAAGTCCAACGACCAACATATCATAGCATTTTACTTTGGATAATTGGCGGAAATGAGGATTTTACCAATTTTAATTGTCAAAATAACCAAAATTAAATAGCAACGGCATATTGATCTAATATTGATGATATTGTATTATCATTGACGAAATTTTGATGATATATCAACAAAATTTCCAAAGCAGTAATTAGTTTAGCAACTGAGATTTGTGTTTTCAACTACAAAACTTTATTTTACTAAGTGGAGTCTACTGTATGAATCTTATAACACTATTGCGGTCAGTTTTGCGTCAAGTCTTCCATTAGCTCTGAGCACTCCGTATCCTTTCTTAGTTTATTTTAAAGTTTTCATAGGTCTTCCTCAATATCATAGTTGCATCTTCTACCGAAGCATCAGTAGGTCTTCGGTTCATATGCACAAACCATTTTAACCAATTTTCTTTCATGTTATCTTTAATTGCGGCCACTCCTACTTTACACATGGTATCCTCGTTCTTCATCTTATCCTATCTCGTGTGGCCACACATTCGACGAAGCATTCTTATCTCTGCTGCACTAATTTTTTCTTTTGACCAACAAAATACATATGAAAGAATACCTTTATCCATTAGGAGGCAGATTGTCTGCCCTCCTGTTTGGGTGCCTTTCTCATCCTCTCGTATTTGTGCGGTCACGGTTAAGCCACGTCAATATTTTATATTCTTATTATTTTTTGTCTTATTATCTCTATAAAAAAAATTAATATAAAATGTTGACTTGGCTTAACCATGACCGCACAAAATAGAAGAGAATGGAAAGGGCACCCAAACAGGAGGGCATACAATCTGCCTCCAATCCATTTATCCATTAAGCCAAGTTCTAATCAGAAGTCAACCATGAGGATAATCCCTTAACTAAAGTAAACTAAAACCACCAATTGGCTTAGTTGTTTGAGGTATGGTACATGTCAAGGTGTTATCTAGGGACAAGCATGCCTTTGCTATATGATCAAGAGTCATATCGTTGATGATTAAAGTTCAACTCTTTCTCTGTTTCCTGAACAACTTTGCTTTGTTTTTTTGGCTTTTGGTTTCGTTTAACTACACACATATTTTTAGAAATCATCCGCATAACTCCATGCTAAACATATCACTTAGGTGGTAATTACCTTTTTTCTCTACTCATCATCATTAATACAACTTGGTGTGCACATTTAGATTTCACTTTATTGTATAATCACATCTTTTGACGAGTGAAATACACACATAAGATATTCTCACTTGGTAACACATAAGATATTCTTGGGCATGGCAATATCATTTCCCACTCATGGCAATGTAATTTCAAATTTGCCATCCACATTTCCTAAATTTAATGTTTTTTTCATTTCATGCTTGTTCTTTCCTATTTCTCTTGTGATATAGGAAATTCTTAAGTCGGAATGAACAAACTATATGATCATCCAATTAAACCTATTAAAGAGTGTGACTGTAAAGTTGAAAGAGTGAGGTGTTTCGTGTCTTGAAGACTTCAACAGTACAACCACAAACCACTTGATATGTTCGTCCTAACTTGAGAATTTCTTTTGTTTTACTAGAGAAAACTCATTGAAGAAAAAATATATAATTGTAGCGACGATCCCTTAACATTAGTCAAATTGGAGTGTTAGTCTTTGAAATAAAAATTCGGTAGTCTTGGTTCTTGAGCTTGTTATAATGTGGAACAATGATCATTCTCGCTAACTCCGTTAGAATTTTCATCTATTTTTTATCCCTTCAAAAAACCTTTTATTTTGGACATAAGTTCTTACAAATTTAGCCGAAAGAATCATTGTTTTGCATTATAACAAGTTCAGAAACCAACATCCAAAGATTTTTAGTTTAGAAGCCAAAACTCGAATTAAACTATAAAATTAAAGGACGGTTGCTTTAATTTTATAATTAAAAAGGAAAAAGAAGGAGCTTAGCTAAAACAACATGGGGCCCCATCTTTAATGCCAACTACCATATGAATGAGAGAACCATCACACTCCAAGCCTTGTCACACCTGATAAAATTAAAATCTTTTGTCCTAAAACCATATATACTCACCAGTCAGTCCTCCATATAAAACGCAGAGGTGCATCACACGCAAAAACAAACCTGTCGCAATTTGCATCACAACTCTCGCCCAAGCCAACAAAATGCTGCCAATCTTCTTCCCTCCATACAAAGATTTTGGTACTCCCTTCCCGATATAAATACGACAACACTCCTCCCCAATCCACTCACCACTCTCCACTCTCCACTCTCCACCTATTTCTTCACTTTTAATCCTCCCCCCAAAATTTAAAAAAACTAAATTAACAGTCAACCATGGTCAACACAATCCTCGACGCTCTCAACGTCCGCGTCGTCGGCTCAGGCGACAGGTACGTCGTTTTCGCCCACGGCTTCGGCACCGACCAGTCCGCCTGGCAGCGCATTCTCCAGTTCTTCACGCCTTACTACCGCGTCATTCTCCACGACCTCGTCTGCGCCGGCAGCGTCAACCCGGACTACTTCGACTTCCGCCGTTACACCACCCTCGACGCCTACGTCGACGACCTCCTCAACATTCTCGACGCCCTCGGCGTCAACCGCTGCGCCTATGTTGGTCACTCCGTCTCCGCCATGATCGGCATCCTCGCCTCCATCCGCCGCCCCGAACTCTTCTCCAAGCTCGTCCTCATCGGCGCTTCCCCAAGGTAAGTTAAAATCCACACATTCTCTCAAGAAATTGCTAGTTACCCGATTCAATTTTTATCCGAATGCAAAAATCCAATTGTTTAATTTTCGTTTTAGGTTCTTGAACGATGGAGATTACCATGGAGGATTCGAGCAAGAGGAAATTGAGAAAGTGTTTTCTGCAATGGAGGCGAACTACGCGGCGTGGGTCAGCGGCTTCGCGCCGCTAGCCGTCGGGGCTGACGTTCCGACGGCGGTCCGAGAATTCAGCCGGACCCTGTTCAACATGCGACCGGACATCTCACTTTTCGTGTCTCGGGCCGTGTTCAACAGCGATTTGAGGGGGGTTTTGGGGCTGGTGCGGGTGCCGTGCTGCATAATCCAGACCTCGAAGGACGTGTCCGTACCGGGGTCGGTGGCGAACTACCTGAGGGACCACCTGGGCGGGCGGAACACGGTGGTGATGCTGGAGACGGAGGGGCACTTGCCGCATCTGAGCGCGCCGGGTCTGCTGGCTAGGAAGCTCCGCCACGCCCTTGCGTCGTAGATGGGTCCCAACGGAGGGCCAGGAGGGGAGGAGGCGGGGTCGAGAGAGGACGAAAATAGCAATAAGGATGGAGACGGCGACACGTGGTCTAATAAGCTACGGACGTTAGTCCTTTCCGAGCGAAAATAGTTTTGGATTTATGTGATGTACGCAGGAAGGATAAGAATCTCCACGTGAATGTCACGTGATGACGTAACCTTCTTTTGTCAAATGGCATTGGCCCAAATAAATCCTTTTATTTTTGTCTTCCATTTTTCTTGTGCTTTACGATTTTTCTTGTTTGGTTTGGAATCTTGCTTTAATTCTGCAATTGTACTTGACTGCTTATATCCACTTTTCTTTTTAACTTCACAAGAATATATTCACTTTGTTCCAAATATATGATTGTGTTTTGTTTTCAGGAATATGATTGTTTAACGCTGTCAACACCAATCACAAGTAACAATGAAATATGAAATACCTACATCAATGCGTAACGGTTTGTGACGGACTTGTAGCTGAAGTGTTTATACTCTTGAGTAGTTTAAACTTTTTTTTTTTCTCTCCAATCTCATTTTTATAATATAAAAAAACCAAGCTAATGTTGTACAATAAGTAATAAGATTAATCTAAATCATACATAATAAGTTAATAACGATAAAGTTACCATGGAGATGAAGGGAAAAAAATTATATTTGTCCAATTGGTAATTTTTACAAAATCTCGACCATGCCCTCTATTTGTACCTCAAGATAGTTTTGTCTGATGTGCACAGAGTTTCTTCGTGTTTTTTTAAGATGGAGGCTGAATCCAAGGGAAACAAAAATAGACCTAAAACATACATTGTTGTAGACATACTTAAGGCTTCGTTAGACAAGGTGCTCGACACAACAAAAGGACGATCTAAAAACATATGAAAAGTGAATCAGCAAGTTTATCCGCTACCATAATTTTTCCTCGTAAACACGAATTAATTGGTCGGCAACTCTAGTATTTGTGAAGCAAGTCCGTACAAGACTGAATGAGGCTAAAGAGAAGATGATCGGTACCAAAATTAACTTATTTATTCTTTGTAATCCATGCACAAAATTCGTTCCAATGAAGTTAATGACGAGAATAAGGAACAGAATATTGTTGCACATGACTTGTACCTCAACTAGTTAAATTCACTCGATATCTTAAATTCATTTATTCTCCCCAATATGGATTGTATAAGAAAAGATCAATGCAGTATCATTTTTATACTCGGTTAATATTCATTTTTATTGTTCAAAATACTCGGTTAATATTCTTAGGTTAAAGCCACTTAGTACTAGGGTCTAGTAGCATTCATCTTCACTTGTAAGTGAGAAAAACAAATTTGAACCACATTATGAGCCCACCTCCTCCCAATATCGTTTGTTCAAAAAATATTCTTTAAGTTAAAAGGGGTTGTGTCATTTAACATTAGTTTTCCGTTTTGGGCTTCTACGTGTAATTTCACTTGTCAGAGGCTTCAGAGCCCAGTCATGGAGGCTCTAGCTTACCTGACAAATTAGGCCTGTCCAGTATTTTCTTGTTGTGAAGGCCTGCTAATTGTTATTTCCCCCTATTGGGCTTATCGTTTACAAGGGATCTTGTCATTTTACATTTATTTATAAAAAAAGGCGAAATGCTAAGGAGATTTTCAGAAGTGAAAGAGTTCCGGAATTCTCTGTCACCTCATGTTTTTCACACAATATTTCATAATGTTAGTAAAAAATTGAAGTTAAATTGTGACCTGACAAAAGTTCCATAGAAAGTCTCAGTTTGATATGGTCTTCTTAGCATAGACATGGAATCGTCGCATTCCCAAAATTGAAAAATATTTCACGGCGGGTAATCATGAGTTAGTTAAATTGTTGTGTATTAGTAGATGTTAATATGAGCTAGGTTAATCAGTTGATTTCAGTTACTTTTCTAGCCTTATCGTCAACTTTGGACACACAAGTTGCACCCTTCACTTGTCAAATGCGTTCATCAATTTCGATTTGTAGGAGCAAAAAAAAGTATATAAATAGAATAAAAGTTTGGCTAAAGCCATGAAAGGATAATGTCGGAGAGATTAAATTTTTAAGAAAATGATCATTGCCATATCCTTTTCCTGGAGATCTCGTGCTCATGGCCGTTCATCGTACATCGTACGGTCAATTTTTATTAGGTACTATTTATATTTAATTTTAAATTTTAAATTTCAAATGATTTCTTACCGCATGATGTACGATGAACGATAAAAAATTTAAACCAACTTTGGAAATTAAATGATGTGTCACTAATAAAAACTAAGCACGTTAATCAACACTAATCAATGTCGATTTGTAGGGGAAAAACGTATATAAATAAAATAAAAGTTTGGCTAAAGCCGTGAAAATATAATACTAGAGAGATTAAATTTTTAAGAAAATGATCATTGCCAGATCCTTTTCCTGGGATCTCGTGATCGTGGCCGTTCATCGTACATCGTGTGGTCACTTTTCATTAGGTACTATTTATATTTAATTTTAAATTTTAAATTTCAAATGATTTATTACCACACGATGTACGATGAACGATCAAATTTTTAAACCAACTTTGGAAATTAAATGATATGTCACTAATAAAAAATAAGCACGTTAATCAACACTAATCTAATCATCAACATCCACATTATTTGATTTACAAAATTTGGTCTCTCTGACATTATCTTTACACAGCTTCAGCCAAACTTTTATTCTATTTATATATATTTTTTGCCCCTATAAATCGAAATTGATGAACGCATTTGACAAGTGAAGGGTGCAACTTGTGTGTCCAAAGTTGGCAAGAAGCTTAGAGGAGTAACTAAAGTCAACTAATTAACCTAACTCATGATTAACATCTACTAATCCACAACAACTAATCCGAAATCAATAAAACACAAGTTAATTATGATCTTACGAGTTGGACTTTTTTGCATGTTCAAAATTGGGGGCCGAAAATCGGGTGTCGGTTCGTTGTAGAGGAAAAGGACGAAAGTGAAGTGTAGAGGAAAAGGACGAAAGTGCCATTTGACCCCAATTTTTAAAGATTGGGTGGGTAGGAATAGCAAAGTAGAGGGTCTGTATCGTCACAGCCGCCCGATGACTCGAGCAAGACCTGGTCAGTTTCTGAACCGGATTAGGATTCTTTCCTATCTTCTTTTCATTATCTTTCATCTCCTCCTCTCACTCTCTATTTTATCTCCCTATTTCTAAAAAATTAATATAAAATGTTAACGTGATTTAATCGTGACCGTTCAAACAGGAGGAGAGAGAAAATAAGGAAAAAAAAGAGGGGAAAGAATCATACTTTTTCCGAACCACCCATGAGCCCACCCTATCTTCTCAAAAATGTTGATTAGTGGTGCAATTAAATCTTTTCGGGTATGAAAACGAAATTGAATAATTATGATTAATTAGGCCGCAAAAGAGACGGACGACTCAGTAAAGGGAATAGTGACGTGGAAGCTTCTTTGTCACAAGGAATCGAATCGAATGTGGAAACAAATGGTGATGGAATGGGACAAGTAGGCTACCATTTGAGCTCATGTTTTGAACCTGGTTCAAAATTGGTGCATAATCAAGTGGGTTGAATAAAATTTGGACACATCAAGAAAGTTTAGGACATAAGTTTTGATTTGGCCGAATTTAAGAAGGTTGCCGACGACAAATGAATAGCCTCACACGCAAAATCCTAAACGTTATGTCTTCAAGTGGTTAAGATTTCAGAGCTTGTTTAGCGACTGATTATTAACTAATATCGATGTTGTTTTAACAAGTGTTGTCTAATTCCACAGGTATTAAGTAATGTTCTTCAACACAAGTGTTTTTATTGAAGCATGGAGATAATTTACTCTTGCACAATCTTTTAGTAGTTTTGGATAGTCTGCCATATTGTTCGTTGTTTCTCTTTTAGACCCAACAATAGTCTTTGGTAATTGAAGCTCAACAACTTGCATGCATGCATGCATTCCCAGCAACAACGTCGCTACTTCTCCAACGATATCCTCTCTCTCGATTGTTTAATCTCCTTATTTCGTGTTGGTTATTTTTTGTTCACTCATTATACTTTCTCTCTAAATATCTTCCGTATGATCGTATCCAAATCAAATTGATCTGACTCGTGTGAAATGACCAAATTAGATTGATCAAGTCTTAAGGAAAATGATCTAAGGGATAGAGAAAGAAACATATTACAGAGAGAGTTGATGTCAACCCCTACATTTGAGAGGAGGTTTTTGTATAGTGAAATGGTTTCCTCACTTTCCCTTTGTCCCCTTGCGATCATTCTTTGTAATCCTCAAATTTAACTCATCCACAAGGGATCAGTGGATATAAACAAATAGAAAAGTACATAAGAAGAAAAGGAAGTGAGAAATTCACTACCCTTATTATTGAGCGTGGTGCTATATAAACAAAATTTATGCACCAAATTTATTTAGGATTTAAGGTGTGATGCATTTTATACCCGTTGGAAAAAATTATTATTTAGATTTATTTTAATGTTTGGTATTTTGGGGTTAGCCCGTTAGTATTAGGGTTTCATCTCCGTGCCTATTAGGGTTATGTTAGTTTTCTATATATATGGTACTTTGTAACTCTATAGAAAAATAAGTTATTCACAATGTAGTCTCTTAGGTTTTTTGTAGCCGTTCCGGCATTCTCGTTTGTTTAATAATATTTCTATTATTCTTGTTCGTTGCGCACTCTGATATTCAACTTGGTATCATAGCAGGTTTGATCTTTCGGGATTTAATCTGTTCTTGATAGGAATCCATGTTGTTTGTTTGATATTAGTTTTGAAAAAAAAAAAAGAATCAGTTTGCTTCGTCATGTCATCGTCCTCTGCTACCGTTCGAAATTGCATCCGCACCTGATATGCATCACCGCTCGTGCTGTTTCACGTTTTCCCTTGAAGTCATGTAAACCTGCATTTGTTTCGTATCTGCACTGTGCTGTTTTTGCATGAATTGAAGAAGGGCAGAGAAAAAGGAATAAGAAAAAAAAGAAAAAAAACAGAAAGAAGACGTGATGTTTGAAGGAAAAAAGAATAGGAAAAAAAAAAGAAAAAAAAAGGTAGAAAAGAATAAAGACAAAAAACGTTGGTTTTTTGTTTGAAGGCCCACACGGGTAGAAAGAAATATGGCCTGTTTGGTTGGATTTTTTTTTTATTGTTTGTTTGGAAGTTGGTATTGGTATTGGTATTCGCATTGGCATTGATATTAGTATTGGTATTAGCATTGGTATTGGCATCGGCATCGGCATTGACACTAGAATTTGGAGTCTTGCATCCACATCTACTTTGGCAAACCCATGTCGTGTACCGCCATGAGTTTGACGGGGGTTGTTGGAAAATATCATTATTTAGATTTATTTTAATGTTTGGTATTTTGGGCTTAGCCCGTTAGTATTAGGGTTTCGTTTCCTTGCCTATTAGGGTTATGTTAGTTTTCTATATATATGGTACTTTGTAACTCTATAGAAAAATAAGTTATTCACAATGTAGTCTCTTAGGTTTTTTGTAGCCGTTCCAGCATTGTCGTTTGTTTAATAATATTTCTATTATTCTTGTTTGTCTTGTTCGTTGCACACCCTGATATTCAACTTGGTATCATAGCAGGTTTGATCTTTCGGGATTTAATCTGTTCTTGATAGGTATCCATGTTGTTTGTTTGATATTAGTTTTGAAAAAAAAAAAAAAATCAGTTTGCTTCGTCATGTCATCGTCCTCTGCTACCGTTCGAAATTGCATCCGCACCTGATCTGCATCACCGCTCGTGCTGTTTCACATTTTCCCTTGAAGTCATGTAAACCTGCATCTGTTTCGTATCTGCACGTGTGCTGTTTTTGCATGAATTGAAGAAGGGTAGAGAAAAAGGAATAAGAAAAAAGAAAAAAAACAGAAAGAAGACGTGATGTTTGAAGGAAAAGAGAATAGGAAAAGAAAAAGAAAAAAAAAGGTAGAAAAGAATAAAGACAAAAAACGTTGTTTTTTGGTTTGAAGGCCCACCCGAGTAGAAAGAAATATGGTCTGTTTGGTTGGATTTTTTTTTTATTGTTTGTTTGGAAGTTGGTATTGGTATTGATATTCACATTGGCATTGGTATTAGTATTGGTTTTAGCATTGGTATTGGCATCGGCATCAGCATCGGTATTGGCATCGGCATCGGCATCGGCATCGGTATTGGCACTGAAATTTGGAGTCTTGCATCCACATCTACTTTGGCAAACCCATGTCGTGTACCGCCATGAGTTTGACGGGGGGTGTTGGAAAATATTATTATTTAGATTTATTTTAATGTTTGGTATTTTGGGCTAAGCCCGTTAGTATTAGGGTTTCGTTTCCTTGCCTATTAGGGTTAGATTAGTTTTCTATATATATGGTACTTTGTAACTCTATAGAAAAACAAGTTATTCACAATGTAGTCTCTTAGGTTTTTTGTAGCCGTTTCAGCATTCTCGTTTGTTTAATAATATTTCTATTATTCTTGTTAGTCTGTTCGTTGCGCACTCTGATATTCAACTTGGTATCAGAGCAGGTTTGATCTTTCGGGATTTAATATGTTCTTGATAGGTATCCATGTTGTTTGTTTGATATTAGTTTTAAAAAAAAATAAAAAAATCAGTTTGCTTCGTCATGACATTGTCCTCTACTACCGTTCGAAATTGCATCCGCACCTGATCTGCATCACCGCTCATGCTGTTTCACGTTTTCCCTTGAAGTCATGTAAACCTGCATCTGTTTCGTATCTGCACGTGTGCTGTTTTTGCATGAATTGAAGAAGGGCAGAGAAAAAGGAATAAAAAAAAAAAGAAGACGTGATGTTTGAAGGAAAAAAGAATAGGAAAAAAAAGAGAAAAAAAAAGGTAGAAAAAAAATAAAGACAAAATACGTTGGTTTTTTGTTTGAAGGCCCACACGGGTAGAAAGAAATATGGTTTGTTTGGTTGGATTTTTTTTTTATTGTTTGTTTAGAAGTTGGTATTGGTATTGGTATTCGTATTCGCATTGGCATTGGTATTGATATTAGCATTGGTATTGGCATCGGCATCGGTAGCTGCATCGGCATCGGCATCGGCACTGGAATTTGGAGTCTTGCATCCACATCTACTTTGGCAAACCCATGTCGTGTACCGTCATGAGTTTGACGGAGGGTGTTGGAAAATATTATTATTTAGATTTATTTTAATGTTTGGTATTTTGGGCTTAACCCGTTAGTATTAGGGTTTCGTTTCCTTGCCTATTAGGGTTAGGTTAGTTTTCTATATATATAGTACTTTGTAACTCTATAGAAAAATAAGTTATTCACAATGTAGTCTCTTAGGTTTTTTGTAGCCGTTCCGGCATTCTCGTTTGTTTAATAATATTTCTATTATTCTTGTTAGTCTTGTTCGTTGCGCACTCTGATATTCAACTATACCATATAAATTTTTATTACAACTAATAATCAAATTTTAACTTAAATTTGATTGGTGAGGTGCAAAATTTGTGTGTGTCTAACCTTAGGTTTTTTTTTAAAATTATTTTTTTAGAAGAAGTTGAATTTAAATTTTCCAAATGATTTACATAATGTCTCTCTCTAAGTATCTTTCTACAAGTCAAATCAGATTGATCTGACTCGAGTGAAATGACCAAATCAAATCGATCAAGTATTAAGGAAAGTAACCAAAGGGATAGAGAAAGAAACATATATATACACAGAGAGTTGATGTCAACTCCTACATTTGAGAGGAGGATTTTGTATTGTGAAATGGCTTTTCCACTTTCCTTTTGTCCCCTTGCGATCATTCTTTATAATCCTCAAATTTAACTCAATCCACAAGAGAATCAGTGGATATAAACAAATAGAAAAGTACATGAGAAGAAAAAGAAGTGAGAAATTCACTACTCCTATTATTAAGTGTGCTGCTATATACATTAAATTTGTTCGGGATGGAAGGTGTAACACATCCTATACTATATAAACTTTTATTATAATTAAAAATTAAATTCTAACTTGAATTAGACTGGTGACCTATCATTTAGTGCATAAAGTTGGTACAAAATTTTGGTATGTCTAACATTATTTTATTATTGTTTTTTTTCAGTTAATTTTTTAAAAGAAGTTGAATTTAAATTGTCCAAATGATTTACATCATGTCTCTCTCTAAGTATCTTTCGTATGATCGTATCTACAAGCCAAATCAGATTGATCTGACTTGAGTGAGATGACCAAATCAAATCGATCAAGTCTTTAGGAAAATAACCAAAGGGATAGAGAAAGAAACATATATAATACACAGAGAGTTGATGTCAACTCCTACATGTGAGAGGAGGATTTTGTATTGTGAAATGGCTTCCCCACTTTCCCTTTATCCCCTTGCGATCATTCTTTATAATCCTTAAATATAACTCAATCCACAAGAGAATCAGTGGATATAAACAAATAGAAAAGTACATGAGAAGAAAAGGAAGTGAGAAATTCACTACTCTTATTATTAAGCGTGATGTTATATGTACTAAATTTGTTTGGGATGAAGAGTGTGACACATCCTATACTATATAAATTTTTATTATAATTAAAAATTAAATTCTAACTTGAATTTGATTGGTGACACATCATTTAGTACACAAAGTTGATACAAAATTTTGGTATGTTTAACATTATTTTATTATTGTTTTTTTTTTCAGTTATTTTTTTAGAAGAAGTTGAAGTTAAATTGTCCAAATGATTTTCATCATGTCTCAACTCTCAAGAGTAGACTGATGTGTTCTAATATGTTGGATATAATTAATAGTTTTAACTTTTAATTAGCCGGTAGTTCGTACTTCATGTTCCCATCCTCAAATAATTATTCAGATATAACACTAATTTTTTTCATACAAAAAGCGGCTCCTTGATGGGGAGAGATCCTTAACTGCGATAGGAGGATTCTCAAACCAAACTATGTTAACTATCTAAGCTTAAAGCTTTCCCTCTTTTTTTATATGAACGACCAATAACATATGGTAGTTGTTGTAAATTTGTGTAAACCCTGTTTGCTGTAATCTTTCCTAAACTTGTAACATACAGACAATTTACTCTCTGAATTTTAATTTCAGCCAATTACCCCATGAACTTGTATTTATGGGTAAATTCCCTTCTTCCGTTAAATATCCTATATTTTATTCATGCTTCGGTTAGTTTGGAGGACAAACATTTCTTATCAAAACATTGTTTTCCCTTTTTGAATAAGCATTTGCTGGTAAAACAAAGAAGATAAGGGCTTGTTTGGTATCCTACTTAAGTTCAATTTTTTTTAACTCAAAAACACTTTTTAAGTTTTAGACTTTGAATTCTTGTTTGATAGAACTCTTTTAAAAAATTAGATTAAAAAATAACTTAAAAACACTAAAAAAGAGTTTTTAGAGTTTTCCTACTATCTCCTCAACATTTTTTTTGCTCCTTCGTAACCCTCTCTTTCTTCTCTCCCCACGTCCACTGGTGGATCCAGATTTTCAAGATCGGAGGTCCCAACATAAAAGCTCAAAAAAAAACAAAAATATTAGACTAATTTGGTTCCAAATCACTATTTCTACTGAACTTGGTTCATTGAATAAATCAAGATTAATCTTAAAGGTAATAAAACCAACAAATTCTCCTCAACAACATAACGCAATTAGTGACTCTACAAAGATAAAATTTGCTAATGTAACATATATCTTATTAATTGGGAGTTGGGACTAGAGTCTAGGATTAAAAAAAGTTATATGAATTTGGAAGAAATTAAATTAGGCAGCTAAAAGCGATGGAACGGCAAATGGTGGTGGGGAATAGGGTAACTTGGGTTTAAAGTTGGAAGGTTGCGACGATTAGGGCTGTGAGTTCTTAAATATAATTTGGGGATATTGGAAAAGATCGGGGTTCTCGAGCTTTGTAGAGAAAACAGAGATATTTTAGTTTTTTAAACTTTTTATAATAACCAGGTTAAAAAACGTTGTCGTTTTGGCTAGGTCTTTTAAAACAAAAATTAAAAACCTCTTATTTATTATAAGCATTGCTGCCTGCACATCCATGGAGGCAACAAGCCTCTTCATTGCACCTGCCCAAATTGTTGGAGGGTCCCGAAAGTCGATCATAAGTGTTTCTTCGAGCTTCCGAAGGGTCCCAGGTCCTTACATGGATCCGCCAGTGCCCACGTTACACCTTGTCTTTTCTCTATCCTCAGCCTTTGTCTTCTCTCTTTCATTACACTCACTTTCTTCTCATTCCTCACCTTCTCACCGTAATTTTTTGCTCTCCTTATCCTCCTCGTCCTCTCCCTGTCATTCTCTCTCCTCGCCAACTATTTCCTCTCTCCTTTCTCTTTTCCAATTCTTTCACTCCTTCAATTTTTGTTCAAGGAAGTTTGAATTCAAACTAAAAAAAAATTATTTTTAAAAATTCAACCAAACAGATTTTTGAAATTTTAAGACTTAAAATAATACTGTTTTTAAGTGATGTTATTTGAAAATTATTTATATAAACAACTAAAGTTTTTTGGTAAGATACCAAACAAGCCCTAAATGATTCGAAAACAATAAAGGGGGATGGGAGAGAAAGCGCAACGTGGAGCTGTTGGTGAGTTGGTAGGTAGGCTGCAAGAAGGTGGGTTTGCAGGGAGGAAGGTGTTGGATATATGTCAACAATCTGTGATAATTTATATATGCTAATAAATAATAAATGCAATAGGAATTAACAGAATATAAACTAGAATACGAATTATAAAATAGACAACTTGAAGATCGAGGCTTGCGTACCGCAATGTCATTGAAACAGAAATTTCGTCCCTACTTTGTGCTTGTAGTTCTACGGACGTCTGCTTCACCAGGATTCAACGATCAAGTTAAAATTCCAGCACCGGAAAATTTAACTTCTGGCGAATTTAGTGTGGTTCTCTCAGTAAGAAGGTTTAGGAATGTAGAAGATGAAGTTGATTATTTTCTGTATACTAAATGCCATGCAGATGGATGTATATATAGCAGATGGATGCCTGTTTGCAACAGGTATGAGAATGGGGTGTAACTGTTGAGAGACATCTCTTCAGATGGGTGTTTTGCTTTGTGTTCAGAAAGAACTCTTAGACTTCATCTGAAATGATGAGTCTTTTCATAAATAATTAATTAAATTTGAATTTAATTAAAAATAATTAAGTAAATCCGAAAAATAATTTAATTATTAAAGCTCAAGAGCCCAACCCCAAGGATGAGCCCAATTTTAGTCTACATGCCTATTACTCAAATCACTTTCTCTAAAGAACAAAGCCTTATAAAGTGATAAAATCTTTTGGGAATTGCCAATGTGGGATAAAGAAATTTCTACTCAAACTACTCAAATTTATAACCGAAGGAAGGGGATCGTAGCTTGGATCCGAAATCTGGGACCTGCCATTGGAGGTTGTGGGTTGGGTTGGTTTTGGCGGGAGTGGTACTGGGGCTCAATTGGGTCTGAATTTGGAGTGCTGGAAAAGGGTGGGAATGAATTTGATCTGGGATTGGAGGTGGCTGGTGGTTTGAGGTCTGGAGTGGGTGGGATGGGTAGTTAGATCGAGGAAAAGTGAGAGAGATAGATAGATACATTTTTTTTTAAAATTAATTAATTTTTATTGCGAAATGGATGAAATGTGAGAAATTTAACTATAAATAAAAGTTTAGGAGGTTTTTTTGTGTATTTAACTTTTTTTTTCTTTTCAAATTAATGAAATATCGTTATCGTTCTTTGACAAAAGCATCTAATAATTGTTGAATAATAATATATAAACATCTGATGTGGATTGCGACATGCATGTGATGTAGATTTAGATTTTATCCACATCCTCTTTGTGAGGATTCATAGGCCTCATATTTTACCTGTTCATTGTGTGTTTATAAATAATATTAAAATTTTTATTTAAAATTAAACAGAAATAGTACGTAATAAAAACTAACCATATAATATATAATAAATAAATAAAATGCAAGCATTCCAGAATCCTCACAAAAAAAATCCGGAAAGAATACTCTTGCATGTGATGCGGACCGCATGCTGTACATCAAATTATCAATCTCACAAATCCTAACCCAAGAAGCTCGCCTCAATTTTCTCTCAAATTTCAGTCCGTTTGTCAAGCCATAAAGTAGAAATTAGGAAATACAAAATCAAGAGCACATTAATTGGGTGGGACCCACAACCGAGACCCTTGATGATGGGACCAAACGACCAACTGCTACTAACAACAGAAATTTGAACACGTGGAAAGCAATTGGATGGCAGATTAATAACCTTGGAAAACGAAAGGTTAATTATAGGTCTAATTACACTTTGCATCCCTCGACTTTAAGATATATAATAAAAGCTCGATTATATGTGGTTTCTTGCAAATTGCCCCTCAACTCTTTGGTTCCCGCTTTGGTTCTTAAATTTTGTTTTCCATCTCAAGTTGGCCATAAACTCTTGCAAGTGTTATTACTAAAGACGAATGGTGGCTTCTATTAAAAATTCTGACAAAATGGCCACGTGACAGGCTCGTTGAAGACGTAACCTTTAAAATAATGTGTTGCAACTTTTACTAGCCATTTCAGTTTTTGAGATCATTAGAATGAAGTTAGTGTGAATCACGTCTTTAAAATGAGTCTGCAAACCATGAATGACATTCAATCGATTGAAGTTGCGGTGTCAAGTTCGTTGCTAAATTTTAATAAGTGATTTTTTTTTAGTGGTCTGAATCTTTGTCGCATATAATGTATCAGTATGTTTCAACATTTCAACGTAAGTAACGACGTCCTTATACAAGCATGCAAAAGTTGAAGGACTAACTTGGAAGGAAGTAACAAAACCCAAAAATTTGAGCAGTGTGGTAAATGACCCGTTATATGAAGCCAAAACTGCCCAATCGTCCTAACCCCATGCGGGACATCCCTTTCATTTTCCTCATCGTCCTTCTCATGAACGCAAAGCTCGTGATTTGTTAAAAGCAATATATCCCACTCCCACCACCGACCCTTCCAGACTTCGTACAGCTTTTTTCCTTTCCACTTGATTAATCATTCCCCTTTTCTTCTATATCTATGTCTGTACTAATTAATAAAATATTCATTGTTAACTAAAATTATATAAAATTATCAGTTTAATCCTCTAATTAAAACAAAATATGAATAAGAAATATAAGGTAGAAATGTAATTTCACACAACCAAATTTTGTTATTTTTTTTTCAAAGCATGCCCTACATGGAATCCTAATACATCTCTAATTAAAAAAAAGAAAACTTCTCGCTCCCACATTATCTATCTATCACTCTCTTCCTTTCTCCTTCCATTTCAAAAACAAAAATAAAAAATTTTCTCACACACTTTGAGTGTGCCTATATGCTAGTATATATAAAGTGAACACCCTAAAATGGTGAAACATTCAAAATATCATAAATTGCCCTTTAAGAATTTCATAAATTACAATTGAACCAAAAGAAGCTAAAGTATTTAACCATATTTTTATTTTGAATGAATTTAATATTTAAAATTATAGGGAAAAAAACCAAAAACAAAACCTCCCACGTTAGTGGGTGGTTTCACGTCTTTAATTCATCTTTTTTAAAATATCTAAATTAATTATTTAAATAAAAAAAATATAAAAATATCAATTGCCACACGCGTATGCGTGTCGCAAGAGACTAGTTTTAATAAAAAACATGGGTACGTTAAACTACACTGCATAGTGTTTGAATTAAGTCGCATAATGGCATTTTGTATAGTAATTTAGTATCAAATTACCAATTCACAATTGGCGGATTTGAAAAAGAAAAATTTGAAAAGTGAAAGAAAAATATCACTGCAAGTCTGTGAGAGAGCGGTCGTTTTTAGTGGGAAGTAGAACATACTTTTCTTTCCAATTATTCATCTCCCCCTCAACTCCCACATTTTCGTAATTAACCAATAAAATAACACACAAAATGATCTATTGATAAACACACTAGCCACTAGTGATAGTCTTTAAGACACATTTCTTTTAATTTTTTTTTATATAAAGAAATATAAGCTCTAAAGAGGCCAACCAAACTCAGCTCAATTCAACACCTTTCTCACAAGTTATACAATCCTCTCCTAACACAGATATTTACAAGTTTTAGATTTTTCTTCCTTTTTTTTTTTCTGGTTTTTTTTAACTCTTTCAGTGTTTGATTACATGGCCATTGCTATATCTGGGAGCGTAGCTAGGTGGTGGGCCCACGGTAGTGACGTGGAGGGGTGTTATAATGACACGTCTGACGCTGGTGCAGCGACGTTGCCGGACCTCGGTTGCCGTAGAAGCTCTGTCAATGTCTCCGCCTGTCCCCATAAAGACACACAAAACGACAATCAAAATACAAAACCACTCCCCCATCACGCACCAAATTATTTAAAAAATTATATAAAAAACGACAAAATAATTTAAGTGGCTGAGAGAGACTGAGAGACTAATCTACGACCTAAATGACGATCCTACCCATGGTCTTATTGCATACGTTAGCACCATAAATGGGGGGAGAACTGGGATTTTGAATTAATTTTTCCCCGAATAAGTATAAATCGGAAAAAGAATATGCCACCCGACTGACGTGGGCCACGCCCCATTAAATTGGGGAATATTTTCAAAAGCCCACCCCACGTCAGCGATGGCTCGCGGGGTCGTCGACCAGTGGACCGATTGGACCCGAAAAAAAAAACAGAGAAAGCAAATGTTGATTATTTTTACGTGCCGGAAAATACTCACCTTTTGCTTGGCGCGATTGGTGCCGGACTGAGACAAAGCGACGAGGGGAGGAATCGCTCCTTCGCGGACGACCATGTTACGGTGGACCCCACTGTTCTCGCAAAGCTTCAGCAATATCGCCACCGATATCTCCTTCTGCCGCTGCGACCCCACCTCTACAATCTCCACCAGCACCGGAATCCCACCTTCCTCCACCAATGCTGCGCGGGCCTCCGGCACCGACACGAGGACGCTCAGCACGTACGCCGACTTGTCCACCATGTTCGACCCGAAGTCCGCCATCAATTCCACCAGCGGCTTCATGATTCCCGACTCGACGGCTCTAATCTTGTTCTCTTTGACCGAGCACAGCGAGTACAAAGCCGTCGACGCGTCCTTCTTCCCACGAAAGCCTCCACACTCCAGAAGGTTCACCAGAAGCGGAATCGCTCCCGACCGTCCGATTGCGGCTTTGTTCTCTTCGATTTGCGAGAGGCGGAGCAGAGCGCAGGCGGCGTTCTCTTTCGCTGTGGCGGTCCCCGTCTTGAGCGACCGAACCAGCGGCTTGATTGCTCCCGACGAAGCGATGAGCTCCTTATTCTCGTCGCACAGCGAGAGGTTGAGAATCGCGGTGACGCCGTACTCCTGGAGCTGGAGATCAGACGACGATAGGAGCGAAATCAATGGCTTAATCGCGCCGTTTCGGGCGATTTTGAGCCGATTTTCGGACTTGTTCTTAGCGAGGAGCCTGATTTCCATCGCCGCCTGCTTCTGCGCCTCAGTCGAACCGGCCTCGAGCACGGCGACGAGCTGTTGAATCATATCGTCGGAGTTGTCGGAAGCGCAGGCAATCAGAAGCCGCCGGCTCTGGGACGAAGTCGTCGGGAACTCTTCGGATCTATCGCTGTTACACTCGCTGAAAGCAGAGGAGTTATCCCCGTTGCTCAGATCACTGAAGTTCCTCCCCATGTAACTGAAATTCGCTGGATTTTCCATCTCCATATCTGAAATTCCGAAATTTCTCAGCCCTCAACGAATAAACCCGTCACCGAAAAACTAATCGAATCGGTGAACGTTCGGGGTCCGATTCGGATTTGGTGGCTGGGGCCTCTGGTTTCAGAAAAGGAAGGAGGAGATATAGGGGATATAAAAGAAGGCTGGGAATGCTACCACGTGGACGAAGGCCTTGGGGTTTTCGCTGACACGTGCGCCTTGATTGAGAAATGTGAGTCCGGCTTGGAGGCGAGGAGAGCACGCACGAAGGGTCTCCTTTACCGCGTGCGTGGAAGGTTCGCTACTCGATAAAAGTTTTCGAAGCTTGTTCTTCATGAAATAAAATAGAAAGAGTAATGTTAAAAAAATTAAATTTAGAAAATAAATTTAGAAATTAAATGATATGTTATTAATAGGAATTAGTATGTTTATTAATATTTAAGTAATAAATTAATTATCAACTTTCATGTCCTTTAGTTTCTAAAATTTAATATACGAATTTAGTTTTTCTAGCATTATCCTTCAGAGCATGAAACATTTAACACCTTCTAGTTTGAGAGTGAGTTTAATGTGTTACGAGGTTTTAATTTTTAATATTTTACTGAGATATTGTGTAATTCGCTCGATGAACAATTGTAAATCTTTGCTAGGTGAGAAATGATAAAAGGTTTTTTTTAAAATTATAATTTTATGAAATTTTTTACACTTTTCAATTTACATTAATTCTCTTACAAATATAATATATTGTGTTAAAAAAATAAAATAACAGAAAAGTAAAACTTTTAAAATCGTACCCTTTGCATTTCTCTTAATAAGCCAATTGCTTTTAGATAATGGTACCAAAGTGCGTGATATAGTAAAATGTAATCGGCATGTTTATTGTGTTCGATCATTACTGTGATGCATAAACAGTTGTTGACCAAGCAATTACTCAATGATACATTTTCTAACGTACCGCGTTTTTTTATTTAATCTCTTTGTGTTTCAGGACTAAACAAAGCAAATGGCAAATTGTCTTTGTGATTAATACGCTCATCTTCAATATATTGCATCACAGTTCTAACTTTTCTAGTTTCACACTTGTGATAAAAAAAAAAATATTAACTCAAAAGTCTCAAAAGCTCTCTTTTTTCACTGATGGGGACTCCAAAGTCCAAACTTTAGGGTTAGTTTGATATTGTTGTGCTTTGAAAAAAAAAATGTTACTATTGTGCTGTGAGAATAAAATCATTTTTACTGCTTCTCGTTTTTAGCATTTTTTTCACCAAAAATTGTGAAAATCAGTTGTTTTTAAGTGTTTACTAAATACCTTTTTCAGTTTAATTTTTTTTTATACCTACTTTTTATAAAATCACCTGAGTACCAAACAAGTACTTAACGATACGTAATATTTCCCCCTGTACAGTAAGGTAGGTTTTGCGTCTTCCTACGTTTGCATGCTGGTTGTGTGCCACGTAGGACATGAATACGAGAATTTAATTTGTTTATTTGATGGGCTGCACATGGTTTGATCCAGTATTTGCATCTGTAGAGGTGAGGAGTCAGGCCAGCCCATAGCCGGTGGGGGAAACAAAAAATTAAAAAATCGAAAGACCCTGATCACTGTCAGCATCACCAAACATGGGTCGTACCCAGTGCACAAGGCTCCTGTTTTACGCAGGGTCTGGGAAAGGTGAATGTCGGCTAGCCTTACCCCCATTCAATGGTAAAATGTATTTCCCTTTCCCCATGAAAATTCTTCGGTCATTATTTTTCAACGAATTATATTTTGCGTACCAAACACATCCTAATAAATTATGTATACAATCGGACTAAAATGAAACAATAATAATGCAACAAACGTTCAGTAATTTTGATTTCTAATGACTTCTCGTTTCTTACTGTTATCTCTCGACCGCTTGGTCTCAGAAGCCAAAGTTGTAGCTATCCCCGTTGAGCGCAGACTTGCCCAAGAGAAGCCACTTCCCAGTGCTTATGATGAAGATGCATGGCTGGGCTGCCCTTCAATGGGTTGCTTCTCGCACAAGCAAACAAAGAATCAGATGGAAAACTATGGAGATCTTGATAGAACCTAGCTAGCTATGGAGGCAGGAGTTTGAGAGCTTGTTTCCTGGTGTGAAAGTTTTGGGGGCATTTTTTTCTTACCATTATTATGGGGTTCCAAACCAATTAGGCCAGTCAGAACCTAAAGCTGAATACTTTGATAAGACTCTGGGGCATAAAGTATGGGACTATGGTTACACATCAGGCCCCGGAGGGATTGACAATCCAATGGTTAATGAAACTCTGTACGCTAGTTTGACTTGTTGTTCATAGCTTTTTAATCTGTTTCGACTTATTTGAGACATTTTGTTAAACATCTTACTCTTGTGACAATCATGTTCAAGAACATAAAAATAAACTCTAAATGCGATATAAGAAGTGGGGATATTTGATTACACTTGTCCATATGTGGATCCACTATCGGAATCAACCGGTAACTAGTGCTACACGTTCCATACATATAGTTGCTAAGCCATATCAAAGATTATTTGTTAGGTTTTAGTGTCTAGAAAGGAAAAATTAGAAGCTCTTATGCAAAAAATTTACCTCATCTAATTGAAGACTTGGCAGTCAAGTTGAATTCCTCGTAATTTTGTGTTTAAACTTCAATGGAAGCAGATCGTGTGGTTGGGTTTTGGATTGTCAGCGAGCACAACCTTTTACATATTTTTTCCTCTTCAAATGTTTTGAAGATATATCGGGTATGCAGGAGTTTGACAACTGCTCTCGTAGCTCAGTTGGTTAGAGCACCCGTTTAGTAAGCGGGAGGTCTTGAGTTCGACTCTCAACGAGAGCAATTTTTTCCGACTGCTTTTTTCCTTTTTTTTTCCTTTCGTTTTCCTCACGCACACGAAACATGTTTGCCTGACCCCAAAACCGCAGCCAAGGGTTTTACATAAACCCCAGGCAGCCCTTGTCTCTTCCGCGCTCCCTCTCTCTAGAAAAACCTCCCAAAAGTTTCTCTCTCCTCTCCATCCGCAGATATGTCGACCAGAGGCCCTGCCCTCTTCTCCGCCATTGGCAAGAAAGCCACAGGTCTCTCTCTCTCCGTCTGAATCTTTATTGGGCAATTCTTAAATTTTGAAATTTTGAATCTTCTGATATGGGTTTTTGATGTATTGATTGCTTGAATTTGCAGACTTGCTTAACAGGGACTATAACACTGACCAGAAGATCAACATTACCACCTACACTGAAACTGGACTTGTAAGCCCAAATAATATTTTTTCAACAATTTTTAATTTGTTGCAAGTTTTATGTTGTCAATTTTTTGAATGATATGTATTGTGTTGGTTTACGATTTGAATCATCAGTTATTTGCTGGCGGGATTTTCTTTTCATTTATTTATTTGTTTTTTGTAATGGGCAAAAAGTGTTTCTTCAATTGCTGCATTGGATTGGAAGCAATTGAATCTTCACGGTGCATATTTTGGTTTTCTTAGGTCATTTGAGGGAGAAAAATTGGGGCTTATTTGGATCCCTTTGCCTTTTCCGAATCTATTTTCTTCAAAGAGAATAAAAATGACTTCTTGAAACGTTTCTTGTACAATATTGTGGGCTGGTTCTTGTAAGTTGTAACCATAAGCTTCAATTCAAATCATGCAAGCTTGTTGATATGTTGGACTGGTTCGGTGAATAGGATTACATTGAAGTGGATAACTCGCATTCTCTTTAGATTTGTGCTGAAGTGCCAATTTAAAAGTTTGCTATTTGTATATCTGCTTAGTGCTGGGTCTTGCTTACGAATTAAACAGGGAAACTCCCCTTGAATTTCCTTATTTTCTTCGTTGAGAATGAGAATATATCGACTTTACTAGTTCCATGTTGTGATTGTAACGGTTGCTTCTTAAAGGCTTGCAGAAGTTAGATATGATGAATTTATCTCTGATTTCAGGCCCTTAACTCGGGTTTGGCTAATAACGGAGGTCTGTCTTCTGGGGATATAGCAGCACAATACAAATACAAGAATGTCGCGCTCGATGTCAAAGCTGATACACAATCAAATGTGGTTTGCTAACTTTCGTTTTTCCTTCTCAAGTTTGAAGTCCGATAATTGTTTCTGACAGCTGGTCTCTTTTTTGAGCAGGTCTCAACAATGCTCACTGTCACTGACATCTTGCCTTCTACCAAAACCATCGCTTCAATCAAACTCCCTGATTACAAATCTGGCAAGGTATCGGCTTTTGTTAGCATCAAATGGGACATTAATTTACAATTATTACAGAAACTGATAATCATTCGTTCAATATATTGCAGTTGGAAGTCCAGTATCTTCACGAACATGCATCCTTCACAACCGCTGTTGGTCTGAACGAGTCCCCTGCTGTGGACTTTTCGGCAACCATTGGTACCCCGGCCATTGCCTTTGGAGCAGAAGCTAGTTTCTTGACAGGTTCCAGAGTGTTTTCTAAGTACAATGCCGGTGTCAGCTTTACACAGCACGATTCAACAGCTTCTGTGATTCTGTAAGTTCATCAGTTATAGGTCACTAATAAAAAAATAGACATAGTTGTTAGACTGTTAGACTGATGCAATATTTTAGTATACATGAACTTTCGTTCTGCTTTGATTGTTTGAGGAGAGTAATTGTATTGGCAAAGAAAATGGCAAACATGTTTCTTTTCATTTTGTAGGGCTGACAAAGGAGATTCACTACGGGCGTCATACGTGCATCAACTGAGCAGGCTGAATGGGGGAGCTGTAGTTGGAGAGGTGAACAGAAAGTTCTCCACGAACGAGAACACGCTAACAGTCGGAGGTTCATACGTGGTTGACCCTGAGACGGTTGTGAAGGCGAGGCTCAACAACCACGGCAATCTTGGGGCTCTTTTGCAGCACCAGCTCACACCCAAATCTTCACTTACACTCTCTGCAGCCTTTGACACCAAGGCATTAGAGAGGCATCCGAACTTCGGGTTGGCGCTCTCCCTCAAGCCCTAAACAGTTCTAAGAATTTTGCCAATGAAATTTCACAATTGTTTCTCGAGAAAAAACTTGAGTGTAAACGGTGATATGTCAACGTAATGATTACTCATATCTTGAGTACATTACAAATCTATTTAATGACAATTTGTTTTAAAAGTCTCTAATCAGTCGTTAAACCTTCTTCAAGATTGTTTTTGAAAAGTCTGCTTTTAAAATTCATTTGCAATTTTCCATCTTAATGACAATTAGTTTGGAAAGCAACAGAGAATCTATTTAATGAACCCCAATCACCCTTTGCTTTCTTTCGCTACAATTTTCAACTGCGTATTTTTTAATTTTCGGCTGAAAAAGAATATAATTTTCTTCCTCTCGTATTCAATAAATATCTTCATACGTTAATACCATTTTAGTATGGTGTTTAGTATAATATAAAATTATTTAAATGACTAGTAGCAAATAAACAAGGATTAGCCGAGTCGTATTCATTGAAATTTCTTCCAAGTGTGGAAATATGGACCGTATCAAATGGGGAAAGGAGGGTGACGTTTGGGGTTAAATTTAAATTATATCTTAGGGTTGGGCAAACGGGTCCTGGACCCGCGGGTCGGGGCGGGTCTTTGCGGTTCGGGACGGGTACGGGGCGGGTCTAAGAATTACAAATACAAAACGGGGCGGGGCGGGCCAGTTCCAGATAAATAACGGGACGGGCCGGTTCTAAAGATTGGAGAAAACGGGCCCCCGGCCCGGACCGTTGGTCTACTGTGATTACGGTCTCTTTTATTATTAGAATTCGACCCTCACTGTCACTCACCCTTTTATTATCAGGAGAGTAAATTGTACAAATGGTCCCTCAACTTTAATCAAATTGGAGCAATGGTCCCTTAACTAAAAATTCATTACATTTGGTCCCTCAACTTATCAAAACGTGCATCTATGGTCCCTCAACTAAAAATCCATTACCATTGGTCCCTGAACTTTAATTCAAGTGGAGAAATGGTCCTTTAATTTTAACCCAATTGTAGCAATGGTCCTTCCAATATAACTTGTTTTGACAAATTTTTTGACATAGTTGACGAAAAGAACCATAATTATACACTTTGATGAGTTAAGGGACCCTAATTATATAAATGGTCATTCCAACATAGCTTATTTTGACAAAATTTTGACAAAATTGATGAAAAGGACTATAGCTACATATTTTGATAAGTTGAGGGACCAATGGTAATGGATTTTTAGTTGAGGGACCATTGCTCCAATTTGATTAAAGTTGAGGGACCATTTGTACAATTTACTCTTATCAGGATTCAGACCTAATTCGATCTCTCCGCTCGATCTCTCCGCCTCCCTCGATCTCTCCGCTCTCCCGATCTCTCTCGATCTCATCCCTCTCGATCTCCTCTCTCTCGATCTCTTCCCTCTCGATCTCCTTCTTCTCGATCTCTCTCTCTCACAGTCTTTCTTTCTCTCTCTCTCTCCCATCTCACCTACCCTAAACCTTCACAAGCCGCCGTAAACCAGGCATATACCCAGCTCACCCGCCGTAAACCATCTGCGCCAGCCACAAGCCGCCATCCACAAAGCATCACCAGCTGCGACTTTGTCTCTGATCTGTTTAAATTTTCAGGTAACTATTTAAATTTTCAGGGTTCCAAACGCCGTTGTCTCTGATCTGTGTGTGAGTGGGTTGATGTTTTCTCTATTGTTTTCGGCAAAGATGATCTGGTTTCTCTATTTTTAGTATAATAAAGAGTTCTAGCTCCAATCTATGGTTATTGATATGTTTCTCTTAAAGCTTCCTCATTTTATTTTCCTTCTCGGATTCTCGATCGTTAAAAAATTCACTGCTTTTTGGCGTTTTTGGAGCTCCGGTAGTCTGATAGATGACTCTCTGGTTTCCATTTCCGACTTCGTTTGGTTCCGATTGTTTTGTAGTCGTCTTCTTTCCTGTTAATTTTAATTTTTTATATTTGGAGCTGAGTAGTGGTTTCGGATGAGTTATCGGATTAAAATTTTTCCGTAAGTGGTTTTAGAGCGATGGCGGGTTTGCGGGTTGTCGCATGCGTTTGTTGTTGGTTTGGAAGTTTTAGCTATTGATGGTGAGGTTTAGAAATTTCCAAACTTGTTGGACCTACTTTCTATTTTCTTCTCATACTTTTCTGCTCTTGGTTTTGTGATTTGTTTAAAAAAAAAAAAGAAAGATATTTGGCCCCAGCAGGTTTTGTATGACTTTTGACTCTGTTTGGCTGCTCAGAAAATATGTTTGTGTAACTTTGAATGCTGAGAAAATGTTGGTAATCAAGCGTTAACTGTGTGTATGGGTTGAGTATAAACGTTAGTAGAAAATATTTATAAACTGAACAAGAATGAAAATTTATGTAAGATGTTCATTATAGCTAGTCTAGAAGCTATTATATATTAAATAAGCTGCTTATGATGTTTCGCTTGATGAAAATTCTGCAGGATCATATTGTACCGGTTGTATCCTCGATTTTCTTACGCAGGCTGCTTCTTCCTGGGGTTCATCATAATATTGCTTTGCGCTCAACCTTGCTGGATTATAACAGGCACTGGAGTGATTCAGATTTCCATTCTCTAACCGCCGATATGTTGAAGAAGGAAATTCTTTCCCTGATTGAACATGAGGTTTGCGTTGGAGTTTTTATTGTTTCTCTCTCACACACTCATATGACACCGTGGAGGGGATAGGAATGACCTGGGGTTGCTAGCTAACAGATAACCAATGTATGTTGTCTATTGTTTTAGGGTGTTAGTGATAATTCAACGTCAATATTGTGCTGTTGGAAAAAATTATGTTCTCCCTACTTCCAAAATTGGTGCAAGAGCAATGCACTATGTGGCTTGCTTTTGGATTCCTACAGGGGTAGTTTTGGATTGATCAGAAAGAACTCAGTATCTCTTTTTCGTTGTTCGGAGAATATTGAGCGGCTTATTAATGGTATCTCAGGTATTGTTGCTTTAGCTGAACCTTTCCATTTTTTTGTTTTAGGACCAATTATTTCTTATTTTTAATGCTTGTCCCTTTTATTTTGGAATTCTCACATTCATATTTGATAGGTACTTCTGATGATCTCATCCATCTTGTTACCATGGAGGCGGGTTTAATTCTTCAATTAGAGGTGCTCGTTAAAATGCTTAGATGTGTTGTTAATGTCAGCCAACAATTGGGAAAAACAGCTTCTGCTATATTTTATGAATCATTAGTTAGTGCACCACTCGTTATCTCAGCTGAGGAAATTACTCATCGCCTTTTGAAGAATTTAGAATCTAGATATGGTTCAACGGTAGCAATGCTTCATGTATCAGAGCATGGACCTGATGTTGCTTTGGAGAGAAACCTGGCTGATAAAAAAAAATTGAGGAAATTTTCTATTGGCATGCTGTTATCTCTTCATGCCTTGCACATGAATCGTACTGTTATTTCTTTCTAATGCAGTGTCACTGTGATTGTGCAGTTGCAAATTGCAATCTGTGCAGTTTGCAAACTGTGCAGTTTTCAAACTGTGCAGTGCAGTTAAAAAAAAAAAAAAAAAAGGGTACCCGTGGACCCGGCCCGAACCGGCCCGTTTTAACCGGGCCGGGTAATGTCCGGTTCCTATACAAGAAAATCCAATCCCCGCCCCGTCCTGGCCCGTTTCGGGTAATGTCAGGTTCCTACAAACTTAGGTTCGGCCCGGCTCGGCCCGGCCCGTGCCCAGCCCTATTATATCTCACGTTGAAATAATTCTTAAATTACAGTTAAAATTAATATATTTTGTCAATATTTTTAACATAACACAAAAATATTGACAAATTGTCATATGACATTTTATAAAATGAATATTTGATATTTTCACAAATTTTCATATCGATGCTACTTATAATAATATTTTTATAAATTCGCGTCACTTGTACTACTGAATAAAAGGAAGGGATGTGTTGTCAATCATTACAAAAGATCAGTGAAAACAAAACAATATTCTGAAATCCCACAAACATAAAATATAAAAAATCTAATCTCTAAACAGATTTCCCTTTATGAAAACATACAGAAGCAGAATCGAATCAAGCAAAGAACCTAAGTACTTATTAGAAGCAGAAGCAGAAATTGAGAAATAAAAAAAACAACTAAACTTAATCATCTTTGTGTGTCGCTTCGTGGAAGTCTTTCTACTCAGGCGGATGAATGGAAGTTCGGTACAAATGAAAACCACCGGAATCCGCAGCTGGATTTATCCGGCAGAGACGGGCATTTGGGGATCCAATGCCACGTCCTCCTCGAGATCTTGAAGTACAAAATCTCCGGCCAATTGTAGCAGCAGACGCAGATCAAACCCTGATGCCAAAAGCAGTACAGATGCTCGTAGTTATGGAAGCAAACCGACATCAGTTTCTTGCACATCCTGTCCGGCAAGCTTTCCACCTCCACCCACTTCATCCCACCGCCAAATTCCAATTCCCACACTTGCAAGCTCCTGGCAATCCCATTCCTGCCGACCCCACCAATCAGATACAGCTTCTTCTCTCCTCCTCCGCTGACAAGCCGAGCAAACACGAGCTCTGTAGGAAGCTCCGGAATCGGTCTTTCCCACTTCCCGCTCTCGAATTCGAAGCAGACAATCGAAAACGGTTCCGGCGTCACGAAATACAAACACCCTTTGAAGTAAACTCCCTTCTGGTGACAATTGTCACTTAAAATCGTCTCGGTAAAGTCAAACTTTTGCCACGATCGCGCCTTTGAATGGTAGACAAAAGTGCTTTTGGACGACGACCTAGAAGAGGCCATGAAAAGATTATACCCAGCAGGGGTGGATATCAAAGAGAAAAGCTCGAATCCAAAAGGGCAATCTGGAAATTTGATCACTCTCGAGGACTTGGTCAGAATATTGAAGACGAGAAACGAATTGGGGAGAGAGAAACAGAGCAACCCATTGGAGGCACAGAGGAGGGAGGCTTGTGCTGCTGCGCCCGCAGCGCAGGGTAGCGGAGCGGAGAGAGAGAGAGGTAGCTTGCGCCAGGTGGTGGTGTCGGAGTCGTAGAGAGGGAAGTGGCGGAAGCACTGAGGGTGGGAGAGGAGGAGGAAGGCGGAGGAGTGCTTGAAGACGAAGGAGGGAGAGAATAACAGCGACTTGAAGCGCTTGCAGGTCGATCTGAGAATCAGGAAGTTTTTGAGAGGAAGGAAAGAAAGGACAAGGTCGAGGAGCTCCTCCGGCAGCTTGCTCCATATCCTGGCGTCCATCTTCGGTGGGGTGGAAGGAGAGGTGGGGACGGCGGTGGTTTGGCCGTAGTGATTTGGCGGAGAGTGGTCTTTCATTTCAAACAGAGCATTTGAGAGGAAAGAGAAAGTTTTTAGCTTTTAAAGATAAATGCCGAGAGAGAGAGAGAGAGAGAGAGAAAGCATTGACTTACACTAAGTGCGTTTAATTATTCAAAGATAATCAAGTGTTAGCCGGTTGATCGTTTTTTAGCGCAGCATTTGGGATGGAAAAACAAACAATTGCGCATCAAGAATTTGATCTAGACACGACCGCATGTTTATCTACCTCAATCAGGAACCTCGCCAATTAAAATGATACATAATCACTCCTTAAGCAGCGTTTAATTTCTAATCGTTTAGTATTAGATAACGGATTTTAATATAAAACGCACTTTTTCTTTTTCTTTTTTGTATGTGAAAATATGATATGTTATCAAGAAGGTGACGAATGTCATTATCTTATATAACAATTTAGAAGAAGTAAATATACCCTTAGAAGGATCTACTAGCTCGTTTACTAATCCATAATTAGAATGAGAATAATTGAATTGAAGATGAATTGAATTAAGAAGAAGTTGGAATGGGGATGAGTTAAAATTGGATTCCTGTTTAAGCTGTTTATTTAAATTTTCTTAAATCGAAGTAAAAAAAGTACCTATTCCATATAAGTGTACTAATTCACTAGAATCGAAATATAATTCAATATGATTACAAAAATACCCTTATTCAAAATCTATAAAATAAAATTTTGTATAATAATTCATAAAAAAAAAGTGAGTATATATTTATTTAAATAAAAAATAACTCAACCCCACACTCATCTTATATTTTTCTTCCCAAAGAACCCACTCCTCACCGCCACCTCTCGCTATCTCAATCCATTCCATTATGATTTCAAGTTTATCCATTTCAAGTCTTGGACATCTGATGGCAAATAAACTCCATTGTAACTCTGTAACTCTTTCTCTCTCCCTCTAACCCAGAGCATTTGATTTCAAAATTTTCTTGGGGAAACATAGAGATATGGCGGAGAGTGGGAGTAGCGGGTTTGGGTTGCGTCGTTGGGCATGGGTTGTTGTGGTGTTGGGGGAGGGAGTGGCACTGGACATTAGCGTTGGACATCGGCATGTGGGGATCTTCTGTTAATGCAAAGGGTAGTGTTGGGATTTTAAAAATAAAGTGAGGACATAAGTGGTAAAAAATTTGTATTCAGGATTCCCCACATCAGGCGAAATTAAAATACCCCAATTTCTCCAAAAAAAGGAATTGAATTCCAAAATTTTTATGGGTCCCACCACTTTTTCAATTCCTCAGGATTTAGTAAACATTGGAGTACTCCGTAATCGGAATTCAATTCCACATTTTAATTTCCATTATGGGTACGTAAACACGCCATGCATATAATACTATAATATATGTAATAAAATAGAGCTTGCTATAGACTTCTAATTAAATATAAAAATGAGACAAGACACCAAAACATACTACGATTTATTATTATTTTTAAAAAATTTATTATTAAGTGAGAGAGGATTTCAAATTCAAAACACATGAGCATAAACGTAATACTGTACCTACTAAGATATTCGATCATATGTAAAAGAAATAAAAAGACTGGAAAATCAACTTTTTGCATATTTCCCACTGATTTTTGTGGCAAAATATGAAGATGGCCCAGATTTGTTATTTGTTACATATAATTATAAACTAGAATTTGAGCTAATGGAGCTTAGTTGTTTTGGATTTTTCCAATTTTATACACAACAAATGTTGGAAGTGATAAAAGTCTATGAAATTCGGTGCGCGGCGTTTGGAACTTTGCGTTTCATGCAATCAAGGACGTTTTTTGACCATTGATTTGAGCCCTCTTCACTTTTTGGAATGATTTATCAACGGCTCCTAGTGATTCGCTCACGAGTTGGTGCCAAACATTTTGAATTGAAATCCCTAATCCAACTTGGATTAGGAATAGTTAATAAATTGGAAACGTTCCAATAAATAAATTTGAAAAACCAGAAATCCTCAGCCCGGTAGGAAAACCCGACCCGGCCCATACATATAAAACAATCCTCAACCGTCTCAAATACTTCACCATTAATCTCTCTCAGTTGTTCTCCAACTACTGCTGCTTTTTTTTTTTTTTTACATCGTCAAATATTTACAGAGATCAGATTTTCGCTCAACGCCAACAAATTTTGAAGAAAAAAAAGTGGAGATGAATTCTGACCGTTGATCTGGCCAGAGATCAATAGTTTCCTGATCCTACTAGGATTCCGTAGCACCCAAGTTAAATATCCCAAACCTCTCCTCCATCACTTTGAACCCTAATACAACTCTCCCTCTCCCTCTTACTTCTCTGTCTTTCGCAATTTCTTGAGTTCTTGGATTGTACTTTTCTGCATTAGGGTTTGAAGATTTTATGAAGGCTGTGAAGCGAAAGCCGGTACTTACCGTGGAACCAGAGTTATGCCCCTCGGCAGTTCAGTACTGGGCGAATGACAACACGAAGAACGGCCGTAGGAACTCTGATATTACCGAGAAGGCGAGAAGGCACCTCTCCGCCTTGGGATGGAAGTTCTGGTATGCAACCAAGAAGCAGAAGATCGAGTTGCGGTACGAGTCTCCCACTGGAAAAGTTTACTACTCGCTTCGCATGGCTTGCCAAGCCTGTGTAAATTCTCCAGGACGAGGAGGAGTGTTTTCCGAAAGCATTGGTTCGAATTCCGTGGAGTGCTCTGCTGATCTTGATATTGTAGTAGATATTACACCGCAGTCGACATCAAGGAAAACGTTTAAGAAGAGAGAGATTGGTGAAATCTCGAAGGTAGATGATGATTGGAGTCCGAAACAGGAGCGGGGGAAAACAGTTAAGAAGAGAAAGATTGGTGGAATATCGATGGTCGATGATGATTGGAGTCCGGAACAGAAGCGAGGTAAGGTTCATGCGGATATGAAGAGACTAAAGAGACAGAATAAAGCTAGTAAACAGCAGGCCAGACGCATTTTACGGTCAACCAAAAGAGCGAGAGATATCGAGATCACGGATCCCGGTACTCGAAACCCTAGGACAGTCCTGTCTTGGTTGATCGAAAGTAATGGTGTGTCCCCGAACGCCAAGGTACACTACCGCCCTAGAAAGGGCACTGACAGTCCATTGGCGACGGGTCGGATTACTCGCGAGGGAATCAAGTGTGACTGTTGTTTTAAGGTGTTTACCCTCACTGGGTTTGAAACGCACGCTGGTAGCACAAACCATCGACCAAGCGCCCACATTATATTGGAAGATGGCAGGACTCTCAACGATTGTCAGAGGCAAACGATGAAGAGTCGGAAAGGAAGCGCCAACACCGTCACGAGGTCAAATGAAGTAGCGACGACTGGCAATGTGCATCAAGATCATCATCCTCCTCGTGATCAGAACGATGATATATGCACTGTGTGTCACTTTGGAGGCGATCTGATTCTCTGTGATCGGTGTCCCGCTGCATTCCACACTAGTTGCCTTGGTTTGAAGGATGTGTCGGAAGGCGATTGGTTCTGCCCATCGTGTTGCTGTGTAAAGTGTGGTAAAGGAAACCCTAAGGAGGATAGAAATAATAGTTTTGTGATATGTGGCCAATGTGATAAAAAATACCACTATGGGTGCCTTAGGAATGAAGGGGTTGAGGAATTGGAAAGGGATTCCAAAGGAAACTGGTTTTGCAGCAGAAAATGTGAAGGCATATATCTGGGTATCAACAAGATTGTGGGGAAACGAATTCTGGTGGGTACTGACAATCTGACCTGGACACTGTTGAGGCCTTCTCCTCCATCTGATTCTGATATGGAGGACTTGACAGAAACCTACAGCAAGCTCAATTTGGCTCTGAGTGTGATGCACGAGTGTTTCGAGCCTTCTCAGGATCCTTACACGAAACGAGACATTGTTGAGGACATTATTTTCAACAGAGAGTCGGACCTGAGCCGGTTGAACTTCAGAAGGTTTTACACACTGCTTTTGGAGAGAGATGAGGAAGTGATTACCGTCGCTTGTGTAAGGATCTACAGTGAGGTGGTGGAAGTGCCTCTGGTGGCAACTAGGTTCCATTATCGTAGACAAGGAATGTGTCGTGTTCTGATGGACGAGCTCGAAAACCAGCTCGCCAACTTGGGAGTTGAGAGACTGATTTTGCCTTCTGCATCTAGTACCCTGGATACATGGACTAGCACTTCATTTGGGTTTTCAAAGATGACAGCTGATGAGAGAATGCAGTTTCTGAATTATACTTTCATGGATTTCCAGGGCACCATCATGTGCCATAAAGTATTGAAACAAACCAACTCTGCGACGCAAGCAGTCATACCGTTTGAGGGAAGTACCAAATTTGATAAATTGCCTGGTGCCATCTCTACAGTAACTCAGGCGGAAGACAATCAGCCGGAGAATGGAGCTTTAGATCAAGAATTGGGGAATATTGGCTCCGGTCACAAGTTTTTTATTGACGATGTTGATTGCATGCTGTTGGACAACAACGAACCTAGTTTCTTGGCATGGTACAACGAACAGAACTTTAGGTTGATTCCAGAATCTTGTAAGGGTGTAACTGTACAGAATCGCCAAACAGATTATTGAGAGATATATTTGACAGACACATCTGGTAATTATGCACAATTTTTTAATGTGTTCTTCAACTAAATATCAATCGTCAACTTTCGTTTTTCATTTGGAACTGACTCAGTTTTTCTCTTTTAATTCATCAGCGCACAATTTTTTCCATGAATTTGTCCCTTGATTCTACTTAAGAATGAGTTTAAATTTACATATATACACGCCAAAAAAAAAAAAAAAAAAAACAAACTCTGTACTAATGATTGTGCCTATCAAATACAGCATCTTAGATCTAAAAGCAAAACAGAAAACGACAGAGAAAGACCAATGCACTCTACCTAGCAGAAATGAGGATCGTAAGCACAGCAGATGCTAGTCGCTCCAATTATCCTCGTCCTTAGAGGGTCCTTCATCCTGCATTTCCAAAAATGTATAAGATACAAGGCCGCTAAGCAACTAATACGGTTAGTTACAAAAAACCATCAGGTGTACCACCTCATCAGAAACCAATCTGGGCGGCGACCAAACTAGAATTTGTCTATCATTGCCACCAGTGTACAATTCCTGCAATGTGAGATATGAATTACAATTCATGAGGACAAACTTCACTAGGACAGTTAGAAAAAGGTTTACAGCTCCTATTAATTGACATAGAAGTCGGAACAACTGACTGGAATATTAACTTGCCATTTTAGTTTATAAAGTGTTGATTGGAGAAGGCCTATAGATAAATCCTAAATTTTTTGAAGAGTACCTGATCCTGTGAACTAAACCAGCAACAGTTTACATGTTCATAGTGACCGCGAAATTTCAGGGATGTTTTACCCGACCACATATTGAATGCCTGAAAAAACAAATCTGTATGTCAAACTTTGAAGTTTTATGGAAATGGTTGAATTTTAATCCACATGTAAAATTCAGAAAGAATAAAACCTACAAAAAAAGGCATTACCTTCACAGCTGTCATGCAGGGAACAAAAACAAGCTCCGAATTCTGACTTGTAGCTAACTGTATGGGCCTGCTGGTTTGCATACGCACAGTTTCAAAGTTCACCAAAGTATTGCAGCCAGATTCTACATCCCACAACCTCAATCTTGAATCGGAACCTGAAATGTAAAACCTTGATCAATGACATAGGCAGTGAGGAACGAGTGAAAAACCCAATCAGCTGACTTTTGCACGAAAGGAATAATTTATATATTTAATAGGAAACTAAGGTGAGGGCCCCCGTGCATGATTTCTCTTTTTATTTTTATTTTCTGTTGGAGGTCAGCGTGATCCATACTGTACAACACCAGCAAATCGGGTTAAACTGCACTGATTCTGTGAGTATTTGATCACCTCACCAGATTTAAAGTGTATTCTTCATTTCTTTGTCAGATTAAAATGTATTTGTTAATTTGTAATATAGATCAAGGTTTTAAGTTGTAACTGTCACTTGTCAGTGACCTGCAGTAGTATGGTAGTATAAAGTATAAACTAATGGATAAAAATAAAAATAAATAAAGAGTAAACCTAAACCGCTGTGATTATTATAAATATTAACTCCGTTAAAGGGATTCAAAATATGTATAGACTATTCAAAATGGATTTCCTTCTTAAGTATAACAAACGTCCAAAATGAAATAACCCAACCTGCACTCAAGAGGTACATGCCGTCTTCAGTGACTTTTAATCCAGTAACAGCACCATAATGGGCAGTGGCACGATCCTGACTAGACAGCATCCCTGGATGTAATCTTTGCTTCATAGATCCCTTTGCTGGACTTTTACCAATGGGTGAGTGCTTTGCACCACTCCCATTAGAAAGTTTCCTTTGTGGTGCCCGAGCTTTTGCAGATGTGCTTTGACTTGATGACGAGGGCTTAACTGTTGAACCCTGACCGGACATAAAATCAAATATTATCAGTACAAGGGAAAGTTCAACATAATAATTTTCTCCAGTTAAAACTAGATTCTCCTACTAACTACAAGCTTCAATGACAAACATTACTAATAATGCAAGCAAATAGACAGTGCATATATAGAACCATTTCAGATTTGCTGGTGAAACAGGCTAACTAACTGTGAAGCAAATAATATAATCATAAAAACTGAACGCAATCAGTAATTTAAAAACAAACGCTTTTGGCTCAGCAAAGCAAATAAGAAAACCTTAATTGTGGCAGAGCGTTCCAGGATGGGTGGACGCCTCCCAAGCTGAGACTGAGATTGATCCAAAACACGAAAACATCCGGCACGTCTAATGTCCCAAAAACGTATTGCACCATCACATCCACCTGTAAGCAATACCCACTCGCTAGAAGTAGACCACTCCACAGTCATCACACCATCTGCCATCATGAAAAATACAACACGGTGTATCGTAAATTCTTGCTGTCCACAAATGCCAGGCCAGCCTTGAGCCTACTATACGATTACAGGGTTCAACCAGAAATGATACAAATTTACAGAATGCTGAGAAAACCGAGTAGGCCAGGTTATTTAAAGAAGTGATTTTCGCAATATTCGTGATCATCCACCCCAAATTTCAAACAAAATCCTTACTTATACCCTCAATACTGTCATCCCCAATGTTTCATGTGTTCACTCATGATATCAAGTTTTGATTTTTCTAACTCTGTATGTATCAAATGTGCATCAAACGTTTAATTCTGCAAATTTCGGGACATACCGCGGTGGCCAGACAAGGTGTGAGCAAAAGCCCCAGAAGCAATATCACAGAGGCGAACTTGAACATCTTCGGTACCGGCAGCAATGAGCATGTGAGAAGTTGCCAGCGGGGACATTGCAGTCCGGTACACCTTCCCCGGCATCTTGAAGTCCATCACTACCTGCGTCGTATTCGTATCCCAAACATTGATGTGATGATCGTACGAACCCGTCACAAACAGTCCGGTGTCGACCGGATACCACACGGCGGAGGACACCGCATACTTATGCCCGTGCTCGTGCTGCTTATCCACCACAAACAAGCACTTGTGCCTCGTGATAGCTCCGCCGCCTCCGTAATCGGTCCCGCGCTGGACATCGAACACGGCAGCGGAAGCATCGGAGGCGCCGGATAACAGGTACCGGGCCTCCGTCAAATCCAGCTGAAGAGTGTTGACGGAGCCGCGATGAGGGGAGATGAAGTCTTTGTGATTGGAGAGTTGGAGCGTTTGGATCCGGGTGGACTTGATTCGATTCGAGAACGAATTTGGGCGGAGCTTGCCCGCTTCTCTGTCTCCGATTTGCCGCCACATTTTCGGAGCATCTTCTTCTTCTTCTGCCAGATGCAAAGCAAAGCAGAGGTTCACAACGCAACGGTGTCGTATTGCAGTGTTGCCTCTCTCACTCCGAATTTTCAAACCGGAACAGGTTTTGTTCTCTCACCCCTTCGTTTTCTGTTCTTCTTCCTCTCTGCTTCGCTTTGAGTTTCCTCCCGGTCGACCGGGATTGATTATTCAGCGGGTTCGGGGTATACAATTTCACAAGGTGACACCTCCGCATTACGACGGTGTACGTCAGAGTCTATCCAAAATTAACAACTTTAGGCGAGTAGGATCCTCTTTCCAGGAATTAGGAATTCGGAATCAATCAATCGTGTCCGTTCATCGTAGTTCAAAATCATTTTAAATTTTAAATTAAATATAAATAGTAACTAACGAAAATTGATCGTACGATGTAAGTTAAACAAACAATGATTGATTGATCCCAGAGAGGATCCTTGTCCAACTTTAGGTTGTTAATTCAATTGTGCTTTTAAAATTCAAGAGGATCCCTACAATTTAACGTTTTTTTTTTTTACTTATAAGTGAAAGATTTTAGATTCGATCATCGCCAAATATGAGTTTGAATCATATTATGAGGGTTGGCTCACCCCATCCTTAGTATAGATTATCGTTTGTTCAAGAAAACCAAAGGAAAAAAAACTCCTAAACTAGCTCTATGATTAACTCATTTTGAATTATTTATAAAACGTTGTATGTTACTTTAAAGTTTATTATTATTGAATGATGTTATAAACTTATAAGATAACATTCTTAGCACTTCTGAGGGCGCTTTGGTGTGCCTCTTAGCTCTATACATTTTAGGAATACAATTATAGGAGATGAATTAAACAAACAACACAATATCGAAAAGGTCCTAAATTTTGAAGTTCCGTTTTAGACTAATAAATTATGGAATTCAACAACAACAAAAATGCTCCTACGTCGAGGTGAACTCCAAGTCTTGTTCACTTCATTGTTCTCATTGAAATGGCGAATCATGGGTGCAAATTGGACATTTGCCCAAATTTATAATCTTTAGGCCTTATTGCCCATTTTCCCAAATCGCACACTAAGCCCAAATCTACGATGTTCGAGCATTGCTGTCGATTTCACATTTATTCAATTGTTCTTTAATCCTTGTATTGATGCACAAAATCAGTAAGGATTTTGGTGCAACAAAAAGTGTTAAATTTGTGACCTTCGCTAGATTACTCCGGTCATTAATGTGGATAAGTATGTAAATGAATAGAGATAGGGAAACAAACACAAGATGTACATGGTTCACCTAGATTGACTACGTCCACGGAGTAAAGAAGTTCTCATTAATTGTGAAGGGTTTACACAAGTACATAGATTCAAGCTCTCTGTTTGTGAGTACTAATAAATGATTTAGTACAAATGACATTAAGAAATATTGTGAGAGAATAATCTCTATTTATAAAAGAGAGTTTCTAGTTTCATTCTGACATTGACACGTATCGTATTGTGATTAGCTTCTGATGTTAACACGTATCGCGCTATGATTGGCTTCTGATGTCGACACGTGTCGCGCTATGATTAGCCTTCTGTTGGAAGGAAACTCTTCTGAGTCCTTAACGGTATAACGTTAACCGGTGCTCAGTAATTTCGAGATTGGTCAAGTATGGTACAAACACCTTACAAGTGAAAAAGAATACCACTAAAGAAGTAAGAGTAGATTGGTTGCGAACTTACAATTCTTAAAATTCAAATATAAAATCTTTTACTTACAAATAAAGAAGAATATCATTAAACTATAATATTAAATCACATTTATATCATAAACTTTAGTAGGCCGAGTTCATTGGCAGTCATACACACCAATACACCATAATAACTTTAGGCTTGCTAAGATTAATTCTAGCCACAAATACTCCCATAATAAAAATTCAACAACATTACACTAATGTAACTTTAGAATGAGACAACATTACACTAATGGTGTTTCTTTTATATCTGATTTATACACAACTTTAGAATGAGACAACATTCTATGTAACATAGCATTTCTGCGATGTCCTAATCTGTGGTGCCACAAGAAAGCCTTCATGATTTGCCCAAGAAATGCTTTTGGATTAGAAACACCATGCTGCTTATTCGACTATTTGCGATGTAATACAGACCTCCACTACTCCTTCCTCTCATTAGAGCAATTCCACCCCTAAGGACTTTGCGCCAGCACCCAGCGCATTTATCCACTCAAGTGAACAGTAATAGACTGGAGTGAATAGTAATAAAATTACATACTCATCAAATAAACTATAAAAAAAAACACACTAAAATGAAATTACATAAACTCATCAAATACACTTTATTCTTCAACCACAAGCTTTTTGGTATTTTTTTTCACACAAAAAGTATATGAAAGCTTTGGTAGAAAGTGTAGAAAATATTGAAATGTGGTGTAAGGTGGAAGATGAGGGTTAGGTATTTATAGAATTTTTTTCTTTTTTTTAAAACTTTTCTGTATTTTTTAATAATTTTTCTGTATTTTTTAATAAATTTTAATTTAGTTCATTAACGTGGACCGTTGATCTGTGATCGGACGGTCCTTTTTAAAAGTCAAATTTAAATTTTTTTTACTGTTGGAAATCCAACGGTCTACAAAAAATAGCCGTTGGAAATCCAACGGCACTGAGGAGGGCCACGTAGCCCTATTCCGGGTGAACACAAGTGGGCTGACAAGCGGGCCCCGCCGCCTGCAACCCTGTCTGCTACTCGCGCACATGCGCGATTCTGCTGCACGCGCCAGCCAATAGGCCGGCCTCTGGGTCTGTCCGAAATGGGCTGGCCTGTTGCCTGGCATGGGCTGGGGGCTGGGACATTTTGTGGGCTGGAGCAAATTCACTGAGGGCTGGCTTGTTTTTTGGACTGAGGGCTGGGACATTTTGTTCCCGGTGGAGTTGCTCTTAGGATTGCCCTTGCTCTGTTTCAACACGAAAGCAAAACAATGTAACATGACTTAACGGGCGACAAACGAAATACAATCAGAGACTCAACCGATTACCCCTCAAAATTATTCCAAGAGTAAATTAACATAATTCATATGCAAATATTTGGTCATGACAGTATCTGAACCTACAAATCACTTGCCAGGGACACATGGTAAGGTTAGAGCAAATGCATCAACTAATTATTTCTCCGATAATTATGATACGCTGGTCCAATTGAGTACTAGTTGAATTCAAAACTATCTACTTTTTCGGATAATTTATATCAAAAGCCAATGAATTACAAAGAGAGCCTGATAAGAGGACCCTTTTACTTCAATGGAGCTGAGATTCTTGTCAGATATTTTTACCTGTTCTTTTTCCTACCACGAAAATAGGAAGATATTTTTATCCATTTTTCATTTTTACAACACAAAAAATTGGAATTATGTTCACATGTGTGGTCTCAAAATACAAGGTAACTCCTGGAAACATGGAAACTGCAAAATCTATGCCTGAAACTTTGGATTACGAAATTATCAGCGACCATCAGCTGTTTTAAGTGAACAGTCGAAGGTTGATTTAGGTTAAACACCTTTGCTTAAGCAACAAACAATCAGATTAGCAAAGTCAACGACTCCCTAATCACACACCTTTGCTCTATCATCAAGCAAACCCAAAAGTCTAAACGGATTATGAACACGCAACAAGACAAACATCAATGATTAATCATTAACAAACAAATAAAACCAGAATTATTTTCGTATTAACAAAAAAAAAAAAATTAAATAAATAGTCTTTGACTGGACTCACCGAGCCCTCCTTCCTCCAATCACCGGCGATAAACAGGAAATTGGGAGGGAGCGGTGGAAACAGCTTGTACGAAATGACCAAGTTTATGGACACCATGAAGGCAATGAACGCCATGAACAACAAGATGAAGGGTGCGCACCACGCGGTGGCCATTCTCCTCCCAGGACATGTTATTGAAACGGTTTACAGGAAAATGAGAGGTGGTGGGGTGCCTCCTGTATAGGAGAAATGATGATGGGGTCGCTCAATATTTATTTATTATACATACTAAACCCCAACTGTAGAATTTTTGATGTGTATTCCATGAAGAAACAATTACAAGATGAAACATATATATAGGGAAAGAAAGAAGACATAACCCTAACTTACGTAACTTGCATAACTTGCTTAACTTACGTAACTTGCCTAACTGGCCTAACTTAAAAAAGACAAAAGCCTAACTTGCCTAACTTACCTAACTTGCCTAACTTACGTAACTTAAAAAAGACAAAAGTCTAACTTGCCTAACTTACCTAACTTGCCTAACTTACACAAAGAAAGTTGACTAGCCTAAACCACTAGCCTAACTTGCGTAACTTGCATAACTTGTCTAACTTACACAAAGAAAGTTGACTAGCCTAAACCACTAGCCATCCAATACTCCCACTTTTCCACTACTAACAAACCAACTTCTAAATTTGTTTGTTGAGCATCTAGCTAGTAAACAAAACAATAATTGAAGGCATTTCATCCAAAAATTATAGGGATAGAGAAGGTGGAAGTGAGAACTCCCAGAAAGAAAGCTGCAAAGGGGGAGAACTGGAAAGGGCGGAGACTCTCAGGCTCTCAGATCAAAGTGTCAGAAACCATTTGCAGAAAAGTTACAAAACGACATCAAAACCATCACTGGTTCCAATCACACCACGGGAATCCCTGGTACCGTGACATTATGAGCGAAAAAAGCACATCACGTGAGTTTTTTTCTTCTTATTTCTAACAAAGATAAAATGAAAAAAAAAAAAAAAAAAGTGATTTTGCAGTACTCAAGAATTTGGTGTTAATTATTATTAAAGAAAATTGTTTTCTTTGCTCAAAACGTTGTCACAAATTTCACAAGCTTCAAGAATTTGGTTTGTACTTGACAAGAAATGTTGGAGTACTATTACAGACTCACGCGTAATAAGTAGTATAATACAAATAACACTAGTATAATTGATATATCATAAAAGTATAATATTACACGTACGTAAGTGATTGATACACGAGCATTGCAACTGTTATACGCTGAGAAAAATCACTTCTATTTTGGTTCGTAATTTGTTAATGCGATGATTAAGCAAGAATACGATGCGCCAATCTCGTTGCAGGGTGTGTTTATATATTGGAATATTGGACTTAATGCGATCATTGGGGTGTGGGTGTGTATGTTCTTCTTGAGCAACGTGTTGGTGTGATTCTGGGAGAAAGGCAAAAGGATAATTATTATCTAAATATTGGTACCATGATGTCCTGCTTTTGCTTAGTCTATGCCACTGAGGTTCGCATCCAATAAATTAATCCACACAACCATAGCAAATGACTCAGTGGTAAGAAACGCGAACTGAGGCTCTCCAATAAACAAAAAAAATATGGGACGTTTAGAGTTAGATGCTCCGAGCTAATGAGTCGGCTTGACTGTGACCACGAACATGGTGAAATTCTTCACAGTCTCTCTCGACCAAAAAATAGGTGTATAACTGTGATTTAAACAAACAACACAATATCGAAAAGGTCCTAAATTTTAAAGTTCCGTTTTAGACTAATAAATGATGGAATTCAACAAACAAAAATGCCCCTACGTTGAGGTGAACTCCACGTCTTGTTCACTTCATTGTTCTCATTGAAATGGCGAATCATGGGTGGAAATTGGACATTTGCCTAAATTTATAATCTTTAGGCCTTGTTGCCCATTTTTCATCTTTTCAACTGTTCTTATATCCTTCCAAGCGAAGACCCAAATCGCACACTAAGCCCAAATCTACAATGTTCGTGCCTTACTGTCGATTTTACGTCTATTCGATTGTTTCTTAATCCTTACAAGTGAAAAAGAATACAACTAAAGAAGTGAGAGTAGATTGGTTGCGAACTCACTGTTCTCAAAATTCAAACCTAAAATCTCTCACTTACAAATGAAGAAGAATACCACTAAACTGTAATATTAAATCACATTTATATCATAGACTTTAGTAGGCCGAGTTCGTTGGCAGTCATACACACCAATACACCATAATAACTTTAGGCTTGCTAAGATTAATTCTAGCCACAAACACTCCCATAATAAAAATTCAACAATATTACACTAATGTATTGCACACATTGTCGATGTGCTTCCTTTAAATCCATGGTCAAATCGAACGGCTTGAATCTGACTAAAAGCACAGTGTATTATGTATGTAATGCATAAATGTAAGGAAGACGTGAAACAACTTATTCCCCAGACAAGCAAAGCTATCAAGGTTTGAAACCGGGAAAACAAACAGATTCGAAGTTTGGAAAAACCAGAAAACGGAGACCTGGACAATATCGAACGGAGAGGCTGCTGCTTTCACGAATATCACACAAGCATTTCCCGACCGGCAGAAGCCTTCTGCAAGCTTCTTCTCAATTAAGACAAAGCAACAACGGCGATCACAAAAAGTTTAAGGTGCAACAAAGAATGTCCTGGACAGACAAAAATTGGAAAATATGAGTAACACAATTGATAAAACTTTTTAGGCTCAATATAGCGCACCGCATATTAGCAAGTGATATTAGTAGTGAACATTATCTTGTTACAGCTTCAGTGTGAGACTCTATTCTCCATTCTCCAACAACCATAATAAGAGTATTTAGATGGTACTCACCATATACATCCTTGCGGTGAAATGTGCTCCTCTGGAAACATCAAATGGAATTTTCGGGGACCTATCACAAAGAAAAATACAACGTGCATTTCAATATTCATGTCAAGAAATTTAAAAAATGGAAGATTGGGAACAAAAACTTACCATTTCAACATCGTCATCACCATCAACAATGTGGCTATAAACAAAATCAAAATACCTATAAAATTGCTCCTGTTGTGGTATTCTTTCCAGTTCCGAGGAAATCTTCAACTTAGGGCAATTTCTTACAGAGAAAGTTTTTAATTGTGGGAATTTGACAATGCAATTTCCAGAGCAAAAGTCTTTCAAACTCGGAAGACTTGAAAGTTTCAAATGTAGCAACCGGCTAAAAGCAATCTCATTTCCTGCTGCATCTTCTCCGTCTGACGTTTCCACTATTTTTATCATTCTTTTACAATTCACAAGAGTCATTTCTCTCAGTTGCATTAACGTTTTAGCAACCGAATAGTTTGTTAATGACTTCAATCTATGACAACCAACCACTTCCAAAGTTGTTAAATTCTGGAAGGATATTTCAGATGTCACTAGATCCTGTAATCTGATACAACCCAACACTCTTAGAATTTCCAAGCTCGGAAAAACCGGGCATGCCGACGGAGAATTCTCTTTCCAAAGATGCCTTAGCCCGCCCGATCCTTGAATCTTCTGAGCACTTACATCTTCCAAGGTAATTTCTGCAGGTCTACCTTGCTCATGTGAAGTCTCCACTATAGAGTATGGAGCACGAAACTTGACAGATTTGAGTTTGCGAAAGACCTCAGCTGGGAGTAGGTCGCCACAAATCTCCATAGTGCCATCCAAGACCAACTTCTCTAACTTGGGGAATGAATCCTGACATATATTATGGATGGATCAACAATGAACATTAAACAACATAATGAGTAAGAGATTGGTTGTCCAGTTACTTTTTTTTTTTTCAAGAGAGGAATTTCATATTTGCTTGAATAAATTCTTCGAAAGTACTTTTATTACCTTCTCAATTAAAAAGAGAGGTTGTTTAATTGGAGCAGATACACCACCCAGAACATGTTTCTGGAAACTTGGAAGTTCCACAGAAAAAATGTCCAATTGATCACATCCGCGCACTATCAATTCTTCAAGTAACGGCCACTTGGAAGCATGTATTCCCGGATAGAATCTCTTAAGTTGGGGCAGCTCTTCTAATCTAAAAGATACTACTTTTGGGAACACAAACTCGGGCGTTGTTTCTACTCCCTCTACCTCGGCAATGATTTCCTCAATTCCAGGACAATACAATATATATTGCAAATTGCTGCACTTCCGTATGACTGCCTTGACTAGATTTTGAGCAGATGCTTCATGTTTTTCCTTAGTATAATCTCCTCCGCACAAAGAGCCTGGAACATGTTGGTTGTGCCATATTGCCTTCAACTTATTTAAGCCACAGATGAAGAGTCTCTCCAACTTTGGAAACCCAACCTACATTCATCTTATGGAATTGTTAGATCTTTTTTCATTCAAGTGAATATATTAGACAAACATAATGATGAAAGAGAAATGATAGTACAATATTTCACCTTGTCGTCAAAAAGAAAGTATTGTACAACCGTCTTCTTCAAGTCCTCTTTAGTTTCTCTGTGAACTGTAATGCTTTTACTCCCAGGTTCACAAATGAATGTCTCCAGTACATTACAATTCACTATTGCCAAACTTTCCAAAGATGGAAACTCGATATAACTTCCTGAGCAGAATCTAGAGAGGATTTGAAGATTTGTTAGCTTCAAACGTTGTAGCTTACAAAACATGCCAGCTGCATTTTCTTCACCATATTCTTGTATTAAAACTATCTCTTCCATCATGTAGCAGTTTTTTACCTCAAGATATTTGAGTTGTACTAGACTTCTAGCCGTGGAAGATGAAAATAAGAATCTTGAGCCACATTCATACACAATCAACCTCGTTAAGTTTGGCAACCCAACCTGCAGTACACACTTCGGGTTTAGAAGAAGACAATTAATGTTACTAGTCATATGCATTCCAAAACTTTAGAGATCAAATTCCTATAATTCAGTTACCATAATATGGTTGAAGATGAATTTCATACCTAACCTAATAAAGTTCTCTTTATGAGGAAGGAATAATTTGTATATCGAATGTCTTTCAACATTGGGAACACCACTAGATCAAACAATGCTTTTTTGCTTTGATATTTATATAAGAAAACTCTTCGAATAGCATAAATGTTGGTTACTATCTTCCTTGGTTGACTTATTTTAATCACTTCGATGTTCTAAACTTATAGAAGGATAAAAAAAAAAGTCGTACCCAGTGCATAAGGTTCCCGCTTTACGCAGGGTCTGGGAGAGGTGAATGTCGGCTAGCCTTACCCCCATTTATGGAGAGGCTGCTCCCAAGTCTCGAACCCGAGACCTACCGCTCATGGGCGAAGGCACTTGCCATCGCACCAAGTGCGACCTCTTAAACTTATAGAAGGATGACAGGAAAAAAATAATGAAATGCAGAACTGCACATTCTGTAAAATTCTGGATGATAATTATAGTGCAAAGACAGAAAAAATATTAACATGAAACCAGCGATGTACCTTCTCATTTATGATGTATGTAAATTTAGCAATGTTTTGAACGTAGAGGTGTTTCAATTGCTGAAAATCTTCACTATCTGATTGGAATTGGAAGTCGTTCTCCAACCCAGGCAAGTACAAAGCTTCAGATCTCTTCAATAGCATTTTTAGACCATCGTCCAATTCTTGCCTGGTGGTGAGCTTGAGCTTTAATGTGTTGAGGGTTCCATCCATACTGTCCCGTATTCCACATCTATGGGTGCCTTTGAAGTTTGCTGTGAGAAAATAAGTGTAAAGAGTATCACCAATTGATAAATCATATCTTTTCAACTTGTCAGAGAACAAGCCCCTTGGGATAATTCTAGCATCCGGAATGTGTACAGCTAATGCCGCTAGATGAGGCAAGTCCCTTAGCTCCAAAAGTTTCTCCGGTGACTCCTTCAGCCACCCATCGGTGGAAGCTGTTGTGCATTCTCAAGTCTTCTAGACTTTTCAAGCTTGATAATACATTTGGTGAAATCACTTCAAGCTGATAGCAACCTCTCAAATCCAACAACCGAAGATGAGTTAATTTCCCAATTTTTTTAGGCAACTCCTTAAGATCAGAACGGAAAAAGCTAAGAATTTCTAATCTTGTCAGCTGCCCAACTAGAGCTATGTCTCCCAACACGCACCTACCCAAGCACAATGTCCAAAGATTTTCTAGGAGCTGAAGAGATGAAGGCAGTGATCCAATATCCAGTTTAGTTAAATCCAAAACTTTTAGTTTTATCATCCCTTTAAAAAAGGTGTCTGGGATTTCCATTGGGTCACCACCATTAGAGCCCAAAATAAACATCTCTAATTCTTGGCATTCGAACACTTCAGGAAGTCTGGGGATATTGCAGTGAGCCAAAGAGATAGTTGTGCACTTTTCTAAAAAATCCCTATCATTAGGCCATTCTTTCAGCTCACCTCCAGATGTTCTAAACAAAGTGCATTGATCTTTGGATGCAATCGTGATCGCAACATTGTGTACAAGATCATGCATTCTGATAAATTCATCACCCACATTGTCTAATAATAGACAAGAGTCTTTAAGCTGTTCGATCCACGAATGCAATGCATTGCTTGCTTGTTCCAATGAATGACAGTTCTTAAACAAACCCAAACCCATTGCATATTTAAACAAGTCGGACAAACGGGCGTCTGACAAATGGGCAGAGTTGTCTGAGGCTACGCCAATGACGATTCCACAAAGCAAGAACAATGGCTTAAGTTTACTGTCCAATTGATTGAAACTCCACTCCAGAGCCGAATATGCTTCTTCTGTTGACTCTTCACCGTCAAACGCTTTTAGGCATCTCAAGGCATCATTCCATGCATACAAAGTACTTCTACTTTTTAAAGCGCTTGCAACTATGACAACTAAAACAGGCAAACCTCTACATTTTTCAGATACTTGGATTGCTATATTCCGTATAGCATGATCTTTAACAACGTCGCCTGCCTTCTTCTCAAATAAACTCCAAGTTTCCTTTTCGTTTAAAACTTCAAGCCGAAACTCTTTTTGGGGTCGCATCTCTGACGATAAAAATTTTAGATTTCTGGAGGTCAACAATATTTTGCAATTAGACAGACATGGCAGTCCCACAGTCTCCAAATCGATTTTTTCCCAAATATTATCTAAAATTACAAGAACCTTCTTGTCTTTTATCCTGCTGCATAAATGACGTGCTCTTTCAGCCATAATCTCGTTTTCACCAACTTCCATGCCTAATTTCTTGGTAATTTCTTTTTGAATTCCTTGTAGGTCTGGATTTTTCACATCACGAACCATAACTGCATCAGTGAATAACTTTTCTGCTACAGCTTGCCTAAGGACTTCTTCCACAAGTGTGGTTTTTCCCACACCGCCAATTCCATACACCACAATCAGATCGGTACTGGGAGCTCTCAATTCATCCATTATGTTCTTTAGAGTTGAAATCCTTGAATCAAAGGCTTCGTAGTATTTGGTAGACACGGCACATACCTCTTGTGGACGAGCATCATATGAAAAATTGGTGAAGTCTCTTTTTTCATAGAGTTTAACAGCAACCTGTTCCAATTTTTTTGACTTTCTGCTTAGCTGGTAACGAAGAATAAGATTAGGACAAAACCCATGGAGACAGTTCATCTTTGCTTGGACTTCATCTTTCCACAATTCGCCTGCCTTTCCGGTGATCTCTTCCACTTGTTTCAGCCAGTTCTGTACCTCGCTTTCGATTCGTTTACCTTGTCTTTCAGCTTCATCAACCTTATGCTCCACCCCCTCTCTAGCAGAAGTTAATTCATTCACTTGAGTTTGTAGATTCTGAAGGCTGCTTCTGCAATGAGTAAGGTAGCCCACTCGGTGTATAGCTGGTTCAATTGCATACTCGGCAACTTTTCCAACAATTCCAGTAACAATCTCCATGCCTGTCGAACATATACAAATCAAGAAATTGGTAAACATGATACAATATTGTTTGGTGTTAGCTAGCCAGCACTAGCTTCTTAGATATATCCAAATCTACTAGCTTCTTAGACATATTGAAAGTTGAAACTATACGTACATGCTTTACGTGCATGATGCAGTTTTGATTGGCCAAAAAACTCTCCGATCGAGAGATGTAAAATACCATCTTGACCGAAAAATATAAATAAAAACCTAAATTTAGGTTCTGTACATCATTATCAACACACGCATAGAGTGTTAGTGTAGGAGAGAATACGTGTGAGAAAATGCTTATAAGTAGGAAATTTTAGATGTGGTAAAATTACAATACTATCCTTATTTTCTTAAATGAATAATTAAAACTCTCTTAATTAGTAAGGACATTTCAACCTTAGTATGGGTAAAATTACAATACTATCCTTATTTTCTTAAATGAATAATTAAAACTCTCTTAATTAGTAAGAACATTTCAACCTTAGTATGGATAAATTTTGAAAACTTTATCATTTCTAGGATTTCATTAAAACTAGATTTAACTCTTTTGTAAACAAGAAAATCCTGTAACAAATGAAATAAGGACACATGTACAAAATAATTGTATTGTATTAATTTGAATGTAGGGTTACAATCTCTTTACAACTTGGTCCTCTGATTAATGTAAGGTGTGTAGTCTTGGCAACTGAGGAACCAGCACGTGTAGGGGTGCTTGGTGGTTCTTCACGAGGTTGATGAAGAACGCGTAGGGTTTTCCGAGTTTTCTTGAGTGTTTAAGTGTATGAGAGGGGTTTGAGTGCTTGAGAGTTTCAGAGTTTCAAAGCTTCAGCGTCTGGGCGTGAATGATTTTATGGACCTTTCTTTTTCTTGGAGCCTTATATTTATTGACCCTCAAAGCTTTGCCTACGAATAGATTTTGTCACATCCCGACCCTGGCCTCCACCACATCTCAGGCTCGACTCCACCGTAGCACTATATTGTCCGTTTTGGGCCCCGATCACGCCATCACAGTTTTGTTTCTGGGAACTCACACAAGAACTTCCCAGTGGGTCACCCATCATGGGATTGCTCTTGCGCGAACTCACTTAACTTCGGAATTCCGATGGAACCCGAAGCCAGTTAGCTCCCAAAAGACTTCGTGCTAGGTAGAGATGAGAATATACATATAAGGCTTACAGGATCCTCACCCATGGGTGATGTGGGATCTTACAATCCACCCCCCTTAGGGGCCCGATGTTCTCGTCGGCACACTTCCAGCCAAGGATTGGCTCTGATACCAAATTGTTACATCTCGGCTAAGCCCCTACCGCAACCCAAGCTCGACTCCGCTGTAGCATGATATTGTCCGTTTTGGGCCTCGACCATGCCCTCACAGTTTTGTTTATGGGAACTCACAAGAGAACTTCTCAGTGGGTCACCCATCATGGGATTGCTCTCGCGCGAACTAGCTTAACTTCGGAGTTCCGATGGAACTCGAAGCCAATGAGCTCCCAAAAGGCCTCGTGCTACGTAGAAATGAGAATATACATATGGCTTACAGGATCTTCACCCCTGGGCGATGTGGGATCTTAGTGGACATTTTTGGTTGGGGTGTGTCAGATTTGGCCTTGATTGTGGGCTTGATTAATTGAAAAAAAAGAACCAGGACTCAATTTGTGAGCCGGTTCGTGATTTGGCTCCATCAATTAATATTTGACTTAATTAAATTAAAATCAAATAATTCCTTTCCGTCAAGTGTTGACACGTGTACTTCTTGATGGCTCATCTGATTTTGATGAGTCGCATCCACATGTACGATTTGTAAAACACATGTCGCATGTCACGTAAGCCTTGGCATGTCAAAACTTTAATGTGTTGGTGAACATTTATTTTACTGAAATTTCGATGTTTACATCTTTATCTTTAAAATAAGAAAAAGGGATCAACTGATGGCTTTGTCACAATAGTCCATTCTTCTGGGAGTCGGAAAGACTCCTCTAGTCATCATCGAGTGATTCACCAATATCAAGAATCGAACTTAAAACGTACCGTGCGAAATATGGGCTTGAAAATTATCCTCAACCACTAAGCCACCCCTTGATGGTTCTAGCTTTAACTCTTTATCATTGTTGCTTCTAGCACGTTACTCAATAGAAGAGAGAAACCTAGTGGGTGGTGTACTTAGGGTGCTAGTTGGAATAGTCTTTTCTGACTTTGAAATTAAAATTCTAAAATCTGAATCTGATTATTTTTGAAAGTTAGAATGCATTTAGAGAATCTGAAATTTTCTAACTACCGATTTGAAATTTTTCGTTTTTTTTTTTTTGAAATATGCTAATTTTTAAAAGTTATTTACTAAAATTATGTATTTTGTTATCAACTTTTGTATTTTATTGTTAGTTTTGGAAACATTTTGTTCATTGTTTTTTATATTAACCATATATTTATGTATTAAACAGGAAAATCAAGTATATTCCACAAAATTAAATAAATTTATAAATAAGCATATACCAAATATCAAGATATAACAATAAATTGCATATATGAAAAAATTTCAAGAATATTAAAAAACCTTGTAAAATATATGAACTTTCAAGTTATGTCATGAAAATTTCGAGATTACTCCAACCCTAAACATTCCGAAAATTCTAAATTCAAAAATTGTGATCCTCTCCAATTCTGAAATTTGGAATAGAAATTGAAAACTTTGTTTCTTTGATCCGTTCGAAAATAAACTTTTTGGTGTACTAGTTCACCACTGTTTGAACATCTGGGAATATTTCTGCCGTTTGGAACATCTAGGAATTAAATTTTCTGTTGGTAATATCTTGTTTGTGATACAAACAACAAATCAAAGAGATCAAAGGTAGAAAGAATCCTAGTTAATAAATAACTTGTTTGGAGTGGGATGAGGTTAATTAAATAAACAAAAAAATAATAATTAATGAAACAGATAAAACGGGACAAGAAAATGGAGCAAATTAAAAATAAATCTGAAAGACGTACCGCATTCTCTACTCTGTTTGCGAATGAGCTGGATATCCGAGTGAATGGTACAAGAATGTCTGATCCACTTATTATCTCACCAAGACCAAGACCAAGACCAAGACTTATACAACTGTAAATGTCTGAGTGAACGGTACAAAGTGGGAACCACACTTAATTATTGGTGCTAACTTTTTGTTTTTTTTGTTTTTGGACAAACAATTATTGCTGCTAACTGTATACTGCAGTTAATATTTCCCGCGCTGAACATCGAACATCGAACATCGCAGCGTAAGCAAAACCACATCGTAACTCTATCCAAAATTAACAATTAGGAGGTTGGAGGTTCAACTTTCTCAATTATGACTAATCCATTATGACGAAACACGATATATTGAACATAAAAAACCGAAAATAGCCTTACCCTAAAATCCACTAGCAAAGTGGAATCATCCGGAATTGATAGACTTCAAAATTTATTATTGAATGATGAACCATAGCACTTTAATTAAAGAATTAACAAAATACCGAAAACATCCAAAAGTCTTAAAACACCAAAAAAAAAGTCCTAAAATCTTAAAACCCCGTGTTTTGTGCTAACAAATGATGGTATTTGGCCGAAAATGCCCTTACGTTAGGGTGAACTCCCTCTCTGTTCTCTATGAGACCTTCTCCAACCATAGGCTAAACTCAAATTTTCCATTTCTATTTCCCCCCCCCCCCCAAAAAAAAACACTCAACCCAACCCAATGCTAAAATGTGACATAAAACCTAAAACTTAAATGGAAGCCAAATTTAGCCCATAATTAGTGGGTTTGGCCCACCATATATGTATATTTTGTTTAGTTTTATATTTATAAATACATTGAATCCAACGGTTAATATGTAATTTGATGAAATTCAACGGTAAAAAAAAAAAAAATTAACCATTCAAATTTAAATCTAACGGCTAAAGTAATTAAAAAAATCTTTCATTTGTTTCATATTTTTTCATAGTATTTAACAAGTTTCATGGTGTAACATCCCACATCTCCCAGGGGAGTGGATCTTGTAAACCTTATATGTATATTCTCATATCTACCTAGCACGAGGCCTTTTGGGAGCTCACTGACTTCGGGTTTCATCGGAACTCCGAAGTTAAGCGAGTTCGTGCGAGAGCAATCCCAGGATGGGTGACCCACTAGGAAGTTCTCATGTGAGTTCCCATAAACAAAACCGTGAGGGTGTAGTCGGGACCCAAAGCAAATAATATCGTGCTACGACTGAGTCAAGTCCGGATGTGGTGGGGGCCGGGGATGAGATGTGACAATTTGGTATCAGAGCCAATCTCTAAGCGAAAGTGTGTCGACGAGGACGTTAGGCCCCTAAGGGGGGTGGATTGTAACATCCCACATCGTCCAGGGGAGTTAATCATGTAAGCCTTATATGTATATTTTCATTTCTACCTAAAATGTGACATAAAACCTAAAACTTAAATGGAAGCCAAATTTAGCCCATAATTAGTGGGGTTGGCCCACCATATATGTATATTTTGTTTAGTTTTATATTTATAAATACATTGAATCCAACGGTTAATATGTAATTTGATGAAATTCAACGGTAAAAATAAAAATAAAATTAACCATTCAAATTTAAATCTAACGGCTAAAGTAATTAAAAAAATCTTTCATTTGTTTCATATTTTTTCATAGTATTTAACAAGTTTCATGGTGTAACATCCCACATCCCCCATGGGAGTGGATCTTGTAAACCTTATATGTATGGTGTAACATCCCACATCCCCCAGGGGAGTGGATCTTGTAAACCTTATATGTATATTCTCATCTCTACCTAGCACGAGGCCTTTTGGGAGCTCACTGACTTCGGGTTCCATCGGAACTCCGAAGTTAAGCAAGTTCGTGCGAGAGCAATCCCAGGATGGGTGACCCACTAGGAAGTTCTCATGTGAGTTCCCATAAACAAAACCGTGAGGGTGTAGTCGGGACCCAAAGCAAACAATATCGTGCTACGGCTGAGTCAAGTCCGGGATGTGGTGGGGGCCTGGGGCGAGATGTGACAATTTGGTATCAAAGCCAATCTCTAGGCGAAAGTGTGCCGACGAGGACGTTAGGCCCCTAAGGGGGGTGGATTGTAACATCCCACATCGCCCAGGGGAGTTAATCATGTAAGCCTTATATGTATATTTTCATTTTTACCTAGCATGAGGTCTTTTGGGAGCTCACTGGCCTCGGATTCTTTTAGAACTTCAAAGTTAAGTGAGTTCGCACGAGAGCAATTCAGGATGGGTGACCCACTGGGAAGTTCTCGTGTGAGTTCCCAGAAACAAAACCGTGAGAGCGTGGTCGGGGCCTAAGGCGGACAATATCGTGCTATGGCGGAGTTGAGCACGGAATGTGGTGAGGGCCCAGGCGGGGATGTGACACATAGTGTCGGTTAGTGATTTTTCAGTATTTATCAGAATCTAAATATTTTTAGGTTAAAATGTTCATAAAATTAAATTATGATAGTCTACATAATTTTTTATTTTTAAAAAGTTACTTTAAGAAAAAAATTAGCCTAAATTCATTCTTTAATAATATGGGGCTACAATTTTAGGCCAGACGGGTTGGAGCATAAAAGCTTTTCTGGGTTAAAAATTTTAGATTTTAGGCCAAGGGTTGGAGATGGTCTGAGAGGGTGAATCACAGTGAAATGTGCTTGCAAATATCAAGTCTTCCAAGTAAATTTGTGTAAAAAGAAAATGGTTATCAAACAAGCACTAAACCACAAGTAAAATTATATATACTTCGCTCAATTAATAAATAAAAAAGCACTTCGCTAATTTGGATCATTTGAGACTCTTTTTTCAGATAACTAAATCTTTTTTTGGTATACGACGAGATTTGGATCCTGCTTTCACTAGGGCAATTCTCTCTAAGAATTATATAGAAATAATGTTCTTTAATTAAAACAGAACAAAAAACAAAGCAAAATGAAGCCAAAGAAGAAGATTAAATGACCTAGCTTTGTCTCTTTTGGATCATGTGGAGATTGGAGACTTCATCTTTGGAAGACAAAGCTAATTAGTAAGTTTGCTTCTTGTATTTAGTAACAATAATTGAAACCATCGTTCAAATCGTGGGATAGATAATATTAGTGAGCCATGTTGATAGCGGTTGGACCCGTTAACTAATTAATGAGTTGCGTTTTGTGCTAACTCTGTTAGTTGAATAGGTTGTGTTCGTGCTTGATTTTTCTAGCCGTCAGTTTAACAAGTCGTATTTTGAAAATAATCAAATATATGTTGTCTTACAAGCTATAAGAATGGGTCTGCATAGGATTGCACTTTGACTCATTTCCAATCTTATCTGGTCTCGGTCACCACATGAGCCCGTAAGGTTCATGTGACTTTCTTAAGGTTCAAGCGTTGATGAGCTAAGGTAAACATGATTACAAACTGGTTAAGATTACTTTTAAATTTATTAAACACTTTCACATGATGCGCAGCCAACATTAAGTCAAATAAAACCAAAATACAGAGAAATATTATGTTTGTATAAATTACGTCTTACTAATAACCTGATCGATCCAAGTTTTCATGCCCGATAAAAAACAGAAAAATCAGAGCCATGGAGAAACGAATATTATGGTTTTGATTCAGCCCAATATGACTGGTTTGGACCGAGTCCTACTAGCCTAACATGAGTTGACCCATATCCATTAACATTCTTATCAAACCAATTCAAAGAACCCAAGATTTTCAGCTGGCCTGATGACATTTCATAAATAACCCCCCATACCGACCTGCTTCAAGCAACCACCACAATTCATATATGCATTGATATTTAAAATAATTTTTTTATTATGTTTCGGTGTATCATATTCCCTGCAGTATACTAAAAAAATCTTTTAAAACATGTAGGTGTAACCAACTACTTATCTTGTTTTATGAAGATGATGATGCATGCCAAGTAGTAAGTTGGAGTTTTTAAATTTTTTAGTCAACCATTAAGGTTTAATTAACTTTAGCAAACCAACTACGAATTATTATTTATGGTTAAGAAACCAACTTCTAAATTTGCCTGTTGAGCATCTAGCTAGTAAACAAAACAATAACCGAAGGCATTTCATCCAAAATTTAGAGGGATAGACACGAGAAGGTGGGGGTGGGACTCCCAGAAAGAAAGCTGCAGAGGGGGAGAACTGGAAAGGGAGGAGACTCTCAGGCTCTCAGATCAAAGTGTCAGAAACCATTTACAGAAAAGTTACAAAACGACATCAAAACTTCACCTTTCCTCCCCGTGCTATGGTTCCGATCACACTACCACAATCCCTGGTACGTGACATCTCAGAGAAAAAAGAAGACACATCACGTGGGTTTTTTTTCTTCTTATTTTTAACAAAGATAAAATGAAAAAAATAAATATGTGATTTGCAGTACTCAATGTCACTTTTTTTTTTATAATTTGCTTGGGTGTGACTTTAGGAATAGGATTATCTCCCTTTTTTTTTTCTTTTTCTTTTCTCCTATTTGAACGGTCACGGTTAAATCACGTCAACATCTTATATTAATTTTTTATAAAAAAAAATGACAAAATAGAAAATGTGAGAAGATGAGATGGAAAAATGAGAGGAGATAATCTTAGTCCGTGACTTTAATATTGCGACTTTAATGTTATTAAATACTCAATGCTATGAGTGTTTTAGTTGTTAGATTTGACTTTAACAATTATTAGATCTTTTACTTTCAATCGTATTCATTCATTTTTTATACTACTTGGTGTTAGGTACTACTAAAGAAAATTGTTTTCTTTATTCAAAACGTTATCACAAATTTCACAAGCTTCAAGAATTTGGTTTGTACTTTACAAGAAATGTTGGAGTACTGTCACAAACTCACGCGTAATAAGTAGTATAATACAAATAACACCAGTATAATTTGAAGTATAATATTACACATACGTAAGTGATTGATACACGAGCATTACAATTGTTACACGCTGAGAAAAATCACTTCTATTTTGGCTCGTAATTTGTTAATGCGATAATTAAGCAAGAATATGATGCGCCAATCTCGTTGCAGGGTGTGTTTATATATTGGAATAGTGGACTTAATGCGATCATTGGGTGTGTATGTTTGTTCTTCTTGAGCAACGTGCTGGTGTGATTCTGGGAGAAGGCAAAAGGATAATTATTATCTAAATATTGGTACCATGATGTCCTGCTTTTGCTTAATATATGCCATTGAGGTTCGCATCCAATAAATTAATCCATGCAACTAGTGGTAAGGACGCGAATTAAGACTTTTCAATAAATAAATAAAAATGTGTGAGGTTCGGAGTTAGATGTTCCGAACTGACTGTGATTATGAATATGATGAAATTATAAATAGTTTTTTCAGACAACAAATAAGTGAATAACCGTAACTTATCACTAGTTGTCAAATTTTTTATTTAAAATAATAATAATAATAATTAATCCACGCACAAATAATACCTTAATTCATACACGTGATTATTAGACTTCAAATCACACTCTTTAAAAAAAAATTCAAGTGAAATTTGCTGACCCTTGTAGTATTTGTATTAAAATTTACATTGTATTTTATGCTCATTATAGTACATGCGGATAAACAGATATTACTTATATTTAAACTTGTTTTTAAAAAAGTCTGAATAACATTATTCTGATAAAAAATAGAAAACTTTAACGAAAAACTCATGATACTGTTCACTTTAACGAAAAATCATATTTTTACACTGAAAAGTCAATCATGGTACTATTCATTTTACCCTTTATTTTGTCTTTATCGTTAAAACTCAAAATTTTCAAACATTTTTTATTAATTTTCCTTAAAAAATAACCAAACTACACATTACAAAGCAAATTTTAACAACCCTAAAAGTAAATCAAGTAAGTAAAAAGGGTAAAGAGATCTATCTAATGCTAAAACACAAATGATGGCAATGGCGTTGGAGTGAGTAGTTTGTACTCATCCCCTCGTTGCCTTTGGGCATGGTATCATGATTCACAATGATTCATGTTAGTTGAACTAAACAAATAAATGAAAGATTTTTCAATGTGACCGTCACATTAGGTAGTATGCCACGTGTTTCTATAGAAATTGTGGGTTATGTGTGTTAAAATGTTAATGACCTAAAAATTAAAATTTTCCATTACTTGCATAAAAACACGTGGTGTACAATCCGTGTTCCCGTCACAACTAAAAATTTCCCTGAATAAAAAGGCCAACCAGGCAGCCAAGTCAGCAACCTACATTCACAGCACATGCTCTTCTCCTTCAAGGGGGCAGCTACCCCCAGCTATATACCTTGAATTCAACATGCTGTGGAATTTTGGATTTAATTCATTCAACAAGATTTCCCTCCCATTTAGATTCAATAGTAATCCAAGCAACAAAACCTCTCTCTGATTACATAATGCACGCAAATTGTTAACATGTTAGTACATTATGTTAGCTTTTATGATATGAATAACACATCAAAACTCAATTTTTTTAAGAAAGGATGTCCGTTAATATCAACACATTATCAATGATATAACGATAATTAATTTTTAATCAACGAATCTCATTTGCATAACCACACTGATGCAAGAACATAACTAGATTAGCTAATCATGTAGTTTACCATGAACATTTTTAGATTGCAAATGCTAATGTGTGAGGCCTACAAGCCTGCAACAACTTTTGCCTAGGCAGGCAAAATTTTATTATCCTTTCTGGACTAAACAAAGTCAGCAGATAGAAAAAGACAACCCAACCATGAAAAAAATCTGACCATCTACTCATCCCACCTCGTAATATTTGTTTTTCCCTCCATCGTCACACCATTTTCATTGGGTTCCTTTGAACCTGAAAAATACAAAAAGATTCCGAATTTCTGAAAGAAAAAAAACCCTTAAAAATCAGACTAGAGAGAGCGTGAAGAGAGAGAGAGAGAGAGAGAGAGAGAGAGAGAGAGAGAGAGGTAGCTTTCACATCTTCCACGACTGCTACAAATCACGTTGTGATTTTCTTTCTGGGGTAATTTCAAAAAACCCTGTCCCTCATCGTTTGTCTCGCCCTTTTCAACTTCCTCAATGTTCTTTTCAAAGACTCGGTCTTTGCCTCCAAATCTATGCCCTTTAATTTCCAGTATTTTTATTGGTTTTTATTTTTAATATTAAAAAACTCGGATTTGCTGGGTTTTGTTTGCAAATGTTGTTTCTTGTTCGGTATTGCCTATGCTGCTGTGGGGATCTACGTTGTTGCTTTCTGTTTCCGACCATTTTTTCATAGCAAAATCCGTACGACTCATAATTTTGTTGCTTGCACTTGTTTTTGTTTCTTCAATGACGGTGACATGTTGACATGTTTTGATGTTTTACTATTTCCAGGTGTGTGCACAATTGAAACAAATCACATAGAAGTGAATTTTTTTGCCCCAAGATTGTGTGTGAATCGAATCACAGGGGTCCAAGATTTGTGGAGAAGATGTTGTGTGCTTGTTCAGGAGAGCAATTCAAATTCGAGGAGCCGCCGCAGTCCCCGGAGTCCCTTGCCACGAGGGACTTCTCGGCGAGTTGCCTTTCGTCTAGGACCGGCGACTGGGAGTCCAAATTTGAAGACATTCAAGTGGATGAAGCTGAATCCACTCTTAAAGAAGCTCTATCTTTGAATTATGAGGTTAGTGTGTGTGTTTCATTAATTGAAGTTCATGTTAAGAATACTAAAAACTAAAACCCGAAAGCTAAACACCGAAATGGTTATCAAACGGGCCCTAAGATTGTCGATTGATGATTAATTGGTTTCCTTGCTCTACTTTTACTAATGTTTAATATCCTTTTCTTATGGGCTTTTAGGAAGCTAGAGCTTTGTTGGGGAGGCTTGAATTCCAAAGGGGGAATTTTGATGCTGCACTTCAGGTGTTTCAAGGTATTGAAATTAGAAATTTAACCCCGCGGATGGCCAAGGCTATCGTGGAGAGAACTAGGCAAAGAAAGCCGCGCACGAAAGGAGATACTGTGGTTCTTCCCAGTGTAATGTCAATGCACTCTGTGAGCCTACTTATTGAAGCAATATTACTCAAGGCAATATCATTGGGAGAACTTGGAAGATATATAGGTATTTGCTTACGCTTTCGTGTTGTAGTATAATTCAGCATTGGATCGAGATTGGTATATATTGCATCGAGCAAGAACTTCCCAGTAAATTAGATTGCAATCAGATTATTATGATGAGATTTTGATTAGTATTGATTAGTTTGCATGTTTTTGTGCTTTCTTCTTATTCATCAGATGCTGCAAAGGAGTGCAAAGTTATTCTTGATACGGTTGAATCAGCTTTACCTAATGGAATGCTTCAAGACATTGGCGAGGACTGCAAATTGCCAGACATGTTTCACAAAGCGCTCGAGCTGCTCCCCAATTTATGGACAAAGGCAGGCTATCTTGATGAGGCTATTACTGCATATCGCCGGGCTCTAATCAAGCCATGGAATTTGGATCCGGAGAGGTTAGCTGCTATTCAGAAAAGCTTAGCTTGCACATTACTCTACGGCGGTGTTGAAGCAAACCTTCCCCCTCATTCACAAATATGGGGCATAACTATGCCTAAAAATAATACAGAAGAAGCAATTCTGTTGTTGGTAATTCTTATGAAAAAGGTGGCTTTGCGAGAGATAAAGTGGGATCCAGAAATCATGGATCATCTGACTTATGCTCTTTCTCTTACCGGATTGTATGAATTATTAGCAGATCATGTGGAGCAGGCTCTTCCGGGATTATATAGACGAGCGGAGAGATGGTACTTTCTTGCTCTTTGTTATAGTGCCTGTGGAAAAAATGAAGTAGCCTTGAACCTTTTGAAAAAGGTTGCAGGCTGTTTGGAAGCAAAGAACAAGCCTCACTTCCCTTCTTTTCTGTTGGGAGCAAAATTGTGCTCACAAGATCCAATTCATGCTCGCGAAGGGATAGAATTTTCGCATAAAGCTATTGACTTGGTGAATCATCAATGCGAGCATTTCATGGGTCAATGCCATAAATATCTTGGTGTTTGCTATGGCGGTGCAGCAAGAGCTTCTCTGTCGGATTCTGAAAGAGTGTCTTTTCAAAGTGAATCCTTGAACTCTCTAAACCTTGCTGCTCTTAACGGGAAGGAGGATCCCGAGGTGGTGTTTAGTCTGGGCCTCGAAAATGCAGTGCAAAGAAATCTGGATGCAGCTTTCAGTAACGCAATGAAGTACTCAGATATGGTGGCTGGCAGCTCAGGACAAGGTTGGAAGCTATTGGCGCTTATAGTTTCCGCAGAGCAGCAGTTCAAGGATGCTGAAACAATAGTTGATTTTGCTTTGGACGAAGCCGGAAGAGTGGATCAGTTAGAACTGCTCAGACTGAAAGCTGTGCTTCAAGTTGCTCAGGAACATCCTAAGCAAGCAATAGAAACCTACAGAATGTTGCTAACTGTTGTCCAAGCACAAAGGGATCAAAAAGCGAAAAACTCCGAGCAAGAGAAACCCTTTGATTCTGAGGTTTGTATTCTTTAATTCTAAACCCTTTGCAATATACATAGTTGAAAGTCGGTATGCTTTTGCTTCTCTGTAAACATCTTGCTCTTCTTTGCTCTGCAGGCATTTGTGGAAAGAAATTTGGAAAAGGAAGCCTGGCGGGACTTGGCAACCGTTTATACAAAACTTGGTTTGTGGACTGATGCAGAAATATGCGCCAACAAAGCCAAGTTGATTGAATTCTATTCACCCCATAGTTGGCATACGACAGGTACGATTTTTCCCCTCGTGAAATGTTTTCCTAGAGCATTAAGATGCAAAATATGTTCATGTTTTTGTCCAATTTGTCGGCAGGTAAGTTATTTGAAGCTCAATCGCAATACAAGGAAGCCCTGATTTCCTTCTCGGTCTCATTGTCGATAGAGCCAGATTATGTTCCAAGCATCGTTTCGACTGCAGAAGTGTTGATGAAACTCGGTAGCCAGTCACTCCCTATAGCAAGAAGCTTTCTAATGAACGCGCTGCGATTAGAACCGACAAACCACGAGGCGTGGTTGAACCTCGGATTGATTTCAAAGAAGGAAGGATTGTTACAAGAAGCAGCAGACTTTTTTCAAGCTGCGCACGAGCTTCAGCTTTCAGCTCCAGTTCGAAGCTTTCTGTAATAGTTAGTGGATTCCTAATTATTCGTAAGATTAGAGGTGATTACTTGTTCCACTGACCATTGCTTGGTATCAGATTCTTATGATTGGAATGTACATATCTATTCACTATTAGTTAAAATCCAATCTGTATTAGCCACTTGATGGGGGCAAACCATGAACAAAAACTGAAATATCAAAATATAAATTTGTAGCACCAAAAAATGAACGGCCCGGATTGAATTATTAAGATACGCACAAAAGCACGAATTTTGCAACTGTTATTATTTTCTTGACATTCCATATGCAAAAATAATGACGAAATGAATGACGACCGATAACAGCAACTTTCTTCGGAGATCTGGAGTATTGTTCTCGGCACAAGAGGAATTGGCAATCCACGAAACATATTGTATCTGTATAAACACTGCAGACAGTGAAGATTAAATGCGAGAAAAACGAAAACAAAAACTTGTGGAACTATATGAGATTTCATCTCAACCAATACGCTACAACACATACAGATAATCCGTCTATTGGAATTGAAATGAACTTATATGCAAAAAGTTGAAACCATCACAAGATTATAGTTTACGCAGAACTTAATGTGTTTTACTAGGTGGAACGTTCATTGACTTACAGTTGGGAGTTGATGGAGAGACAGACAAAAGGCCTCAACCCATTGACCACTGCATCCACAAGATCAACAAAAAACAATCAAATATATGAACTATACAAGGTGGCAAATCAAAACCCCAGCACACCATATGAATAAGCTGCATCGTAGAGTGCCTTCATAGCCCGTACTTTCACAGCATCATGCATAATTAGCAAATAAGCGACAGAGATTCCGCCAGTCCTATGGTATTATTGAATACTTGGAAATTCAGTCAGTCATACGACTCATACCTTTAATACTGGTTCGCCTTTGTTAGAGCTGGCAGCTTGCTTTGCAGCTGCTTGTTGCTGTTGCTGTGCACGTGCAGCTCTCCCTGCTGCAGACTTTTCAAATTCTTCTTGCCTGCAATTTTGGTTGCAGTACATAAGTTTACGTAAATAGCTAAGAAAGAAACGAAACCATCATGTGGGCACGGAAGTAATGCAACCACGAAATGCAAATACTGTGCGATATCTGCCTAACGAAATGCAAATACGACCGTTGGCAGGTGTTATGATCAGCATTCACACTCTATACTTGGGTTTTGCTTGCAAGATTGCCAGTCCTCATAATTACAGCATAATGCCAGCACATTTTTTATTTTTATTATTATTATCGAAACAAAGCAAATTGCACAACCAGAAAATTGAAATTTTGCAAGCAGACAATCCGATAGCATTGTAAGTTGCAAAGAACTAAGAAAACTTTAACGAAAAGCTTTCGATACTGTTCACTTTAACGAAATACCAAATTTTTACACTAAAAAATCAATCATGTCCTATTCACTTTGCCCTTTATTTTGCCTTTATCGTTAACCCTCAAAGTTTTGCCTTTATCGTTAAACCTCAAAGTTTTCAAGCATTTTTCATTAGTTTTCCTAAGAATTAACTATGGTAATGCATTCTCCTCTCTAACAAGGTCAACTCTGAATTCCGAATTCTGATCATCACTGCCAGTGCCATCCTATTTTTATCCCTATCCCATTTCCAAACTACTCTAATCTTAGAGGAGCGGAATTTAAAATCGGGTGCCAATCAACGGCGAACTGCCTAACCCACATCTGATTCGCTATCCCTTTTCAAATTAAAAGAAAAAAAAAATCCGAACTTTATCACGACAATTATAAATCAATCCAAAATCACATCTTTACATAAAAATTGGTTGCAACTGATATACAATCGACGATGCACAAAAACGAATTCAAATTTCCGATTTCACAAATTGAAAAATGATCGAATTAAAAAAAAGAAGAATAGAAAACTGATTATACCTTCTCTGGGCGGCTTCGGCAGCTTTGGCAAGAGCTTCCGCGGAGGCTACCCTTTCTTCTTCCTTTCTCTGTGCACTGTTGCCTCCATCGAAACAACACAGCAGCCCCATCTCTCTCCCCTCTCTCTGTCTCTCTCGCCGTCTCTCTCCTCAATCTGGGACTTCTGCTCCGATTGACTTCTAAATTCTGATACATTTTTCTTTTGGTGGTAAATTTACTTATACTTCCCACCTGTATGGTTCATTTGCCGCGTGCCACGTCATAAAGTGAGGACAGTCTCGTCATTTGGTCTGCCTTACAAGACGTCGTGTTACGCATGGTGAGACTAAACGTGGCGTTTTACTGGTTGTGGCTCCTTGTTCTGCTCGCCCTAAGACTCTGATTGTTGCAGAAGCAAAACCCTAAGTTTAAACAGCGATGAGCGCCAAGCCGTTGGATTCGCTGCCTCCGACCGAAACCCTAGAGATAGAGAATGGGCTTTCGCTGGTGCCGCGCGTGAGGCTCAATCTCACGGTTTACTCGTCGACCGGAGTCGTGACGAAACCCGTCGACGAGTGGAAGATGAAGCGGACGCTCATCGACTTCCTCAAGAACTCGCTTTCCGTCCCCATCACCGTCCCCGAAGACGACCTCCAGATCCGGCGGCTCAGGGACCTCAAGAAGCGGAAGCGCGACGACCCCGTGGCTTTCGGCGTTCTCGTGATTCGCGACCTAGGGTTTCTGAAAAAGGGCGGGAAGCGAAGTGACGTGGAAGAAGAAGAGGATGCGAAGGAGTTGGAGAGGAAGTTTCTGGAATGGAGAAAGTACATTGTTGAGAAAATGGACGGGATTGAGCTCAACATCGAAGGGGTTAAGTACAAGCTGAATGTTGTTGTTCCAGATTCGGATGATTTCGAGGGCACCAAGAAGGCTTGGGAGGAGTTCTACGCCTTCGGAAATCGGGGTTTGTAGTGATTGGGGTTGGATTTTTTTATTGGAATTGATGGCTGCGAATTTGGTTTGATAAAGTTTGATTGATTTTTGGTTGCAGGGTTTTCGAGGGGGAAGCAAGAGCCGGATACGATAATAGTGAGGGGTGTTCCGTCACGCTGGTTCGCAGAGCCGCGGGTTTCTTCCTCCAAGTTTTCAGTGCTGGTTACCCATACCATATTTTCTACATTTGGGAAGATAAGGCATGTCAATGTCTTTGTTTTAAAACTCTATTTCTCGTTGTCGTCTAGAAATTGCGATGTATTTGTTCTAATCTAATCTACTTTTTGAACTGCTTAGCTTTTCGTGTATTGTAATTTTGTTCCAAATGTTTGCCTAAACATAGTTGTTAGAACTGAGCTGAACATGTGAAACTACATAGAAATCTTCAATTTTCCAAGCACTATAATGTGTTTGAATGGCCTTAAGCTCGTGTGTGTTGTCATTAGAGTCCATGGTGTAATGGAGCGGCTGTAGCTAATCATACATCATTCATGTTGGTGCCTGTTTTTAACTACAATCTTTAGGAATCTTAATGTTGCTGAGGACGATGGTCTAGGTAAGGATGCAAATGAGGATGGCGATGACTTAATTTCTGGTCTCCACTGTAAGATTGTGGTTCAGTTTGAGACATACCAGGACTTCTATAATGCCTTCAAGGTGTTATGCGGCCGCTCATTGCAGAAGGTACGCAGTTGGTTTTTGTTCGTTATATTGTTGTTATAATAGCTAGTATTGTCGATCAAGCTTGTCGAAATGCTAGATTTCAAGCATTGAGATATTTTGGTGCTACGATAGAGTTAGCTGAGTCTAAAAGAAGCTTTAGTGATTTTTTTGTTTGGAATTATTGATCAGCTGTTTAATGTGCCTTTCTATGGAGCAGGAAGGATCTAAATTGAGGGCTGATTATGAGGTTACATGGGACAAGGACGGATTCTTCCGATTCTCAAGAAATCAACCGGAGCAAAACAGTAGTAGGCTACGAGAAATGACGACGACAAATCAGAGAAGTGAAGCTCCCCGGCATCAGCAACGCGTTTCTCAATTCAGTGCGGACCAGGCTCCCCGAAAGAGGTTTAAGGTTAGAAATTAAGTACCTTAATGAACAAGTAAAACCATTTGGTGATTTTTATTTTTCCTTTTTCAAGTTTTTAATCGCGTTCCCTCCAAATGAAGACATAAACGTTTCTGTATGTATACAGGAATAGGGCAAATTAATCTGAATATTTTTTCTGGAGCTGGAGCTGGGAGTGTGTTAACTTGGTATAATTACGAAAGAAACGACTGAAGCACTCTTACTTTTCAAAGATGTATTAGCCTATTGCAAATTCCTCAATTACTTTTCAGCCCCAAATTCTTGTTCGTTCCTCCATATATCGTCGGGGGTGTTTTAACACTACCGGCCCCAATATTTTTGTGCTTTTTTCTTCTAATCTTCACTCATCTTCGTTTGTCACCGAATTATACTTATTATGCAGCAGCTCTACTTGTTTTACTGCGCAAGTTCAAACAGTTTTTATTTTTTATTTTTTGAAGTGTTTCCTCAAAAGTTAAATTCCATGTCTAACTTCCCATTATTAAAAAAAAAACTGAAATATAAATATATTTTGTTATTCTTCATTTGTCTAAAAGAGCAATCTTTTGAAATTTACTTCGTCCGCATACATGACACCATGAGGTGTATTCAAGTGGAATTTTGAGGGGTATTAATAAACTTATACATCTATGGATTTTGATGGAGCATTGATTTTTAGAGATTTCATGTAAACTTTTGGTTGAGTTCTCTCAAATTCTCAAAGGATGAGGTGGGATTTGTGAATGCTTATGGTGCAGTACTAAACATCTCTAATTCTCTTGAATTCTTTAACTTTTAAAGTCGTTTCATAATTAAAATGTTATAAATCCCTTAAAAATTTTAATTGAATACACTTGAATTCTCAAGAGACTTGAGATTTGTGATTTCTAGGGTTTGGAGATGTTTCGCTGTCAGAGAGAGACTCAAATTTTCCGTCTCTTGATTATTATATTATTAGTATCATATTTAAATTTTTGGCCTTGTCATAAGTTTTTTTTTTTTTTTGAACAAACGATATTATCCACACTAAGAGGGTGGGAGTCTATATGTTTTAATACTCATGTAAACATTTATAGAATTTGAGTTTTATGTCAAAATCTAAATGGATAGAGTTTGAGTTTTTGTCAAATTTAATATTTTTCCGTAACAGTTATATTATTATTTTTTTAAATCTGACTTTATCTTTTAAATTAAAAAGAAAAAAAATTAGAATTCGTGTCAAAGGGAAAATTTACAATCTTTCAAAACACACCCAAACCATCAATATACATATTTTTTAAAGATAATATTAGGTAGACTAAATTATTTAAATTAAATTTGTAAGACCAAAAGATGTGATTATTGATATAAACTTATTAGTTAAGTGTTAATTAACGTTACTTTGTAAATTTGGTTTAAAATTTGGTCAACGCATTATCTATTTTTTAATGATTAAAGATAAAATTGTTGGGTTCAACCCACTTCCGATTCTATGGAGTCTCATCAACTCCAGCAGGCCAGTTAATTAAGCTCAACCTGCTCTATCGTTTTTTCCGGTGAAGTGTGTGACGGTATGGATGGAGTAGGGGATGTCGGAGGGGGTGGCGTGGGGAGGTGAGGGAGAAAGAGACAGTGGGATGGGGTGTTTCTGTTGGCATGCACGTAACATGTTCGATGGAAGTACTAAAACAAAAAAAGAATCCCAAACCGAAATGGAAAAGAACAGCGACTAATATCTTGGTGGGTCTAGCTACATTCTCCCGCGCGAGGAATCCCATTTCCAAAAGGAAAAGGATTAAAACAGAGACTATCAATCAAACTTCGATCATCAAACTTGCATCTTAAACATCCGAGAAAATCTTAGGTTTTCCAAAACCAAACATGGCTGCTGCTGCTGCTGCTGTTGCTGATTGTTGGAAGAATCTGGAATACCTTTCCTTGGTTTCCAAGGTATTTTCGGAACTCGAGACACATCTGTCGTTGGGGGACAAAGTTGTGGCGGAGTTTGTAATTGACATGGGGCTAAAGTACCAGACGGCAGATGAGTTCGATGCCAAATTGAAGGAAAACGGTGTTAATCTGCCCGATTACACCGGCCGTGCACTCCTCACTGCTATTCATACAATTCTTCCTCCGAAACCAAAGGCCGAAAAGGTGTCGAAGAAACAGAGCGGTTCTGATTGTAAGAATGCCACCAAGGTTATGGCTCTAGATCTTAATGATAATAAGAGAGGGGATAGGGATCAGCAGAATGAGCAGCGCTTTTCTGATGAGCCAGAATTGTATAGGGTTTATAAGGGAAGGGTTTCGAGGGTGATGGGCAGCGGCTGCTTCGTTCGGTTGAGTGGTTTTAGAGGGAAGGAGGGTTTGGTTCATGTTTCACAGATTGCAAATCGGAGAATTAGTAATGCTAAGAATGTGGTGAGGAGGGATGAGGAGGTTTATGTTAAGGTGATTTCAATTTCGGGTCAGAAGCTGAGCCTGTCGATAAGGGATGTTGATCAGCATACCGGAAAGGATTTAGTTCCCTTGAAGAGGAAAAGATCGGAGGAGGATGACACTCCTAGCACAAATCCACAGGGGCCAAGGGACGGGCATGGAAGTAGGACTGGCCTCTCTGGGATTAGGATTATGGATGAGGATGATGCTGTCCCATCACGCCGGAGGGCATTGAAGAGAATGAGCTTGCCGGAGAGGTGGGAAGCGAAACAGTTGATTGCCGCGGGTGTTCTGAGTGCGACAGAGCATCCAATGTATGATGAGGAAACAGATGGCATGCTTTATCAAGAAGAGGGAGCTGAGGAACAGACGGAGATTGATAACAGTGAGGACCTGCCACAGTTTTTGCTTGGGGAGGGCGGGTATTTTGGTGAGATGTTGCCCGTGAGAATCGTTGAGAATCCAGAAGGGTCATTGAGGCGTGCAGCTGCACTTCAATCTGCACTCATTAAGGAGCGTAGGGAAGTGCACGATCAACAGCAGAGAGCATTGATGGATTCTATCCCGAAGGATCTGAATCGTCCCTGGGAAGATCCGATGCCAGAGAATGGCGAGAGACATCTTGCGCAGGAGCTTAGAGGTGTTGGTTTGTCAACAACCTATGAAATGCCCAAGTGGAAGAAAGAGGCCTATGGGAAAACCATTAGTTTCGGGCAGAGATCAAATCTCTCCATTCAGGAACAGAGGCAGAGCTTGCCTATCTACAAGCTGAAGGAAAAACTGATCCAGGCGGTGATTGAAAATCAAGTGCTCATCGTCATTGGTGAGACCGGTTGTGGTAAGACAACACAGGTAACATAGTATCTTGCAGAAGCGGGTTACACGACAAAGGGTAGGATTGGATGTACACAGCCACGTAGGGTGGCTGCGATGTCTGTGGCCAAGAGGGTTGCTGAGGAGTTTGGTTGTCGGTTGGGGGAGGAAGTTGGCTATTCCATTCGTTTCGAGGATTGCACTGGACCAGAAACCGTCATCAAGTACATGACGGATGGAATGCTGCTGAGGGAGATTTTGATTGATAAGGACCTTTCTCAATACTCTGTGGTCATGCTTGACGAAGCTCACGAGAGAACAGTCCACACAGACGTTCTTTTTGGATTACTCAAGCCGCTATTGAAGCGAAGGCCAGATTTTCGCTTGATTGTCACCTCCGCTACTTTGGATGCGGAAAAGTTTTCAGAATATTTTTTCAAGAGTTGGACATTCCCTATCCCTGGAAGAACTTATCCTGTGAAGGTATTTTACACGAATCAACCAGTGATTACCTTGACGCAGCTCTAATCACCGTCCTACAAATCCACTTATCCGAACCTGAAGGCGACATCCTTCTCTTCTTGACTGGACAAGAAGAGATTGATTTTGCATGCCAGTCTCTCCATGAGAGGACTAAAGGTCTTGGTAGAAACGTCCCCGAGTTGATTATTTTACCGGTGTATAGTGCGCTTCCTAGTGAAATCCAGTCGAGGATATTTGATCCTGCTCCCCAAGGGAAGAAGAAAGTAGTTGTGGCTACTAATATCGCTGAGACATCACTGACCATTGATGGGATATATTATGTGATCGATCCTGGTTTTGCAAAGCAAAATGTTTTTAACCCGAAGCTGGGGCTAGACTCATTGGTCATAACCCCGATTTCACAAGCATCCGCCAACCAGCGAAAAGGGAGAGCTGGTCGTACAGGCCCTGGGAAATGTTTCCGCCTCTACACGGAAAGCGCATACCTCAACGAGATGCTCCCTACTACAACACCAGAAATTCAGAGGATAAATCTTGGGTTTACTGCACTTACGATGAAAGCTATGGGGATGAATGATCTCTTGACTTTTGATTTTATGGATCCTCCTCCTCGCCAAGCTCTTGTTTCTGCCATGGAACAGCTGTACAAATTGGGGGCACTTGATGAGGAGGGGCTGCTGACTAAATTGGGTAGAAAAATGGCCGAGTTTCCTCTGGATCCACCCTTATCAAAGATGCTACTCGCTAGCGTGGACCTCGGATGCAGCGATGAGATCTTGACCATCATTGCAATGATTCAGACAGGCAATATCTTTTACAGACCAAGAGAAAAGCAAGCCAAGGCTGATCAGAAGCGAGCCAATTTTTTTCAGGCAGAGGGAGATCCTCTGACTTTACTCGCAGTCTATGAGGCTTGGAAAGAAAGCAATTTTTCGGGGCCATGGTGTTTCGAGAAGTTTGTTCAGTCTCGCTCCTTGAGGCGGGCACTAGACGTCAGAAAACAGCTTCTGAGCATTATGGATAAGTACAAACTCGATGTTCTGAGTGCAGGAAGGAATTTTACGAAGATCAGGAAGGCGATTACAGCAGGGTTTTTCTTCCATGCTGCTAGAAAGGACCCGCAGGAGGGTTACAGAAACCTGACAGAGAACCAGCCAGTTTATATCCATCCAAGCAGTGCCCTTTTCCAGAGACAGCCGGATTGGGTCATCTACCATGAGCTGGTTATGACCACGAAGGAGTACATGCGCGAGGTGACAGTCATCGACCCCAAATGGCTTGTGGAACTGGCGCCCATGTCCTTCAAATTTTCAGATCCTTCAAAGATGAGTAAGCGCCAGCGTCAATAACGGATTGAACCGCTGTATGACAGATACAATGAGCCTAATTCTTGGCGTCTTAGTAGGCGCCGTGGCTGATATGTTTGTATTGAATTTTGGGATGTCATATTTTTGTAACATTGTTAAAAAATAACCATTGTGTATTTCCTACATTTGGGAAGATCAGGCATGTCAAAGTCATTTTTTTCTAAGTCGATTTCTTATCGTCTTCAAAAAATGATCATGTGTAATTTAGTTTCAAATGTTTGCTTAATCAATATTCTGATAATTGAGCTGAAAATGTGTAACTGCATAGTAATCTTTATTGTTGCTGAAGACAATGGTCTAGGTAAGGATGCAGACGAGGAGGGCGGGGACTTAATATCTGGTTTCTTATATGTGCACGATTTTCCTCACAAGAATATAACCACTGTTAATGTTGGCAGTAAGGCATTCGTGCTTGTGCTTTCTGTCATTGAGTTGCATGGAATTAATGAAGATTCTGAAGCTGATCACATTCCTTCTTGTAAGGTAGCTAGCCCTTGGAAGATTTATGTATGAGATATGGTTGTCGAAACTGTAGGAAATAGTTATCACAAGCGCGAGCGAGGTGATATGCGGGATGCCATGAAATTTCACAGTGACTTTGTGAAAAATATGGCAACCATCCAAAAACCAGCTTAATTTCTGATCTTAGGGCCATATAGTATTGCATTCCACTTCTTGGAAACTACCGTAAACCGTGCCAAGCTTTTGAGAGGCAGCTTTGTGAGAATTTTCTAGGATTTCTCTCATGCCTCTAATTTTTCTGCTGAAGCGGAACCCGAAGGAATAGCTTCTTTGGATTTGTTAGGGTGCCACTGCTCAAGCAGTAAAAAGGTATAACCTCTTCTTTGACATTATATTGTCTAAATATTTCAGTTTAGTCATCAAAAGACTCTAGACTTTAGTATCACATAAGAGACATGAAATTTCTCATTTCCATGGTTTAAATTGATGAATTTGGATGATTTTTTTTCCTTGTTTTAAGGGTGATGCTAATTCAAGTGTATCAATTTTGTGTCTAAATATTTTGTTGTTCTTTGTTGAGATATGGTCCGTAGCAATCCTAAACGCTATCTTTTTCTTTTGAGACGAAACGGTGAGGACATTCGAAATAACATCCCAAAGCTCTTCAATCCAAATAAACTTTAACAAAACATAAATGGCCAACTTGGTCAAATTACTTAGCATTGTACTAGTGGATTTGAGGGCAAGGAATCTTGACGGTATTATGCCTATAAAGATGAGATAGAAATTAAATTGCATTATCATGTCTAAATGTTTATCAATTAAACCACTCTAAACACTAGTATCATACTGTAAGTGGGAGTTTTTGGTGTCTTTCTTAGATGGTTAGCTTCAATACTAAATTATTATTAATGACCCATTATATATATATATGTGACTTAGCTTGAATTCTCAACTTCTTAATTTTCTTTACTATTAATAAAACATCTTTTTCGGTCGAGAAAGTAACACATCTATTTAATACATTATAGCCCATTTTGTAAGGGTGATGTTCTTTAAATACACAAAACTAAGACTTGTTGATACAATTTAAAATACAAATGAAGCCATATAAAACAGTTCATAGGGCACATCTATCAAATCGCGCATCATAAGGTGTGTTGATTTTGTGTGGCAACAAAATTTTATTTGATTTTTATATTCACCAAATATTCTAATATTCCAATACTGATTTTCTTAATTTCCAAAAAGCTTCAATTAATTTTAAGAGTAAATTACATAGTAGCCCTTCAGGTTTGAGGTCAATTACAACCTCATACAACAACTTTAAAACATTTCACTTTCATACATCCAGTACCATTTTATTTCAAAATAACACCTCCGTTAGATTTTCCATCCATTAGTCTGTTAAATGCTGACGTGGCTGCCACATTTGTGCCACGTGGCTGCCAAATGTGCGCCACGTGGAAAAAATAATAATTTTTTATTACCCTATTGAACAAAAAAAAAAAAAAAAAACGAAACCATGTTCGTCTTCCCCACTCTCTCTCTCTCGAACCCCATACCCCCCAAAATCCCCAGATCCAAAACCCAAAATTCCCAGATCCAAAATTCCCAGTTCTCGACCTTCAACCACCACGAGAATCTCATCCCGATTATCCACTCCCAAGCTCCCCAAACCGCCATTTTTCACCACACCCCCTCTCTCTCTCTCTTACCCAAGCCACTGCCATTATTCATTTCATCAACCCAAAAGACAAGAGCCACCCCCACTTCACCACTCGAACAGATGCAGCCACCCACCCACCCATTTTATCTCAATCCAAAACCAAAGCCTCTCCTAACCCACCCCAGAATCCAATAGTTTCAAGGAATTGTAGAACCTCACAATTTCAAAAACCAAAAACCCACTTCAAATTTCAATCTTCTCTCTCTTCGTCTTCTAGGTTTTTTTTTTTTAATCAATTCTCTCTTCCTTTTCTGGGTTTTGCGGCAGAGGATGGTGGGTTTGCGCTTGACGGGAGGAATAGTGCAGGGACTCGGCATTATACATTGCCGCCGCCCTCCCATTTGCTTTCGGGTAAGGATGGACAGAAAGCTTTGAGGAGTCCATATATGCCTCTGCGCCTGCAAAAAGAAAAAGTGAAGGAAGATACAGCAGCTGCCAAAGCCAAGGCAAAAGGGTTTTGCTTGTTGGGCTTTAGAAATTTGGATTTAGGGTGGGGAAAGATGGTAGAAAACCACACAGCAGCCGTGCGGGGGAGGGGGCGATGGTCGTTTGGACGGGGAATGTTTTTGGAGGCGCAGTGGGGAGGGAAATGGTTGCGGGTGATGGGGGATGGGGGAAGGGGTGGGTGTTGGGGGGTGCGAGGGTGGGCACGGGTGGGGATTCTGGGGAAGGAGATCTGGTTTTTTTTTTTTTTTTTGTTCAATAGGGTAATAAAAAATTATTTTTTTCCACGTGGCACACATTTGGCAGCCACGTGGCACAAATGTGGCAGCCACGTCAGCATTTAACAGATTAATGGATGGAAAATCTAACGGAGGTGTTATTTTGAAATAAAATGGTACTGGATGTATGAAAGTGAAATGTTTTAAAGTTGTTGTATGGGGTTGTAATTGACCTCAAACCTGAGGGGCTACTATGTAATTTACTCTAATTTTAAATTAATCAGTCAGAAAAGTCTGATATCAACAATTTCCCTAAGAGTAATGCTAGGAAGATTAAATTTGTAAACTAAGTTTTGTAAACTAAATAACATAGAAGTTGATGATTAAATTATTACTTAAACTGATAAACGTGCTCATTTCTTATTAGTGATACATCATTTAGTTTACAATTTTAATCTATAAATTTAATTTCCGTAACATTACTCTTTACTTGAATTACAAACGTGTTGAAACAAAGCGCATTATAAGTCACTCTTGTATCCAAAACTTGAGCCAAAAAAGTTCGATGGAAATTAAATACAACTTTATTCATCAGAACTAAAGAAAAAAATTAGAACTTTAGTAAAGTTACAAATATAAAAAGAAGTACGAATACAACTTGCAAAGTGGAATCAAGTTGTTCTGTCTATGAACATTTTTATTTTTTTAACTCACAATTAATCATGCTCTTTTATTTTAAAATTAAAAAAAGAAGAGGAGAGAGCAATATACAAACTGTATAATATACCTTTCATGTCATCACAAAATTTGGACCCAGATGCCTTCACTTGGAATTTGCTGATGCACCACATATAGAAGATAATATCCGGAAGGCGCAAGATTACCGGAAGCCGGCGTCGTCACCTGCACTTGGTACGTCATTTCCCATACCTTTCTGACGGTCTCCGCTGCAAGAACCAGCAGCCTCTGATTCATTGAGAACGAATGTGTATTAAATGACGGCGCCACCATCGTCACCGACACCAAATTCGTTGCTACGTTTCCCGTCAATGAAAACCGAATGAATAGTTTTCTTCCATAACTGATTTTAGCTTGTGATTTGGGATCAATGATTCTCGGACGCAACTTCGAGTTCTTGGCATCCAAATAATCAGGACTAAATGCCTCTAATCTCAATTCTGTTGGGAATAGCTCGTCGGCTAACTCGTAATTTTCATGAGGGTTACTATCTCCAACGAGTACCCTACCATCACGTAATAATACCGTGGTGGAATGGTACATTCACGGTATGGTAGCAGGGTTTTGCTTTTCAAACAGCTTTATCTGGTCGGTACACAAGTGGTTCCAGCACAGGATTCTGTCTGAGTTCCCAACCTGCACTCCCAAAAGATGCTCCGTTGATGATCACAACGGTGCCATCCGGGAGCAATAGCATGTCACGCATGACTCTAGCTTGAGGCATAGTCTCCACAACCCACTGCGGGTTCGGGTCGTTTATTTTGATATCCGATCGCATGTGTTTAGAGCTTCCACAAAAATACCCTTTGTTGCCTGAATATAAGACCCTTTCGGAGCTCCACAGCAGACCAAAGCCTCAGCCTCAATAGATGGAGCCGTCAAGTTCCTTAACGGCAGAAAAACGGCTGACCCGGTGCTAGGGTACGACCTTGGGTCGCCGCCGGGTATTTGCGGGTAGGTTAACCACGTTGTTCTTCGCATAATCAAACAAAATAGCTCGATTATTTGTGAAAATAAATAAATTCCCATCGACGTTGAGGAAAACATAAGGGTAAAGATTGTTTTCTTCGTTGGGGTCGTCAGTCTGCACAAGGAAAGGCAAGCTGTGGACATTGCTCAAAGACTCGGTCTTTGGATAAAACTCATAGTTGAACTCCCGCCTTCCGCCGATGATGATCTGCCGTCCGTCTGGCAGAATATGATTGGTGGCGTACCAACGGCGCACGCCTAATAAGGTATTCTAGTACTCCTTCCAATCACAACCCTTGCAGGGCTAGAAAACGCTAACGCGATGCTCTCCGTCGTTGAAGCCCCCGGTTTGGATCAAGTTGCCGTTGGGAGCTACCGAGCCGGAGGAACAACAAACATCGGATTGAACCGTGAGGGGGCGGAGGGTGTTGGTTTGGAAGTCGTACTCTGCAGAGTGGGCTGTGCAGTCGTTTCGGTCACATGAACCGTTCGCTAGGGACAAGTTGGATTTGCCGAAGTCGGTGCGGTCGAACATGATGACGCGGTCGTTGCGGAGGAGTTGCATGTGCATGGCGGAAATGCCGACGCTTTCCTGCAAGAGCTGCCATTTCCCACCAGCAACGTGAGTAGTGGGGAGAATTGAAATAACAAGAGAACTAATGACAAAATCATAAGATCAGAAACTATACTAATTGGCTTCATTTTTTTCTCGTGTTTTTTTAGTATTTTGAAGCTCTTAATTTTCCTGGGTCAGAAAATAACTTCATTCAAAACACATCCTTGCCCGGAAAAAGCAACCGAGCAGGGTGAAAAACAAAAAACAATACAAAGAAAACCCCGGCAAAACAATCATTGGAGAGATGGAAGGGTTTGAATCTCTTAATTTGTGCTTCAACGCTATGTGAGTGATCTGCTTCAACTCTCAACCTGGACCTCTTTAAATATTAGGGTTTGAGCTACACACATGTATTATAATCGCGTGGGACCGACAAGGTGACCGGTAAGCGATAAGGATTGTTGTAGTTGAAGCGCGCTTTTAACATAATTAATCTGATATTTCACAGTTAGAATGCTAGCTAGCTAATCAAGCTGGCTAGAAGCCACTGGAGTGAGCTTAGTGATGAGGGCAATTAAGTAGAGTGATGCAATGTATAGAAGTAGACCATCCAGAATAATGAACCTATGATTACTTTTTTGGGGGGAGAATTTTTCTCATCACCTTAAATTTTGGTGTATGTTTATCATACACCTAAACATTTGTCACATGTCATATGGCTTTATTTTTTAGGTCATATTTTCTTGATCATATGATGTGGATATTGATGATTAAATTCTTTCTTCAATGATTTAGAGAAGAGTCCAACCATCAACCGCCACATTATGTGATTCACAAAATATAATTCAAGTAGATGATCTCTCTAGCATCACCCTTAGATCTAAACTCAATTCCTTAAACAAGTTTTAAGTAAACCCTAAGAAAGAAAAAAAAAACAAAAATTTTACTCGTAACACTTCTCTAATACAGATATAACACACATGTGTTTGTAGGTCTTAACTCTATCAACAAATATAGTGTGAAAAACATAATGATGTGGCATTACTCTTAAATTTTTAGAGTGCTTATAACAACTCCCACTATTTTTTTTCTTCATTTTACGTTATTCTTTTGTTAATTGGAGCTGCTTTTATTAGGTTATTCCTCCCAATACCTAAATCAATACCAAAAAAATAATATTTTTTTTACATAAAGATTGATACTTTGGAAAATAAATATGTTGATGCACAAATTCAGTGAGGACTTTGGTACAACAGAAAGTGTTAAGTTTGTGACCTTCGCTAGATTGCTCCGATCACTAGTGTGGATAAGTATGTAAATGAATAGAGACATGAAAGCAAACATAAGATATACGTGGTTCACCAAGATTGGCTACGTCCACAGAGTAGATAAGTTCTCATTAATTGTGAAGGGTTTACACAAGTACATAGGTTCAAGCTCTCATTTTGTGAGTACTAGTGAATGATTTAGTACAAATGACATTAGGAAATATTGTGAGAGAATGATCTCTATTTATAGAAGAGAGTTTCTAGTTTCATTCTGACATTGACACGTGTCGTGTTGTGATTGGCTTCTGATGTTGACACGTGTCTGATGTGAAAAATAAGTTAACACACAAAATTAAACCCTCTTTTTATCAATTGTAGTAAAGTATATAAGTAGGGATCGTTCTAGGCCGGGGATTAGGAGGGATTGCTAAATCACTTGGAAACTGACTTGAAAACGTAAAAACAAAGTTTAAAACACTAACTAGACTCAAAGAATGCAAAACTATACTTTAAAACACTAAAACAAACCAAAAGACTCAAAACAGCCCCTAAACACTCAAAACTACCTTAAACACACAATCTGGGCAGTTTTGGGACTCTAACACAAACTTGGACGAATTTTGGTTTTCTAATAAACTAAAACACTTAAAAACATAATCTAAGACAAGTTCTAATTAATATGACTCAAAGAAATAAGATGGGGTTGATTTTGGACGAAAATAATTAAATTAAGACAAGAACAAAGTAAACAAATTCTTAGACAAATTTAAGTGAATCAAAATAGATTGTAAAATGAATTTGAATGAAACTTATGGATGGAAGGCTAGCTAGGAGGTTCTTCTCCACACATGTCACACTTGCATACAAAACGATTTCCAGTTGCTTTTCGATAAGCTATGAATACTCAACGCCCCAAATTAACTGTGAATTGCACTAATTAACCCTCAGTTTTTCCACAAGTTATTGGGTTAGATGATTGCATATGACAACCCAAAACATTCCCTACAAGTTCCCTACATGAATTGCATAATAGAGATACAAGCAAAAATCATTAAGTTCGATGAAAAACATAAGCATTGACGAGACACTCGTTACTATGATTTGCATGAAACTTATGCCAAGAATTTACTTAACGTGATTGTGACTAGCAACCTTCACTACTTGTGAATATAAGTTCATAACGATTAGGTGAAACTCCCTTATATTCTAGCGTTAAATTCATGCATGAAAATTAAGCGTGCACTCTCAACCAACATACACAAATCATTTCTTATACGATCGGATAAGTAAATTGAATTCACAACGTATGAATCACAATTGGATGTAATCAAATCATATTGCAAATATGAACATGGTTTCGAATCACCCCCTAACTAAGAGGGGTTTAGTTCCTCATACTCACAAAGCAAAGATACATAAAATTAGACATTAAAATCAAAGGAAAGAAAACATCTAAAATGCTCCAACTTGGGTAGCAAGTGCATCCAAGAATTCTCCTTTGCTTGCTTGCGGCAGATTGCTTTGTGGACGGATTTTTGGGTAGTTTTATGATGTAGAATGGATGGGGAATGGTATGGAAAGGTTTAGGGTAAGTGTGGAGGAGTGTTTGAGGGTTGGAGGGTGGTGGAGAGCTAGGCAAAGAGGGTGGAAGAATGTGGAGTGGCTGTTATGTTTTCTAGGCACTAGAATGGTGTTTTTGGGGTGTTTTGCTACCTAGGGTGAGTATGGACGAATTTCTGTGATGAATGGTGAATATGAGAGTGTGAACCCTTTGCCAAGGGGTGTAAACATGTATATATAGGCTCCAAAAACCTTAGAGAATCAGGTTAGGCTAGGGAGAATGCACGGCAAAGAGTGTATGTGGTGTGCAATGGTCCAAGGGTGAAAATGAAGTGATGATGCAAAGTGTGAAGGGTAAAATGGAGTGGTCTTGTAGCTAGGGGGCATGAATGATTGTGTACATTGCATAGAGATGGAAAGGGAGGTGACAATGTGTCAATAAATGGGTCAAAGGTGCAGCAACATGTGGTACACAAGGCATGGGATTCCAAATGTGAATGATGGAGCATCAATTGGTGCATGTTATGGTTGTGAAAGTTGTATAAAATTTTGTGGGTGAAGGGAACAAGAGGTATCAAGCAATTAAGTGTAATAATTAAATGAATTGAAGCATGAAATCAGAAATTATGTAGGGGACAAGAGTGATCAAGCATGGCATGGGAATCCAAAGGGAATTCTATGTTGTTTTGCATGGCAATGAAGGCAAGTTGGGGTGACAAATTTTTGGGCTGAGTTCTTCATCTTTTGGACCATAATTCTTCACATTATTGGCCTCTTTAGTTCTCAAATTCGTCCATCCACTTTGGCCCAAATATGTGACATGCATTCCAAGCTCCATTTTGCTCCAAAATGCTCCAAAATGCATCTTCTTGCCTACTTTGTCCATAAAATCTGAAAACACACGAAAATGACTTTAAACATTAAAATAACTAAGGAAACACGACATAAATGCGCAAGAACAAGCCAACTAAGTCGCATAAATATGCTCCTATCAGTGTCGCGCTATGATTGGCTTCTGATGTTGACACGTGTCGTGCTGTGATTGGCCTCCTGGTTGGAGGGAAACTCTTCTGGGTCCTTGACGGTATAACGTTGACCGGTGCTCAGTAGTTTCGGGAATGGTCAAGTATGGTACAAACAAAATAAATAAAGATTGATACTAATTTTCATCGGAAGAAACACTAATTAATATATAAATTGTAAACTAAATGACATGAAAATTGATGATTGAATTATTACTTAAGTGTCAATAAATGTACTCATTTCTTATTGGTGACACATCATTATGGTTTGCAAATTTAGTCTGAAAATTTGGTCTCGCTAGCGTCATTCATGTTTGTATGTTTGGGGAAGTTAATAGGGCGACAGGTTTATATATTAGAAAAATAATAGGGAGACTATCTTTTTAGATCATATTTTATATGTGGTGATTGATGGTTGAATTTCTTTTTTAATTGTTGAATCTTAGTATTACGGTCCGATGGTATTCATCTTCACTTGGAAGTTTTAAGTTTGAATCTCATGGATGAGAAATTTGTTACAATTAGGCTGCCCAGTGTGTGACTTAGCCGAATTCTTTTGCCCTTAATGTAAAAATATTGATGTACTCAAAAAATAAAAATAAATCATCAACCGTCACATTATATTGTCACATTAAACGGTCTACAAATATAGTTTTAAGATATTGTCTCTCTAGCATCTATTCCATTAACTCTCTCTCTCTCTCTCTATATATATATATGGATGTGTTATTCACACACTTCTTTTTACTTCATACACACCCTCTTCATTTGCGGTCGTCGGATCGACTAAATTAAAGAATATCAAATGACATAAATTAACAAGGTGTGTGTGAGAAGTAAAAAAAGGTATATGGATAACACATCCCTATACTATTTTGGTCAAACGTCCCTACAAGTTTATCCACGCATCCGTTTTTACTTTTCATACATCATTCTCAATTTTCAATCATTAAATTAAATAAATTGGAGAAGATCAATATCAAAACATTAACAACGATATATGAAGGTAAAATTGAATGTGTGAATAGCATTATCCTACAAATAAATCCCTCGTTTAATTTATTTTAATCATATTCTTACTTTTAATTAGATTATCTAATCTGGGACCTGAAGGCTGAGCCGCTGAAGGATGGGCCAGCACAGTTTCCATTCCCATTTATTTCACTTTAACAAAGGACCTGAACATCCCATTTTTCAAATAAATAAATAAATAAAGGACCTGAACATCCCATTTTCCAAAAAAAAAAATAAATAAATAAAGGACCTGAACATCCAGAAGCAAAAGCTTGAATAATACACATGCAAAAAGAAAGAAGCTTTTGGCATAAACAGCCATGCTGATATCTACACTGTCATTAATCACGTTTTCGTGAGCTTTTTCTCTTTGCCATTGATTCTTTTAGTTAGGAGATACTCTTTTATAAATAAAGATATCATGCGACAATTATTTAATGGATGTCGAGTGATTTACTTTTTGAACACGTGATAAATATTTATTGGACGAATGATATCATCAGATTACGTCTTAGTTACAACTTGTAAGAAATAATCCCTTATATTTTCTTATTTATGTTAAGTAAACATGTTATCCACTTTTTTACTAATGTGCATAATATTTCTTGCAGTCAAATATATCTATTATACGATTTGATCGCCATCTTTTTCGATTGATCTTCATTTTTATTTTTCAACGTACTTACGGGCAAGTAAAAACTACCTGTTGACTATAGTTGACTGTCAGCTCATATGCCATCTCAGCATAGTTAATTTCTTAGAAGTCTGTTATAACAGTATATAGTCAGGGGCAATGGTTATAAGTTAGTTTGTTAATAAGCTTTTGTTTAGTATTTACGAAAGCTCTCTGAGCTATATGTACAGAATGTACTACTCATTGTAATTATTCAGTAAAAATAACAAAGTTCCAAATTCTTCATTTTGTTGTAAAATCGACTGTGGGTGCAGTGGAATAAATGAAACAAGACACAAAATTTACGAGGTTCCTCTACAGTCAGTGTGACTGGAGTACGTCCTCGGGGCAGCAGCGGCGCTTTCATTATAATTTGAAATAATAGGAGTACAAAGATAACTCTCTCTATTATCTCCTCTCATCTTCCTCTATTCTCTCTCTTCCTCTTCCTTCCTTCCTCTCTTTCTTTCCCGTGAACTCTTCACATCTATCTATCCCTTTGTTGTGTTTCATAAGGCTTGTTTTTATACAAGTAAATCACATGCTAAATAGTGGAAGGGCAACTTGCCCATTATTTGAGTGGACATCCATTTCTACAACACTCCCCCTTGGATGGCCACAAGTCTTCGATTGACTCGTTAAAATCTTGATTTGTTTTGAATGCTCCCCCTGATGAGTATCTCCCCCAGATTTCAAATCATTTAGGTTGATCGTTGATCGTTCTGCTTTAGTCTCTTAGTAAGAAGAGTTGCTAAAAGAGTTGCTTTACTTGTTGTTAACTTTCCACAGGTTTTTTCTTGAACTGGGTTGTAGGACTTTCTGCTAGACTAGCATCCAAAGGTCTGAATTTACTCCTTTTATCTGGAGCGGAATTTGATTCAAGAGTAGTGAACACTTGATCTTGAATCGGACTTGTGATTTCTTTAAGGACCTTCGAGGCTTGATCTTGAATGAAATTGGACCATGAGGAGCTTCATGTGGCAAGTGATCTTCAGTTTTGTCAGGGATGAATCAGCACGCGTTTGTTGCGTTTGTCTCCACATGCTTCAATGTATCATTTTCACTTTCCTTACTTGCTCCCCTTGCTTAAGTCGTATTTTCACTGCTTTTCCCCCCATGCATATGTGGCATCTTCTCTTGTAGGATTTGTCCCCTGGTGCAGAAGTGGAATGCAAACCCTTGCATTTGGATGGTTCATCACTTCTTGGTGACTGGAGACCCAACTCCAACCGTTGAAGATGACTACTCGAGAGCAATACTAGGTAAGCAATCAGGAAAGGTTCCAGGCAATCGGTTCCTTACCGGGAGTTTGAGTGGAGGTTCCGACATATTGCTTTCCTTATCCTTGTCTTTGCAGGCAAGAACATGGACAAAGGAAAGGACAGGGAGATTGCATGATATGAGATAATCTTGCTCTGGTCCCTGAAGATATGTGATAATCTTGCTCTGGTGTGACATGTTTGAAGAGGTATTCTCGGAGAGGAAGAAAACTGAGTATTTCGAGATGCTATGTTGAAGATGCATTCTCGGAGATGAGGAAGAGTTAGGTATTCTTGCAGTGTTGCAGGTCTGCCTTGTTATGGAGAACAGAGGTCGACATATATAGAGATTTCTCAATAGCAAGTGGTGGTGCTGTGCTTTTACTCTTGTCAGCAACTGTGGTGTAAATAGAACAGTAAGATTTACGCGTTTTCAACTTTGTCAGAGATCTTTGACAAAATTGCACGCGACATCTGAAAAGCTGGGATTACGTCTGAAAAATGCCAACGAACTTTATTCAGGAAAATCTGGCTTTTTGAAATTCGGAGAGCCGTGTCGCTTCGATCTTTGAACAAGCGGCTCTGTTGCCTCTTCTTTTATAGAGACATCAATTGCGTTCAAGAGTATGCTCAGAAAGTTGCTGCCTGAGAAATTTCCACCTTCTTGCACTTCTGAAATTTTATTTGACCTCTGTTTTTCCTTCATCATTTCTGAAAAATGACTTGCCCATCTAACATTTGCTTAGATTTGAGTCTTATGAGTGATACAGACGAGCAGCGTCAGGATAATATATGGCGCCCGTCCTTCTTATCTTCTAATGGTCCTCTTACGGTTGGGGACTCTGTGATGAAGAATAACATAACCGCTACTGTGGTAGCTAGGAATCTTCTCACTCCAAGGGATAACAAGATCCTTTCAGAACGGTCTGAAGAGTCGGCCATTCAAGACTCCTTGGCTCTCAGTGTTCAGTGTGCTGGCTCTGTGTCCAATATGGGCCAACGCCTACTTGCTCAAACTCGCCAAGTTGAATCATTGATGGCGGAGGTGGCAAGTCTTAAACAAGAGATCAGAGGGCTCAAGCACGAGAATAGGGTGTTACACGTGCTTGCAAATAGTTACTCTACGAGCATGAAAAGAAAGCTCGTCCAACTGCAGGAATCCGAAAGTCGGATTCAAAGTGATCACCAGAGGTTCGTTGCTAGATTCCGAAAGCAACTGATGCCTTCCCCTTCTGGTGTTTTGTTAAGTACTGGGGTGCCACATGATCAATCTCCAGTGCCTCCCCCTTCTGGGGTACTTCCGAGTACTGAGGCTTCACATGAGCAACCTTTGTGAAGGCTCCATCCTGTTTGTTTGTTTTAACTCATGTGTATGTATATATCTGTAATTTCTTGGAGATATTAATAAATAAGCTTTATTTCATTCAATGTATTGTGCCAAATACAATAAAGCATATACTTCACTAAGATGTGGTACTTCTGGACCAAATATTAATTTATCTTTACCCTCACGAAGATAAATGATTATTCTTAGTGTCTTCATCATATGAGTATTCAACTCATAATCTTCAATCCATATGATTCTTTTAATATCATAAATATCATGGATAAGATTCGTGTTGGTAGATTGTTCGATCTGCAGCTCGAGACAATAATTCCTTCAACACTTTATAATTTTTCTAGACTCTTCAGGAGTCCCAATTTAATATCATCAACTCTTCAAGAGTTATAATTTAATGTCATTGACTCTTGCAAGAGATTTTAGTATGTTGCAACAATATCATAATGATAGTACTCACTAAGGCAATTTATATCATCCATTGGTATTGAGTACATATTTTATGTTTTACCCTTCAGAGGCTTACTTCAAGCAATTTGAATCCTTCAAGGGTTTTCTACACTTCATGACACATTTTCCTTTGGAATTTATACAGAGCAATTTGCTCCCATGTGTACTTGAGGGATTTACTTATGGAGATATAATGTGAGCGACTCACAACCCTTCGTATATAATTCTCCATTCATATGAACTCGTTTACAACCTTGTGTCATATCATGTAAGTGTATTACACTATATTACAAATGCCCATATATAACCTCCTTGGTTTAACATCATTTGGCTATTTGTATTGTATTCAAATATATATAGGTTCATTTGCCCACGTTCTTACAAAATTTGTAATGGAATTGCCTTTCTCCATTTTTGGCCAATAATTTTTCTTTTGTCGACGAACAAAAGAACGTGACTTAATATTAACACAGCTTATTGATGAATTTAGTAGCTACTTGTAAAAACCAAAATTACCATTGGTTATCATCAATCCGTGATCCCATACTCTCATGTGCACGCGCATGCATAAAAACTTTTCATTTCTTTGGATATCCATTGCCTCTTCAAGGGCATGACGCTATCTCTTCCAGGATAGTCATAATTGAGAGAATGTGGATCATAACCTCCTCTTGAGCGTTATAGAGCTTGGATTTTAATCTCCACTTCCGGGAGTTGAGTCATTGGAACCTATATGTCTATTATGCTTCATGTATGAGACATCAACATTCCCATGTCTGTGGATTGTCCTATCTGGGACGTGTATCCATGCGGCGACTGTCATGCTTCTGGCATGCAACAGTTATGCTTCGGGAATGCAATAGTTCAGTAGTGCCATATTATTCTTCTTTCGAATAACTGAACCTTTTGAGTCTAAAAATCTGCCACGCTTCAGGCGTGCAATAGATAAATCATTTACTGTCTCATTATTTTGTCCAACAGGGACATCAATTCTTGTAGGCACATTTGCAGTAAGTATATGTGATTTCATCACTTTCGTTGCATCATTCAATTATTTCAATTTCATTTTCTCATTGTTTGTTTCGTGAATCAAAATAAGACAAATTCTCTTCGTTCTTCTGGAACGGTCTTTTCTCATCATTCTTCTGGAATGATATTTTCTCATCGTTCTTCTGGAACGATGTTATTTTCTCCCCCTAATGGCAGGAAAACTGTCTTATCAAAATCATAGTCCGCAAATCATGCGGTAGACATATCCCTAGTCAAGGGTTCCAAATATTGAATGATAGATGATGTTCAACATCAATGCCTAATCTACGATGATGCCTCATTTCAGTACGTTGTGGCAGTCTTACATGCACATAGATAACACAACCAAAAACTCGTAAATGTATAATGTTTGGCTAGTTCCCAAACACGAGTTGTACTGAGAAGTATTGATGGTTGATAATATGTCTCAACCGAATTAATAATGCATTATGTAAAGTTTACATGTTCCCATGTAGAAAATTGGCAATTTTGTTTTTTTGAGCAGAGCGTTGGTAATCAATTTCACCCACTTAATAAATGTTTCTACTAAACCATTTTAAGTATGGACATAAGGAACTTCTGGTCCTTGTTTAATAGTCTGTGAACCGAGACTCTTATGTCCTTTATTATGGTTAAGTTGAGGCACTGCGGCACTTTAAACTTACGGTACTCATCAAGGAATTTCATGTCCTGATCTTCAGGATCAAAGGACTTCATGCCTGATCTTTTTGTATGATGGAACTTCGGGTCCTATCATTTTATGTGATGAGGATCAAGAAACTGCAGGTTCTGATCTAATCAAGGAACTCTGGGTCCTTGTTATACTCATTGTAACAAAAGATAAGTACAATAAATAAATTAAAGCAATAGACGGTAATTCCAGCCATAATGAATAAAAATTGCATTTAAGTAAATAAAGCTTGTGACAAGGGCTTTAATTCAGCACCATCAAAACTTAAAGCAATAGGCGGTAAAACCGTCCATGGTAAATAAATTGCTTTAAAGTAAATAAAGCTTGTGACAAGGACTTTGATTCAGCACCATTCACATAAATATCAAAGCTTTAAAGCAAAGGGTAATAATTCTACCCACTATAAATAAATTGCTTTAAATAAATAGAACTTGTGACATGGGCTTTAAACCAACACCATGCACATAAATAAATATATAATTTTATTATTTCTTTTCATAATGGTGATGGTCTCATCAACTTCCCACTATCAACTTTATTATTATTTTTTATTATTTCTTCCCTTCACTTCTGTCGGGGCACCCATCCAAATTGTCCTTATTTTATTAATGTTTTCATTTCACAACAACAAGTCCTTTTAGTTACTCAGGAAGTAAAAGTAACAATAAGTTCCAATTGGTGTTCCTCCTCCGGTGAGTTTCGAAAAAGTCGAAACGGTTCCCATAAGTTTTGGAGTCAAGAGTGTCTGCAACTTATGAGAAGATCAAACCGTTAGATTTAGTTCAAATTTTAGTATGATATGGATAAGAGGATACCAAACAACTTTCGTGAAGAAACAATTTCGATTTGAGCTACAGAAATAGAGTTATGGTACTCATAAGGTGGCTGTCCAGTTTTCTGCGGAAATTGGAAACTGGTTTAGTATTTCAGACATCTGCAACGATCGCACCGTTAAAGTTTTCTGAAATTTTGATATGTTGTAGATATTGAGTGGACGAACAACTTTCAAGAAGAAAGTATTTTAATCCGAGGTCCGCAAGTTGGAGTTCAGAGGCTGTTTACATTGCTGTCAAATTCTTTACGAATTTTGAGTATGTACTCTTTTGCTTCTGCAAAGGATGATATACAGTCATACAACAATATATATAGTTGCTTCAAGAAAATCAATTGTACTGAGATTTGAAGATTAAATGAAAATTGTTTCTTATCTGTGAGATTCCAGTTGAAGGAGGTGAACATGATTTGTGGCGTTGTGCTTTCCACTGACATAAGAGCTTCTCGTGCTGATAACGTGTTGTAAAATCGACTGTGGGTGCAGTGGAATAAATGAAACAAGACACAAAATTTACGAGGTTCCTCTACAGTCAGTGTGACTGGAGTACGTCATCGGGGCAGCAGCGGCGCTTTCATTATAATTTGAAATAATAGGAGTACAAAGATAACTCTCTCTATTATCTCCTCTCATCTTCCTCTATTCTCTCTCTTCCTCTTCCTTCCTTCCTCTCTTTCTTTCCCGTGAACTCTTCACATCTATCTATCCCTTTGTTGTGTTTCATAAGGCTTGTTTTTATACAAGTAAATCACATGCTAAATAGTGGAAGGGCAACTTGCCCATTATTTGAGTGGACATCCATTTCTACAACACATTTGTCTCTTTATTTCTCTCTGTTACAATTCTTCATTTCGTCTTCTACAAGATATCATTTCTTCTTCGTTTCTTCTACAAGATATAATTTCTGGTTTCTATAATTTCTAAGAGAATTGTCATTGGTACTAATTCTAATGGTGCACTCTGAACTTTCTATATTTAGAAAGAAAATACTCTTATATGAAGTGTACAATTAGATTATTGGAGTGTCAATAACAGTTTTCATTTTTTAATTGTAGTATTTATTTAGGATTTCTTATGTCAAACCCTATATAGATTGTAACTATTGTTATTTATTAATTCAATGAGTCATATTTCTACTTCACAGCTTCATTGCTAAACTATTTTAAATTTGTTTGATTTTCGGCAGGATTGATCATAAAATGTTGGAACTAAAAATAAACAATTCAAATCATCGTGTAAAATTGCAAAATGAGAAAGAGTGGCGAAAATTAGAATCAGAATGTTTAAATAAGGAGGTTTCTAGCTTTCTTGTCTAATTAATTGATGTATCAACCAAACGTTTTTAGTTCAGTTTTAGACACTGGACCATATAAGTTGAAGTTCTTAATTCATAAACCTGAAGAATGACTTAACCACCATGCGTGCTTGTTAACCACCAAACTGTACGAGTCAAACCTTTGATTCATGAACTTAGAAGCATTTGAGGGAATAAATCAGTTTGCATACCAGCAGGAGACATAACCATTTCTGTTGAAGAGACATATAATATTGCAAGAAATATTATTTGACAAGGACCTTGTTTAGCCTAAAGACTTTTTTGATAGGGATTGGATTTGTCACATTAATTTACAGAAAGAAGAATAAACTGCTAACCACTTGGCAAACTTGGACACGAGACAGAGTTGGTTTTTTCTTGCTTTTGGGAATCCTCCGAAATATAATAATAAGAAGAAATATAGTAAGTGTTTCTCTAGTGTTTGACGAAAATGAGTTGTTAAGGAGGCTATACTTATTCTAATTTTTGCATAATTTCTGAATTTTTACGGGTCTTTCTACTATTTTAGCTATTTAGAAAGTTCAAAATAAGTTTATTTTTTAGGGTCGTCTAGTCTATTTTTATCATCTTTGCATGTCTATCAATTCTGGGATCGTTCATGGTGGGATGTTTATTCTTGGAAATTCTCAGGGTTTTGACGCTATTGTCATGGTCAGTTTCTTGTGGTTTCTACTAAGGGATTGGTCATCACAACTCTTTTTATGCAAAATTATCAGCATTTATTATTGGTGTAGAGTTTGCATATCGGTAGGGTTGGCATTGTCTTTGGCTAGAAAGTGACTATTTTAGTGTTATTTCTGCTCTCTATCGACTGATTTTGATCCTCCTTGGCCTTTTCGTACACAATGGTCTATTTGTTTGGATTGCATTCACAAGATGACTTTCTATGCCTCTCACATATATCACGAAGGAAATGTAGTTGCGAACAATTTTGCTAACATGGGCTTGTCTTCTCCAACTTTGATATGACATGATTCCCCTCTGATGGCAATTTATGTCGCTTTATTTTTAGACTATGTTTGCTTTCTTGGCTTCCGCTTCTCAAATTAATGTGCATCTCGGCATACAAGTTTGTCTCACGTTCTTGTTTTTTTTCTTCTTAACCTTGTGATGTTTCTGGCTCTATTTTGCAGGTTTAGATTTTAGGTTCGACTTTAGAAGGGTTAGGTTTCATTTCCCACCCCTCCCTCTTTTCCTTGTATCTTTGTTGTTTTTGCTTCTAGAAGGGTAAGGTTTATATCCCCCTTCTTTTCATGTATTTTTTAATCATTTTTTTCTAGTATTATGAGAGGTTAGGTTTATGTCCCCCCTGACTAGGTGCATCATTTTTTTTTTATATCAATAAAATTCTCCTTGTACCGTCGAGGTTTTCTAATATATATATATATTTATATATATATTCGTCATACATTTTCACACATTTCTGTTAAATTAATATTAAAAAAAAGCTAAATAGTTTCGATTATGATGCTTGTACGGTGAAGATATGTTAATTATAAGTGGGGGGCAAGTTAGTTCTCTGCTAGAGTGGGATTGACTTTTGTTAGGTCACTAGCGTTAAGTGAAGACCTTGACAAGTATTGAAGTGACATATCACACTCATGTCATTTATAAAGCTCTAAATCTCCATACATATCCCTTTTAACTAGATAAAGTTAACGTTGAACTTGGCTAAAAGAGGTCTTGAGGATCCAGAACTCTAAATGACTTCTTAGTAAAAAAAATTCAATATTTGTCTATAGTATCACTTAAAATTAATGAACATCGTCAATTAACACTTGTAAGGTCAACACTTAATACCAGTGACCTAACGAGTATCTGTTGACCAATTTAGAATCACCTCTAGAAATTTGGTTGTTATTCGGACTTAACCCAAAAACGTTAATGTTATACACATCATTGCAGCCCAATAGCCCCATAAGGCATACGGCCCATATTTTGATCAATTAATATTTATTTATTACCCAAGCCCATTTCCAAGTCACTGTGGATAATTGTTTTTCACATGGACGACTGACTTGTCCCACTTACGAGTAACGAATTTTTGCAGTTTAAACATCATACTCTAAAGGTTATATATGAAAAAAATTATTCAAAAAATTATTATTCTAAAGATTATATATGCAAAAAAATTATTCAATTTTGAAATATTTGAGCCACTCATATGTATAAAACAAATGAACAGTTCAATGAGGATGTTACTTATTATTGAAACAGCTAATTGGTGTAACACGTATGGATGACTAAAACATCTCCAATAAATTTTTTTTTTATTTTTTATTTTTTACAGATATGATATGTAGATACCGATTATGATGTTCGGACGATAAACGTTAATCATAAGTGGTGGACATACCAGTAGTGTCACAAGCATTATCCTGCTGTGTGCAGAGTCTTTAGCGAATGGTCTTAACCCCCTATGATAAGAAACATTTTTGGATTAGTGACAAAAAACCGTTGGTTTCAATGGACACCATTATTAGCTAGAGTCAGGCCGGGAAATAGGCCGTAAAAAGCTTCAAGACAAAGTCCCCGCCGGTGTAAAATGTGTACTGCTATGACCTGACTTTCGTTCTTTTTCCTTTTAAATCGAAACTACGTGATCTGATCTTGCATCTCTAGGTTTATTGCATTTCATGGAAACCAAGTAAGCATCGTTTTTTCGCCGTTTCTACTTGATGGAAATGCTAAATGTTGTGCTGGACTTATCTGTTTTGTACAAATTGCGCAAATTGTTGGTTTAGTGTCAGCAAAAACTACAGAGAAATATTGATTTTTAGGTAGTATATTAGGCCGGGGTACCAGATCTTTTCAAGGATTATGTATTAAATTTGTTTGTAGGTTATCCTATCACTCAAATTGTTGAACGTGCTTTATTTCTAGATGTCTAGTCAACTACTGCGCCATAACGAATTAGAGAACTAGCTAATTCTACGTTTCTAGTGACATTTGACCCCTAACAACAACTCATTCGCTAATTCTTTAACATTTATTTTTTTAGGATAGAGCTAACACCACACGTTTACATTGGAATTTGAGACTGGATGTGATTGGAATTAAGTCTAACGACCCAATTTTAGTCTTGCATCTGATCGGATGGGACTTGTAAGATGTTAGTTTTTATCCAATTTCATAAGTTCAGTTTCAATATTTTAAGTTCATTTCAGTCCGGACCGAGCCACCAAACCAACCCTTAATCCTTGATTTAGCTTTTGTTCTGAGAAAATTGTGGTGAATGACTTGAGCATCAAACCAAAAATCTCAAGACCAAAACATGTACTTAACCACATATATCGTGGAATTACAAGACAAACTTCATTAATCACATCTTACAACATGACATCTCCAGACTAATCTCGTACTAATCATCATAATTTACATTTAGAAACAGTCAAAATACAGGGCTTGAATTTTTAGGTTTCAACCCAAGTTGGTACACGTAACCAAAAACAGAACCTTGTCTGGACGTACAGGGCAGCCAAAACTTGACCGAGAAAAAAAAAAAAAAAGAGGAAATATGAAAGAAAGAACCAAGGAATATACGGAGAAAATTCACAAGTCAATAGCATCACCGCGGTCACCAACTTTTCCGGTGACCGTGTTGTTGCGATCGGGGCGTACTGTCGGCCGCCGTGTTGTTACTCTTTGGAGAAGACAATGATCCATGATTATTATTAGTATTATTATTATTATTGTCACTCAATCTTCTACCATGGTCTTTCTTCTTTGATGCTCTTTTTGTCTCGGAATTGCTTTCTTTCAACGTCGGCAATGCGTACCAGCCGATAGACGTGCACAGAATTGCAAACGACCGCCCGAACACTGCCAGCAGCACCAAAATGAACACCACAACCACCGGCAAATAGTAAGAGGGCCTTCTCCACATGCCCAAGTTCATTCCCTTTAAGTTCAATGACGAACGCACCCTCTTATCATTCTTTGGTGGTTGCTGAGCTGCTACTTCTTTTGTGGGCGTGGAGGGCTCAACGGTAAACTTATCCAAACTTCCCGAATTACGCGTTGCATGCTTTTCTTTCACCAGCTGAGTTTTGGTTTTCTCTTTGTGGTCTTCTTTCTTGTTGTCCTTCAACTTGATCACGATCGGGATAGGAGGGGCGTCCTCCTTCGAGTCCTTGAACACGAAGCGGACGAAGGATATGTCTTGCGGAGGCGTTTGCGCGTAAATCTTCTGCCGCTTCTCTTCGAGATCGGCTAAGAGCGCAGAGAACTTGTCGAGACCCCGACTCGAATAGGGGTTCTTGCTGTCCTTGCTGCTTCTCTTTGATCTTCTCGGCGTGGAGCAAGGACTCGAAACGTTTATGGGTTCATCTTGAACGTCTTCCGAGTGGAAGAATCCGCAGCTGAAAGGGCTTAACATTTCAACAAATTCAACGGACTAAAAATGAAATGATTGTCAAACGAGCCTGAGTTTTTGAGTTTTGGTATTTGAGTATAGAGTGATTTGGTTTGATTGGAAGCAAAGAGAGATTATATATATATATATAAGGGGTTGTTTTGCTGTGATTTGATGTGATCTGCTGAGAAGAGAGATCCAAAACGAGCCTCCAGTCAAAGGAATGGTTTGACAAAAGCAAAATGCCACGGAAGCTTCTGCTACCCATATGGATTTTGGGGTGGGTTTGACTTCTTGGAGGGGAAGGAAATAATGCCATATATGCACGTCTGAGATTATTCTTTTGCAAATACGCAGACTCTGGATGTCTGGAGTCTGGACAGAGAAAATGGTAAGAAAATATTATATAAAATTTAGTTAATTACATGGTTTGGTCTTGATGCTTTGCTTGGGGAAGTGGGTTGAAATTTGAATTGGTCCAAATTTACAGAAAAACATTTTTAGTCATAAAATATTGAGCGGCGCATGTAATTGTGAAAATCATAAACGAGTAAGATAATGTCTTCTAGAAGGAGCACTTGGCCCACTAGGACCATGAACTATTAGTTGAAAATGCCATGGAAGTTTGGCGTGTATGGCATAAGAGTATTTACCTTTATTATATGTGTCATTGATATTTTAATTTACAGAGAATGAGAATTAAATTCAGTATATTTAAATAATTTTAATTTATGTCACTTAATACTACGGACTAATAATATTTTTGTTTATTTGTAAGTGAGAAGCTTTAGATTCGATTTTCGCCAAAGGCGAATTTGAACCACATTATTACTAGCTCATTGTGAAACTAAACACCTCCCTTAATGTAGATAATATCGTTTGTCAAATAATAATAATAATAATAATAATAATAATAATAATAATTTTAATCCTAGTTTTTCCTATGTTTACTAACGCATATGGAATCGAAAAAGAAACACCCTTAAAATCTACAGTGTATACTTGAAAATTAGAATTCAAATTACACGACTAGTTCATCTTGCCTCATCTTTTACTTTTTAAGCTCTACAATTCTTACTTATCCAACTCACGTTAAGTAAACTTGCCATGAATTCAATTTCCCCTCCCATTTATAGCTCTAATGATGAAACACATGAATCTAATTTTCATGTATATGAGGACGAAAATGGGAACAAACATTAGACGTCAAACGATTTTAAATCTTGTATTAATTGTATAATTTTGTTAGTCACAAAAGTGAAAAAAAAAAAAAATCTAATGTATGCAAATTTTGTATGGATGTTTATCCATAATTGCATATTTAATTTCCCGGCCATTTTTCAATAACTTGTGGATGACAAAGATTAAATAGAACATCATGTATGCCTTGACGTATTTGATTACGTTTTAGAGCAATGGAGTAGGAGCAAAGCAATAATTGCAGTTATTTTAGTAAGTAATACGATATTAGCAAATAACTAATTTAAATGATTCGTCACTGCTGGTCCATTCCATGCTAATACCAAATCTAAGATCCCTGAAGAAAGACCATAAATCAATATTATAATTTGTGAAAGCACAACTTGTGAAGCACGCAATATTATTTGAAGTGAAATCTCAAGATTATTGTGATGGGTGAGATATTTCAAATGTAATACGTCTTAATCATGTTTGTTAGTACTAATAGGATAACCCTCAATCTTATTGTTGAAAAAACGAGAGGCAATGAAATTAGTATTTGCTCTCGTGATAGTTGCGTTTAGTTGGTTGAACTATTGAAGGATATTTAAAATACTTCGACTTGCATAAATCTAATACGATATATCTTTTCAATGAATTCAATAATTAAATATGTCTTTTTATAGACATCATTGTCCGAAATAATAAATAAATATAATTTTTTTTTAAATATCCTGGCCAACTGCCAAGTCATTACGTTACAATAGGATAAGCTAAATTCAAATATATATCATAATTATTTTTTTTAGAAGAAAATATCTTATGTCGGAAAATTTGGTCACATTGCTGCTTAATTCGAATATGATTCTGGTTTTATACAATATTTGTTTGAATTTAATTATAAAATATATCATCATCTGCGCGATTCATACAGATAATCATTCCCGTCTCATTCCATCTAGAACAAAAACTCTGACATCCAACCTACTCACCAAGTGTCCCTACACCCACCCAAGTCTTCATTTTGGAGCGGGGCAGTTTTTCCACTTGAAAAAGGGGGCCCCAACTTCGTCACCCTCAGACATTTATGTCAACAACACTTAAACCATGTTAAGGGCTTCCAGAAGCCTTCAACATCTACAGAAGTGAAGGCATTTTCTTCACTTCACACAAGCAGACTGCCTGCGTGTGCTCCCGCGACTTTTACATAAACAAACTTGATATCCACTGACTACTATACTATACGTATACAGAAGCGAGCATAATTATTGAGTTCTTAAACAGATCATCGACATAAAAACTTAATCTACGCCGTTAAACCACAGTTTTGTTATAAAACCCACATCATCATATGCTCAATCTCTTTGGGAAACAGTTCTATGCAAGTAACATATTTGTATAAATAATCCGGCATGACTAAAAGGTATATACATCATACAAAAATTGTCACTTTAGCGGGAGTTGCCTGATCTTGTCGGCATAAAGTATCCATGACGTTGAGAATTCTTCCGATCTGAAGTCAGTGAGGGAACAGTCATGGACTTCTGAAGCATGCGACCAACAAACTAAGCTGTACTAGACAAGCATCATTCTCTTATACATACATATTATCAGTCTCTCAGCTGTTCATTGTCGTCGTCAAAAGTTTCGTCATCCTTCATGTACTTCTCTTGCACTGCTGCAACTGTGAGCTACTTTGTTAAGCGAAACAGAAAATGTCGTTTCTTGATAATGCAGATACTGATGTGGCTAAAGGACAATTCCAAATACTTTGTAGTATAATTCACAAGTATCTTGACAAGATAAGGAGCTACCCGCAAACTTTTTATTGTAGAATCAAAATAAAAAGGATATCTGTAATAATCCCAATCAACAGGACCGACTGCAATCTTGCTGAATTCTACGGCACTCGCGTCTATACCAGCAAAAATGTACCCATTGCTCTTGTCTATCAGTTTAACTAGATTCCCTACACTCTCTTTATCCTGAAAAGTAGCATGTGAGAACACAAGGCATAAAAAATTCAAGAGGTCGGGAGTAAAGTGGATAGGGACTGGCATGCCTGGATATCTAAGGTTGCAAAATTGACAAGACTGTAATCTTCAACTACTTCACAAAGCTCCTTAGTAAGCTTTCTGCAATATAAACAAGAAACATTTTCGTTATTAATAAAAATTAAAAAAAAAGCCAAGGCAAGATTTTCATAGTCTTTTCCCATAAGATCATATATAATCAAACCTGTACTTAGCCGAACGAGGATCCTGATCAATCTTGTACTGAAGATAAGATAAATCCTCTACATCTGTGAAGAAATCAAGGTTGAAAGCTGCGGAGATTAAAAAGAAAACAGTAATATGAGTCAGATATCTCAAATGTGATGTATAAGGAAAAAATGAAAAAAAAATAAATAGCAAAAGAACAAGCCATGACCATACCTAGCTTTCCATAACTCTCTATTAGATCAATCTTAGACAAGACATTTATGTGAGGGAGTTCCATATGAAGCATGGTTGATAAAGAGAGAATCAATGCACTAACATACTTTCCAGGATCACTGCAAAGATGGGCATCAACCAAATGCACAGCGGTCAACTGCATCAAATCAGGAAGCCATCAAGATAACAATCCAAGGGCGCATCCACTATCATGGTCCAAGTGAATGGTGCAAGCTATAAATATACAGAAGATTAAAATCATACCCTGAGGTTTAACTTCTTTACAAGCTTCATGATGACATTCTTGGCGTTCGAGTGAAGAAAGAATAGTTCCACTTGGCCGGGGAGATCAAAGAGAATATAATGATCTGCAAAGTTCATAACAAAGATAGGCAGCAGCATGGCACTATTACAAACTAGATGAACACCAACATTCAATTCCTTTCAAACGTGCTATTATGATGCATAAGTTATACCCGGAAAAAAAGAAGTAGAAACAAGCTAATTTTGCTTTCAAACAATAGTTAATTTTTTCCACAGGTTTCATTTTCATTCATATATTTAGGCATCATTGGTCAAACCTTTTAAGTTTAATACCGAACTATCATAAGATCCAATTGGAAACTGTTTCTTGCAATAAAATGCAACTACATGTACAGAAGTCCTCCCACCAGCCAATACATGAATACCCTCGGAAAAGCTGTACAAGCGTACAGTGTTTCATCTAAACAACATGAAAAACACAATTGCAACAAGTTCAAGAATCAATAATATAGCATGGAAAGATCACGATGAGACTGGACGTCTGAATATAGAAGGGGAGGAAATAACCGCGATTACCATCCCCTCAGGTTAACAAAAAAAGGATTATCATGATATCAATGTCCAGAGCCTGAACATTCTAACCAAGTAAAGCAAGGCAGAACACACCAACCTTTCATAAGAGGTTTCAACTTCGCCTCCAACCAGTCAAAATTCTTCTCTAGATAATCCATGCAATACACAAGACCTGGATGAACATGATGAAAGAAACTTCAGTAATTGCAGCCCAGACAAAGCATCATTTGTTGACTCTAACAAAAGGGCATACTTCAGCACCAACTAATGGGTTAGTCATAAACTCAAGAGGATCTCCGCAAAAAATAAACAGGAATACATGATTATAAACCATCTGATGCACAACACCATTTCAAGCTTTACATGTTTTCATCTTGATCAAGTACATCCACAAAAAAAGGTATCAAGTGACTTCATGTTTTATGGTATAGAAGCTCCTTGAAATGCAGTTGTTAACTGTCGTGCTGTCTATCTATCGAGGATTTTAGCACCTTTTACTCCATTTAGCTCACTCCCAAAAATAGAAATAAAGGAAGAGCTTTTATGATGTCAGTAAACGGAAATCGTCCTTAAAATGCTTAAATAACAAAAATAAGTCAGTAACCATTGTTCCTACCATCTAACTTCTCCAAATGTCACCTATTTTCGAAGGAAAAATTCGAGAGTCCAATAACTTCCTATCTTTCCATCGTTTTCCTTCTTCATTCCCGAACCAAACAATTTCTACTCTTTAATTTACCCAAGTATTGAACTTTTATAGATTCAATAAAGAACAGTAAGAGCTCACCTCCATTGGGACCAAGAGAGTGCTCCACCATCACATCACTGAGTTTTACAAGATCCTCAATGTTCACAGCACATTCATACCTATATTCACGTAAAGGCTCAACATTCTACATTGGAATGCAATGCAACAGTGCAATTACGAACAATAAAACACGAAAAAACTGGAAAGGATACGGCAATGCATCGTTGGCAGGATCCAAATTCACAACTGCAACTTTCCTGCGAGCCGAAAACGATGAAATGGTCGATGCAAACATTGAGAGAGATTCAAAAACAAAAAACTGTAGCCACCCATAAATCAGAGTGAAATTTTTTACCTTCCGATGAGCTGGAGGAACTGAGACATACCGTTGCAGTAAGTGGTCTTCCCTGACCCGGGCGGGCCGATCACCACTTGCCCAAAAACCATTTTTGGGTTTCAGGGTTAAGTCGCCGGAAAACCGAGAGGAGTGATTGTTCAGGGCAATGCAATCGAAGAATCGAGAGGGTTTTAGGGTTTTAAATTTGGGGGCGGTTACTGACGGACTGAGTCGGCGGCGAAAAGGTAAAAGGAGGTAGAAATTAATAAAAGTGAAAAAAAAAAGGGGCATTCCGAGAATCGAACTCGGGACCTCTCGCACCCAAAGCGAGAATCATACCACTAGACCAAATGCCCTGTCTGTTTCTTACCTGAGAGTAAAATAAATTATTCCATAAATATGAAAGAACACGTAAATGTAGCCATGGAAAAGGTATCCCAATGGCTGCGGGGCCCATGGTTCTCTCTCTCTTGGACTTTTGTGTCCCATGGTCACAATTCGGACGAGCTTTTATGTCAGTTCACTTTCATGCACATGCGATGAGGTCCTACTACGGAACATAAGGTCAATATGTTGGTGTTAATATTTTTTGTAGTATATTGTTATTAAAAAAACGTATCTAACATGTTATTGATATTGTTCTTTATGATATCAATGCACATGAAACGTTATGGACACAAAATTTCTGACATTCCCGGTGATTTTTGGCTGGCCTTTAAATCAATGTTTGAACTAATAGATGGAGGAAGACTATATTATAGCTCACATTAGGCAAAAGAAAAAACTCCAATGTGGGACTTCCACAAATTTGCATGGATGAAATTTGGAATAAGATTTGTCACCATGATCGAGTGTGGTGAAAGATAAAAAGAAAGACTAGGTTAGTACCTCCATCATTTCAGACTCATGTGCAATGTTTGAAACCTAAGCTAAGACATGTTTTCCTTTTCTGTACTTAAATTCGAAAGCCTAATTTAAAATAGATTATAACATCAATTTGAATCAAACAAAAACTAGGCAACTCGGAGGATCGAGCAATTCTAACTATTTACACACAATTCAAACTATATGGAAATGATTTTTTAGCAAAACAGTACTACGATACGTTGATAGATTGTCAATCAAAATGCTCTGTTAAGTATGGTTGAGACAATTTCACTTAAAAGATTTAACCTTAATTCAGAGGCCATGTCCATCTTTATAAAAATGAATAATATTTTGTCTACTCAAAAGATGCATGACTCCTACTCAAAACTGTTTATTGTTGATTCATAGAACTTCATGTTGCGATCATAACCGTTCAAATTAATCACCTTATAAAGATCGTATTTGGAAAAAAATCAATTAAAACTAAGTCTTTGAATTATATAAAAACAGATGAACGGAATTAGTAAAAATCATTACGATCACTCTATGTATTTGTTATAATAGAGTTTTGACTAAACAATCTTAGTTTTAATTCATTTTTCGCAAATATGATATTTGCAGAGTGTTTCATAATATGAACGGTTCTGACCCATCAACACAAAATCCTTCGAACACAAAGAGTTTTGAGTAGAAGTTCTTATTCATCCTAAGTAGCCAAATATTGTTCTATAAAAAGAGTGCAATCATGGAGTAAAAAAATATCTTTGAGAATATAAGCATGCAATGCAAGCCAACTAGGCAAGCAAATGAGATGATGAAGAAGTGCTGGCATTTGATGGCATGGAGGCATCAAACTTGGGAGAAAAGTCACAAATTTGATGCTTCTAAGTTCAATTTTTTCAAAAAGGGGTTTTTGGGTGTTACCCAATGGGCCAATATCCACCCTTACATGTATCCCAGTTACTAGTGTCCCACCCCTAATTTAGCTTCCAACTTAATTAATAAAAGCAAAACAAACCAACTTATTAATTAGTAGTCATTTTATGAACAAATTTAGGCTCTTTACACAACACCACCCAACTAATCAACTAAGAGCTCGATTAGAAGTATTTTTGTAATGACTGTAAGCGTTTTTTATATTCAAAAATGTTTTTCGAACTAATTTTTAATAAACATGCAAGTGGATTCTGAAAAAAAAAATGAAAAAAAAAAGAAACGCTTAAAATGCTTTCTAAAAAAAAAGACATCATATGTTGAATATATCTATTACATATTTACAAATGCAACACTCGTTCAATAAAATATATATCATGTTGTGTCTTTGATTACGTGAGTTTCTTTTCAAAAATTCATTAGAAAAAATCAGATCAAATGCATGGTTTAGATGGCGAGGAAGATAATTAAGAAAAATTATCTAGTGAGAGCGGTAGGTAGGTGCTTTGGAAGTGGGACAACATGATTGCTAATTGTAGCAGCTAACTTTAATCATATTCATCCCAACAGCATGACAGTTGTGCTTCTCTTTTGGTCTCTGAATTCCCATTCCCCCCTCCAACCCTAATCATCTCTCTCATTCCATTTCTCACATCTGCCCTCCTTCTTCTTATTCTCACAGAGAGAGAGAGAGAGAGAGAGAGAGTGGAGAAATGGCATTTGCAGGAACAACTCAGAAGTGCATGGCTTGTGACAAGACTGTGTATCTGGTGGACAAGCTCACAGCTGATAACCGAATCTACCACAAAGCCTGCTTCCGATGCCACCACTGCAGGGGTACCCTCAAGGTTAGTTAACTTACGCTGCTCTAAAACTAAAAACGAAATGGTTATCAAACGACTCTTAAAATCTATGTTTTTCATGTTTGGGGGACGGAATGTTGAATTGAAGCAAAATGTAGCAAAACCGGTCTCATATTGCTTGCACTAAACCAATTACTGCAATAATTAAGGGTTGTTTTCTGCATACTTTTCGATCTGATAGACGTTCTTGTTTAAAGTAAACTTGCTTTGTGGTGCTTAATGCTTATCATGAACAAGTTTTTTTCAACATTGAGAAATTTCAAATTTCACCTGCATCGTGATGTTATAAGATCATAGATTAAACCATAAAATTTGATATGTGAATTGTTCAAATGCAAGAACAGAACTAGAGTTCACAGATTGACAAACTTTCATCTATTACATATAACTCCAAAGAGTGAACAATTAGTCAGAAATCGGACTCCGGCCATTTGATTCTACCAGTTATTCTAGCATTGTTCTATGCTGGAATCATCTTATATCGACTTTGATTTTTAATCTTCATCGGTAAGTTGTTGAAGAATGATTCCGATACAGAAGATTATATAACTACTTTGCATTTTTGGTTTTCATATACAACTCCATTTACAAATTGATGAATTCGCAGCTTAGCAACTACAACTCCTTTGAGGGAGTACTCTACTGCAGGCCACATTTTGATCAGCTCTTCAAAAGAACCGGCAGTCTTGACAAAAGTTTTGAAGGTAAAATCAAAATCCCGCTTCAATAACTAACCTTCCCTTCTCTTCATCGCTTAAGTTGATCAACTTATGTTTCAATTTCCTTTCTCAGGGACACCAAAAATTGTGAAACCAGAGAGACCTGTTGATAATGAGGTATAAATTCGTCCGAAAATCTTTAAATGCTTGCCTATGGATTACACAAGTTTTTAACATCTGCTGATCATCATCTTTCGATGGTCTCGATGGTGAATTGTTTTACAGAAACCTGCAGTAGCGAAGGCTTCAAGCATGTTTGGTGGAACCAGAGAAAAGTGCTTTGGCTGCAGGAATACCGTCTATCCAACAGAAAAGGTGTCAGTGAACGGAACTCCTTACCACAAGATGTGTTTCAAATGCACACATGGAGGGTGTACAATCAGCCCATCGAACTACATTGCACATGAGGGCCGGCTCTACTGCAAGCACCACCACACCCAACTCATCAAGGAGAAGGGAAACTTGAGCCAGCTTGAGGGTGACAATGAAAAGATCGCCGTGGATGAGAATGGCAGAGAAGTTGCTGCTGAAATATGATTCGAAGACAACGGATGACTCTATTTTCAATTGCCTTAGCATCCGTTCTTTAAGCCCAGGCGTGGTGTTGCTGTCCTTCATACCTTATCATTTTCCTGCAAGACAGATGAGTCTTTAAGTATTAATTGAAGCGTGTGGGTTCATTCATTTGTTGTGTTTAGTTTCCTCTGAGGTTTGTGAATGCTCAAATGAGATGCCAACTCCTATATTTTCAATCTAAACCCTATTGTTTTCATGCTTTGAAATTTTGAATGAAGGATGAGGATTCCCATGTTTTGAAAGCAATAAAACATGCAGATGTGGGAGTGCCCACACTGGCTAGAACCGATGTGCTCTTCTATGCACTCGAGTTCGAATCTTCGTTCCCACATCTTAGATTGCTTGTGTCAAAAGAAAACAATAAAACTAGAATACAAATTCAGATATGAGCCAACTGATTATTGAACATCTCATTAGATGATTCTACAAGAGAAAATCTGAAATGCGAATAAATTCAGTCATCGGAATTATGACTGCAGTTTAATTCTGTACAAAAATAAACAAAAAAATGAAACATTCCGAAAAGAGTACATTCGTCACGACAAAGGATCCACGGTATCAAGAAGACAACCATTTTTGGCAACATGCTTCAAGTCTCTGATAAAACTATCTTGAAGGGATCCAAACCCAAATGTTCCATCCCCATACTGCCAAATCCTTCCATGTGCATGCGGTGGGTTAGGTCCGACCCAGTCCGGAAGAGCTAGATCATGACTGAAGTTTATGCGCAGAATGCGGGAGACCCCCTCATTTCCCGTGAGCGGGAGATGCTGATGAGTGTGATCCTCTGCTGCACTTGGTCGAAGATGTACACGACTAGTGTACAAATTTTCTTCCTCTGGGGAAATCGGAGACTCAATAAAAGTAGGGCTCGCTGCCCAAAACACTGGTTGCTTGCTGATAAAACGCATTAAATGGCATAAATTTTCCGACGGGTTGCAAATCTTTTGGCAGGAAATGCCCCCAATGTTATCATATGCAACAAGGTAAAATCCCAAGGCCATGTCATCATAAATTCCCTGCAGTTGGAAGAAGATGAGAGGGTCAGTTGAATAGTTGTGCTATACTTGAAAACTCATCCGAATCCACCATCTTGTAATGGCACATTATAAGCAAAGAGCGAAAAGAGCAAAACCAGTTAGTTAAAGCACGCTGATCCGACTTTCCTAACTCAGCAACGAGACTTCTAAATAGTCCCGTGTTTTTGTTACACTCGGTAGTTCGGAAATTCTACTCAAATTGATTGATGCAGCCAGATCTTCGCTCGCAATTCTCATACATGACAACAATTCAATGAAGCAATAACACTGTCAGAAATACAATCAATGGAAATTCTTGGAGAGAACAGTCCTATTTTGTTTCGGAATAAATTCGGGTGCTAAATCTAAATTCCAAAATACAAACTAGATACAATGCAGTCCTCCAATAATCAACAAACACTTCACAATAGGCGAAATCGAGATCAAACTGTTAATGCTGTCTATATAAAAATGGCATAACATCTCTTGAGGCAATAACAATCTTCTATTCAAATTTTCAGCTGAAAAATGGCAGTACAAAGAGAGAGAGGGAACCTTCCAGAGGCCCTGCAAAGGCCTAGCCGCCGTAGGCGAGCAATCAACAATCTTGACATAATGCTGAGGCTCCAGCTTCCTCCTTGCTTTCCTTTCCTTCTCTTTCCTCCTCTGCCTCCTGGAAGATCTATCCGCACCCGGGCTGATCCGGTTCGCAAAGTACTGATATATCTCCACCACCGCCTGGTCTGGCGAGGTCCCCGGAGAGCCACTACCCTCGGCGGCTCCAATCACATCCTCGTCGACCACGCCGCCGTTTACGCGGCCACTCCCTGAGCTCAAACGTCTCCGAGCCCCAAAGCCTGTATCTTCCTCCACAACAAAATAGGTCTTCCCCACCAATCTCACATTCAGCGGAACCAATTCGTTCTCCGGAAATTTGAACCGGTCGGAATCCGCGAAATCTTCCAAAATCTCGGGCCGGCCTTCCGGGTCCAGAAAGTTCACGACTTGCCCCTCCGGCGAGAGGCTCATCCACAAAAACGGCGCCTTTACGACGCCGTACGTGCCGTCCTTGGCCGGAGATACTCGGAACCCCGTCACGAACGACGGGCCCCACTCGAAAAAAATCAACAGCGGCGATGTCTCGACGCCGCCCTGGCGCCAGAACCCAATCAGATTCTCCCAATCGCTGAGGGTCTGGTAGAGATTCCTGTACGTGATTTTCCCATTTCCCCATTTCTTGATCTGGGTCTTGGATCCCCACCTGCGATAGCACATGTTGAACCAGAGCTTGACGTCGGATTTGCAGAGCGAATCGAACCGTTTCGATGTGCAGGCGAAACTGGCGACATCGGGAGGCGTGAGGAAGGAGAGGATGCAGAGCTGTACGTCCTCGGGGAAGTCGGAGAAGTCAATGGCGCAAGCCGATTCGTCAATTGCGAGACTTGGGTCTTTGATTGTCGTCATTTTCGGATTTGGGAACTTGGGGCTGGTTTTGTTGGGAAAGTTGTGAATTTTCTGGGAAAATAGTTGGGAATTTTGAGGGGAGAATTGGTGGGAAATATGGGTGTTAGGACAAGGAAATGAGAAGGTGTTGTGTTGGATTGGATTTGCGAGATTCTTCGGCAAGAAGGAATATTCTCTTTCTTCAACCTGCTGCAGCACAGAAGTTTGAAGACCACCACGTTTCAGTGCCAGTAAACTGACGGCGTTTGTTAGGGTACAAGTGTAATTTAGCAGCTCGAGTCATATGTGGCACTCTTGAAACGTGGAGGCCCGACGGCCCAAGCAGATAAATACTCACCCAAGGCCCAACAATTCCAACCGCGCACGCATGGCGTGATATGAGTAGGTTGATGGAGGAAACCAGTCAATCAGACCACATGATCGTTTAGATGAAGACACTCAAGTGTCATACAAAGGAATTTATATACCATTCTCTTGGTGAGGCGGGGTGGATGCCTGGGTGGACCGAAATCCAAAGAGTGGGGCTAGTTGTGGTATTTTTGTATCTTATGTTGAACAACACACTATCTGATCATTCAAACTTAAGAATTTCTCAACTTTACGAGAGAAAGATAAATTATATGTACTCAGATGTAAGTATAAATACTTCAAACAAATTGAATTACATGTCTCATCCAAGCATGTTGCCCAAAGCATTCTCTCAAGCCACATGACGCAACCCATTCCTTCATATGGGCAAAAGCCCTAATGGAGCCACTCAAACCTCGTCACAGTAGCATTGTAAGGCGGCATTTGGCTATTATCCTCGAATCAGTGTCTACTGTCTAGTGATCAAAGCACACCCATGCGCAATAGACATAGATCATAAACAATGCCCGAAGTGATCACAATACACAAAAGTAATCAAATCCAACGACATCAAAAGCTCTCAAATGTCATTAGTACTTGATCTGGACCGTCGATAGTCCTTCACCCCACCATCCATCCCTGAGCTCTCACCACCCGTCCGATCCTTAGACCCTCTCCGCTTAAGCTTCCCATCCCCACCGTCAAAAACTTTCTCCAACAACTCCTGAACCGAGTCAGGACCCAGATATACCTTCCCCTGCAACAACCCCGAGAACGAGTTCACGAACTCGGTGTATGCCGGAACCACCAGCTTAACGGTAGCCGCCCTAATCTGCTCCCGCAAATCAACGTCCGGAATTACACAGAATCCCCTGTGCCTCTTCGAAATGTCGCCCAAGCCCTTCATGAACGCCTCGATTTTCACCCTCACCAGCACCGCCTTCGCTTCCTTGCTCTGCTGCTCCTCCAAATCGTCCCTCTCCAGAATCCTAACCAGCGGAGCCCACGATTGCTTCTGGTACAAGTAAGCGGATTCCTCGGCGACAACCTTGTAGTTGTTCCTCAAGTAGCCGTCGCCCAACAGCTTCCCGAGCTCCGTGTTTCTCGTCCTCATGTAAATGTACCAGTACGTGTTCATGCCGAACACGTGTGGCATGTGAATTGAAATGCCGATTTTGTCCCTGTCCCGGCTGTTGTTGTTGTAGCTGGAACGTTTCGACTCCACGTTTCTCTGCAGAGCTTCCATGATGTTGCAAATGGCGTTTTTGAGTAGATTCTCGTCGGTTTCCGGTTTCGACAAGATCCCGGCTTTCCAGATTTGCTCCGTTCTGAGAACTTTCGCCATGGGGACGCTGTAATTTTCAGTTGCTAAGTATTTCAAGTAGTTCACTGCGTACCTGTTGAAGGATGTAAAAAGTCGCACGTCAAATAAAGGTTGGAAACATAACATTGAAGCATTGGTGCTTAATTTACGATTGGAGCTCTTGCCTCTAAATTTTAAATCAATTAAAACTGATATCAGAATTTTATAAAATGTAGAGCATTGGTCCTTGAAGTCAACTTCGTGAGAATTTTCGTCAAAATTAAGCACGTAAAATGCAGGTGAGTCTTTTTAAAGAGCAAATCGAAGAAATGAATGTGCATGCATGTTGCGTTCTTAATTTTGATGACATTCTAATGAAATTGAGGTTTAATAACAATAACCAATATGCTACATATTTTTATCAAATACTTTTAATAAATTTTAATTCAAAAGCTAAAGCTACAATTTTATCATAGTTCAAGAACAAATCCTTTAGTTTACTGCCAATCCGTCTCCCTAAAATTTTGACGTACCTTACTATTTTCGGCACCGAACCGTCAGGTGGTGGAGGCAATCCATCAGAATTGCCTTCAATTTGAAGCCCAAATTCCCAAAAAACTTTACTCGAAGCATGAACAAGAAGCTTCTCCAGCTCCCTGAATCTTGTACAAATGTCGGTTCCTGATTCGCCATCAAAAACTTCTGAGAATCCAGCCTTCAGCTTCTCTAGGGAATCAAACATGTCGAGGAGCTTGAACAACTTCTGTGGTTCTTTGCTGCTTTGGGCAACGCCTTCGCCAAACCGGAAGAACACCGCCATGATTTTGTCTGCGATTTTGGCGAAGCATTCTCGCCATATCAGTCCTTCGACTCCTTCCATTATTCCTCCTAGGACTTGTTCGCAGAGTTTCTTCTCCGATACGAGCACTGCTTTGACTGCGAGCTCGAAGTGCTGGATCCAGAGGGTTATGGCTGTCTCCAAGCTCTCCCATGGTATTTCATCTATTTCTTCTGGTGTGTGGGTTTTTAGGTAATCAGGGTTTAGCCTCATTAGTGCTTTGGCCACTCTTTTGTACCTCACCTGTTGAACGACAACAAGCATAACAATTAGAAATAAAAAATAAAAAAGTTACAGTTTTTGTTTTTGAAGTGGTCTATTTCAATTTTAATTGCACTAATATTGTAGTCACTAGTCGATTAACTTACAAATTTAAAGACATAGGCTTATTAAATCATAGAACAGTTGAAGATATTAAGTCTTACAAGTCTCTTTTAATTATTAGAGGCCGTTGAGACTATAAAACCATCTTAAACGCAATCCCAATCATTTTCGGTCTCAAAAAGTGTTGAGAACATGTAATAGTACTAAAAATTCATTATCATATCATGTTGAGGTCACATTTTGTACGACCCTAATCCCTCGGAATAATAGCTAGGGGTGCTGCTCACCCTAATATATGGATAACAAATCACATAATTAACAACAACAAAAAACATTTCTACAAGTGAGGAAAAAAAAATAATGAAAATAACTTGAAAACTTTGAGTTTTAATCAAAATGACAAAAAGATGTTGAAAGTGAATAATACTAAAAGTCATTTTCATTAAAAGTGAGCAGTACTGGAAGTGTTTCGTTGAAACTCCATCTAAACCAAGTTACCTTAACATAAATATCGATGCATATATCCAAGCAATCATCGGCAGCTAGGGTTTGTGAAATCCTTCTCAGAAGTTCAACCTCCAACTCAGTCCCCAAAACCGAACCAACGATAGCCATCTCATCGCTCCGATCATCTTTATCCGAAGCAGCCTGCAAATCCACCACATTCCGATGCCTAATCTGCTCCAATATACTCTCATACTCGTCCTGCAAATTCAACAGCGCCTCATCAAGCAGCCCTTCAAACCTCATGGCGTCAACCTCTGTCTCGTACAGCGCCTTGAGAGTCACCAGCGTCTCCCTCAGCCGGTGCGTTCTGTACTGGTCCGTGGCCTTCGTCCTGCTCAAAAACTCCACCACTTCCTGCAGCCTCTGAATCACCGGCTCGCCCTCTTCACAAATACAGTTAATCGCAATTTTCAATTGGTCCACGCAGTCCACGTACTTGACAAGCTTCTTGAGCCGTTTCTTCATTGACTTCTCGCTCAACAACTTCTCCGAGAGATCCAAGAGCTTATCCTGGATGGTCTCAGATAGCTTGAAGTTGTGAAGAAGCGCCAAAGCTGGCGCGACAGCTCGGTTGATTCTGGTTTCCAAGGCTTTCGAGGCCATGGCTAGTGATTGTAAAGGAGCTACTCTTCTAGACGCAGTTAGAAGCGTTTCGTCTATGACTTCAAACTTGTTGTCCATCTTTTCAAGATTTTCTTCCATTTCCGCCGTCGCTCGTAGGATAGTTTTCAAATCGGAACATGTTAGCTCGAGATCGGAGAGCCTTGAATCGGCTGATTTGTAATTAGACGCCATTGTTAAATGCAATCTAGGTTTAATGGCTTTTTTGTATTGTGTCTCTGTGTGTTTATATGATCGTTTATGACGAAAATGATGTGTTTGTGGGGGCACAAAAGGACAAGGAAGTAAAATCATCTCGATGCAAACTAAGAACAAATGGCATTTGTGTGTTCAAAACGGACAAATGGTTAATTCTGGAAAGTAGTGGAGGGGAGTAGTACTCCGCCGGTAGAGAAATTATTAGGCGTGCCAATTCGTTGTTTGTAATGTACTATTTTAGTGGTGAGAGATCTTTGGTGATCAAAACACGGGATGATATATCACGTGTCATTATGTAAATGGTGAGACATATGTGTGTTAATAACTTAAAAAGTAAAATTTCTCACCACTTATATAAAAATACGTGATGTATTAATCGTGTTTTGGTCACAAAGAAAAATTTATTGTTATTTGTTATAATACGATAAAAATAATCATTAATTTGTCGTACTTTTTAAAATATATTAGCTAAAAATAATATAGAATAAATTACATAATACCTCTTCAGGTTTGAGTCCAATTATAACCTCATACAACATCTTTAAAACATTTCAATCTCATACATTTACTTTTTTTTTTTCAATTTCATACAACCGTCTTTTTTCCTGTTAGTCCTTATGCCTACGTGGCTGAAGCAAGTCGGACATGTGGATTAAAAAATTAATTAGAAATTCAACTAAAAATTTGAAAAGATAATTGAATAATTAAAAAATAGAAAAATGTTTCAAACACCCAAAAATTCATCTCGTCATGTTCTTCCATCTCCACTTGGTCCACTCAAGGACCAGAAGTCCCAGTAGAAGCTCAACCTCAAATTCAACGAAGCCACACTGAGATCTAAGCCTCTGATGGAAGGCAGAGGTCGTTCAGAAGTCATCGAAGGTGAGCTCGACGAAGCCGCATTAAACCTAAAGCCGAAACCCCCAAAACCCAGATTTCGCTGCCCTTCAATTTCGTTATAAGCGACCAGTCGAATACCAAAATCCCCAAACTCCCCTTCGATTTCGTTGCTGGATGCGTCTTGCAGTTTCGATCGATGCCAATTTGAGGTTAGAGTGAAAGAATGAGGAAGAGAAAGAAATGGATGAGGTTGTTAGGATCAAGTGGGAGGGCAGCAATGGTGTTTGTAAGGGAGGGGAAATAGGTTCCACCTTTTTTTTTATGGGTAATTTGTTTCAGATCTTATATATATTTTTGGTTGATTCTTGTGTTGAAAACAAATATGGGTACTTTTTTTTTTTTTATGGGGGAGGGGTTGTTGTTTGATCATGCTACTGGTTGTTGTTTAGGTTGCAGATGGGGGGAAGAAATGGGTAGCAGGTGAGGACACGACTTGGAAGAAGAAATCAAGGCAAGGTTTTGAGGTGGTGAGGAAGGTGGGGCAAAATTCATAGTGAGGCCTTGGGGTTTTCTGGGTTGCTTCAGGCTTTGCAGATGAGGAAATTGATGGTGGTGGTTATGGAGGAAGAAGCTTTGTTGGTGCAGAAGTGATGGGGGATGGGGGTGGTTATGGTAGAAGGGTGGCTCGGGTGGGGAAAGGGGTGGTGGTGGTGGTGGGAGAAGGGGTAGCTCATGTGGAGAAGAAGAAGATGAAGATTTGAGTTCTTTTTTCTTTTTCTTTTTAATTAATTATTTTAATGTTTTAAATTTTTTATTAAATATTTAGTCACTTTTCACAAATGTATCAGTCACGTCAGTACAAATGATGACCTTATATTTGTCACGTCATTACTTAACGGTTAATTTAACAGATTTTTTTAACAGTTGTATGAAATTGAAAAAAAATAATAGTAAATGTATGAAATTGAAATGTTTTAAGGATGTTGTATGAGGTTGTAATTGCACTCAAACCTGAGTTGGTATTATGTAATTTACCCAATAATATACACAAAATAAGTTGAGCAAAATAATAATATTATGTAAAGAAATACCATTACACGAGTAATCTTTTTAATCAATAAAAAATTGTGCGCATGCCAGTATACCGTCGTCTTATAACATAAATGAACGACCTAATTTATGTCTTATTTTTCAATAAAAAAAAACAAATATACCTGTTTTAATTGAAATTAAATAATAACGCCTGGATTATTTATACACCAAAAAATCCGGCCGGTGGATGAAAGAATGAATCCAAATGACGATTGTGACTGTTGGGGTACGGGCCATGCAGCTACGGCAAGCCAGGTCCATCTTCACATTAAAATCATGCCATTTGGGCTTTCTGCCGAATTAAAACTTTTTTTTTGATACATAAAGATTAATAATTAGGAACATGTGATTTGCATTTTTTTTTTTTTTGGAAACGGAATATGTGATTTGTTTATAAGAAATTTTCATGAAAAGCTTCCGGTATTGTTTACTTTAATGAAAAATCACATTTTTATATTAAAAAATCAATCATAGTATTATTCATTTTACCTTTTATTTTGTCTTTATTGTTAAAACTCAAAATTTTCAAATCATTTTCATTAGTTTTCTTTTGTTTATATTCCGGTTTGAAACATGTTTACGTCTTGAGTGGTGCCTGGTTTGGCATGAGATCAGCCACATACTTTTTTTTATTTTTTATTTTTTTATCTGACGAATTTTCGCACGGCAAGAGTGAGTGGAACCAACATCTGTTCTCGTAAGCCCTGCGGCAAATGCAACAGCAATATCCCCAACGGATAATTTTTTTCAAAATTTTAAATTAAAATTAGAAAGAAAAAATAACTAAAATACGAATTAAAATTTGGAAAAAAAATATGAAAAATCCAAACCATCTTCTTCACTCCTACACTAAAAATCTAACATGTCCACTATTGATCAAATAACTTAATTATAAAAGTAAAAATACATATATTTGTGAATTTAATTGCCTATTTTATTTATTTATTTTAAACAAACGTTATTATCTATATTAAGAAAATGGGGTGGGCATAGACTTACAATGGGCAAACAATAATGTGGTTCAAATTCGTTTTTGGCAAGAATCAAACCTAAAACCTCTCATTTACTAAGAATATTACCAAACCGTACTATTAAGTGACAATTGCCTATTGTCAATGGTAAAACAGATAATATTGCACAAACACAAATGGAGCATTTTTGCTCACCACTATAAACGATGTGCATGTTTATCATATACATATATCTAATCAATTGACATGTGTTCTTTCAGTTAACCTTAGTTATTTTTTTTTCAAAATTGAAACATTTAATGTGACAATTAACTAAAATAAGATAAAAGAATATATATCAATTGATTAGGTGTATGGTAAGCGCACACCTTAATTATGAAGGTGATAAAAAATGCCTCGAAACACAAACACTTTACAGAAAAAATGGTAATTATCATTGGGCTGGGCTTGCCTTGTCGAACTGATCGGATTGGTGTTAGACCAACCTTGCGTTTGGCAAATAAATGAACGATCAAATAAAACAAAAGCAAAAATGAAACATGGGACGTGGGGATAATTATGCCGCAAAAGGACCAACTCCAGAACCTTCTTGTAGTAATTCCATCAAGCATTCGTAGTCACGCGATTTGGCTTCGTCACGGAACCCATTGTTGCGCTTTCGCCTGAGAAGATCCTCGAAGCTTTCCGCTCACAGAAAAAATGGCGCGACCTCTACGACACGGCTTCAACGTCGCCCGAGCGCACGTGCTTTCGCGGCCGCGATGGGCGTCGTCGCAGTCAGCGGAGGCACTGGTGGAGGTCAAAGTCTCCGACATAGGCATGATATCGGGAATCCCCGAACAGCATCTCCGACGAAGGGTCAGCTCTTCAATTACTCGTCGTTTTTAAAATTTTAATAATATTCTTTTTAAATTTGAAAATTTTGATTTATTTTTCAAAATTTGGAGAAAATTTAATCCTGGATTTGGGTGTGATTAGGTTATAATCTATTCGCCTGCTCGAACTGCGACCCAACAAGGTTCTGGAAAAGTCGGGAAATGGAAAATTAATTTTCTTTCGACGCAAAAGTACGTATATTGATGTCTTAATCATGTTTTGCATGCATAATTAGGTGATGTTTATAGTTAATTTCATCGATTTTACATAATTAATTGTGTATCTATAGTATAGTTATCTCAGCTGTGTTGTGCGTCCTTGAAATTTTATGAGCAATATTGGTTGATCTGGAATTCCATTATTGGATGCTAATTATTGAAGAATGTAAACATTCCCAATTGGAAAATTGACGAAATAAAACACAATATGAAAACTAACTGCACCGAGAGCTTTTGCGATAAAACCCCACACCTGCCATGTGGTGAAGAGGAGGGAATATGCAAGATATGAGAGTGAAGAAGCTGCAAGGGCATTTGCTGAGAAATATGGCTGGGATTATACGGTCTGTGCATCTTTAAGTTTTGATCTTTCCGTGATGATAGAACTTCAAAATGTTTTGGATTTTCTGTAGTTTTATCATATGTTTAAGTAAAAAGGAAGGCTTTATGCTTAGGATTGGATTGAATTAGATAACTCACTATATTCAAGATGCGTAGATATCTTATGTTAAAAGGAAAAAATGACAATTTTTGTCCAACTTGAAACCTATTCCACCCAATCCCCAATGTTAGATTATGAGGGATGGATCAGTTTCCTTGTATAATCCCTTATATCACCTCAAAATAGAAACTCATTTACCTCCACCTGGTAACGGACCTTGAATTTTATGAGTTATCCAGTCCAATCCTAGGCACGAAATGATCCTAATGTTCCACAAAATTTTTGTATGGAATTGAATATATTGTGTGGAAATTGACCAAAATTATGTACATTCTTGACACAATGAACTGTATTTGCAGGTCAGGAAGCGTCACACACCACTTTTGAAGGTTTGAAATTCTCCTACCAACTTATTTGAAGATGAAATAACTAGTTTCTCCAATGGGATCTCAGAACACTTCAAGTATCATCTAAATCTTATGACCATTTGTAGGCTAAGGCATATGCAGACAACTTCAAGTGGAAGGGCCCTGATAAGAGTGAGAAGACTGCAGCTGATGCTGTAAACATCTGAGAACGTTATTTCCTCCCCCAGAATGTCCTTACCCACACCTGCAAATGCCATTGTGCGCGGTACTTCAGACCAATAGCGCAAACAATGGCGTCAAGTCGTGGGTGTAGGTAACTCTCTCGTTCAATGCTATCAGTACTTATGCTTGTGTGTTAGTACTTGTGTGTGATTGTTGTATTGGAAAATAAGTTGAGATGAACAAGCATTTTTTCTCTCTTAGAAAGCTGGCCAAACTTTACATATACTTCCTCTGGCTATATGCACGCATAAAACATATATATACTAGACACTTAAGGACCTAAGATGCATTGTTTCCCCTAGTGAGCTAGCTACACTACTCCTCATAATTACTGTAGAAAATTTTCAAGCACTTGACCTGGAGGACTGACAACCCTCCCTGCTGTGGGTGTGGAACCTCCATTCAAAGAGGTAGTCCTTGGACTCACAGGACAGCTTCATCACGTCACAGAATGTGTTGATCGTGTGCTTGTTCATCTCGTTCCCCCATTCAATCCTCACCCAGCACGAAAACCCGTTTGAAGAAACGGGCACCCCGGAACCAGAAAGCTGCAGACTGACCTCCCCGCTGATCCTCTTGCCTCCGAACCGCCCATCTCCGGCCACGATGACATCAAGCCATGGGCACTCTGGCTGTCCCACCATCTCCTTGTAGGCAGAGTTTGCTATCCTCACTTTTTTGTGCGAGTCTGATATGACTGCTGGCAGGGCTTTAGACTCCATCTCCTCCTCAACGTCATCTGGTTTCTTAGGAGCTTGCGCTGCCGGGGCTAGACTTGGGTCTGCGCTGATGCATCCGACACTTATGTTGGAACCTACCAGTCGAATTGGCTGCGGCTCTATGACATTGTTGTTTGTTGGTGGAGGTGCAGGGGAATTCCCCTGTAGTTGCTTGAGCAGATCTTTTTCCTCTGGGATTTCAGCCGCTACGATGTTCAAATCAATCAAATTCTCCTCTCCTCCGCAGGGTTTCATCAACTCGAGTTCTGCCGGAACCACTGCTTGGTTTGTGGCAATTGGGACCGACGACGGAGGGATGTATGGCAGAAGAGGCAGAGTCATCAAAGCGGCGGTGTTGGCGGTGTCGAAGCTTCCGTAAAGCGCACGAGCAAAACCGTCCAATCTCAGATTTTTCACCGGAGATTGCACATGACAATGAGTGGAGAATCCTAGCATGTGATGACTCATCTGCCTCTTAAAGGTGATGGGAGAGAGAGCGGTTCGACCTCGCTTTCGAGTCCTGGTGGGTCTGGCCTGGAATCGTGGCCAGAGGTTTCTAAGGTAAGAAGAGTCCCTGATTTTCTGAGACATGGACGGTTTATCGCCTGCTGGGTTTGCTGTTATCTCAGGTTGCGGCGCTATGGGCCTGTATCTGGACATAATCTCAGCGGTTTTTTCCGCGTCGGTGTAGGGGTTCAACGTCTTGATCATGTTATGGCGGTAGGCGGTTCTCTTCGCTAACGCCGGCCTACCAGCTGTTCGGTAATGACGGTGGTGGCGACGGCGGTAGGGAGGCAAAAGAGAGAGCGCTGGGAGACATGTAAAGGAAGGAGGAAGGGATTTGGGAGGAGGTTGGTGGGGGGGGGTTTAGAGAGGGATTGGAGTTCTTAAGAGTGAGACTTGACCAATCAGAGAAGGGCAGCATAAATGGAAGAGTAAGAAGAGATTGACACTTGGAATTTTACGGTGGGTACGTGTTTGTGAGGGCTCACAGAAAATATGTCCATGTAGGCAAAAATTCTTAGGTGCTCTGGTACTCCGATTATTTTAATCTTTATATTTTAATTTTTTAATTGCAAACAAGTATTTAAAATATGTGGATACCGGGTAATCCAGGCCACTGGCCAGGAGGATCTCGCCGGGCCTTTCAATCACAACGATTCATCATATATCGTGCGGTTATAAATTATTATAAATTTTTTTAATTTAAAATTGAATATAAACAATATTTGACAAAAATTGATTGCACGATATACGATGAACAGATGTGATTAAAAGATTTCGGATCCTTACTCAATCGAGGCATTCAAGGAAATATGCCATGTAGGACTTCGGTTGGGTCCATTTTTCTGTGCTGGGTATAAGGCTCGGTACACCCACCAATCAGACGCCTGGCTTTGCATGCAATTTTCTCTAAAACTGGGACCCTCTCACGACAACGTGTGTGCGTTTTGGCCGCCATACGTGGAATCAGATTGGTGGGTGAAGGCCTCATAAGGTTAAAACGTTACAGAGAGAGGGAGAGAGGAGAGAACGGACTATGAGCGGCGCGATTTGAAAACGTGGTCTGTGCAGCTAGGGCTCTGCGTGACGCTGCGATGCTTTGGGTGCTCGCCAGGCCACTGAGTGAGTGGTGGTTGCGTGGGAGGCGCCGGACGAAAAACGGATGCGGCGGGGGGGGGGGGGGTTGGTGTAGGCTATTGGGTTAGGTAGTGAGCCCCATGCCACTATAGTAAGTGGGCTTTTTCTTTTTGTTGCAAATCAATGGTGATGGCCATAGTCCATAATAAAGCCCAATATCTTGGATACAAGATAATGTAGGTGGTCCATGACTACAGTTTGACATTGCTTTTGTAACAAGTAGTTTTTGGTACTAAAGCATTACCCATCAAATGTTCATGAATTACTCTATTAATATTTTCCCAATGAATATGATTACTCTAGTTAATCCGTCCTTAAACCACTAATAAACTGCTGACGAGGAGTCCAATGCCCAATGGGGTGCAAACATTTTACAAAATAGAAAAATGAAGTCGTGAGTGTGCACCACCCTCATATAATAAGTCATCCATTATGTTCAAAAAAATTTGTTTAAAAAAAAGAATGAAAAACAAAAACAAAATATAAGTAAAGCAATGTGTTAATGCATGGTCCTTTTCGGCCCCTCGAAACGATGCAGCCTAAGAAAAGGCCCGAGTAAGACCTAGTTTGGGAGTGAGGTGCTTAAAAAAAAAGCACCTGTGAAAAAAAACTATGAGGGTTTTAGGTGTTTGGTAAACTGAAAAAAAATAGCTTATTTTGGAAGCTGCTGTGAGAATAAGCTGAAATCAAAGGAAAAAGCTGAAGCTGCTATTTGCAGCTTTGGAAAATTGGCTTTTTTTCAAAGCACACGGAGCTATAGTGCTCCTTTAATGAAAAGACCCACTATCAGACTGCTTTTTTTTTCCAAAAGCACTTTTACAAAAAAGTTTACCAAACGCTCTGCTGATTTATTTCACAGCCGCTTATTCTCACAGCACAGCCGCTTATTCTCACAGCAGCTTTTTTTCAAAGCACAGCAATACCAAACCAGCCCTAAGGACCAAGGACCAAGGAAAGAAGAGAAGACTAGGACCCAAAGGAGGAAGGGAGGGCGAAAGACCTCAGGAATTAAGAGGACCAACTCTTTGGCATTGATAGGTTATCTCTTGAGTGCTAGGCATGCAGTGCTGGGCAGATTGTTGGGCATCCAGTGCCGGCCAAGTTGCTCTACCGAGACCACTAGAGAAAGGTGCTCTACTTAGACCAACATACCAGAATGCTATTAGGCATGAGGAATTCGGATCCTCTTTGTGAGGATTTCGGATATTCATCAATCTTGTCCTACATCATGCAGTTATAAATTATTTTAAATATTTTTATTTAAAATTAAACACAAACAGTACTTAACAAAAACTGACCGTATGATATACGATGAACGGACACGATTCACGAATCCTCACCGAAAATATCCGGAGAGGATCCTGTTGGAGGCATGAGTGCTAGGCATGTAGTGTGCTCTACCGACGACCACCTCCTAGAGTGATCCACGAAAGACCATTAAATGGAGGCACGTTAACGAAGGTAGATATTTATTAGAGTTTGTTAGTCAAGATATTTATTAAGTGGATAGAAAGATGCCACGTCACCTTGTAAGTGTGGACTTTTCCTAGCCCCACACACATCATCACCTTATAGTGGAAGGTCTCAAAGCCTGTGCAAGGAGGCCATTGGAGCAATTTCACCCCTAAGACCAACTTTAATGGTGGATTAAAGGTCAAATTATCCTCTAAAATTTCTTCCCAAACCCAATCTAACTCAAGGGGAAAATTTGGGTTAAATGCTAAACCAATGCCAGATTCCCCTCAAAATTTAGCCCAAAAATCGGAATTTAATTTTTTTTAGATTAAAATGTTCATAAAATTAATTTACGATAGTCTACATATTTATTTAAAAAAATATAATTTAACAAAAAAAAAAAAAAGCATAAGTTCATTCTTTAATAATCTTGGGCTAAAATTTTAGGGGAGAACGGTTGGAGCAGAAAAGCTGTTTCTGGGCTAAAAGCTAAATTTTTCGGGTTAAAATATTTGGCTTTTAGCCTAACCATTGGAGATGGTCTAAAGACTTTGCGCTAGCACTATTTATCCACTCAAGTGAACAGTAATAGACCCCAGTGAACAGTAATAGGCTAAAACATCTCCACCCCTAAAAAAATACGCTGGTACCCAGTCTAAAAATGAGCTAGCACAAACGATTTTCATCCCTACAAAATGCGCTGGCACCCAGCCCATTTAAAATATTTTACATTTTTTAAAAAAGAATAAATAAATAAAATAGTTTTATTTTCAGATAAGATTTTTAACCAATTTCGGATAAAATTTCAAATAAACTTTAAAAAACACACTAAAATAAAATTACATACTCATCAAATAAACTTTAAAAAACACACTAAAATAAAATTACATAAACTCATCAAATAAATTGAAGAAAAAAAACACACTAAAATGAAAGTGTAGAAAATATTGAAATGTGATGTAAGGTGGAAGATGATGGTTAGGTATTTATAGAAAAAAAAATAACTTTTTTAAAAATTTTCTATATTTTTTTTAAAAAAATTCTGTATTTTTTAATGATTGTTATGTATTTTTTAATAATTTTTAATAAATTTTAATATAGTTAATTAATCTGGACAGTTGGATTTAAAAAATATTCAAATCCAAGAGCCAAGGCGTTGCCACATGGCCAACGGTCATAATTCTGACAGTTGGGCCTTTTTTTTATTATTTTTATTTTTATTTTTTTGTGAAAAAAATGTGGACCATTGATCTGTGATCGGACGGTCCATTTTAAAAGTCAATTTTTTTTTTTTTTTTATCGTTGGAAATCCAACAGTACTGAGAAGGGCCACGTAGCTCTGATTCGGGTGAACACAAGTGGGCTGACAAGTGGGCCTCGCCACTTGCACCCTTGTCTCATACTTACGCCCAGTCGCGAGTATGCTGCACGCGCCAGCCAAATAGCCCGGCCTTTGGGTCTGTCCGAAATGGGTTGGTCTGTTGCCTGGCTTGGGCTAAGTGCCAGGCTATTTTGGGGGCTGGAGCAGATTAACAGGGTGCTAGGCTGATTTTTGGATAGGGTGCTGGGCAATTTTGTGTCCAGTGGAATTGCTCTTATGTAAGTCCATCTCAAACCGAAGGGTCCAGAGAGCCAAAGGGCCGAAAATTGCCCGAAAATCGTCTCCAATAGAGGGCCAGGCCAGAGGGTTGTGGAATTAGAGAGGGCCCCACGGAATTAGAGAGGGCTAGAGAGCCAGAGGGCTAACCATTTCCAGTCAGCTAGCCCTGGGCTGGCAAGACTTTTTTTAAATGTGTCGGATTTCCTGTCGGTTATAACCGACAGTAATACATTTATACTAAATAATATGAATGTATTCTTGTCGGTTATAACGGACTGCTTTGAATTTTTTTTTACAAAATTTTTCCTATAACTTCTATTTTTTATTTTATTTAAATTCTATTTTTTTCCTATAATTTTTATTTTACAAAATTTGTTTCATATATTTTTTTAAATTCCATTTGTTTCGTATTTTTTTTAATTCTATTTTTTTCCTATAACTTCCTAAGTCATTATACAACATTAAATTAAATTAAGTAACATGAAACAACATTAAACAATATGAAACAACATTAAATAATATTAACCAACATAAAAAAAATATTTAACAACATGAAACTTAAACAACATTTAAGTTGTAGTTTTTAAATAATAAATTATGTTTGGCTCTATGGCCCTTTGGCCCTCGGTTGGAGACAATTTTTTGTGACAGGACTCAAATGAGCCCTCTGGCCCTTTGGCCCTCGGTTGGAGACGGAGGCAAATATGGCCATGTAATGTTCATTAAAATATTAATATCTTGGAGGATCATGAAATGAAGAAGGCTAAAACGAGCATTCTAGCCAGCCATCGGTTGGACCCTTCGATCTGGGGAGGGCTTCCAAGCCAATTCGAATGTATCATAAATAAATAAATAGACTACAGTGGACGTAGCTTTGTTTACGAGCAAACCACTGTATACTTTTGTATTTATTTCATTTCAACCTATATCTCAAGCCCACCAAAGGTTTCATATTTTAATTTGTTAACTTTTATGTTTTGAACATTAACACAATACTTAGGAGTTAGGATTGCCTCCTTTTATCTATTTCGATTATGATTAACGTATCTTTATTGTCTATATCTCATAGTTCAAATAGTTCATTCGATATCACGATTACAGATTAAAATAAATTTAGAAATTTATTAGTAATCCACATACATTGAACAAATTGATGATTTTGGTAATAATTAAAATTCTGGCAATGAACATTAAATGGTAAACTTAACAAACAAATGGTTTCGGTTAAGACAGGTATGCGCTGAGAACTCGTCAGTCACAACTAGTGCGGATAAACATACTACCTAATTTTTGTCCTTAAAAAAGTTATATTTGACGATAAGGATTGAAGTTGTCACCCGTTATGTTAGTTTCACGATGGAAATGGACAAAAATGACCTTCAATTTGACGGAAATATGAGGGTAAAAATGACAACTTACTAAAGTTGCAAAAGTCGAGAGAGCAAATAAAAAAAAAAAAAAAGTTATCGGTATTATTCACTTTAAAAAAAATCACATTTTTATATTAGAAAGTCAATTATGATACTATTCACTTTACCTTTTATTTTATTATTTTAATTAAAACTCAAAAATTTCAAATTATTTTCATTAGTTTTATTAAAAACAAATTAGAAATTGCCATTGTTTTTTTCTTCAAACGATGAAAAAATGGTGAAAAAGACTTTGTCCTTGTCTTTGGGATTGGCTCATTCATTTGAATCATTTCTTTAGTGAACTGTGGAGCGAAAAATCGCCCCATTTCGGAGTATTCAAAAATGGAGGTCACCAAATTCAAGAGGCCCCAATCTTTGCCCGCCAACTACGTCACCATCAACGATCTCAAGGAGCGCTGGCTCAGAGACCAGGAACGAAAACAGAAGGAGGAAGAACGACGGCAAGAGGAGAAGAAACGACAGGAAGAGGAGGAAAAACGACGACAAAAGGAGGAGGAACAACGAGAAGAAAAGCTCAGGCAGCGGAAGCTCCGAGAAGAGGAGGAAAAACGACGACAAGAGGAGAAGGAACGGCGAGGAGAAGAGCTCCGGCAGCGGAAGCTCCGAGAAGAGGAGGAAAAACGACGACAAGAGGAGAAGGACCGGCGAGAAGAAGAGCTCCGGCAGCGGAAGCTCCGAGAAGAGGAGGCGAATCAGAAGAAACAAAAGGCCGTCGTTTGGAAACCCGAAACCGGTTCCAAGCCTAGGTATGGTCGTAATCGGGGACAGTGTCGGCCGGTTAATCGGAGCGTTTCGGGGCGCGAGGGGGCTGAGCTGGAGGGGAAAAAAAGCGAGGAAGAAGAGCCCAAGGATAACGCCATCGTTAAGAGAACAGAAGCGGATGACAAGCCGAAGAATCGCGGTAATCGGCTAGAGTTTCGGCCGGTTAATCGGAGTGTTTCGGAATGTGAGGGTGCTGAGCTGGAGGGAAAAAGAAGCGAGGAAGGAGAACCGAAGGAAAGCGGCGTCGTTTGGAGAACCGGAACCGGTAATAATCCGAGAAATGAGACACAGTTTCGGACGGTGAATCGAAGTGGCCGGGCACCCTTGTTGGAGGGGAAAAGAAGCGTGGAAGAAGAGGCGAAGCAAAATGCCGTAGTCCAAAGAACCCAAACCGCTAACAAGCCGAGGAACCGAAGTGATCGGGGACAGTTTCGGCCGGTTAATAGTGGTGGTCGGGCACCCTCGCTGGAGGGGAAAAGAAGCGAGAAAGAAGAGCTTAAGCAAAACGCTGTTGTTCAGAGAACCGAAGCCGCTAACAAGCCGGGGAACCCAAGTGATCGGGGACAGCTTCGGCCTGTTAATCGGGGTGATCGGGTACCCTCGCTGGAGGGGAAAAGAAGCGAGGAAGAAGAGCCGAAGCAAAATGCCGTCGTTCAGGGAACCAAAATCGATAACAAGCCGAGGGATCGAAGTGAACGGGGACAGTTTCGGCCTGTTAATCGGGGCAATCGGGGCAATCGGGCACCCTCGCTGGATGGGAAAAGAAGCGAGCAAGAAGAGCTGAAGCAAAACGCCCTCGTTCAGAGAACCAAAATCGATAACAAGCGTCATCGGGCACAGTTTCGGCCAGTTAATCGTGGTGTCTCGGAGCGTGAGGGTGCTGAGATGGAGGGGAATGGAAGCGAGGAAGAACAGCCGAAGCAAAACGGCGTCGTTCAGAGAACCGAAACCGATATCAAGCCGAGGAATCGGAGAGATCGGGGGCAGTTTCGGCCGGTTAATCGGGGGGTTTCGGAGCTCGAGGTTGCTGAGCTGGAGGGGAAGAAAAGCGAGCGAGCAACCAGAGGAGAAGAAGAAATGGACGAAGAAGAAGAAGCAGAAGGGTAACAAGAAGTGGAAGAAGAATGCTAGGGAAGATAAGGAGGAGGTGACTGAGAAGGAAGGTGGAGTGGATGCGCATACAGCAAGTGCCGAGAAGGAAAGTGATCGGGCGACTGGAAAGGAAGAACAGGGAGTAGGAATAGAAATTGAAACTGAAATTAGGGCAAAGAGCGTGAATGTGGGTCCGGTGACGGAGATGGTGCCCAAATTTGGGGGTTTATCGGTGGATGGTGAGGCCGGAAAGGGGGATGATCAGCTGAGGAGGTGGACTGGAGCTGATGGCCTCGGTAATGGTGAAATTAGGGGTTATGGTAAGAGAGATGGCCGCTTTGATTTGCAGAGACAGAGAGGTTCTGGGTTTAGGGTTTGGGTTAAGAAAGGTGAGGTTGCTGACGGCAATGGTGGCGGAGTTTAGAGCTTGGAGGGGAGTAATGCTGTTTCTGGTGAGTCAAAATTCACTCTGTGTTTAAGCAATGCCTTTGTTTTATTGTGTGCTATGGATGTTTGCTATTTGATCATTGCCTATTTAACTGAGTTTAGATATAGGGAATGCAAGATTTGAACAACAAAAGGTTTTGGTATGCTGAGAATCATAATGTATCATGAACTAGAGTATTTCGAAGTTACAATGTTGTGGGAAAAGGTAGTTTTCGTGTCTGATAAGATTAGGAACAATAGGGATTGATAGTTTGAGCGAAAGATTTGATGCATAGCAATGATCAAAAGTTAAAAACTTCGTAGGAGAATTACAAATGTTATTAGAAGATTTGACTTGAGGAGAACACGCGGTGTAATATCAGGGTCAGCCGGTATTCTTGTAGGTTACCAGAAGGGAAGTATAGGCGCTGCTGGACACGGTTGATGGTTTTGTTGTTATTTCGTTTCTTGATTCAAATTTCTCTTCAATTAATACTGGAAGTCAGAAATATGAGTTGATCTGCACGCAACCAGCTATCGATGATTACAGGAATTTACGAACGTTAAACTAGGATTTAAAAGGTTGAAATTATTGACAACCCACCGAAGTTGTGGAATGTAAAATAGTTTGATTCATCATTTCCACGAGGAGTTTAGCAGACAATATTTCATGCGTACCATTTCCTCTTTATGAACCTACTTTACCCGAAGGCAACATTGTTTCGTTTAGAATTGCAGCTTTAAGAGTAAATTTTCTTTTTCATGATTGCTCTGCAGGTCCGAGTGGAACATGTTTGAATGCAAGTTCACTGAAGTTGGCTGGGAAGACGAGCTAGAATTATCCAACAAAGAGGGGGCGAAACAGATCTGAACCAGAACTTGTCGCGCTGATGCAGTGGTTTAGTTGATGACTTGTAAATGCACCGGATGACATTCATATTTCGGTTTGTTGATTGATCTAATCATTATTCGGGTACTTTTACTTGATTATTGATCATGATTTCGGGTGGAACTAATCGTGATCTCGGCATTTGAATTTCATGTCTGAAGAGATGGTGATGTTCTGTTATCAAAATGTGTTGGTATTTTCATGACTTTCATTAAAATCTCCATGTCTTCTAAGCTCTCTCCCCTCCCTCTGATTCTTGTGTATCCGATCATTTTTAAGATACACAATCATGCTATGATTTCCGCTTTAATCATCATAAATCAGGAATTATTTTCGATTTTCTAGGAAACTGAGGTCCGTAATTAGTACGGAAGTGATTTCCGCACACCAAGTGTCCTCTTGCACACTCTAATTGAGGTTGAAAAATAGAGCAAGTGTGAGCGGAAATCATTTCCTAGTTAATATTCAATGAAAGTATCTTATTATTACTTAGAATCATTTCAATAAAATGACCTGTCCAAACCTTTGAAGCAAATTTTATTCAATTTTTCCACTAAAACAAAATCGTTTTTCAGTTTTGAAATCATCAAGTTTAAGACCATGTACTTTATGAAAAAAATCTGAATTTTTGTTCGACCAAATACTAATTACCACATAAGATTTCAAATTTTCAATTATTATTGGTTAATTAAAATTTGTAACGGTCGACTTACTGGTTATATTCCCGCGCAATAAAAGGGTGTGCCACTTATCTCTCTTCCTACTTCCTAGCACTCTAGCCTCTCTTTGGTTCTCCACCCTCCTCCGTTAACCCCTTCAACTAGCAAAAAACATGGCCCAAAACGGGGGCGGTGGTAACAATAACAACGGTAATGGTGGTGGTACTAATAACAGCAACAGTGGTGGGGGAAACAACAACAATAATAATGGTTGCGCCCGTGGTGGAGGTAACAACAGCAACAATGGTGGTTTCCGTGGCGGTGGCAACAACAATAACAATAATGGTGGTGGTAATGGCGGCGGTGGTAACAATAATAACAATAATAGTGGTGGCCGTGGTGGCGGTAACAATACCAATAACGGTGGTGGTAGCGACGGCGGTTGTAACAATAACAACAATAATGGTGGTGGCCGTGGTGGCGGTAACAATACCAATAATGGCAACGGAGGGAACAACAACAACAACAACAACAACAGTAATGGTGGTGGCAACAAGGAGGCAGAGGAGTTGCAGCCTCACCCAGTGAAAGAGCAGCTACCCGGTGTTCAGTATTGTGTCAACAGCCCTCCGCCGTGGCGTCAGTATACTAATCCTCGCTTATTACTATAATTACAATCTTGATTACTTGGTTTTCGGAATAATTATTAGCCAAGTTCTTCAAATTCTGAATCTTCAAACTTTGATGGTTTTTGCAGCGGAAGCTGTGATGCTGGGTTTCCAGCACTATCTGTTGACTCTTGGTATTACTGTCTTCATCCCAACCATGTTTGTTACTCAAATGGGCGGAGGCGATGTAAGGATTTCATTACTAAGTTTCACTTTCTTTTTCTCGGTCATGTTTTCGTGATCGATGTAGTCTGGCAAGTGGCAATGGACCGGACATCCGTTCTTTGTTGTTGATACAATTCCGACAGGAAAGTGATATCCAGACATCCCTTTCTCCTATGCACACCACAATTTATTTCTGACCTTCGGAATGAAGAGACATAAATAGCAGAAGTATGCAGAAGGAGGAAAAGGGTGTACAGAAATCATTTCTTTTCCGACCATATCGGTCACACCGATACTTCAACAAAGAATTGACTTCACAGATAATTTCTGTTCTCGATACTCCCATTTATTAGATTCGTCGACTCATTCATTCCTTTTTCCTCCCCACAGATTGAGAAGGCCAGAGTGGTGCAAACCATGCTGTTTGTTTCGGGGTTGAACACATTGTTGCAATCTCTGTTTGGGACCAGGCTTCCCACAGTGGTGGTGGGTTCCTACACATATATAATCCCCACAACTTCAATAATCCTAGCCAATAGATATAAGGCATTCACAGATCCTCATGAGGTCAGGCTTCAAATTAATAATTTTGGTTTTTGAAATATTAATTTCCTATCTCAATTTCTTGACTTGGCCTTCTTGATGAACTTTTCAGAGGTTTTCGGAGACAATGAGAGGTATACAAGGCGCTCTAATCATCACTTCCTGTTTTCAGATGATTGTGGGTTTCCTGGGGTTGTGGAGAAACGTTGTAAGGTTAGTCGTTCTGAACTGGAATGTTTTCGATTTTTTGGTTTTGGATTCATTCATGAACTTCTCAAACTAGTGGTACTGTAGATGTTTGATAATTTGAATTTCTTGTGACCCAAGTTTCTTGACTTACTGATTTAGGTTTCTTAGCCCTCTTTCTGTTGTCCCATTCATAACTTTTGCCGGACTCGGGATCTACAATCTTGGTTTCCCTCTGGTACAAAGCTCTTAATCCTCCATTATTTGCTCATATATGATGTTTATTAGTTTTAAACCATCTGGTAAAAAAAGCTCTATTCTCCTTCTAGTTGGCGAGGTGTGTTGAACTTGGGCTTCCAGAGTTGGTCATCATGGTTTTCATCTCACAGGCAAGTTTTCGATACCACAAGTATACGAAATCATAAGACAAGTCTTTTTCCTGGAGGTTTCTCATTCAAGTCTTACGCATTGCAGTTTCCTTCTCGTTTCATACATACAAAGAAGCAAATCTGCCACAGATTTTCCGTGCTGTTCTCTGTTGCAATTGTATGGCTGTTTGCGCAAATTCTAACCTCAAGTGGAGTGTATAACAACACACCAACAAGTACTCAGATTAGTTGCCGCACTGATCGTTCTGGCCTCATTGGTGCAGCTCCCTGGTGAGCATTTGTAATGCAAACTGCAATTATCGACCAGTAATTCCTTTCCTTTGTTGAACATTTTGAAAACAATACATCTTGTCTTTTTTTTGTTGTTATGATATGCAGGATATATATTCCGTATCCATTTCAATGGGGGAGCCCCACTTTTAATGCTGGAGAAGTTTTTGCAATGATAGCTGCTTCTTTTGTTTCGATCTTTGAGGTTCACATCGATCTCTTGTAGCTCAAATTATATGTAATAGTTAGCTAACTGCAATGAATCAGTAGAGAAATCTGCCTTTTCAAAGCCTATCACAAATATTATTTACCAAATATGTTTATAATGATAATTTACCTTCAATGCCTGCAGTCCTCTGGTACATTTTTTGCTACAGCAAGATACGGAAGTGCCACGCCCGTACCTCCTTCTGTCACAGGCCGTGGCGTTGGCTGGCTGGTACGACATCTTTAGCTGTTGTTTTTTAGTTTAGAATTTCGACCCTCATTGATTCTAGGCGCTTTTGAATTTCAGGGTGTAGGAGTGCTACTTAATGGGATGTTTGGTTCTCCAACTGGCACTACTGCATCAGTGTAATGAGCTGAATCCTCGTATTAGTTCGTGTGAAAAATTCGATCAAATTTATCCTTTCAGACTTTATGTCTTTACGAATGTGTAAAAATGCAGCAAGATCCTACCCTTATGATTCTTACTTCACCGAACTTATCTCCTCATTACCGCTCGTTATTTTCTGCTTAGGGAAAACGCTGGTCTATTAGCATTGACAAGAGTTGGAAGTCGAAGAGTCATCCAAATATCAGCTGGTTTCATGATTTTCTTCTCTATATTTGGTATGCTGCCAATCACACGGCATAACCGTGCGATTTTATTCTTCATCAGTATCCCACCAGAAAAACTCCTTTGGAACATGTCGTATGAATCTCCCTCCTGACGTGATACGCAAGGGAAGAAACAGACAATTGTTTCATACAACATGTTGCATGGAAGCTCCTTTTGTATGCTAAATGTTTCTCTTGTTGCCTAATGGTGCTCTTTTGAATCAGGAAAATTTGGAGCACTTTTCGCTTCTATTCCAACACCGATCATAGCAGCTCTTTCTTGTGTCTTATTTGGCTACGTTGGTAAGTCTTTCTGTTCTTTAAACATCTGATTTTTCCAATGTCAGATTCCAGTGCCTTAACATTTCAAAGTCACTTGCAGCTTCTGCAGGCCTTAGTTTTCTCCAATTTTGTAACCTCAACAGCTTCAGAACGAAATTCGTACTAGGCTTCTCTTTCTTCATGGGAATTTCGGTACCACAATACTTCCGAGAGTACAGGTCCGACCATACTCAAAGCGGGCCTAGATGGGTGAGGATTTCAATTTTAGTAACCACGGTTCTAGTTTTGTGAGTTCGGTCACTGTACTTGATTTCGTTGGAATCAAGTCCAACTGCTAACTTCCGCCTTATTTTTTCGGTTCATTTACTTTCAGTTAGAGGACATGGTGAATGTGATCTTCATGTCCCACACAACGGTAGCTGCTCTTGTTGCCCTAATCTTAGATTGTTCTCTGTCCCGTGACAACGATGCAGCTCGAAAAGACAGCAGTTTAAACTGGTGGGAGAAGTTCGGTTTATATGGTTCAGATGTTAGGAACGATGAGTTCTACAAACTGCCCTGTAGATTGGACAAGTTCTTCCCATCCTTTTGAGTCCATAAAACTATTGCCTCAAATAAAAGCCAAGTGCAAAATGCATTCAAATATCGAGAGAATCTCTATGTAGGACGTCCATAGAGCCAAACAGTTGACATGACTGCTTAGTTTTGTAATCAAAATTTTGGACTCGATTATTTACTTTTGATATATAGCAGTTTTTGGTACTATTTCAAACTCTACATTAAATAAGGAAATAGAAATTGTGTGTACTTTGGTTAGTGAAAGCAACTTATATGAAATAGATTCACCGTAATTGTGGTATTCCGGTTCAATAATACATTGTCATAAAATAAACATACTTACAACAATGCATTATTGGACCGAGACGCCAACGGTGAACTCCTTCCAATCCTTCTCTTTGGGTAGCAGTTTCATGTCATGGTTGTGGCAGGACAATTGACAATTTGATAACACAATACTTGCTGAGCTGGTGTATATATCTGATGGCAGAACTTGCAAGTTGTAAAGGTTGTTAGGATTGATGATTTGGGGGCCAAATAGTATGTTAGGTCAATGAAGGGTCTTTTCTAGGGCTTTTTTGTTGGGTTTGGCTTTGGGGTATTTTTCCTTCTTCTGAGTTTACACGTTCGAAATTTGGTGAAAACCAAATTAAGGTCTAGTTGTTAAGAGAATATGTCTGTCGCCATTTGACTTGATTGGCGGCACTGGTTATAATTTATACAAAGAGATAGTATACTAACATAAAATCATCCAATTCATTTTCTAACTAAGATTCTCCTCCATGTATACGTTGGTTATCGTATACAAAATCCTCTAGAAACTAAGATCTGCCGTATTGGTTTCTATTTAAATCTTGAGTGTTCTTGTCTATTTCTTTGACTGTTTGTGATTTGTCTTAGGAGTGTGCAAAACTTTGACAAACAATATGCGTAAGGTCAGGCTTCATTTTATCCACAAGGCTTATTCGCATATCCCTTTTGCACATTGGATGTGGAGGCGAATAGAATCTGGAAGATCGCATATTTATATGCATTTAAACAATCTTTAATCCTTCATCATAACCATAACCAACATGTTTACAAAATTTTCCTCAATTTATAAACATTACCGATACAAATATCAATATTATCAACACAACTCCCCATCGTTTAACGAAGGGAAAATGTCCTCCACATAAAATTTCTAGTTAGCTCTTGTTGAACCGGCGTATGTCTCCTTTTGTTGTGTATATCTTTCTCACCACATGACAGACCAAATTTTGTAAGGCCATCTTCAACCGAAGGGTCCAGAGGGCCGAAAATAACCCGAAAACCGTCTCCAATCGAGGGTTAGGCCAAATGGCTCGTGGGCCCCACGGAATCTAAAAGGGGCAAAGGGCCAACCGGCTGGCCCAAAGGAGCCGCCAGCCAGCCCCTGGTCGGGCTGGATTTAGCAGTATTTATATCTTTTCTGTCGAATATCCGACAATATTTCCCTCTTTACTGTCGGATATAACCGACAATATTGTTATTTTTTTTTGGGGCCAAATTTAAAAAAAATATCCCCTTTTTTTCCTATAAATACCTAAGTCATTTCTCACATAATTTTCACCATTTTTAAATTTAAGTGGTTGTAGTTTTTAAATTTAAATAATAAATTATGTTTGGTCATATAGCCCTCGGTTGGAGACGGTTTTTTGTGACAGGGCTAAAACGAGCCCTATGACCTTTGGTTGGAGATGAAGACAAATATGTTCATGTACTATACATTAAAATATTAATATCTTGAAGGATCAGAGGGTTGAAGATGGTGTAAAGAGAGAGAGAGAGAGAGAGGTCCCACTTTAACCTCTTTGAAGAGTAGTACTCGTTTGCTGTTGGTAGCTGTTATCCACATAACACATGATTGCGCAATTTGGGCGACTGTTTTTTGAACGTGACTTATGGAATGAATGACAAATCAAACTCTGATATGAAAGAGAAAAAACACAAAGCATATCAAATCAAAACCGTCGAACCGTTTCATATGTGCAAGGGTTTGAAATGGATCTTGTTCGGATTTACTCATTTATGTCTGTGTCGTGTCCATTGGTAAATTAATAGCTCATACTTCTCAAAAAATTGAATGTTATCATTTTATTCAATAATATTAGTTGAACTGTGTCGATTGGTTTATCGTGTACACGTTGAATCTTATATTCATATAAATTTCGAGTCGCATAAGCTCTCCGACACTTCCACTCATGCAAAGACGAGAAGGATTTGTTTGAAACTTGCAATGAGTTGTGTGATGTGTGTCCCTTCTGGTGCCCAGAAACAATAAATTCATGGTCCCTTGAAACGTAGTTTTTGTTTTCTTGAAATAATTTGCAAAATATGGCTCTCGGTGGCATTATTCATCAGCCTGAGTTGTGATCCCATGTGGCCTCATACGTGGGATGTGACAAGTATATTCTTGGTCACAAGCTAATTAAGCTACACACATTTATATATGGCTCCAAATAAATGCCGTCTATCTAATTCTAGACTACATCCCCCACAAGAAATTAAGGGAAAAACTTAATAAAAAAAAAAGATTTATTTTTTGGTGAATCAAATGGACATTGCATTCATAATCTGGTCACAAAGACGTAAGTGCGATTTTGATGCGAAAGATATTAGAAAAATTAATCAACAACATTTAGAATACAAGATCTTCGTTAAGCCACAACGACAGTCACAAAAAGGCAATACAAATTTGTGTGGCTAAAAATCCTCAAATTCCAATCACTTCTTTCACTCATTAGCAAGCCAAATTAAATTAGTGGGGGCAGAGACGTACAAATACATCAAGAGATGAAGCCATTATTATTCACTCTTTGAATTTGGTCAAAAAGGCCAAGAAATGGGCGGTTTGTTACCATCCTTCTCCAGAAAGACAAAATCCAATAGAAAGGGAGGTTTGACTTTCATTTTCTTGAGCCAGACTTTGGGATTGTTATGTTTAGGCCTTGAAAGTGAGAGAAAGTGAACTTGTCTTTTAGGAGGGAAGGGAGAGCCTTCTAGGTGTTTGATTATACACAAGCGCACGCACACATTGTAGAGTCATTTTCCGTTTTTGTATGACTCATTTCATATCGTATTTCAACTATCTAACTATTCATCTTTTAGGTTTGTAAAACTCATTCCACATCGTATTTTGACGATTCAACTGTTCATCTTTAATTTAGGTTTCCCTTTAAAGATAATCTCTACAAAAAAAATCACTGAAATTTGAAACTACTTTAGGTCTTCCATTCCACACACATATACTGTGGGTGTAGGCCGGTGGTGCGATATTTATACAACTCACAGTGGGTTTTGCTATAGCTAAACTAGTACTAGCAACTGGCATTGTTTGACATTTTCATATATTTGTAGGGGACCATGTTAATTGGCAAAAGCTCAAGCTGCAGGGCAAGAGAGCCCATACCATTCCTCTCTAGTTTCATTAGATATTCCACCAAGGAGCTAACAAAACTAGGGTTTGGTTCCGTTGATATTTAGCCAGCAAAATTAGATATTTCACCAACAAATCTTTGGTTCACGTGAGGATATATATGCATTGACGACTTGTCTCGCATCCAAAAATTTGAAAACTTTAAAGGGGCTTATTATTATTAGGAATTGGTCTACTCCTCTCACTGCTGTTTGTGGCAAGACTTTGAGAGTCTCGCTCTATGCCTGGGTTTGAGTTTCCATAGCCACTTGTTGGGGCTAAATCTACTCTTTAACACTCACAACATGTTATGGGACTATTTGCAAAGTTCAAAAACTTCGCAAGAACTTATTAGAAATTGGGTTACCCCCTTATCACTTTCAACAAATAAAACTTTTGTGTTCTCCCTCAATGCCTTGGTTTGAGTCTCCATAGGCTCTCGTTAGGGCTAAACTTACTATTCAACGCCCGAGCACACTGTTGGGACTCAAGCATCGGCCTGTACGCATATCCATTTTCGAACAGAAAATAAACAATGAATTAATGTAATCAATCTTATTCACACACCTAACCAGAAGTACTAAAAAAGTAGTGAGATGTGTCACCCGAAATATACTCAAGAAAGTACATGGAAATTTTTGAGGAGGAAACGAATGGCACTGGACCCTATAAAGCAAGGGGGGGAGGAAAAGCCAAAAAACCAAATTGATCATCGACTGTGTTTTCGTACATAAATTGTGGAGGATGAATTAAGTAAGGTCCACAAGCAATAAAAAGGGCATGTGCTCATCAAGTTAGAAATTTGGATCCTTCTAAATAGTCACATTTCAAATCATTGATTCATGTCACATTCACATTGTCACCACATTTGATTTTCCATCGGAGATATATGGAATTAACTTCACATGATCCCATTTAATGAGTGTTGTCAACTTTCTTTCGACTGTTCAACCCTTTATTCGATCAAAGACGTTAGAAATTCTAATGTTTGATTTTTTATGTAAAGAAATTCTAATGTCTGACTATCCAGACCAAGTTACTTATACAATTTTATGCACAAAATAACAACCGTCTATTTTGACTCGAACCAACCTCACGTTGGTCATATACCTAATCAAGTGTGTTGTCATATACGTCTAACAGACACAAGAGCTTCTCCTTTATTATTCGATCATTTCTTTATAATTTTGGCACTTTTCACATACAAAAGGGGTGAGAATTGTAGAGTTTCAAAGGGTGTCATTTAGCCCTTCTTCTATCTTGTAAAAACCTCCTAACTTGGGTCAAATTAAAACTCACATTTCGAATTTTTACAGCAGAAAAACAAACGTTCACAAATGATGATCTCAACTAAAGTTAATCCAAAAGATTCAGCACAAATATGTGTGACATATTATTGATTTTTCTGTTTTGTTCTTGCATTATTTTTCAACCAGAAAAAAAAGTGTTGGCCAATGGGAATTATTATATCCCAGCAGGGCCCCAACAAGATACATAATGGATGTATTCGACCAGATTTTCTACCTTCTAATGAAAAAAGGGTTCTGTCGTCAAGCAAATTCAGCAAATATTCAATTCTGCTTCTTCCCAAACTGATTAGTTATTTGGGTTTTTTTTATTTATATAAATTATTGTTATTAAATCATGGAGAATTATTGTCAAGCACCAATGTCTTGTTTAGTGTGGATGTCTTTGAAGACTTGGGTCCTCAAATCAAATCAAATGTAGGTCAAAAACCAAACGAATCAAGGATATTTTTGTTATACATGTACATTAACCAAGGTCGGTTGTATGAATTTTAAAACACCACTGCGCTCGATTTTGCATTAAGTCTTTCGTTAACTCTAAATACTCCATGTTTTTTTCTTCTTAAAGTCTCTTTTCAAGTCTTCCAAAGTCTTCCTCTATCCGTTTTGCTCTGAACTTCTGTGTCATATTTTCTAACAAGAGCATCACAAAATTTTTATATGTAGTGAACTCTAAACCAACATGGGCGCAGCAGGAAATTTTTTTAATTTCAATTTCCTCTCTCTTGCTAGATTCTCTAGCAAAAACCATCTATGGACAAGTCAGTTATATGTCTTTTCACTCCTGCTCTACAATATTTGGGGCATCTAAATAAAAATGAGTTGAATAATTTACCAAATTCAAGGTATTTTGAAGAAAAAATAAAAAAATATATTAAATATAGGGGTGTGATATCCACACATCCCTTTTTACTTCTCTCACACCCTTTCAATTTTCGACCGTCGGATCGGATGAATTGAAGAAGATCAAAGAACATAAATTAATAAGGGTGTGGGAGAAGTAAAAAAGAGTGTGTGGATAATACATCCCTAAATATATACAAGAAATTCTTTTATTTATTTATTTATTCATTCATTCATTTTTTAAGCCATAAATAAATATGAGTGTTTGAGAGAAAGAGTGTACATATTTGATGTATACAATCTTGTTTATTTATGCAATAGGTAAAATAAGAACACATTTATTCTCTAAACCCTTACGCCTTTAACATATCTTGAATCTTATGAGTTATTCAACTCAAATCAATCATGGACACAATGAGCCCTTGGAGTCTTGGATATCAAAACAGGGTAACAAACAATCCATGGCACCAAACAATTTTTTGAGTTATCCAATTTAATGTAGTCTAGGTTCGTTTCGAAGTGCTAATCCTTACAAATGCAAATTAATCATGGAAAAACACTTGAAGTACTTCATGAAATGTGTTTCTTGTAGAAAACACTTAAAGTACTTTTGGAACCTCAAAATAAATTTTCACCAAAAATACTTTTAGTTATTTTAAAAGCATTTCCAAACAAGCATTTGACACCAAATGAGCTATTAGAGTCTTGGACAACAAGGTAAAAATAATGAAATACGATATTAAATAAGTGGTCACCATCTAATTTACTTTAATTATTTGTTCAACTCTTCAACTTCATAGAGTAGTGGTTAGGAAGGAAGGTTTAGGCAATTGGGGAAAAAAGGCAAAAACACAAGTAAATAGCGAGAAATGTTATAGATCTCTCTTTTGATCAAAAAAGTAGAAACAAGCTGTTTATTGCTAAAATTGTATGCAAAATTATAACCACATCCCTCATCACAACACTTTACCAATTGACATTGTTTCCTCTCTTCCTCTCCCTCCCCCACACACACTCACAACCAACTGGCAAATTTGATTCACCCACAAAGAGATAAAATAACAAGGCCAAAAGATAAGAACAAGGACACATGCAGTCTAGGATTTGAATGTGATTTGTTTGGTTTTTTTCCTCCCTCCCTCCCTCTCAACTGTGTTTATATAAACAACCACAACCACAATAACAGCGACAGTAACAGAAAAGAAAAGAAAAGAAAAGAAAGGGAGATTGCCAGAGCAGCAGCTAATTGTACTACTGCAAAATACACACTTTCTTCGTTTTTTGGAGCCTCAATAACAGCACCCTGTTAGAAATACCGCTCGAAGTTAAGTGTGAAAGTCCGTTTTGGGCTGAGGAGAGTGGAGATGAATATATCACCATCACAATACAATAGTGGATGTGAATCTGGATGGACAAGTTACTTGGATCAGTCCTCTTATCTTTCTCAAAGTCAGTTCCAAAAACCTGGGGGTTTTGCTGATTATGTGGAGACAAAAGAAGAAGAAGAAGAAGAAGAAGAGGAAGAGGATCTTTCAATGGTTTCTGATGCTTCTTCTGGACCTCCACATTACCACGATTTTGACGAAGACTGCGTGTACGAAGACGGATCTTCTTTTTCGGTTTCGTGGGGTTCCAAATTGGGAAAGAAAAGCAAGAAGAAGAGCAAAGGAAATGGCAGCAGAGAGCTCCACCTTGATGACACCGCTAGCTCCCCAGTCCTCAACTATTCCAAGGCAAAAATTAATAGCAACATGTTTGCATAAATGTATATATTTGTTTTTCGGGTCGATGTATTTACATAAATGTGCTCTTATTTTACAGAAGAAGTTGAGTACTAATTTCTCAAAAGATGAATCTTCAATGCAGAATGTATTGGGTTACTCTGAGGGTTTTTCTGCAACACACAAGAAGGTTCTTTCTTTGCACTTTTTCGTAATTCCGGTTTTTTGTTATCTGCTTCTGTTCTTTAAAGAATGTGGTGCAAATGTTGATTTCTTTCAGGGAAAATCTGCATTGCTGCAGCACTTTGGTTTCTTGAAGTCATCTCTACCCAAAAGTCCAGCTTCACAAAAACCAGGTAAAGCCAAAAACCGATAATTTTGCTTACCATTTCAAATATATTTCTTCCGCATTACTCCCTTCTTCTTTTCCCTCGTTTCTGCCCGTATTTCTCTTAGATCTCTAACCACAAACTAAAAACGAAATAGTTATCAAACAGGTGATTTGCAAGGTGAAAGTTGGGAGTGATATATATAATGACAGGAATGAAGTATCTCATTTCATCTGCTGCAGTTGGGGAGAGAAGAGATCGGGAAACAAACAATGTAAAAGCTAAAACGCAATTAGATTTAGATCCCGTGGGATCTTGTTCCTTGCTTTTTTGCTACCTTTCTTTCCAATAAATTACATTTTATTTCTTCTTGTCAACGCAGTGGGAAACAACGTAAGGAACATAAAAAAAAATATTAGTAAATTATCGCCCTATTGATCTCTCATTTCTCCCACGTATTCATTTTACATGCATTAAGTTCAGCTGCCGCCTAGATTAGACAAAAAAATAAATAAATGCATATTAAGGAACGAAAAATACTTACTTCTTTCTGTCCTATAAAATTTTACAGTGTAAGTCACTTCAGTATGTGTGTCAGCCGATAATTTATAAAATAAAGAAGAATGACTAGTTAACTCTACATAACCGACCAACATTTCTAAAAGGACGTGATGTGTTAAAATAGTGTATAATATTAAGAATAAGTGACCTATAAAGTGTTTGCTTCTCAATAATCCCATAGTTTTAGGTTAAATAAGGGTGTAGGGAATAAAGCTAAGTATAGAAAGAGTTGTGGTCCACTCAAGACCAAAGAGTGAACCTGCACTTTCCATTTATAAACAGATGAGATGAGATGACCATTTGCACCCACACACTATGATTAAGCATTTCAAACCAAAAAAAAAGCCAAAGCCAAAGCCAGAGGAGCAATAATGGTTCAACTTTATTCTTCTACTCCAGCTTGCCAGCCTAGCTCACAACAACTTTTAGGTGGGTGAATTTGGAGAGAATCTCTCATGCGTCCAATACATAATATCAGTAACATCTCTTTCATTTTTTATTGATAAAAACTAACTACTAATAGAAGAGAGAGAAAAAAATTAATAAGAGATAGCTATCTGATATCTTGGATGCATGAGAGATTTCTCTCGTAAAATTTGGCAATGCAATTTTCAAGCCAACAAAGATCTAAGAAAAAAGATAATTTGTCGATGAAATGGAACCAAAAGGTAAGCTTCATTTGCAACCAAAAGGGGCACCCCACCACATTGTGATAGCTACCCTCTAATCTTATGATACTCATTAGAAAATATTGGTGCAACTATTGAATTTGTTTTGGCAGATTTTTCCCTTGACAATTATTTTATTGAAAGGTTGCCATCCTCAAATTTAGTAGTCCACATCTTGGGAAGGGATTTTGATCTAATTTTTACTGAAAATTTTAAAAGTCAATACTGCTTCGCTTCCTATTTAATCAGTCATTCTTTCTTTAGTTTTACTTCTTCGATTCTCATTTTCATTATGAAATGTTAAACAATGATTTGAACTGTCTGTTTTCTAGGTCACTCTAAAGTTCAACTTTAAAAAATCCACCAAATATGAATTGTCTAATCATCTAAAAATTCCACCAAATATTAATCGGTCAATTCTCTCTTTAGTTTTACTTTCTTGATTCTCATTTTTATCCTGAAATGTTATACGATGATTCGAATTGTTTATTTTATAGGTCACCCTTTAAAGGTCAAAATCCACCGATAATGAATTGTCTAATCATCTAAAAACTATCCATAAATAAGTGAACCATGTTATTCAATTGAAGATGAAACCTAATTGAATGGTTACATGATTTTAATTTGATTGATTTTTTGCATAATGAACTTGAAAAGCCTATTGTTTTGACCGTCGTGCAACATTACAAAAGAAAAAGGAGAGCCGAAAATTTCCAACTAAAATGGTCGATCCCTCTTGTCTCTTACATTGGTATGCGTACTCTCAGGTCCCATCCCCCTTGTTTCGGGTTATTCGAACCGTGGAATTTCTACGGACTCCAAAACTTTATCAGCGCAGGGTGAAACCGGCGAGAAAATACAGCTCGATGGAATTGACCGTGTAAAACTCAGAACAAGAGCAAACCTCGCAAATTCGTCGGCCGAAAAGCAAAATTTGCCGTAACATCTCATGTCACCGTTCACAAGCAAGGATAACTTCCCAGTTCCTTCAATAAATGGAACCTACAAATATACATTTTACAGTCTCTTAAAAATGCAAAAGATAAGAAATCATACCGCTCCAAAGCCTACAAGGAACCGAAAGGGACGTACCCATCAAATGCACAAACCTAAAAGAATCGTAAGACAAACTTCTTTAAACTGGTTAACAAGAACAAAATTTTGAAGAGTAAAATTACACAACATGCTTTAGCCCTTCGTAACCAAAGAGAAGAAACGATGGCAAAATGTAAAAGAGATCGAATGCCACATTTGATCGCTCTCTCACTCTCTCGAAGGCTAAACCATCCATGGCATTATGTCCCGTAAACATGTCTGTGTACAGGTGCAGAGTCCAACGATTTAACCACTTCCATCCACGGTTTGTCTATCATCAACAGAGAACTATTCGAAAGATGACCCAAAAATAAAGCTGGACTTGGGAACCAAATAAAATCAAAATTCTTCATAGCCATAAGTCTACTCTCAGTTTCACTGTCTGTCAATTTACGTTTTAGAATCTTCTTAATCGAATTACTACTTTGCAAATTCATCGATGTCGGATTCTGACCGTTTGGCATGCCACTTTCATCGTCTGGATCAATGGGCTTCCCAAAATCAATCCAGCACATTGCCCTAAAGCATAAGATAACCTTGAAATTAGTTATATCATAAAAACTGATATCCCCAAAATCTACTATAAGCTGCACTACTCATTAAGGAGATAGCAAAAAAAAACCATGGGACACGCGAGTCCGTCAAAATGGTAACATTTACACAGTTAAATATCACTAACTGACTTGGCTCTAGAATGGGTATGGCATTCCAATGCCATCCCCTCAGACACGACTCCGGCATATGGTACCACCACCTTCATGTCCTAGGGCAGGTCTAGTGTTTATTGTAAAATCCTCACAACATAAAATCTAATGCCTAAACCGGACTCGGATTCAACCGAAGATTGTGTTACCTCTGGATACCAACATAACAAGGGATTATCTTTCATTTTTTCACATTAGCAACTTCCATGGTTTTGAGCTCTATAACATGCGCAAATCACACCTCATTCATAGACAAAGAAAAAGGAGCGCACCTGGCACTGTAAACAATAACAGCAGATGAACTTGAGGAGGGTGGGAAAGAGAGCCCAATAACTTCGCCTGGAAATTCTTGGAATTTCTTTGGTAGACAATACGTATGCTGCCTCGACCAGTTTCCCAGTTCTCTCTCCTCAACATCCAATGCATATACATGATTTGAAGAGGTTGTGATTACAAGCACATTGTTGTTTCGAGGAGAAAAACCACCAGCTGTCACAGATGCGCCATTTAGTCTTGAAATGAACCAGTGCTGCCTGTTTTACATGATAAAAAAGAGTTATAATAGTAAATTCGTCAAGGTCCTAGTAAAAAATAAAAAAGAAATTTATTATCATAGGCACCGACCAGAAAAAGAGACACCAAGTATAGTTTCATACCTTTGTATCTCCAGATTAAATACATAAATATCTCCAAAGCAGTTGATGGCAGCCAACCACTGCCCATCACAACTGGTGAACAGTTTTGTTATGGGAGGCTCACTAGGTGGTAATTCTTGATCCTGCAAATCGCGACAAGGGGTGAACCTGTGCACTAGTTCTTCTCTGCTCACATCCACAACCTATATCATGTGAGGTAAGTCAAGAAATGGAAGCCACATAACATTAAATGAATACGCAGGTTTTGTCCCTATCTAATCAACGTGTTTTACAGGTTATCATGTCTCAAATAATCAATCTCTTTACAGTCAAACCCCAAAAAAAAAAAAAAAATCTTTGAAACAATAGATGAAATAGAGCAACAAGAAGGAAATAGCTTACATATATTCTTCTATCATGCCCAGCTATCATCAAGCGAGAAGAATCAGAACTAAAAACCATGGAATGGGCAAATGGTAGTTTCTGTGGAAGCTGTCTTTTATTAACAGTCAGTGCACTTTTGCCAACTTTATTCTTCTTCAGTTCATATAGGCTAGGTTTCACATGATCAGAATATGCAAAAAGCACTCCCGTATTAGAAATTGTGCTGCAAATGATCTTCCGATATGCCTTACTCTTGACTCGAACCAAAAGATCTGTTGAGGCTTGGCCCCATTTGGAGACAGGAGCTATCTTGGAAAAGGTGCCACTTTGTGCACGTACAAGAAGAATATCCACCCAACTAGAAGCTTGTACAAGAAGCAATGACTGTTTGGATGTTCTATTAAGCACCAGTTGAATTGGTAGTCTCTGAGGCGCAGGGCAGATATCATGAGGTTTAAACTGTGTGAACTCCTTAACAGGATATGCGATTAACTTTGTGTCATCACCAGCAGATATAAGCATGGGAACACCCAAATGTGCCCATTTACGATAACTAAACTCATTAATATTATTACGCGTTATCTTACGACGTTCTTTACGGTGTATTTTTATACCTTCATCTGGCAAGGGATCTGCAAATTAGAGAATGACTTGATTTAAGAATTGGAAAATAGTTGAGACGTAACAAAGAGCATAAACTAATGAATCTTTTTATGTGTGAAAAGGGAAAGATTAAATAACAGCAAAAACAAGGAAAATCAATAAATCATGCATAAGATATGGGCAAACCTTCTCTGCTGATTGGTACAGCCACTGTCAAAGCCCTAACATCGTGTGTATGAGCTTTTACAAGACCAACATAGATCCATTTCTTCAATAACTCAGAAGAAGACTTGTCATCACTAGATCCCACCGTCACACTAGAGAGCTTATAAAGAATAACCTGACAAAAGTAAATAGTGAACCATTGAGGTTATTGTAGTCAATCAGCGAATTGGACAACAGAATATTACTTGATAAAATTATCAAATTCAAAACGATAAAAAAAGTGAATTTCAGCAATAAAGAATTATTAGCATGAATATATACCTATCCTTTCACAAGTGAGTTTGATGTCTCTAACTTACATCCATTTTTATTCAATTAGTTCAAGATGTTAGAGAAAATAAGAAACTGTTCTTGTTACTACTCATAAGTTTATAACTACCGCCACAGAATTTCACTTCAATGCAATAAGAAATGATTGAACAAAATCCAATTATGGCATAAAAACAGTCTAATGGTACTGTATGCAACATAAGATGCAGGGTTCAAACAATCCACAACAAAAGAAAGAGAAATGAATGCATATGTTGCTACAACTGAAGTGATTTATAATTTCCTCACAATCTGGAAAGACATATCAAATTTGTGATTCCTAAAACAAATAGCAGAATAACTATCCAGAACTACCAATGATTTTTGTCTCCAAAACATAACCCATAACCTGTACCTGACCATCAGAACCAGCGGAAAACACCCTATTATGGCTGGGGGCTGCTGCCAGAGCATTTACATCACCTTTGTGGTACGAATGTGCCTGCAATAGAGTTCCATGCTGACTGTCCCAAAACTGAACACTGCCAGTACTGTCTGCACTGACAAGGTTCCCACACCTGGTGTAAAGAAAGAACTCAATTTTCAAAAAGGTAGTTCAGCAGCTAATAAACACCACTAGATGCGACAAACTGAAAAATCAATTTGAAGCTGCAGAAAATAATAAAGATGTGCCTCGTTTTTACCTCAGAGAAAGTAACGACCAAACACAAAGTTCAGGTCCACTTCCCAGACCTCCAAGCCCAACTGTAATCCTATAGATTTCATGGCCCAATTTAGCATCCCAGCATCTTATCATCCTACCCAACGAAAAAAAAAATCATCAAATGCATGATAGAAATGACAATAATATAACACATTAATTTATACAAGTTCACAACAAGTAAGTTGCTGTCAATGTTCATACATACCCATCACTACTCCCCGAATATATAAATTTAGTATCAGGACTCCATGTCACACTCAAGACACGTCCTGAAATATAGAACATCACACATCAAAATGGAAACTTACGAAGAGAATTAAATATGGAAGAGAAACAAAACTACAAGAACTAGAAGGACGTTGAAGAGTAGATATCTCACCACTGACCCTAGGCAACGATCTAGTGTAAACAAACTCATCTGTTTTAGTAATACTGTATATTCGCACACAACCATCATCACAAGCTAATGCCACAAGCTGGTCCTCAACAACTGATTGTTCATTAATCTCAGCGGAGTCGGAATCATCTTCGCTATCGCTTGTTTCTGGATCACCCCCCTCGGTACTATTAGCTTTTAAACACCCATTTCCAATAGGGTAGTCCTTTGATTCTATATCACTACTACATGGTGCAACAGCCATTTGCCAGATCGAGACCCCAATAGAATCCAACACGGTCTGAGAATGAAATTCAATATTTAGTCACAGCATCTGATAATTCATCACAGTGAGTGCTTCGAGAACTAAAAATTAAGAAGAATTATGAAAGTTTTAGTAACTCTTAATGTTCATTGACTGTTTGCATAAAATTTGCCTTTCAAGCCAAAAATTGGAAATGCTCAATTTAGCTTCATTACAAACATAAAAGCATACCTTCTGCTTCAAATGGAAAAGATCCCACTGCAAAACTGAACCATTGATGCTCGAGGAAAACAACCGTCCACAAGGCAATCCTTTCGAGCCGGCACGACACCAAATAAGCGACGATACTCTCGATTCAGGATCGCCATGAATCGTCTAAGCAAAAAACAAAACAAAACATAACATTGATATTTCAACCTTTAAATTCAGCTAAGCTATCAATTACTGAAGATTATCAATTCAATAGCTATATATGTATACATAGAAAGAGAGCTCGCGGTTGTAATTGTACCAGCTGACAGTGCCAGCCGACGGAGCCGGGGGAGACGAGCCAAATCTCGAGGGAGCCATCCTCGCGAGCAGCGGCGACTTGGGAGTCGTCGACGCTGGTGGCTAGGGCAACCAAGGGAGAGGGCTTCCAATCGACGGAGCTGGTCCTGTAAGCTTCAGACATTTTCGTCTGAGACTCTAAGTCCGGAAGCGCCCCTGCAAATGATTAGGGTTAGGGTTAGGGTTTGGTGTGTCTGCGAGTGACTCCGAGAGTGAAGGGAGTGTGATGGAGGTGCGAGGGCATGAGAGAGAGAAGACGAAGAAGAATGAAGCTAGGTTTTTGTTCGAGGGTTTAAGCGCGGCGCGGGTTGAATGATAGGTCTTCTTGATGGGACGTGTGAACCGGATCGGACCGGTTTAATTGTGGTGCTTGTGTGTATTTATAGGTCAAGTTAGAGGCGAATCCAAAGGCCCATTGCGGATTGGTCCACGCTGTTGAAAACGTGGCCTTTGATGGAATGAAAGCTCCGGCCCACCGCTTTACATATGTCAAGGTATGGAACGCCACTCTTTTATTCCAAATTATCCCTTTACTTTACCTTCTAGAGATTTTTTTGAAGTTTAATCGAAACACAATCGGTATACCATATGGTATATTCAAGTTAAGCAACACTGAATCTCTATTTAGTTATTTTAGGACACTGATATATCAACTTATGTTTCAAATATATGAAAAAACTGATATATTTGCTTGTGTTCCGCGTATAAAGAAAAATCTCGGGTTACTTTGTAAGAGGAAAAATGGACTCAACGTATTAAGAGATGACGTTGCGGAGTGGGCCAACCGAATGATTAGCGCTTGATAAATTTTATAGAATGCCTAAAACCATGATTATCCCTAATGATTTAATTCAACTTAGAATGGGTTGCATCAAAGGGTTAAATTAAATTTGAGTTTGTTGAGTTGTTGAATGTATTGGAAACTTGAATATTGGAGTTTTTTTTTTGTTTTTTTTTTATGATCAAGTATATTAGAGTTAGGCGAATACATTAATTTTACATTTCGGCATGAGTAGACTTGACAAGTAGATTGTGTTTGCCCTGTTCGTGTCGTATTCGTGTAATATTTAGTATTTTAATGAGTTTTTAATAAGCGATCTAATAATTATCCGACTCATTAACGAGTTGACCTGGAACATGTTATTCTCGTATTGAGTTAACAAGTCATGTAAGCAATTGTCACGCTTAATATGACCTGGCAAACAAGTCATATTCATGTCATACTCGTCATCTCAATGTATTTTTAATGAATTATTAACGGGTAACTTGATAATGGTCCGATTTGTTAACTGGTAGACCTAAAATCAGTCAAAACAATTTCTCTCTTTAGAGCAACTCCAGCCTTGCTGGTTGCTCGGGCGTCAGGCGAGGAGAAAGGGCCCTCGGGCCGGTGGGAGCAAATCCAGCGGGGAAGGGCCCGAGTGAGGGTGGGAGGTCGGGCGAAGGGGGGGTGGGGAGTCGACGGGCCTGTGGCCCGAGGGTTTTGTAATTTTTTATTTTTTTTGTGTCAGAGAGAGAGAGAGAGATAGCTTTTGTAATTTTTTATTATTTAAACAAACATAAAAAACTATTATTTTTATTGCTTATTGCCAGGGGTAGGGGTGGGTTCGGTACGGTTACCGTACAAAAACCTTTGTACCAATTACCGTACCAAACTTTCGGTTTGGTAAAATCTATTACCTAATCCATACCAAACTTTCGGTATACCGAAGTTCGGTATTGCCAAAAGTTCGGTTGGCATGGTATGGCAATGGTAATTGCCATTTTGTTTTGGGACAAAATATGTTTTTGTTTTTTTAACCTAATTCAAGGGCAAAACATTTTTTTTTTGTACCTTTATCTCATACATTATAGATTAAATTCATCTATTATTCATCATTCACAATTCACACACATAATAATTCAAATGATGCATCAAGATTCATCATGAAAATTAAGCTTACAATCCAAATAGAAGTTACGAACCAAAACAAATAGAAGTTAACAATCCAAATAGAAATTAAAGTTTCAAACCAAATGAAAATTGGAAGTAAACTTCAAAAAGGAGAATTCATTGATCAGTTATTCAAGCTTGAGATGTCGAAGCTTTTGGAGGACGCATTGAACTTGTAGAAGATTGAGTTTGTGTCAAGCCTACATTACAAACAAATAAAACATATTAATTAGTAGCAAGAAGAATTAAAGTTAAAAACCATTTAATAACAAATTTACTAAAAAAATTAAAGCATATATTTCTTGTTTTCTCTTTTTCCATTTCCTTGTAAAATTGAAGCATATCTTCCGTTGGTTTCTTGTAGAAGTTTCCTTTATCTGCCCTAAGCCAACCACTAGTATACACTAGTGCCTCCATTATTTTAGGAGTCAAGGATACCCTAAAAGGGTCCACAACCCTCCTCCTTAGGCTAAATGCATTTTCACTAGCAACAGTATAAGTGGGGGTTACAAAGATATTTTGGCTATGTGTGAAAGAATTAGGAACTCTTTTGTGTTTGATTTCCACAATTTTAAGATATCAAAGTCACCAACAACAATGCTAATATAAGTAGAGTTTTATTTTCAAATTATTGGAATATTATAAATATGTATTATATAATTATCTATTATATAATTTATAAATTATAAATTATATTGGATTTTCGGTATGGTACGGTAATACCATGGTAATGGTATCCATTACCAATACCGTACCATGAAATTTCGGTACGGTACACTACCGTACCATTACCGATTGGTACAAAAAATTTGGCACAAAATCGGTATGGCACAGTTGGCAATTCGGTTGGCACGGCAATTTGGCAAAAAAATCCACCCCTAGCCAGGGGGGAGGGTTCCAAGGGTGGAGATGTAAATGACAATTACTGTTCATTAATGGTAATTACTATTCATTTAAGGCAGTTACTGTTCAATATGGTGGATTGAATAGTGGATTGCCAGGGGAGGGTTTCATGGTTGGAGTTGCTCTTAAGCAAGATCAATTCCGCTTGCCGATGCGAGAAGGCAGAAACCATTTATTTCAAGCGGGCCACGATCCAGATCCGAAAATCAGCCTAATTCCGGCCAAAAAACCAAAGGCGTGAGTCTCGTGGGTCAAAAGCCTTTACGAATTAAGAAACGTAAAGGCCACAAGCCGAAACGACGACGTTGCTTAAACGCAACGCTTCACTCCAAAATTCCCCCTTTCTCATCAGATCTCTCACCCATTACTCGTCCAGTGGCTGGTACAAAACACAGAAACTTGAAGAGGAAGAGGTAGACGAAGAAGAAGAAAAAGTGCCAAAGGCTCCGATCGCGTCCAAGCTCTTCGTCGTCCCTCAATGGAGGACGCTTACGCTCGATCCGTCACCGAGGTAGTTCAGTAACTCAGTAATTCAGTAATCCAGTAATCCATCGGTTTTACCAGCTTCCAAATTCGAAGTGTGTGTGTTTAGATAACAAAATTCGAATTCTTGAAGTCGAATAATTGAATTCTTTGGAAATTGGAAGCTTCGGTTGCAGCGTTTCCCTGGGAATGTGGCGTTTTTTAGTTCCGGTTATGTCATTGATTAATTCACTACTCCATTTTGTTGCCCTTGTATTATTGGTTAGGTGTTGGATTTCTTCGGCGTGGACCCGAAGAAGGGCCTCAATGACTCACAGGTATGGTAAAGTTTGTTGCTTTCGGCGCGAAAGCTGTGAAATTTGTACTGTTTTATTGGCCATTTAGTTCTAATTCGGTTTTGAAGTTAGTTTATCTACTCTTAAGGTTTGAAATGTTATGCTGTTCGCAGGTTGCGCAACATGCAAGACTCTACGGCAAAAATGGTATGTTTTCTCTGCTCCTAGCACGAGTGCGTATTCGTTTTCCAATTCGGTTGTTGTGTCCTCCAGACTAGAGTGCTGGATTTGGAATTGTTTGTCTAGTTCTAATGTGGTTTCTCTTGGATTGCATGATTGGAATATTGTATGCAGTGCTTCCGGAAGAGAAAAGTAAGTACACCACACGTTCCTTTCCCCTTACTCTCTCCATCTTGCATAAGCAAGTTTTTGCGACGTTTCTTTCATTGATTGCACGAGTACATTCTCATTTATGTCTTCTCAAAATTTCCCTACTCTTTCCAGTACTAAATGAAGCATGAGTTCCACATGGAATTAATTTTTCTCGTCATTGTACTGTATAAACTAGAGGTCGCACTTGGTGCGATAGCAAGTGCCTTCACCCATGAGCGGTAGGTCTCGAGTTCGAGACTTGGGAGCAGCCTCTCCATAAATGGGGGTAAGGCTAGCCGACATTCACCTCTCCCAGACCCTGCGTAAAGCGGGAGCCTTGTGCACTGGGTACGACCTTTTTATTGTACTGTATAAACTGTTATTTGAATGTGTTTTTTAGCAGCCAATGGCTTGTGTACCACCAATAATTTGTTAATACTCCCTAGTTCACAAAGTGTAGAAAACCACAGTTATGAATCCGATCTCTTTAGAAGAGTAGCTGGTTTTGGTGAGTTGGTGAGTTTTGTGAGAATGAAGAATTTAGGGAGTCTAAATACAAAACTTTTTTTACTGGATTCATATTTCAGGAGCATGCTACTGGTTTGATCTAAATTTCTGTTAACACTGTAGTTTTCACAAATCAAGATCATGCATTTTATGCCTGTTATGAATACCATCTATATTCCATATGCAGGGGCTTCATTCTGGAAATTGGTTTTGAAACAGTTTGATGATTTGCTTGTAAAGATATTGATTGTTGCGGCGCTTGTTTCATTTATTCTGGCTTTGATTAATGGAGATACGGGCTTAACAGCATTTTTGGAGCCTTCAGTAAGATATGATAATTTTCTGCTTTGTTAAACTGATTGCTTATTACTATCATTATTTTTCAAAATATGAGTTGAGTTCATCTTTTAGGAGTAATCTATTAGCTGAAGAAAAAAAAAAAAAAAAAAGAGAGTATACATTTTCTTCCTTAATACTATTTATGTTTCCTTAAAAAATAAAGAGGGAAAGATGCTATGCATGTTAGACTGTCAGTTTAGACTGGCCAGAAAAGAAGAAAAAGTTTAGTTATCGATGCCTTGTCTTGGTGTTTTCTTTTTCCTCCTACTTTTACTTTCCATGTCTAGAAGTGATCCTTATTCCTTAGTGTTTGATTTGCACTCAGCTTTCTCTCTTCTAGTACTAATTTTTTCCACCTATAAGTCTTTAATGCATGTCCTTTTTAATAAGTATTGAAACATCATTGTTCGAAATTTGTTGAGCACTTGAAACTTTACAAGTTAAGGCTTTGAATTTTGTGATATTTGATATCTGTTTTTTATGTTTGTTGTTGATTAAGCAAGCGGGATACAACTCGGTCTTACTAAAGATTTTATTGTATGAAATTAATGGGGAACAGGTTATTCTCATGATATTGGCTGCAAATGCTGCAGTAGGAGTGATTACAGAAACCAATGCTGAAAAGGCTCTTGAGGTAAATTTTACATCTATAGTATTTCAGAACTTGCGTAAATACCAGAAACATCTTGAAAGACTACCATTTCAAGTGGATCTTTTCTTTCATGCGGAAACCAAGCTCTTTTTTCTAAACTCAATTCTACCAAAACTTCAAATTGTGTTCAATTTGTTGATTGACTGTTAGCACTTAAGTTGATCTATTTATCATTGCCCCTTTCCCAAGTACCCATTTCTACCCTTATCCTATGCATGAGTGCTTTTCTGTTGCATGTTGTAGAAGATGAATGCATGAATCCCTAGGTAGCCTTCTTTTTGTTCTGTGATGTAGGACAGAGTAGGGCAGCAGAAATTAGATTGTATAGCAGAAGCGAAAACACATAAAACTTAAATTAAAACAATGATCAAGGATAACTGGAATCACTCCAGTGGCCTCTCACTCGTTCTTGACCTCGCACCAAAAATGCCTCGCACCAAAAATTGGAATTTGGAATCACTCCAAATAAACTCTTGTCGCAGGAAATTTAACTCAAACTTTTATTCATAAACTCATCTGTCCTCTATGTGGTACAACCGTACAAGGAGGGGTTTCTTAGTTCCCTATTTTCTTCATCGCGTGACCTGAGCAGTACCTTAAATCTAATACAAATAGGAAAATAAACTTATTGGAAAGAAATCCTAATCCAAAATAGAATAGGAAATTAACCAAATCCTTTTAGAAATGGGAAACTCTAATTAAACAAGGAAAATAAGAATAAATTTGTATGCTCCAAAAGGATTAAACCAGTCCTAATGGAAATTGGATTGTCTTCTTTCTCCTTTTTATCTCTTCCAGCAATGGACCCTAAAACTTGACGTTCATGTCCTCATCATTCTGGAAATTCATTCATTAGTCCTTAACTTCAGCTTGTTCTGATTCCCTATTTTTGCCCTTGACATTGTAGGAGCTACGTGCGTACCAAGCTGATATCGCGACTGTGCTACGGAATGGTAAAAAATTATTTTATGAAGTGACTTGACCATGCTAAATGCTGTTTGCACTTTGATGTTATGATTTCATGTTTCTAAGTCCTCTTTTGTATTGTAAGCATTTCTTTCTAGAGCTTAAATTGTGAAAATCAGATCATAAGAAGTGTAAGGTAGTGCTCCCTTTTGTTATGAGGGTGCTGGTGGAGATCTCATCAGTTTGGAAAAGACACTTGATAGCTAGTATTTATTATTGTTGGTTCTTTTGGGATGCTTTGCTTTTGTAATCACTTGTGACTCCTTGGCTGGATCTTGGGGATAAATTGAGAAATTGATGGAACATTGTTAATCACGCTTGAAAAAGGAAGATAATTGCTACCTATGTACAACTTAAGCTTTTGGGAGTAGTGGGTGACCAAAATCTCATGAACATCATATCAAATTGCTTGATGCATTGTTTGTACTGTACTGACAATTGTGTGATCCTTTACCACTCAAAGTTGACGTAAAAGTAACTCCTTGCAGGTTGCTTTTCCATACTTCCAGCAACAGAGCTTGTCCCAGGTGATGTTGTAGAAGTGGCTGGTAAGTTGCTTTGAGTACGCAGAATTGGTTTACTACTGTGGTTACTCGTGGATACTGAATTTATTTATTTATTTATTTTTTTTTTTGGATTCTGAATTTTTTTTGGTTGGGCAAAACGTATAGTGGGAGGCAAAATTCCAGCTGATATGAGAATGATTGAGATGCTAAGTAATCAATTACGTGTTGATCAGGCAATTCTTACAGGTACATCTGCTTTATGTACTGAATATAGTAAATCAAAACAGTACTTGTTATTATCGTTGATGGATATTTGTCATTATTGTCTTTGTAAGTTGCATGAATCTTCGCTGTCAAAGTATTATGATTTAGCACATGCTAGATCAATGTATTTGAGAACTTCTGTTTGATGATGGCAGGTGAGAGTTGCTCTGTCGAAAAAGAGCTTGAATCCACTACTGCAACAAATGCTGTATATCAAGACAAGACAAGTATTCTTTTCTCGGTAAAATTTATGTGTTTATTGAAGCTACTATGCTGGATCCAATTTCTCTATTTTATCTACTTTAAGGGAATGTGTTGACCAAGTTTTCTATTTCTTTGTGTCGTACTATTGTTCTGTTTTGGATGGAGTTTCTTGAAAGGGTATCCGTTAGAAAGCAATGATTATCTTCCTGCATATCTTGATCGCCAGGGTACAGTAGTCGTGGCTGGTAGGGCTAGAGCTGTCGTAGTAGGAGTTGGAACACACACTGCTATGGGCGGCATACACGATTCAATGTTACGAACAGAAGATGTAAGCACTCTAAATTCAGATTGTTCTCAGTAGTTTATCTCTATGTGCTCTTACCCTGTCAGTGGCATGGAATCTTGCTTTAAATTTTGAAATTTCTTTCTAGCACTGAATTTAGCAAAACTTTTTGTGTACTTCCATTTTACTGCCTAGTTCGATGAAGTGTGGTTCTGCTTATCTATATGTTCCTCTCTTCCTACTTGAAACATCAGTAGCGAAATAATGGAAGGAGTCACGACATAGAGCATAGTGCTCAAATATCTTTGCTCCACGGAGACCAATTTTCTAGTTCACCATTATGATTGACACAGCGCTTTATGAAATTACGTCCTTTCTTCACTGCTCCTTTTTTTCTTCTGAAACTCAGACAGGAAAGAAAATTGAAAGAAAGATCCTTTGTTGAATTTATAGTTTGTATATAGATGACCTGAGCTTTCAATTATTCAATTATATGGCTGTTTGCAGGAAGCTACGCCATTGAAAAAGAAGCTGGATGAATTTGGTACTTTCTTGGCCAAGGTAATTCTCCAAGTTTTTGTTTGGTCATTACTCTCTAGTATTGCTTTATTATGCATTTCTTAACTTTCATTGCTTTCTCAGGTTATTGCTGGCATATGCGTACTGGTATGGATTGTAAATATTGGTCACTTTCATGACCCTGCTCATGGTGGGTTCTTGCGTGGTGCAATTCATTACTTCAAGGTATTTTCTTAGTAAATTTATTGATCATTACTTACAAAGAAAATTCTTTTGGGTTTTTCAAATTCTTTTTAATTTTTATTCATCACATTTCTGTTTCAAGGCCTTATTTACTGGTTCTTACTCATCTTTCCTGATTTAATGTTTACGAACCATTCTTTTGTGCCCACTAAGATTGCAGTCGCACTTGCAGTTGCAGCAATCCCAGAAGGACTTCCAGCTGTCGTTACAACGTGAGTGCTTGAACTTTTACTTGTGTATAGAAATGAGAAAGACGTTATACTGCAATCTCTGATGCTTTTCTTTATCATGGTCTTTCTTTGATTTTCTTTTTCTAGTTGTTTGGCTCTTGGAACAAAACGAATGGCTCGATTGAATGCCATTGTAAGGTCTTTGCCATCTGTTGAGACTTTAGGCTGCACTACAGTAATCTGCAGTGACAAAACTGGAACCCTGACAACCAATATGATGTCTGTCTCGAAGGTAATCTCATGACCTTGCCATAGTAAACAGTTGAATAGGACTTTCCTGATCTTTTTGGTTTCCTAAATTGCTGTAAATAGCCAGGAACATAACTTGTCACTTCATAAATTTATTGGCATGTATGCTTTTGCTATGGTTTGTGGCTTTGTATAGTCTTTATTTATTACTTGTGGTTGAGAACTTGTAATAACTTACCTCCTAAGGATGCAACACATGCATATATATAACTTGTAATAACTTACCTCCTAAGTATGCAACACATGCATATATATATATGCATGAAATACATACATACATACATATGTAGTGGGAGAAGCAGAGGCCCAGAAGTGCACATCACGTCCATAATTAAAGGCATGCCGGATAAAGACAAGGAATTTATGAGTTATGTAACATTCGACTGCATGAAGTTTCAATCTGTCAGATGTTTATTGTCGTGTGAAATTGTATTTGTTGATTGTACAAGTCATCACTCCAATCAAAAGATTACTTTGCTCTCCAGGTTTCAATATATAGCCTGGCTACCTGATTTGATAAAACTTGTTTTACCTGATTTAAAATCTTTTGAGTGTTAATTTCAAACTTGATTCGCTTCCTATAATTGGTGCTTGGCGTAATTATGTTTCTTTCAAATGATTAGTCACCCATTTCTATTCTTATCTCTCCAGGTTTGTGTGCTTCATACTGTACAGCATGCTCCTGTTATTTCCGAATACAGTGTCAGTGGGACAACATATGCACCGGAAGGCATTATTTTTGACAGTACTGGGCATCAGGTAGGTTACTTTTGCAAATTGATAAGCCGCTGAAAGTAAAAAAAAAAAAGGAAAAAAATGAACCTTGATGCTACATATAAACATGTGACCTGATTGGGAGCATTGTTTCATATTCTAGTGTAAATGATTTGCTTGCAAGTGTATATATTATATAACGACAAACTACAGGATAATATCATGGCCAACCCCCTACCTGGCATAAGTTTTTTAATGCTTCATTCAGGTTCCTTTATAGTTCTGCACTGATTTGAAGTGTTATCTATTTTTCAGCTTGAACTTCCAGCTCAGACGCCTTGTCTTCTTCACATAGCAATGTGTTCAGCACTATGCAATGAGTCTATCCTGCAATATAATCCTGATAAGGGCAACTATGAAAAAATTGGCGAGTCAACTGAAGTAGCCCTCCGTGTTCTTGCAGAGAAGGTTCATTTATGTACTAATACTCTTTTCTAAAAGTCTGAAAATTTGCTAATAACTGAAGTTTTCGATTCTTATTTTCTTCCCCTTCTTTCTCTATTTTGTTGGTCATGCAGTTATTCAAGGTATGCACTTTTATGTTCTTAACCTAATTTCTTTCACTGCCAGATTGGTCTTCCTGGCTTTGATTCAATGCCTTCTTCTCTGAATATGCTGAGCAAGCATGAACGTGCATCTTACTGTAACCACTACTGGGAGGACCATTTTAAAAAGGTTTGTTTTCTGATCCCTCCACCCTCACATCACGCCCCAAATATAGAAAGAGATTAAATTGTTAAACTAATAGATCAAGAGAATCATATATAGCTTATTAGTAGGTATATTGTATGGCTTCCAAAAATTCAGTATTGTAGTTTTTAGTCTGAAGCTTTTATATAATTTATTTTTTCTACTTTATATTATAGTTTTATGATATGAAATATGTACCATCTTCTTATATGTTTCTACAAAAAATAAACCTGCTGAAGAATTATGATGTTTTATGCTTTTTTACCTCCTTACCAAACAACTCGGACTAATTTGTTATTCTACTTGTTAGTTTGTCTTCTTGTGTACTTCTGCATATTTTTATTTGATTCTCATGTTGTCTGCTATAACTACTTGACTGTGTCTTGACTTCTGGCTGCAAAATCATCGGTTGGTGTTTATGCTTATGCATCTATTTTTTTGTTCTTCAAGTTTTATATCATAAGCAGTAACAGTGGAACTATCTACTTGAAAAAGACAAAAAGAAATGCTCTGGCAAAAAAACTCTAATTCTAACTTGCCATTTTTGTTGCAGTAATTTTTTGGTTTTGCTTATTGGTTTAATATATTACTTGCAGATTTCTGTTGCAGATTTTACTCGTGATCGGAAGATGATGAGTGTCCTTTGCAGCCGAAACCAGTTGCAAATTATGTTTTCAAAAGGTGCTCCGGAGAGTATTATTTCTAGATGCACAAGTATTCTGTGCAATGATGATGGTTCAGCTATACCACTAACAACTAGTATTCGAGCTGAGCTGGAATCAAGGTTCCGTAGGTTAGGAATATTTTCTTCATCGTTATACTCTCTCTCTCTCTCTCTCTCTCTCTCTCTCTCTCTCTCTCTCTCTCTCTAGGCTTACGTGCTTATCGTTGTAATATATATTTTTTGGTCAGTTTTGCAGGGAGGGAAACACTAAGATGCTTGGCCCTGGCCTTTAAGCGGATGCCCATGGGTCTACAGAGTCTCACCCATAATGATGAGAATGATCTAACATTCATTGGGTTGGTATGCTTTCTTTTCAAAATAGAAAGTCAAGTTTGTTTGGTTGCTGTGCCAAATACGTGATTTTATTTTTATTTTGCAAGACATGAACTTTGTCTCTTCATGCCCATTAGCTCAATTATTTACGTTGTATACATTTTCCTTGCTTTGTTTCTTTTGAAGGTTGGAATGCTTGATCCACCAAGAGAAGAAGTGAGAAACGCGATGCTTTCATGCATGACTGCTGGCATACGTGTTATAGTTGTAACTGGGGATAACAAGGTAGGTCTGTCCTTTTATGCATGGGTGTAGGACACATATGGTTAGAACACTCCGGCTGATTTTGGCATGATTTCAGTCAACAGCTGAATCACTTTGCCGCAAGATAGGGGCTTTTGATCACTTAGAAGATCTTGCTGGATACTCCTACACTGCGACTGAGTTTGAAGAATTACCAGCATTGCAGAAAACTCTGGCATTGCAACGCATGGCACTATTCACTAGGTATACTGGTTGCATCCACGCTGTATGTTCATTTTCTGTGGAAGATTAGATATTTACCATTTGTTCCATCTTTTTTAATCAGTTTTTTAAACAAATTTTCTCTTTCTATTTCTTTAGTAATTGTTCATTTTTTTTGTTCCTCCTCTGATTGGTTAGGGTTGAACCTTCTCATAAAAGGATGCTGGTTGAAGCCTTGCGACACCAAAACGAAGTGGTACACCCTCTATAGCTTTATCTCTGGTTGCTGAATCATTATATAGATGCAATAGCTTCATTTTAGCCTAGGAATGATGTTTTGCTCCCTCAAAATTTGTAAACAAAGAAACTTTTACATTTGTTTAGACCTTTTCATGCTTAGTCATCTTACTATCATACTTTTTCATGCTTACTGCCATACTCTTCTTTACTTTCCTGAAGCTCTAGTGTGCTTGTTAGGTGGCAATGACTGGTGATGGTGTTAACGATGCACCTGCACTTAAAAAGGCAGATATTGGAATTGCCATGGGTTCAGGAACAGCTGTTGCCAAGGTAGAATGGGATACATACCGTTTTCACTTATGTCACTGTGAACCCAACTTCTATACTTTTGGTCCCTAGAGCTATTCTTGGTTTCATTATCATTTTGTAGTATTACTTTACTCTTCTTACCACTGCTATTTCTGTCTTTATCAGAGTGCTTCAGATATGGTTTTGGCCGACGACAATTTCGCTACTATTGTTGCGGTGTGCCTCTCTTTCTCCATTTTCTTTCTCATATTATTTTCGCAAGTATTCTATTTTTACTACTTGTCAGCAATGAGGACTTTTACCTTACATTCAAAAGTATTTCTCTGCCATTCAACTTAATTATTGGTTAATTCTTGGCAGGCTGTTGCAGAGGGAAGGGCTATATACAATAACACAAAGCAATTCATCAGATATATGATTTCTTCAAATATTGGTGAAGTAGTTTGTATATTTGTGGCAGCTGTACTTGGCATACCTGATACTCTAGCCCCTGTAAGTCCTTTTATGTACGAATTGTGATATTTCATTTTCCAACCCTTTCTATTTGAGAACTGTAATGTCTTCTGCGTCTTTTATTTTCATGTCCTCAATACTTTATGAAAACTTTTTCCAGGTCCAGCTGCTCTGGGTCAACTTAGTTACTGATGGATTGCCTGCCACCGCTATTGGTTTTAATAAGCAAGATTCTGATGTGATGAAGGTTAAACCTCGGAAGGTATTGCATAAATTAAATCTGCTATCAGTATTCTGGTTTTTTTCTTTTCTCTTCCTCCTCTTATCCGTCTTTAATACTAGTTGCCTAAAAGTGGCTGAATGAGAAATGGTATTGAGTTTGTGTTTTTTTTTTCCGCTGGGGAGATCAATAATAATATCAAGGACAAATTTGGACTTTTATTTTTTTCATTAGGTCATATGTATGTTTCATCCATTAATGTTATTATCGTACCATCATAAAACAAGTCCTTCTGTTGTTGAGAGAAGTTCTAGCTTTCGCATAACGTCACTTTAACTTTTATCTGTGTGTAGGTCAATGAAGCAGTTGTTTCTGGATGGCTGTTTTTTCGTTATTTGGTAATCGGAGGTATGCATAAATCATGTTAGATATGGCTCCCAGTGAAATTGATGCCGCATCAGCATGTACTGGTTTGGTTTACCTAGTAGCTATAATTAAAAGCTGTAAAGCCCTGTAGTGCATCTCTTTTACATTATTTTTTCGGTATGAAGCAATGTTAAGCCTTACAATAGTCAGCAATTTAATCTCTTTCATAAGCTTATATTTTGAACAAATGAATTGGTATCACTTATATAATGGCCTTTTGGTCCCTACTGGTTACACTCCTTTCAATTATGAATCAATAGAGAAAATCAGTTCTGAGTCTTCTGACAATTAGTAAAAAAACTTAAGACATAACACGAAGCCATTTACTGTATATAACATGATTGATCCTATTTGTTAGGATTTTTTTGTGGCGTGAATTTAAGTTTACGTTACGGTAAATGTGTTTGTTTATTTTCTCCATGCAAATCAAATGAAGGTGTATGAATTGCAGCTTATGTTGGGGTTGCCACGGTTGCGGGATTTATATGGTGGTTTGTTTACTCTGATAGTGGTCCTCAACTGCCATATTCTGAATTGGTAAGATCATACAGGCTCTGAAATTCTGTAGTTTCTAAAGTCATTGTCCGGTTGTTTACTGGTTTCTACAGTTTGTATGACATACGTTTAATTACTACCTACATAGAAATGTCTGTAGACTAGACGCTTATAATATCCTCCGTTATGTATAAACTGGGGTCTCACTTTTTTAGTTATTTCATTCCAGATGAATTTTGACTCATGCTCAACGAGGGAGACAACTTATCCATGCAGTATATTTGATGATCGCCATCCATCAACTGTATCCATGACTGTGCTTGTGGTGGTTGAAATGTTCAATGCCTTGAATAATCTCAGCGAAAATCAGTCTCTTGTGTAAGCATATACGTAGATATTAACATTACAATTTACTTTGAATGATTAAGTTATTTCATTTTTACATTTTGGTTGGAGACTAGACTGGTGTTAGCACTGACTTTCTCTCGTTTCCAGTGTTATCCCTCCATGGAGTAACTTGTGGCTTGTTGGTTCAATTATTCTAACGATGATCCTTCACGTACTAATATTATACGTCCATCCGCTCTCTATTCTTTTCTCTGTAAGTAGTCTTCTTCCTTCTCTTGTGTTTGACAGTTACTTTTATCGTTTTTTTGTAAACGAACATTACTGATGGTCCCGTAATATTTTGTGCTGTAGGTTACGCCATTATCTTGGGCTGACTGGACTGTTGTGCTATACCTTTCATTTCCCGTATGCAATTTACCTTTCAGAGTGTCCTATGTTTTGATTCCCTCTTCCGACTGCTCATTGTCAATACTCATTCAAGCTCTCATTCGTGATCTGATTTTAGGTTATTATCATCGATGAAGTGCTAAAGTTCTTCTCAAGAAGTTCCACTGGTAAATCATCTTCGTTTTTTGAAGTCTTATCATTTTTTATTTCGTAGCAGTGTGTTTATCTCCTTTGTCTATAACATGTATGAATAATGTTAGCTCGGGTTATATTCGAGTAACAATATTGCTGTCTCATAGATTTTGATGGCCGTTGCTCCTGTTGTAGGCATGCGATGGTTCAATTTCCGGTGGAGGAGGCCTGATTTACTGCCAAAAGGGGAATCGCGTGACAAATAGAAACGGAGTTTCTGTGATCCGAATTCTTGGAGACACCGAGACTGGGAAAGAAGCCTATGTTTATGTCATCCTTCAACACAAAGGGAAGAACTGCGCAGTCCCGATGGCTACTCACCGATGTACATACTTCCTCGACATAGAGGAGTGAAAAACGTTGAGAAGTCTGAAAAATGTCCCAGAAACGACGTGTCACTACAGATAGCAAAGATGTACCATTCGTCATTTGGGTCTTGTATCCATTAACTTTGACAAACATGTTTCCTTATACGACCATATTATGGACCATTTGTGTTCAATGTTAATGTCGTTTTCTCATGCAAGCATTAATTTATTTTCATCTAAATTGACCCACCATACCGTTTATAGTGTCAAAATTGAGAGATTTTAATTTTTGCATGTTACACCCCGTCGTTTCTGAATTGCGTTAGAGCAAGAATTTTTTAGCTTAGATTTGTTTGGGGTACTAGTGGAAATAAAATTGTTACATTTTAAGCACATTAAATATTTAGTTTTAAGTGAAAATAATGTCCACGCTACATATAATCGAGGAAGGTAACTAGCATTCCTCATTTGAAAAAATAAAAAAATTATCTAGATAGTTAATATTTTCTTAAAATATGGACCTTAAGCCTCTTAAATACGGATTGAGATTCTCTGCAGATCTCACTGTTAATTCCGATTGCATGTGAGTTTTCTTCTCGATTTATAGAGGTTCCTCGTATAACCACTTCGTATACATAGTTGAACATTCTTCAGGCTTGTACTCAGGAGCTGTGTGCCCCGCCCCCTGCACATGCAAAATTATAACCAAACAAGAAAGCCAAAATTAAAAAAGACTCAAGTTGAATCAAATCTTCCTTTGAAATTCAGAAAATTGGATCGGAAACTATTTCTTGCCTTCACGGTAGCATAGGTCATCCTGTTTGAATAAGTCCTCGTATACCTACATCGTACATCCCCAAGGAAAAACTTGATTGGCAAACTCAAACCCAATCGAAACTTAAAAATAAGATGCCCCAAGTTCGATTCTCTCTCCATCAATATCGTTCGTATCAGAAATATTTACGTACCCCGCGACTTGGCCTTTGACAAACCATGGTCTCCAGTCATTAACAATGGAATAATTTAAAGATCTAATCCATGCTTGTGTAGCCATGAAGGGCACTATCATATCATGGTCTCCGCTGAAATAATTAACAAAATCAAAGAAATTAAAGTTAAAAAAATATTTAAACATTATATAAACGCAGAGTTGATGCATGGAAAATATATATGGAGATGTTAATTAAATTTAAATTCCTCATCACCTGTATATTAAAGAGCGATAACAGCCTCGAGCACTAAACTTTGCATGAAACTGAATGCTGGTGTGAATGTCATACTCGTAAGGTATATCGTAGCTGCATCTCTTCCATCTCCCTATACTTCCCTGCACTGCGTACTTTCAAAATATCTCTTTTTCGGTTTTTTTTCATTAAACAAATGAGTTGAAAAAAAAACTATACAACATCGACATCTCTCTAGTGTAACTCTATCACTCGATCCTCATAGAGAAACGACACTATTTTTAGTAAATTTTATAGTTAGTCGTTTTCTTAAAGTAATAACTGTCAAACATCTTATAAATTTGAGCTTCCGGTCCTATACATGTATGATTTTACCTTTTTATAAACCTATAACATTATTGACCTAAATGCACAATTAAATGAGCACTAAAGAGCGGGAATGTACGCTAAGCAAAACAATAGCATGGGTTGGCCAAATGCAATGAGGATAGTCCTACATCTGTCACCACTTAGTTGTGCACCCGGTAAGCTAACTTTCTAGTTCTGCCCCTGATTGATCTCAATATATATTTTACCAATTTAAATCTTGTTTAGTATTCATCTCGATCGTATATACATATACCTTCCGTATGTGAAGGGCTTCACGTACGTACTGATCATTCGTCCAATATTCAGAAAGCAAATATCCGTAACTCTGCATGCACAAAATCGAGAGCTTGTATTCAAGAAATGTTCCCTATCAACAAGTATTAGGTCAAGAAAATTAGTAGAAAGCGACGAAGGGGGTTACCCGACAGTCTAATATAGGAGGAGGAGTTGATTCTGAGAACACATTGTAGTCCTTGTTACTCAGATATCTTCTTTTATCAAGCATATGTAGCGGAGGTTTCGGAGAAACAAGTTCGCAGTTCCATTCCAAAATATGCGCCAAATTTATTTGTGAAATGCACTGCAGTACATGAAAAACATGAGATCAAAACTAGGAAGCAAGACGGTTAAGAAAGATTAATTTTCGGGTAATTGCACCATACAGTATGATAAGCCTGCTTATGTTTCAAACACTCTGCGTTTCTGGGGTCTATGGTTTGATATTCTCCTCCGCAACTTCTTTCCAAGGACTGCATTATATGAATTTTAGACTAATTAATTATTAAAAAGTACTTTTAATAGGTTGATTAATTGGTGATTAAATATGAGATCAAATTAGTACGTACCTCAAATAGGTCATCAGGAATAAGTCCCATCCCATGAGCAAATGTGATTTGTGAGTTGCCTTCATCTTGTGGCACTGTTACTGGGTTCCCTAGTATATAACCCTGAAAAAATGAGCATGGATCACAACTTAGAAGTTAGAACTACACTACTACCGCTACAACTACCGATTCGATTTTTCCGTTGTAATTATTTCACTGACATGGATTGTGACACAAGCTTCCAACACAAAATAGACAGTTAACACGAATATACAAGAATATATAGTTATAAACCTGCAGATTTATGGCGGGTCTAACTCCTTCTTGATTGCCTGCAGTACGTACCAACTATCAAGTTAGCTATATCAAACTAACTGCAGAATTACACACACACACACACACACACATATATATATATATATATATATATATATATATAAAGCTAATTAGCAATTATTTGCATACCATCTGAGATTAACTGAGCAAGAACAGGAACAGGAATGCCGGAATATGAATCGCCACCGACAAAGAAAGGATTGGACATGAACTCTGGATGATCAACAAGCCACTACAAGGTGCAATTGAACAACATTTCATAACAAAAGGAAAATGGAGAACTAAAATTAATTGAACTTATTACAACTACTCCTTTATACCAAAGAGCTACTATCATTATCGGCAAATGGCAACCATGTTTGTTTTCTTTTCGCCACAGACGATTTAATAACTCTCTAAGTTGATTCGAAAATGTTGCTGCTTAAGTACTATTAGGTGGGAATCATGACACAGAAGTGTTTAAAATGATGTTTAAGACCCCAATTAAGTTTGTATTAATATTTCTTATTACCTTCCTTAAGAATTGGAGGGCATGCCCAACTTGTTCCGAATCACTTGGCGGAGAAGCAAACGAACTTCTTGCATAGGAAAATCCAGTCCCCACCGGGGAATCTACAAAAATTATGCTAGATACCTGCCATTCGAGATCAAAATGCCATTCGGAAAAAAAAGGTTTAATTCCGTGTTTAATTTCCGTCATGTAAAACAAGTAAAAGAGTCATTTAATTTTCTTGTTTATATTCGTAAGATGATGATGTTAATATTATCACCTTTGTCCATGCGTATGGATTTAAGGTTAATGTAGGCAAACTCCCATTGTACTGCTCAATGTTAAAATTTAATGGACCTACAAAATGCAGAAAAAGGTAAATGATTGATGTGAGAGTAACAAAGTACAACTAAAGAGGTCTTATGCTCATAAGCACTTGTACTAAAAACGTCTGTATTAAAATTCTAGTTCATTTATCATTCATAAGCACTTTTAACTAGCGATTTTGGTTATCTTATAACGGTTTTGAGCCTTTCCTAGAGCACTTTCAAACAAAGCAAATAAACCTTTAAGGAAGAGGACTAGCTAGTTGTTAACTTATTAATTATTGTTAATAATTTATATGGAAAGTTAATCATTTATATGGATAGTTAATAATTTATATGGATCATTCTCTTAAATATGGCCTAATGAGCAATAATGTTGATTGGCTGTGTTAATTAACAGTTTACGTACCTATTTCATACAAAAGGGCAGTGAGGGAAGAGCAACCAGGACCACCAGTTAGCCAAAGCATTAGAGGAGCCTCTTCAGGTTTCCTTTCTGTCTTGACAAAGTAGTAAAATAGCTGCACCTCCTCTTCTTCCCCCACTCCCACGTACCTAACAATCGACATAAACGTAAAGTTATACGCGCGAACGCGCTTACTTGAATTAGGAGATACTAAACACACAATAAATCGTATACCAACCACAATTTAAAACTTGTTTATTGTCTGTTCAGCGTCCTTCTAACTTTGCAATTTATGAAAACTTTGTAACCAGTTGTATAATCACTCAACACAGTGAGATTTGTACCCGGTTTCGAGTTCGAAAGGAAGAGGTCCCTGGAATCCAGGAAGAAATTTAACCAACTGTGAGTTAGAGACTGGAAGCATCTGTGAGCAAACATTTGAAAGAGGTAGGAGTAGAAGCAGAAGTAGAACCAGCTGCAGACCACGGCAAGGAGAAGAAAGTCCTGCCATGCGACGTGACATCATTAACTGGTACTAATCCTAGTTCTGTGTGTGTGTGTGTGTGTGTGTGTATATACTCTCTCTGTGTGTGCATATATATACACTATATATATGAAGTGTCGTGCTTTGAACGTGCGGTGTTACGGTGGCTCGGAGAATACAGCGGCCTAGAGCGCATGAGTTTGGGATAAGACGACGACAAGTGAGAAATGGAAGGCCCGTGGCTTTTGGTAGTAATTGAAGCCACAACAAATTAGTTAATTGATCACAAACAAGAAAAATTAACTCTTGTATTTTAGGAAGTATGCAGGCATAAAACTTGTAAATTATATATCCTGAAAGTCGGTGAGAAAAATAGAGTAGATTCTTCGACACGTGAAATCGCATTCCCTCCACTTGTTTCCTACTCCCCCTCTCCCTCCTCGCCTCATTTGCCAAACCCTCCTCGACCGCATCTTCAACTCCACCTACGCTCCTACCCCTCCACCAACTTCCTCCCTCCCCGCGTGGCCCCTCTCCTCCGCCGCTATTCACACTTGAATTTCTCTCTCTACAAAACAAACGACAATTTGGAATTGAGGACTTCTTGATCAATCGCAGAAGCAGAAATTCGGAAACAAAAGGAAACATGGCCGCTATATTTTGTTATAAATATTTACGTATCTTTTACTTTTCGCACTCCTCTCAATTTTCAGTCGTCGAATTGGGTGAATTAGAAAATATCAAATGACATAAATTAACAAGAGTGCAAAAAATAAAAAGTACTATATAGATAGCAACATCCTTCTATTATTTATAAGACATTATAGGTAAGCGTCTCCAGTTTTATTAGTTAACTCAAGTTTGAACTATATTTTTCTCAACAAAAAATATAAGTTTGAACCATGTTTTGACAAAAATACTTCAAATTGAAGAACGGACCAAATTGGGGTTTAAGCGAGTTCGTTGTATCTAAGTTCAAATCCGGTTCTCCCGTGTATCATAGTAGTTATACATTGATGTAGTTTATATAACCCGTACCTTCATCGACTGTCTCTCTCACTACTCTACGCATACACAAATCATGAATCATGAATCATGATCAGACATTTTTACAAGAATCAACCACTTCATTTTCAGGCGAGGAAGAAACCGGTGTATCAGCAACCATTTACAGCGCCACAGCCTCATCTTTTCTCGTCCTCGACTTTCAATTTCTGCCGTTACAGTAAAGAATCTCGGTTAAGATGGACCTTGATGGCCAATTTCAGTTACAATATTGTCACTGAAATTACTCAGAGCTGATGAAACATAAAAAACAATATTCACCTTTGTAGCTCGTCCAAAGATGTTTGTGTAGAGCTTAGCATCCCTCTTGTCGCTTTCAACTTGAAGTCGTTTCAAGTTCTTCTCAATCAGCTTGACCTCCCTGGAAAATTGAAAAAGAATACTAATCGTATAATGCTCCACGGAGTACGTGTCGCTTTAAACAAATGTACATCGGGAATACGGGATTGCAAAGATCAGTTTTTCAGTTACCTGTTATGAGGATCAACCTCAAGAGCTTTCTTGATGTCTAATTCAGCCAAGACCAAATCTGCAATTTCCATATACGCTTGTGCCCGTCTGTACAAGGCTTTTACATTGTGGAACTCGATATCTAGTACCTGTACAAGATCGAATTCAGAAAATATGATGAGATTTGCCTCAACGTTATCTCTGAACATTGAGAGACGTGTAGAACGTTATTCTTGCTAGAAGAAGCTGAGACTTTGTCATCATGTTTTTCTTTCTGTGTACAGCTTACCTTTGAACATAGCTTGATCGCTTCCTGAAAGTCATTTAGTTTTAGGCTACATGCTGCACCGTTCAACCAACATAACATTCGCAGTGTTCTAGCTAGCTTCGACTCATCATCCCCAAAGTTTCCATCTTCACTAACATAATCAGCAGCCTGAGAGGAGGAAAGCAGCAAATAAATATGAATTTAGTTTAAATTGAACCAAACTATGGTTAGTTTGGGAATAAAAATTCGCATTCCGTTACCTTATCATATTTTTTCCCTGCTTGTTGAAGCTTTCCCTTTTTAAAGAGAAGGTTGCCTTCCTCTTTCTTCTTTCCTGCTGCCTCAAGTCTCTCTTGATTACTCATTTCCCATGGTGCTTTTTCCTTTTCATTAAAGAAAATTAGAGAGTAATAATTGAGAAAGCAATGGTTGCGAGAGAAATTAAGAAAATATGTGCCTTCTAGCTTATGCTGTATATATGATGAGTAAGGACACCAAATTACCAAAGTATGTCTGTAGGAAGTTTAGGAAATATGAATATCTTAGAAAATTATCATTGCAAATTCCACAAGTTCATCAAAATGGTCATTACCCTGATAAAATCTAACATTTCAACTTCAAAGAAGACATTCGAACATGGTGGTACAACAGCCAGGTCCCGCCTTACTTCAACGCTTCCAAATCCAAAATCAGGATGTATAGTCAGTATTGCCAGCTCTCCCTTTTTCATTGTTGCAACTGCTCGGTCTAAACCAGCAATCACTTGTTCTACAGATAGTAAGATGCAGATATTAGCCACAACTACTTTTGAGCTTTCTTCTTGTGATTATCAGGCAAAAAGATGCAAATAACAGAAAAAAGAGATGCAATGGAGTAACTGACCTTCATCTATGATAAACTCCAAAGGCTGCTCTCCATCTACTCCCTTTTTGTCAAAGACAGTGCCGTCTTCAAGCCTAGCTATATAGCTAACTGCAACAGTTGGACATTGTATAGCAGTTTTAAGTTAACTGTGATTGTCATAGGTTAATTATATGTTTCAAATGCAAGGAATTACAAGCCTAGCTATACACTTATGTCATGATTCTAGTAATATTGCTATAAAAGTGGGCATCTCAATAAACTTACCAGTAACACTTGCACCTTCATTAGCAGTCCATGCGCCTTCCCCTTCTTTCAAGATCTTCTTTAGTACCTTGGCATCACCTGTAACGTCAATAACAGGCTTGAAAGACACCAACTCTGTGTCAATATTGAGCACAGAACTTGGAGGGATAGAATTAAACCCCTCGTTCGCATCCCTCCCCTCCTCTCGAAAGGCATCTACAATTATTTAAAATATTTCATGGTTAAAAGGTTCAATTTTTTCTTCTCTAAAATAGCAGTGTGATAACAAGAATACAAAGACATACACCGAGGCTGAACAATTAATTTGGCCTTCTCTCCCCTTTTCATTGTCTTGATCGCTTTTGGCAATGCTGGACAAAAATGACCTGAAACACACGCAGATAACAGAGTTATTCAATTATCACAATTCGGCACATCTCAAACATAGTTGCTTTCCACATTGAAACCACACAAAAATTACCATCTTTCACATAGAATTCAATTCCTTCTTCTGGCGTTTCTGCAACAACAGTGCCATCAGCCAACGCCGCACGATACTTGACTGCATTAGCAACAAAAGTTCCAATAAAAACATTAAAATTGAGGTTTACAGTAATTACATGCTTACATGATGAGGAATCAGAGTACCAATAACTTCATCCAGATCACCAGGCAGCTCGTTCCTCTCTCCTTTCTCCACAATCTTCTTAACAATCCCACCATCTCTGCTCAAATCCACCACCCTAATCCATGAAACGAGCTCAACTTCATATCGAACAGCAGCATTGTCATAGCCCAACTCAGCAGGTAATGTGAATAATGCAATCTCTCCCTTTTTCATAGTCACGACTGCATAATCCAAACCCTTCACCACTCGGCCCTCACCGAGCTTAATAGTGAGAGGATCGTCTCCATCTCTAGTGGACTCGATCTTCGTCCCATCAAGCAAAGTCCCAACATAGTGCACTAAATCCAAATTTCCACAATCAGTTTTCTCTAAAATATTATTAATTGAGATAAGAAATGTCTAAGGGCGTCTTGAATGGTCAAAGCAATTTTAGATGATCAAAAGCACGTCTAACAATGTTTAGAGCCTGTTTGGCACTGCTTCTTGAATGGTCAAAGGTGCTTTTTGGTAACAAATTGTGCTTCTGACTAGCCAGAAAAAACTTAAGAAGCGCCTCCAACTGGTTCTTCAGGATTCAGGAAGCACTTGAATTTTTCACGAAAATTTCAACATGCTTCCTACAAAAGGATTACCAAACAAGCCCTCAGCAGAAAATGCAATGCTTCTCGATTGTACAAGCAGCAGGTATGGGTTTTATCAAATTCCAACATGCTTTTATCACAAGTGCTTTTAGCAAAAGGGTTTTCTGGAGAAACACTTACCAGTGGCTTCGTCGCCGAACTCAGGGGCTTCGTAGCCATGGCCGCGCTTGAGGAGCTTCTTCTTGATGCCGGAGCTACCGAGCTCTCTCTCTTCGCCGACTTCGAGAGGCGGTGCCGATTCGATCACCTCGCCGGGTTCCTCGTCGAGGTCGTTCTCGATGTCCGACAGGTTTGTGCCTTTCTCAACCTCCATGGTAAAATCTGGACTCCGAACGACGGTAGCAAGGGAAACTGTGAGTTAGAGTAGTGTGGCTCGGCGGTGGGGCGGTTATGTGGCGGTACGGGAACGATGATTTCGTGGCAAATGGAAGGGATAAATGTAAGGGCGTTTTAGTAAATTGAGGCAAGGGTGATTTTGGACCCAAGGACAAATCTGACTAAAAATCAAGGTTTTAAAAAACACTAGGCGCTAGTCGGGCGGCGAGCTGTAGCATAGATCCTAGGTGGCCTAGGCGGATTTAGGTAATTTTCTTGTATATCTTGTAAATAAGTGCATATTAACACTTACAAAAAATTATATTTGTATAAAATCCATGGATAAGATAATAAAAAAATGATAAAATGCCAAAAGAGTATCCAACAAGTCCAAAATTTAAAAACACATTAAGCATATATGTCATATAACCATAGTGAGGAGTATTGTATGATGATAAATGTACAACAAGTTCACAATTTTAAACCACTTAAACTTAGATAGGATTTTTTATTTTATTTTTTAATTTCATTAAAAAAAATAATAACCGTCTAGCCTCACCTAGCCCCGCCTACCACCGCCTAGCCGCCTACCCCGCCTAGGCAGCCACCTAGAGCCGATCCGATTTTTCCAACCGATTTGCAAGAAAACATATCAGCTCACCACTGCCTAGGCCGTTTTTTAGAACAGTGCTAAAAATCGACACGAATACGAAATAACAAGAATTAGGTTGTTAGCGATGGTACTTGTCATTATGGACGTGAACATGTCTCGGTTACGTGAAATAACTCTTTATAACTTCTAACTTTGTTTGAGAACTATTTTTAATTTTTTTAAAAATAATAAAAAGAACACTGAAACAGATTCGTATGATAAGTACTCTATCTTTTATTTTCAGCTTTTAACTTTCATATTTTCCCAAACGAAATGAAAAATTAAAATTGAAAATTATATGACTACGCATATCAAGAGATTTGATAAAATTACAATAATATAGAGATTATTCATTTAAATTCACGTTAAATCGACAAGTTTAACTCTTTTTTCAAATGACAAGTTTAACTCTTTTAGTTGATGTGGACATGTACTTTATTTTATTTGTGACAAGTAATCCAATTAATCATATGTTAAGTTCAGATTAACCTAATTAACAACCATAAATTAACCGTAATCGTATTTGTGTGGAATTCGAGAAGAGATAAAGCCGACCAGCAAACCGAATTGCCACCTCAAAAGCTATGAGCCCAAAACTGGAGCTAAGTCCAAAAAAACTGCGATGTAATGCTCATAACAATATATTCTGGTGGGCCAAAAGCCCACAGATATTTTGTGAATCTACGTGACGATTTAAATGAAGTGGACATCACAAGAAAGCTCCAGAGCATTAAATAAAATTTCGGTTTTATCAAAAGCTTTAAATGATATGCATGACTTTGTGAAAGTATCAATTGTCATTGGCTTCAATTTCTTCGTCGTGATACGGGGAACGCGAAAGTTCGGAACTATTATCAAATACATGAGTAAAAACATAATACTATATTTATTAAGATATTAAACTATATGCGTGTATTTGATAATTTGAAATTTGGATATAATAATTGTATGTCTATATTATCATGTATTTGGTGTAACTGTTGCTCTGTTACATTATTGTTAAAATGTAAATTTTTCAATCACGTATATTATAATAATCCTCCATAATAACTAACTGTATATCTTGATTGAATTTTACGGTACAGAAAATTACTTACATCATCTCTTTCAAATTTTAAAGTACTAAAAATGTAAGTAATTTTGTTACTTACCTACGATAAAAAATAAAAATAAAAATAAAAATAAAACAATATAGTGTTCGTGCTGCATGTAATAGAAAGTCAACTTTTAAATTGGTCTTCTTTTTTTTTTAATTACATTGTATGAATTTGAAATTGGACGTAAATCTGAAAGGACAAAATGTAATACTACTTATTTTTTTTCCCTTGCAACCAGAACAAATAAGACACCTAATCAAGCAATAACCCTAGTTTTCCTTTTCTCATAATTTTGCTTGTATTTGCAGCAAAGCATATTTAACAATCCTCAAAAAGGTCTTACGTATATATCCTTACTTCTATTGAAAGAGAAATTCGCGAGTTCAAATCTCATATGAACGAAAAGGAAAGGAAAATGCATATATACAAAACAAAACCGCTTCAATGATGACAGCGCTTCTAAATTGAATCAAAACCACAAAAGAATTGTCGGTCCTCTTGTAATTTGTTGGCTTCACTGTACAACTAAATATCAGCAGGTCTTGAATTCGACTGACGCCTAATTGGATGCGCTCGATCAACAATCAAAACGCAAAAGCACTTTTCTTTCTAACAGCATAGCTTCTGCTTCTAGGGTGCAATTCACCCTTGACATCAGCAGCACCTTCATCAAAATCCTCAGGCGCATCCTCATCAATCCTCCCCATGGCCACGGTGCACTTTGGCAAAACTGCCCGATTATACGATCCGATTTTCGATCCCATATCTGATCGCATAGTCGTGGTTGTAGCCGATCGCTTCATGTGCTCTTGCATGATCATGTTCACGTCCATCCTTTCCTCGTAGTTCCTTGCTGACGCAGCCCTAATAAGCTCTGAATAATCGTCATCTTCCCTTGACCTAGAAGAAGTTGTCTTAACGCTGTAGCTCTTGGGCAGGCCTCGACCGCAAGTACCACTAAATCCTCCAGGGGTACCGCCGTAGGTCAATCTGCCGCCCACGTCCGTGATGCTACCGACGTAACAGTTCTTGGCCTTGCCCAGAGCTCTGATGGGCACCGTGATGATTTTCATGAACATGTTCTGGTTATTCACCTTTGTCTTCCTCATGCTGTGCACAGATTACGTGACACCAAAACTACTGTAGGTTATACGTTGGAGGACCCGAAATTTTCCACTGCGAAAATCGGGTTTATGAGGTTTATGGAGAAAAATATGAGAAAACGGAGGAGGGGGAGGAGGAGAAGGAGGGTGTGATGTGAGGAAATATGGATTTTATATAGAATGGTTTTGTAGAGGGGTGAGCTAGAAATAACGTCGTTCAAACATGAGCAGCATATGAACAAGTAGAAGGTGGTGGGTTTCGACTTTTCAAAACCCACGAGATTGGGGAATTAAATAAAATTCAAAATAAAGAAATTTATAGATAAGAACAAAGAGCTGGTGGGGGTGAGTTCAATTTGTTGACAAAAGATAAAGTAGGCCAAAAAATTGAAAAAGAAGGTTCAAGTTTATTACTTTTTCCACATTTGATTTCTTAATTATTTATTTTTAATCTTACGTTTGTGCTTGGTGAATATATAATTTTTAAACATTCTTTTTCCCTCTATGAACAAGTTTTATTTATTTAATTAATTAAATAAAAATAAATAAAATCAGGAGATTGTAGCTCAGTGGTCAAGTTCAAAACCAACCACACCCTCATTTCTTGCAAAATAAGTTTTATTATTCTTTCATGGCAATTCTGTGTGTAAATGATAAAAAAACTTAATAAAAAACTAATTCAGTCAAATTCAATTCTAGTAGTGTTCTCAGCAGCAATGCCGTGCAAATATTTGACTCTGTCACAGTATGGACTGGTTCTCTCTTACATTACGTGATTATACGACTTACACCCTAAAAAGTAAAAACTCACCTTTTATTATACTGGATAATATCTATCCATGAAATATTCAACATAAAGGCAATACATAGCCCGGCCAGCCAACATATTTTTCAATTTGTGGGCACTTATGGTCTATATTTTATCATTATCATATTATACACATGAATTAGCACATCACGTAATTATATCCGAATTGACTATAATACTTAGAAGTACTAATTGTAGCCAAGTCTATAACCTACAGTATAGGATTAATACATATAAGTATTATAGTCCGTTCGGATATTTGAAAAAAAAAATGAAGGAAACAAACCCCCATCCCCCATAAAGATGTTAATGACCTTTTTAATGAATTTATTTTACATCAAAATTTGAAAATTAAGGTTTTTTTTTTAAATAAGAATTAAATATCCAAAATAAGTAAATAAATATAAAAAGGCCAATTTACTGGCGCCCATTGTTTGTCGGTACTCGTTCATGTATTGTGTGTTTCTGAAAAAACAGCTTACATTATTGCAAGCGGCAGTCACATTTGTAATTAGCATGCGCACCAAAGTTTGACTTTGAAAAGATCATGCGATCAGTGGCTCTTGGGCGGTCCAAGAGTTTTTTTAGATAGAAACGGAGCGCAAAGCACGTAAAAAAAGTTTCAGTTTATTCACTTAGGTACTTTGTCAAACATTTGATAAGCGATATCGAGAAAATTTATCGAGCATTGTTTACACAACATGTCGAGTGTAGTCCTAGCAAGTATTACATCAAACACTTGTTAGGTACAAAAGGACCCATACAAAACATTCAGAGGATCCTCGAAAGACCTTAACATGTATATTTTCTAAACTCGGGATGGTCTTAGGACCACCTAGGTCCCAGTGTACATCCGCCTTTGCATGCGACAAGTCTTGTTTGTATGTTATAACGTGGCAAGTTTCCTAAATACTTGAGAAAAATTATTAGGTAATTAGAAGAATTCAAGGCCCAAAATTTCACGATTCGTACCAAATATCGGCAGGAAAGCACAATATTACTGGCTCAAAATAAGATTTAGGTATAACTCCACTCAAAAGTAAAAAATCTGCCTAAACATAAACTTCAACTGTAAGCACACTGTTTTTTTGTTCACTGTATAAGCACATTGTATTGATACGCCACAACGCGCCACATGTTGTTAACTTTCATGTATTATAATAAAAATTAATAACTTGAGTGATATGTTATGAGTTTAATGCATGTATAATATTAACAAGCAGATACCCATGTTATATTATTAATAAGTGACACTATTTGGTAGTATGACCCTCATACTGAAAAGTTTACTTCTAGGGTGATCGACGAAAATTTCTTTATAATGAGTTATTCAATCTTATTTGAAAATCATAGCTCAGTCTCAATATGAAAAAAAATCAAAAATCAAAAATCAAAGCAATGAAATTAACAAAGAAAACCTTATGCATACTTGTTAAATTATGATTTGTGTGCAAGTAAGCATTGCTAACGCATAGATTGGTAAGGTTAACATTAGTGGTTTGTAGGGGGCTTTAGGATGTGAATACCAAGGGGTTTTGGGTTTAGTAGTAATGTATTTTTATTTTTATTTTTTGTCAAATGGTAGATTTGTTAGATTAGATATTAGATTAAGGAGCTAACGGGGTTCGAACTCACGCCGCAGTACAAAGATAACATTTCTCTCCACCACTATAGTAAAAGGCTATTGTGGTAGAAATTAGTAGTAATGTTATCACAGAGATAAATAATGATACACCCATAATCGGCGACGTTCATTGAAGTATTGTTGAATACTTGCATAGAGTTACAGATGTTATATGAAAGAGAAAAGGAGGCCTGGTTGAGGAGGTGGGGTGCAGGTCTCGCTACTCCAAAGCCTCTGGTGGATCGTTTAAGGATAGAGAACAATACTACTAAGTTTAGGGTTGTCTGGTGAACTCTCCTTTCTAGGTTTTCCTTCTTTTTTTTGGATGAATCCAGGGTATCCCCCACACATAGGTAAGGATTAAGGTCTAAAATATTGATGATATCGGAAATATCGGTAATTCAAAAACACATAAATTTCGATGGAAATATCGGGATATTATTGATATTGATAAAAATTGAATAAAAACCACGGAAATTGTAAGAGAAACTTGGAAAATTTTATTGAAACTTTGCATGATGTTTATTTAGTCAATTATCTATTAGTTTATCACAAAAAATTGGAAGGAAATGCATTGCATGATGGATTTAACTGATTTAAGTTGATTATATAGCGAGCTGGCAAACATTGTGAGTGTAGAAAATATGTAGTAATTAATGAAAGAAGTTTAAACACACCATAATCATTTATATATAATGAATTAGTACAATATTTTACACTTTATACATTGCATGGTAAGATACATGAGTGACTTAGGTGCCCCAATAATTGCATGGTAAGATACATTGCATACTAGAAAAAAATCTCTCCACCAAAGCTGTTATGAGCAATAATATCAAAGCCAATGTAAGAAGTTTAAATTGGCTAGGATTAGATCCTAAAAAATGTTAGGCGCTAGTCAAACAGCGGATTGGGAACTAGCAGCTAGGTGTCTAGGCGAGATCTAGGTAGGAGCCTAGATGGATTTAAATTATCATAAAATAAGCATTAAACAATATTTACATTGTTTTTAAAAAGTAATACGATATTTATAAATAATGTGAGAGTTTAAGATAAATACGGTGTAATCTTAAAAGAGAAAATAAAAATACATACAAGAATAAAAAAAAAGGAGAGAAATGAGTTAATAAACCACAAAAAAGATGGGGTCATAAGAGGAAAAAAAAGGAGGAAATTGGTAAACAAACATGTGGGGTAGAAAGATAAAGACCAGAAGAGAAGTGGTGGTTAGCACAATATTTTAAGAGAGAAAAAAAATAAACAAATGGTCAGCAGGATAATACTGGGATAAGGTGTTAGTACCTAATTTTTACTGACTTAGGTGGCCAAATAATTGTCCAACACCTATTATAAAACCCCACCCTCAAATAATTTGTAATTTCAGATATTTGTCCCTCAAAGTTAACGAATTTTACAATTTGGTCATTTGAACACTTACCCTATCCGGATGGGATTTCCTAACTCTTATCCTCCTATCACGACTTGCCACGTGGCAAGTCCCCATCTCTTTTCCTCTTCTCCTTTCCCGAGCCTCCCCCTCTCAGCTCACTTTTATCTCTCTCAAAGATCCCACTCACCTCTCATTCTCCATTTGAACCCAGACCCATGTCGAGGCACCGTCGCCACCCCGACGTCGACAACATCACCACCATCACCTCGTCAACTCTCTCCCTCTTTTCCTCGTCTCGTCAACTCTCTCAACTCTCTCCCTCTCTTCCTCGTCTATAGCACGTCCTACGTGTCATCAGTGCACCCGCAGCAGCAGCAGCAAACCCTGGTGGGAAACAACGGCAAGAAGTTTAGGAAGGGGAAGTCGGCGAATGGGTCGGTGACAAAGAGCTGGAGCTTGAGCGATCCAGAGCTGCAGAGGAAGAAGCGATATTATCGATAATATTGTGATATTTTGACGATATTTAAGTAAATAAGTGTGAAAATATCGTCATCTAAAAAAACGATATTATCGGCGATATTTCGCCGATAATATCGATATTTTGGTTATTGGTAAGGATTAATCCCTCAAGCCGGGTCGGACCCTACTTGGGGGTTAAGCTCTCCCAATGTTGGCTTCTTCATTCGCATGGCTCGAACTCGAAACCTTGCTTAACCAGGTTTTCCTTCTTCTCTTATATAGAAGTCGGCAAGTGTGTTGACGATTGCCCTTCGATTAGGTCATGATGTCATCCTCTGCTTTCACGTAAGATTTGGAGGAATGAGGATTCTCTCCAGATACTCAACTTTTTGTGAGGATTCTAAGGATCATCAAATCCTATTTGTTTATCGTACATCGTACAATCAATTTTCATCAGATACTATTCACATTTAATTTTAAGTAAAAAAATTTAAAATGATTTATGACCGTACGATTTGAGGATCCCAGGATCCTCATTCGATTTGGAGCCCTTCATCTGTCTATTGCTCTCTTCACTTTACTTCGTGACACCTGGATAGTAGTCAGTGGCGGTTTGAAGGCAGTGACTGGGTTCGGTCTCGGTTTGCTTCTGCTCGGTAGCACATGCTAAATGCGATGCCAAGTCTGAGTTTTCCCTCCAAAGCCTGTCATGGGCGTAGGTTTGGGCTTCTTTCTTTTTTTTTTGGCAAACGGCGTAGGTTTGGGCTTTTCATCTGTCTTGGGTCCGTTTGTTGGACGTGAGTTTTTGTACATTTTTACAATGAGTCACTGCAAAAGGACTGTGTTGACAAGCGCGACTCCTAATTAATGAATTTAGTTCGACTATAGTTTTTGAATTCTATATGCAAATGATGTTTCAAATTAGTTTAAACTCGGAAAAAGGGATACGAACTAATTTGAACCAGTATGCCTAATTTTAATAATAAAATGAAAGAAAAAGAAAAATCATCTAAAATTTCAGTGCAAGAAAAATTGAACTTAAGATCTTTAATCTGACTTTGTGTAATGAGAAGTGATTTTCACACTTTTTTTTTAGTTTTTTGCACACCCCTCTTTGTTATTAGCCATTGAATTGAAAAATCAAATAAAACTAATAGCTAAAATTCAACGTAAGTGTAAATGGTGATGTATCATGCCCACTATAAATATCTTTATCTATGCTCCCCCAAACAAGAAGAATATGCATGCATTACGTTATCTCATTCTCAACCACAAACTTCTAGCAGAGCAAGATACTATGCACATTATCTATAACCCAAGGTCCCGAACAAGATGACAGCCAAATCCAAAACATCAGACCAGAGAACCAAATCATGAAGCCACCACGAGGATTGAAACTGTTGCTGGTGTTCTCATCAATGGTTTTGATGCTGTACAAGTGTCAGGCAGGAACTACCAACCTCCACCCTCTGATCTTAATACCTGGGAATGGCGGGAACCAGCTGGAAGCTCGGTTAACCAACGACTACAAGCCCTCCGGTCTGTTATGCAACCGTTGGTACCCGTTTCAGAAGAAGAAGGACGGCTGGTTCAGGCTGTGGTTCGACCCGACCGTCCTCATTGCTCCGTTCACCAGCTGTTTTGCTCAGCGAATGACGCTTTATTACGACGCAGTTTCCGATGATTACCACAATGCCCCTGGGGTCCAGACTAGGGTCCCTCACTTTGGTTCCACCGAGTCACTTCTCTACCTTGATCCCCGTCTCAAGTAAGCTATAACTTCGTGTTGTTTCATAACTGGGTGCCCTTCTGCATTTTTTTTTTACAGCAAATGGTTTTAAGAACTGATGAATTTATACTTGTTTGAAGGTTTAGAGTCTAAAGAATGATTGATTGGTTACTTAGATGGACGGTCTGACAATATAACATATTAGATATAAGATACTATATTTTAGGAAAATTGCAAGATGATACCACTTAGGTTGTTACGGTTGTGCACAAATAACACTAGAAAGTTTATTTGTCATAATTTACCGTTCGGACACTTTAAATGTGAACGTACTTTATCTATAAAGAAATCTCACTGAAACACATTATATGTCGTGTAAATGGAAATTTTTGTCATTCCATGACTCATAAACGATTTGAAAATAAGAATAGTGCTTACTAAAGCTCGTGGGAACAACAGAAACAAAATAACTTCAACACAACAATTTTGTTGTTCCGATTAGCTTTAATCAACACAGTTATTCACCTAAACATTTAAAATCATGGAGTGGCGAAAATTTAACTAAAAATTACTCATGTATGCGCTATGCGGTACATTCACACTAAAAATAGTCTTTAAGTGGTAAATTTGGCAGAACATAATTCTATGGGAGGTGTATACACACCCTTAAGAATCTAGATGGTATTTATGCAAATTAAAATTAGTTGTGTTTGCACTAATAGTGGCTAGCTACATTTTTATATATATAGGCACATCACAGGATACATGGCACCACTAGTGGAATCATTGGAGAAGATTGGATATGTCAATGATGAAACCCTGTTCGGAGCTCCATACGATTTTCGATATGGTTTGGCACCAGAAGGCCACCCATGCCACGTCGGCTCCAAGTTTTTACAAGACCTAACACATTTGGTAGAAAATGCAAGCACTTCCAACGGAGGAAAGCCAGTCATACTTGTGTCACACAGCTTAGGTGGCCTCTTTGCTCTCCAACTCCTCAACCGAAACCCGCCGTCTTGGCGGCGAAAATTCATCAAACACTTGGTTGCACTCTGCGCGCCGTGGGGTGGCACTGTGGATGAAATGCTCACGTTTGCTTCAGGAAACACTCTAGGAGTCCCGTTGGTGGATCCGTTGCTGGTAAGGGGGGAGCAAAGGAGCTCAGAGAGCAACCTTTGGCTGATGCCGAATCCTGAAATATTCGGTCGGAAAAACCTGCTTGTGATCACCCCAAATGCAACATATTCGGCCTCCGATGTTCCAAGATTTCTTGACGACATTGGATTTGGAGAAGGTGTTCATCCTTATAAAACTAGGGTTTTGGGTTTAATGGAGGAGCTGGTAGCTCCTGGGGTGCCTATTACTTGTGTTGTTGGAAGTGGTGTGAAGACAGCAGAGACTTTGTTCTATGGAAGCAACAGTTTCGATGAGCAGCCTGAGATTGTTTACGGGGATGGAGATGGGACTGTGAACATGGTGAGCCTGTTGGCACATGAATCTCTGTGGTCCGATACGAAAAATCAAACTCTGAAAACGATCAGAGTTCCGGGAGTGTCTCATACAGCAATGCTCAAAGATGAAGATGCACTTGATGAAATAGTTAGGGAAATTTCTGGTATTAATTCCCAGTTAAGTTTTGTTGAGAATGTAAGCGTTCAATGAATGAATGGTTATGTGGGGATACTAGCTATTCTTCTATTTCGGACGTCACCGCTCCATCGCCTTCAACTGGCCACGAACATGGAATATTGAAATTGATGGAGTTGGACGACCTGGAGCAATTATTCACAAGGCAAGAGATTGCTGCAATCATTCAGGCAATAACATTTTTACTGTAAAAACTGAATTTATAACTATTTTACTCAATTCTGTTGACATGAGATAAAAGTATGAATTATTTGCCTATAAAACTAAATTCAATGAATACTGACAGAAGAAACAACTAAATTCAAAGGCTTACAAGTTACAATTGAAGAGCACTCTGCATTACTATTATCACAAATCTGGCAACGAAAGTGCACTACTGTCTTTTAGTGTCTTGCGCGCACGCCAAGATACATCAGAAGCTGTCTTTGATGTTCCCATCTGTAAATTTGAGGAAAGAAAGAAGGTCTTTAGTAGATTAAGCAAGTCCTGATATCGGATTACAAACTAGAACAAAACAATAGTGTCGTTCGCAGAATCGCAATTCATTTGCTTAATTATGTCCAAGAAAACAATCTGGAAAAAGAAAAGTAGCCTTCTTGTTACAAAAGGAAATTGCAGTTTTTCTAGATTCTAGAGATGCTTGCATAAGCCAGAGGAAATCTCACCTTGGTCTCCATAAGCCAGAAATCTCGCCACAGGCTTGAATCTTGGTCGTAAGTCTGTAGTGCAGAAAAATACAACTTCCGGGCATTTTCAAGACCAGTTTTATCACCATTTGATGCAAGGTTTGTTTCCAATTCAATGCAGGTCCTATATAGAACTAGCCCAGGGCGTGGTAAGCCGGTAAAGCTGAAATTCAACTGATACAAGCTTAGACACTTCTTTGTAAGAAAACTGCATAATCTAAGATGAAATATAATAATGGAAGAAAGGGCCTACCGCTTATACATCTCTCTAGCATGTGCAATTCCATCTTTTTGAAGAACAAAATTAACAATAACAGAAGAGAGGGAAAATCCTTCATCACTGCCACGATATTCAATTAACGATGTAACAGCAACCTCAACCAACATGTCAAAATAATGTTTTTGACTGGCAAAGAATTTAAGGGCCTGCATTATGTGGTAACGTTAAAACTGTTCTCACCAAGATAATTGGTAATTACTCACAGTTGGTAATTACAATCATAGTTGGAGTTCATCAAATTGAAATGTATAGATAACATACCATTACCCACAAGCTCTCAGCTTCTGAAATGGACAGTCTTGTCAAACCATCTTTTACAAGTTCAAAGATCGATAGCAGCGTATCTTTGCTCGGAGAAATAAGATCCCTTGTGAAGTGCTTCATTTCAATCGAGGCCCATAATACCCGTACCTTTGCTGAATTCGGAAATTTTCCGCAACAAAGATTTTGTGCCAGTTTCCGAGCTTCATCCACTCTTCCAAGTTGCAAATAAATTGAGATATGCTCACAGGCAAGTTCCTCATTAGTGAACCCGATTGTATCAGCCTTTTGGTAAAGGCCCAAAAGATGTGATATATAACTAGCAGATTGATTGTCTAGAGAAGGCTTGTTGTCTCCTATTAGAAGAGCTACAGTACCCATCAGAAACTTTGCATAGTGCTTGAACATTATGGCCGAAGGCAAAACTTTTATGGCATCCTCGTAGACCTACCCACAGCATGACATCCATTTTATTTGTCAAACAATTATAGATAGGGACATAAGATATATACAAACGGAATCTAATTCAGTTTCAAAACAAAGCATAGGTGTTGACCAATTATTCAATAGAAGACTAAATAAACAATTCTAGTACTACAGGATTTAGTCGGTGATGCATGCATTTAATACCTGAATGGCTTTTCCAATATGAGAAAATGTGATTTCTTCACTCATCTCCTCCTGTGTACTTGCAGGACTGTATTCGAATTTAGCAAGCCAATCCCAATACTCTGGTTCTGTTGAGAAGTCTCTCTTCATGTCACTTAGTACTTCCTCACGCATTTCCCCAGACTTAGCCAAGTTGATAGGTTCCAAGATCTCCAAAAACCGCTTTCTCAGGGTAAAGCTAGAGGGAAGAGATTTAACTGCTTCACTGTATATGGTTTTTATCACGCCAAAACCTACCTCTTCTAACTTATCAACTTTCTTCGTTGACTTGCTTTCTTCGATATCTGACCCTTCATTATTATCATCATTTTCTCTTTCTTCATTGAGAGGCATGTATAAATCTTTGTTTTCACTTTTCCATTGTTGCTCATCAGCACTAATCTTATCACGAACCAGACTGCCCTCATCCTCTCCAAGAGCAACCTTCCGAGCCTTTAGTTTATTAAGGAATGTGAGTTCCATCCGAAGATACTCTATCCAAAGATCTTCTGAATTTTTGCAAAATCTCAACCCCTGTAGCATTGTATTACGGGCAGCTTCGACATTTGAGTAGTTGTCAAATTCCCAAGCAGCTTTATATATCCAAACAGATGGCTGCTTGGAATGAAACCCGATTACCTTATTCAAGACCTACAGAACAATCCCAAATCCGAAATAAAAATAAATCTACCGAAACAAGTTTAAATGCAGTAATCAACACTTAACTTTTAAGTTAAATTCACTCGGTAACAATTACCTCCTTGATCCTACCATTTCGTCGCTCTTTACAAAAGTCTAGGTAGCGAAACCAGAGTTCAAGATCGCCAGTGAACCTGGTGACGGCAAGCCTATAAATATCAAGAATCCTCCTGACACCAGCAAAGTCCGAAACCGACTTCCTCTTCCTCTTTTTCTTCATCTTCGTCTCCTCATTATCTTCCCGCTCAGGCAACTTTGCCTTTTTCCTCAAGCACCTTAGCTTGTCGACCTTAGTCTCGTAGTCAATGTAGGCAAGGTAGTCCTCCTTGAGTGGGCTCGGCCGCTTGAGCCGGAATTCAAAATTGCGACGCTGCTTGACAATCTCAGCAAGCTCACGTCTCGTGAATAGTTCCTCCTTCTCCAGGTCGTCCAACTCCGGGAGCATACGCTCCATCCGGTACTGGACCACATCCGCCATTTTTGCTTACGGCTAACAGAGTCGACTGCCGGACCAACTGGGAATATAAATTCATGTCAATGACAAATAACAATACCTCTTATCTACTTTCTCAACATGAGAGCTGGTAACAAACAAAGTGGCAGCTTCGTAAAATTGTTGAGCTACATGTCGGTTTACTACAATAAGCATTCTACCCAGAACCCCCAAATTCAAAACCCTAATTTTAAAAACACAATTTCAATTCCCAGAACTTAAATCTTACTGTCTAAGTTTAACTAAGTGAGTGGACTACCGGAATCGAACCCAAAATTTACAGTCCCTAAAATAAATTTCAAAAACTTTAAAGTAAATTTACGATCTTTAGCTTAAACAGGAAAGAACCAGCCGCTCATAAATCACCAAAAAATCAAATTTCTTGGTCAGGGAGAAGAAAATGAATGCAATGAGCTGAGAAAATTACATACGTACCTGTTAGCTGCACAGAGACTGCAATGGAACCGAGTGCTGCTGAGTGCTGAGGTAGAAAATCGATCGAGAAGACACGCCTAGGGATTGAGCTTTTTTTTTCTTTTTAATGAAAAAATAAAAAATGTTTCTTTTAGGGTTTTAGGGGTTTAAGCGACGTAGGAGAAGTGGGCTAAAGTTGGGCTTCAGTGGGCTTAACATCAAAAGAATTTGGTTGATTTTCTCTCTTCTTTTTTCTTTTTTTCTTTTTTTTTTTGGTGATAAACGGTGCTAAAGCCCAAAAACAAACGATCGGCAAGGCAGTCCGCTACCGTCTTACGCTATTTGTAGATATAGAAAGAGATCGTATCTCTTCTTTCAAAGTATACTGATCAAGTGATCCGGATTCTTGAAATTTGATTTAACGGTAAAAAATTATTATAACTTTTAAATGTTTTTACTAACTTTTTTATTTTTAGTCGTTGGATCAAATTTCAAAGGTTCAAATTACTTGATCTGTGAGTTTTGGAGGAAGAGATCCGAAGAGGATCTCTTTCATGTAGATATAATGCATGATGCAGTTTCATTACGACTCATGAAATCTCAACACTCCAATATGATATTTGCCAGAAAAAAAGACTTGGAAAAAAAAATAACTGTAAGGAAATACATGGTCTTGGAGTTAACAGACTTGGCGCAAAATCAAGGATTTATATAGTCTTTCACTTAGTGGGATAAAATTTTGTTATTACGGTTGTTTTACGTTACAATTTTAAAACGGTGCTCAATAATCTACATAGTCTATTTTTAAAATCACTATTTTAAGATTCATTTCTAAAAAATAAATCAACCAAATTCTCTTACGATAAAGATATAAAGTTTTCTACATTTTTTTTTTGCTCGATATGCAAATAACTTAGCTCTAATTCCACGATGGAATTTAATAATCAACCCAAACCCTGCAAATAACTTAACTTTAATACTGAATATATAAATTTTAACTAGTCCAAAGTGGGTGTATCTACCACTATCATTGTATCTTATGAGTTCAACCAACATTTAGATCAATAAAATTCACTAATTTATTTGGTGCATGTACCACAATTCTTTCAAGAAGTGGGGATCATATCGATGGAGTCAATAAACGAAGATAGAAGTGTGGAACAAAAGGATTGTTTTTTGCTCATCACCCTTAAGTGGCGGTAATGCTCACAATTCCATTTATATCTGTTCATTACACATATATCAAAATTTAAATTTATCTAGCAATAATAAATAAGTTAATGACCATCACCATCACTTCATAACCGTGAGCAAAACTTGTAGTGGAATAAAATGCACAAATTATTTGTACAAGTGCACAAGTCATTGATTAAAAAACATGCTAATATTTTGTATTTCCTAATACATATGTAGACAACATAATAATTGACATAAATAAATGAAATTTATATCATGAACTAAGTTTATGATGAACTGTTAATAATCCACTTGCATTTCCTAATACAGTAGGATTACAGTTTAGTGATGTCTTTTTTTTTAATTTTTTTTTATTTTTACATATAAGTGCAAGATTTTAAATTTAAATTTTGTGAATGATGAGTTAGTTATTAATTTTGTAATATTTCTTTTTACATATAAGTGTAAACGAATACTGTTAATTGATTAAAAATAAATAACTTAAGTGTGTGAATTAAGTGATTTTGTAATTATATTTTATTTGAATTAGGTATACGCTAATAGAGCGAGAGAATGAGCTAAGTCTCACAATTGACTAGCTATAATAATATAGTTCAAATTCAGCTTTTACAAGAAATGAATCTAAAAGTTACTTACAATAAAATAAAATATTACTAGACAGTAACACTAAGTGTCTATTTATCATGTTCACTGGGGAGGAAAAAAAATATATATATATAAATAAAAGCATAGAAGTTCGGGGGAGGACTGGAACCCCGTGGGGCGGGACCCACCAGAGCGTGGCTTTCATAAAGTGGCAGACTGCCAGCTGAGTTTCGTTTGACCGATCCTGATTCCTTGTGCGGTCTAAAGATTTGCAATTTACAATTTCGGTCCAAAACAAATCGAAACCAAATCAAATTAAAAGGAAAATTTTGTAATTTCATTTTTTTGGAGTCCTCGATCGGCAATTTTTGGCTTTCCGGTGTCCGGTTTGATCACTTTCAACTTTCAAGTCCTTTGGGAGTATGCAGAGAGTGCGTATCTTCAAGCACTTGCTTTATCTCAGCCAATCACCTGCTCCCACGTGGCCACGGGAACTGTGCGTCCAAAGACCCAGACACTTTTCTCTGTATTAAGCCACAATTAATTATTAATTAATTATTGTATGTAACTGTGTTTGTGCAGTATTATTGTTTAAAGGTGGATCAGAGTGAAGACTGAGAAGTAGAGATTTGACCAATAACGTTCTTTTTTGTTGTGTTTTTATTTAATTTTTTGGTCTTTATATTTGTTTTTATTTAATTTTTGGTCTAATATTATTTTCTTATTTACAGTACATAATGAACAGTCTTAATGTTGTGGTGGGTCCAGAAGGATATTTTTATGAGGATTTTGGGGATTTACAAATAATATTCGTTTATTATATATTGTGCAATCAGTTTTCGTCAGATATTATTCATATTTAATTTTAAATAAAAGTATTTAAAATGATTTATAGTCGTATGATGTACGATGAACGGACACGATTTGAAAATTCCTAAATAGGTTTGCAAATTAGATCAATGATCAATGGCCCCACACAAAAATAGCTCCATATTCCAAATTTCCAAGGTCAAGTACAAGATAAATTTTTCAGTGTTCAAAAAACATTGCTCAAAACACCGAGTATCATAATGCACTTGGTCGACATTTTTTTTTCGAGCTTCTAACCAATTTTATCATTACATTTAGTGTATTGAAATGTGTTCTTGGTACACTAAAAAATCTCTTTAACAACAAGGCCTTTTTGGTTTCAATCTTCAAACACAAAAAGACTTTGAATAGTTTTATTCCAATACCTAAACCCTAAATTTTTCATTCTATACATAAATATTGTTTGGGCGAAATTAAAGAAGGATTAGATGAATAATAGTTTATGAAACATAACTTAATTTATCAACATTTGCACACCACCAACTTATTTTCTTATTTGTTCTTTCAAATTTGAATAACAACTAACGTGACAACAACTAAATTAAAGGAAAATATAAAATGAAATTCGTATGAAAAACATGAACAAGTTAAACCCACTTAATAAATTTGATGAGGCATTTAATATTTCTATAATTTAATAAAACTACTGAAGTTAATACATTGTCTATCATCTTAAAATATTTCTCCGACCATTCCATCCACCCACTACTTTTTCTTAAAATTTTATATGGGTTCCTCTAACAATTGTATGTATTGTTTTTTTTAGGGTTCCTCCAAAAATTGTATGTATATTTTTTTTAAACAACTAATATTAGTTTAGGCAAATGCTGGTCATAGGTGGTTGAATCTGACCATGGGAGACATACCTAACATGACTAGATCATAGTTGTGGAGAAGAATAACTTAACTACTCTTTAGGATTTTATGGTGTCACGTATTTAAAATTTTTCACATAATATTGTATGATTTATTAGAGATATTGTTATTTTAATGTTTTTGTTTCATACAAGTCATTTTTCATGGACAACTTTAAATGCTCTTTTACTTTTACGGTTGGTTTGTAGTTGCTTAATTCTTTTTAAAAGTTGTTCTTTAAAAAATTGGGGCATTAATTATGTTTGGTAAATGAGTTCAAAACAGTAGAAAGCAGAAGTAACCCTGTACATACTTCTCAAAAAACCATTTTTTCATTGAAGGCAATGAACAATACCAATTAATAAAACTTTCATATTGACAATCATATTTCCATCTTATTTTTTTTGCTAAAATAATTTTTATCACTATAGCTTAACAAGCACTTACTTTTTTTTACCGCAGTTTATTCTCAAACCACAATAGAAACTGCAATCTCAAACTAGACTTTAGTAGTTTATCTGTATTTTAGTGGTATTAAAAATAAAAGTTATAAAAAAGGTGTATTATGAATTTGTAGTTTATATCAGTCAAACATACTTTATATTCCAGTCAAAAGGAGCCTTTATCCTAACTTGCATCGGTTGCATAATTACGTTGAATGTCAATAATACCAAAAAATAAAACACAAAATATCATCAGACATGGCATATTACTGTGACTGAAGCTATGACTGCACGTGTGGTGCACAGTCGCTCAGACCTGAACTTGCCGCCACCGGCTATACCCGGTCGCCCTCACACACACATCCATAATTTTCCTTAAAAAATTAATAAAAATTAACAATTTTTTGGGGGTTTTCGTCACCTGCCCCCACAAGAAGACCAGCAGGAGCAGTGGGGGAGACTCTGCGGAAGAAGGTAGCTTTATTTTTTATCTCTCCCTCCCGTCTCTTTCCTCACTCGCTATCAATGGTATGCTTCTGAGCTTTTTTTTTTTCTTGTAAATTTCAATTCTTTCTGGGAATTTGATTTATATTTTTAATTTTTGGGTCATTTGGGTTTGAGTGGTTTGAGTGAGTTTGGTACCTTTTTATTGCTTTTGATAGCTTTTTCCCTGATCTGGGGGGTTTATTTATGATTTCAAACTTTTTATTGAGCTTGAAGAGGAAGTGAGTGAGTGAGTGAGTAGAGAGAGAGAGAGAGAGAGAGAGAGAGAGCTTTGGTATTGGAGAAGGAAGATTACTAGTGCTACTAGTTGATGATTTTGCTTGATTTGGTGATGAGAAAATGATGGGTTGTGGTAGTGGTGGTGGAGGAGGAGAAGGAAGGTGGGCCTTTTGAGTTTTGACCATAGAAAAAAGAGATCAGATAAAGCAGGAGAAATCGGGAGAGGAGGAGGAAGAAAATAAAAGAGACCCCCTTTGCATTTTGATGGTCTTTGTTGCTTGTATTTGTCAATGAGAAGGTTTAGCCAAAGAGAGTAAAGGAGAGAGAAAAACTCTTCCTTCCTCTCTCTCACATCTACACTTCTCTCTCTAGATTTTCTTTGCCGCACGCTTCTTAATCTCATGATGGGACAGATTGGTCTTCGAGTTGAATCCTTGTTTTCTGGTGTTTGTGGGTTTTGGGGGTGTTGAAGTTCAAATCTCAAATACCCAATTGTTGTTTTGTGTGATTTTGTTCTTGGTTTGGGGAAAAAGGGGTTTTGAAATTGCTTATGTACCATCCATCTGGGTGGAAAAGAAGTTGTGGGGAGATGAAGTTTGATGCAGGCAGTGGTGGGCAGGTTCTAGATCTGGAAACCGCGGTGAAAGATGGGATTTTGGGCGGCGGAGGCGGGTTAATTTGCGGTGGCGGAGTCGGTGTTGTGGCGGAGAAGTTGGATCTGAAGAAGATGATTGAGGAGCTGGAGTCCATTGAGATTCCTTCAGTGTTCATCTGCCCGATTTCGTTGGAGCCAATGCAGGATCCGGTGACCCTTTGCACGGGTCAGACCTACGAGAGATCGAACATTCTCAGATGGTTCTCTTTGGGGCACTACACTTGCCCCACAACAATGCAGGAGCTTTGGGATGATTCAGTCACGCCAAATAATACCCTTCACCAGTTGATATGCAGCTGGTTTTCGCAGAAGTACGTCGCGATGAAGAAGCGGTCGGAGGACGTGCAGGGGAGGGTTCTGGAGATTTTGGAGACATTGAAGAAGGTTAAGGGCCAAGCCAGAGTTCAAGCTCTCAAGGAGCTCAGAAGGGTAGTGGCAGCTCATGCTTCCGCTCAGAACACAGTGGTGGACAACGGGGGTGTTGCCTTGATCTCCTCTCTGTTGGGTCCTTTCACTTCGCACGCCGTTGGGTCGGAAGCAATTGGGACTCTTGTGAATTTGGAGCTCAGTTCAGAGTCCAGGACGAGTCTGATGCAACCTGCAAAGGTTTCGTTGATGGTTGATATGTTGAACGAGGGATCGATTGAGACAAAGATCAATTGCACGAAATTGATTGAGGTTTTGATGGAGGGCAAGGATTTGGAGGCGGAAAATGTCTCAAGCTTAAGTCTTGTGGTTGGATTGTTGAGATTGGTCAAGGATAAAAGGAACCCTAATGGGGTTTTGCCTGGTCTCAGTTTGCTCAAGACAATTTGTTCCCACGAATCGGTCAGGAACTCGGTTGTGAGCGTTGGGGCAGTTCCTCAATTGATTGAGCTCTTGCCCGGTTTGAATCACGAGTGTTTGGAGATAGCCCTTCATGTTCTAGAAGTTTTGTCAACACTTCCCGAGGGAAGGCAGGCTTTGAAAGATTGTCCCAAGACAATCCCCAGTGTAGTTAGACTACTGATGAAGGTTTCAGAAAGCTGCACTCAGCTCGCATTATCGATCTTGTGGGCGGTCTGCAAGCTCGCGCCAGACGAATGCGCTTCGCTTGCAGTAGAGGCGGGTTTGGCAGCCAAGCTGCTGCTTGTAATTCAAAGTGGTTGCAATCCTGTATTGAAGCAAAGAGCTGCTGAGCTCTTGAAGTTGTGTAGTCTAAATTACACCGCTACACTATTCATTTCGAAATGTAAGCTTACTAGAACAATACAATGAAGAAAAAAATGGCACTTTGTTGATATACATTCTCTCAATTTTTCTCTGTCCCAATGGATAAAAGGAGCCGCAGAGCTTGTTTGGGATCCAAGAAAATTCAAGACAAAAGGTCATATGGTGTTTCTGAGGTGCCCATCTTTCTTGTGTATGCTATAACATCTTTGATTTGGATCGATTGTTTCCGCCACCAGAAGAAACATCATAATGTGGGTCGATTTGGGCAATGTATTTCCATTTTCTGGTAAATATGATACGCTGATCCATCCGGGTGCCAGACGGACCCAAGATTTGCTGATCCTCAGTTGTACCACAAAGCCGACAAGCTCGAAGCGGACGGGCACTCTGTTGCAGTTTTCGAATTTGTAATTCCGCTGTCTATATAAGCTGGCAATTTTGAGCTGAGTTTGCCAATAAGCCTCAGCAAGTTTGAATCCAAATGGAGTTAATATTTTTGTCTCTCACAGGCAAATTGTTTGTTCTTTTTTTTTTTTCAATTTCCAGAATAGGGCAGTTTTTTTTTATCATGCGTCTGTAAAGAAGTTGAGTGAAGGTGAAAGCTTCTGTCATGAGCTCTGAACTGTTAACTGTAGTTGATGTTGCTTCCCTGCACTGCCTAATCGATTCTCATACTTTTCCCATCATGTGTTTTGAATTTCCATTCACTTATATTCCACCTATTTTATGTTTGACACTGTACTGTTCTAAGTTGATGGGTAGTTCAATTCTAAATCCCGTAATGATAGAGATAAACACAAGAAAATATATAATCGGGAATATCTAATAATCTTCTCCTTAAATGACTCGTAATCTCGTTACAAGAGAGTTCGACACTAAGAGATATACAACCAGAGTAGAAAAATTTTAGTAGAGCAACTTGAACTTGGTCAGGTCTTGGTTGAGACCACGTGCATTGGGAAAAAGTACCTATACAATGCCGGATGATACCCAAATACATAGAGAACATTCAAAGTAGTACCTACCTACACGAGGGCGGATGATACCCAAACGCAAAGAAAAACGTTTTCCTGTGAGAGTGTTTAACCATTTGAATGATCAGGTTGACGTATCGAAGTTTTTACCACAAGAGAGAGAGCTACGAATCTTCTTTTCGCATTGGATAACTTGAGATCTGATAGGTGAGAGATGGGTGGGAGGGATAGAGATCTTCTCCGACCTCATTATTTGGAGCCCAAGGAACAGAGACCGCCCAAATTGATCATAATCTCCATTAATTCATTTCGCTGGCCCACCTCACACAAATCAACACTTCATATCTCTTTTTCTCTCACAGGACGGTCTGAATTCCATCATCCTTAGGTTTTGGACTATGAGGTCGGAAGAGGATTCAAACTCGGGTGGAAAGAGGGGGGAATTTGGGTTTTGCTTGTTTTGTTTGATATTTTTTTATTGTATGGGAATTGAATGGCAAGGAAGAGAAAAAGAGGACAATATCTTACTCTCTGGGAAAAGCTGGTACAGCAGAAAAGAAACACAGGAGGTTTCTTGTTTCATACGTGAATGGAAAAAGTTAAAACGACAAAGGGGTAAAAAAATTGACTGAGCTTTTAATTACTCATCATTCATATTCCATCATCGATCACCAAAGTAATTGGACCATCATAGTATTAAAAATAAAATCCAATGAAATTCAGTGGACAATATAAATTAAGAAATATCAGAGAAAAATTAGCCAAATATTAATCCCAAAGTCCTATCAGTGATCATCGTCTTAAAGATGAAATTTGCAGTGCACGGTCCCAACAGCTAACATTCCATTTTAGGATGAACAATGCTTTACTATTAAAAGAAGAGCAGTAATTGTCGTTGAAATCCAATTATAAATGAACAAGTGTCTAATTATATTATCTATTTCAATTATTCAGATACGAGTTTATTTATGATTGGTTTGCTCTTCTTTTAACATCGAAGGAGGGTTATTCTTTATTTGGATTTCCAAAGTTTCAATTTTTTTTTTATAGCTAAAGTTTTTGTGTTGCTGTAAAATATTTATAGTGTAGATTCCTAGAAAATTTTAACACTTCAAAAATCAAACTATAAAAAACGGAACTTTAAGGTTTATTTTATTATTTTTTATTTTTTTACAATAAAATGGAGTCTGAATGACTAAATTTGGAAATCTATACAATAAAAGAAATTGTTCTTAACGCTCTAAAATATTTATCACACCATAAGTTCATTATAAGTTTTACAAAGTGTTGTTTAAGGATTCGTTTGTGATTCATTGTGTACGAATCACATTTGCTCATAAGAGTTTATGTTAAAAATGAATTCATTATAAACATGTTCAAATTTTTACTGAAAACTCAAACACATCCTAAAAAACACACTTGAAAGTGTTTCTTGAAGAAGCGTTTAGCACCCAAAAACACTTCTAATTTTTTCTGTCAAATGCAATCAGAATCCCCTTTAGTTGTAAAATAACGTTTTAGGTCTTTTCAGAAGCAATCTCAAACGGATCTCAAATCGTGTATTACTTGCTTTAGAACTTTAGTTTGTTCGCCCGCTCAGAATTAACTTTGTTGAAACTTAGATGTCGAAGTGGGGGGTTTGAAGGGCCCTCACATTTCACTTTTGCTGTCACGAACGGGTGCACATGGACACTTCTTCCTTTTGGGCCCTTTGGTAATGAAAATAAATTTCTCCAAATTTTGGAGTGGAGTGGAGTGGGGAAAAGAGGGTTGAAACCTTGTCTACTTGAAAAGGAGAGACGATGACAACCCAAAACTCCTTTTGCGACAGTTGCAACATCTAGCATCTTTGAATGGATATGCATTAACAATAATGTAGCTAAAAAAATAAAAAAAACACTCGAAATAACGGAAAATAAAAACAAATTTAAGTATTTAAAATCATAACTTTTTAGTGTTATTTCTGGATTGGTCTCAATATTTTTAAACGTTTCAAATAAGTATCTAATCTATTGAAAATGTCACATCCGTTAAACCTTTATTAAAAGAGTAAATTGTACAAATGGTCCCTCAACTTTAATCAAATTAGAGCAATGGTCCCTCAACTAAAAATCCATTACCATTGGTCCCTCAACTTATCAAAATGTGTAGCTATAGTCCTTTTCATCAATTTTGTCAAAATTTTGTCAAAATAAGCTATGTTGGAATGACCATTTATATAATTAGGGTCCCTTAACTCATCAAAGTGTATAATTATGGTTCTTTTCGTCAACTATGTCAAAAAATTTGTCAAAACGAGTTATATTGAAAGGACCATTGCTACAATTGGGTTAAAGTTAAAGGACCATTTCTCCACTTGAATTAAAGTTCAGGGACTAATGGTAATGAATTTTTAGTTGAGGGACCATAGCTGCACGTTTTGATAAGTTGAGGGACCAAAGGTAATGGATTTTTAGTTGAGGGACCATTGCTCCAATTTGATTAAAGTTAAGGGACAATTTGTACAATTTACTCTTATTAAAAATATGCTAAATCAACTAGTCATTGAAGTATAGCCTCCACCAACTAACAGTCATCATCACCCCAATCAGGCCATCACCTTTAAACCCAACGTAAAACCACCAACTCCACTCTACAACTCAACCCGTCAACATTGAGAAGAAGGTCATGCAAGTTGTTGAAATAGTATGGAATTCTTATGTAACTTTTACTTGGTTGGAACGAAACTTGTAATTTTCATGACTTGGCTTCTCATGCTGTACTAGTGGAACTTCACAAAATTTTGTTATTTTTGATAAACAAAACATATTTTTCTCATTTTATTTTATTTTTTCAAATTAAAAAAAAAATGTTACTCAAAGCAACTCATCAATACCTTCATCTTTTTTGTTATTTTGTCAAGCACCCTTCTCTCTGGACCCATCAATTATCTGTTATTTATTTTTTTATATAGCATTATAAACATTAGGTATGTAGATGCAAATTCAATTATATTCTTTTATAATCATAAAATTCAGTTGTAATATAGAAGTAGTTTTGTTGCAAGGGACCCTTTACCACAGTGGTGGAAATGTGTTGAGTTTTTGCATGATAGCCTGGTTCGAACCTCATTGGTTACTAATCCAACATCGAATTTAACAAAATCTATCGTTTGACAAAAAAAAGAAGTAATTTCTCAAGATAGCGCATTATGTGAACATGTAACAGCAGAATCCCTCGTGAGAGATAGTAAACTTAAGTCATATTTGGATTTTTTAAGTTGTAACTCTTTTATTACGTTAAGCCCAAAATCCATATAATTCATGGGCTTCAAGCTTGGAAAGTAAAGTTTCATTCACCCTTCTAACGGCCCATGAAAATTCATAATAAGAAAAATTAATTAAAAAATTTTGAAAATTTTGAGTGTTAATTAAAAGAATAAGAAGTTGTTGTGAGTAAATAATATCAAGAGTGATTTTTTAAAGTAAAAATATCCTTAACGTTAAAAGTAAACAGTACCAAGATTATTTCGTACGACGTGTCGTTCTTAGGCACTTTTCAAGCTCCATATGATTGAATAAATCATATCCCGATCTATCTAAATCTTCTCGTGCCGGACAAAATAATTCGGTTGTTTTCACCCTGGAACATGCACACGTGTCGCTATCCCATACGCTCCACGAACATAGACGACGGCAGTTCAAAACACACCGGAACTCTTCCCCGCACTTTCCCGAACCTTTATCGAACGTCCCGTTTCCAATTTTTTTTTTTTTTCAAATCCGTCACTTTTTTCTTCCACTCCAAAAAAAAAAAAATGTCATGGCTCGCTCGCTCCCTCGCTGACTCTCTACGGCTCGACGAGGACGGCGACGCCGAGAACGACGTCGTACCCAACGAATCAGCAATCCGAACCACCGCCGACAACGACGTCGTTCGAAGAAGCGAAATTGAATCTTCAGATGAGGAGAACGAAGACGACGACCAGACCCGAGGCGTGAGGGAAGATTTGGACGAATTCAAGCAGACGCTGACCCGCCAATTTTGGGGGGTCGCGTCATTCCTCGCTCCGCTTCCGCCCCCACCGCCTCCGCCGTACCCTTCATTGCCATCCAGTAATCGAACGGATCCTCCCGACATCGGTCGATCCGAACCGCCCGATCAATTGGCGATGGATTTTGGTGAAGGAGAAGAGGAGGAGGAGGAATTGGAGGAGGATTGCGCCGTAGGGGTCACTGAGGAGGTGCTGGCGTTCGCGAGGAACATCGCGATGCATCCGGAGACGTGGCTGGACTTTCCTCTCGACGAAGAGGAGGATTTGGGCGGTATGTATGGAAATACGTATACGAAATTTTATACTGTATGTATTTTTCAATGTAGGAATCAGTTCTCATTGGCGAATTTTTGAAATGTGGAAAATTTCGTGCAGTTCAAATGTACATTGCATTATTATCCTTCAAATTGTTGGGTTAATCTTCGACTTTCAATGTGTTTGTTATTGAAGATTCATTTGATTTCGGTAGTACAATGCATAAGGTTGTGGCAGTAGAGTTGCTTATGGTTCGTAGCTTGTCTCGTTGTGGTGATGGATTTTAATTTTATGCACAATGCAGTTGATACAAATTGTTGGAAGATGAGTTAAATTACATTTGCGTGGGTGGGGGGGGGGGGGATGCTTTTTCTAAGTATGCAGTTTTGGGATTGGTGTCTAATTGATACACCTTTCTTATTTTAGATTTTGACATGTCTGATGCCCAGCAAGAGCATGCTACGGTGATTGAACATCTTGCACCAAGATTAGCTGCTTTGAGATTTGAACTCTGTCCGTGCCATATGAGTGAGAGTTACTTCTGGAAAGTCTATTTTGTTCTTCTGCATTCGAGGCTCAATAAGCAGGATGCCGAGATCTTGTCCACACCCCAAGTAAGCTTCCCTCTTTGTATAATTACCATTAGTGTCTGCAGTCAATTGATTAAATTCGATTCTGCTTCCAACTTAAACCCTGAGATTTAAAGTTATATTAAAGTGGAATCAGTTGACACTATAAGGATTAATTGAACATAGTAACTACACTTTGTGGCATTGTAAAGTTGGAAATGCTGCTTCATGCCATTCACGATCAGCTTGATTGTATATCACAAGTCCTCGTTGTTATTGGATGCTAGTAGCTGCTTGAACTCCTCCATGGGGTTGTCCCGGCATGGATTTTCGTAGTTCTAGATGTTCAACTTCAATAGTCTATTTAGGTTGCAGGTGATCTTCCCTAAGGTTTGGAATAAAGTTAGGATTTAGGAATTCTAGATGGTTCCAGAAAAATGGCTCTATTTATTAGATTAAAACTTTATTTATACTTTGAGATTGAACCAAAGTTCATGCTAAACCTGTTAGGTTTCTGAAATTTAATGTAGTATATCATACTGGTGGCAGGTAATGGAAGCCAGGGCAATGTGGATGCGGGAGCTACATTGTCAGACTGCATTAGAAGATGATCAATTTGAAAGAAACCCTTCTTTTTTAAAAGACCATTCCAATATACTACACGAAGATTGTGCTCCAGTCTCATCCTGTAGTGTTTATTACGAGGACAAGGTGCTAAGGACATATCCTTATGAATCAACAATGTCCCCCATGGCTTATGAGACTGAGAAGCACCCAGTTGAGAGTGATGAAATCCCATTTATTGATAAGTCTGTTATTGAAGAAAAGCCCATCATTAAGAGCGAGGACAAGAATCTAACAGTTGGTCCATCCTCGAAGATGCTAGATAATATCTATGAAAATGATGACGATGATGACTGGCCAGAGGAAGATTCTGAATTAGATGGGCATAGTGGAACAGCTATTCATGCAATCAATGAAGACGACATATCTTTCAGTGATCTAGAGGACGATGATTTCCTTGCATCCACAAAACTCAAGATTGTCTCAAAGGAATAAGAAACCACAAGGAAAGAGAGGTTAACCATTGGCACATGCTCTGCTCGTTGAATAAAAGATGGAGCTTCAAGTCAATGGATAAACTGGTAGTGGCAAGGACACTACCGCTTGTGAAGAACACTGTCGTATGGACCTGCGCTGGGACTCTTGTAAATGCTTGCTGATTGTCCTGCTGAATAGTCCCTCTGGGACTCAAGCCTCTGGTGATGATGCTATTTGTTCCAATACCAAATTGTACATGATATGTTGATTTCTTGTGGTCCAAATCTTTACAGAAAAGTATATGTTTGTTTGGTTGTGATAGGATTGTAATTACAGTTGTGAGAGAGAGATAGAGGTTAGAAGTGGTCATTTCATCAATGAAATGTCTTGGAAAGAAAATATACAAAGAATTTTGTCTTCCCTGTTATATTTTTTACCATCTCATGAACTTGTACTATGCTTCTCGTTACAAGGCAGCCAAGGGTTTCTTGTAGCGAAGGCTACGGAAGATTAAGACCGGGCTTATCAATATATCTGGAGCAAATTTCAATCTTTTCTCCTTATGGTAATTAGTTTGTTCGTATGCAGTCTTGGTTTCTAACTCATATCGTTGTAATTCACATCGGTTTCTTGTAATCCAAGTTTTAGTTTTATGTCTGGCTAGTCTTCTGGTGTATGAATCAGTGAGGGCCTGCTGCTCTACTTTTTGCAAATGGTGAGATATGTACAGGTTTCTTAGGATGCAAAAACATTTTTACATATTGCTACAAAGTCAATTTACATATCAAGTCAAATTCTTTGATCTAAAATCTCAAAGAATGCCGATGGTCACGAAGCGAGGTTTCAGTACATTCTATGCAGTTCGCCGCTTTCAGAAGTCAGAATTCAGCATTGCCTGCATCGAAGTGCATCGTTTTAGAGAAATATGTGTGTAAATGCGATTAAATAATCATAGAGATCGAAGCAAGTCCTTCCTCAATTCATTTTTCGAATGGAACAAATGTTTTCTCGGAGAGTTAGAAAGTGATCAACCGCACCTTTCACCCGCATCTTTCCCCATTTATTTCTCAGATCATTCGGAGTTCGATCCTTGTGAAATACATCGCGACCATTTTCCAAAATTTTCTTCCAGCATCGGTACTTTCCAGTGGTTGGAAAACTGTTCACAAGCTCCTGGAGCATAAGATTACTTATGTTAGATTCCGACGCAACTACAAAATAGAAAATTTCCAAGAACTTTTCGAAATTTGATTGGAAATGGAGAGTTCAGCATTTGTAAGTTTAAGAAAATGAAGGACATCTTAGAAACGACAATTTGAGTTTCGAAATTAAGCGAAGCAACAAGATGGTTTATATAATCTGGATGAAATCACACATCCACGATACTACTTCAGTTTAGATAATTAAATACCTTCAACTTTTCTTCTTCTTCTCTTGTCCAGTATAATCTCATACGCCGCCTCGTCCTAGGCAGTGGCAAGTTTGAGCTGCATGTTAGGAGAAACAGTTGATTAACAATCGATAACTGCATGTAAAAGTTCATAAAATAAACTCCAAATCGATAGCTTAACCCCCCAATCACCTCGTTGGTTGATTTCCGAATTCTCTTGTCTTTTGACCTTTATGTTTAGGCTGTATCTCGCCCAGTAGAGGAGGCCGAGTATCTGAAACTTCCGGTTCCATGGAAGGAGACCAAGTATCTGAAGCATCAGATTCCGAGGAATCAGACAGAACGATGGTAAAACTCTTTGGCGCTTTTTCATGGTTTTTATGCACTACAGGAGACTCTGTGTCAGATAGAACAATGGTATTTGAGGGCATTTCCAGAGATTCTGGTTGCATAAGTTCTGCATTCTTAATTTCGTTTTCTGTCTCCGCAAACACCCTTTTCCCACCTTCATCTTCTTCATTTTTGTCTGAATTTTCTTCAACAGCAGTTTCCTCATCCTGTTGCAACTCAAGCAGTTCAGATACGCACGGGTGTTCTGAATCTCCTCTAATTACTTCATTGGTGCCTTCACCTCTACAACTGACATTGTCACTATCATTGTTCTCATCTTCAACCTCAAACTTCATCCCTTCTTTGATCTCATTGTCTTCCCTTCTTTTATGCACTACAGGAGACTCTGTGTCAGATAGAACAATGGTATTTAAGGGCACTTCCATTGATTCTGGTTGCATAAGTTCTGCATTCTCAATTTCGTCTTCTTTCTCCGCAAACACCTTTTTCCCACCTTCATCTTCTTCATTTTTGTCTGAATTTTCTTCGACAGCAGTTTCCTCATCCTGTTGCAACTCAAGCAGTTCAGATAGGCACGGGTGTTCCGAATCTCCTCTAATTACTTCATTGGTGCCTTCACCTCTACAACTGACACTGTCACCATCATTGTTCTCATCTTCAACCTCAAACTTCATCCCTTCCTTGATCTCATTGTCTTCCCTTCTTTTATGCACTAAAGGAGACTCCGTGTCAGATAGAACAATGGTATTTGAGGGCAATTCCATTGATTCTGGTTGCATAAGTTCTGCATTCTCAATTTCGTCTTCTTTCTCCACAAACACCCTTTTCCCACCTTCATCTTCTTCATTTTCGCCTGAATTTTCTTCGACAGCAGTTTCCTCATCCTGTTGCAACTCAAGCAGTTCAGATACGCATGGGTGTCCAGAACCTCCTCTAATTATTTCATTGGTGCCTTCACCTCTACAACTGACACTGTTGCCACCATTGTTCTCATCTTCAACCTCAAACTCCGTCCCTTCTTTGATCTCATTGTCTTCCACTCCGACAAATTGGTTATGAACTTGAGCATCGTCAAATTGACAGTCACAACCATAACCATTTTCATTTCGCGCATTCATTTGTTCATTAACGGTACAACCATCAGTACAGCCGGAGAAGACTTCATCAAAAGCCACTGCCTTTCTTCTCAACTTTTCTTCTATCTCACCCAGCCTATTCTCATAAGCAAGAGAATATGAACAGATGGGGCAGTAATATTTACCCTTCTTATAGCATATTAAGTCAGAATCCAAGAAGTTCTGATGAAATACGAAAGGGCAATTACTTGTATTACAAATCAGCAGCTGACCACCATTGCTACATAGGAAGCCCAAGAAATCACGATTTTCGGAGACATCAATCTTCCCATTACGGAATGCACCGCTGTCACTTGTCTCCCTATGACAATCCATGAGCTCTTTGGCTTCATCAGAAATAGCCTTCTTCTCATATCTATCTGCAGGATGTTCTACTTTAACATGAAAAACATGTTCACTGATATGGTCATATTCTACAGCAGATACATCTGGAGAAGCAGCATTTGATGTTCCTGGTTCAAGATGAAAGCCACCATCAACTTCGGCTTCATCTTCTTGCCAACATCCGAGCAACGGAACTATGTTATGTTTTACAGGCTGCAAAACACCAAGAGGGGTCCCGTTTCATCTTCTTGACAACATTTGAACATTATGATTACAGTTAAATGTTTCAAGAATCATTTAAATAAAATGAAGTAAATAAAACGCTTGACTAGTTATATTACCTCGTTCTTAATTTGTTCCAAAACATCACCAGTAACCTCACGAGGACGAAATAAATCCTCCAAGAACCTCAAAACCAACAATTGAATGCAAGGGAGAGACACTAATTTGTCTGTAAAATACTGCACCTTTGGAAACTGTTCTTCAAGATTTGCAATGGCGCTGCCCTGTGAGTGAAGTCTAGGAATTTCTTTTTTATTAACAGGAACAAGACTTCCTACTTCAAATTCTTTTGGCCGAGAACTGGTATAATGCGTTTCTTTTATCTCTGCTTGCAGGTTACAAAAAGTTTCACCTGCATCTTGGTTTTCTAGTCCCTGCCAGGCTACCTCCTTTTGTAATACTATTTCCAAAGCCCGACTTGGTCCCTCCCCAAGTTGAGCCAGCAAGACTTCAAGTTTAAGAATTTCACGGTTTAGCATGAAAGGAGCAAATGATGAGAGCCTCATGGGGTGCCTGATCATTGTATTTCTTGCCCTATCATGGTTTTCTAGTACCTCCTTCTGTATTAGTATTTCCAATGCTCGACTTGGTCCCTCCCCAAGTTGCACCAGCAGGACTTCAAGTCTTAGAATTTCATGGTTTAGCGTAAAAGGAGCAAATGATGAGAGCCTCATGGAGTGCCTGATCATTGTATTTCTTGCCCTATCACCGCCTCCTAGCTCCTCAGCATAAAATGTTGCAGGTAGCACACCGATGCAGAAGATAAGTTTCTTTACATAAGGATGCGGTAATTCCAGTTGGTTTAAAACCTGAATTTGGAACACAGTAAAAATTTAGGAAAACATAATACAAAATATTCCTATAATATACATTTACAGACACGATATAAAATATCAAGCAACACTTTGTATGGAAGGTTTACCTTCTGAATTCTTAAATCTTCTTCCCTTGACACGGTGGGTACCTCTGTTTCCCGCCTGAGCACTTCCATTTGCAAACGTTTAACTAGATTCTTGTCCGAAACAACCTAGCAAAGTATTTGAAATAAATATATTAATAGGTTTGTATTCTGAGTATGTAAAAATGCGAACTGAAAAACGTGATGAGCAAAAAAGTAGTACCATGTTAGATTCACCCTTTGCCTGTGTGGAAAGTAAGAGAGAGTTTATTTGAGGACGAAATAAATCCTCTAAGCACCTGAAAGCTAAATTTTGAAAGCTAAATCCTCCAATCACCAATTTGCTTTTGTAAAGCACGTCTAGTTTTAGAGCTCGACTTGGTTCCTCCGAAAGTTGCTCTGATGAGATTTCATGTTTTAGAACTTCACGTCTTGGCATGAAAGGAGGAGTTGCCGAGTGCCTAATGGAGTGCTTGGTCCTTGCATTTGTTGCTGTATCACAATCTCCTAGTTCCTTGGCATAAAATGATGTTGGTAGCACACCAGTGTAGGAGAGATAGTTGTCCACAGAGCGATGAGGTAATTCCAATGGATATAAACTCTGAAGTTGGCATACAACAAGAATTAATGACAAATCTAAAACTAACGCTTATACAGGGGAGAGGAGAACGGTAGACCAAGGGCTTGGGGAACAGCGAGAGGGAGAACGAACAGTTGGGGATTCACCTGAACCTCAAGTTTATGGCGTAACTCATCCGCCTGAGATCGAGCCAAATCTCTTTCGCTTCTCAAATCCTCCATTTCCATTTCCATCTAGTGAGGATCATATTTTATGAAAAATTAAAAAAAAAAAATCATATACACACATCAAATAAAATATCAAGCGGCCAGATGTTATATGAATGTTTACCTGCTGAATTCTTTCCCTCAATGGATAAAGGGTGTACAGCTCTGCTTCCAGCTTAGCTACTTGCTTTTGCAAGTGTTTGACTAGCTGCTTGTCTGATACAACCTAGCAAAATAATTTTTTTGAAACAAATGGATTAAAAGCTTCTGTATTCTAGACAGGCAAACTGAAAGAAAGGTGATAAGCAGATAAGTGATACCGTGTTCACGCTGGCATCATTTGTTACCTCCTTTGCCTGTGTAGCAAAGAAGAGAGTGTTTCGAGATTGTTCAGCGTGGCTCAGTGCTGGACTCAAGGTACATATGATGGCAGTGCGAGCGTTTCCTCCAAGAGAATGTTGCAATATGCGAGTGAGCTTTGAGTCTCGATAAGGTATAGGACCACTTAATTTTCCAGCACTGATAATCAAGTCGAAGAGTGAGCAACCAAATTGACTATATATCAGATATATCTATCACGTAATCTCATACTTGAAACTTTGAAATGGTCCTTCTGTCCTGCTATATAGATTCTGACCTGAGCTTTCTGATAACGTTAGTAAGTGTCATCAAACTAAGGTTAATATGGCAGCCTTCCCTTAGCCTAACACCGTCTGCATGCGTATCTGGAGCTCTTTCGCTTCCAGCTAGGTCTACAAAATTCTGCAGATCATTCAGATTGCAGTTTTTAGCTGTTAACCAAGAATCCAACTCAGTTGCAACTTCTGTTTCTTATTTTAGATTTACCAGGCTTGCAACGAAAGACGTCCTGCAGTCTAAACTTTCACGGACTGTACTTTCAATTGTCTGTACAGAAAGACAATATTAGTGACAAAGTGTTAGTTGTCGGAAGAAGAAAAGTACTTCATTAGAAAACATCAAAGATGTTGTGATGAAGAGAGACTAAGGAACTGACCAGCCTTATTATTTGATGAGACCGTGAACTGTTTTCGTTTAGAGCAGTTTCACCAACTTCTCTTTGAGCTGACACAAAAACAAGCTGATTAACTAATTGCTAATGAAAAAAATTTGAGAGAATACGAAGCTAACCAAGTAAAGGGCTCCACTGAATTACCCTCGCAAATTCCGATTAAACTTCTCAGGTGCTGATGACTGCTTGCAGCTTCCTCCACCAATTTCTCAACCACGATTCCTTTCTACATTCAAGAAAACATTCGAACTTAAATAAGTAAAAGGAGGATTAATTATTTCACTGAAGATTATAGTAAGTTTAGAAGGGCAATACCTCTGGATCATCTAAAAGCTTTAAATTACCAACAGATTCTGTATTCAGCAAGTCGCGGACATTCTCATTGTATATCTCAAGTCCTGAAATTTTTATTGCAAACTCTCTCTCTGGAGTCTGCGCAAACAAACAATAGCAACACCAGCTTAGTAAATCAAACTGCAGAAACAACAGCAGAAAACCGCAATTCTTGGTGCAGAACAGACCAAGACATTTACCAAGGCATGAACCAATAAAAGGTCGTACCCAGTGCACAAGGCTCCTGCTTTACGCAGGGTCTGGGAGAGGTGAATGTCGGCTAGCCTTACCCCCATTTATGAAGAGGCTGCTCCCAAGTCTCGAACCCGAGACCTACCGCTCATGGGCGAAGGCATGAACCAATAAACAAAAAAAATAAAATAAAGAACTATCAACGAAAGGGTTTTCGAGCTTACCTTTATCATATGGTTGTAGATATCATCCACAGCTTTTTCCATTATTCGTCTCATTGTGTATGTCTTGCCACTGCCACTTTGTCCATAAGCAAATATAGTTGCTGCGAACAAGAGAACGTAAACAATCATTCAATGCGAGTAGAGATTTAGATGGAAAAACATGACATGATTTGAGCAATAATCACTACCGTTAATTCCCATCAGAGAAGACAAGGCAACATTTCTCACTCCTTCCTCATATACTGCTTCGGTTGAACCAGGACCGAAAACTTTATCTACAAAACAGAAAATCAGTGATCAATAATCTACACAATCAATCATAACAAACGTACAATAAGAATCATCAAAGATAAGGGAAAACAATTAGATGTTTTTACACACCAAATGTAAACGAGGTGGATTGAGCGGAACGTTCGTGAGGCGGGGGTTTATAAACAATGGTGTTATCGCCTAGGCAATCCCACGAAACTTGTTCTTTTGCAAGTTCCTCCCTTTTGCTTAGAGGCCTTAAACACACTAAAACAACAATCTTCTCCTTCTTAGCTCTTGGCGTTCCAGGAGTTCTGGAAGCCATCATCATAATATATGCTTGGCCTTGAGACTTTGCAAAATGCAAACCTACACCGAAAAACCACGAAATGCGCCTGTGAAGCCGAAATCAAAACCGAACAACGAATTAAAAGTTTAGAACACAGGGAAGAAATGGCTCAGAAAAAAAAAGCATATCCCAACCCCCATCACCTCGACCGATTTCGCTACTTCAAAAGCATAAAATTAATAAATAAAATCCATCTTTTTTCAAGAAAGAATATATGAAAAAACGCAGACTCACAACAATATCAGGTGAAGATGGTGAAGCTTTAGGAGCTTTCAGCAGAGGAAAACCGATAATTAGAAGCTTGAAGCTTTAACCGGAGGTAGGGAGGGAGGGAGGGAGGGAGAGAGAGAGAGAGAGAGTAGCCGTTGAGTCGTGTAAGAGAAGCTTTAGATAAGTCAAGAGGAGGGAAGTCGAAAGAGCGCGCAATTCTAATAATAATTTTGAATTTAAAATCACAATTACTATTTGACGTCACTGACACCTTCTAGCATCGTCAGTTGGCAGCTCCTAACAAGTTGCCACGTGGTGTCTCATTGACTTTTAGTTTGGACAGAGAACGCTTTATTAAACCAATGTTCCAATTAATTTCCTCAATTAAGAACAAAACTTACCAACTAAATTTCGTAACCTTTGGTTTTCTTTTATTTTTAATGGTCTATTTTTCTTATTTTTCAAATGAATTAATGCTAAGACTCAATTTTATAAACTAAAGGACATGCAAGTTAACGATTGGGTTATTTGATTAACATGTTTATTTTTTATTTATGGCTCGATTGTTAATAAATTCATAACCTTTAGTTTTCTTTATGCTCTAAGAACACGTTCATAAATTTTTAAGTACTTCTAAGTTTTTTTTCAAACGTTATCAAATGTATTTTTAGTTACCAAACCATATTTTTAGCTCTTTTAGCAATAGTCTCAAACGTGTTAGATTGAAGCGATTAAGCAATAAGTTATGATAATTTCATTTAAAACGAAGGGGGTAGAGAAAAATAAATCTCATGTATATACATGTTGTGTGGCATCTCTAGTCACATGTCAGAGGGTGAAAGATAATTAATTGAAATGGAAAGTGGGGAATCACCTTGGTAGTTAGGGTTTTCCTCTCACAAAGCAAGAAGATGATTGATCAAAAGGAAAACTAATGAAAATGGCTTGAAAACTTTGAGTTTTAATGATAAGGACAAAATAAAGGGTAAAGTGAATAGTACCAGGATTGACTTTTTAGTGTAAAAATGTGGTTTTTCGTTAAAGTGAACAGTACCGGGTGCTTTTCGTTAAAGTTCCCTTAATCAAATTCATGGGCGGACCTATGAAGAAACACTTATGACACCATAACCTATACCTTATTGTGCATGTTAATTTGTTGCGTCTCCTGTTCAAACCATTCACATCCCCTTAACATAGCTTACAGTAGTATATATAATTTTTTATAATAGAAAGTAAAAAAAAAATTAAAAAAAAAACTTGTAAACAGTATTTAATTATAAGTGTGATTGTGTAAACTAGAAGTAGCATCCATCTAATAAGATATAGGAGATATTTCCTATATGACTGTATTACATAGAAGTTGATATATTGACTTATTATGTTGATAAACGTGCTTATTCCTATTGGTGACACATCATTTAGTTTGCAAATTTTATCTTCCTAACATTACCCTTCAATGAATCTATAATTTTCTTTTACCTTTATAGGATGTGTTGATGCACAAAACCGGAAGGGTCTTGGAACAACGTAAATCCTACCGTGAATCTGCAATAAAGTAAATAACACAAGATGTATCGTGGTTCACCCCAATGTTTGGGCTACGTCCACACTGATATTGTATTTCTCTGTTTGTGAAAGGATTGTGAGGGAGAAAGAGCTCTGAATATTAGAGTGAGAGGGCTTGCTCTGAATATGAGAGGCTTTGAGAGGGTGAAGGGGCTTTCTTCCCATGACCTAAGAATTGGCCTCTAACTCCCATAATGAGGAGAATGAGGGGTCCTTTTATAGAATAATGGCTCCTTACTTATTACATATTTGCCCCTTCATTTATTACATAATTACATTTGAGTCCCCCGAGTATTTATACGAGATCTAAATACGGAGGCCCTAAGTATGGTACAAACACTAGTCCCCCAAGTCTTTAGAAAAGAGAGTCTTTTGGCTGGAGACTTGAAATTCAGTCCATGTGTGGGCCGAAGTAACTAGATGTCGTCTTGAACTGATGCTCGATATGAGGTAGTGCTCAATCTGAAATGATGCTCAACTAGAAGTAGCACATGTTGCGAGGCTGCTCGATTTATGGCTTATGTTGCTTTGGTTGGCTCGACTTGTGGCGTTGAAGGTGAGGGAGTTCCTTTTATTAAATAATGGCTCGCTCCTTAATACATAAATGATGGGCTAGAGTTGATGCTCGCAGCGAGGTGGTTGCTCAATAGGCGGCGATGCTCTCTAATGATGGTAAGAGAGTCACTTTTATAGAATAAGGGCTCGCTCCTCAATACATAAATGATGGGCTAGAGTTGATGCTCGCGGTGAGCTGGTTGCTCAATAGGCGGCGATGCTCTCTAATGATGGTGAATGAGTCCCTTTTATAGAATAAAGGTTCGCTCCTCAATACATAAGTGATGGGTTAGGAGTGATGCTCGCGGTAAGGCGGCGATGCTATCTAATGAAGGTGAGGGAGTCCCTTTTATAAAATAAGGGCTCGCTCCTCAGTACATGAATAATAGGTGCTTTCTAATGAAAGTGAGGGAGTCCCTTTTATAAAATAAGGGCTCGCTCCTCAGTACATAAATAATGGGCTAAGTCCCCCAAGTATTTTTCGTGATGCCCAGTTGTGGAAGCCCAATATATGGTACACATTGTAATCCCCCAAGTCTTCAGTCAATAAAGGTTGTTGGCTGGAGACTTCAAATTCAATCTATGTATAGGCCGAAATGGTGGTTGTTCGGAGCCGGTATTTGTATACCCTGCACTGAAGCTTTGTAGGTGAAGCTTTGCAAGTGAAGATTTGAAGCTGGAGTTTTTGTAAATGAAGCTTTTGAAGATGAAGCTCTGTAAATGAAGCTTTCGAAGCTGATTGACATGAGTGATGCTCATGAATGTTTATGTTGATTAACATGAGTAATGCTCATGGATATTGACATGAGTGATGCTCATGAATGTTGACATGAGTGATGTTCATGAATGTTGACATGAGTGATGCTCATGAATGTTGACGTGAATGCTGGTCATGAATGTTTATGTATGATTGACATGAGTGATGCTCATGAATATTTATGTTGATTGACATGAGTGATGCTCATGGATATTGACATAAGTGATGCTCATGAATACTGACATGAGTGATGCTCATGAATGTTGATATGAATGATGGTCATGAATGTTTATGTATGATTGACATGAGTGATGCTCATGAATGTTTATGTATGATTGACATGAGTGATGCTCATGTATAATTTTGGAGTACTGGACGTACTTTTGATCACCTAGTGGGTGATAATAGTGGCAGGCTGCTGAATAATTTTGGAGTACGGAGCGTACTTTTCATCACCTGGTTAGTGATAATAGCGGCATGGTGCCGAATAATTTCGGAGTACTGGGCGTACTTTTGATCACTTGGTTGGTGATAATAGTGGCAGGCTGCAGAATAATTTTAGAGTACTGGACGTACTTTTGATCACCTGGTTGGTGATAATAGCGGCAGGCTGCCAAATAATTTTGGAGCCATAAGGCCTGGCTCTTTTGCTTGCCTTTTTTTTTTATTATTATTACCCTCTGATGGGTTATACAGATGTCTCAGAAATATAAGAAAAATAAATTAAATGTTTTCAACATGTTGATGGGCATCTTCTGGTCCAACAGAAAGTGGAGACAAGGAACCTTGGTGGGCATCTTCTTATCTTTAATCATGTTATCCCGTGGAATAGTGGAATAGTGGAATAGTGGAGCATCTTCTTTTCGGCTTTTCCTTTTCTGCTTTCTTTTGCTTTTACTTTCTCTTTTATGCTTTTGTTTTTTTTCCTGTAGCTTTACTGGTGGTCTCCCTTTTCTTTTCCTAGCGCTCCGTGGTCATGTCCCACCACAGATGCCTGTTGTCCACCAAAGTGATCAAGGAGGCCAACAAGGTCGTCGACCTTGCGAGTACGTAGAATCGGATCATTCACCATCAACACAACTGTTTCCTCATAAACTTGAATTGTGGCAAAAACTCCTTCTAACCGAATAATTTCACCGATCAAATTATCATATCCAACATGAACCAACTAGTACATAGCAGCTCCAGCCATGCCATCCGCAACAACGACTGGTCCAGAGACCTTGCGGATGTAGCCATACTCGTTCTCTTTCTCGGAGTCCTCAAACATGGTCAATCGGGCATTGTACACCGCCCGCATTTTGGGCCCGAATCGGGTGGATATTTCGAGATATGAATCTTAAAGATCGACCAAAACCTTCAAAACTTAACAGCAGTTGATTTGCGGTGGTGACTTTGCGCCTCATTCAGACCCTTCTCACTGTCATAGCTAAAGTTACCGAGATCATTCTCATACGAAATTCTCCTCATTTTTCTAATGATGACATGAATCCAACTTTCTGGGTCCCCCGAAACAAGCCTCAAATGACTGTTGTAGCGCTGCCTCTGCCGCCCTGTTCTTGCCGTTAGATAAGACATGATAGCAACCTGCAAACCAAGAAAACAACCCTAACAATATCTACAATTGGGGGACTTGTTCATCAGGGTTTGCTGGAGTTTCTGAGTGTGTATGATTTACATATGTAGAGCATACGAATAACACCGAAAAACTAAGACCCCGGAGAAAAAATGAGAGAGCAAGATGACCTTCATAGCTTCTGTTTGCTACTCCTTCACAGAAATTGCTGCTTACATAATATTTTCTGTAGGAGAGAGAGAGAGATAGAGGAATTTGGATGAAGGAAGGAAGGTGTCGTGTCCGAAGAAGGAGAGGGGGTGGGTCGACTCCGCAGGGACACGTCGGTTGGGTCGGTACTGGGGAGGTTGAATGTATTGGGGCGGAACTTGGGTTAAACCGGCTTGGGCTAGGCCTTGAACCCTGATGGGCTCCTCCGTCGCTGCTTCCATTTTTTTAAAGCTTGCACCTTCGACCGCCACTGCGATTTGCAGAAGGAATCCAGATTTTCTTTACCCTTTTTGCCTTCTGCTTGGCGAGATCTTGGTAACCAGTGAAGTTCTCTGGGAACTTGCATGATCCAAATTGAACAGTAAATGCTCTTGCAAAGTTTGCACCGCTCGTTGTCAACCTCTTTTTGTCATTTAGTTCCTTGTTGGCTTTGCTTTACTGATGGTGGGGTGGTGGTGTTTCCTTTGCATCTGCAGCCGTCTGGTCTCTCTGAAATCCCTGGTTGAAGATCAAGTAGGATCTCGGGTTGTGCAGATTTATGGTAGAGGTGAAAAATTAAGAGAGAACCAACATAGCTTTTCGTGTCGATTCCCACAGATGGCGCCAAAACTGTTTGTACCATACTTATGGCCTCCGTATTTAGATCTCGTATAAATACTCGAGGGACTCAAATGTACTTATGTAATAAATGAAGGGGCAAATATATAATAAGTGAGGATCCTTTATTCTATAAAAAAACCCCTGATTCTCCTCATTAGGGGAGTTAGAGGCCAATTCTTAGGCCATAGGAAGAAAGCCCCCTCACCCTCTCAAAGCCTCTCATATTCAGAGCAAGCCCTCTCACTCTGATATTTAGAGCTCTCTCCCTCACAATCCTCTCACAAACAGAGAAATACAATATCAGTGTGGACGTAGCCCAAACATTGGGGTGAACCACGATACATCTTGTGTTATTTACTTGCAGATTCACGGTCGGATTTACGTTGTTCCAAGACCCCTCCGGTTTTGTGCATCAACATGATGTGCTGTTATTAAAATTTTGACTTTCTTGGCAATTATATTCACACACTCCAAATTATTTATCACACACCCTTTTAATTTTTTAATATTTTTTATCAAGTGTTAGTGGTGTGTAGAAAATATTAAAAAAAAAAAAAGTTGTAGGAGAAGTAATTTGGGGTGTGTGAATATAATCTCTCTTTCAAAATTTATTATTTTTGTATTTTATAGTTTGAGGAAAACGATTTTAATGGCATTTTGATCATATTAAATTTTATGTTGGTTTTTTGATGTGATTTTAGAATAGACGGATATATCTCAATCTCACGAGCGCATAGGCGCAAACGATGTCCAATTTCGAATTAGAATGAAAAAATTAAAAGCATTTTAAGTTGAAAAATTAAGAGAAGAAAATCCGATATTAAAAATAAATTATAGTTGAAAAGCATAATGAAAAAAAAAAAGAAAATTAGCTGAAGAGAATCCGATTCTATAATAATGACCATGCATTTTAATTGAAGTCATTTCAAGAAAACAATCCCAATTTTTTTTTTAAACAATTAAAGTAAATGGCACGTATTCGTTATTATAGTGCATGTATGAAGGCATGAAATCTTAATGAGCTAAAATCAAAATCTCCTTCCCATATAAGTTCATACGAATTTATATATACATATAAACTTCATCTTCCATATAAATTATATCTATCTGCCCTCTGGGTGTTAGTCTCTGCTTTCAGGAAAAAAAAAGAGTTAAAAACGATCAAGTGAAAAAAAAAACATGAGTTACCATAATAATTCCAAGGCTCAGCCAGCCCAAGTTGTTGCTCCCCCTCCTCCTCCTCAAGGTATATATTTGTAGTGAGTTCGATTTAACCATACTTGGTTGAATTTATATATATGAAAAGAGTTTTATGATTTAATTTGTTATGTTTGTGCCGTGGGTGTATTTTTTTCTTTTAAATTGAGATGATGAATCATATGGGTTGTATATAGGTTATGGTGATTATCCTCCACCGGGGTATCTGGCACAGGGGTATCCTCAGCCTCCTCAGCCTCCTCTGCCGCCTCAAGTACTGTATCAGCCTCCACCGCCGCCACCACAATCAAAATCCAATGTTGGTTGTTTGGAAGCATGGTAATTAGCTCTGTATCTCCATTTCCATATCACATTATACAATGTTTTTTAATGTTCAAAAATGTAAATTAGGACAAGATGTACCAAACAAATCATGTGACGAAATGTGGGATAGAACAACTTCGTTAACTAAGGATTCATAACTTTTAAGAATTATGAGAGTGACATTTTGTTCATTATTTTTATGGTTGCAGTTTGACTGGTCTTTGTTGTTGCTGCTGCATTGAGATGCTTTGCTCATGAAAATGGTTTAGAAGGCAATGTCAGCCCGTGAATCATGATCAGACGGTTCAAATGATATTTGCTAATGCCAAGACTGTTACATCTCCGTTATGTCATTCTATTTTGTATAAGCCGTTCGAGTCAATTATTTTTTTTATAGTTCTGTTGTTAGCTTTACAATTTAGTATTTGTTTTAGTACTCATATTTAGTAATATTTTTTTTTTGTCGCTCATGAGAGTTTGAAGGAATTCGGGTTGATCAAATTTGAATAATCATTTAGAATTCAAGAACAATTTTAATAGAAGTTATACGCAAAATTATGAAAAATTTAGATCATCAGAATATATCAAAATTTCACATGAAAATTTCCTTCACTTTAACAATCTCATAAAAAATATCTCGCATTAAAAAGAAAAAGAATGTGTTCCAAAAATATGGTAAACGGGATATTTTAAATAACGCGGGTATTATATCCAATCAGTGCATGCGTCATTTATTTAATACAATAAAATATTTCTGGCTGGGGCGTCCCGCTTTCCCTCCCTCCGACACTGCAACGCCCGCCGTCTCCTCTCTCTCTCTCTCCTCCCACCAATTGACAATTTCAAAGTCGCAAAGGTTCGTATTCTCATCGCCCTCCTCATTTAATTCCCCCAATTAATATCTGGTCCTTCCAATTCATTGGGATTTGCAACTCCAGAACCCTAGAAATTCATCGACCCAAAGCAATCGATTTTCAGTAACCAATTCGTTAAATTGTCAGTTCATTTCCCAATAGCATTTTAAAGGCCGAAGCTTTACAGCTTCCCTTTGTTATTCGAGCTCCAATGGAACTTGGGCTCGTCGCGAAGGGGTTGAATTTCTCTCGGAGAAGAAGGCGATGGCTTCTGATGCTCGCAGCTCTTGGGGTCTCCGGCTATGGAGCTTATAGGGTTTACAATTTGCCCTCTGTGGCCAGGAAGCGGAAGAGATGCCTGAAGCTCGTTGGAGCCCTAATCTCTATGGCCGAGACGGTCTCCGATTCGGCCGAGACGATCGGGGTTGTTTCCAAGGACTTGAAGGAGTTTTTGCGATCCGATTCGGATGAAATGCCCCAAAGTTTGAAGCAGATTTCGAAGATTGCTAGGTCGCAAGAGTTCTCCGTGTCACTGAGTAGGGTTACAGAGGCTATGACGGTTGGGATGATTCGAGGGTGTAGATTGGAGATGAACAAAGAGAGTGAATCGGAGAAGAGTATGGGGAATTCGAGCTTTTCAGATAGGGTTTTGGAGCAGGTTTTCTCTACAGCTGGAACCGGGTTTGTTTCGGTTATGGTTGGAAGCTTTGCTAAGAATTTGGTTCTGGGATTTTACTCCGATGAGCAATTGGGTGAGAATTCAAGTGTGTCGAAATCAAGTTCATCGGATGTGCCTAGATGGGTTAATGTGATTTGCAGTGACAGAAGTAAGGATCTCATAGCAAATTGCATTCAGGATTTTGTAAGCACTGCTGTTGCGGTTTACCTTGACAAAACGAAAGATATCAACGTTTATGAAGATATGTTTGATGGGTTGACCAATCCCAAGCATCAGAACGAAGTGAGGGATGTTCTAGTTTCTGTTTGTAATGGTGCTGTGGAAACAGTTGTGAGGACATCTCACCAAGTTTTGACGAGTTCCTGTTCGAGTTCAAGCTCGAATTCGCATGCATGTCCAATTGTTGATCAGAGTGAAGGTCCAAGTGGAACTGCGGATGAGTGCTTTCAGCGAGAGGTATCTCCAAAGCAGGGGAAGGTGGGGAGTTCGTCGGATGTTATTCATAGTAGTGGGTGGGTTAGGAAGGTTTCATCTACATTGGCTGTGCCGAGCAATAGGAAGTTTGTTCTGGATGTGACAGGGAGGGTGACGTTTGAGACGGTGCGATCTCTCGTTGAGTTTATGTTGTGGACGCTATTAGATGGCTTGAAAAGAAGCCTTAGTGCACTTCATGGGGAGGTTGCAGACAGGGGATTGCAAGTCATCAGATACTTCAGTGGGAAGTCTTCGGTTATAGTTACTGTATGTCTTGCTTTGCATTTATACGTCCTGGGTGGTTCAAGAGTTCTCTTGGCTGCTTAATTTGATGGGGTTATCCCTCCCTTGTAAGGAGCTCCTATCAGTCGGATACGGCTCCCTTTTGAGGAAGGCTATGTGTGTATAACTTTGTTACTTAATTCAAATGGGGAAAAGGGGGTTCATGATTCATTGTGACGCATGCTTTAAATTCAGGAACTTTTATTCCTTTTTTGTTCTTTAATTATTAAATTTATAATCCTTGAGTGAATGCAACTATACATATCTGAATTTTGGTGGGATCTTGTGGTTTAGAACATCCCTACTTTCGATCTAGAGGAATCATGCTTTAGGTTGTTGAAGTTAAATCGAAATAGACCAATAATGATTGTACTGTTTAAACATTCATGATATCTACCTAGTTCTTGATTTGTTTAGGTAGAAAAAACTTAAACCAGAATAATTTCAATATGGAAGAAAAGTAGCGATTAGTGGCACCCGGATCTCGTTGCCGCATTTGGAAGAGTTTGCTGCACGATTCTGATTCTGGTCTCATTAAGGTATGGTGATAAAAACCTGTACCAGCAGATTCTGGTTCTCTCTGACTGCTTTGGTTCATGTTGGTTAGTTGTGAACTGTTTTCCGAGAGCGGAGGCAACGTTCGAAGGAGGTTACCATTTCTGATGCCTTCTTTTGTCAGCTGAGATAATTCGTTCTTTTGTATTCTGGTTAGCTAGCAGTTGCAATTCAACGTTGTAATAAGAAGTTTGGAGATGCAATTTAAGATATCCAGGGGCCGCGGGAATTTGATTTATCCTATGTGTGCAATGAATGTTTCTGTAGTAACTATCACTCGCGTTTTGTTAGTTACTACCCGTAGAATTGTACTGCAGTGGACATTCATTACATTGTGCTAGCTGTTCATCTGTTTAAATCTGGAAATTGAGAGAGTTGGTGGCCCTGGGTATCACCATGCAGGCTCTAGCGATTATTTCCAACATGTTTTTACTTAAGAACTCAGTTGGTACTATAGCTGTACCTAAATTAGCGTTTCCGGGAAAAAAATGGATGCACGATGACGCCCTCTTAGGACGGGGACTTGATTTAGTGTCTCCGGCGAAAGTGAGTTATGGGAAATGGATAAATGAGGCAGTCATCAATCTGTTGCCGAAAGAGGAAGGGTGGAGTTGTTTGAAACCAGTAATGATTCTTTGCCCTTAATGGCATATAAATGTATTTTTAGCGCAATTGGACTGTGCCATCCAATTGAAAATTCATATTTCATTTGGTAAGTGGATCAAAGTGCCACTCCCACCATTCTAAACGTTTGGTGCTAATGATGCTTGCTATTCCATTCATTTGTCAAATTAGTCCTGTCATAAGAGAGAGAAAGACATACATATATACATATATACAACTGGTGACACTCAAAAATCTCTCGAGATCTAAATGCCGACGAGAAGATTACGGATCGATTACGGACCTCTTTGTGAGGTCAGACAAGATGCATGCACACGTACAAAGATGGAATTCTGATGTCAACTGGTGGGTTGTTAAAATTGCATTTCGTAATCTGAAATTCCCAAAAGCAGTCGCAGCAAAAGCTCGTTTTAGCTTTGGACTTCTACAGGATAATGACACATCAATTCTTTATTCAACACAGCCGACGTGTTTGACACTCTGCTCATATTGTGTTTCCAACTTTTAATCACCACAATTTAATCATGGGTTATGAATACGGGTGTTAGCAGTTGCTTTCATTGACGATAGTTGACCAAATATATGGTGCATAATTGCGAGCAGTGTTCTACAAGAAAATGATTTATACACTACTCTTTTTTTCATTTTTTTTGTTGGATTGAATAAATAAAAAAGAATCAATGAAAGGATCACAAAATGAGAAAACGGAAGTGTGAACGGCTACCTATAGTAGTATCATATTGACTTATCTCCACAAAGCTGCCTTAGTTTTCCATCGGCATCCTTTACAGATGAGGACAGCAAATATTTTATTTTGTTAAATTAAATAGAGAACGGATATTTGCACACTAGTGCTGCACTTATATTTTTTTTTCTATAAAGTATTTTATTAGAAAATGTTACGGAACGTTTTTTTTAGAATGCCAAAAACAACTCTGATAACATATTACATCAACGCAAACCATGGATAACTAAGAAATCCTGCACCAAAGTCCACTGTTCATACCAGAAGCTCATGACTTGTCGTGGGTTTTTACTTTTATTAGCAAAATGGCAACAAATTTCTTGTTGCCAAACACATAATTTGTTTATTTTTGTTACTATTATTGACAATAGAGTGGGCGGTAGAGTATTAAGTGAGCCAAATTACACATAGAACAAGTTATCAAACTATCATATATAATGAGTTATGCTTTCATAGCGATCTGTAAAAATCTTAACTCTCATATGCCCAGCAGATGTGTCATCCAAATTTAATTAGAAAAATTTAAAAGTACAAAGGGGACATAAAGTCAAACCCTAGACAAGAAATATTATAAAGACAAACTAAATTATCCTAATTAAATCCATTGTCTTTCGAAAACAAAGATTGAGTTTACCAAATAAGCTTTTATGATATTATTTAGTATAACATATGGATGCTTTAGTATTGCATGGCTTTTTAAAAAGACAAAACAAAGAGAGATAATTTTAATTGGTTGCACGAGTTCAAGGCTTGTGCTTCTGTGTATATATGTAATCCACATGAGCCGCCAATGTCCTCCTCATCAGGCACTCCTCCTCCGCTACTCCTTCGCAGCTCCCGCCTCCCTCCGCTGCAACGATCTCCGCGTCTATGTCCTGTTCACATATTTTTATTCAACAAATTACAACATAAACAAAACAAAACAATTTTAAGATACAAAACTTAATGAAAGAATACTAGATTTAGTAAATTTAGAATGCGTTTGATTACCATTTCGTTTTTTAGTTTTTAGAAAACCACAATCTTTTCGAAAAGGTGAAACAAAAACAAAATGAAATGGTTATTAGAGGACGCCGGAAATTAAAACAATTAAAACAACTTACTTGGTGTTGGGTTTTGAGAGCGTTGTTGGTGAAAGCAGCAGGGACTGGACGAGCAGCGAAGGCTGTGAGTTGAAAACTGAGAAGCAGAACTATGGTGAAGAAGGTGATAATATATTTAGCCATTTTTTCTTCTTTCTTTTTTGTTTTGAGTTTCTGTGGAGAAGGGGGAATACAATGTGTGAAAGGAAGTGAGACCTGAGTGGAGATTTATAGTGGGGGTTTTGTTAGGTCGTTTTGCATGTCCAATTGGACCAATTGGATACTGACTCGTTGACAGGTTTACATGGTTGGATCAGAGCCAATAGTGCCAACTGACAATTGGCTCTACCTAAATTTAAAAATCTATCCAATTCTCTCCCCAATTTCACCTCAAAATTTGTTACCCTAAACTGTTGTAACTGAAAAAGAAAACAATTTATGAAAATTTTGTAGGTGATTTGAATTGTATTTTTTTACTTTGAAAGTGAATATTTTTTTTTTGTTTTGTTGTGATAAAATCGTTTATTTTTTTTATCGTGATGTTTGGCAAGACTTTGGATTTGGTTTCTTATTCTGGTTATAATTTTATAGAAGTTACAATATATATTAGGATTTTATTTCCTGTTCATTTGTATTAGGTTTGTGATTTTTATGATTTTCTGATTATACAAGTTTATGAATATTTTGGAACCAGTATGGTTTCCTTCTATGTTTTGTTATTTAAATTCCTGTTTGAATTATAGGTAAAATCAACTAGGTGAGTCAAACGTCAGAACTCACGATGTCAATAACTGAATAACCCTTGGATTAAGGTGATAATGCGTTATGCTCACGTTCAAACTACAGTGTCGGTGGATTCTTCCCAAACTAGGGACTTAGCTATAGGAACAAAACACAAGGCAGTCCCCTCCACCACTCTAAATTTGGATATGCAGATTGCAGAAAGTATGTCAAAATTCTGATGATCTTTCTGGATCTCCGGAAAAAAACAAAATTACAAACAAGAATCTTCCAAAAGGAGGCATTATATGTGTTGAAATTGTCACCAAAGTGTTCGTGACAGATTTGTCGTTCTGATGTCTGATCAATCAAAAGAGTGGGGATATTTCAGCATCACATCTATATTTGGTCACATCCTCATGCTGAGTTGAGACCATAAAACCAAGATTTTTATGTACTTTGGGAATGATTGGTTAGGAAAGTATTGGTCACATCGCTTAACAAACAACATTGGCACATTGCAGTGTAAAGAATGGACTTAAATTCTAAAAATTGTATGAAATGAAACTTTCAGGCTAGAGTATTCAAAATTAAGCCTTCATGGAGGAAGAGAAGTGAATTGTCATGATGAGAACAAATGTATTTAATTACTTGTTTAATTATACAATTACACATGTTTCTCTTGTTTATTAAAGTGATCAAGTATTGAGAGAGATTGGCGCGTAATTGTATACAATCGATGATATTCAAAAATATTTCATTGGAGTCGACTAAACTATTCAATAACGACGTGATTAAAGAGACATGCACATGATTGTATTGAGAACTATAAACGTGATTGTGTATAACCGATGACATAAAAAATCTCTCTTTAAACTATGCAAGACTGTCCAGTGACACCTATTATTCATGCACACATACATCAATTTCTAGCCTAGAAAGTGAATACATTGATTTTGGAGTACTGGGGCTTGTTTTCCTGGTAATATTGAAGTACCTCCGAGACACTTCAGTAACCTAGCTAACCTAGTTATTATTTGTTCAAGTCACAGCCGGTAAGAAATCTTCTAATTGCTGCAGCAACTCTATTGCAAAGCAATTCTGCCACGCATTTGTTTGGATATCAAGGAAAGATTCTCTCTCTAGCATGCGGGCGTTTGCACATACGTACCCAACACACACCACGAAAGTTAACTTTTTTAGGGTTTGGTTTATAACAAAACAAATCTTCCTATGATAGATAAATAAAAAAATTAACTCAAATTTGTAAATCAAATGATGTGTCAATAATAAGAAATAAACAAATTAATCAACGTTTACATAATAATCCAATTATCAATAACCATATCATTTAATTTGTAAATTTAATTTAAAAAATTTAATCTCACTAGTATTTCCTTTTAAAAAATGTCTTTGAGACTTTGATAGATCTCTTTCTATCAAATAACTAGCTTTAGGTAGCTAGCTAGCTAGTAATGGAAATGATGAAACGCACTCGACGCTCATCATTATCTTCCTCCATTCTTTAACATACTAGCAGCCTTCTCTTTAGAGCAGTTCCACCGGAGGTGGAATAGCCTGGCACCCAGTGGAAAAAACAAGCTGGGACTCAGCCAATTCACTTCAACCCGTGGAATAGACTGGCACCCAACCCAAGCCAGTCCACAGGCCAGCCTAAAATCGACAGAGAAAGGAGACGGCTCATTTGACGCCATGTTGACGTCATGGCTACTGTCTTTCTCATCCGGAACCCGATCTGACGCCTGGAACCCCATCAACCCCCTTCCCCTAATAAATCCATGTATTCAACACCATGTCCCCTTTCCCCTTACGAGCTCCAGCGAGGAGACGACCACGAGGTTGTGTTGCCCTATGCGGAGGAGGAAGCAGTCGCCGAATTTCCTGGCGAGGTCGGTGGGATTACGGTGGTTGAGGTCGTCGCCGACCTGGAGCCAGTTTCCAAAAACGGGTACGGGTATGAGACCAGGCGGGAGCTTGAATTTCTTGCCACGGAGAGACCCAGAAGTTTCTTTTCCAGGAGGAGGAGGTCCATTTTTGGGGGAGCGTTGGTGTGGTGAGGAGGAGGTCCATTTCCAGAAGGAAGAAGTCAGAAAGTAAAAAACCAATTATTATTTTATAATAAAAATTAATAATATTTTAATAAAATTGACTAGGCTATTTAGTTTTAGGGGTGGGGATGCATTGGTCTATTACTATTCATTAGACCATCTCCAACCCTTGGGCTAAAAGCCAAATTTTTTAGCCCGAAAAATTTGGCTTTTAGCCCAGAAACATCTTTTTTACTCCAACCCTTCTGCCCTAAAATTTTAGCCCAGAATTATTAAAGAATGAACTTAGGCTAATTTTTTTCTTAAATCAATTTTTTTTTTAAATAAATATGTAGATTATTGTAAATTAATTTTATGAACATTTTAATATAAAAAAATTTAAATTCCGATAAACATTTGGTATTTAGCCCGGGGGGAAAGCTGGGGGGTATTTGGCCCAAAAATAACATTTGGCATTTAGCCTAAAATTTTAACATGGGTTGGAGAGTGTTTGGGGGGATAATTTGGGAGGTAATTTGGCTTTTAGCCCAGGTTTGGAGATGGTCTTAGAGTCTATCACTGTTCACTGAAGTTGATAAATGGGTTGGGTGCTGGCACAAAGTTCTTAGGGGTGAACTTGCTCTTATATTCCTATCTATTATATATATCGAGATTTTCATTACTAATTTACACTAAAATATGGTTAATTTGTTTTTTAAACATTTTCAAGCATAGTGGAGAATGAGAATGCTCCTAGTTATAAATTATTTTGTTAATCAAATATCATGCGGCAAGTGCCTATCAACCATGTAACAAATCTTCGTTGAACGAATAAAGTCTCTAAAAATATTTTTTTGGTTACAAGAGATGTGCTAAATTCACAAATATCCATGCTTTCAATTTACAAAACTACCCTTCACACATACACACACATACTGAATAAGTTTTTCACACATATGAACCAACATCTCATCCCAATCGCTACACATAAAATTATCCAATGCGTCTTTGATATTCTCTTCGAGCATAGCTACTATGCCAAAAAGAGAATTGGGTTTTAGGCATTGGGCAAGGTAGGTTGCGAGGACGTCTTCTTTGGCTTTGTCTTCTTGGATCTTTCACTGGGATGAAGTCTCTTTTTATGAAAAAAATTGTTATTGACATTCCAAAATTTTTATTTTGCACTCCGAACTTTCTATAATTATAAAGAAAAATACATTTGTGATAAAATTATTCAATGCGTCTTTGATATTCTCTTTAAACCATGCAAGACTGTCTAGTGACACCTATCATAAAACCAACAACATTGGCACATCGCTTAACAAACAACATTGGCACATTGCAGTGTAAAGAATGGACTTAAATCTAAAAACTGTCTGAAATGAAACTTTCAGGCTAGAGTATTCAAAATTAAGCCTTCATGGAGGAAGAGAAGTGAATTGTCATGATGAGAACAAATGTATTTAATTACTTGTTTAATTATACAATTACACATGTTTCTCTTGTTTATTAAAGTGATTAAGTATTGAGAGAGATCGGCGCATAATTGTATACAATCGATGACATTCAAAAATATTTTATTGGAGTCGACTAAACTATTTAATAACGACGTGATGAAAGAGACATGCACATAATTGTATTGAGAAATATAAACGTGATTATGTATAGCCGATGACATAAAAAATCTCTCTTTAAACTATGCAAGACTGTCTAATGACACCTATTATTCATGCACACATACATCAATTTCTAGCCTAGAAAGTGAATACATTGATTTTGGAGCACTGGGGCTTGTTTTCCTGGTAATATTGAATTACCTCCTAGCTAACCTAGTTATTATTTGTTCAAGTCACAGCCGGTAAGAAATCTTCTAATTGCTGCAGCAACTCTATTGCAAAGCAATTCTGCCACGCATTTGTTTGGATATCAAGGAAAGATTCTCTCTCTCTCTAGATCTCTCTCTAGCATGCGCGCGCATGCACATACGTACCCAACACACACCACGAAAGTTAACTTTTTTAGGGTTTGGTTTATAACAAAACAAATCTTCCTATGATAGAGAAATCAAAATTTTAACTCAAATTTGTAAATCAAATGATGTATCAACGATAAGAAATAAACAAGTTAATCAACGTTTACATAATAATCCAATCATCAACAACCATATCATTTTATTTGTAAATTTAATTTAAAATTTTTAATCTCACTAGTATTTCCTTTTAAAAAATGTCTTTGAGACTTTGATCGATCTCTTTCTATCAAATAACTAGCTTTAGGTAGCTAGCTAGCTAGTAATGGAAATGATGAAACGCACTCGACGCTCATCATTATCTTCCTCCATTCTTTAACATATCAGCATTATCCTTATATTCCTATCTATTATATATATCGAGATTTTCATTACTAATTTATACTAAAATATGCTTAATTTGTTTTTATAACATTTTCAAGCATAGAGGAGAATGGGAATGCCCCTAGTTATAAATTGTTTTGTCAATCAAATATCATGCGGCAAGCGCCTATCAATCATGTAACAAATCTTTGTTGAACGAATAAAGTCTCTAAAAATATTTTTTGGTTACAAGAGATATGTGCTAAATTCACAAATATCCGTACTCTCAATTTACAAAACTACACACACACATACTGAATAAGTTTTTCACACATATGAACCAACATCTCATCCCAATCGCTACGCATAAAATTATTCAATGCATCTTTGATATTCTCTTCAAGCATAGCTACTATGCCAAAAAGAGAATTGGGTTTTAGGCATTGGGCATGGTAGGTTGCGAGGACGTCCTCTTCGGCTTTTGTCTTCTTGGATCTTTCACTGGGATGAAGTCTCTTTTTATGAAAATAATTGTTATTGGCATTCCAAAAATTTTATTTTGCACTCCAAACTTTCTATAATTATAAAGAAAAATACATTTATGAGTAGTGTTGTGAACACGGAAAATTCCTGAAACGAAAGAGACAAGAACAAACGTGCACAAACAAATATTTGTATTTGATGATTTTGGGTTACAATCTCTCTCAAATTTATCCTCTGATTCGATCTCCGTAAGGTGTTGATTGGTAGGTGTTTCGTCGATCCAAGGGGCGTCAAGGCTTGATCTTGGATGAACAGTTGGAAGTTTCTTCAAAGGGGCCGTGGGCTTGATCTTTGAAGGTGGATTTGAGCGGATCTTCAAGGAGCCGTTGGGGCTTGATCTTGAGGATGAACAGTTGATGAACGATGAACGATGAACGCTTTCTTCAAGGGCCGTCGAGGCTTGGGCTTGATGAACAGCGGATGAGCGGATTCGTTGATGTTGTCGATCCAAATGGGCCGTTGGGGCTTGATCCTTGAGGATGAACAGTTGATGAACGATGAACGATGAACGCTTTCTTCAATGGGCCGTTGAGGCTTGGGCTTGAAGGTGGATGATTGTTGATCCAAAGGGCCGTCGGGGCTTGATCTTAGAAGAACGATGAACGAAGAACACTTTCTTCAAGGGCCGTCGGGGCTTGATCTTGGAAGAACGATGAACGAAGAACGAAGAAGGCTTTCTTGATTCTTCGGGAACCTGGATGCTTGAGAGCTTTGGAGTTTCAGAGCTTCAAGGTGTAATATGAATTGGTTCCCTTAAATGAATGAAATGGGCTTGTATTTATAGAATTTTCCAATGCCTAATTTTGAATATAATATCCCAGATGAAATAAGTCGTTTCTGCCAGGTGTTGACATGTGTCCTATTTGATGACTTTTCCAACTCATTTCAATTTTCGTTGAGTCACACGTTACGTGTAAAATTTATGTAATACATGAGCGTTGACACTTTGATTTATCGGTCAACATTTATTTACCGAAATTTCGATGTCTACAAATGCCCCCACTTCAAAGCACGTCGTATACATGTGATTGTCACGTGTAGGAGATGCGTTTTGAAGTCCCTTACTGTAGATGTCGATCCAAGGGCCGTCGAGGCTTGATCTTGAATTGGGCTGGAGATTTCTTCAAGGGCCGTTGAGGCTTGATCTTGAATTGGGCTTGAGATTTCTTCAAGGGCCGTTGAAGCTTGTTCTTGAACTTTTGTTTGAAATTTCTTCAAGGGCTGTCGAGGCTTGATCTTGAATTGGGCTTGAGATTTCTTCAAGGGCCGTTGAGGCTTGTTCTTGAACTTTTGTTTGGAATTTCTTCAAGGGCCGTCGAGGCTTGATCTTGAAGGTTGAAATTGGGCCACAAGGAGCTTCATGTGGTAGATGATATTTGGCTTTGGTAGTGGATGAATCGGCACGTATTTTGTTGCGCTTGTTGACTTTCCACAACTTTGATCTTGAACTGGGTTGGAGGATTTTTTGGATTCCTCCAATTGTTGATTTTCCACAGCTTGTTCTTGAACTGGATTTGATTCAAATATGGTGAACGCTTGATCTTGAATCGGACTTGTGATTTCCTCAAGGGCCGTCGAGGCTTGATCTTGAATTTGGCCGGAAACTTCTTCAAGGGCCGTTGAGGCTTGATTCTTGAAGGTTGACTCGAACACATGGCAAGTAGGCACGAGATGAAGGTGACAACCTGTTTCTTTGTTCAATCTTTCTAATTCACACCTGAGCAGTTTGGTCAACGGTATGATCTTCAAGATTGATGGGCTTTTCTTCCAGTTGGTGACTTGATCTTTAAGGATTCGATTCAAGGGTGGTGAATCGGCACGTGCAGCCCACAACGCCTAGTAAGTCGACCCAAGAATTTGAGGGTCAAAACGAGTTCTTCATCTCAGACTCTTTCTGCCGAGTTGGCTGTGCATGTTGCATTCTTCTCTGCTTGTTTCTTCAGGCAGATATGGCAGCTTCTCGAGTTCCTCAGTTCGGACTCCTTCTGCTGAGTTGACTGTGCAAACCGCATTCTTCTCTGCTTGTTCCTTCTGCACCTTGTCTCCACATGCTGCAAGGTATCATTTTCACTTGCCTTATCTGTTCTCCAGGCAGATGTGGCAGCTTCTTTGGAAGTACAGCAGCAGTGCGAAACGAGTACTCGAGAGCAGTGCTAGGTAGGCAATCAGGGAAGGGTTCCAAGCAGTCGGTTCCTTACCCGAGTTCGAGTGGAAGTTCCGGCATATTGTTTTCTTTATCCTTGTCTTTGTAGGTAAGAACAAGGACAAAGGAAAGGACAGAGAGAACGCATGATATGAGATACTCTTGCTTTCTACCCTGGTGATATGAGATACTTTTGCTTTGGAGTCATTGGCTTGCAGAGGTACCCCAAGGAATAAGGAACACTGAATGACTCGAGAGGTTTCGTTGGGAAAGCATTTTTGGAGATGAAGAAATGTTATGTATGTCTGCCTTACTATGTAGGGTGAAGGTAGACAGTTTATAGGAAGTTCTTTAATACTTGTAGAGGTACTATTCTTTCACTCGTGTCGACAACTAACGCGTGATTGAACAATAAAATTTCACGTGCTTTCTCCTTCACCGAAAATCTTCGACAAATTGCCCGTGATTTGCGCAAAGTTGAGTGTGCATATGACAGGTGATGACGAGGCTGAAAAGACTGGCGCCTCTTCGATATCTGGGATTGGCGCTTTAACAAATTGCCCGTGATTTCCGCAAAGCTGAGTTTGCGTGTGACGGGTGTTGACGCGTCTGGAAAAGCAAGATGCTTCTCCGATTTCTGAGCTTGCCTCTTCGATTTTTGAATGGCCTCTTCGAATTCTGAGCTCGCCTCTTCGATCTCTGAAATCCCGTCGAGTGCTGATTTTTTATAGAGGCATGCAGTTCGTTTCAAAGCACACTTGAATTTTCGCTTGTGAAAACTCCCCTCTTGCACTTCTAAGATCTTGATTTGTCCGATCTCTTCTTCCTTCAACACTTTGAAAATGTCTGGACCCTCCGACCGTCGTTTTGACTTGAATCTTGGTGAAGAGGCAGTCCCGCCTTCTCCAGACAACATATGGCGCCCATCCTTCATATCCCCTACTGGTCCTCTTACTGTTGGGGATTCGGTGATGAAGAATGATATGACCGCTGCGGTGGTGGCCCGGAACCTTGTCACTCCCAAAGATAACAGACTACTTTCCAGGCGGTCAGATGAGTTGGCTGTTAAGGAGTCCCTGGCTCTTAGTGTGCAGTGTGCGGGTTCTGTGTCCAACATGGCCCAACGCCTATTTGCTCGAACCCGTCAAGTTGAATCGTTGGCGGCTGAAGTGATGAGTCTCAAACAAGAGATCAGAGGGCTCAAGCATGAGAATAAACAGTTGCACAAGCTTGCACATAACTATGCCACAAACATGAAGAGGAAAATTGACCAGATGCAGGAATCTGATGGTCAGATTTTACTTGATCATCGGAGGTTTGTGGGTTTGTTCCAGCAGCATTTACCTTCGTCTTCTGGGGCTGTACCGACTGCTGAGGCTTCAAACAGCCAACCTCCGACGCCTTCTCTTCCTGGAGCTCTGCCGAGTTGTGAGGCGCCACCTGATCGTCCTTGAATATCCCCTGTTGTAAATTTGATTTGATTTTTTTTTTTTTTTTTTTTTTAAGGTATGCATAGTGCAAATTTGTGTAAAATTTCCAGAAAAAAATAAATAAAATGGACTTTATTTCTCTCGATGCATTTTTTTTTTTTTTGTTGCTATATACAGACATATATTATGTACATACACACCATATTATCATAACTTCATTTTCTTTTCTTTTCTCCTTCTTTTCTATTTTTTATTTTTTATTTTTATATAAATATATATATATATATTTTTTTTTTTCTTTCTTTTTCTGCACATGGTGCCAGACGCACCATGAAACCCTTTTTTCTTATTTTTTGTATTATTTTCTGTTTCTTTAGTTGGTGCCCATGCACCCTTCCCTTTTTTTTCACGTGGTGCCAGATGCACCACCACCCTCTTTTTTTTTTTTTTTTTTTGTGTATAAATTTGGGTGATGGGTAGAGGAACTTGCAGGGAGCGGAGCAAGGAGGCCGAGAAGATGGTGCTTCGAGCTTCATGACCGGCTAGTCGTTTGACGGCGGTCGTTGAAGTTTTTTTGCTATCATGGTGGCCATAGTGATGAGCTCGAGGGAGGCCAGGCGCTGCGGTGGAAGATGGGCAGAGAGGGCGGACGTGCAGATGTAGTAGGGGATCTTCCACGTGTTCAGCAACTCAACCGAGTCGCACAAGCTTAGACGACCTCAGCCTCTCGTCGATCCTCCCAATTTTCAAGCGTATCCGTTGTGGCGGAGACGGCAAGGATGAACTTGAAGGAATCTCTCAAGACACCCTATACTCCCCCAACGAGCTTAATCATCAGCAACCAACTGAGAAATGCATGTTCTACAAGTACTGCACCTGAGATCCAGGCTATCACACTAACTTTCCTCTGTGCTTGTAAGATTTTTTTTTATTTTTATTGAATTGGAAAGTTGATGGCATAGACGAGTAACTGTGGAAGCATCAACACTGCAAACCTTTCGGCGGCCTCAGAAATCTTGGTGGTCTCTCCAACTAGCTCGAGAATAGGTGGGGGCCACACATAGATGGGGACCATGGCGCAAGCTGTCACTAGCAAAATGATCCACGATCGCTGTATGTACACCCCTAACATCCGGATCTGACCGGCACCGTATGCTTGCTGGACTGCATTTATCCTGTCCTCGCTGCCCGCAGGAGCGCGCGGTGGTCTTGACGTATCGCACAAATGGCGAGACGAAGACGTGGTGTACGACAAGATAAAAGGCAAATCATACAAAAGGAGAAATTAAACCGACCCTTACAGGAAAGATATGAAGGATTTCGCAGTAAAAACTTGAACAAGACTATGTCCATAGGTCCATTAACCCTTGCCATTTCTTTTCCTGCACGTTTTATTCATCAACTGAAGTCCGACTCGCGGCATCAAAGAACCCCATCAACATGGATTTGTACCCAGGCTGGTGATGCTGATGTAATGCTTCTCCCGCCGGACGCTTCAGCTACTTAAGAAGAGTTGTTCTGAACCCACTCCACCAGAGTGGAAACAACGAACCCTGTAGCAGTGCGTTTCTTGTCACTCCAAACAGGCCCGGCCATGTCAATATGCAGCCACTGAACTTTTTCATCAATGAACTGCTTCAAGAAGAGAGCAACAGTTATTGAACCACCTTGACGAGCACCGGTGTTGAGCATATCGGCTATTCCGGATTTCATTGATTCCCAATAACTCTCCTCCATTGGCAACCTCCAAAATTTCTCCCCACTGATTTCTGAAGCTGCAAACACCTCCTTCGCCAGGTCATCACTTGGTGTGAAGACACCTGCTATTGAGGGTCCAAAAGCAACTATGCAAGCACCGGTTAAGGTTGCTAGGTCAACAATCTTATCAACACCTTGGTTACAAGCATATACCAATGTGTCAGCCAGAGTAAGTCTACCTTCAGCATCAGTGTTATTGACCTCAATTGTCTTTCCATTTGATGCTGTCACAATGTCTCCAGGCCTCATACCTGTTCCACTCATCATATTCTCGCAAGCTGCAACAATGAAATGAACCTCTACACCAGTTGGTTTGATTTGAGCAATGGCTTTTGCTGCACCTAATACGGCTGCTGAACCTCCCATATCAGATTTCATTTGTTCAATTGAACAGCCAGGCCCTGTCTTGATGTTGTAGCCACCGCTGTCAAAGGTAAGACCTTTACCAACCAACCCTAATTTGACCTTAGCAGGTCCGCCAGGGGGTTTGTAAATCAAGTGAATAAAATGCGAGGGATTTGTTGAGGCTGCGGCAACAGCCAAATAAGAACCCATTTTCAATTCTTTGCATTGCTCTTCATCTAATATGTTTGCAGAGAGCAGGCGAGCACCGCGAGCAGCGTAAGTGGAGGAGAGAGAGGAGTCGCGATGCGCCGACGAGGCTCGAATAGCTTTGGCCGCAAGCGATTCGTCGGACTGCAGTCGATGGTGCTTGCTTTGGACGAAGAAGGTGGAGACGGGAAGTTAGAGGTTGAAGGCGGCGTCGCTTTCTGCTCTGCCTAGGTTGGCAGCGGCGGATGAAGAGGGAGAGACCGAATTTGGGTGCCCTCTGGGTGCCCCAAATTTCTACAGAGACGAAGGGAAAGGGAGGAGAGATCCACGGGAGTCATGGCAATTTCAGATCTATGAGGATCGAACCGGGTTAAAGGTCGAGATCCCGCCGGAGATTGATCGGACTCAGAGGACCTCAGCATTTCCATGGGAGACATGAGAGAGAAGGACAACCAATTGCTCGCTGGAGCCATGTATTTGTATCTGACTAATAGACGTTTCGGGTTTGCTTTTTGTCAGTTTGTAATAAATCTGGTGACCCCTCTGTAAATCGAAGTTCTCTGACCAAAAGTATCAGCAATCTTCTTTGAACCGTCGTTGTCGACGGCGACAATTGCCTTCTTCTGATCGGAAGAGCTTTGAGTGGTGGTGACTCAAAGCGACAAAGCATTCGTCGTGCAGCTGGAGTTGCTGTGGTTGTCGTGGAGAGCTGCTCATGTTGTTGACGGCGCTGCTACAAGCGTCAAAGACGATGCTAGAAAGGGAGCTGGACTCGGATTTGGGCTAGTGGAATCCTGCTGCTTCTGCACTTTGTGGTACCCGACCCAACTCGAATCGGGCGAGATGAACGGGTTGAAGTGGTGGGTCAAGAGATGGAAGTTCACCACCTGGCACAAGAATGTCCTCAATCACACTATAATCGAAGACCCAGTTGGGATTCTGCGGCGGGGAACCCATGTTCTAATGCTTGCTGGAAATTCCGAATTTCTGGTGCAGTGATGAAGGCGAGAAAGAGAGGTAGAGTTTTCAGCAGCCTCCAAGTAACTCCTTGTAATTCTTCATCACCACGGAAACCACTCTGTTGTACGGAATCGAAACCCACTGGTATGTACACCTCCGGCAGCTCGAGAACCTTCCTCAGTGGCATTCGAACTTCCTTCCTCAGCCGGTCCGTCACTTTGTACGTGTCATGGTCTTGCAAATCAACTTGAGCGTGGTCTGTGCGTTATGGGCCCAGGCCTGTTTTGGGCTTGTTGGCAAGGGAAATGGTGATTTGAGGTGTGTACGGACCGAGAGAGAACCAGGCTTGGACGTTGGACTTGACACAGGCTTGGGCCTGGTGTTGCTTTGGAGTCCATGGCGTTTTCTGCCTTCTTTTGTTGCTGCTCGAACTAGATATACATATATATATATATATATATATATATATATATATACACATATATATATATCTCTCTTTTTTTTTGTAATAAAATTGACTCTATTTAATAAAACACTTTTTTTTTTAATTTTGATGTGACTGAACTTGAAATTGAATATTTAAGCTGCCTACGTACCCTTCCAAAGAAAGAGATCAAGTCAAGACGTAGTTCAAATACATAGATATATATATATTTTTTTTGTATTTTCTTTTGGTGGTGCCGTTTGCAGTTTCAACTCGTGCAGACAAGGAGCATTTGGTGCCGTGTTGCAGTTTCAGCTCGTGCAGGCAAGGAGCTTTGGGTTGTCGCATTTTATGCTCGTGCAGACCAGGAGCGTTGGTGTTGCCTTTTATGCTCGTGCAGACCAGGAGCATTGTGCCATGCAATTTAGGCTCGTGTAGGCGAGGAGCTTTGGTTCATGCAGTTTTAGGCTCGTGCGAACAAGGAGCATTGTGTCCTACAGTTTAGGCTCGTGCGGACAATGAGCTTTTGTGAATTTTGTCAAGCAATCCGGGAGAGGCGTTCCTTACAATTTTCATAGCAAGGAGCTTTGACCGCGTGATTGAAGAAGTCTTCGGGCAAGAAGTCGCGCATCATGATGGGGACGGACGATCTTCGTGTCGAAGTTTCATCATCTTCAACACGTTCATGTTGCTTTGAAGGTTGACAAGAGCTGCTTTGCCCCCTTTCCGATTGGCGGACTTGTGGAGGAGACGTATGCTTCTTATGCAATTTCTTAGGAGTGACTTGAGTCCATCCTTCAACTTTGCTTGTCTTGGAGGATGCCCCCAGCGGTTGAGGTGAAAACTTTGAGTCGGAAGAGCCAAAAGTGAAGGTGGTATAGTTTGACTTCGCCACATCGTCAAGATCTAGCTCGATGATTCCTTTCTGAGCCAGCTTCATGATGAGATCTTTCAGCACGAAACATTTTTCTGTCGGATGACTGATGAAGCGGTGGAATTTACAGTACCTTGGACTGTCAGTGCGATTCATCTCTTCTGGCCGTCTGCACTCAGGCAAACTGATCACCTTCTTGTCCAACAGGTCATCTAGCATGGCAACCACATCAGAGTCGGGGAATGGATAAGTCTTCTCCTCAAGCTCCTTCAAAGTGCGTCTACGCATCTCTTGATCACGAAAAGCTTCGGTTTGAATCGCCTTGCCTCGTGTGGATATTTTGACGGGAGATGTGTTGACCGTCATCGCTTCCTTGGTGGGTTTCCATGCAGCCTTTTCCACCTTTGTCCCAAGAACTTTTTCGTTCTTGTAGTCGGCGGTCGGTTCTTTCTTCCCATGATGGGCGATGCTCAACTCCATGTCATGGGCGCGAGTGGCCAATTCCTCGAAGGTCCGCGGTTTAATGCCTTGAAGGATGTATTGCAAACCCCATTGCATGCCTTGGATGCACATCTCGATTGAAGAGGTTTCCGAGATCCTGTCTTTACAGTCGAGGCTTAGAGTGCGCCATCTGTTGATGTAGTCAATGACTGGCTCGTCCTTCCACTGCTTTATGCTTGTTAGCTCTAGCATGCTTACAGTGCGGCGGGTGCTGTAGAAGCGATTAAGGAATTCCCGCTCCAATTGCTCCCAACTGTTGATGGACTCAGGCTCCAGATCCGTGTACCACTCAAAGGCGTTTCCTTTCAGCGAGCGCACAAACTGCTTGGCGAGGTAGTCCCCTTCGGTTCCTGCGTTGTTGCAAGTTTCAACGAAGTGGGCAACGTGCTGTTTCGGGTTTCCCTTTCCATCAAATTGCATGAACTTTGGTGGTTGATAACCCATCGGCATCCTTAAGGCGTCGATCTTCTTTGAATACGGCTTTGAGTACAACCCGGAGGTATATGAGCTCCCTTCGTACTGTGCCTTGATGGTGTTGGTGATCATCTCTTGCAGTTGCTGGATAGAAAGAGATCCCATGAGTGCCGCTGCTTGGTCTGGCTCCGGCTTCGCATCGTTTTTCTCCACCTGAGGCTCATCTTCTTCGTCATCTCTTCTCTTTAGTGGATCATTCTCTGGGTCGGGTTTATCGCCGTCCTGTGGCTCCAGTCGGCTGACGAGGGCAGCAATTTGCAAGTCTTTTTCGTCCACAATCTGTGTTAGCCTTGCAATCGCTTCATTCATTTGAGCCAGTTGTTCTTCAACGGAGGTAACACCAATAGTCATGACTTGTGCGACCAATAGACGTGACTTTCCTTTAAACATCCAGGATGCTGATGAAGAACGTCGTTGGCTGTTTTGGGATGTCATCTTGTGTGCCTTAACATCATGCTTCGGTGCCCCCAGCGAGATCAGGTTGATGACAGACTCACACCTTGGATGCTCCCCTTGCTCTTTTAGCGGCACCAATTTTGAAGTGGCATGTTGAGGAGCGGTTGTGGCGCCAATGGATCGTCCATTTGCGGCAGAAGTGCTTAAGATCCTTCCCTCAGTGGTTGCAAGAACGGCTTGTCCCTTGCTTGATGCCATTGACTTTGAGGTGTACTTGGATTCTTTGAACGAAGGAAGAGATGAGAGGTAGAGATTGTCCCACTGGGCGTGTCAATTTGTGAACACGGAAAATTCCTGAAACGAAAGAGACAAGAACAAACGTGCACAAACAAATATTTGTATTTGATGATTTTGGGTTACAATCTCTCTCAAATTTATCCTCTGATTCGATCTCCGTAAGGTGTTGATTGGTAGGTGTTTCGTCGATCCAAGGGGCGTCAAGGCTTGATCTTGGATGAACAGTTGGAAGTTTCTTCAAAGGGGCCGTGGGCTTGATCTTTGAAGGTGGATTTGAGCGGATCTTCAAGGAGCCGTTGGGGCTTGATCTTGAGGATGAACAGTTGATGAACGATGAACGATGAACGCTTTCTTCAAGGGCCGTCGAGGCTTGGGCTTGATGAACAGCGGATGAGCGGATTCGTTGATGTTGTCGATCCAAAGGGGCCGTTGGGGCTTGATCCTTGAGGATGAACAGTTGATGAACGATGAACGATGAACGCTTTCTTCAATGGGCCGTTGAGGCTTGGGCTTGAAGGTGGATGATTGTTGATCCAAAGGGCCGTCGGGGCTTGATCTTAGAAGAACGATGAACGAAGAACACTTTCTTCAAGGGCCGTCGGGGCTTGATCTTGGAAGAACGATGAACGAAGAACGAAGAAGGCTTTCTTGATTCTTCGGGAACCTGGATGCTTGAGAGCTTTGGAGTTTCAGAGCTTCAAGGTGTAATATGAATTGGTTCCCTTAAATGAATGAAATGGGCTTGTATTTATAGAATTTTCCAATGCCTAATTTTGAATATAATATCCCAGATGAAATAAGTCGTTTCTGCCAGGTGTTGACATGTGTCCTATTTGATGACTTTTCCAACTCATTTCAATTTTCGTTGAGTCACACGTTACGTGTAAAATTTATGTAATACATGAGCGTTGACACTTTGATTTATCGGTCAACATTTATTTACCGAAATTTCGATGTCTACAAGTGTAAAATGAGATTTTTAGAGTGATAATAACAGTTCCCTTTATGAACTCAAGTACTAATTAATGTTCTATTTGTCAACTAGTTTTTGTCTTCTCGGTCTACAATACTCGAATTTCAATTCTTTAAAATGTCATAAATTCGAATTCACCGTCCCCTCTATTGATGATCCTAGAAAAAGGTATTAGACAATATACTCACCTTATTTTTTTTTCCTTAATTAGTACTAGTAGCCATTTAGCTTCTAACTAACTAATACTTTTGGTGTTTAACTTATTAATGAAGGAAGATCACATCATATATACGCTTGGTATGATGCATTCATAGATTAATCATAAATCATAATTGATGTTTAAGTCTTATTAATTTTTGTATTTTTGCACTAGTCGTAGACGGCCCAACAGGGCAGAAAGGACAGTAATGCGAACCAAATTGCAATATCATATATTGGAATTTCAACTTGTAATCATTCACAAGCCTAATAAAGGTCCCTTGAGAAAATGCTTAAAGCCTATAGCTTTCTCAACATATCTCTCACAATGTGGCTGGCTACCAAAACTTAATTCCATTTCCTACTCCATGGCCACCACATGCTCCAGCTTCTTCAGTTTCCGGTCAAGTAGTTCTTCCGTCGAGCCCAAACTCCGGTCCTCGTCGAGCGGCTCATCACACGGCTGTAGCAAGGTTGATGGGGTGGCTATGTGGCTCATGCACAGTGTCAGTTATGCTTTCTTTGCATCTTTAGAAAGGTGCTCTTGCATCCGTATCATTACTCAAGAAGACGGCGATGATTGTAACGACCTGCCGTTGATTTTGAACGATGGGAATTTCCGGCATGAGGTTGTTGATCACTCCACCACCAGCCGGAGAAGAACAGGCAAAGGAAAGAAGGGTACGTACTAGTAGTGCTGGACTAGCACCACGTCGACCGATTGAGAAATAAGTTGTATGTTAATTTATATATGTAACAAGCAAATGAAATGCTATCTATCTCTTCCCTTTTGATAAGTGAAATCAGTTTTTGTGGTTTCTTTAATTTGCAGTTGGGAAAGTTTGCTGGTTATGGTTTTGGATTAATGACTGGAAATTAATGATGATAATCATATGTTAATTAATTACTGGTTTTGAATAAATATCTGCATATATGTGATCAAATTTTGGATTGTTAGTCTTTTACTTAGTCGTGGAATATGCTGATTTTTGTTCACATAGCCTGCTGCTGCCAAGATTCAAGCCTGCAGGAACCTTGAAATTATCGTTTTAATTTATTTTAAATGATTTTAAGGATTTCCTAATTATGATTTAAAATTCATGCCAGAATGAAATGTAGAAGAAAAGCAAAGCAGGAAAAGCCACTTTAACTATATATTCAAAGATTAGCTCTTTTTCTCCATGATTTTGCAATATGCTGTCATTTCATATAATCATCAGCACGTTTCATTGCCCAAAGTTACGTTTACCTTTTTTGCTCTCTTTTCCCCTCGACCATGTACAACCAAGACCAGGGAATCCAAAGCATGGGAGATTTATAACTCTCTTTGAAATTTTTTACTCTACCTCGAAATATCTTATACATCAAAATTTTAATCGTTAAAATTTGAGTCAAGGATTTAATAAACTAAGATCTAATCTAATGTATAAAATACCTTTTCCTTAAAAGACCTATTTCTCTATAGCTATCTTACACTTGCTCTCTTAAGCCACATTTTTTTATCTTCCCAAATGAATCTCAAATCCATAGCCTTTGCTTCAGTTTCTTTCCCCCTCTTCTAGTAATCGACATGTTTATCCTTCCTCTCCTACCGTCCTTCTCTGTCATAACACCAGGCTGCCGCCTATGCTTTTGCTTTCGATTGAGAAGTATAATCTGAAACTTATATTAACCACTTACTGTGAGAACGATTTATCGCTTATTAAGTGGAAAGTGTGCAAAATCGTTTCCTTGATTTCGGTTTGGGTCTTCGTACCGCCTCCTTCTATAATACTGTACAGTTTACATGGTTGTTGGTTTCAGTTTGGCCACAGCGGTGTTGCTATGTAATGTTGGTTGTCGTTGTCTGCTCTGGCCTCTTTTAATTGGAAACTTTAGGTATCAAATTATTACCAATCCAAAATTTTGAGCTCTTAGGTTTCTCTCTATGTAACATTTTCTTCTATTAATGAAGATTATGTCGAAAAAAACAAAGACAATGACCCAGTTTCTTTCTTATGGTGAAAGGTCACGTCTGATAACATCATTAGTGTCGCTAATTGGTTTTTTAAGTGCCAAGTTGATAATCTCCAATCCATTTTACTCTTCTTTTTTGGTCGCACCATCTTAAGCACTATAGCTAAGAAGATATTTTTTATGTTTAGGCCACTTTAACTGTATAGATTCTCAAGTATCACGAGTTATAAATTTTTTGTATAACTATCAAATCTGTTCGCTTACATATAAATTTTTGAGTGCCACGAATTTTAAAATTTTCGTATAATTATCAAATCTTTTTACTTAAGCCAGATATATTCGTACCCCAAACAAAGATCAGACCACTAAATTACATAAACACTCAAAACAAAATCTTTTATAATCAAACACTGTATATTTCGGCTGCGCATGAGTTGTTTGCCTTCGACCTTTTCCCATGGAAAGTGTGTCAAACAGCGGCTCCCTCCGGTCAAAAAACATAAGCACTTAATTTGAATATGTACGGATGGTTTCGTTTTGTCGGGGTAGGTGTCTCGAATCGGGCAAATTCTAAGCTTTGATTGATGAGCTGAAGAGGTGCTTGTGCGGCAACACATCAGCTGAGCCCATGTATCGGAATTAGTAACGGATCTTATATGAGATTTTAAGTGTGAGAGAAGGTCATATGTGAACTTACATTCGAATTAAGAGGACTCGTAAAAGGTTTAAGCGATAGAATTATGATATTTTTTTATCTTTTGAGGGATAAAATTATGAATTTAAGTATGAGGAATACAATATGGTTATAATAACAAGAAGGGGTATGCTATCCACACATCTTTTTTTTTTCTCACATACCCTTTGTTAATTTCTGTCCGTTGATCTTCTTCAATTCATCTGATCCGACAGCCGAAAACCAAAAAGGTGTGGGAAAAGTAAAAAGGGGTGTGTGGATATCACACCCCTAACAAGAAAACTATAACAAGAACAATGAACAATTTACCCAAACAAAATATGGACAAAATGACATTTTACATGTTTTAAATGAATTCAAACCCACGTCGTGGGAGGTTTATTATTCTTTCTTTGTTTTTTATTTTATTTTTTGATTAAAAAACATGTAATTAGAACTAAACATAAATTTTTTTATTTTTTATTTTTAAAAAGCTAATTGTTAGACGCGTGACAGGAAGCCAGTAACAAGAAAATCATGGCAAGTAGGGGTGGGTTCAAAAAATTAAAAACTGAAAAAAAAACCGAACCAAACTAAGAAAATCAATTCAAACAGAACCAAAATTGGTTGTTTGGTTTTAATTTTGGCGGTTTGGAAACCGAACTGAATCGATATATATATAAATATATATATATTACTAATTATTTAATATATATTAATTATAAAAGGAATTGTTATTAGTACTAAAAAAATCTCATTCTACACTCAAAACTTTCTATATTAAGAAAGAAAAATACACTTATGATAAGTGTAAAATAAAATTTTTAAAGTGCTAATAATAATTCATATTATAAAAATTATATACAAATACTCAAGGTCCACAATAATCATCATGTCAGTGGTCCACACTAATCATCATGTCAATGGTCACTGACTATTGCATGGAGCCTTTTTACAAGTCTCTCATGATAAGGTCTGTATAGAAACTTAGCAGGTAAGCAACAAGACAGTTTATTTTATGTCATAAATATTGAAAGAATTTCCCTGGAACTGAGTGATGTGATGTAAATCGTCCATGAACAGAGAGATTTGTTGTAATCAGAGTATTCTATTTCTATCTACTATTGCAGTCTTGCAGGTGTTAGGTAGTAGTGCTTAATTGAAACTTGCAGTCTTGCAGGTTTTCTATACGAAACTTGCATGTTTTCTACACGAATCTATGGACATAAGATTTAGAGCACGTTTACGTACATGTAATCAGAATCAGTTTATGGAATTGGATTTCGATTACGGGATACACTTTTGTTTACTTAATCTTGGAAAATCAAAAAATATGTGGGGTCCACATCAATTGGGGAATCTCATTCCTGATTTTGGAGGAATTGGACTTCCTACATGAGGGAGGTATTTCAATTCCTAAATTAGAGGGGAATCGGGAATGGACTTCTTTTACCAATTATGCCCTCACTTGGTTGTGATTATTCCAATACTGCTCTTCATCTTACTGTGATCATCTCCCTTAGAGCAACTCCAGCGGATGCTGGTTGCTCGGGCGACAGGGGAGGAGAAAGGGCCTGAGGGCCGGTGGGAGTAGCTCCAGCAGGGAAGGGCCCGAGTGAGGGTGGGAGCCCGAGCGAAGGGGGGTGGGGAGTCGACGGGCCTGTGGCCCGAGGCCTTTGCAATTTTTTATTTTTTTTTGTGTCAGAGAGAGAGAGAGAGAGAGAGAGAGAGAGAGAGAGAGAGAGAGAGAGAGAGGGTTTTTTATTATTTAAACAAACAAAAAAAACTATTATTTTAATTGCTTATTGCCAGGGGGAGGGTTCCAAGGGTGGAGATGTAAATGACAATTACTGTTCATTAATGGTAGTTACTATTCATTTAAGGCAGTTACTGTTTAATATGGTGGATTGAATAGTGGATTGTCAGGGGGAAGGGCTCCATGGGTGGAATTGCTCTTACCAGTGCTGCTGCTTCATCTACCTCACGACTAGGGCCTGGTTTGGTATTGAGGTAATTATGAAAAAAATGGGTATCAAAAAATGTTGGGAGCTTTTTTCTGTTTGGTAAACATTCAGCTTCATCTTTTTTTTCACAGTTTTGGATGAAAAAAAGCCAAAAAAACAAAGCTGCAAAACCCAGCTTTGAAAAACTGGCATTTTTCACATCTGTTTTACATAAAAGTTTACCAAACACTATAATACTGTTTGTTTTTTTTTTTTCAAAAGCACTTTTACAAAAATGTTTACTAAACACTATGCTGCTTTATTTCACAGCTACTTATTCTCACAGCACATCAGAATCAATATTTTTTCAAAGCACAGCAATACCAAACCAACCCTAGATGCTGCTCCGCCAAGCCCAGATCCCATACCCACTACAACTACTCTCTGTTTGCCCCTAAGAATCGAAGAATCTTGAAAATTAGAGCACGAACCACTTCTCCATCTCCATCTCCCTTATGTATCACCACTGCACCACCATAAACCTGAGAAAGAAATAGGCATGAGCAAATGAATTTCTTTGAATTTCTGGGTTATTTATTTTGTGGGGTAGGAAGGACTTGACTCTTCAATTGCTTTATGGCTTCTTTCTTCTACGGGGTAGGAAGGTCTTGAAGACTCTGAAGGTATCTGGGTTCTCTTTTCTGTGGGTAGGAAGATGAATGTGGCTAGGTTTTTTACTTTTAATTAGATTATAATCTAATTTATGCACAATAAATCAATAATGCATATTTTAACTCTTTACTTTAATTAAATAAATAAAAATATCTAATTAAAATGTTTATAAACATAAATGTAGAATAAAATAACCAAGGGTAATTTAGTAATCATACTGATATTTATTCCGATTCAGCTGAATTAGTAAACAACTTATATGAACTCAATTTCATTTATATTCCAATTCTTGAACATTTAAGTAAACAACTTCAACAGGAATCTGATTTTGACTCATTTTCATTCCAATTCCTCATCAACTCAATTCCTCCTCAATCAAATTCCTCTTATTTTGATTACGATTACGTAAACAAGCCATTAAAGGATCGGTGTGTCCAGTAACTGTATTGTTTAAAAAAAAAAAAATCGAAACTGAATTGAAAAATATTCAAACCGACCAAATAAAAAAATTTGAACTGAACAAAATATTCGATTTAGTTTTGATTTTGGCAAAAAATCGAATCAATTGAAACTGAACCCGTCCCTAATGGCAAACATATTATCGGTGTTGGGTCACTAAACCCTTAAAAAAAAGTCTCTACTGGATTGGAACTTTCTGGCCCAAAGTTAATCAGTCGAATTCAAAACAAGCAGGCCCAAAATAAATGTATGGAGAAATTGAAAAATAAAAACTAAACGCCGTTGCCGGGGATCGAACCCGGGTCACCCGCGTGACAGGCGGGAATACTTACCACTATACTACAACGACTTGTTGGTAGTAGACCACGTCAAGTGATATAAACCAAGTTTAAACTACGGGAAACTTGAAATTACTCCAAAGTCCAAAGTGACGCGAGTCATCCCTGTCAGACCGTTTGGTGGAAAAATTACAGAGAGCGGCAGCAGGTCACCGAGTGAACTCACCATAACTCGTGACCTTCATAACCACTACCTCCTACCTTCCTTCTACCAATTTCTTCAATCATCCCTCAGAAAACCAAAGCAATACTACCAATCGAAATGCTCGGTCATGGAGAAGAAACCCCCTCCAGGTAAACCCACGTCTTCAATTTTGCTATTTTCTGTTTGTTTCTCGGGAAAATTGGTTGCGTAAAATTTCCCCGAGCTAAATTTTTGTTCTTTTTCTTCTGGGTAGATTTGAATTGCTGAGTATGGTGAAGAAGCACTCGAACTTGTTGGGGAAAACAGTGATAGTCGCGGACGAGGACGACACTTCCGATGTCGAATTGGACCACAGATTCTGGCACGATATGTTGGATTTGTACTTCGTACGCGGTAAAGATTCCAGAGGACGTCAGGACGATGATCTCGTCTTCTTCGTCAGAAAATTGGTACCCTTTTATTTATATGTTTCTATTTTTTTGCTTAAATTATAAAAAAAAATTATAGCTTCATTTGTTTGAATTAATGCATTTTTTTGGGGGCAGAGCTATTATGGGTATGGATTTAATGACGGCAAGGAAGGTGTTTCTCCGTACTTTGTACGCAGGTGGGCACATAAGGTAAAAAAATGGGCTTCGAAATCGCCTTTTCGGGTTTTTGTTTTGTCGAAATTTTAAGAGATTCTAGATGTACTGTAGCTCATAAGTGTGTTTACTTTTATCAAACAGTTGGATGACTTGATTGGGGAAAGTAATGTGGATGTGGATTGGAGGCGTTCGTTTTACTTGAACTTGATTGCTCACACTTCATTCACTGTAACAGTGGCTATTTGCAGGTAACTAGCTCTTGTCTTTCATGGGCATAATGCTTCGGTTCTATAAGTTTCGCACATCTCTTTTTCTTATCAAACACGTTTCTGTGTTGTTAGTTAAGTATTGGAGATAGAGTTCAGATGTGTAGTGAATCTAGTGATCAGGATTGTTTATATGTTGCTGCATTGTCTTGTTATGTTTTCTCTGATTGGAGTTTCACTGGATCAACTTTTCATTACCCCGGTTCAGTTATCCCAAAAGCTTAGAAAAAAGGACCAATGATTTTACTTATGTTTTGTAGATTTGTAGTCAAATATCCTTATATGCTTTTAATTTTTCACCAGAGCTTTGCGATGGTAAAAGTTAAATTAAGTGTTGATTTTCAGTCATCAGGACCTTCGGAATCATCAAGCTGAGCAAGGTATACCATTATCTCCAATATATAAGGTATGCACAACCTAAAATTATTGTGTTGAAGTATGTCTTACAATCTTCTTCTTTCTGTATTTTATTATGGAAAAATTGCAATACAGTCTGCATACTGTGGATATCTCTGGGTGCAGTCTATGTTTTCCATACAACATCATACGACTTGTGGCACCTCTGCAGGTTGTAAAGACTGTTTATGCATCTCCAAGCCGTGTCGATTTTCAGTTGGACTCGAAAAAGGCAAGTTTAGGTACTTTCTGATAAACGTGATATCACTGAATCATGTTATTGCTTCCACTTAATTCTAACACTATCGATGACATTTATCTAGGAAGTGGAGACAACACCTGCTTATCCAGATATTTGTTTTGCAATCGATGACTTTGACTCCACTTTTGATGCTGTGGTAAAAGATGTGATGAGATCATTTACAAACGACCTTCCATTGTTATTTTGAAAATGTTCTTGCCCCACAACAGTTAAATGTGTAATCATGCTTTTTATCGTCACTTTTCTGTTATTAGTTTGAAGAACCTGCTTGTTTTGAGACTGATGATTTTCGTATTTTTTTCAATTTCACATCTTTCAGACTTTAACCAACTTTTTATGCTAGTCTTTCAGTTTGCTTTCTGGCATATGTACAATTTACAATGCTGTGAGAAATGATTTTATGTTTTTCCAGGTCTTGACTGAAACAGACCATTGCTACTGTGTAATTCTCAATGCACACGATGGGGCAGCATTTCCTAGGGTAAGGGAGGTGGATGAATGCAGTTCTAGTGATAGTTCCTCTTTGAGGATTGAGACAAATTCTGCAAAGACGAAAAATACTAAGGTTTCTTTCTAAATCTCTGTTTCACATGCCATAACTACTATTAGAGATGAGGTATAAATGAATGTCTCACGCATGTCGTTGCTTCAAGGAATACTCTGTAAACACACTGATTTTCTGGTGTTGTGACTGCAGCTGACTCTTTTTTCAGGATTCGTTAGCTATCAAATGGTCCGAGATGCATATGATGGTAAGATTTACTAGAGATATTAACTTTATGTTGCTGTTTGCTTTTATTTCTCGGTGAAAATCTTTTGAAATGAATTTATATTTGTCTGTTGTACCATTAGATACGGTTTCCATTTTCCCTTCAACAGTTGGATGGCTTTGTATGTTTTCTGGTTTAAGTTGGATGGAGTATAAAGTGTCTTTCACTGGTTATACATGAAGAATTTTTGAAATGTGTTGACTTTAGATGTGATGTGCAAAAGTATTGTTCATTTGGATAAACTCGCTAAATTCATGCTGTTTCATTTAGACCTTTTTTTTTATCGACTTTTATCTTATAAATCAGTTTGATTCAAAGCTAGTCCATTAGGACCGGGTTCCACCCAAACAATCACTATATAGTTTGAACAATGCATTGGGAATGACATTTATTTATCTCTCAGCGGCCTACTAGGGGATTTGATTGCATCATATTGGTTTAGTCACTCATCTCTTTGTCTCTGTTCCACAGCTGGCAAGTCTCGATTTGGGAATCTGCTTGGTCATTCCCCTGGCAAAACAGACAAACTTTACATGAAAGGTCCCGGAGGACGTGGGGAAGTTGAAGTAGCTGTTTCTGGTGTTGCAGGTGAGGAGTTCTTACTCTATAATTTAGTGACGGTATAAAGTTTGCACTTGATTTCTTGTTTGATGTTCCAGAGGAAATGTTGCTCTGAAGCATAAAATTATTATGACCTTTATGGGATAAAAGAAATTAAACTTCATTGACACGATCGGGTGGATGTGTACTTTTTCTCTAAATTATGTCCAGTCACAATAGTTTAGATGCAGATTGATTATCATGTGGCCCGCATGTAATTACAAATTTGAAGGGTCTAAAGAAAATTATTCCTGACAAATTAGGATGAGTTGCTGAGCTAATTTTCTTCACTGTGCTATTAGGAAATTCATATGAATATGATTTACCATTATCTTTCCTGCAAAGTTCATCTAGCTTCATGTGAGGTTGTTGCTCCTGCGTGCTTTTGTGATGAAGGTGCTATTTTCAAATAATTGATCCTATGATGTAAGGGTTTGTGTCAAATACTGAAAGTAGATGTTATGTTATCAGATCAAAGCCAACAAGATCTGGGTCCTTTTTCACCTGTTATATCCAAGACAGGATTCGGGATTGGCTCCATTGTTCGCAAAGCAGCTTCTGTTGCATCTGTGGCTGCGAAGAATGCCTATGCAGCTGCTTCTTCTACCCATAGTTTTGATGATGAGATGGTACCTCTCAAATGTTGCTTAATGTCCATTTCATTACCCTGGGAACAGATTGCACATGATCTTCTCTTTAAGGTGAGTTTGTTGTGCCCGGTTCCTATAGAATACTTTTGGTTAATTGTAACTTGTGGAAATAAGTTTTAAAACAAAACTTCAAAAAACCCGCAGTTGATCACTCCTTCCACACTTCAAAGAGTACTAAAATTTAGTTCTCTCGTTTGTGAAACGCAGGGTACTCCTCCAGTGACATTGTAAGCATCATTTATACTTCTCACTGGCTTCGAATATCATATACGAGTCTATAAACTGGCAACAGGAAAACATGAGACAAGCAGAGATGTTCGATCGACTGCTATAAACGTAAAGATTGTAAGTCATTTGTACATGGAGCCTCATCTTGCTGTTCGTGTACACATCTAGTGGTGCCGGCCAAGGGCCGTTTGTAAATTGTATTGTAAAACATTTCTTTTCTTCTTTACAAAACAAAGCAGCATCTTCACTATCAATGTACTTTTCCAGGTTCAGTGAACAATAAGCTCTAGCTATATAATATTTATTGGAGAGTGGAAGCACTTTTTATACACAATTTCGTTAATGGCTAGAGTGATTTGTGATCATGAGCTAGTCTAGTCCTAGCACCCTAGGGGATTTCGACTTTGTAGCTTTTAAGGTTCTATTCTTTTAGGCCGGTTTAGATGAGGGATTTTAATGTAGCCGCCAGCCGGTTCTAAATACTGCAATATTCTTCGGCTATAGCATACGCGTTTTGAACAATGGCGGATCCATAAATCTGTCTTCCTGGTGAGATCAAACTCATGCGCCACTATGTCCAGTTGCCCTTAGCTCCCGACACTTTTAGACAATGGTGGATGCATGCATTTATCTTCCAAGGAAAAATGAAGCTCACACGCCACTTTGTCTAATCAAGGCACTTCCTCAGCCTCTTGAGATATTTTGTTAAACATTTTGCTCTCATGACAATATACTTGCAAACAACATCAAAGGAACATTCGACAGTTTATGCATTGGCCCTATTGTTGATCCGTTAGTGTTCTTGCGTATCATATCAAAACGTATTAGGATAGCCAAATTGGGGATTTATAATGTATTGTTTTCATCGGGCAATATATACACTGGTCCTATAAAATGTTATCCAAAGAGACTTGTAAGATAAGCCTTTGAAGCTAGCCAAAATGGTGAGTGGATAGAGAAATGAAATTAGCTAGCCTAACTAGGTCAGGTTCGATTCCTTCCAATGTAACCGAAAAAGGGATAATTAAATAGAGTGATTTCATCTCTTTAGCTTTCAAATCAATCTGGTTAACTTTAGACCATATTATGTACGAAATATATAACAATCAAGAGAAAGACAAACCAGGCCAAAATTTTATATTAAACACTGTTAAAAAAAAAAATGAGGGAATCGATTAGGAAAACTGTGCAGCAGCACAGCACATGAACCCTACTTTGGATTTACCAAATTTGATGCGGCACACTAAAGGGGAGACAAAAACCTGATCAGTAATTAAGCTTTAATAATCAATAGGGTAAATTACATTTTATCCTCTCAGGTTTGGGGTCAATTTCAATTCCTTACAACATCTTTAAAACATTTCAATTTCATACGTTTACTTATCATTTTATTTCAATTTTATACATCCCTTAGAAAATCCGTTAAGTGATTACGTGGTAAATATGAGATCCACATTTGTGCTGACGTGGCTGCCAAAAATGTGCTACGTGACAAAAATATTAATTTTTTATGCATTTAAAATATAATAATATTTACCCTATTAAAAAAAAAAAACCCCATCCCACCCCACCCTCACCTCCCTCCTCCGGAGACCGCTGCCACGCCCAAAAATCCCACCTCCGCCACACCCAAAAAATCCCACCCGAGCCACCCCCTCTGTCCAAGCTCCTACGTTTTCTGTGGGAGCGGAGACCGTCGACGAGCGTCTCTACGAATCGATCGGCGATAGGAAGAGGAAGAAGAAGAGAGATGAGTGCATGAGATTAGGGTTAGGGTTTGAGGACTCATCTCCTAGAGAGAGTGAGAAGCAATTAGAAATGGCGAGTGAGGAGAGGACTGAGAAGGGGATTTTTGGGAAGGGAGGTGGGTCTCGGGTGGGTGGGGTGAAGATTTCTGGGTTTGTTTGCTGGGGTGGGGGTTGCGGGCAGGTGGGTTTGAGTTTTTTTTTTGGGTAAATATCAGTTTACTACCCTCAAGTTTCATGGTTTTCAACATTTGGTACATGAAGTTTTTTTCGTCCCAGAGTCATACCTAAAGTGTTAATTTTGGGACAGTCTCATACATCCGTTAGTCAAACTGTTAACTCTTCCGTTAACTGATGACGTAGCGCCCATGTGGATGATGACTGAGCGTCACGTGTCATTAAAAAATTTTAAAATATTAAATTAATTATTTAATTAATTATTATAAAAAAATTTTAAAAAAAACCCAGAACGTCTTCGTCTTCCTCACCCAACACCCTTCCATCCCTTCCACCCCTTACCCGCCAACACCCATCCCCTTCCCTGATACCCACCCTTACCACCAAGCCTTTTCTCCTTCCCCAAAAACCCAGCCCATTCCCTTCCCCTAAAAACCCGGGTGCCGCGATGGGGTTTGATGACTGTCCAGATTGGCATCGGAGACTGTGGAGGTTCCGACGATACTTGGGATCTTCCCCAATTCCTCGATCCTGGAGCTCTGAGTTTGCCTCGTACTCACTTGCCGTGCCAAATTTTCCTCCACAGGCTTCTCCTCCGCAACTTCAATCTTCAAAACCCTAGCTCTGAGCGGTCGGCCCCTCCCTCGTTTCCCTACGACCTCAATTTCCACAACATTCGCTCTCTCCACCTCCGTTATCCCCTCGCTCTCATTCACAACCCTACCTCTTCTTCCCCGACTCTCCGAAACCAGCACAACAGTAGCTTCCGTTGCGGTCACCGCACACCTAGGGTTCTGTCTCAGCCGGCTCTCTTCGTAGCCGGCGATCCTCACCTCGACGAAAGTGTACTCATCAATTTTGATTTCGTCGCCGTCGGTGAGATCCACGAGCGTATTTAGGGGGTCGAGGTACCCATTTGCCTGATTCAGATTCGATGGAGAGGTGCTTGGAGGAAATGCCGGAGTCTTTAATTGGGAGGTTGTTGCCTTGAACAACGCAGCAAATTCGGACCTTGGATCAGGGTACGAATTTTAGGGTTTCACCCTTCCGCGGACCTTGAACCATAACCAGTTTGAGAGCTGAAGGCTCCATTTTTGGCAAAGAAGAAATGAGGGAAAAAGTTTTTGAGTTTTGAAATGCTTTTTAGAGTGAAGGAAGAGATCGTGAGCTCGAGGTCCCAACCATAGGCATTGAGGATCTCCACGGATAACGACCATCTCTGCACGCAGATTAGGGCTTTCCCTAGGACTGGAGGGGGTGGAGTGGTGGAGGGTAGGGAAGACGAAGGCGTTCTGGTTCTTTTATTTTATTTTATTTTATTTTAATATTTAATTAATTTTTTAATGACACGTGGCACCCAGTCATTGTCCACATGGGCACCACGTCATCAGTTAATGGAAGAGTTAACAGTTTGATTAACGGATGTATGAGACTGTCCCAAAATTAACACTTTAGGTATGACTCTGGGATGAAAAAAACTTTATGTACCAAATGTTGAAAACCATAAAACTTGAGGGTAGTAAACTGATATTTACCCTTTTTTTTCTATTTATTTTTATTTTTTTAATAAGGTAAATTATTATAATATTTTAAATAAATAAATAAAATTTGCCACGTGGCACAAATGTGGTTGCCATGTCAACTCTTAACAGATTAATGGATAAAAAATGTAACGGATGTATTATATTGAAATAAAATAGTACGTGAGGTATGAAAGTGAAATGTTTTGAAAATATTGTATAAGGTTGTAATACACCTCAAACTTGAGATGGTAAAATGTAATTTACCCTAATTAATATTTCATTAGATTGTATTTTTACTGGTTAATTAAAGCTTCAAACGCAGAAGAGAACGTGTGCATGTTAGCATCCACTTATATTTTGGTCTGGATTTACTAATGAGAGCCGAACCCCTTTCCAAAACGTCCACTGAGAAAAAGTCCAGGAATGCTAACTAAGAAAACTGCCTTGATTCCTTTCCACGAAATCTTAATTTGTATGCGAGTATTTTATTCGAAACGCCATGTTCTAGGAACAAAGAATAATATGACAAACGAGGTATACTTTTTCTGGTACAGGGGGTAATATTAATGGAGAATGAGGAATTTGAACACAGAACTTGCTTTTAACTACTGGAGCTCAACTCTTTTCAAATGAAATATTCTCAAAAGGCTTACTAATGCATCTCACGGTGAGCTGGGAATTATATATATGCACTGGTTATTATCTGGTTATGACGCTAAATAACAATCAATCTTGTTAATAAAACCTATCTTTATACTCAATTTAATTTTCTTTCTTTGATCACATTTATTGACTCGATTTTAGATGTAGAATCGCCATTTGAAGCATAAACTTTAGGATTCGTCTTAGGTTGATTAATCACTTCAGGCGCAAAATCTGACACTAACCATGTAAAAGCGAAGCTCACAAAAGCAGCTTATACACCCTAGATGGTCAATTTTGTGACTGTTAAAAAATGAGATCAAATTAAATTAAAGAAAAAAATATATCATAATTGTGAACGTTCATCCTTTTAAATACATAAGACCCTGTCTATACATATGCATTTATCATGAGTTCGACCGAAGATCTTGATTTTTACAATATAATATCAATCTTGGATAATTTGACTGTATATTTTTCAGAATTTTTCCAAACACAGGTATGTATATTGATTATTGAGAGAATCAGATCATCACCTTCTCAACTGCGTATTCCATACGCCTTGTGCGAAATTTGTCGGCTAAACTTTCAGATAATCTGTTGTTTGTTTATACATTTTTGTTTGATTCTTCGTGATTAAGCTAAAGCTAATCTTCTGTTGGAGCCCACCATCCCTCTCTCCTTAACAAAGCAGAAACCCTACCACCACACATCACCATTTCCATTCCCATTCCCCCTTTACACAAAAGTTGTGCACGTAATGGCACTACACCAACCCAAAAATACATTTAAAAATTTTTATAAACCAAAAATAAAAAGAAACCCTAGTCCTTTGTTCAACACATACTTTTCTTGGACAAAATTACCCTCACTGCTCCAAAACTTTTGCATAGGGTGGACCCCATTTGTCTCTTTTCATTCGACTATAAAAACTCAGCCCCTCTTCTTCGTTCCTTCCCTTTTCTCCTCCTTCCCTCCCTTCCCTTCACTCAAATGATGATGAGTTCTTCAGCCATGTTCATCAACCATGAACCGGCCCACATGGGCCACTTCGAGTGCCCGGTTCAAGAAACCGAGCTCACAACAGCCGAGATTCAAGAGCTACTGTCTTTGCTTCAAGCAGGGAACTCGGCCTCCCCAAGCTCAGAGGGGTCGAACCGGGAGGTCTATACAGTTGACGAGAGAAAGCGTAGACGGACGATGTCAAATCGCGAGTCAGCCCGGCGGTCCAGGTGGAGAAAGAAGAGGCATTTAGAGGACATGACGAACGAGGTGGAACGGTTGAAAATAGAGAACCTGGAGATGAAGAACCGGTTGGGGGTGGTTGCTCAAAAGTGTCACGTAACATGGAGAGAAAATGACCGCTTGACATCCGAGTCCTTAGCTCTATGTGCGAGACTTTCGGATTTATACCGGATTTTGATTGCCATGCAGATGCAGTACTCACAATAATTATTAAAGTAACAAAATGATGATCAATAAGCTCTAATGAAGATTAATTAGAGCAAGGTTAAAGAGTGGTATGGTTTTGTGGGGTACATTAGGCTGCATGCATGCTCAGCGTGTCACTGAAAATGATAGTTAAATAATCTTTTAGGTTTTGCTTTTACTTTTGGGTTCCCGTTGTCGATCGGGGAAAACTTTCTTTTTAGTAGCTTTGTACGTATTGAGGACTAGCACGTAACCATGCATGTCTACATGTGAAAGAGATGCATGAAATGAGTGCATGTAAGTTTTTTTCTGTCAATATTTATAGGCATTTTAGCTTCATTACCATGCATGCTCGATCACGCTTGTCGCTTCGTGAACTTGAGGCTCTTGTTTTGCACCTTTTTTTTTTTTTTTTAAGGATTGGTAGCAGGTAGCTCTGCATGTTTGTTTCAAGTTGTTGGTCTATGTAAAGATTCGCTTTTTGTTCTTGCATGTTGAAGACCTCTTTTTTTCTTTCTTCATTTTCGTAATTTAATTCATCTAATGACGTTCTCTGCTACTTTAAATTTGATGCTAGCTAGCTAAGATATAGTTTGGTTATTCATCTCCACGTCATATGAGGGGCATGTTGAGAGTATGAATTTCACATCGAAGGAATAAGGAACTTCAACTTTTGAGTAAATTTTAGCAATGGTTCCTTAACTTTAACTCAATTGGAGAAATGATCCCTCAACTAAATATTCATTACCATTGGTCCCTCAATTCATCAAAACGTGCAGCTATGGTCTCTCAACTAAAAATCCATTACCATTGGTTCCTCAACTTTAATCCAACTGGAGAAATGATCCCTGAACTTTAACCCGATTGAATCAATGACCCCTCAACTTTAACCCAATTGTAGCAATGGTCATTCCATCATAACTTATTTTGACAAAATTCTAACGAAGTTGACGAAAAAGACCATAGCTACACGTTTTGATGAGTTGGGGGACCCAATTGTAGCAATAGTTCTCCCAACATAACTTATTTTGACAAAATTCTAGCGAAGTTGACGAAAAAGACCATAGCTACACATTTTGATGAATTGAGGGACCAATGGTAATGTATTTTTAGTTGAAGGACCATTGCTCCAATTGATTAAAATTGAGGGATCATTGCTACAATTTACTCTCAACTTTTAATTATGTATCAGAACATGTTGGTTCACGCATGAAGCCCAATAACCATACGTGCAGGGCCGTCTTTGAGATTTTAGGAGCCGTGTGCACAATTAATAAAAGGGCCCCTATTTAAGATAGCTTTTTAAAAAGGTAGGACAATGTATTGACGCTAGAAAGTAAAAAGAGCTACAAACATAACATTTACTAAATAATAAAAAACAGTTCAATCTTAAATAACCAAACAAGAAAAAAAAAACTTCAAAAACTCTAAATTTAAAGTTTCACTTGAATATATAACATTATTATATAATAAATTGAAAAAAAAAAACCTTTTTTAAGGTATTATTATTGCCATTAAAAGTATCTCATTATACTCCAAATTTTTATATTTAGAAATGAACAAAAATTAAAGCTTATAAGAAATGTACGATGAGATTTTAAAGTGCTTACAAAAATAATTTTTAAATATAAAACATTATTACATATAAATATTAGGTGATAAAATTTTTAGGGGTCCCTTCAAATTTGAGACCTTGTAGGACTGCATCTTTCGCTCTCCCTCAACCCCCTCTGCATCCGTGCTTCATGTTACTAAATTCTTATTGTCCACCTGTTTGAAACGCCGACTTTTTTCACAAATCTGCTGGAAATGCGATTAACAATTATTCATGGTACATCTTGTCGTGATTCGTGAACAACCCTAAAAAAACCACCACCTAAAGAGAATTGGACCCATAACAAATGATGATTAACTACTTACTGTAGCTGTCTTCCAATCTAATGAGCAATTTGTCTATGGATTAAATTGTTACTGCTTCAAGTGGTATTTGTTGATGCACAAAACCGGAGGTCTTGGAACAACATAAATCCGACTGTGAATCTGCATGAAATGTAAATAACACAAGATGTATCGTGATTCACCCTAAGGTTTGGGCTACGTCCATACTGATTATGTATTTATTTGAGGGAGAGAGAACTCTGAGAGTGAGAGCTTTGAGAGGGGGGTGAGAGGGCCTAGGAATTCACCTCTCTTAATTGTGTGGGTGATGAATCCTTTTATAGAATAAGGGCTCTTCACTTATTACATATTTGCCCATTCCTTTATCACATAATTACATTTAAGTTCCCTGAGTATTTGTACGAGGTCTAAATAGGGATGCCCTAAGTATGGTATAAACAATGTTATTAATATACGTACTCATCTACGTCTTTTAACTGAAAACTGTACGAGAAAAATTAAAGTTGGTATCTAGATTATGCAACATAGGACACATGGACTTACCAAATGGAATGCTACAAATAAAGGAGGAAAAAAGAAGAAGCACCAACTCATGAATAAACGTTCAACAATATATGGGTCTCTTCTGCCTAGCTTAGGGGAGAATATTATAGTTCAAATCCATCAATCTCACACGTACGTATACCGCAAAATAACCCTAACATATGAGGGATACACTTGTAATTAAGAGACTATTTGGTTCCTTATCAACTGTTATACTTAGGAGTGCAAGTTAGATAGAAAATACCGATTTTGAGCCAAATATTTGTAACTTTGATGCATCAAAATCAAAATTTCAAAGTTTAGAAAAAAGAAATTGGATTCGATGTGGTATGTATCTTGAATTCGGTAATATATATAATTATATATTGTATTATACTATAATATACCTTATAATTCCGACCCATCATAACCATAACCAACTATCATGCACACACATGTAAGGTCCAAGCCCTAATACATTAAATTATGTTATTAGTACTATGTTTGGGTTCAATATTTTTCTATTAGGGTGATTAAGAATGAATAATTAAACTCTGATCTTATTCTTTACAGCTAAGCTAGGTCGAGCATTTTAGATGTAATACTAGGTTTGGACTAGAACCAACCACCACATCTAATTAAGATTCAGTCTTCTCCAAATAATTATAATTATGATGTTCTCTTGGTACATATATATTGTGTGTGGTATATATCATGTATATATGTGTGCTATATATATTAGGCTCGCCAACTTTAGAGAGATGTCCATTCGAAGGAAAAGCAGTGCAACGCTGTACTTTATTTGGAAAAATCGGAGGAGGAATAGTATGGAAGATTCTCAAATCTCCATACACATGCATTTCTTTCCATATATTATAATCTCACATTTTGCTTTGCTTTAGTTAGCGCATGATGACTTACTACTTTAACTTTTTCCCATTACTTGTTGGCAAAGCGGCAACTACGTACCTCAGCTGCCTAATTGATGCGATCGACATGCTGATGTTTCTGTGGTTAGTTTTGTTTTGCAAACAAGAGGCTCTGACTTTTCTAGCCTGCCAGTGGATATCCGTTAAACGTTAGTGCTCATCCGTTAACTAGTTAGTAATTTAAGATAGTGCTATTTAGTTGTCTAGATTTGTTCCAAAGTAAATTTTATAATCTGAATTGTTCATTTTTTAGATTTCATACATAAATTACCAATGCAAGAATTCATTGAAAATAGAATCATTTAGCCCTTTGATTATCATCCAATGCATTTAAGTATTCATCGACAATATTACGTTTGTCTATTTATCAAGTCAAAGTTAGATAACTAAACACGGGTTTTGATTTGAGTGAACTTTCCATTGTTGATCTTCAAATGTTAATTGGTTCAAATTATGATAAATATTGTGAAGTGAACCTGTACAAAGTGGTAATCACCGCATTGAGTTATTAGCTGATTATTATCACATGCATGAGCACGATCATGTGCAATTCATCACATATTCCATAAAAAACATAAATATCATTCAGACAAAGAAAATACATTAATAGTTCTAACCTAATATGGAATTCCGAAGCCATTCGAAATGGGAAATGTAGTCAAGAGAGTTAGGTAGCTACCATGGAAATAGCCATATGTATTTATAGTTGATGGATAAAGAAAAGGTGCATGGACAAAATATTTGTCTACCTTACAAGGCAAGCAATTAATCTTGAAGTGGATGGGCCTCTTTCAATCCAGATGCAGGCAGTGGGTTTGAAATTTTGGATTTGTAGCCCCCATCAGATCACCAAAGCACGTATCATTCCGGAGATAAAATAAAAAAGCAAAATAAAGAAAAGGAAAAAGAAACCCCCTAGCTAGGTCGACCATTATTCAACTACAGAAAAGCAAAGGAGATAATTAACGCTCTCCAATGCACATACGTTAGTCCTTCAAACTTCGGAAAATGGTGGAAGAGCACAGTAGAATCCTTCAAACTCAGGGAAATGGTGGAAGAGCACTGTATCTACTGTCTCTGTTGTGTCTCTTCCTGGATACTTTTTCTTGACAATGTTCTTAGTTGTTAACAACTTAATTAACACATGCATAAGTAGCTGGTAATAATTAAAACAAAAGTACCGAGAAAAGTTGGTGAAAGTAAATTTCTTTTTGACTTGTTATGCAAAGTACGCGTCGTGCATGCATACATTTTTGGATTTGTAGGTCATGGTTTGGATAATCATGTAAATCTCACACCTGAAAAAGGAAACTAGATTATATCCCATATATGTTCAATCTCTTCTTCCTTCTTTCTTCCTTCTTTCTTCCTTCTTCTCTTTTGCAGTCAGCCTTACAATTTCTTATGGCAAAGAAATGTTTATGACGGTGGGCACAAAAAAAAAGAGTTTTTATTAATAATAGCCAAAATTTAACACTCAATTTCATAAATGTCACATTTTATAAAATCTTTCAAATATAACAGAAAACTTACTTAAATAGACCTAAATACCCTCAAAATTAAAACCAAATAAAAATTAGTGGCAAAACTCTCACCCCACAACTTTATATACGAGCAGCAACATTGCTGAACTTCCCAATCATTTTCATGTTTAAAAATTTAAAACTTTCTGCACATGGATTAATATTTTTAGCCCCATTGTTGAGAGCAGCATTTTCGCACACCCTCACTCCATTACTTAGTTTTGATTGGTTTGTGAGATCCGGTACAATTTTGAACTTGCTAATAGGGGTTATAGATTAATTAGAATTGCGGGGAAGAGAAGCATGAATTTAATTGGAATGCTCCTCTTGTGAAAACTGTTAGGGCCCGTTTGTTTGACCTTCTTAAGTTTCACTGGACTAGACTCACTTACTAGTCCAGTGTTTGGTGAAAGCGGGACAACGTTTAATGGTACTAAGTCGGACTCGTGCCGACTAAGTCCTTCACTGCGTGGTCTTAGCGAGGCCCCTCAAAACGTTTGGGATTGCTAATCCCGTCTCCGAACTTGCGTTGTGTGCAAGAGTGTTGTCTACAAGCATGCCTCTCTGCAACTCCATTTGCCTCCATGCCCAAATCTTAAACCCAGATTTGAAACCCAGCCCACCCATGCCCATATCCGAAACAAAAAAGCAAAACGAAAACAACAATCTCAGTAAAAATTCTTCCCTCTTCCCAGAAAATTCCGAGGAGTGAGAAATAGAGGCAGCAAAGTCCATGGCGATGGGTATCGAGAGGACGAAGCCTCTGCATAATTTCAGCTTTCCGTGGGATGTGAAGTGGGTGATGTTGCTTGCCAGGGAGAGATGAAGTGCAGAGGCAAGAGGCAAAGAAGATGAAGTGAAGAGGTAGATGATTTGCAATAAAAAACGAAGTGACAAAATGGGAGAAAAGGTGAATGGGGAGGGAGAGGCGGAGAAAACAATGAATGAAGACATAGGGGAGGATTCTAGAAAAACAGGGAAAAAGAAAGTAATAATAAAATATTAATTGATATATTAAATTAAAAATAAAATATTAATAAATATATATTAAATAATATAATATTATAGTCCTGCTTCTTAGTCTGACACTGCACCAAACGCTTCACTAAGTCAGTCCAGCTTAGTCTAGTCTAAGCCAATCCAGCTTAGTCCCTGAAGCTAGTCCAGTCCGAGACAGTCCGGTGCAACAAACGCACCCTTATGGTTTTAAATCCTTGTCATCCAACAAATTTAAGGAAAATTCGTAAGCACAGTTGGATTGGAATTTGGTTTCAATGAGTTAGAATCCTCAACTAACATCACGTCTGCTAAACTGATTGTACAAATTAGGGGTGGGCACGGGCCGGACCGGGGATAGCACATTCCTATATAGGAACCAGACCTAACCCGGCCTGGTTGAAACGGGCCGATTCGGGCGGGGTCCACGGGTTCTTGGTTTTTTTTTTTTTTTTTTTTTTTGCGAAACTGCCACCGTTGCCTTCAAATCCGTTAGGGACTTACAGTCCGCCATGCAGCACTTCCTCATCTCCCAAACCACCAACGCCGAGAAGCTCAAGATTCCGAGTCGGAGGATGAGTCGCAACTTGCAACCGATTCGGAGGATGAGTCGCAAGTAACAACCGAGTCGGTGCACCACATCTCTTGGGTCGCAATGTCTGATTTGAAATCCCACCCACATCTTCAACGTCGATGGTGTCTCCGGCCGCCCCAACGTCGATTGGTGTGAATCCCATAAGGTCGAGACCATCCGGACCAACATGGAATGGGAGGATTTGACGGTGAGGTCATCAAGCAGAACGAGAACGTGGCGGTCGGTGGGGTGGTCTGGCGAGAATGAGTGGGCCAGAAATGGGAGGGGTAGGGTTAAGAAGGCGAGGACGCCGACGAGCTTCGACATGGTTGGTTGGGTTTGGGGAAGGACTCCAGTGACAAAGTCGAGCTCGATGGACGACGAATGAGAGACGACTGAGAGTTAGAGTCGAGGGACAGACGGTGTGGAGTGGGCTTTGAGAGAGACTCGATCAGATTCAGAGATACTAGGGTAAAAACCAACAATCATGATTGGAAGGTATGTTTATTTTCAATCTGGGCTGTCCATTTCAATTACAAATGGGTTGGTCCGGGGCCCCGTTTTTATATACATATGGAACCGCCCCGACCCTAAAATGTCATTGCCCCGGCCCGCCCTGCCCCGTTTCCCCTATTAAAAAACAGGACCCGCCCCGTACCCGCCCCGAACTGCTAATACCCGCCCCTACCCGCGGGCCCAGGGCCCGTTTGCCCACCTCTAGTACAAATAATATTTTGTCATGATGATATTATATCAACAGGAAAGATTGAGTTTGAGTTTCAGACATGACCAACAAATTTTCAAGTTGGTACTCAATTAGTTGACAGTTGGACAACACCCGCAACTGCTCCACGACATTTACCAACTGTCTTCGTGGCCTTGCACTGTGAACGACAATGTAGAGGAGATGTATTCAAGTGCTTTGGATTTTATGTGTAAATAAGATTTGGGATTTTGAGGGTATTTAGGTCTATTTACATGAGTTTTTTGCTATATTTGAAAGTTTTTATAAAATGTGACATTTATGAAATAAGGTGTCAAATTTTGGCTATTATTGATAAATACTCCAAAAAAAGGACACATTTATGTAGACTTATCCAAGGTTACCACACTTTAGATAGATTAATTAGAGTAATGTTAAGTAAATCAACTTTTTAAATCAAATTTGCTAGCCATATAATACGTCACAAATAGAAAATAAGCACGTTAATCAACACTTAAATAATAATATAATCATCAACAACTATGTCATATGATTTACAAAATTTGGTTTAAAAATTTGATCTCCGCAACATTACTTGATTAATTAAGAGTGAAATGATAATGCAAATAATGGTTGATAATATTTATTTTTGGATTTGAGATTTCGAGTTTAGTACTTCTTCGCCTAATATCGCTTGTAAGATAAGTAAGGGAAAAAAGGCTACTAATTTGAGCTGTCTTAACTTTCATTTCCATCTATCTTTTCAATCTTAAAAAGATAAAGTAGACATAAGCTTTCATTTCAATCTTCCTTCCATGAGTATAATATAATTTTAGTTGTCCTGTTAAAAAAAAAAAAAGTGTTGAATATACCAATATTCAAGCTTGCTCTTATCGAGCCGAACATAAAATTGACTTATTTTAAAACTTGGACAAGTCAAACACGAGCTAAACCCAATGCAAACTCGAGTTATTTCGAGCTGATTTAAATACTTGGGTATGGAATAGAGTAGCCACTAACAAAACGTGGAAGACCCACAAAAGGCCAACCTTTGGGCATCAATTCTTTTTATTGGACTTGGGCTTCAAACTAGAGAGAGCAAAGTAGTATAGGCTCTTTAGCATGGATCTCGCTAGAAAAACAATTAAGAAACTAATGAAAAACGTTTGAAAACTTTGAGTTTTAACGATAAGGACACAATCAATGGTAAAGTGAATAGTATCATGATTGATTTTTTTAATATAAAAATATGATTTTTCGTTAAAATGAATAATACCGAAAGCTTTTCGTTAAAGTTCCAAAACAATTACTATTATTTCGGGACGTTATCCAACCGTTGAAATCTGGACTGAAAAATATGAATAAATGGTATTTTCGTAAACTGAACGAAATTCAAATCCTGCTCCCCTCCAAAAAGCAAAGAGCATTTGGCCGCCTGCGGAAGTTGAACTCCATCAGTCCCTCAAACTCTCGGAGAGAAACAACATCGACGGCTCTAATGGAGAAGATCTGCGTTGCGGTTCGAGTGAGGCCTCCGGTAGCTCACGATTCCTCCACCGGAACTATCTGGAAGGTCGACGACAACCGCATTTCGCTCCACAAGCCCCACGGCACGCCGATCTCCGGTATCTCCTACGCTTTCGGTAAGCAAGCACATGAGACTTAGCATTGTGATTCTGATTTCGTTTGGTTTGGTTTGGTTTCAGTGAGATTTGATTGCGAGAAATGCACTTTTATTATTTGCAGATCATGTGTTCGATGAAGATTGTACGAATTCTAGGGTTTATGAGCTGCTCACCAAGGACATTATTCATGCCGTAGTCGAAGGATTTAATGGTATGTGAAAAAATTGAATCTTTATTTGCTCCATTTCGATAGTGTTTTGCGTTTAATTTGATGTTTGTGTTGACGTTTGTAGGAACTGCGTTTGCTTATGGACAGACTAGCAGTGGGAAGACTTTCACCATGAATGGTTCCAAAACAGATCCAGGTATCATTCATCGAGCCGTTAGAGATGTTTTTGACAGAATCCAGATGGTAATGACCCATATGTGCTTTCTTAATTTGAAATTTGTTGCTCGCTGTATTGAATTACTGTGTTGAATTGGTTGCTATTTATGTTTCTAGATGTCACACCGGGAGTTTCTGATTCGAGTATCCTACATGGAATTGTACAATGAGGAAATTAACGACCTTTTTGCAGTAGAGAATCAGAAATTGCAGATTCATGAGAGTTTGGAGGTTGGCTACTGACCCTTTTGACAAATTTAGTTAGCTTCTTTTAAGTGAACTGAATTAACTGATTTTTTCGTGTTCAGCGTGGCATATTTGTTGCTGGCCTCAGGGAGGAAATTGTCAGTAATGCTGAACAGGTGTTGAAGCTCATTGAATCTGGAGAAGGTTTGCACTTTGAAACCAAAACTTGAAGAACACGGTTTTCTGTTCTTGTGTGCTCCTTCAGTTGAATGTTTGTCATTAACCTGTCTCTGGCAAAATGTTTCTTACAGTTAATAGGCACTTTGGAGAAACAAACATGAATGCTCGGAGTAGTAGATCTCACACAATATTCAGAATGGTATGTCAATATTATACTTTTCTATCTACAGCTTCAATTAAATATTGGATGTACCCCCCTAACTAGTGGTACCTGTATCCTATGAGTTTAGGTAATTGAAAGCCATGCGAAGGACACTAGTTCAAGTGCTGATGCTATTCGTGTCTCTGTCTTGGTTCGTATTCTTTCAGCCATTCTCTATCAAAGTTGACAGAACAGTTCCAGATGATTTGTTCTCTTATGCTTTACAATATCCGAATTATTTACTTCCCGACCCTGTGAGTGTTTGTCTTTAAATTTTAATTTATGGGTGCAGAATTTGGTAGATTTAGCTGGTTCTGAAAGAATTGCTAAAACTGGAGCTGGCGGAGTACGTCTGAAGGAAGGAAAGTACATAAACAAGAGCTTAATGATTCTTGGTAATGTAATTAACAAACTTAGTGATGGCGCAAAAAACAGGTACTTATTTTGTTTTTAGTAAATCATTCTTGCTGAATGTAAACAATTTTTTCTAATGATAACTTCTGTACAGGGGTCACATCCCTTATCGTGATAGTAAGCTTACCCGTATACTTCAACCTGCCCTTGGAGGCAATGCCAAAACTTCAATTATATGCACTATAGCACCAGAAGAGGTACCCTATAATTTGCTCTTATGGTAATATAATTTAGTTTTGCAGCATAATTAATGTATATATATTATAACTATAATATGTTATCGAGGCATTTAGGTACACATTGAGGAAACAAAGGGAACCCTTCAATTTGCTAGCAGAGCTAAGTGCATCACTAATTGTGCTCAAGTGAATGAGGTATGTTTCTTCTTGAGTAGTATGTTTAACACTTTGTTGTGCTAATTAGTTTAGGACTATAGCATCTCATACAGGAAACTTTTAAGCGCATCATTAATGGTCAAATCTATCGCAGATTTTGACAGACGCAGCCTTACTGAAGCGGCAAAAACAAGAGATAGAAGATCTTCGTATGAAACTTCAGGTACAAATCATCTCATATTATTTTGCACAAAAAGATTAGAAACACACTCTCATAAATGTCATGTCTTGAAATACACAAAATTATCAGGGATCACATGCCGGGGTGCTGGAGCAAGAAATATTGAAGTTAAGAAATGACTTACTACAGGTATGGCGTTTTCCTCACCAACTTTTCGTACCTACCAACTTAGCTTCTAACTTGTGTATATTTATTTCCATTTTGTCAACTTCTGCTAACCTTTCTATGGTTCAGTATGAACTAGAGCGTGAGAAGCTGGAAATGGAACTGGAAGAGCAGCGGAAATCACATAAACAACAGGAACAATGCATCAGGGATCAACAGATGAAAACTGACAATCTCAGTGGTCTTTCTACTATTTCAGACTTCGAAAGAAGTTCTAGTCAGGTATAACTCTTAAGCTTTGTTATATGTTGTCTAAATGCGGAGTCATACATATTGTATCTTTCATGTTTCATTTTGTTTGTAGTGCATGTCTGTGTCTGAGGTTCTGATATCCTTAAATCTATGTATAGGCACAGGATTCTGGGACACACAGCCTTAAGGAAGACAGTAGTGACAGCAGTAGTAAATCTCAAGGAGATATCTTCAGTACCCCATCAAATTTCAAGGCAGCTACCCATTCCTTCATTGTCAAGCGTTCAAATTACTCACCATTGCCCAGTTTTAGCCCTCTTCCAGATGCTTTTAGCAATGTGGTTGATGAAGACACATGGTTGAAAATGAACAAAGGTTTCATAGCTGACCTTGATTCCCTTCAAATGACTCCTGCAAGAAAAGTTCAATCCTTTCCGCCAAGTGACGAAGTTCCTGTGAGTCTAATCTTCATCTATTTTTCTTCCACTTTCCTGATTTTCTTTGTTTTTCTATTTATTCCATCAGGAAAGTGAGAAGCTATTATCCTCGTCCTATTTTCTCGTGCTGCATTTTGCTTAATTTCTATGTTGTTTTCACTTATCTCATCAAATTTTTCCAGGGCTCAACTGAGAACTACAAGCAGGATGTCCAGAATTTGAAGAGACAACTAGAACTTGCCGTTGGAGAGAGAGATGATCTCAAGGTTAGTTTATCGCATAACTGTTCTTGGAAATTGTAGAATCCTACTTTTGAGTGAAAATGGATAAATTATACTTCTGGCTACATTTATGGATTTCTGTCTTTTTATTATCTGTGTAGAGGAAACATGCTGAACAAGCTGCACTGAACGATCAATTAGTTCGGGATATATCTGAACTACAAAAAGAAGCAAAGCTTATTCGAGAAATCCCTCATAGGCTTTCTGAATGTGCAGCAACTTGCAAAGACTTTTATGTGGATGTGTTATCAAAGACTCAGGTAATTGCTGTTTTCAAATCGGGCACTCGAAAGTTCATTTGGTGTTATTGATTTTGTAACAGTATAGTTATCCGGACAGAGCTTTATATCTGATGAAAAATCTTCGGTGGCAACATTGCTGTCAAGCATAAGTGAAATTGGCACAAACATCTTTACAACTCTCGAAACCCATTTCTCAGAGGCATTTGATGATGGCCAAAGATCATTCTTTGCGAGTAGTTCTCTAATCCAAGAACAGCACAAAGTGCTCTCTGAGAGGTTGAACAGCGCTGTTAAATTATTGGTATCATCAGAGCCATCAAGTGTTGAGAATGAACAAGTGAGGAATTCGCCATGCAGCAGTAAATACAAGGTAGCTGCCTGGTCACAACTAAAAAGATGTTTTCCATTAGTTATAATTTTATTCTCTGCCTTGCTGTTGAAGATTTCTTACACGTTTCCAAACAATGTTGATGCATAAAGTATTAGGATTCAAGAATAGGATCAACTGCTTCTAATGTAGCAAAAAAAAAAAAAAACACTTTTAAGAAGCCATCTATACATAGGAATGAATCAAGCTGCTATAATCACTTATATATGTGTTCTTTTCCGAGTTTTTCTTGCAATTTACTTATATGTGCAGTGTGCGCTCTGACATGCTAAGTTTTAGTTGTACCCACCAAAATCATGAAAGAAGCAAATTTAGTTAGGATTGAGAAAAAGGAGAGATAAACATGGACAAAACTTTTTATTTTGCTAATGGGGCGATAAACAGGCAATAAAACGCGTGTTGGTGTCCCTTTAGTGCTCACTTAATGTTTGTTTAGTGAAAAAAAAAGTTGTGTTTTATTGAAGATTTGTGAAAAGTTCTGTCTAGGTATATTTCCCGGACACGAGAGCAATTTAGCGTGGTTTTGTTATAAGTTATAGTTTTTGTGATAAAAGGACTACGCAAGGGGAGGAGAAACTGCCGGTTGGGAGGAAAAACTCAGCAATGAGCTCAACACTATCAAGGAAAGATACCGCGGCCTGGAGGAAGAGCTGGATTCGAATAACCAGCTTCTGGAGAAATCCAAGCAAAGATACGATGCCTTGGAAGCTGAATTTCGGCTTTTGAAAGAAGAAAGAGATTCCTTGCACAAAAAGGTATCTGAATCATCTCAAACACTTGCTCTGGTTACCGACCAAAAGGAAAATGTTGTGAAGGATCTGAATCATGAGTTGTTGAGAAGGAAAGATCTTGAAGAACAAATCAAACAGTTCCGTGTTGTTTTTGGTTGTCGGAAGACATCGCTCATGTCTTTCCATAGTGAGTTTAAGTCGAAACTCGAGAGTTTGAGGGCCAAAAATCCAGATTCAGTACCCAAATTTGTTGGATGTTGAAGATTATAGAGTGACGATTATTAATATTTACGTAGGTTGTAATGTTTGTTTCTTTCCTATTCAGAATGGTTCTTTCAAACTCTTGTGATTATGCATCAATGTGGATTAGTATAATGATTTTTGTGTTGATTGGATTCATTTTCTTGATCTGTTTTCAGTTACAGTTTTGAAATATAATAACTTCCTTCTATACTCCACTTTTAGGATGAGAGTTTGGTTAAACTACATAACATGGCAACGATAATTGGGTATTAAATTCATCACTTAATATGAGTCGAACTTGAGATATCCTATGGGATATCATTAGACTGTACTGCTAGTGAGATAGTCAGAGGTTGAAATGCCTTTATGAGTCTTTTTGACCTCCGAAAAAGTAAATTGCCGTAACTTTTCCCTCCCTCAATAGCTTGTGGAAAATTAAAAAAAAAAATGATAGCGCTAGGTATATCAACTTTGCAAACCATGTAACATGTCATTAATATAAAATAAATACATTAGTCGATATTTAATTAATAATCCCCCCAATTCACACTTTTTCTCAAATTTCTCATCCTCCTAACTGATGGAGCATCCGCTATACAACACCCACGTAAAACTCTTGGCCTTCGACCTCAACTCTCTCACCCAAACCTCATTTTCATCGGGTTCAATCTCCTTCTCCTGCAACGGCGCTCTCCTATCACGCGCAGAGGCCGTCGGCACTGTCACGTCTCGCGACCTCAAACCCAACAAGTTCCTCAGGTTCACCATAGACGACGGCACCGGCTGCATCAGCTGCATTCTCTGGCTCAACCAGCACTCCTCCCCCTACTTCTCCCGCCGCAGCCCGCCAGATGTTCGACTTATTGCCCAAACCGCATTGCGCTTCGCTGCGGAGATTAAGCTCGGCGTGGTGGCCAGAGTGCGGAGGAAGATCCCTAGCTACATGGGCGTTACGCAGAAGATGTCGTGATCGACAGGGACCCAATGTTTGGAGATCTTGCATTGGTTGGATTGCATAAACTTGGCGCGAAAAGTTTACGACTTCGTTCCTCATTCAAAATAAATATTTAATTTGGTGTAACTGGTTTTGGATTTTTGTTTGTATAATTATTTAAATTGTTTTCAATTGGTGTCGCACCTTCCTAAACAATTTTGGTTTCCTTCCAGTAACATTTGCTTCCAAATTACAGTAGGAAAAATAAGTTAAAATTCTTACGGAATTAGGCAAGTTGGCTAGATCAGTACTCTTCTCCTCTGGAAGCTTGAATCCGTTCTTCAGATGAGCTTCAGGGCCAATAGGAATTTCCTTCGTGTATAACCATGAGATATGCTAACCAAAATATCTTGGTTATATTCGGCATGTTTAGACCCTGATACGCCACAAAAATCACACCTCCTATGAAGATACATCAGCAGGGATTACTTAATTTCCCCATCTTCACCAAGCTCCCCATCTTCAAGATCGTGCTACCATAAAACAACAGGAAAATAATCATACATTTTCCATTCATTAATAGCTTAAGGGAATTATTGGCCAAATATATTACGAAATAAGTTCACGTACTTTTCTTGATCTTCTGCGGTCACTACTATGTCTGCGTTTCTTAGACTCCTCTTTCTCCTCCTTATCAGAACCTACATCATCGACGGAACTTTGATGCCGCTTCCGGTGCTTTCTATCTTTGTCTTTCTCCCTCTTCTGATCTTCTTTATGCCATGTGTATCAGTTATGTCTACATTTTCACTATCTGTTTCATCCTTCTTAGGTCGTTTCTTTCCCCTTTCTTTTTCACGTTCTCTTTCCTTCTCCTTTCTATCTTTATCCTTCCGCTTCTCTTTCTCCTCTCTTCCTTTCTCTTTTTTGGCCTGCAAAGTATCAGAATCAGTACGAAATTCCCAATTCAAGATCAGTTCATAAATGATAACAATGAATTACATGCCACTCCTATAAAAAATTATACAGGCTCGAATTTTGAGATGATTCAGATACCTTTTTGTGCAAGGAATCTCTTTCTTCTTTCAAAAGCCGAAACTCAGCTCAAATAAATAGAATTTAATTTGGTGGAATTGGTTTTTGTTGTAGTTTTATTTAGAGGTAAATCCAAGTAGATATAGGAATGTATCCTATATTCCTAAAGGGAAAGGTTTTTGCCTATCCTACTACTATAAATAAAGACACAATGACACACTTCACAATTAAATCATTCTCTCTACTCTCTAATTGTGGTCGGACCTCTCTCTCTAATTCTCTAGATTAGTTCAATCAAATAGGCCTACAATAGTTTTGGATTTTTGTTTGTATAATTATTTGAATTGTTTGCAAACAATGTCGATCACCAACACACTCGTTTGCATTTTAGTTTTCTTTCTCGCTTCATCGTTGTTTATTGGCATCGGACAAGGCCACAAAATATTAGACGTAACCAAATACGGTGCTATGGGAGATGGACGGGCAGACGACTCCCAAGCTTTTTTTAAAGCGTGGAAAGATTTATGTGAAGGAAATAATGACGCTACGGATGACATACCGATACTTATTGTGCCGGAGGGGAAAACGTACTTATTGCAACGTATAAAGTTTGAAGGTCCATGCAACTCGAAGAGCGTTCACGTTCAGATTCTAGGGAATTTATTGGCTCCTGTGCGTGGTGCATGGAAAGAATGCGATTCGGGGGACTGGCTAAGTTTTTCAAACATTGAAAACCTAATGCTCGACGGCTCAGGAAAAATCGACGGCCAAGGGGCTGCGTGGTGGAGCACCAGCCAGTACAATGCGAGATCGCGCAAACTCTTGGCAAATAACGACTGCAAACCAAATAAGGCATTGCAGTTCCACAACTGTCAAAACCTTAAGCTCAGCGGACTGACTTTTCTGAACAGCCCGCAAGCGCATATTGGTATAAATAGTTGTGACAATGCAGATGTCTCAGATTTGAACATACATGCGCCGGAAGACAGTCCAAACACTGATGGTATTGACATCTCTTCCTCGACCCATGTCACCATTCGCAACTCGTTTATCGGAACAGGCGATGATTGTATCGCCATTGGCGACGGGTGTTCCTTTCTCTACATCACCAACATTGCGTGCGGACCAGGCCATGGAATTAGGTATGTCTCCATTCCCTTCTTTTCCATTAATTGTTAAATAAATATAATCAAATGCTAATCTTCATTAGTATTCAGATTCTCATAGATTAATTCTCTTTTGCAAACAGCGTTGGAAGCTTAGGAGAAGATGGAGCTAGTAATAAAGTGGACAACATATACGTGAAAGATTGTAGTTTTACTGGAACTACAAACGGAGCGAGAATAAAAACGTGGCAGGGCGGCTCCGGGTATGCGAGGAACATCACGTTTGAGAGGATCAAACTTGACAGAGCCAAATACCCTATCATTATTGATCAGTACTATTGCAATGGGGAACACAATTGCAAAAGTCAGTCGTCGGCCGTGGTGGTGGCGGATGTGACGTACAACGATTTTGAAGGCACTTCTGCGACGGATGAGGCGATTAAACTCAACTGTGATAAAGTTTCTGGTGGCTGTCATAATATTTTGATGGATAAAATTAATATAGTGCCAGCGGTCGGGGATATGAAGATTTTTGCATCTTGTAACAATGCCGACGGAACTTATGTCGGCACTACGGTGCCCGACGTGGCTTGTCTAAAGAGTTCAACAACGGAGCCTACGACCCCAACAACACCATCTTCACCAAAAACTAGCGCTCCGCCGGTACAAATCCTACCATTGCCATCGCCACCACCTATACCGGTAATGCCGCTGCCGTCGCCGTCACCTGTACCGGTAATGCCATTGCCGTCGCCGTCACCTGTACCGGTAATGCCACTGCCATCGCCGTCACCTGTACCAATCATTCCTCCGCCAGCGCGACCACCGGTATCAGTCATACCAACGCCATCGCTGCCATCAATCACCCCACCACCAGAAGATATCAAGCCACCGCCAGTGCCGATCACACCACCACCGCAACCAATCACGCCACCACAGTCAACTGCACCACCTGTGCCACGGGGACTAGACATCACAGGGGGGGCAGGGGAGGCAGGCGAGCTAGATCCTTCGTACTTCCCAAGTGGAGCTCCTGGCAGTGCTAATCTACCTATAAGCTACTACCTATTTTGCCCACTGATGGTGGTCCTTACTGCAACAACTATAATTTTTAATTAATTTTTTGTAACAAATATTTTTTAACTCTAGTAACACGAAAAACGATTTACTTGTAAATGTAGAACGAATCATAAATTTTGTAAATGTATTAAATACGAACTAATACTATGTATATTTGGTCGTAGTTTTTTTTTTTATTTGGTCGTAGTTCCTTGCCATATAACCGCAGTTCTTAAGTACAACGAACCACAGAAAACTATTAATCACAAAAATGAAACTTGTAAAACAAAACTAATTCTGAGCGCTCATTCTTTGGAAGTTCTGCAAGTAAGAATTGTCAGAATCAGCTCAAAATTTTAAGCAATTGATCTTATTATTTTCCTTTGTTGTATAAAGATGAGGCCAAATTGTTGGTGATATTCTTGAGTATGGGCTTTCGTACTACGTCACAGTGTCACACTCATTTGTCCAAAACACAAACAAGAGAGCCTCATGCATTCAAGTCTCTCACACACGTCCATTTTCGTGGAGCTACTACAATGCACGACTCTTGTGTAGCCTTAGATGAACGAATAATGTGACAAGGAAGCCCCAACTAAGAATAAATGTACAAATACATGTCAGAGAATCGAAGGATAGAGAGTCTACATCAGAAGCCATATCACCACAAGTACTTGAATCCCAAACCCAGAGTTGCTTTGCAAATACATCTTTCTTTTGAAATGAGAATATACACACAACAAAATATTCACACAAAAGCACGAAAAGCAGCCAAAATTTTGACACCAAAAGTTAGCTACTAGCTAGGCAAAACAAAAGAGAGGATGGGACAAGCAAATGATTTTGTTAAGTGCAACTTTGTAATTGTAAACTACATATCTCTTAGGTTGTTATAATAGGTTGAAAAGTTTGAGTTTAATAATAATATGATTCTCACAGCTGTTAAACTCACACTAGTATCAAAACAGTGTTATAACAAGTAGCTCGTTTCGTATATACAAGGGATTTCACAAAATCCATTGTAGAAAGATTAGGAGAACGTCGCATTTGGTTAAATGAGATGGTATATTGGCCGACAATCAAAAAAATACTAGAGAAATTATCCACTTAATCTATATTTTGTAAATCATATAACGTGGTTGTTAATGATTGAATTATTAATTAAGTATTGATTAATGTATTTATTTCCTATTGATGACATATCACATGATTTGCAAATGTAACCTAAAAAGTTGGCTCGTCTAACATTATTCTTTCCTAGATATTACTTTTCTTTGTTAATCTCCAAAATTTCTATGTCGATGATACCTCAATTTTTTTTCAGGACACCATTTGTAATACATTTTTTTTCTGAAACTTCGTCGTCGTTGATGATACTTTTCGCGCGATCCCCAAATTTCCACGTTGATGATGTAAAACAAGACAAGGATAGAAACTATAAGATGTCACATACTCACATGACGTGTGCTTAAATTATGCTCACACATATGCATGTCAAGACAATATATCAAATATGCTATATCTTGTGATGCACGCAATTACAATACATAACAAAAGCAATATTATAAAATATTCTCTTATTGGTTACATGACATGTTATATTATGTTGTCAAAATTTCAATCCTTAACCGTGATTGGACACAATAGCAGAGCCATGAATTATTTGGTGGATGGGCTAAGCTAAACTTATTATTGCGAAATCAAATGTTTAAATTTTATTTTTGTTACCTACATAAAGTTGTATACTAAAGAGAAAACATATATCATCAAGCTTCAACTAAATTTAACAAAAAAAACATTTAAAGTTGCAATTTGCAATAAAGAGAAAACATATATCATAAATCTTATTCAACTTAACAAATAAAAAGAAGAAAAAGTACTTATTCAAGTTGTGCCCTTTGATCCTTAATAGAATTGAAATCCTTTGTTATTTCTTCTGAATCAACATTTTTGGCAATTTTTTTAATGTAGACAATCATTGAATATGCTAGAAACTCACTATCTATCTTGTTGCGAAGTCTTGTTTTAATAAGATTCATTGCTAAAAAAACTCGTTTAGTACTTGATGTAGAAATGGGAAGAGTCAATACAAGTCAAATTGACCTATCAATCAAATAATACCTTTAGGACCTCTTCATTAGATGCAGAAGGTGTATCACTCTCTAATTTGTCATCATTATCTCTTTTTCTAAAAAATGAATTGATAATTCTTAACCTCTTCATTGGACAAACGTTTGGACCTAACAAATTCAACAACAATAACACAATTGTATATGATAAATTATATCTAACAAAGCTATCAGGAAAATAATATTATAATTAAAAATTGAAATTTCAAGTATGAATTCTTAAAATTCAAACAATAAACAAATAAACAAGATCAAGAATTAAGAATAAAGTGGTAAAAAACTTTACAATTGACAAGAAAATCAGTAAACGTTCACACGTACTTCAGAGGCTATTGTGCGTGTACTTATTGGGTGGGTCATAACAATTAAAAATAGAAAAAATAGCCCAAACAACTAGTATTTGTAAGGTTAAAGAACTAAAACTCTCCCTATACTAGAGCCCACCTCAGCCTTGTTAGTGGCTCTGCTGTTGATTGAACATACGATTATGACATGTTTACTTATTTGAAGGTGTGAAAGTGAAAATCACAAAAGTCAATTTTCATTCTAATTAAACATATCATTATTTGAATTTGGATTAACAAAATAACAATATGACGTGTGATACCGTCATGATATGTTCAAAATCATTAGTTTTTTGTTTGTTTTTGGACACTGAATCATTAGTTTGAACGATTGAAAAGATAACTTTTTGCTTTAATATATGATTCAGATAGTTTGTCAAACTCGTACACAAACTAAAATATGACCAACCCCCCAACCCAAATCGCTCGCATAAAAGCAAAAAGTCATTTTAGAAGAACAAAAACTAAGGTGAATTTCCCACTTACCCTAGCAACTGACCACCTTCCTCAACCACCACCGCCTCCGCGAAGTGAACCAAACCCACGGCCATGGCCACCATTCCCCTTTCCCACCCACCCACATCTAAAAACTAAGGTAAATTTCCCACTTACCCTAGCAACTAACCACCTTCCTCAACCACCACCGCCTCCGCGAAGTGAACCAAACCCATGGACATGGCCACCATTCCCATTTCCCACCCACCCACAAAGTTGGTACAATAACTTTTAGAGAATTTTAACGAAAAGCTCACGGTACTATTCACTTTAACAAAAAACCACATTTTTACACTAAAAAATTAATTCTGGTACTATTCACTTTACCCTTTATTTTGTCCTTATCGTTAAAACTCAAAGTTTTCAAACCATTTTCATTAGTTTTCCTTAACTTCTTTTATGCCATGCAGAAACAAATTACACTCCCAATTTGCCTCTTGTGACACGACCAACCATAACATTTTATGGCCACAAATCACAACAAAAATATGGGACCATTCATACCGGAAAAATCCATATAAGACGGATATTGAATACAACACAACATTGGAATTTATTATTTACCAAAATACAGGTAAGGGTTAATACACAACTTTTTGGTCGGGAAATTAGTTAAAATGATTGTTTTTTAAATTCCGGTTGGTTCTTGAAATGATTCATTTTTCAGTATGCCGTTTATATTTGATTTTGATCAGTTCAACCATTGAGATTTTGTTTCTAATCATTTTAGCCAATACTTTCTTTTAAAATACTATTTTATTTTTACTCTTCAAATTGATGTGGATGAAAAATTGCAGTAAGAAATCAAGTGCAAAGGGGGGCGGACATACCAACTTCAGTTAGAAACACACCTAAGACCTAACTTGCAACAAGGCAATACCTAAAACTCTTAGGTCAATAACCTCAACCAGTTATACATACAACCTCTCTCTCTCTCTCTCTCTCTCTCTCTCACACACACACACACACAAAATAAATACCAACCTTCCTTCTCTGTTCTGCTTCTGTTCAGTCCCAAAGCTGATGGATATGATTTGTCGTCCTCAATTAACTCACCTTCAGAACCTCACCACCGTCTCTCATTTGCCAGCTTTTCTACTTTGCACCCCAACTCTTTTTTTATCTCAACCCCTCCCTAACCATAGAATTCTCCAATGGCTTCCACCCCCAAGCCAGTAAAACTTGCAGATCTCCTCCAAGAGCAGCAAGAACCCTTCGTCCTAGAGGTTTACCTATCCGAAAGGGGTTACCTGAGAAAAAGCTCGAGTACAAACAGAAATTCGAGGAGTAGGAATAGCAATTCGGGCAAGAAACTTACCAGATCATCCAGTTGGGGCAATCTCAGCTGCCCTAAGATACTGAGATGTCTGTATAAAAAGCTTGTTTCAAGACATAGTGAGACAACAAGCATTAAGGGTTGTGAAAAGAGAGAGGGGGAGTCCAATGCCGGCACCAACACGCGGAGAAGTAGCCGGGAAAGCGGGGAATCGGATAGATTTTCATCTGCTAGTAGTAAGACGCAGTATGATTTGTGCACCGAGGGCGAAAAAGAATCAACAGATGAAGCCCCTGTTTCGTTGCGAAATGATCATGATGCCTCAGTTGCAGCAGACGCTTCTCAAGTTTCGGAATCCTGCAATATGAAAGAGAGAAAGGTGGAAACACCACTTTCGATATATTCCTTTTCATGTTATCGATACATTTTCGACAATATTGATGATAGTTTGGTAGCAGACCAATTTCCGATTTCTACAAAAATGTTCATTTGATTTGCTTGCTAACAAAGCCAACAGGCTGTTACAGTTACAGATAGAACGGCTCAACGGACAGTCATCGGAGATTCACCGTAAGCAACAAAACCCCGATTCGGTACCAGAAGATAAACCTCCCCATGCAAATGCAAGTTTACCTCTTCATAACAGTTAGTCCCTCTCTCTCTCTCTCTCTCTCTCTCTCTCTCTCTCTCTCTCTCTCTCTCTCTCTCTCTCTCTCTCTCTCTCTCTCTCTCTCTCTCGGCATACACGAGTTAAGCCAGTTGGTCAGGACGGTGCACTTAACTCCTCTACCCAATTTCGAATTCTCCTCACCATTAATTAGAGTAGTTTAAAATATCGTCTTAATTATGAGAATTTTTAAGGAATTTTATACTAGTCAATTTTCTTGTGGCTAAACAGAGTATGAACTGCAAACTCCATGTCCATCCACTTATAGCTTCAACAAGATTACAGAAGACTCAATATTATCATCTTCTCTCTGGGAACTACTTTTCCACCCACCATTTGAGAACCCAACAGCTTCTGGAGTTTCAGAAATGCTAGAGCCTGCCCGGTCTAGCATCAATCCATCCCCTCATTTCGCAAAATCGAAGAGGGTGTGGCAGCAGACAAGGCTGCTCCTGTTTGATTGCGTGAGGGAGATGATGGAAAATCATGCGAAGAAATTGAAAGAGCAGCAGCAGCATAACTGCGACCGATTTCTTGGAGCCGAAGAGATTGGGAAGCTGGTTTATGAGAAGTTGGGGAGTTGGGGGGATAAACAGGCTGGGCACCAAGGCAACGTCAACTTTTTGTTGGAGTGGGACTTGTTGGCTTCGGCTGAAGAATGGGGTGATAATTACCAAGAGAGAAGGGAAATTGGGTCGGAAATTGGAGACGCCATTTTACAAGACATCATCAAAGACATATTCTGAAGACTAAAATATTATTTGGTATGAGATACCCAAGTTAGTTGAGCTAATTGAATTCTAGACAGAGCAACCTCATCCCATGAAGACTACCATACACTCCCGGTACGCCATGGTGACATCCCAGACCGCCCACATGGCATCACCTTATTGGTCCAACGTGTCATACTGGTGTACCAGCAGTGCAAGGAAGCCTATACGAGGACTTCCAAGGCGCTGCTGTGACTTGTGCTAATGATACAATATCATGAAAGTTACTCTCCTACTTTTGACGGCTCTCACAACCACTCGTGTCCCGTCATCTTAATGTCTCCCATTGTCGTCGATAGTTCTGGGTAGCACACTTTATTTAGATTACTGCTTTGCTCCTCGTAGTTAAAGAAGTCATTAATTCATAACTACAAAACACAAACTAGCACATAAAAGTTTTGACATGTGTTAAACTATGATTTACCTGTAACGAGGAAATGATTGTTACATAAAAAACATATATTTTTCTTCCGGATTTATTGAGTATTGGTAAGCAACACTCGCCTCCTAGCATGTCATCTTTGCCAAAAGTAAACTTGTTGGCAGGCTGCCTGATTAAGACAGCTCTTACACCGACATAACTACATGGTGACACATCCGAACAAAATACGAGTTTTGTGCTTTTAAGATATGTGCTCTACATATGATATGACATTGCCGGACACAGACACCCCCTTATCTAGTTTTTTCCCTTCACCAGAGAAGTTTTATAAATTCTTAAATCCGTAACTAAACAAAACGAAAGGAGAGAGAGAAATAATACAAGAAGCCAATATAAATGCGCACACAGACACAGCACAACCATTTGGAAGGTGAATTTATTTTTCGCCCGGACCAAAAAGAGAAGAAAACCAAACAGCACGCACAACATGGACAGCAGGATGAAGCAATAAGCATTTAAACAAGTAGAATTAACCTGCCTCATCTCTTCTCTTTGCATTTAATGCTTAAATCATATGGTCCCAATAAGCTTTCCACTATCACCTCAGAGATAAGATCACAATCCTGTTATGCATATCTACTTGTTGCAATATCATGTTCAGTTGTCTTGCAATTATCGGACTCGACAAAACTCAGAAATACTGCATAGAAACTAGTCAATCCGGTGGTCGGAGAGCTTAATCTTACCACATCTGATCAATTTCACTACTCGCCCTCCACCCACCGCTGAATAATACACAGCATTCACTTGAAAATTAACTCTGAAGAATGTTGCATTTTATATTTCGGTCATCCGCAACTTTGTTTTGGTCCACTATCCAGTCACCTTCAGACGACCGCCTTGGTATAGAAATCAAAAAATTCTTTTCAAACATTATGCAAAAGAACTACCACTGGACTCTGGACATATTAATTCTTCATTCAGAATTAACAACAGCAACATGTCATCTATCAGATTTCCGTCGTGTATGACCATGAGATATGCTAAACAAAATAATCTTGGTTATATTCGGCATGTTTAGACCCTGATATGCCACAAAAAATCACCTCCTATGAAGATACATCAGCAGGGCTTACTTAATTTCCCCATCTTCACCAAGCTCCCCATCTTCAAGATCGTCATGCCCACCAATTCGACGGGAACCATCCCGATGCTCTCTCCTATGCCTTCTATGCCGACTTTCACTGTCAGATTCAGGTGTATGCTACCATAAAACAACAGGAAAATAATCATACATTTTCCATTCATTAATAGCTTAAAGGTATTGGCCAAATATATTACGAAATAAGTTCACGTACTTTTCTTGATCTTTTGCGGTCACTACTATGTCTGTGTTTCTTAGACTCCTCTTTCTCCTCCTTATCAGAACCTACATCATCGACAGAACTTTGATGCCGCTTCCGGTGCTTTCTATCTTTGTCTTTCTCCCTCTTCTTATCTTCTTTATGCCCATGAGTATCAGTTATGTCTACATTTTCACTATCTGTTTCATCCTTCTTAGATCGTTCCCTTCCCTTTTCTTTTTCACGTTCTCTTTCCTTCTCCTTTCTTTCTTTATCCTTCCGCTTCTCTTTCTCCTCTCTTTCTCTCTCTTTTTTGGCCTGCAAAAGTATCAGAATCAGTAAGAAATTCCCAATTCAAGATATCAGTTCATAAATGATAACAATGAATTACATGCCACTCCTACAAAAAATTACACAGGCTCAAATTTTGAGATATTGTCTTTTAAAAATGACACCAACAGATTATAGATGACAATAAGATTCACACCTTTTCCTCCTCACGCTTGCGTTCCTTCTCTTTAGCCCTCTCCTGTAAGTTTGTAATGTATTCCTCAAAAATTTCCCTACTAACGCTATCTTCCCCAATTGATCTGAAAATAAAATTAAGAAATAATTTTCAGACCAAAAACTAAAAAATTCAGACAACAAAGGCATGTTAAATGTTTTTTTTATAATAAAGTTCTCATTAGAAAAACCTGTATTCTTGGGTTTCTTCAAAAAGCTGTTTGCTATCTTCCCAATTAGAAGAAGCCGTTATCTCCTACAAAGCACATAACATAGAAGGTCAATACAATCTCTAGCATCACACATCATCCTCTTCCACAGAAGTTCACTGTACCTTGATTGTGTGCAAAAGTTTATTGAAATCATCAGCAAGTCGTTGACGCTTCTTTGCCTCTTTCTCCTCCTTCTCCTTGGCTCTCTCTAATAATTCCTCGTACACAAGCTTCAAAAGGAGTAAAAGTATTAGCAGACTCAAACACACAAATTATCCACAGGTAAATACAAACAGTCACATCAGTTGTTGCTGATTTAGAAACCAAAAAACAGTTGATCCTTGCATCCGTGAATTGACTGTTACAGATGATGGCATAATCGTGTAAACTTAAATCAAATGAAGATAAGTGCTTACAGTTTAATTATTTACTGGCAGTCATTTTCAAATTTCAATTCAGCTTTAATAAGTAAAGAAGCACAAAGAAAAAAAAATGATATTATTTAATGTCTTGGCCAGATAAACTGAACCATTAAGGCTTCTTACTACAATGATACACCAGGTTATAAGTTGCTAGGGTCAAAATAGCAAAGTTTCAAACCAAGTAGATACAAGAAACACTGATACTGCTACAACCAAGTAAATTGTACGAATCTCAGTGAACAAAGAGCCACTTCAACATATGTTGATTACACACAAACTAACTTTATTTGCTTAATCGGGGCTGGGAATATGCCAACAATGAGTAAAAAACACAATCAACTCATATTCTACATACCTTTATATTTCAAGCATACAAATGATAGGGGAAAAATATCAGTTTTAAGCTAGCAACAGACTGAAAATACAGGGGTTTACCTTGAAGTTAATGTCTGATATTGGTGGAGAACCAATTTCTTCCAGAATAGGAACCTTAAACTCTTCAAACGCCAATGTGGATGCCATGGCAACCTGGGTAAAGAAATGAATGATATTTGAAATGTTTCCCAAAATGCCACAAGTTTATAAGATTATACAGTTATAAACATCATACCTTCCCTGACTTCATTGCATCCTTTATCCTAGCTTTATCGTCATGATACTGTCCACAAGAAAAAATAATGTCATGCATAAAGTCATCTGAATTGCAGGTTCAAAGTTGTGTAATGCAATCAAACTCTAAAACTGATATTGTATTTTAGCTGTAGAAGTAAGAGCATTAAACCCACAATCATCTGGTAATGTGGGAGAGTACCGTGATAATATCTATTGCTATGCAAGGCTCTTAATTTTCCGATGTGGGATTCTATTCTCAACAACACCTCACGTGTGACATGAATGCCGTGACAGAGCCAAAACACATGGAGCTTTAGAATATTGGGTGGTGAGGAGCACATGCGATCATTAGCATAACATATGAATTGCCATCTCTGATACTCTATATGTAAGAGCATCCAGTCCAAACTGTTGAGAGTGAGTCCCAACATCACGAAATTAAGGGACCTTGCATGTGGTAATAAAATGTTGGGACTCCTCATATAGTGAAACCTCAACTTCCTCTATAGTATCCCAGTAGGTTAGCCCACATGTTAAGCTCAACAACCGGCATGCTCCCACATCACCCAATATGTGTTGTCCACATGTTAGGATTCCATGACCCCACAAGTGAGCTATGTGTTGATAACTTGGAAAGTGTGAATCCCATATCAGAGAATTAAGGGACCATGCATGTGTTTACAAGAAGTTGGGCTATTCCCCATATTGCCAATTGGTTTTATGAAGAACCTCAACTTCCTTCAATTACATCTCGATGTATCAACATTAACTAACAATACAAAATCATTAATGGACTGAGGCATGAGATGTTAAGCATCACCTGTTTCTCTAATTCTTCAAAAACATCATCAAACAATTCTTTTGGTGTTGAACCAGAGGTGTTCAATGCAACAGCTTCATAAGGAGGCAAGTCTTTAACCTACAACCCAAAGACAGCACTTATGAAACGAATTTCTGATGCAGAAGAAAATCATCAATTGTCTTTGAATTTACTATGCAACTGTTCTAGACATATTATCTCTGCTACAATTTTAAGGTCGAGCACCTTCAAACAGTAATCACGCCAGAGAGTTTTAGCTGTAAGAGTGCCATCGGCAACATGTTCTTCCATCAGCTTGCGGAACTCATCGCGGTTTTTCCTTTCTACCCGCCTCAATTGTTCCTTGAAGTTAGAGACAAATATAAGAACATAAACTTGAAAAGGAAAATATAATTTATACGGGATTATACCTTCTGTAACTTCTTTTGCTCCTCTTCCACCTTCTCGAGGTCACGAATATAGTCCTGCACCAAAAATGCCGTCATATAATTCTACTAAATTAACATAACCAATCATTTTACACACACAGAACACGCCTGATTGACAATAGATTATGTGACTTACCTGGAAAATGAGCAACCTGGCAAGCTTTTCAAGGCGCAAGCATCTCTCATCATCCTCCAAGCGATCTTGAACTTTCCGCCACTGACTGTTCACCTGCAAATGACGATGACCATGCAAATGGGTTATAGATACAAGGAATCACAAAAACAAAAATATAATATTAATTATGTGCACGTTCATTTTACAAAGACTTACCTTGATAAAGTCACAAGATTCCAGAAATTTCCGGTACTCTACTATATTCTGCTTATGGTCTTCAGCTGCCTTTTCTTTTTCCTGCAATTAAACATTGCAACCTATGCAGTAAGAACAGACATCCTTTGTGACATACGAGTACCTATTTTTTTATCCACAAACTTCAAAAGAGAATGGCAATGGAATACCGACACATATGGCAACCAAATGCATCTCAGTATTAGTTTTTCATAGTTCTGCTTGAGACTTAAAAAACTTAAAATTGTGCACTTCGCTATGTGGTGATATTCCCTATCATCTATGAACTGTCAATGTCTACTTAGGTGCCACATTTAGTGACAGAACATTTTGGAGTACACCAAAAGGACAATGAAAATGAAAGGAAACCATTTAGGGCAACATTTAACAATGAGAAATTGCCTAAATCCTAAAAGAAGCCACAAATTGAAGGGATATGGAACGAGCATAAAACCGGACTAAGGATTATAGTATGTGTATGTGAGGCAGCCAGCTGCCAGCCTATAATCGAATACTACGTGCCTAATTTCTGGTATTTCAACATAATTCACACATAAAGCAAGTAGTTCTGATTCTCCATTCTCTTTATTGGTTACCAAAAATCTTTCGTTATGAATTTAAAATCTGGAGTCAAATATTAAGCCCAAATGTACAACATGACATCTACATCTGGTGGATTGAATAAGTCAGAAAATGTGAAATAAAACGCAAACTGTTACCTTCCTTTCGAGTTCTACAATGTAGCTCTCATAAAGATCTTCCTGGTCTCTACCTCTTTCTACAGCCTTGAATCGTCCATCATTTTCAAACATACTCACAGCTTTGCTGATCAGGTAAATGCATCAGTTAGAACATCTAAAACATTTTGTGTTGTAAAAAATACACATACAAAGAGTAAAATAATAGCAAACTATTCATGATGCAGGGAGAGACTAAACCTCCATTTAGTTGCTGATGTAAGTTCCTTGGACTCCTTTAAAAAAAAACAAAACATGGTCTTTTAGATAAGAGGTAATATAAAGTTGTAAAGAAAAAATGCAATAACCAATTATGACTTGTAATCAACATACTTCCAACATTTTTGTGAATTCTTCCCGAGCTTTTTTCTGCCTCACGCGCCTCTCTTCATTCTCCAGTTTTTTCCTTTGACCCAAGTACTACAATTCAACACATATGTTTTAGGTTTAAACAGGATACGAAATATTCTTGATGAACATCTTGAATATTAAGCAGAGGGAAAGTCATTAAGCATCAAGAATTCTAATTAGATTAAAGTAGTCTTCCATGTAACAAAAGAACGACACACTCACTCTAAAGCGAGTTAAGACGTTAACCAAAAGTTTACCTCATTAAATGCTTGCTTCCTCTCACCTAGAGTTCTTAATGCGCCATATCTTTTGTCAGTAATGATCTCCCTCATTGTCTGATACAACATACCATAGAATATAAGAAGACTCCTCAACAATATAAGACAGTGAAAAAAAGAATGGAAGTGAAGCCACCTGCTCCCAAGTCCAATCGGACTGAACATTTGCAGATTCCAGAAGTGATTTGAATGCAGTTTTTGCCTCCTAAAAGAGAAAAAAAATTATCAGATTATTTTAGACGAAAGAAGAAAAAGACAGGCACAAAAATGAAAATAAATAAATAAAGGCACAAAAATGAAACAAAATTGAACAAAGAAACAAAACCTAAACTTTGTACCTGCTTATTGGCATACACCAATGGTTCGTCATCAAATGTTTTCTCCTCTGAAGGAGTCACATTGACTTTTCCAGCAACTGCCATACCTCTTTTGGCTTCCTGCCATAGAGAAATCTCAGAAAAGACGATTAAGCATCTGGTCTCGTTAATTGCTTTAAACCACAATTGAAACAGGCAAAAGAACTGCTCTGAAATAAGACTTGCTACGGCAGTGTCTAGAAAAGGTGAAATTAATGTGCATGTTTCCATTAAGAAAAAAACCTTACCTCAATATCTTGAGTCAAAGTTCCATCAGCTGAACTTGAAATATCTTGAGATGCTACAGTTTCATAAGTACTCCTGTAATTTTTCAAGACACATAAGACCAATTTGGACTCGAAGATTATATAAACCACAGAAGGATCAACAGAGCATAGAAAATAAAGCACCCAAAAACATCCATACAGTGAATTTGTAGTGGTATTGACCGAAGTAGGAGGAACTCCGGAACTCCCTGAAACAGAAGCGGGCAGTGGACTCACAGTAACTGCAGAAGGTTGACTGCCAACGGCACCAGTTATGGAAGGCTGTGCACCAGAAGCAACTGATGATCCAGTAGGTGTGATAGCAGAAGGATTAGAAAAGGAAGACACAGGTGTAACTGCAACAGGGCTCGAGACCATCACAGGTAGGGCTGAAGAAGTGCTGGGGCCAACTGAACTAGCTCCCATAGGTGTTTCAGCTGAAGCAACAGCAGGAGGGGTATGAGAAGTCAAATTCAATTCTGAATGTGTTCCTTGGATTAGTTCTCTTTGAGCCTGTTCACGAGCCAACTGGAAGCATGTACTTCACAGTGTAAGGACATTACAAAAAAATAAAGAAGGGAGAGAAAGAATAAACAGGATGAGAAACCTTCAACTCCTCTGGAATTGTCCACTTAGACTCCCTTGTAACCTTGTTGTAATAATACCTGAATCAGCCACTCAAACTAACAGTGAACAATGGCCCCAAAAAAAAATCATTGACATGCATATTGAGAAAACAAAATCAGGAATTAGGGGATTAAACAGAATGATAAGAATACACGCACTTTTTCCCATCTGCAGATGTATACTCCTTCCAAACAGTTGATGCATCAGCCCTCTATTACAGCGAGAAAAATTATTAGGTGAAAGATTATCTCAATCAAGCCATTCCTGAAAGAATACTAAAAGTCTAGCATAATCAATAAAAAAGAATAGGTTCACTAGAAAAAGAAACAACCGTAAATAAGTTCGTACAAAAGCTCCCCCCCTCCCCCCAAAAGATCAACCTGAGATCGATACATGTATGTAAATGAAGATGCCTGACCTCCCGTGGCGAATTACACACCCAACAGGTATAGGAAGCAAATAAATGAAGCTAACCAAATGCATATAACAGGTGAAAAATGAAAACAAAAAGTACTACAACAAAGCAGCAGTGATAAACTGTTATATCCTCTGGTTCCTTTACTTCTATAGAAAAGCAGCAGGAGAGAACTCATAGTTTATTAACACCAGCAGAGTACAAATTACAGTACCCACTAGAAGTTCTACATATCCTTGCGATTCTTCCATTAGCACTGTTAGGCCTTTCCTTGCATATGGTGAAACCATGACAGGATATAACTAAAATCTACATATAATGAAAAGCTGGGACACATGCAAATATTAATCACAGACATAATAATTGTTGAAGTAAAAAACCCAATCCCAGTGATGTATCATTTCATACCTCTGACAATAGCACAAGAGTTCCTGTTGAAAAAGCCTTTATAAACCATAGACAACAAAAATGTCATATACAACTAACAAGTGCATGCAGGGATACCTTTTTAAGAAAAAGGTTAAAAATAATACTGTCCAATATTATAACTCTCATACTAACAAAAAAATTAAGTTAAAAAAAATACCATAGAACAAGTACCACAGCCACAAGAAAACCTGTGACAAGCAGCATCAATGTGGGAGTTTGGGTGCGCATATGTGTCTGACTCTCTGACTGGCGTGCACATGAGTATACATGCATATGTTAATCTACTAATGCAACTGTGTATGCAAGAAAGACGAAAAGAAGGGTTGGCTGTGTGCCTGTGCGTTTTATAATTCATTTTCTAAAAACCATAAAAACTAACAAGAATATCAAACATAGCCTTAGAGGGAAAGAAGATAAGAAACAAATAGAAATTGGAAACACTTCGCTAAGAAGATACTCAAACAAAACCAACCCACAGAGGAGAGAAAAATAAATAGGCAAAAAGTACACTCATCTCCACCAAGGATAATGGATGATATGGGTAATGGCATCAATTACTGCTTGGCATTCATTAACCACATCCAACTACAAGATAAATATGAAGTAAATAGCAATTATTGCCTGCCTTGTGAAATGAAACCTCGTCTTCAAAGTGAGCTTATAGAGCAGTTGTAAAATTTCTCCAGACTTGCCATGACATCTACAAACCAGTTAAAGCACATGCAAATAAAAGAATAATTCGCATAAACCAATTTAAGCATAGTTACAACCTAAATTTTTCAAACATCCATAAATGGCAATAAATTTTCTGGGCAAAATTGCAAATACAAAAAACATTCCAAAGGCATGTTCAACAGGTCATTGGAGATTATATATAAAAGTTCTAGCCACTGGTAACCAATCAGCAATATGACTCACCTCCATCGGTGTCATCAATTCTAAAGGCTTCTCCCAATTAGATTGTCTTGTCCTTCTGTTGAAATAATATCTGGAAGAAAAAAAAAAGAATCCATCACAAAATAGAAATAAAACAAGTAAGAATGCATAAGGTCAGGAAGAACTTCAAAATAAATAATAAACCAGAGTAAGTCTCACAAATATCGAACCACAGTGTTTCTCATTGAAAAATAAATAAAGAACCACTTTAATAACGCATCATATTTCACCAACCTAGAAGGAGAAAAAGCAGACAAAATTACAATTTTACCTTCTTCCATCAACCGCCAAATGCTCTTGCCAATCCGAAGAAGATTGCTGTGCTTGGCTAGAAACATTTACAGCCTGAAAATTAGGAGAGTAAAAATTACAACACAAAGAAGAAAATCCATTCATTTTTCATTGACACTGAAGATAATGGTTTGCATGATTCAGTGTCGCATCAGCATCTAAGTGTGCTTACTGTTTCATGGGGCTGTATGGAATCGCAAAAACATGACAAATGTAATTTTAAAATGACAATTTAGATGAAATAATCAGAAATTCACTCAGATGACATATCTTTTGGGTTCTGGGGTAGTACCAAAAGGAGATATTGAAACAATGACCTTAACCTAACATTTAATGGCTTAAAGGTAACTAAATTGAATTTTAATAAATAAAGCACTTACAGAATCTGTGGAAGGAGTGCTTGAAGATTGTTGGCTAGACTGCTGTACTGGAAAAGGAACTGCTACACCCTGATTACCAGAGGACACCCAAGGCTGTCCTGTAGCAGATACAACATGTGCTTGCATTTGAGACATCGGCTGAAACTGTGAATTGACATTATTTTGTGGCTGGGCATACGTAGGCGGAGTGAACTGAACAATTCAGATGCACATAAATATTTTAAAAATATGCTGAATCAAATCGAGGAAAACACATATATACAGATAACACTGTGAGAACTTACCACATATGAGGAAGAATAAGGCATTCCAGGCATTTGGTTATTAAAAGGTGGGACAGGTTGCTGAGACTGTGATGGGATAGATGTAATAGGCCTCGTTTGCATGTATTGCATAGGCAACGCCTGTGACGAGTGAGGATGACCAGGCTGACTTGGCCTGAGAGGATACGGTTGCATTGGTTGAGAATATTGTAATTGCTGACTTTGACTAGCAGGCATCCCAACATTTGGAGAAGGAATACCTTGTCCCACAGGCTGAAATTGTTGGGGAGCTGGTGAAATAAATTGCTGTCCTTGCTGTGTTGGAACCACTGGTCGGTACTGCATTGAAGGGATTTGTACATACACCACTTATTAATAGTCCGCCAGGAAGTAGAGAATACAAAAGGCACCAAAGATGGACAGGAAAGGAATTTACTTGAAGAGGAGATGAACCAAAACTCTGAGGACCCATGGGAGCAACTGGGGGAAGCCGAAATGGCTAATCCAGATAGATAGGAGAGACCAAAGAAAAAAACAGATTCAAAACAGGTGAAAATTACATAAACAAGATTACTAAAACACATATCCTTATGCACTTGAAATGAATAAGGTATTCGGCCCCTTAACAACAACGATGAAATACGAAGTTATTTGTCCCCAAGCAAGCCAACATGAACATGGAACATCCTTAAAATAATTTCACTATCTAAACAATAAACTATAATCAAAAGTGAATTGCAAAACAGGACAAGAAATAAATTCATATGATTGACTGCTTAACCATAACAAGGTTAAAATTCGGCACCTGCGCAGCTGAGGATTGAGGGTTATTCGCCATTGCAGCGCATACACAATGGGACCCAACTGCAAAAATAAAAAAACGTAATCAAATCTTGCGAATTAAGTGAACAAGATGGAGCTAGTACATGCCCAAAAAAACAGTAAAATGTGACTGCAAATGCATTAAAACAGGTAAAGCACGCTGAATTAATCAATGCAACTTAAGCTCGCCTATTCACTGTTCTATCTCGTGTCCCCATATCTACGTCCGCATTTGCAAATACGAATTCGACTATAACAGTACATCAAATTCAATTGGTCTCTGCAATTAAAACCTAGGGCAAAACGTAGAGGAAAGGAAGGGAAAGAACACGAAGAAGAAAGGGATGGGCAATCGTTCGGAATTTTCAGAGCAAGGAGGAGGAGAAGAAACACTTACAGAAGGAGAGTGAGGGGGGGAGGCAATCGGCGGTGCGAGAACTTGCTTCCGTCGACGATCGGAGGAGCGAGAGGACCTCTGCGACAGTGGGTTCACCACCACTCACAGGTGCTAGGGTTTAGAAATCGGAGGATTTTTGCTAGCAGAGAGAGCTGAAGAAATCGGAGTCTCGGCGAGGGTTGTAATTTCGGGTATCGACATTTACCGACCACCGAAAATAACCCTGACTTTCGCGGGATTTACACGCAGTCACAGTTAATCGTTTACAATTACTGGTGTGTTGGACCGTTGATGTTCGGGTCACTTGGGCGGGTCGGAGTTGACCACCACCACCCGTATTTTTTTTCCTTTCCATTGAAAACGGAGCAGATACGGGATCCTTCGGGTCAACTCGGGCCTGGCCTCTCATAGCCCGCACTGCTTAACCGGCTAAACAAAGCTGCTCCAATTTAAATTCACTCACTAAAATTTGTACAAATTTTTAAAAAAGTTATTGTTATCACGTTAAGATCATGTCAAAATTCTATATGGACTGTTTTCACAAAGCAAATGTGATTTTTTAGTTCCGAAGAAAATGTCAAAATCCTACAAAGATTGACATTCTCCACTTTGCTATCAAATTTGAAAGCTACGCTAAAATATGCTTTTGTTTTACTTTCGTGCTGGGCCCATATATTTTTTTTACTTTTCCTCACTTATCCATTATTTTATTTATTAAATTCTAACCCACTTTATTTTACAAGTAACCAAAAAATATATATATAATTTGACATCTCAATTGAATTAAGAGACTTTTACAAAATATTATTTTACCGCATCAACTATAAAAATGAAATTTAACATTTTAATTTGAGATCTGCTCTAGGTGGTACAAATCCCACGTTGGTCGTGAGGAAAATGAAAAGTGGCATATATGTGTAAATGTCGTCTTCTTTAGTAAGGCAACATGAACATGTCAAAAATGAAAAGAAATAGCCAGATATTGTATAAAAGTTGGTTGGCTCAATAAGTACTTTCCAATTGAGCAAACAAAAAGAAGAAGAAAAAGATAAGACAACAAACAAAATATTACAAGATTAAACAATCCAAATTACATACACCAAACTGAAAAACCAGTCAAAGTGATCTGCCTTTATGATATGGAAGCCGAGAAACCCTAACCAAACTACCATCCCTCACACTACTCGAACTCTTGCACAACAAGTCACCAAACCCAAACCACCTCCCAAATCCAGATCTAACACCATACTTTTGTGACAAGGACAACGTCTTGCTCTTGTCCTTGGGGTCGGGCTTGGTGCACTCTTGGAAGGCCACTAGAAAAGGGTCATCCCGGAGAGCCTTCGAGGAGGAGCTTCGCGAAAGCGGCTGCTGAAACGTGCAGGGAGGAAGAGGGAGCTGAAAGTCGTGTAAAAAAAGTTTGGGGGAAGACCGATAAGGGCAAGGTGGCGGAGGCAAGTAGTACTTCCTTTCTGTGTGCGTCTGTTTGTGTGAGAGTTTGGAGACGCCGGGTTTGTTTTCCCATGCGAAGGGCACGTTGCCTGGGGAGCATTCGACCTTGTTGCTCATACTTTTGGTTTGGCTTCTAGATTTTGGTGTGAAAATATGAAGAGGATGTGAAGTGTGAAGGAGAATATATATATATGGGAGGATGAGAGAGTTTGTTATTGCTTTTAAGGGTTTTTGTGGCGGCAATAGATCAATAGGGCCAAATGAAGAAAACGTGAGGGGATCTGGGTTCAGTCACAAGTTGGTGATGCCCGCAAGTTATGTGTTTGCACTTTCATATGACAAAACGCATTAAAATATACTAAAAATATGTGTTTGTTTGGCCAAATGGAAAACTAAATGTTGAAGGTAACCTAAACATATGCTAGCTCGAGTTTGTAGCTCAAATCATTAAGAACGTATAATATTGTATTTGATAACTGTTGCCGTGAGTAGTATTTAAAAAGGGCATGTAATTATATTGTAAATTTTAGAATCCTTTATTAGGAAGGTTAGGTGTGTGTCTTTTTTGTTTTCCTTATAGAACAAGGATTGTATCTTGTATATATAGTCTATTTTGCAATACAATGAAATTAAGCCGTAAGATTCAATTTGGCATCAGAGCCAACTGTAACCCTAGAACTCCCACCGTGCCGCTGCTACCGTGAAATCAAAAAAAAAGGAAAAAAAAGGTCCGGCAGTCTGTGGTCTGTGCCGCATCCCTGCAGCAAGCCTAGACTGATGCCCGTGTATTGTTGTGCTGAAATATCCCCGTGTGTGTGGTCTTGCCGTGTGTGCATTGTGCAGTGTCGTGCTGCTTTGTGTTTAGCAGCACCGTGTGTGTGGAGTGCAATTGCAAGGCCATGAAGTATTTGCTGTGCTTAAGCAATTAAAGGAATATTTTATCTAAAAGTAGGGAAAGTCTTGTAATTGCTGCTGCTTGTGTTTTAGTGCAATTAAAGGAGTATTTGAGTGCAATTGCTGCTGCTTGTGTTTTTTTGCAGTGTGGAAAGTCGTGTACAATTGATGTGGTTCTGCAATTGACCCTGTGAGTGTGTTTTTTTGCTGCTGCCTTAGGTTGCAGCGTGAGATATTGAGTTATCAACTAGTTGATTGGTTACTTATCGTGCAAGAGGATTGTATCTTTGTTTGTGTCGCAGTTGTCGTGTATTGGTGTGATTTTGTGTATCATTGTCTCGTAAGTTGTTACAATGACGAATGCAGGTTGGATTCTAGACTCGGGTGCAACCGATCATATGACTTTTGATAAGAATTTATTTACTAGTATGACAACCAGTTCACGGAAGTGTATTGCAACTGCTACCGGAACAATAGCACCGGTTTTGGGGGCTGGCACTGTGAACCTCACGCCAGCCCTTCCCCTCTATCACTGCCTGCTTGTTCCCTCGTTGTCTCATAATTTGTTATCTATTCCTCAAGTTACTGAGCAATTAGACTGTGTTGTACTTATGTATCCATTGTTTTGTTTGCTTCAGGATATTCAGACCAAGGAGATAATTGGGCGTGGCACTAAGAGAGAGGGGTTATATTATGTGGAAGACGTCGTTCCTGGCAGAGCTAATGCAGTCCGAGCATCTCGTACCAATAATTTACATGAAGTTTGGTTATTGCATCGTCGGTTAGGACATGCTTCGTTTGGGTATTTGAGGCGTATGTTGCCTAGTTTATTTCATGAAATAAAAGAATCAGATTTACATTGTGAGGTATGTATTCTCGCGAAAAGTCATCGCGTTTCATTTCCTCCTAGTATGAATAAAAGATTGTTTCCTTTTGAACTTGTGCACTCTGATGTCTGGGGTCCCTCTCCTGTTAGTACTTTGTCTGGAATTAAATGGTTTGTTACCTTCGTTGATGATTGCACTCGTATGACTTGGATTTATGTGATGAAGAATAAAAGTGATGTGGGTATGGTGTTTCGATCATTCTCTCAAATGGTTGCAACACAATATTCCTCTGTTATTAAGGTTCTCCGCTCTGATAATGGAGGTGAGTATATTGGTTCCGAGTTGTCCGGCTTTCTTCAGGATCAAGGAATTCTACATGAGACTACTTGCCCTCATACCCCACAACAAAATGGGGTTGCTGAAAGAAAGAACCGTCATATCCTAGAAACTGCTCGTGCCTTGCTCATTGGTGCATCTGTACCTAAACGGTTCTGGCCTGAAGCTGTCACCTATGCCGTGTATGTGATTAACCGTATGCCATCCCGGGTTGTGGATTTTCGTACACCTCTCCAAGTATTGACAGAATTTGTTCCAGTAGTGTCAACTAATACTCTTTCTCCTCGTGTATTTGGGTGTGTAGCCTATGTTCATATTCACAAGATTCATCGTAGTAAGCTCGATCCATGTGCTCACCGGTGTGTTTTTCTGGGTTTTGCTCCTCAACAGAAAGGGTATAAGTGCTACCACCTTGAAACTCGTCATATGTATGTAACTATGGATGTTACCTTTTCCGAATCTGAGTTCTTGTATGCTTCGACTCCATCACCTTCCGATCACCCGGGGGAGAATACGAGTGGTGATCTTGGGTGGTTGGAAATATGTAGCTCAGAGGGAGTATTTATTGACAACAAAAGTTGTGAAAGCTCTCGGCAAGACACTGCCGAGAATGGAGACAGTGACTCTCGACAAGACACTGCCGAGAATGTGAGTATCATTCAGCCAAGTAGCACTGAACCAGCTGAGTCTTCTCGGCAACATGCTGCCGAGTGTGATGGAGAGTGTCAACAGGAAGCTGCCGAACCAGTTTCACCGCTCCAGCAACCATTAGTTACCGAACCCGCAACCCCCTCTCTCTTAAGCTCAATAGTGCCACCCAATATGTCTTCTCTGAGTATTCATGAGGTAAGTACTACTGATACTCATGTAACTAATCCAGATAATGTTATGAGTACATATAAGTTGCCTCCAAGGCAAAATCGTGGTGTTCCTCCTGACAGGTTTTCTCCTGAAGGAAAATTGAAGTATCCAATAGCTAATTATGTGTCATGCTCAAACCTTGCACCAGAACGTCAAGCCTGGGTATACAATGTGGAAGCAATCCAAGCACCAACCCGAGTTGAAGAGGCCTTGAAGGATCCTAAATGGGTTGCTGCAATGGATGAGGAAATGATGGCACTACATAAGAATGATACATGGGAGGTAACGGAGCTACCTAAAGGAAAGAAACCAGTTGGGTGTAGATGGGTCTTTACGATCAAATACAAGGCAGACGGATCAGTAGACAGATATAAAGCAAGGTTAGTAGCAAAAGGTTATACTCAAACTTATGGTGTTGATTATCAGGAGACTTTTTCTCCAGTAGCGAAGATGAATACAGTACGAGTTCTGATTTCTTTAGCTGCAAATTTGAATTGGCCACTAAAACAGTTTGATGTGAAAAATGCTTTTCTTCATGGGCACTTGGAAGAAGAGGTATACATGGATTTTCCTCCAGGGTACGATGCTGGAGGGAAAACCGGAGTATGTAGGTTGCGAAAGTCACTCTACGGACTTAAGCAATCACCTCGTGCGTGGTTTGGTAGATTCACCCAAGTTATGAGGCGGATTGGGTATTATCAAAGTCACTCGGATCATACATTATTTGTGAAACGAAGAAGTGGTAAAGTGACAGCCTTAATTATTTATGTAGATGATATGATAATAACAGGTGATGATTCAGATGAAATGGTCAAACTGGAGAAGAACCTTTCTGCCGAGTTTGAGATGAAGAGTTTAGGTGACTTGAAGTATTTCCTTGGTGTGGAAGTTGCTCGTTCGTCCAGAGGTATTTTCTTGTCTCAACGGAAATATGTTCTGGATTTATTGAAGGAAACAGGGATGCTTGGGTGTAAACCCGTGGATACTCCCATTGTGGAGAAACATTACTTGGGAATTTATCCGGATCAAGAACCAGTGGATAAAGGCAGATATCAGAGACTGGTAGGAAGACTAATTTACTTAGCACATACCCGTCCGGATATAGCCTATGCAGTAAGTGTGGTGAGTCAGTTTATGCACTCGCCAAGTGTGGATCATATGGCAGCTGTTATGCGGATTTTAGCTTATTTGAAGTCGGCTCCAAGAAAAGGAATTTTGTATAAAAATTCCGGTCATCTGAGGATTGAAGGATTTACTGATGATGATTGGGCAGGTGATGTAACTGATAGAAGATCTACTTCTGGATACTTTACGTTTGTTGGTGGAAATCTGGTTACTTGGAGGAGCAAAAAGCAAAACGTGGTGTCAAGATCGTCAGCTGAGTCCGAATTCAGAGGAATGGCACATGGAATATGTGAAGTCCTTTGGTTACGTAAGTTACTTGATGGTCTAGGTTTCAAAGTAAAGGAGGCGACAAGTTTGTATTGTGATAATAAATCTGCACGGGAGATTGCAGAGAACCCGGTACAACATGACAGAACAAAGCATGTGGAGGTTGATCGTCATTTTATTAAGGAGAAGTTGGAGAAGAACATTGTTTCAATACCATTTGTGAACTCCGAAGAGCAACTTGCGGATATCCTCACTCATGCTGTGTGTAGTAGATCTTTTGGTGACTCACTTGTCAAGTTGGGCATGTGTGATATCTATGCTCCAACTTGAGGGGGAGTGTTGCCGTGAGTAGTATTTAAAAAGGGCATGTAATTATATTGTAAATTTTAGAATCCTTTATTAGGAAGGTTAGGTGTGTGTCTTTTTTGTTTTCCTTATAGAACAAGGATTGTATCTTGTATATATAGTCTATTTTGCAATACAATGAAATTAAGCCGTAAGATTCAATTATAACTTGTATTTGAATTCATCAATATTATTTGTAAACAACTCCTTGATGCTATTTATAAATAACTGATTAAGAGCATTGTCATGTATCCACGCACCCGAGGTTGTAGCTTCGACCTCTTCCCAATTTGACTTGCATCAAACAAAAACTTCAAAACCTTTTAGGAACACCCCCAAAGAAGAAACAGAAATTCGTTTTAGTTGGAGAAAAGTGCCTAAAATTTTATTTCTTTATTTTCTTATATTCTTTTAGCATAATATAATAATCTGACTTAATTGCATAGAGAACGTAATAAACTTTCCAACAATTAGTTCATAAAATTCAAATATCATGAACAACAATTGTTAAATATAAAAACTTAAAAACTTAAGCTTACCAAGAGAGAAGCTTACAAAAATATTATCCTTTCATATCCGACTAGTGCAATCGAATCTTTAGATGTACAAAAACAAAACAAAAAACAAAAAACCAAGAACTTGACTGAGTTTTAAAAAAGCACATCAATAGTTTTTTTTCATTGTTTATTAACGAGAAAAAGTCATCGCTCATACAAATATTTCGAATATATAGATAATTTAGAATCTAATTTATTAGATAATAGATCATTTTTATTTATTTATATACATATACTATATATATATATATAATATAGCATATTTTCATTTTCAAATTCTCATCATAGTGGATTTGTATTATCCAAAACAAAGATGGACAAACCAGACCTATCAAATTAAAATTCACAAAAATAATTTATGTCCAAACTTTTTTTTTTATTATTCTCCTATAGTTATCAGTGAAAAATCAAATAAAAGCAAAAAACAAGGAATATGAGATAGAAAAATATGACTGAGGCATCATGGGCCTAGCTGCGATTTTGAAACGTTGCTGGGAAATGAAGTTGAAGGAGCCACAAGACAAGCATGGATGTGTGACTGAATTTGTATTTATCTTCCTGCTCTTGCATCTCTCAAAAGAAAATCTTCTTGCTCTTGCAAAAAGACAACCACAAGAGACTTATGTCACAATTAAAAACCAAAGTTGAAAAATTCTCTTTTCTCATGCCAAATGACAATGCGACACACCAACGAGCCTCCATGTAGTTTTTTTCCAACAAAAAAATATAAAAGATCCGGCAAGGTAGGTTAAGTCGTATTTGTATGCTAATCTATTAAACATTTAATTAATCTTTTACTTTTACTAACCGATTAAGTGAGCAAGAAACACTCAAAGAATCAAACTATAAAAAATACTGATGCATGCGTATTGTAACAAGAGTCAGGATTCAATTTTATTATATTTCATTCGAAACGGTGGTTTAAGGGGTTTGACTCAAACAATTGGCCTTTCCATCATTGCCGATAAATTTTTCAGTATGGTCATAACACGGATGGTATACCATTTGTACTTGTACAATTAGATGGACATTTAAAGAAAGAAAAAAATTCCATCACTTGTATAAATACATATGGTTAATGGACCATATTCCAAACATACCGAAAAATATCTCATCATTGCTGTCTTTGAACTGATGAGATTGTAATTCAAAATTCAAACGAGACTTGAAAGTTTGTACACGAGAGAAATTACACGAAAAAACAATCTTATTGAATTAAAAAAATGAGCGACTAACAAATATTATTCCCACAATGATAAAAATCAATGCCAGGGGACTTTTATGGAATGTGGAAAAGAAACAAAAACACTTACCAAACTACTTGAAAAACTACACAGATAGACCACATCTATATAGGAAGGAAAAACAACTTAAATCTTGTAATGTCGACTATAGAGTAAATATTTAACCAATCGAGTCATATGCCCCTTTAACAGTCAAACGCTTTAGATAACGCGAAAAGAAGAAAACGACAAACAATACACACCAAATAGAGGGGTTATTAAAACCATCATAATTAGGTATTGCCATCTAAACATAGTAAACGAAAACCTTTCTCCATCTATGTATTTATAAAAAATTGAGGCTTTTTAACTACCTGCATGAAAAACTAAACCTGGTCTTAGTTTTCTTCCCAGCGTACTTCTTACCCGTGCATTTCACCAAAGCTGCCAGAAACGGATCTTCCTCCTTCTTAACACCGACAACGATTAATCGGAACGAGTTTAACCTAAACGAAGGCTGGATTGAGCATAAAGGAAGACGGCTCTGCCGATCAACCACCACGAACCCAGCACTGCCACCACTTAGGGACGATAAACGAGGACGAGGTGTCAGCTTTAACTGCTCCATGCTCAAATGATCTAATAGTACTCTACGATCGCGATGATCGCCATGATGTACAGTCGTTGCAGCCTTGGGCATCCCGGGCTTCATCTCCCATATAAAGGGTACATTAGCCCGGGAGTGCCGTGACAATACGACCTCATTGTCACTTCCTCTCCTCCGGTGCATGGTGTTTGATCGATAGTGTAATGGTGGAAACTAATGCAATGATCGAGGTTAATGGTTTAGGATTATGTGCTAATTGTGGCCTTTAAATTGGTAGTTTAATTTTGCTTTTGTTTGATAGGTTTAACTAATTAAAATTGTAGCCATGCGCCAAATGAATATCGGGAAAAGATGGCGAGCCCCTTTCCAGTTCACGTCATTGTTCAATAGCGTAAAAGAGTTGTGAGGAGTTTTTTTTTTTTTTTTTTTTGGCTTATATAGCTGAGGGGAATACTTCTTGAAACAAGCACATAACATAGGGCTTGTTTGAATGTGCTTTTAAAATAACTGAAAGCAATTTTGGTGAAAATATTTTTTGGAATCAATCCTTAGTAAAAATGGTAAATCCTAGAAAAACACTTAAGGTGCTTCCTTGAAGAAGCACATCACTGGTACTACTTGCAGAAATCACTTAAAGTGCTTTTGAAACCCAAAAACATTTTCTCTAAAAGCACTTTTAACTATTTTAAAAGCACATCCAAATGAGCCCATAGTTATTAAACTGTCAAAAAGCACTTTAAATACTTATTTCAACATAAAGTATTAACTTCTTTTTTTATCAAATACGATCAGAAACGCATTTGGTAATCTAAAAGCGCTTTTAATTATACTAAAATTTCTTACAAACAAGTCCCCATGCCAATTCTGGCTCTCGCGTTTGACCTTCAGAAGGGGCTCCGTATCTTCATTTGGGTTTGGCCCAACCGTTCCCTTCTATTAAGGCCCAATTTTTCACCCACCCAATAAGTACGACAACACCTTCACCGGCGTTTTGATCTCAATTAACGTGGCGCGCCGCGCGCTAGGGTTTGAGTGCTTTCTTCCCTCACCAATAATATCCCTATAAAAATACGAACTTGGTGAGCAAATCAGCAATCGCAGCCGCGGCTCAGTTTCCTCTCAGTTTTCAGAACCCAAATTTTGTATAACCATTTTTTCCTAAACGTTTTCAAAATTTGCAAATGTTTTCGAATCTATGAATTGTTTTCTGTTGATTCGTTTGAAATCTATGAATTGCTTTCTGTTGATTCATTTGATGCATGTGGAGTTGTTTTTGGATTGAGTTTTTGAAAAAATGGGGTGCTTGGTTGCGGTGATTATAAAAATTCCTCGTTCTGAATTTGCCATAGCCATGGCTTGACAGACACCTATACACCCATAGAATATGAGCAACCATTCATTCTCCCATTAACTTCAATTTTTTTTTTTTTTTTTTGTATTTTTTGTATATTGGCTGTGATTTTCTCATTCGTGTTCTGCAATTTTTGGTACCGTTTCGGGAAGCAGCTTAAGAAATACTCTAGCGCTCCTTCTCAAGCCGCTCCCCGGCAACGGTGCCAAAAATTGCGCAACCATAACTTTTTTGAAGATCCAGCCTTTTCGGTTTAGCGTTTAGGGTTTAAGGTTTATAAAGGTTTATAGGAAATATAATTAGAGGAGTTGGTTATTGTATATCCACAGAGCATTTTTGCTAATAGTGTTTTCTGTGATTGGACACACTCCTAAATTGGATCTAGGTGGTGTTTAAAGCCCTAATTGACCCGAAAAAAAAATCCAGAATTTGGGGTTACGCACACCTCCACATTAGCTTCAACTCATAAAAACACTAATATTTTTTTTCAGTGTACTGAGAACGCGACCCAATATAAATGTTATAATACAATACAGTTTCCGTACAGTTGCCCTATCGTCTCGTTTTTGTATGGAGGAATGAAATCCCCTAAGAAGGGATCGGTAAAATGCAAGATGGTGAATTGAATTGGATGAGTAGAGTTGTGATTTTTGAAAGAGAGCAGTGATGAGCAGCTAACACGTAAGAAAACATCCCGATTTGTTTGGGATTTTTCAATGAAATACAATTGTTACGCTTGGCTTCTGAGCACTCAAATTTAGCCTAATGATATGTTCTTTCGTGCATTTTTAAGTCCGAAAGGCAACAACTTCCTGGATCTTCTGGCCCTATTTAGGCATCATCCCCCATACATGGTGTTCTACAACCGTGCATAGACCGGTGTTTTTGGGTAAACAGTTTACGGGTCTGGTCACTGCGACCCCAAAGTTAGGAGGATATTTTGCCCGAGTTCCGAGTTTCTTCGGATTGTGGAAGACGAGGAAGATGGATTAAAGGACATGTTCAAGTGATATATATATATATATATATATGGTGACATTGAAGGATACCAAGTTATGTATTTTGTTTATTGCTTTCTGTTCTGTTTAGATTGTGGATTCCGAACCTAATTAGATCTGAACAAAAATTAAAAAATTGTTCCAGTATCCATTTGAAAAGATAAAACAGAAATGAAGAACTTGATTAGTTTCTGAGAGCATCTTGTACTTCATTAAAAACTAGATTAAAATTCAATAATTATTAACTGATAACAGTTAACGGGGTTCCCATTTGATCTGGGAACCTCTTTGACAGAAAAAAATTGTAGTCAGTTTGATAACGATCGAGGGATATCCAACAGAACCGAAGAAAGTATACGGAAAGAACAGTTCACGATCAACTTAAGGAAAAAAAAAATGCATAAAACCAAGTCATTCTTTCCATTGGCATGCGAGTGAGATCGGAACCAAGGCCATTGGCAGAAACTCAACCAACAGGAAAAGCCGAGGAGCGAAGCAGTGGCTTTCTTGAGCGGTGGAATGGATCGAACCCTTGACGTATCTTAATTCTAACTCATTTACGCTCCAATGTATATCGACCAAAGGAGCCTTATTTCCAAAAGTAGTAAGGAAACCAACAAGCACAAAGGAACACACACTGAAATTTAAGAACACAAGAAAATCAGAAGAGACTAATCAGAAAGAAAAAAAAAACTCCTGAGTACTATTTTGCTTGGTAGTACAGATAAAAACTCATTCTTTTTCTTTTTCCTTGACCTACAAGGCAGGCAAGGAGGAAGAGTTGAACATATTGGACCCAAGGAGGTCGTTGCAAAGGCTAAACCCTTCATGGCTTCTATTATTATTCTCTGCTCTTGGACTGCTCCCTGCACTGCTATTCGACCGAGACCCAAAAGCCGCCTTCTGTAGGACACCAGTCGGAGATGACCCTAAAGATGAAGGGCTATTGTTATTGTTGTCCCAACTTCCCCCAGTCATCAGATTAAGGACTGAAGAGTTGTTCCTGTACTCTACTGCATTGTTGTTACTGTTGGGATTGTGCAGGACTTCCCCTAGAGGACCGCCAGGTGAAGTCTCCCAAGCGATTGGAATCCAATTCGCTTGCTTCATGTTGTTTTGTTCATTGAGGGTAAGGCTGCTGTCTATTCCCAATCCCGTTGGGGCCGGAGACTCTAGTTCCCTAGAGAGACGGAGCGGTGAGAGCGTGAGCTTCTCACTGCTTGTGGATGAAGCTATGGGGATCGAAATTGATAATTGGGTTCTGTCTGATTGCATGCCGAGTTGGTTAGGCCATGAAACAGGTTGGCGGTCGGATTGAGTTTTAGGCCAATCGTCGATGAAGTGGCGAAGGGAATGCTGTTGTGAATTTGTTTCTGCAGGGTATGACCTTTTCTGTGAAGGATTTAGGAGGGAGTCAGTGGGGACAAGCCCGAACTCCGTTCTCGAGGATTCTTCGTATCCGATTTGCTGTTTCTGAGTGGAGAATGGGTTTTCTTTCGACAGCATGGTGAGGCCTGGTGTGTGTTGAATTCTCCCACCCGCATTCTCTTTGTTAATGAACATCCTGCAAAGAGAAATCAACAAGATACAGAAACAAACCCGTAAGAACCACCGATACGAATCAGACGATTAACATTGGATCTGAGTAGATTCTAGTAACTTCAGCTAGTAAAAGAGCAGTGACCAACAACGCTGATAAAAAGATGGATGTAAAAGATGCTGTGATTTCTATTAGATTGTACAAGTAACGGAAATGATTTCTGCACTCTCGTTTTTCCTTGTTCACTTCTCTTCTTGTTTTTCCATGGTTCTTTTTTTATTTATACAATCGATGAGCTATTTTAAAAGGTGAGGAGCGCAGGTGGGAGGGAAAAAGAGAGTGCGGAAATCATTTTTCTATAAGTAATGAAGTTGAGGAATAAATGCTGAAAAGATGAGAAATTTTAGGACCACCGGGTGAGTCTGAACTTTTTTATTTCACCTGTTCATCTGAGTGGCTGCTGCGGAAGAATTAGATGCAGCAGGCTGCTGTGAGCTCTTGAGCTGCTGGTTGGTGATAGCATGGCTGCTGCCACCACCACCAGCAGAAACGGAAACTACGGATGTTGATGACGAAGAAGCCAAAGGCTGCTTTGAGGCGGTGGTTCCGGTCTGGCCGGTCTGGCCTTCCACAGGCTTTCTTGAACGGTGGCGACCCCTGTTCATGTGCCGCTCACAATACTTTTGGTCAGGAACGGCATCTCTCCAGCACCGCCATTTCTTCCCGTCGGTCCTGCGACACCTTCCCGGCTCGGGATCAGTGTTGTTGGAGAATCCCAAATGGATAGAACCCCATCCCACTGCACATACACAACCCCACGAAAATCCAAAAAACTTAGAATGCAAGAAAGGCATGAAAAATCTAAAAGTCTGACATGCGTCCTAACATGTGTTCCAAACATCCTTTTTCTGCTCCAGTTTATTTCTATCCTTTGGATTAAATAAATCAAGCGAAATACAAGCCACATAAATAAGCAGAAACGTGCATAAGAGAAAAAAAATGAAGTGTGCGGAAATCATTTTCATTCGAGTAAAATGAAGAAATTACATGAATTGGGCCTGAGAAGTCCGTTCGGAAACGTCGAAAATCCTGCAGAATCAAGGGCCTTCTTGATAGGGACGAGTAGAGTGGATGGAATAGGCATATTGGCAGTGATGTATTTGTAGATCAAGGCCTGGTGTTCGAGCTCCATCCATTGAGATGGAGTGAAAGGTCCTTTGCCTCCTGCTATACTCCAATGCATGGCAGCACCTCCATTACTCAAACTCCCACTATTATGCCCTGAAACACAGCCAGAAATCAGAAACCCAAAAAAAACAAATTAAAAAAAAAACCCAAGAACCAATTTTGCAGAAATAGAAAATAAATTTAAAATAAAATCATGAAGTTCTTTTTTTATTATTATTATAAATTTTACCGGAAGAAGATAGAATAAAAAGGAAATTGGAACCAGTCGCTTATCTATTTTATTTCTCCTCCAATTGTTTGCCTTCTTGTTTTCACCAAAACTGGGTAGACAAAGATTTTTTAGTAAAGAAGAAAACAACTTGGCTTTTTCTAGTGCTTGACAAGACTCAAAAAAATTCCATGAAAAGACCTCCCACCAAAGTCCTCCTCCCGGGGAACCAACGCAAACAATGTTTTTTTCAGTAAAACATTTACCAAACCCCAAAAGCTCCATGCAGTTGCTCATATTTTAAAAAAAATCGAAGCGACGCAGTGCTTAAGGGGCTAGAAAGGCCGCTCTGATACTTACAAAACACAATCTTAATTAAACATGATTACTAATTAACTACCTGCAGAAGTTCTATTGTAAGCAGATACAGCTTGGTGAAAGTAAGGCATTGCGGCATTCTTTTCAACCAAGACAGCTTCTGGATTGGGAGAGTTAGAGAAGCTCAGTAACTGCTGCTGTTGCCTTGCTTTGGAAGATGAAAAATCATCAGTCTTGGCAAGTTTAGAGCTCCTCCAGTCCTCCTCGTCGGCAGATCTCCACTGCCTGTGGTACCCAGATCCGTACAACCACTTGTGCTTGGCCGCCTCCTGATCTGCCGATGAAGTAGCAGCAAGAGGAAAACCAGAATCTGAAGAACAACCACCCCCCAACCCACCAAAACCCACCACCCCAAAATCCATATAGAACACGAAAAACTCAGAGCGGTTTAAGAAAAATGCAGCATTTGGGTTTTCATTTGCCTACAGAAAGATGCAAGCTTTTGCCTTTAAGGGGTGGAGAGAGAGGGTGCATTTTAAGAGCTATCAGCAAGTTGATATTTTGAGGGAAAGATTAAATAATTGGAGAGAGAGAGAGAGAAAGAGAGAGAGGGAGAGATGCTTCTGTCATAACTTGATATATGGCAATGGCATCTCCACAACGACAAGTGTTGCGTTGGGATTCAATTAGTTGAGTAATATTTTTATTTGTTCATCTTAATAACTTGTTTGACTCGTATTCCATGTAAAAACATATTCGAGAATCGGTTATCTCCTTGAGCTTGTAAAATGTGGTGCATGTCTTTCTCCGTTTACAGTAAATAGATTTTTCAATGTATTTGAACCATAAAATAGTACACTATAGCATATGTGCTTGCGCACACTGAAAAAGTTTCTTCTCATTGTCTTTATCCTGTTTTTTTTCACAAATGTATAATAATTTATTTGGTTTTTTTTTTTTTTTTTTGTTCCTCAAGATGTTTATACACTCTGTAAAAATAACTGTCAAATCTCAATAAAATAGTTGCACCATGATGATGTTACTGTTTGTGCATACAATTTCAAAGATCCACTCTTTCAAACATTGATATTTTTTCAATTTAATTATATTTTTACTCATCAAATATGAGTTTTGTTACAAGATGTTAATTTGATGGGAAAAGGGATTATCTTCATATCTATTCCATCAAATCCTATCAATCAACAAATTTGGACCTTTAAAATTAGATCTAACGGTTAAAGTTATTATAATTTTAAAATGGGTCTCTTGTTTTTAGTCGTTTGATTAAATTTCGAAGGTCTGAATTTGTTGATTGGTAGGATTTGATAGAAATGATCCAGAGATGATTCCTTTCCAATTTGATGCTACTCAAAATGGAACATTTCATTAGATGTTGTAGACTTGTGGTTTATCTTGTGAACTTTCCAATGTTGTAGTTTACACTCTTCAACATTCTAAAGCTAAAGTTGGGTCTTGCCGCCTAATCTCATAATTTATTGAGCTCTTAATATCGACTCGTTACTGATTATTGACATGTTGTCTAAAAGAGAATAAATAACAATTTTAAACACCTTGTTGAGTGCATTGACAAGATGCATGATAAAATCGTCCAACTCACATATTATCTCCATAAAATTATTGGTAAATAAGTTGCAATTCAATTTGCATTCATCTTTACAAAAGGGATTATTTATTTCAACTCAACTTATTTGGCATGTTATCCTTATCTTCAAGGTTAGAATGGAGGGAATTGGATCCACTCTAGACCTTAACGTCCGAATATTAGGGATAAAAAAATTCTGAACCACATATTTGTGTGAAAAAAAAATCGCAATCGTTGGTTTGTAAGTAGATTCGCATAATGAATTAAGAGAACTATCGAATTCAATTTATGTAGCCCAAATTTATGAATTCTTAAATTCCAAATACTAAGATCCGGAGTAGATGGAATTCCAAAATGGAGATGCCTCTTAGTAGGTAAGGTACGTAATAACAGAAGCAAATCTCATGGATTTGTGGCTTGCAAAGGGGAAAAGCGGTTACGAGGGTTTTGGTTTTTTTGAGTCACAAAGCTAAATGGTGGAGACAAATGAACAAGTGGTGAGCTGCATGAACAAAGATGCACTGCCACGTGATCTGGATGCACACCACAAATATTCTGACCTCATCTCATAATCCTACTATTTTATAAAAATGGGTAGGTTAATTGGTTAATTATATTCTAGACTTGTGTTGATCAAGGTCCATGTCAGCATCCAGCAGGCAAATCTTGGTCAAGGAGAGATGGTGGTCAAAGGAGATTGAATTGATTTTGTTTCTAATATGCATGTATACTTTATCTGTGAGGGTCGATATTTTAGCCTTTAAATTATGGTAATACTTCTCTGCTTTTCGAACAAAAGGTATTGCTATTCGTACTTTTACATTAATTTTTTTACTTTTCACATATTTTTCTTAATTTTGAACCGTCAGAACAAATTAACAAGGAACAATATATTTAAAAAAAATATGTAAATAGCATTCTCCAAAAAAAACCTTCTCTCCTTTCGGTGAGGAAGAAAGTCTTGATTATGTACTATCGTGATATTATTTTATTATACAAATGTTACAAACGGAGCAACTTATTCTCCTTTTCACATTTAATGATTATATTTAGAAAAAAATCTTCATTTCAAAGACAGTTTAGTTATCCAACATATGTAGAATAAACATACTATTGATCATAATATAATAGATCAAACGATTTCTAAATTGAATTAATTTTAAAGAGAATGAACGATTCGATTATAATGTTTACACGGTAAAACAAATCCGAAAATATGGACCTTCCTCTAGTTGAGTGTGACGAAAGTATTGTTAATTAACAAAAAGTTTTTGTATGTATACAATAAACATGTTCATGGTATCTGCATTACGTGTAATGAGATTTGCACAGATTATAAAAATAGTGAAAATTCTATTTTCTATAGCTCGCACATGAGGTCGATTTTTTTTCTCTTCTGTGATATTATTCTTTTCGTATACCCACTTGGTCAAACACTCTCTTTGCTTCTTCTCCGTCAACTTGTCTGTGAAAAATTATTCTCCCTATCTCTCTCCAATGGCTGCGTGCGTGCACATGCTTCCTTACGAAAAATATTACAAAGTCACGCTTGTGCAAGTATACCCCACTTTATGATAATACATCCTAAAATATACATGATTATTTCTTAATACCGACAACATATTGTTATGAATACATGGTGACACAATATAGTTGATATGTCATGCACTTAAAGTGTAAGTATTAAAACGCAGATCAACATAGTCTGAGGTTTTGTATTGCTATGCCAATATAACAAAAGATGGTAATTGCTCGATGACATCAAACTCCATACAAATATCAGTAAAGGTTGGTCACTACAACTAGCTAAGTATCAAACTCATCACAATTGTCATTCAGAATGCTAAGCAAATTAACAGATGAATAAGCTTGCTTGCATTGCTATGCCGTCATAAGAAGGTTGATCGATGCAACTAACTAGACATCAAACTCATCACAAATATCAATACTGTCACTATAGATGACTGCATGAAAGTTCAAATTAGCATGAATTGGCAAGGCCTCTCACACTACTTTAAAGTTAAATGTTCCCAATTAATGAAGAAGCATAACTAGATGAGCATCAATACCATATAAATCAAGTACATGTAGAGAGTTAGTACAACTGAAAATTACAGCATTAATTCGCATCTTTATATTATCTTATTTGATCCTTTTGTCTCACACCAGGGTTAGCTAGAGAAGTCCTGAGCATCAGATGTTTGGAAAAATGCATGCAGGATGCAGCTGGCTTGTTCTTGTATGTGATGAAATTGAGGTTCTACCATAAAATCAATATTGGTAATATGGGGAGTAGCCCAATACCATATAAGCACATAGCAAACCATGTCCCTCACCGATGTGGGACAACTCTTAACACGTCTCCGCACGTGTGGCGGATTTTCAAGCCTACACGTGGACAACAACTGAGTGACGTGGAGCACGTGTGGCCATTTGGCTTCACACGAGGACAACCCGCTCTGATACCATGATAAAATTGAGGTTCCACCATAAAATCAATTGGTAATATGGGGAGTAACCTATGACCATATAAGCACATAGCAAATCATATCCTCCACTGGGACAACTCTCAACGATATGAGTTTAATGTGGTTTGCATACGTGTACACGCTTGCTTTATTGCTGCGGTGAGGGTTGTTCCTCCAAATAAATTCCAGTTCCCTTGTATATCTCTAGCTAGATTTGTTCTAAGTGTTAGCCACATCAGAACTTCGCACAAATATGTAGTTTAAAAAAAGGATTTGTAAAAATATATATTCTCATCTTAAATTATACCATGTATGTGATACAAAGTACTGTGTTGTGGCCGATAAAAGTTATAACATAGGTTAACCAATAACGTTACATAACTGAGTGAAAATTACAGCAGCATCACGTGCTTATGTGGAGGTCGGATCGAAGAATTTTCTCCTGAAACACACACTATACAAAACGAAATGTGGTGCCTAGCATAAACCGATTGTCGGCGGCGAGATCCAGGTGAAAAAAGATTTGAAGCAAAATTTACAGGTTGGAACGGTAAAAGTATTCGATCTTTTAGACAGGGGAAATTGTCTCAGATATCAGTGAGACTGCATATAATCCAACTGAAAAAAGTAAAACATATTAATTATTGGGAAGAATAATTAACGAATGAATTTTTTTTTCCTGCATTGGTTTGTCAATTTACAGTGGTCGTACCAACACAACTCCTTGGATGCATGCATGCATAAATATCCGGCAGTGTGTCTCCTAACTGTGAAGCTTCGACAACATTGCCATGCATGCAAAAGCAAAACCCTACGATTTTGTTCCAGTTGTACGTAGCATGGCTTATTTCTTCTATGCATGCTTCACAAATTCATACTATTTTAATTTTTTTGGTTAATTATGGCACCTTTAAAATGGAGAAAATAATTAATTAAGACTTCTAAAATGAACAAAAATAAAAAGAAGATGGAAAATTATGGTTCTTGGAAAAGCATGCTTGATGTTTCCTTGTAAAAAAAAATGAAGGTAGGAAGACAAATAGTAGGACAATTATTCTTGATTTTTATAGATTTGGATTAATCCTTACAAAAACAATCACCCAAAAACTATCTTCCATTCCAGTTATGAGTTATGACAACTATGGAGACGTTGAAAATTATAGCTTTTAATCACATAATGTATAGTTTAGTCGTACTGCAAATGTATATGGTCGTGACGAGACTCACATTTGTATGATGTAGAAATCATTCATACAAAGTGAGTGTAGTGTAGATGGCTGATATTAGTAAAATTTATAGAATTACAAGATTTTGAAACAAAAAGGTAGTAATTTTTTAACATAACAATATTACAACAGGATCTTTGTCCAATTCTAAAACAATACAAACCAAGGAGCTATTACCACAAGAAAATTACTAAATCATACCTAAAAATATATGTAAAAATATTTTAAATATATATATAAATCAATTAACAGATATATTTGCTGAAACATATATCATTAAATACTAGATTAATGATAACAGTATATGTATATTTTGATCAGGTAACATTTTGGATATTATTGTTTCCAAACAATAATAAAAGTAAAAAACAGAGTAATGCTATTAACACCCATTTTTTCATTTTTTACATACTCTCCATTAATTACTATCGTTTTGATATTTTATAATCTATTTATTCGACAATTAAAAAAATTATATATATATATATATATATATATATATATATATATATAAATGAGTACGTGTGAACACCAACTTAAAAGTAATGAATGGGATTTGGGAATTCACACTTTGAGATATGTTCGAGCGACTCTTTTAAAATAGAATATTTTATGAACTTCATCAAATTATTGACACAAATATTGTACTAAAAAGATGACGTGACAAGAAAGTTAATTTTCTTTTTTGAAAGTATCTTCTACATTTCTCATCACTATTACTTTCCCTTTCTATCTCTCTTTGCCGGACAAGGATTTTATGCCCTTCTATTTTCGATGCTTTTTCGTACCCTTTTGTTTTGTTTGGTTATTATTGAGTTACGTTAATATTTTATATTATTTTTTATAAAAATAATAATATAAATAATAATATAAAAAGTTAATTTAATTTAACCGTAATCACATAAATAGAAGGTACATAAAAGCAGACAATCCTTGCCCCTCTTTGCCTCTGTCGCACTTTCCCCTTAGAGGAGAGAGAAAAGGAAGGAGCAGGGGTACCGTATGGAGTCAGAGAAGTGGTTAGGGCATGACGTTGACGTGTCAAGAGTGGTTGTGGTGACCATACTGCCGCGTGGAACCACGACGTGTCTCCCCCGTCCCCTCCTACTCCTGCTTTGTCTATCATTTTTTTGGGATCAGGATCCTTGCCGGATCCATTCCATAGGGATCCTAGGGATCTCACAATCATGTCCGTTTATCGTATATCGTGCGATCAGAAATATTTAAATTTTAAATTTTAAAATTTAAAAGTAAATAGTATGTAACGAAAAATGACCGCACGATATACAATGAACGGATAAGATTGAGAGATCCCTATCCCTAGAGAATGGATCCGACGAGGATCCTGGTGCATGTTTTTTTATTCAATTTTCGTATCATCTTAAATAGCAATTTTAATTTGAACAGTCACACCATTTAAATTAATCAAAATTTTAAATTTAATTTATTATTTAATAAATTAATAATTAAGAAAAATTAATTAATTAAATTATAATTATGGTATACAAGGAGTTTTTCTCCTTCATTGGATTTTACAAATTTTTCAAATAATATAACTATTCATATCAGAAACCACCTAAAATGATATAAAAACATAGTATGAATAACGCTATTATCTACCTACAAGTGGTGGCTCCAGTGAACCACGCCATTACCATGACAAATTTTGAGAAGGTCTATGTCTATCTGTTTTCGTAAAGTTTAATTATGCAAATATGACTTATTAATTTCATTTCACATGGTTTTTTTTTTTTTGTTATTTTGGTCAATATTTATCAGAAAATTCTCACAAAACTATCTAAATGATTAAAAATATATAACTCAAAAACTACTTCTATTAATTTAAAATCTCAGAAATAAAAATAAAAAGTTATATGCGGAGATAATTTTTGAACCTCATAAACAAAAATACAGTGTTATATGTGGAGATAATTTGGGCTAAAATACCTTTTCATTTTTGAACCAAAACGACGCAGTTTTGGTGTAACAGTCCACATAAATCCTTCTACCATTACTGTTCCCCCAATAAATAAATTAAATATAATTTTTTGCATGGCCTTCGAGAGAGAAAGTTATTTCTTTAAGGACCAAAAATTAGTATTATTTTGTTTTTTTGGTTGAAGACCAAATTCGCCTCCTCTTTACCGACATGCATGGGCTGGGCCGCACCTTGAGATGCCTTTCCCATTTTACGTCACCATTTTGTACATCTTTTAAACGGCCCACTAAACGGGTCCACTCGCCCATCCCATCCCTCCTTCCTCTGATATTTGTGGAGGAGATTTGCTATCCAGCTGTGAACCTCACTGTGCTTACAGTAGTACCACTACTCGTTTGACTTTTTGTAAATTTTTCTTTTCCGAATTTTTTTGGTACTATTTTTTACTTTTTAGTGTTAAGTAACTGATTGTCTACATAATTTGATCTGACAGGGCTATGCAAGTTACAGTAGGGCAAAGCTAAATGAAGGAGATTGTTAATTTTTTAAAGGTGCAATTTATGCCCTAATTAAACTTAATTTTGAGTTTTAACATTTTTTTTAAATAAACGATATTATCTATATTAAGAGAAAGATGTTGTCTTAGTTTCATAATGAGCTAGCAATAAAGTGGTTCAATTGGCTTTTGGCTAGAATCGAATATAAGACATCTCATTTACAAATGAAGAGGAATACTACTAGACCGTAGTACTAAATGACTTGGGTTTTAACATTTGCGTATGCACTTGAGAAAAAAATATATTAAAGTTCACATTTAAATTTGAGTATTACCATTTGAATAATACTAGACCATTCAAAAGATAAGTGTTCATGCTCAAAATTGTTTATTACAAATTTACAGAACTTTGTGTTTATCATAATCGTTCATATTATAAATTACTCAATATATATCATATATACAAAAAATCAACTAAAATTAAGGTCGTTTAGTCATTAAATTGTATAAAAACAGATTAACGAAATTAGTAAATGCATTAGAAACTGTCTATGTATTTGCTACAATAAATTAACTAGATAATTTTATTTTTAATTCATTTTTTGCAAAAAATTGATATTTACAGAATAATTCATAGTACAAACGATTTCGATTATAAATACAAAACTCAGTAATTTAAAATACGAAGATTTCTAAATAAGAATACCTACTCATCCTCCTGAGTAGTCAATCATTGTTCGCTCTCCATATAATAACGGTGATGCAAATTAACGGGATTAAAAAGACAAGTTGTACTCCAATGAAAGAACAAAAAAACAATAGACTTTGGGTTGCATTATTATCTTCAATTTTGAAAGACTAAAACCAAAACATCATAATTATTCGGGTCCCAAAAGATCATATCATATATTCACATGGGTCCCTGGTTGAGCTCACGATGGTCATGTGACAAACTTTGCTTCTTTCTTCCCTTTACGTTTTCACTTGAAACTTTAGGTTCGGTCGTTCATGGTTTCACTTAACCAAGTTAATCTTTTATATATTTAGTGAGTGAAGAAGTAGAACACCACCGTTTCTTTTTGCGTTATATGTATAACTGTTATTTGTGTGTAACGTATAAAAATATATGTTTAAGAACATGTACTTTTATATTATATAAATTTTGCATTTGGTTTTACTGTTTAATAACAGTTAGTGTTATAAGAATTTTCCGTATCAATTAGTGTTACGTTATTAGAAAAAAAAATTGTGAAATATTTGAATAATGACATGATTGTATGTGTCTTTTGCTTTCGATCACTTCTCCTTGCTCTGAGTTTAAGGAAGAAACTACTGTGGGTTTCCAAGACATGGAAATACCAATGGCATCGGGAAGGAGTACAAAGGGAACCTCACAAGCATATAATATTAGGGTTAGTTTTGTTATTAGGGTTTTTGGTTCGAGGTATAGTGGGTCACAAATGTCTTGCATTGGGAAAAGCTAGCTTTTACTATATTCATTGGGTTTTGAGGAAACAACAATAATAAACCAACGGGTTTCGATATGGGCGAGCATAAAAAACAAAACCCTAATTTTTCTAGGGCTTGCGTTGTCCAAAGGAAAGTGTGTAATCCCAAAGGCATGTCGTATCACCTTGTTCTTGGTCAACACAAACAAATCTTCATAATCTTTGACGTGCCACACCCACCGTGCTTGTCCACTTGTCCCTCTCTTTCGATCTTTCCCTCGTAAGCTCATTAGAACTATTTATTTGGTGCCAAGGTTTTACATTTTCAATTTCTCAGGAAGTGCGTTAGATTGGGATCGGCTTTCCAAGATTGTCACTGGTCTTGTCTGTGGAGCCAAAAATATTCACAGGGCGACACGTAGATTTTTGGACAAAAATAACAAAAATACCCTTACAGTACAACGAGGTTCCTACGCGCAAGCAGCGGGCAACCCTCTTTCAACCAAGACAGAAGTGCCCAAAATAGGTAACAATTCAAAGTCCATCTCATCAAATCCTTTCTACAAGGTAATTCCCAAACACATTCCTTTTAAATTATGTTAATTGGCTAATTAATGGGTTTATTGCCTAATTAACCCATTAATTGTCAATTAAACCATCCATTATATCCAAATAACTACAAAATACATCCAATTCAACCATGGGAACCACCGTGGTGGCTACCTCGTTAGCCACCCGCGGCGAGGTCCATGGTGCCTTCACCACGGCCACCATGGGAACCACCGCGGTGGCTACTTCGGTAGCCACTCATGGCGAGGTCCATGGAGCCTTCACCACGGCCCGGAGATCCGTGAGGCAAAATGCAACAATAAGGGGAGCGGCATCATCACCACAAACTTCTACCATGGGAACCACCGTGGTGGCTACCTCGGTAGCTACCCGCGGCGAGGTCCATGGTGCCTTCACCACGGCCACCATGGGAACCACCGCAGTGGCTACTTCGGTAGCCACTCGTGGCGAGGTCCATGAAGCCTTCACCACGGCCCGAGCCATGCCATCCAAGGCTCACGGTACCAAGACCACGATCCAAGCCGTGCCATCTAAGTTTACGTGGACCCAAGCCCAAGCCTCGCATTCACATGCACCGCGCATTGAGCAGCACGCGCCTGCTTCCGTCGAGCAGCCCACTCCTGTGGCCCAGCCTGCTCCTGCCAAGCAGCCTGCTCTCGTGACCCAGCCTACTCCCGACGAGCAGCCCACTCTCACGGCCCATCATGCTCCAGTGGCTTTCCAAGCAGCCTAAGTCAACCCAAGACTATCTCAACCACCCGGACCTACCATCGAGCCGGGGGCATTCTCACCATATTTTTTCGCGGATTTGACATTTCCCAATTCAAATCTCGCACCCGGAGTCTACCACATTTCCACTGCCCAAGGAGGCGCATTCCTTCCAAGCTCTTCCAATCCAAATGGCGAACAACACTTGTCTCGACAAGTCATAGAGTTGACGAGCGCCCTTGCACAACAGACAACTTTGGTGAATCAACTTTTGCAACGCATCGGGATCCAACGTGCCTCGGACGAGGTATCCCGAAGTAGGACAAGGGCAGACGAACCTTTCCAGCAGCGTCCCGGCAAGCAGCCATTCGACCAGCCACGAGCCGAACGTTCAGGCAGTGTACATTCCCGATTGGGCCCCCGAGATAGCGTATACCCCCGTCTTAGCGCGCGGAGGAGTGTGTACTCTCGACTAGGCCCACGGATGAGCATACATTCACGGTTGGGGTCACACTCCGATAGTCAACATGAGCAACCTTCCGGACAAAGTGTTCATTCGCGGCTAAGCCCACAAGGAGCATCATCCACCTCACATCAGAGTAGGCAGCACGACGGACGGAAAGAGGCAGTCACTCAATCCAGCTCAAGTTCAACCAGCAGCCTGCGAAGAACTCGCTTGCCTGCTAGGAACGCACCACATGCACTGCATCTGCGGCGTAGACGAGCCAAACACATGGAAGAGCAGTCTAGACCACCAAGTCATGGCTGGGGGCAGCCGAGAGCTCTGTTACCCCAACAAAGGCAAATTCAGGAAGAAGTAGAGAGACTCTTGACCAAGCGATTGCATGATTTCCAATGCAACGAGGTCACCGACGAGGCACTACAATGGAACATAGGGGTGGGCATTTGGAACCGAAAACCGAAACCGAAACACGAATCGAATCAAACCGCACCAAACGGTTTGGTTTTGCGGTTTTGAAACGGTTTCGGTTTCAAAACCGAACCGCGGCACACAAAACGGTTTGGTTTCGGTTTTGAGTTTTCAAAACCGCACCGAAACCGAAACCGCACCATATAATAAATAAATGTTATATAACTTATATTTTAAACTTTTCAACTAGGTTATAACTTATAGGTTTGTATTATGGCAAACTTAACCTTTCAATTGGGTTGTAAAGTATTGTGAATGGTGATCAAGTTCAATTTTAGTAGATGTGATGCATAAGGATTTAAAGTTTAAAACCTTTGATGCATTGGATGTTGTCTCAATTTTAGTAGTTGTCATTTGTTGCAGTTTTGGTACAAGTTAGCTGCACTTTTGGTGCAGATTTTTGTTTCTGTTTTGTGCAGTTTTTTGGTGCTGTTTTGGTGCTGTTTTTTTATGCAGTTTTACTGCATTATTTTTTGGTGCAATTTTGTGCAGTTTTGTGCAGTTTTGCTGCTGTTTTTTATGCAGTTTTGATGTATTTTTTTGGTTCAGTTTTGATGCAGTTTTTAGTACTGTTTTGGTGCTGTTTTTATGCAGTTTTGCTGCTTTTTTTTTTTTTTTGCAGTTTTGACTCTTTTTTGCTGCAATTTTACTGCATGTCCATTAATTAATATACGAAGAAAATAAGACCGTCTTATGCATAAATATGTGTATATTTTAAATTGTACATTTTTTTTTCTCAAAAACCAAACCTAAACCATTTAAAACCGCACCGCACCGAACCGAACGGTTTGGTTTCATTTCGGTTTTGGCTTCAAAACCGCACCGCACCGCACCTCAAAATGTTTCGGTTTCGATTGTGGTTTCACTCGAAACCGCACCAAACCGCACCGCGCCCACCCCTAATGGAACATGACCAACATAAGCAGGTCACCCTTCACGGACGAGATCGAGCAGGCAGAGCCTCCACGAGAGTTCAGCATGCCACATTTCACATCTTTCAAAGGGGATGAAGACCCGGAGAGACACTTAAAGCGCTACCGAAGCGCAATGATCCTTTATCGAAACAACGATGAGCTTATGTGCAAGATATTCGCCACCACTCTACAAGGCGAGGCGCAAGATTGGTTCTACACCCTGCCGCCACAATCCATCCGGAATTTCTACGAACTTTCTTTGGTTTTCACCAAAGAATATTCATCCTATCACTCGATCAAAAAGAAATCTGATCATTTGTTCAACGTCAAGAAAAACCCAAAGGAGTCACTTCGCGACTATGTGAGGAGGTTCAAAGTAGAGAAGGCAAAAATAGTCGGATGCAACGACTCGATAGCTAGAGCAGCCTTCCAAAAAGGACTTCCAGCAGACCACCCGCTATTCGAAAAATTGATCATGAAAGAAGATCTAACTCTGGCAGACTCTTTTGCTTTGGCAGAGAAGTATGCACTTTGGGATGAGGCTCGCCAATGCACATTCAAGGACTTGAAGAAGTACCCAACATCACCTCCCTAGAAGCAGCGGATGACTTATTCACATGTTTGACGGTATCTAAAGTAGCAATAAGCTCTACCATCATGCGAGAAGAGATGGGGGCCCGACTACCTGTATTCCACAGTTACCTGTATTCTACAGTTCAAAAGCTCTCCTCGATGTTATTAAAAATTCAAAAGCTAACTTTGGCGATAGTTGTTGCAACCCAGAAGCACAAGTTTTACTTTCAAACGCATGCAATTATCCTAATGACGTACTATTCTGCCCAATCCAGACGCGCGACGATAAAGGCGTAGACCCTGGCGGATGTAAAGTTTTCTGACGAACGCAACACTGGAAGGACACACTCGAAAGCAAGTTTTGTCCTCGTCACCCTAAAATATTCTACATAGGAGCAACATGTACCGGCAGTTGAGTACCATTTCTTGCTGTGCATCACACGGCCCTAGCCGACCCTTGCTCAATGATTCAACTCTAGAGTGGCCCAATACCGGCAGTTGAGCATCTCCTGTTGTGTATGACATGGCCCCATCTCCACAGCTCCCTACTGCGTCTTCACGCCGAGCCTAGGTGACGCAACAGAGCGGCCCAACGATGCCTCAGAAGTAGCCGAGCACACTCTAGCTGCGCCTACTCCACCCGATGGAGACTTCTGGCATTTGCATGTCGACGACACAGAAAAGCCTTCATCACTGCCGGCAGAGAAGGCTCCAAAAAGATGAATCCCATCTGGGAAGGTCCGTACAAGATTAGCAGAGTAGGGGGCAAGAGTAATTACACCCTCACCACCATGAAGCGGCAAAAAGATTGAAAAGAAATGGATGGCCTACAATCTGAAGAAGTACCATGTGTGACCTCCCGCTACATCAAAACCCGAAGACTCAATAAGCTCGACGGGCACCACCTCACAAGCTGAGGACTATCTAGTTGTTATGCAGTTCCTACCTTACAGCTAAAGTTCTCGTTCGTTTCACTCGTTTTTCAATGAGGAATTTAGAAGTAATCACAACTTGGCTTGGCTGCATGCTTAAAACAACTAATCACTTCTGCACTTCAAAAGAAGACTGCGCCCTTCTTAGGGACTCATCGCAGGAATTGCGTCCCCCGAGGGACCAATCATGCTCTCCAGTGCGAGAGGGTAAACCAATTCTCCGACACCCATATGGGTCAGCTCTCCAAGACGGGAGGATAAACTTTACACTCCGAATATCCATACGTGGATGAGCCTGGCTGCCCTAGTATAACTAGATGCACGATGGCTTGCGCCGGGATTCCTAGAAGTAGCCGCAATGGTCTTTTTCAAGGCTTAGCTAACTGAAGGATTTTGGGTCTCTTGGCCTAATCCGTAGGGAACCGGGCCCTAGAGACGGAGAGGGCACATTAAGCAGTACATCCGATGGACGGCTGCCCTGGAATCTTAAAGCTGCTACCGAGTGCACTAAGGTAGCCTACGGATTCCGGAAGACTGCATACGGCTTGCCCTTCGAGCAGTGAAGCCGCACTAGACTTATACAACCGCACATTCTTGTGAAAGGTTAAACAAGCTAGCGCGCATATACGAAGTTTTATCCACTGCCGACATGCTACGTAGTCGATAAGCTTCACCTCTGCCAAGCGCGGAACAACCTACACCAAGTCTTAAAGTGTTGTGATACTTGCTACGCAACCTACGGAATTGAAGAAAGTCAAGGTTAACAGCCTAGTGGTTACGCGGACTTGTCTGCTTCTGTAAGTAAGGCATCCGGCTGCCAACCCTATGGCTAACAACTTTGCAAAGTTCTACACCAACACATACGGCTGCATAGGCTACGCGAGTTTGTCTGCTTATAAAAAAGTAGCATGCCTGCCACTGGTCTATCAAGTCTAAAGGTTAGGGCATGAACAAAAGAAGTGAAGATGAAGAAAAACGAAGGAAAACATGTTTATAAACAACTAGCAAAGGCCGAAGGAGTTCAAGCAAAACAAAAGCTACAAGGAAAAACAAAGAAAATCCTAAAGGCTACCTAAAATACTACACTACAGCAGTTTGGACATCCCACGACTACTCGGTCGCCACACCTTCAACAGCCGTAACACTCTTAGCAACGGCATCATCCGGCGCTTCACCCCCGGCTGCCCCAGTCTGGGCACTAACTTCTCCAACTACTTCACCAATGGAAGCCTTAAAAGTAAAAGCAAACAAGTCTTTCGGAGAAATAGAGAAGGTCTTAAAACCTCAAGCCCATCATTCTCACCCTTCAGCTGCTCATTCTTCTTAAGCAGACTAACACAGACGCGCTGCAGCTCATCCACTCCCTTCTTAGCATAAGCAGTGAAACGAAGCTCAGAAATTGCAAGCTTAAGATCTTGAATCTGAGGCGAATCAATCTCAGCAGCAAAGGGAGCAGGCTTTGGCGCCACTTTAGCAGCAGAGTCCACCTTACCACTCTTCATAATAGCAAGTCTCTAAAAAGGTGAACCGGACTTGGCTCCCAAAGAACGTCCTAGTACAGACTTCGGCACTGGGGGCATGATAAAACCTTTACGCTGAGCAATCTTATCCACAATTGTACTAGCCATTCTCAACATGGAAGACGCCACATGCTCAGATCTAGCAGCCTTATTTTTCTTCCCATTAGAAGAAGTCATGTCAATCACATACCTCTCGGTAGCAAGCGGACCCTCATGAGCAGCAGAAGAAGTCTTCAGTTTTTTCTTAACTAGGCATCTCATGAGCAGGCGGGGAAGATCTCTTCTTTCCATCTTCATTCATAGTAAGCTCCACGACAGCGATCAGACGAGCCAATGCATCCGCCTTGATCCTCTTTACCTCATCTTTCTGGAGCAGCCCACCTTTCTTTCAGCAAAGAAGACTAAGCAGCCAACGACATTCATGGTACTCAGCAGGGGAGCTCAACCCAGCATTCCAGCAGGCAGAAGGCCTGCATGCCCAACATTCCAGCAGCCCATGAGACCCGCAATCTCCTTATTTCTCTCAATCGCCAGCCTAGCCCGAGTCAGGTCCAAGAGCCCAAAGGACATGAGCTATGCGGCTCGCCTAACACTGTGCCCTAGCGCCACAATCCTCGACCCCAGCTGCACAAGCTGCCCTTGGCTCAGGCCAAGCCAAGCTGCCCAAGCAGTGGTCCCTGCCACGACATCTCCTCAGCTCATGCCGAGCCAGCTCCTGGCCCCTGCCAGCCGACGTGCCGCACCACTCCGACGGCTACCCCGCAATAGCACTATCCAAGAATAAGGCAAGAAAAATTAAATTTTTCTTACATTGATGCGGCACGAAGAAGACGAAGAAAGCAACGAAAGACGGTCCTTTGCACGGGCAAGATGTAGAAGATTGCTAGAGGAGGGGGAACAAATATCCTCTAAGCTATCTCTCTCTTGTAGGGTAGAATAAATCGCTCTCCAAAGTTGATTTAATAACCCACTTAAGGTGGATTTAAATAGGCTTTGAGAGAAATTTATTTCCCTTTCCTAGAAGGATCTAATTTCCTATTAAAGAGAGAATCTACATCAAAATAGGAAGCAGTCCTAAGTTTCCTAAAGCAAGAAGATCTCTACACCTGCTGCCCTTTTCTGCGAGCAGCCCAACAGGTGTGGGGGCATTTGTGGAGCCAAAAATATTCACAGGGCGACACGTGGATTTTTGGACAAAAATGACAAAAATACCCTTGCAGTACAACGAGGTTCCTACGCGCAAGCAGCGGGCAACCCTCTTTCAACCAAGACAGAAGTGCCCAAAATAGGTAACAATTCAAAGTCCATCTCATCAAATCCTTTCTACAAGGTAATTCCCAAACACATTCCTTTTAAATTATGTTAATTGGCTAATTAATGGGTTTATTGCCTAATTAACCCATTAATTGTCAATTAAACCATCCATTATATCCAAATAACTACAAAATACATCCAATTCAACCCTAAAACACCACATGGCCGTCTATCCCCATTTCAAAACCTAATCCATCACTTTTTTCTACCTTTTTCACCATTTCTTCCTTTTTATTACCCAATAAATTCAAAAACCACCAAAACATTCATCTTATGTTTAATAGCCAAATAAATTGGCTAATTAAACCTAAATTAAACCTAAAAACCCTAGCCACCTCCTATCCCTATAAATATACTCTCATTCTCACTAAAAAGCTGATTCCAACACTTTGGCAAAAATCCCAAAATTCTCTAAACACTCTTTCTCTCTAAATTCTAACTTTGGCATCGGAGGTTCTTCGGCCAAAGCCCCCCCCATTCATCGTGGGCGCGTGAGGCTCTTGGCCTTAACCTAAGGTGTTAATTGTTTTGTAGGTGCAAAATTGTCCAAGATCAAGGACGAAGAAATTTGCATCCACATTGTCAACTACAGATTTCTTGGCGTCGCGGCAATGTAAAGAAGTATGTGACTTCATCTGGGTCGATAGATCCCCATTTTCCCTGGTTAATGTTTAATGTAATGATGGGCTTCCTTGCCCTCATGACTGATCTGTTTTTGGTAGTGTGAGAAGGGACGCTCTAGCATTAGGTGCGGCGTCTTGATTTTCTTTTTGCCTTCTTGCACTACTGGCTTGTAGCTGGTGTTTGTTTCTTGTTTGCCTCGTTGTAGGCTTTCTTGTTTTCTTCTGCCATCTTTGCCCAATTCGTGAATTTCCGATTTCCAAAAAAAAAAAAAAAAAAAAAAAAAAGATCATGGTAAGGTATTTTGTTGCTCCTCAAATCTTAAGTACGAAAACTTTTATGATCATACATGATACGTGTTTACTATGTATCATATTAACGCGACGAAAGAAATACATATAAGTAAAATATGTTTCTACTAATTAATATATTAATCGTTGTATGTGATTCACAGTTGTTAACATGTTATCATTGAACATTAGATATATGTTAAACAAACTATTCAACTCTTAGAATTTACTGTATGACAATAGAACAAGGAAAAATTAGTATCCGGTCCCTAGTTTTTACTGTTCATTGATTAACACCTTATTAGTTCTTAAATTTTGATTCAAGTCCCTAGCATTAATGTGATAATGAATTTACATGTTTATTATATAATTTTTTTAATATAAAAATTAGTAATTAATTTAGGGTTTAATACTTACACCTCTATTAAACTTCTAATTAATTTTCAATTCAAACATTTCCAAAATAATAAAAAATTAAATTAAATTAAGTTTGTACCTATTAGTTTTTTTTTATATATATAAAAAGATTCTCAATTTTTTAATCTTAAATGTACCCATTCATATAATTTTTCAATTTTTTAAATCTTAAATGTACCCATTCTCAAATATATCAATTTGTTATATGTAAAATGTACCCTTTTTTAATATAAAATCCATTCAAATTTTTTAATCCATGTTTAAACTTATATGGGTACATTCTTTTTCGTTGATTTGAGAATGTATCCATGTTTTGGTACAATAACTTTTTTTGTTAATTTTGGTTAATGTACCCATACATATGTGTATATACACACACACACACACAATATAATAGAGAGAATAATTTATATTTTATTATTTTTAATCCCATAAATTATGGGTTTTATTTAAAATCTCATTAATATAAACAATTAAAATTTTCAATTTTTAATTTTTAATTAAAAAAATATAGTAACTTACATTATTACATTAATATCAGGGACCTCAATCAAAAACTAAAAACTAACAAGGTTTCAATCAAAGAATACTGATAGATAGGGACCGCATCCAAAGTGTCCCATAGAACAATCTTAACACAAAAGTCTAAGCTTACATGCATGCCACGTTCTCGTTCGCTAGGAGCTTGAGACCACATGGCTCAAGATCACCAAGTCGTTGCCTAGTGGTGCCATTTTCCATATATAAACATAAACTATATATAGAACCTTGGTCTGAGAGTGAGAGAATGTGAAGCCAGCCTTGGATCAAACTTCAACAAGTTAGTTGTGTTTTCTTATCAATTTTGAGCATTTGGGTAGATATATTTACTTGGAATTTGGATTGCACTCATGGTCTCCACTTCCATGGTTTTTGCCCAAAACCCTATGAAAAGTTGTGTATACAAATGCTAGCTAGCTTTTATGAAGAACGAGATTTGGGTATTATATGTCATGTTTTTGGCAACGAGAAGATGACAAAGATGAGCAATGCAAATGCATGAGACTCCGAGACTCGTTTAATTCTTAAAAGCACAAAACACCAAATATGCTCCACATCGCATCATCATTTTCTTTGATTAATTAAACTAATCCCCTTGCCTAATTACTACCATTCTCCCTTTTTCAACATTTGATTGATAATTGGGGAATTCATTGAAACAACATGTCAAGTTTGGTTTTGTCACGTAAGAGATACGCATCCTCAATTTGCATTATAATATTAGTATTAACATAATTGTTCAAAACATATACAAGATCTCTTGTTCCATGTTTCAAACATCAATATTAACTTAATTTAGGTTCGTATTTCACACAGCACGTCCTAATGTCTATATAAGTCTTTCACACGGCACGTCATAATATAAAATTAATTTAGGTTCATATTAACATATACAATATCTTCTGCAATGGTAAATCACAAGAAGCTCTAATGGCCATATAAATCTTTTCGACCCTCGAAAAGTAGACTTATAACTATTCGCATCAATAACTAATTTATTAAGGCAGTCTCTCGAGTCCAAGTCTCATGTAACGACATGACTTGATCAAAGCTTATGCCACATGCAAATAATTAAACAATAGATAAAAGATTGATTAGAAAAATGATTAACGTAGATTCTTATGTTCACATATCCTTCAAGTTGAAATGAAAACTTGGACACGATTTTCGAATATTCGCACGCAAGGAACTCAAGGATTATATTACTATTAATTATAATTAATTAATTCGGTGCCTCTCACTTTAAGCATTGAGCTACAAAACCCTGCATTTGACGAGTCATGAGGATTGAATTTTTCTGCATTACAAATACAAGGCTAGCCGACATTCACCTCTTCCAGATCCTGCGTAAAGCGGGAGCCTTGTGCACTGGGTACGACCTTTATCTTTACAAATACAACCAACCCAACCAACCTTTGCAACTGGTTTTTTTTTTTTTTTTTTTTCCACGTATTATTTGTCCGATCACAGATTTGACCTTACCTAATTAACGTGAATTTTGGATCATTATACTTTGTTTTTTCTAATTTATTATTTTCATGTGGTGTAATACATATTCAATAACACGAAAGATACTTTATTCAGGAATTTAATATCATAGAATAGAATTTTGTTAAAAAGAAAATATTTTGTCCTAGAAAGAAACTAGATGGTCAAATTTCTCTCTCGTTTTCTTTTGTGTTAACTCGGATGAAGATGTACTAAAAAAAACCTAAGATGAAGAGATGCTAGTATAATCACATGGTCTAGAATGGGAGAGAATTTTCAGTGTGCTCGGCATACGAGCATATACGTTATACATTATTCAAGTAGAGGGACACTTAAAAAAAATTGCTCTCTATTTATATAATAACATATATCGTACCGCCTCATAGTTCCGGCACATTGAAATATCATGATAAGGAAATATTTTGTTTTCCTTCTTTCATTTGCTTCTGTGTCCATTGGGCCTAAGAAGCCCAAAATAAGAACAGCCTACATAAAAAAGCATTGAGACCAAACCTCACTTTGATACATAAACGAACATTGACCTAAAATTAACTGGCTGACTTTGGTTCTTCTGCTCAGAAATTACTTTCCATTTTTCAACAGTTTCAGGGAAGCAACTCGGTGAGTGAGCTCAGCTTTTGGATTTTTGAGCTAGGTAATAATTTATTTTAATTTTAATTTTAATTTATTTAATTTTTATTTGAGTTTTATGCTTTCAGCTCTCTCTCTCTCTCTCTTCCAATTTCTAGGGATTTTGCTGTAATTTGGGGTTTTAGGGTTTTCCTGCAGCTAGGGTTTTGGGGAATCAATTCTCCCATGGACTCCGATCAAGCTAAGCTTTTCGTCGGGGGAATCTCTCGGGAGACGAACGAAGAGACGCTGAGAGCTCACTTCAGGAGCTACGGCACCGTTTTGGGCTCCGTCATTGCCAGGGACCGCAGCAACCACAACCCTAGAGGGTTTGGCTTCGTCTGGTTCTCGGACATTTCTTCAGCTGACAAAGCCCTTGAAGACCCGCACGTCATTCTGGGCAGAACGGTAATTTTACTCTTCTTCCTCTCTGTTTACATACTGTCTTGTTGTGTGTTTGGTTGCTGGGAAAATCTGTAGCTGAATGGATCTTCGAGTGAGAAAATGCTAGAGTTCAATTTTTTGCCCCTAAGTTACTTGCATAAGTCGGATGACCGAAATTCGAAAACTTTACATGTTTTGCATAAAAATGTGAACTTTAATGTATATATCCCTGTGCTCTGTACTGTATTTTGAAGCAAAACCAAATGAGAGATTTAAGTTTACAGGTTGCGTAATTGGTCTTCGATTTTGTTTATAGGTAGAGGTTAAAAAAGCAATTCCCAGACCCCGAAACCAACATCAAAGTAGAATGGTGAGTAGGAGTGTGGAGAATGGAACTCAGTTTAGAACAAAAAAAATCTTCGTTGGCGGTTTATCAGCAGGTTTGACAGAGGACGGATTTAAAAATTATTTTGAGAAGTTTGGGAGTGTATCAGATGTGGTTGTGATGCATGACTACAAAACCCGCAGGCCCCGGGGCTTTGGTTTTATCACCTTTGATTCGGAGGATTCTGTTGAGAATGTGATGCAGGAAAGCTTTCATGAGTTGAATGGTAGGTCTGTGGAGGTCAAGAGAGCTGTGCCAAAGGAGGAGAATGGCAATAACGAAAGCGGTTATACTGATTATGCGCCCAGATTCCCCAGAATCTGCCCTCCTTATACTTGTAGCCCTGCTCCTACATATGGGGTTCTTCCTTTTCCAACACCTTATAATGGTCTTGGGCCATTTGCGTATGGAACCAGTGTTTATGGCGGTGGTTGGTACCCTTCAGTAGCAGCTTGTGGGACACCTTATGACATTGCTCCAATTGCACCTCAGCCATGGGTGTTTCCTTATGGAAACGCTTTATATCCCGGCTACATGAGTGGTGGAGGCTCGGCGGCTGGCAGCTACAACGGGATCCTTGGGCCTGCTGTTTTCACCGGTGGCAAACCAAATCAGGTTGTGTTCGGCAGTGGACTTCCACCAGTTAATGTGAAGCCATCTCAGGTTGAAGTGAAGAAGCTGGACGTCGATTCTCGATCCAACAGTACTGCTGTCAAGAAAAAATACTCAAAAAGATCTTGATGGTAGCATAAAACTTACTGTTTATGTACACAGGATTATGTCGTCCCTGATATAATTTCATTCGAAATTCAGAAAGTTAGGTTTGGAACAGAAGCATGCATTTGCATGATTTGGTTAACTTGTAAAATTCATTGACATGCTAAGCATTGTTTTCGAGTGGAAAAAAAAATGTGAATAGATTTTAACCTCTTTTGTTGTAATCCATTGGCAAATCATTGATGGGATATTCGGGAATGGGGAATTCGAACAAAAAACATCTGGTGCAAGGTTAAAAACTCTTAACCGCTCAAGCTACACTCTTCTTGCTACTGGATTTTGTGTTTGATTTTTCAGTTTTTCCATTTGCTGAACATCATTTCACACGTCGCGCCCATATTTTTCTTTTAAATATGGAAACTATTGAAATCTAATAAAATTGTAAAGTAAAAATGAAGAGCTTTTTATCACAAATTGTACATGTATTATTTAAAATTCATACTTTTGGCTCTTTTATTTCAAATCGATCAATGATGTCTTTCAAATTTATCCCGCCCTCATTGACCGTTGCTCAATTTGAATAAAATTATGTTTAATACTGATGTGACACACGTGTAGGTCTAAAACTTACAAAAATTATAAACAAAAAACAAAAAAACAAAACATGGTTTAAAGTTATAGAAACCATAAAAAAATATAGGAAAACTAACGAAAAGTTCAAAAAAACTTATTTTTTAACGAAAAGTCATTTTTAAAAGTATAGTAAATAGTATCAGAGAAAGGTATAAATGTAATTTTTCGTTAAAAATGAATAGTATAAGAAGTGTTTTGTTAAAATTTCCTAAAAATATTTATAAAAAAAACCCTAAACATATAAACCACAAAATTCTTTACAAAAAAGAGGAAGTAATATGCAAACCAGAAAAAGTGTGGCGTTGCAAGTGTGGCCAGCTGAGCTATCCGCAGAACTGAAGGCGTAAAAATGCTAGTGCTCGGCCAAGCTCCCGGCGGAGCCCTATCAACTCAGCGGTGTTATCTTACCTCCCCGCCAAAATTCTCAAACCCAAACCCTCCGCTCTTCTCTACCCACAGACCCAGCAGATTCTTCTCCAATGTAAACCCTTCAAAATCTCTCAATATCACGCTCGCAAAGGCCGACGGAGGCGTCGATTCGGCTTCCTCCGCTGACAAACGGGGCTTCTCGGCCTCATCAACTCCTCCTCCTCCTCCTCCTCCTCCTCCGCCTTCCGTCGATAACCGACCAGTTTTCGTGGGTCAGGAGAATGTTCCTCTAGAAGGCGTGATTCAGTTCGAGAAGCCCGATTCTTCTGCTCGTGTACGCAAATGGGGGTAAATTTTTGGTTGACTTTTTTTTTGTTCTTTGATTGACTTCAGCTTGTGGGTTTTGATTGTTTGTGTGTTTCAGTCATGTGGCATTGCTTGCTGGTGGGGATGTTTTGGCATTGCTTACGTTTGCTGCAATTGGAAGATTCAGCCATGGATTCCCCGTTTTCGAATTCGAAACACTTCGCACGGCTGACCCTTTCATTGCTGGTATGCTCGTTATTGTTTGCCTTCTTGTTTTGAACTTGAATTGAAAGGAAGCATGGCCTTTGTTTTTGTCGTTTTAAACGAAAAGCTGAACGTGGTTGAACAGGATGGTTTTTGAGTGCATATTTTCTCGGAGGCTTTGGTGAGGATGGACGTGGAGTCAATGGACAATCCAAGGCACTTACCGCTACGGCTAAGTCATGGGCCTTGGGAATTCCAGTAAGTTCATAAGCTTCATTTCGATTTGGATTTCATAGTTTCGTTATAATTGCTAAGAGGATTAACTTTGTTATTTGTAGAGTTCCGTTTATGATTTTCCGCTCTACTTTGCCACTCTTTTATATCCGGCATTGTTATTTTTGTTGCGTCTCGTTAGATTGCATTACTTCTTGTTGTGGCTTCTGTACTGATTGCATTACTTGTTAATCTTAAATAATTTTGCATTAGAGTGTTAGTTTTGCTAAAACACGCAATGGCGAACGAAGATCCATCTTCCATTTTACTTTTTTGGCAGCTTGGGATAATCATAAGGGCATCGACGGCTGGCCACATTCCACCAATCAAATTCGTACTTGCAACAATGGGGAGCACTGGTGTTTTACTTATTGGATGGAGAGCACTTCTGTATAAGTTTCTTCCCGGCGATAAGAGCAAGAAGAGTGATGTGTATCGCCGCGGTAGCCCATTTGAATTGTTTGAGGTACACTAACATTTTCTGTTTTAACAGTCTTGAAACATCTAATCACATGACTCTAGTACTTTGCCTCGACAAATCCAACTCTCCTCGATAATTTTGTTTCCCATGTTTGGGACTAGGCTACTAATCTCTTTACATACGACCAGAATGGAACTCATTCCCATGTTTGGGACTAGAACTATTCCTCCTTTCAGAAAACTGTTCAGTGTCGAAATTATTGTGTAATATGCATGAATTTGAACCGTGTAGAGCGCCATTCGTAGTTTGAAAGGATAAAACTAAACATTTTGCCTTGTGATCTTATTAGCACTTGGTTAGTATTGTAAATCGAGGGAGTATATCGCCAGTTATTCAAATCCTACGCTCTGATTATACTTATAATATACTTTATACTCGATGGAGACAATCTCTTTCCTATTGAGCACTTCTTCAAATATCTTTTGACGTACTGTTTCTAACGTTAAACTGTATATGATTTGTTGCAGTTGCTCACGTCGTTAGTACGAAGGTGGTGACGATGATAGTTAATTCGATCTGCCTGCATCATAGTTAATACCAATCCCGACATCAGTTTATCTCATCCAATGGTTTACATATCAAGATTGTTCACTTTCGCTGTATGAATTTTGACGTTTTGGTATCACTTGTGTAACCTTCGGGGTGCAACTGTGAAGCAGAAGCACAAATGTAAAGCTAAGAGAATAGATCGACTCATAAGCAACGGCTTTTCCTGCACTGGCCGGTGTTCTTATACCGCCTTATCCACATATGTATTTATACCGATTCGTCGTATTCTATTTGAATCTTTCAGAAAGGATCTTTTGGTTGGTTGCATGTTTGCATAAAAATGTCCATCAACAATGAAACTTGTAGCCATGAAGCTGCTTCCATTTCTCAATTAGAAGCGAAGTCCTAGACTACAACCCCAACTGTATCTTTCGTCAATGTCATATGTAAGGGCATGTTTACTTTTCAAGAAAGGAGGAATAGATTCATAAAAAAAAAGTATACGAAAGAAAGTTGAGATTCTGCCATATTTTTGTACCTGAAATCCTAGGTTTCGATGTTTCGCTTATATCAGCCAAAAATAAAAAAGGGTAAAATTGACAAAGAATTGAGTGGAAGTTGCAATTGGAAGCCATCCATTACAAATAAACTGGGCCAGGCTTATGTATAACTTTTGCCTGACAGCTTATAGAAAAAGCCCGTTGGGTTTCTTTATGGCCCATGCCAAAAAGTTGTCTACTAATTGTTATTAAACTTGAAACCACAAGAGGAATAACCAAATCCGTTGTAGTCTAGTTGGTCAGGATACTCGGCTCTCACCCGAGAGACCCGGGTTCAAGTCCCGGCAACGGAATCTTTTTGCTATTACAATTTCTTTTTTATATTTATTGCTTCTTGGATTTAATAATGATAAAAAAAAATAAATCGAAATATAAAATAATACTAGGGATGGCATAAGTCTGCAGACTGAGACTGAGACGCAGAAGCAGCCTGTGGATGTAGCCGTCGGCATTGGCTGCCTAAAGTGTCCCATCAGCCAGAATATGCCTAAAGAGCCACTTCTTTTATCTTTCCTTTCGTATCTTCCACCTAATAACCCATCGGGTTCAAATAATTTCTTGGACACAGTTGATTCAGTCATGGTTGACCAATTTTGACGTTTTGATTGATCCTGTGATCATGAGTTTATGATTAAGTTAGATTCTCATTGGGATAACGGGCATCTTATTAATTTGACGAAGGGATCTTGCCCTACCAATTTTAATTTTTTTGGCAAAAGTTAAAATTTGTGTGGATCCGTCTAGTTTAGGTAGTTCTCCAACTTAGACTAAAATACAGATTGTCTTATATTTTTCCTTTTTTGCTGAAACACTTAAAATTTGTAAAGATCCATTTAATTTGAGTAGTTTTTCACATCAAATTAGGACTACTTGAGACCAAACATTTGATCAAGTCATGCCTATTCTTTTGATGGTAAAAGTTGATACTTGATTAGGACTACTTCACTGGAGCCATTTTCATATTGAGTTCGGCCAACTTGCGTTTCATAATACTAAAATATAAGTTGTCTAATCAGAATCGTTTTCACTATGTAAATATTCTGGAGCACAATAGAATTTTTATATTTAATAGAATGATTCACGTGAAGAACTGAGCTTTGAATATTAATATAAGTATGTGGTGTGGGGGTGGCTTTCTTTTTCACCGCATTCCTGTCATGGATCAGAACATGTTCGGACCTAATGTCCCATATTTCTATAAAAAGAAACATCCTTTCACCCTCTTCATCCATTTAACAAGCAAAATGGAAACCCCAAATGAATATCATCTGAAAAAGCTAGCTGTTTGCACCAGCATCAAACATTAAAGCCACTTGCCAATCTCAGAGATTGGTGACGATATGATCAAGGCCTTCAAAACTGAACGAATTATAATTAAATTAACCTACCTACCCAAGTAAGAAGATCTTCATATGTTTTTAATTTCTCCAGCCAATTATTGTACACTTTTGAGCAGCAATAGAGTAATGATATCATCACTATATAGAGTAATATGGTATATTCCATTGATTTCTTAAGTTAGTAATACTCAATTTATTCGTAATTAGAGGAGCACGTCTTAGAATTGTGCATGCATGCGAAATGGTTCTAACCAATTATGCACAGTAAAGTTATAAAGCTAAAACGATCAAGATCAACTCACGGTGCATTCACAACTATCTTACTATATTTTCATTATAATTAAGGTCCTTGGATTAAGGATCGTGTGTCCAGTCGTCTATCTCCTAATTAGAAGTGAATGAAAGTAGCTAGGACACTAGGTAATGAAAGGGAGAGAATCTAAGGTGATAGTGACGTGACAGATGGGCTTGGATTTTGACATGTCACCTCTGAGAGAGAGAAAGGGCAGTGACAGATAGAGCAACTGGTAAATATGGAAAGACTTGGGGCTTGCATGCGAATGGAGGGGGGACATGCTTTGCACATAGGAAAACAGCAAGAGAGCGAGTGGCACAGTAGCAGCAGCTGCAGCTGCAGCTGCAGACCTAATAGATGTAGCTAGATAGAGAGCTGTAGATCTACAAATGTCCTTCTCTCGGTGGAGTTGAGTAGGCATCATCCATCCAGTGATCTCATAATCCACTTTCTTTCTTTCTGCTCACAGTTGCTTTGGCTTATGTGTTGATCTTTCCTTAGATTTTCTTTAGATTTTCTGTTCCTCACGTGATTCTCATTACTCCGTCATTGCATGTACATAAACCCACTATTTTTCGAACATTTCAAACCTCTTCAAATGCAGTTGCTAGCTGCTACCCGTTGTATTTTAATTTTTGTCTTTTATAATTTTATTATTTTTTTTTATTTACAAAATTTTTCCTATAATTTCTATTTTTCATATATTTTTTTAAATTATATTTTTTTCCTATAAATTTTATTTTACAAAATTTATTCCATATATTTTTTTTAAATTTTATTTTTTCTTATAACTTCTATTTCACAAAATTTGTTTCATTTATTTTAAATTCTATTTTTTTCCTAGAACTTCTATTTCACAAAATTTGTTTCACATATTTTTTTTAAATTATATTTTTTTTCCTATAACTTCCTAAGCCATTATACAACATTAAATTAAATTAAGTAACATGAAACAACGTTAAACAATAAATTATAAATTCCTAAGCCGTTGGATTTGAATTTAAGTTATAGTTTTTAATTAATAAATTATGTTTGACCCTTTGGCCTTTAGTTGAAGATGGTTTGTTGTGACATGGCTAAAACGAGCCCTATGACCCTCGGTTGGAGACGGAGACAAATATGGTTTTGTACTATTCATTAAAATATTAATATCTTAGAGGGCCAGAGGGCTAAAACGAGCCCTCTGGCCAGCCCTCGGTTGGAGATGGCTTAAGAGTATCTCCAATAGAGAAGGTTAAATGTTTAAAAACTAAAAAATGATCTGATTTGTCGAAAATTCATCTCTAATCGATAACTAAACTATAATCCTATGAAACCTATCATACCATTATTTGGCCAAACAAGCATCTAACACAGAATGCCATTATTTGAAGTTGGACCATGCCAGGTGAATTGGAGGTTATATTAGTCAATTCATCATAATTTAGGGTAAACTTGAAATTGAATAGAAACATGAATGTACCCAAATTAAAAAGATGTGTGTATAGTACTCTCATATTCAATAGAAACCCGTATATTAGCAGCAGAGGTAGCTGAAAAATGGCAGCAGGTAATCTTTAGTTTAGGTTTCTTGTAGAGGAGGCAGGCACTGTTATGCGGATTATGCCAAAGAAATTAATGTAACACTGTGATTTTGTGAAGCACACCTGCACCTTCATCCTTCAGTTCTGCAAATTTCTGTTGACTTTTGTACCACAAATACTGTTGGTCATTACAAAGATTCAAAGCAGATGACATGATGAATCAACTAATTTCGAGTTTTACGTCGTTAAAGATATCCACACTTCATCTTTTACTACTTTCAAATGGCTAGGTGATGAAAAACTTGCATGAAGCATGCGTTTCACATTGGTCGTGTTAGACGCTAACACTGTACTTGAAATCGGTTCAATGTATATCACATGTTTATGTAATATGCGTCAAACATTTATACTATTGCCTTAGTACAATTAGTCTATGCAAGTCTTTTCATGACAGTGGAGAAATGAGTTTAATTTAATAATCTTGGCTTGTGATTACTGGCATTTTAATTGTTTTCTACTGTTTGACTTTGTAATTCTATGGTTCTTGCTGTCCTCCCAAGGTCCACACCTCTGACTAATTGAATACTACAAAAATACAAGTTACCATCTAAGACAAATGTTGTCTCTTTTGTGCGTCTGGCATCCCACCTTTCCCGCTTTTTTTTTCTGTAATCCATCTATTAGTAGTATAATTGAACACTGACTAATTAATTACACTTTGTTTTTCATGTTCAATGCGTGTCCATTTTGATGCAGTTGGCAGGGTCACCACTAAGCTTAGTTAAAGAAATGATTTAACCGGATAATGTTGATACTCGATAGTTCGAAATCAAAAACTGCACTACGTACACTTACTTCACTTAAAAGTATGGTCACGTTGATGTGGTATTAGACTAGTTGATTAATGTAGTATTCACGTCTCTTGTACCTGAATATAAATTTTATATTTGTTAATTGGACGAGTTTAAAATATTATTTTGTCAAAATTAGAACGCATAAAAAATTAGATTATAAGGGCACACATTATTTTTCACATTTTGTATAATTTAGTATAATTATTCAGCCGTTTGCTAAAAAAAAATTAAATAAAAAGCCTTATGAAAGCTTTTTGTGGTATATTCACCAATTCCCTCCCAAATTCAGTCAATCTTCCAAGGTTCAAACCAAAATCATTCACATTTGAAAATCTGTCGCTATGAAAAACTTTCATGCAAAAACAACCCATGCAGCCACTGATCCCACTCGAAAAAGAAACCCTATAAATAACAAAAGGGCAAACACTGAAAAAGCAATTTAGACAACTTCCTGCCATTTTCAGCGAAAAAAATAAAGGTAAGAAAAAAATAGGATGGGGGGAAACTAAATTATGATTTCTTATAGTAATTAACTAGTTAATCAAACCAACTTAAATTAAATTGGAAATCTTTAATGTTCTATTTAGTGGTAGGTTTGGATGTGTCTGATCAGATTAGCATCAAACCAAAAAGATGATAGGAAATCGCTTTTGCAAAAAAGGCTCTTGTTTTAGGGGGGGGCGGGGGGGCCTTTCCTCATAATTTCTGGAATATTTCATGCATATCATAAGACCCACGTCCCACTTTTTGTCTGGAAGCAGGTGTTGACTAAACACTCTAAGTTCCTTATTACTTAAAAGCAATTGGCCACAGAATTAATTAATTCGGTTGAATACTAATCAACGGATTTAACTTTAGGCGTGTGTCCCTGTACATCGGATGGTCATTGTATCTCAAGTCATCTTTACATGTTGAATTGAACAACATACAATGACCAACTTCACTGCTAAATGTACTGAGGTTTTTTGTATAAAATTTTATACCCATCAGGACGATCTGAGCAATTGATTCTTAATCATTCTTAATCATGTTCTTATCTTACTCGAATTATATTGAAACCATAAATTTACTCCCCAAATTTACTCAAATTATATTATAAATTTCCTATACTTTAGCATACATTCCTTACAAAATAATATTCACTTATTGTTTTACTAAAAAGGAAATTCACTTGTTCTTTGGTGCAATTTGAATTTAAAGTTGTGAAAGGGAGATGCTCCGGATGTTCACCTGCTTTGGACTGCTACCTATTTCAGCAAAGTTCCACTCTGATATCTAAGTACTTGATTTTGCAAGTTTAGCCTTAAAATTATGATGTGGCTTCCTTAAACAAACAATTAATTAAATTCAAACCAAGTTTTATTATACGGCAAAACATTAATATCTTGTTGTAATATAAAGTGTTTCGTAAAACTCAATCTCAATGCCCTTAAAATTTATAAATTTTGTAATTTTCCAGAAAACGTCAAGAGGTCGCTGAAGCAATTATCACCTATTTCTTTCCAATCATAGGAGCATTATGCCAAACCAAATCAATAAAACAAAAGAAATCTAACTTGGATTCCAATTCGTAATTATTATATCACAGCTGTGATTAGAAAGATAATTTTTAATGTGATTCTCTTATAAATAGATTTTACTTTTTGAGAACTCATATTTTAGACATAATATTTAATAATATTATCATAAAATTCATCGTTAAACTGTGAAAGAACAGAAAATGCATAAAAAATCACATTTTTGAGAAAGTTTGCGTTTCCTAACATGAAAAAGTAAAGACATTGCTATATGTCACACCTCATTCACTCCAATCCTTATCAAACCGGATCGTTTGTGAGAAACAATTGCCAATAAGAAGAAATAAAATATTAAATAAACCACCATAAGAAATTTTTTTGTTATTCTTTTAGTTATTCTATTCTTTTACGTTACCATTTTTCTTTCCCATTTTAATTCACGACCACTACAGATATTACAATTTATTTATGAAGTCGTGAACCAAATTGATTGGTGGATTAATAACATTTTTTTACAATCATGTTCGTCGGACATTTGCAAGCAGTTAATTATTTTGGTGTTTATGATTTTCTTTTAACACATTGAACTCGGAATTCAAATGTTCTCTTTTTTAATGCAAACTAGAATAATAATATTGCTTGTACCAAAAATTTGAATCGAATATTTAGCAAGTAAGATAACTCATCAATTATAATAATGCAGCAAAATCGTCATCATAGTCGGTCGAACCTAATGGTAAAGTTTTTCAGCTTCTTGGTTCAAGTTTTGCATGCTTGAATTCAATCTAACTAGTAATGTGTTTCTCCTACTACGTTCGAATTTGAAAGTTTGAAAATAAAAAAGTTGAAAAGAAATTGAAAATCATTAATTAGAATATAAATTTGTAGATACTTTGAGCCTGCAGAGGGGCACAAAGGCTGTACTGTATGAAGTGACTGGATGGGCAGGCCCTGCTCGTCAAATCTATCTTAAGGCCCTGTGACTGTAGAAATAAAGCAAACTAGTTTTGGATATCTGACAATCTCTCTCCCTCTCTCCTCACCATTGGCTTCCACACACCCACTAGATTCAGCTCACTACTGACTACTATCAATGAACAGTGAGAGAGAGATTATTAAAAAAACAAATTGAGAATCATAATTAGTGTAGTTTTTCTGGGTTTATTTGGGTAATTAATGAGGAAAAGTAAGAGGGTTTTATGATAAATCGGATCTGGGTTTTTGGTAGGGTTTAAGAGTAAAAGAAAAGTCGTGGTTTTTCTCACATACACAGATCCCTATGGGATATATGCTGCGGATGCCCTCCAGCATTTTGCTTTGCTTGCCGAAGCTTTAAATATATTTATATTCTTTTTGTTTAGTTGCAAGAGACCACAGGTTCTTCTGTCTTTAGAGAGAGAGAGAGAGAGAGAGAGGATGTTATTCTATATGTGAGTGCATAGAAGGAAGTGTTTCGAAGTTAGTTTATCTTGGTGGAAGTTCAGAAGCTACGAGCTAGAGAACAAAAAACCAAGTTTTTCTTTTTCTTATGGGGAGGGGAGGAGATTTTTGACATGATTAGATTATTTGCTGTCAATGATTGAGTAGATTTTAGAAGCAAGAAGTTGAAATCCAAAACCCCAAAAAAAAAAGGAAGAGAGAGAAAAAGCAAGAGGAAGATGAAGTCCATGAATGATCATAACAATAACAATGGTAGCAGTAACAGTAACAATAACAACTGGTTTGGTTTTTCACTCTTACCCCACATGAAAATGGAGGATGCTTCTTCTTCTTCCTGCTCAGCTGCCCTCCCAAGCGGCAACAGCAGCTTCTACAACCTCAGCAGCTCTGGGGTCTGCTGCTATGGAGTTGGAGATAATGGTAATTTTCACTACTCTCCTCTCTCTGTAATGCCTCTCAAGTCAGATGGCTCTCTCTGCATCATGGAAGCTCTCAGCAGGTCACAAACAGAAGGTCCTTTTCTTCTCTCTAAAACCCAAATTACATTTCGTTCTCTCCTTCTCTCTCTAGACAAAATGGTTAAGTCTGTATGAAGTTTTGAGATATTTTTTTATGTTGGTTAATGTGAAGGAATAATGCCCAACACATCCCCAAAACTGGAGGACTTTCTAGGAGGAGCAGCTCATGATTATGTGAGTGAGGAGAGAGAAGCTATGGCTCTGAGCTTAGACAGCTACTACAATGCAGCGGCAGAGCAGCAGCAGCACAATCATCACATTCCTGTCCATTCCAATTCCTACTACTCTGGAATCCCAATCCAAGGAATCTACCATACCCAATTAGAGGAAGAACATTCTAAGAATACCCAAATGACTCAAATGCCAGAGGACTTAAAAACCTGCTGGGTTTCCAGGCAGTACTCTGCACACCCAGCTCTGGAGCACCACCACATGAACAATGTAACCATGGTTGTTGAGAATGGCGGTTCTGGGTCCGTTAATGGAGGCATGAACCGCGGCGATTTGCAGTCGCTGACACTGTCCATGAGCCCTGGATCACAGACAAGCTGTGTGACAGCTCCAAAGCAGATCTCTCCCACTCAGACAGAATGTGCAGTGGCAGCCATTGAAACAAAGAAGAGAGGCTGCGGAAAGCTTGGCCAGAAGCAGCCTGTTCACAGGAAGTCCATTGACACATTTGGGCAGAGAACCTCACAGTTTAGAGGTGTCACAAGGTTCATCTCAAAACCATCTCGTCATTTTTGTTATTTTACTAGAAATTGTTTCCAATTTTCATGACATTGTTGTGTGGGGGTCATTGAGAAGTGATTTTTGCATTCCCATTTTTTCCCGCCACACATCTTCCTTATTTCCTAGTCTTTGGATACGGTAAATCCAAGGAGAATCGAGGGATGGAAACTATGGAAGTAGCGTATAAGGGGAAAACCGGAGTGTGAAAATCGTTACCCTTTGTCTTTTCTTTTTTCTCAGATTGTTCTTCAAGTAACCATTTTTTTTAATTTTTTTTAAATTTTTGCTTCCCTTAGGCATAGATGGACTGGAAGATATGAGGCACATCTGTGGGACAACAGCTGTAAGAAGGAAGGGCAAACCAGAAAAGGAAGGCAAGGTTGGTCAATTAAAACAAGACACCATTCTTACTATTTTTTTGGAATTATTTCTTTTTTTACTGAAATTTGACTTCTGCTATTAATTCTTTACCTGTCATGTTTCTGCTGCTGTTGGATACCATTCAAATCAAATAATGCAGTTTATCTTGGTATGTATTTTCTCTACAACAATAAATTTGAATTTTAGTTTTAATTATTACTAATTTGTTGTTGATTTCAATTAATCATTTGTTCATTTGAACTGCAGGAGGTTATGATATGGAGGAGAAAGCTGCTAGAGCATATGATCTTGCTGCTCTTAAGTACTGGGGTTCTGCAACTCATATAAACTTTCCGGTAGGGTTCTGACTCTCGGGGTTTTATCAGATTGTGAAAGCTTTATGGTAGCTGAAGTTTCATTCTCTTGGTCTTTTTTCAGTTGGACAATTACACTGCACAACTTGAAGAGATGAAGAATATGAGCCGGCAGGAATATGTTGCGCATCTGAGAAGGTAGGAATTTTCGTTTGTTATTCGCAGAATGTAATTTCTAATGTTTCTAGATTTTTAGATGTGTATTCATGTGTTCCTTTGATTTTCAGGAAAAGCAGTGGATTTTCGAGAGGGGCTTCAATGTACCGAGGCGTGACAAGGTTTTTTTTTCAGTTTTTCCTTTGTATTAAGCACACCGAATTTGAAGGTTAAAATAGTTAAACTTTGTGCTAATTTTGGTTTTGTTTTCTGCAGACATCACCAGCATGGGAGATGGCAAGCTAGGATTGGCAGGGTTGCTGGAAACAAGGATCTTTATCTTGGAACTTTTGGTAAAATTCGTGTATTGTTTGAATTTTTCCTTTTGGTAAAATTTATACATTTTCTAAATTGCATGAGGCTCTTTGCTTAAGCACTTTTTCGAAGGACTTATTTATATGGCAACTCAGTCTCACACTTTTTTTAAGGCTGACGAAATGTAACAATGAACTTTTTGAAGGCTGTGTTAGAAAAGGACTTCCCAGCTAGAATCACGTATTAAAAGGCTATATTTTACTGGAAAGTTTTGATCTTGCAAAGCTAATTAATGCGGTTTTGTCCAATTTTCTAAATTTCAAGTGATTTCAGGCACCCAAGAGGAAGCTGCAGAAGCTTATGACATAGCAGCAATCAAGTTCCGTGGCGCAAATGCGGTCACCAACTTTGACATTACCAAGTATGATGTCGAAAAAATCATGTCCAGCAATACCCTACTTGCCGGAGAATTTGCTAGGCGCACCAAGGTGATCGAACCTAACATCCTGGCCATTGAGCATAACCCACCAACACAGAACATTGTTGAAGCCACTCAAACCGAAATCAACGATGGGAATAGCCTAGACTGGAAGATGGCATTGTACCAATCTGCTGCACAGCAACAAGCAAACAGTTGTGCTCAAACAGTTGATCAGAAATCAATCGGATCAGGGAGCTATAGAAGCCCTTCCTTCTCAATGGCATTGGAGGATTATATTGGAGTTGAATCAGTGCACTCAAGTCAGACATTGATGGATGAATCAGCTAGGGTTGGGGCTCACTTTTCGAATCCATCGTCGTTGGTGACAAGTTTGGGCAGCTCCAGAGAAGGAAGCCCTGATAAATCTGGCTCCAACATGCTGTTTGCAAAACCTCCATTGGCATCAAAGTTTATCAGTCCAACTGCTGCTGCAGCTGTTAGCTCCTGGTTCCCATCAGCACAGCTGAGGCCTTCTGCTGTCTCCATGTCTCAGTTGCCTCTCTTTGCTGCCTGGAATGAGACCTAGAAAGCTCTGATGTGTTCTGCATGAACAAGGAAAAATGGGAAGAAATTAGTTATGTTTAGGGAGGGAAAAAGATAAAGGTTGATTTATGTTTAGGGTAAGTAATTAGTGGAGGAAATTCTGGATTAATCAAAAAGACAATTGTGGGCCTTGGGGGTTCCACTTTTCTGTCTGTAACCGAAGTGTTAGAAACGTTTTTTCAAACCAAACCTTTTGGCTCATATGGTAATTATGAAGATCTTGCAACGTCGACGGAAGTAAAAAAAACTTGGGTACAAGTACAACAATCTAAACGGTTGGATGATGAGCTACTTTGGGTAGGGAATTTGAATATCATCTGAACTCGCATAAATATAACCTTCAATGCACACATCTGACTCTTTTTTACATTTTGAGAGCCTAAGGGGTGCTTAATGACTATGCAATGAAATTATGAAATGATGCATGCAACATTAGAAGTGGCCCTTCCATAGTTGAATCAGCTTTTCAAACTTTCTTAAGGTCCTCCTAACTCCCAAGTACAAAACCAGCTCAATGTTCTCCAATAATGCAAAAAACAAGAGTTTAAAGTCCTTTGCTTTGACTCAACTATCTAATCCATGTTCCTCAATCTGCATAACACCATGATTACAACTACCCTTTTTTTATGGGAATATTTTTGTTCACTAATCTCAAGTGATAATGATGCCTAATCCCTTATTTATCACCGTTGAGTGAATTAAATTTCAAGATATACGTAGTAGATAGACATAAATCTCAAAATTTAAAATCATCTAATGATAATAAGTAAAGTGATAAGTGCTACTACCATTGGGGTTGGTCAGCAAAAATACACCATTTTCTTACTTGAGCTTTCCACAAAGGCAAACAAATATTCCTCCCCATTATTCAAAAAAAGGATGGAAGAGATTCTTGGATATCAAGACTTTAGTTTTGCTTATATTTTAGGATTTAATGGCTCATAATTAGTAAGCACTTGGTCTGCTATTTCTTTTTGCAAAAGCACTTATATGAGATGAAAATTTCTATAGCTTTTGTAATCACACTTCTTGCTGTAATCCAAAGAGAATTTTTGGATGTAAAAGCTATTCCATGTCGTGGTATGCAATGTGGATGCTTAATAATTAAAATAAAATTGTATGACAAATCATTCCACACGTACGTTTGCACTTGCAGTGATAAGTGGTTGGCATCATGGCATTCCACACGGTTGAGCTCGATTGCAATCTTGACCAATTAGGGTTCATATGATAAAAGGTGCAATGAGGGATTTATGCCGGAAAAGCGGGAAGGTTAAGCCAAGATAAAAAATATAAATTAAAAAAAAATCCTAGAGAAGAGTAATAGTCAAACTCTTATTTTTACGAGCATTTATAAACTTAGAAATATGAGCGCTAAGCAAACAATAGCAACTGAACGTGAAAAGAAAGAGATATCAAAGAGAAAAACTTAATACATGTAATTATAATATATCTTCTGCTACATATAAGAAGTAAACAACCTAAGTAACAAAAAAAATTTATACCAACAAATTTATACCAACTGACAGTTACTGATTTCTATTTTTTTTTTTTTTTTTGGTTAGAAAATAAGTAACGAGTTCAATGGTCAAAAGATTAAAAGCCTGTTTTGTGGGAAAAGATTGAAAAGCAATAAGGGTTTCTTGTTCTTTTTTACAGAAAAGTAAGCATCACTTATCACATTTTCTTCAACCTTTTTTCAGTTTAGTCAACAAATATGATTACCAGCTTGTTGTGTACAGGTTGGATAGGAGAAAATAATCGTAATTTTCTGTTCATCTTAACTGCGTACGAGCTGGATCTTTCCTTGCATGCAGATCTAATTGGAGAGAAAATGTACATGGTACCAAGATACCATAGACAGTAAAACCATGTGAACGTGATCATAGTATGTAAATGAGTTTCAACAAGAAGTTAAATTCGGAGGCTTTTAGCTCCTTCGGTTATATTACATAATGAAAGAGATATACATACGTTAGATATACAGCCGGTTACAATACAAACTGTTTCGTTCATGAATGAGACCTATATAACTACTAACTAGATAAAATGTAATAATGTGATTTGTGGTTCAAGTAGGTAAATAAGTTTCAACAAGTTGAGATTTTTAGCCACCTTAAGTTATATATATTACGTAATGAGAGAGATACATACGCTGGATATACAACCGGTTACATATATACAAGCTCTCTCTTGTTCTCGAATGAGACATATATAATATAGATAGTGTAACCATATGAATGCGATCCTAATGGATATATAAGACGGGGAGACTTTTAACATCCTTAATTGTAGTACATAAAATAGAGACACTTAAAGATGTACAACCGGCTTCCAGACAATTAATTCCCTTGTTCAGATGAGAACCAAACATCTATATATATATAAGTTGGTGATAACGTGAGGTGGTCTAGTTCAAGTCATAAATCACGTAAATACACAAAAATGTATGGTACAATTGGTTAAATCTTGTCTGCAAGGCATATGCCATGGGTAATAACTCAATTTTTGTCACAGAAGGGATTGAAGGACTTTGGCAGCATCAGTGGTAACATATATATATATATCTTGCGCAGTGCTGTAAGATAAGCCCCCAAAAAGTAACAAAAAAGAAGAAAAATTACACGTACACAATACATCCATATAGCAAGTTTATTAAATTTTCAACCAGTCCTTCCAACTTTTTTCAATTAGTTCCATGCAACTTGGCAGAAGAGTTCTGAGCTTTAAATTGATCAGTTTATATCTGCTGTATTTCGTATTCAGTATACTTTACTGATATGGAAGCTTTATCACTGCCAATCTTAATTGCTCTAATATATTTCAAAATTTAAAGTTGAGGTTGGATTATAAATCAAAATTAATTAGCAATATAGAGAGTAGTCAAATTACTTATAAGCATATAGAAAGTCTTTTATTTTGGGATTCATACTCTCAACAATCTTTGCTATAACATTGGTTATTTGGTTTTATACATAAAATTCATGTCCATTCAACGAAAGAATACTACATCTTATTTGTCAAACACGACCACACGATGAAATAGTTATGTGCATTTTGCGAAAGTCTACATAACATGTAAATTACAATGCTTAACGTAGAGAAACCCTACTACGTGAAACACCAAAAGAAAAAAACAATGATAATAATAACCCTAATACAATGCTTGAGCTTTTCTCAATCAATTTAGGATTTGGGAAACACAAATATAGATCCAAGATCCATGGTGGTGGCCTGAGAGAAAGATCCTCAAAGTAGTTTTAGATGTGGGCAATGTCCTATAAACATGTAATCCTACAAATATACAAAAAAACAAGTAAAAATGGTCCCCAAATTTTTGTAGAACTTCGGTAAATTATAAACTGCAGGTTTACAGGTTACAGCTCATGGGATGGTGACCTATCTCAGGTTCTGTGATTGTCTAATAAGAATGGCAATATTTCTGGGACTAAACAAAAGGAGCCCTGGCAAACCATTTTCTGCTAATAATTGATTTGATGGGATAAATATAGTCCATACTTGATGCTCATTGCTCCCTCTCAAGGACACCTGTTTCTCCCAAGGAGACCTACAAAACCCTAGATTTTTTATTTTTACCCAACTTCAACCTCAAAACACTGAACTGGTTAGGGTTTTGGTGTTTGGTTTTCGGGTTTTGGGTTTTGGTTTGGACCACGTACTCTCTGTCCAATCTAGTATGTTTCAACTTTCTAGTTGTTTGATCGTCAATTTGGGACCAGCCGTGCATATCAATGTTCCAATCCTCATGTGACCTTCATTAGCTTACAACAGAGAGATGCCAACTTAAAACTGAGGATAAAGCTCTGAATCTATACATTTTTTACAATGTGGTATTATAAAGTACGAATATGGAGATTTTAACTTGCATGTAATGAGTGGACACATTGTATGGTCAACTGGAGAAATACTTCTTACTGCTCAATTGGACTGTGACCAATATTAGCTGATGGATAATTTACCAACTAACTGACCTAATTAACATTTGCCTTTAAATCTAACAATCATAAGAAGTCATTTAGTCCATGAAGATGTACTATTGTTTCTTTTTCTCGCAGAAAACCTAAAATTGAATACATCACATCGGTGTAAGAATCTACGTTATTAACCACAAAGGCAGTGCCCTCCATTTTTCATACCCTTCTCGTCCCTTTCTATTTGTGCGATCACGGTTAAGCCACGTCAACATTTTATATTAATTTTTTAATAAAAATAATAAAATAAAAAGTAATAGGAATATAAAATATTAACGTAATTTAACCGTGACCGTATAAATAGAAAAATATGAAAAAAAGAGAACAGACAATTTGCCTCCATTAACCACTCGAACTAGCAAAGTGCACGTACAAACCTAGGTGTCCAAGATTCACTACATGCTGGGCTGCAATTTATGCAGCATGCATGGAATATATACATGTCAGTTGCAATATTATTACTTTCAAATTTAAGAGAGTCGATGGAGCCTTGTTGATTTCCTCATCTTCATCTTGGCCCACATTTCTCGGAGCCTCTCAGACTTAAATGTGGCTCACCAGATTACTGTAATTTTTACTTCTTTTAGCAAATCTAATCCATTAATAAAATTAATTATTAATTTTTATTCTTTTGCTCTACAGTTTACAACCCCTACTCTACTAGGCTACTACTATATAGTCAAAATAGCTGGACCCTGAGATGGAAACTAAAGAGAAAATTAGATTTTGCAAATTTTGCAGGTGGGCCCTTCAAACATTAATGTTTGCTTTGCATTGTCACTGTCACAGTATCTTACGCGCAATCACTTCCTTATGGTTTGTTGCTGGCTGAATTGTTTTGTTCTTTGTTTTTTATCCCACTTACCGCCAAAGTTTCCTGCTTACTCTTTTCTGATATCTCCTGCAGGTATAGCTGTTAGCTACCAAGGTATTTTCAATTGATGGAGGGTCAGTGGGTTAAAATTAGAGAACTTTAACGAAAAGCACATGTTACTGTTCATTTTAACGAAAAACCACATTTTTACATTAAAAAGTCAATTCTGGTACTATTCACTTTACCCTTTATTTTTTTCTTATCATTAAAACTCAAAGTTTTGAAGCTATTTTCATTAGTTTTCCTTTAAAATTAGTCTTATCTGATTCTTCAAAAAATTAATATTTTAATAAATAATATAAGGTCATATTTTTTACTATCTCTAACCGATGAGTCAGAGGGTCATATGCCAAATATGGCTTTGTGAAAAAAAAATCATCTCCAACCGAGGGCCAAAGGGTCATAGAGCCAAACATAATTTATTAGTTTAATTGAATTACTATGGTTACTTAATTTAAATTACCTCAATAATTTTATGATATGAATTGTCAATAATTTTCATGTTGTTAAATGTTTTAAAAAATGTTGTTTAATGTTACTTAATGTTATTTAATTTTGTTTAATGTTGTTTCATGTTACTTAATGTTATTTAATGTTGTTTAATATTGTTTAGTTGTTTCATGTTACTTAATGTTATTTAATGTTGTTTAATGACTTAGTATGTTATAAGAAAAACAAATAGAATTTTTAACTTTTTTTTTTAAAAAAAAAATTGTTAAAAAAAATTGTAAAAAAAAAATCAAATATGAGGTCAGCATGTGGCCCGGTCCGGGGATGGCTGGGTTGGGCCACCCGGTTGGCCCTTTGGCCTTTTTTTGTCTAGCGGGGCCCACGAGCCATTTGATCTGGCCCTTGGTTGAAGACGATTTTTGAGCTATTTTTGGCCATCTGGACTATTCGGTTGGAGATGGTCTAAGTGATTTGCTTCTCATATTCTTTTCTTACAATTTCCACGAATTTTGTCAAATTCGAGCGTGCATAAGTTGGCTAGAATAAAGTGTTCTCACTCGGCATTTATGTTTGAATATCCTACCCTTCTACTGCACTAATCGTTCGAGAACAAAAATTGCATGAAATTTGAATTGTGGCCGGCATCCTGTTTGGGCCAATTGCCACGAGTACTCTTATATATACTTAGATATGAGCTCAAAATCACGAGTTGAATGTCGGTCATGGCGACGACGGGGATAAGCTTCATCGCTGGTTCTCTGTTGGAGTTTAATCTTGTGGCCCATTTATCACAATAAAATAGGGTCCATAATGATTTGTAGTGGGCTAAAAATCTTGAAGGGTTGGCTCCACTTTCTTACCTTTTTGCTGGGTCAGACCACTCCTACGATTGATTACAAGTCTCGATAAAACTTGTGGCCCAAACAATTATTTGAACTGTCTAATTGGGCTATCACTGATTCACTATACATGGGAGTTCCCTTGGCCTTCATCATCCTTAGATGAAATTGGGCTACAATTTGATCTTATTTTTACAACGTAGTTTTGGATCTAAGCACGATACAAATACATATATGTTTCATCCTAAAATTAAGATTTAACCGGTATAAAAAGAAAACGTAGAGGAACCGGATCCATGCATATACCACTTTGGAATTTCTACCTTCTATTTGTTTGGTGTAAGAAGCTTATAGCTTAAGTGGTAGAGCTCACATCCTGTTTTTGATTCGCTCCTCTTTTCGATACCAATTTTATCAAAAACGACAAAAAACAACATAATTGTTGGATTTGTATATGGAAGCATAATGTTGGCCGCTACAACTTTTTTACTAACATGTGAAATTGCAAGACTATTGGTTGCAAAACTCACCAATCAATGTTTGTACAATGATATTATTAGTACACGCAAAGATGATAAACTTACTAATACACTCTCTAATAAAAATTAAGTCTTAACATTGTATATGCTCGTATGTACTAGAGAGCGTTTAACCACTGTATTATTATTGTGTGCACAAATAAACTATGCATAAAAAAACAAAACGACACAAAACAAAAAGCCGTCTATGACAGTCAATAGGAAAGAACAAGATGAACTTGTGACAAAAAATTTCGTTGTGGTTTAAACAAATGAAGTAAAAAGGAGTATAATATATATATATATCTCACCGCAATACTTGCAGGCGACGCCAAATCAAAAGGCGATGATATAGGGATATATTCTCTTTGTGTTCATTTGTCAAGAACTATGATATATTCACATGGGGGAATAGTGATAGTATATAGGTTGGAGAGGTCGAGGGCTAGACTGCAATGCGAAATTATGTTCCTATTACCCGACTGACTCCATAGATTTTGATAGCAGACATTTCCTCCTTTTCAGAAGAATAAAATCTGCCGCAAGTCTAGTGACCTGCAGAAGCTGAGACAACAAGTACCTATTCTGCTGCTGCAACTTCTAGCTTCTGAATTCATCATTGTACGTTCGATACATGAATCTTTTCCATCAGCGGTCAATGCAAGTTTCATATGCTCCTTCGTTTCCTTCCAGAAAATGCTTGGCTCCTTCCATGAATGTTCTACTATGTTTTAGTGTATTCGGTTACGTCCTTGATCAAGGATCTAATAACTAAGAAGATGTAAGTAGCCAGTCATTCTTACATACTTACATGTCAATCACAACGTGTTTGTTGTAGTATACTTCAATATATTCGATACATGTACATCTTGATTTCTTACCTTTATTTTCTTAACCAATTATCCATTGACCAAGATTTAAATAGCCGTTCTTACTTACAAGTCAATCCAAACTAATCCGTTCTTACTTACAAGAGATAAAATGAACATAAACCCATCATTTGATTATTGTGTTGGTGTGGTAGGGCCTAAATGCATGTTTAGTTAGGCCATCAATTTCAATTGGTCTAGTTTAGTACTTCCACACGTAAAAGATGCAGCAAGTTTCGAGTGGCTGCCTGCCTGCAGAAAACTGTTTCTCTTTGTTTGAAGAAACATTTTAAATGATCTTAAAGACCAAGGCTTGCATGCATCATAGCTAAATCAGGATGATGATTACTTCTCTTGCTGCGCATGCTTCGCTATTTTCATTGGAAGATATATGGAGTTTTGGGGATACTTAATTAATTCCAAGGTGGATTTAGTTTCTCTAATCTCCATCATGCACTGAATTTCACTGCTGGTGCCTCTATTTGTTTAAACTGTTCTTCACGAGTTCAAAATTGTGTTTCATAGTAAAATCTCCAACCACCCATTAATTAATATAATACAAGATCAATGTTCTTCAAAACTGTGTTTCATGGTACAAAAAAAAAACACTGAAAACAACTTAATTAAGAAAAAAACTATGAATTTGGAAACTCTTGAATGCAATAAGAGACATGTACCTTTTCTCTAATATCTCTCTGATTACGTGAACTTGTCACCATGGTCGGACTTACATAAAATCAAGTATGGATGTCCGCCCACGTAGCATAAACTTATTTAAGCTTAAAGTACTAATCCCTATTAATGTATGGGCTAATATTATTAGTATGATCATCAAACCCCCCCCCCCCTCAAAACACTTCCATTTAGCCTATTTTGAACCCCCCAGGCTTTTTCAAGGATGAAATCTTTGGCCAATCAATGCGTGTCACTATCATGTGATAAGAGATATACTAATAAGGAGATATACGTACTCTCGATTAATTATATGTTATAATCTCTCATACACCATACTATTATTGTATCGCACATAAATAGTTAAATTATGAGTTTTCTCTATATTTAAACTCTTCGAGTGTTTCAATCTAACATTACTGGGCTATGTACACCAGATAATTATTTTTTAATGAGTTCCGATATGCCATTAGTAGAGCTTTATGCAATTTGGAAAAGGAGGGGTGGCATCATTTTTTCTGTTTGGTAAAGAAGGGAAAAGCTTCTTTAAAAGCATAAACCTTTCAAGCATAGGCTGTGAACTAAGTTAAAGCAAAGATTAGAGTTTTTAATTAGAGTGATAACTTAGGGTTTAGAAATTTCTAATCAATGGATGCTAAATCTTGCAAGATGCGTCTTCTCTTAGGTATCAACCCCATCATTGCTAATCACGGCAGGACCACCACAAATCCACATCTATGCTGCTGCTTCTTCTAAGATTAAGACCCACCTGAGGTCCTGAATGCAGCCGCACGCGTGATACCTTATTAGGACCAATTTCTCTCTCTAATTAGTCTTCAATTAAATGTCTTTTTGGTTTTGCTTTAATTTAACTTTTATTATTAACTTAATAATAATGTTGGTTCTTTACTTGTTTAATTTTGGTTGTTTACTTGTTTTATGTACAACACAACACATGCAACAATTGTTGGGGTCGAATGCCCTCTCATACTTTCAAAGGTTGGGCCCACTGGTGTAGCTCGGACAATCGTCTGTTCGTAATGACTAATCTTGTTCGTTGATGAATTGTGTGTTTCTTCATTAACGACCATGATCAATTCACATATGCATGCGGGACAAATGTTCAAATTTCTCTCAAATGAATTTGATTTTGTTTTCTACGATGTGTAGCTTAAACTGTTGCAATAATGATTAAGCGATCTAACTCATATCTGCAAACTGCTCAAGGTGAATTATTGTGATCAATTTATAATCAATTTTACTCTGTTTTGGGAGAAAAAAAAAACATTTCTTTGTGGGGTTTTGGAATTTGAAACATTTTCATGAGGAAGTTGGCTGAATTGAATCAAATCTGTGGTTTGTTTATCTTCAAGCAGAGCTGGCGAAACTAAATTAAAGCTCTTAATTTTTTCTTTTTTGTCAGATGAAAACATTGATTAGATTAAATGGAAGCTATATTGATCTTAAAATAAGATGGGGTGGAATAGTTATATGAGAAATGTCAATGAGATTCTCTCAAAAGTGCGATTATTCATAGATTTTCAGTCACCACACGTTTTTGACAAAATATTTTATAATGTTGGCACGAGAATTAGCGTTAAACTGTGAGGTGTCAGAGAATTCGAGTTCCAATTTTGAGAGAGTATCATTCTCATGGTTTTGGATGCATTCATTCACGAAATACTTTTGATACAACGATACATTTGCACCAACCCATGGAGACTTTTAGACTACATATGTTAGGAGTAAAATGTTTAGTATAAGTAACCTCTCTCAAACAATGAAACCCAACGTGAGTCCTCACGTTGATCAGTTTGGTGTACCATCCTTATCATCGTATCTAACAATTTATATTTGCTTTGAAGTGCTTATTGTAAAACCAACCTGCCCCCTGCCTTCACTAAATGCAATTTAAAAATGACAAATTACACAGCACGTCCAAAATAAAATCTGGTGGTTCTTCAAGCTAAATACCGCTCCATATCGATATGGTAAGAAACACGAGCTAGCTGATGAGTCACACCATTAGCATGACGACCAATATAGGCTTCATAATCTCCATTGATCTAATTCAGCAATTGCTTAATGTTATCAATCACCAAACCCATCGAAAAGGTATCATGACTCAAGCGAAAAATTGTTGAAACGATATGGAGGGAACTATCAAGTGATCTCATTCAAAAGTTCCTTATTTTACCGTTGTTAGACTAATTTAAAAATAACGATTTGAATTTGAATGCATATGAAATACAATGACCGAGCTAACTTAAATTCATCATCTCAAATACGTACTCCGGGATTATTAATTAATGAATATTTTAGGACTCATTTCTAGGGTGTAGGGGATTACGACTTGGGATCAAATTAGCCGCTGAATTCGGAATAAATTTGTAGTTTTTCCAGAAAGATCACAACCAGGCCTAGGAGGAGGAGGGGGAGGAGGTTTGACCAGATAATTTTGTTTGACCAGGTTTGTTGGGTACTTAGATTAAGAGATTAAGAAGCTTTAAACAGGCAATAATACTAGTACAGCTGGATAACCGTACCAGGACAAGGAGGTAAATTCATGATTAGATTCCGTTATTCCTTATGTTCCTCACCACTCACAGACTCAAAACCCTCCAAAGTTAAAAAAAATGGAAGTTTAACGAAAAGTACATGGTACTGTTCACCTTAACGAAAAACCACATTTTTACACTAAAAAGTCAATCCTGGTACTATTCACTTTACCCTTTATTTTGTCCTTATCATTAAAACTCAAAGTTTTCAAACCCTTTTCATTAGTTTTCCTTAAAAAAAATGGAAACAAAACATACCAGTACCACAAACTGGATTTGGATCCTCTCCCAAGCTAATGGAGAGGATCCTCCTGACCAGTTATCATGAGCCGTTGGATAAAAATTCAACGGCTATAATTATTATAACTTTAAAGGGATCTCCTATTTGTAGCCGTTGGATAAAATCGAACGGCCCATGATAACTGGTCAGGAGGATCCTCTCCATTAGCTCAGGAGAGGATCCAAATCCCCACAAACTAATCTTTACTAATTAATAAAACATTCATTGTCAACCAATATTTTATGAAATTATCAATTTAACCCTCTAATTAAAATAGAACATGAATAAGAAATATGGGGTAGAAATGTAATTTCACACAATTAAATTTTGTTTGTTTTTTTTCAAAACCTCACATACATGTAATCTTAACTATATTTAATTATAAATAAATAAAAAATAAAAAATTCCCACTTCTATATTCTCTATCACTCTCTTAATCTCTCATTCTATTTCAAAAAAAAAAATAAAAATTTTTCCCAACACACTGAGTACCCATATGCTAATATTACATTAATTTAAGTAAAACTTTGAGATTTTAGCCTCTGTTATGCATCCCCAGCTTAACTCTCAATGTGGTCCCCTAGAAGCACACACCTGTCAAAGTGGGGCCCACCAAGCTTCAAATAATATTACTATTAATATTTAAGGGATAAATCTTACGTTCCATCGATACTTATGAATGACAAGTAATTGCACTTTAAATTACCATGACTAACACATTGGGTAGCTGTAAATAGTGTAATGAAAAAGGAGGGTTAAAAAAATAAAAATCAGAAATCCAAAGGTGGAGAAGGGAGGTGATTTGGAAGTGGGGTCCAGAGGAATTAGAGTTGATGTGCAATGATGCAGATGGAAGGGTGATGGAGGTTAGGAGCATAATGAGTTTCTTCTCAAAAGAAATGAAAGGGGGTTATTGGGTTAGTTGGCACTGAGAAAAATGAGTGTGCAACAGCAAGGAGAGGTCTAGAATAGTTGGCAAATGTGTCAGTAATTTTTATTTTTTTTAAAGTATGTCAAAGATGGGAAGCAGGCAAACTTGGCCTTGAAGAGAAGAACCTCTCCAATTTTATAATTCCCAAAAGAAAACAGAGGGAAAGCATTATTGTATTGGAAAAATTGCAGACAAAGAAAGCTCAAAGTAGAGAGAGGGAGAAATTACAAGAGAGTAAAGTGTGGAAGGAGAGAGAGAGAGTGAGGGATTAGGTTCTGCAATAATTTTTCCAACCAGAGCAGTTGGCAGTGGTTATTTTTTGTTCTTTTAAAATCATACATGTCATCTGTGAACTTGGGCAGGTAAGCAAAGTCTCACTCTTTTTTTCTATAGCTCCATAGCTCTCTCTCACTCTCTCTCTGCTGCATTGTGTGTGTGATCTATATAAAAAGTTTGGAACTTGATGCTTCTTTTGCTGTTTGTTCAAATACCCAATTGGTGAACTGAGATTTTCCTGTCAAATTTGACCAAGAATTTGATTATTTTGGAGGTAAAATCAAAAACCCAATTCAGGGACTGAGCTAAAACCCTGCCCATTTTCTATTCCTTCACAATTCAAGCATAAATTTGATGCCTTTTGGTCTTTCTTGGAGTACCCATCGGAGAATATCTCAAAAGGGGTTCTGCAACTTTCCTTTTTCTCAGTTTCTAGGCTTCTAGCTTTTGATTCAAAACTTGCAAGAGCTAGTTGTTATTTCCTGATAGGTAATTTGGCGGCCATTTTTATTATAAATTATTATTATTATTATTATAATATTCGATTGCTTGAAGCTCGGAGAGATTCTCCTTTCTCCCCAATTTTGGTCATAGTTTGAAGAGTTTCAAAACGCCCTTTTCCATCAATCAGATTGATGTTTGATTGAGTTGAGGATTAAAAAAAAAATTGAAAATTTAGCTCTCTCTCATATATATAAAGAGAAAAAGGGAATCTGCTTTCTTTTTGTTAGTCTGGTGAGCTGTTGCTTTAGCTAATGTCATTGTTTGTCCATGTCTTACTTTATGCTCTGAAAGGTTCACTTTTCTTGTCTGTGGGGAGCATATTCTTTTGTTTATTTTTCCCTTCCCTGCACTAGAAGCTTGATCCCTAGGGTTTTTGAGGTCAGTAGGGTGGTGCAGCATAAGATTTTATGCCTGGTACACTGGATTTATCCTCTCACTTTGTGTCCATGGGATGCTGCAACAAGAGGCATCTGTTGCTTTAGCACCATAAAGCTGCAAAGGTTACTTGTTCCTTGTTGAGTCTGCAAGATATCACCAGTCAAATTTGGTCAAAGCCATCCACTTTCCCTTTAGTTTCTTAGATTTCTTTTATCATTTGAATAACATATAGGGTGGTGGTGGAGGACTCCATAGTTTTGGAGGATTATAACTTCTGAGTTGAGAAAATGGGAGGTCATGACAGTGAGGATGTAGGGTTTCAGCATAGAAATAATGGGAGCCTGAACTATCCATCTTCCGGGATGAACACGAATCCGCTGCCCGAAAAGGTTTCGAGAATGGCGATGAGTTCTGTGTCCATGTTTAAGCCGTCAAATGGGGCTGACCCTTTCTTTGGTTCTGGTTGGGATCCAATTGTTTCATTGAGTCTGAGTGATCATTTTGGCAGTTCTACGGGTATTTCCCACAGCGAATTTCCCAATCCACCTTACCCCATTGCGATGGAGAATCAGGGAATGAGTAGCACCTCCCACCTTGTTCAATATCCATCTGATTCAAGCTATGCTGGGATGATGCCAAAGCTTCCTCCATGTTTTGGAAGTGGGAGCTTCACAGAAATGGTTGGTTCTTTTGGTGTCTCTGAGTGTGGCCAGATTGCTAACTCTGGGTGTCCTCCGAACTATAACCCGAACAGGGAGGGGGGCACTTCAACAATCGGTGCCCAATCGCACGATGATCGCCAAATTTCTGAAGAGAGTGCTTTAGGATCTTCGCCGAATGGAAAGAGAAGGAAACGAGTTCCCGAATCCAACTCTGCATTCAGTCCAAATAAGGTAAATTGCTATGCTGAATTTGTGTAAGTTTTTTTATTGATTATTTATCCCCGTGATGTTAATTTCTTTGTTATCTGTAATAGAATGCTGATGGGGAACTTAACAAGGATATGTCTGGGGAGAGCTCTGATTATCTGAAAGAACAAGATGAGAAGAAAGCAAAAACTGACGAAAACGCAGCTGCAAATCTGCGCGGTAAGCAGATGGGCAAACAGACTAAAGAAAATTCTCAAAGCGGAGATCCAAAAGACAGTTACATTCATGTTAGAGCCCGAAGGGGCCAGGCTACGAATAGTCATAGCCTCGCAGAAAGGGTGCGTTCTCATTACTATATACATATATACACGCATCAAATTAGTTTATTGAAGCAATATAAGTTTCTGCTTGCAGGTAAGAAGAGAAAAGATTAGCGAGCGGATGAGATCGCTTCAAGAACTTGTTCCGGGATGCAATAAGGTATTGATGTGTTTGGGAGTTGGTCAGTTTTATGATTGTTCTCTTATGTTATATATATATAGAATACTGATCAATTTAATAACCAATCACTTTTCTAGATTACTGGGAAGGCTGTAATGCTTGATGAGATCATCAATTATGTGCAGTCTCTGCAACAGCAAGTTGAGGTATGATATTCTGCAGTCTAAAATGAGGAACTACTTCCGTGTTTTGTAGAAAAAATTAATCCACTACGTTTATAGTTGTCCTGCTATTTCTGCTAGTCGAAAGCTGAAACTAGATAACCGTGTCCGTGTGCATGATTGTGAAATTTAGTACCGTGGTTGTCTACCCCTGAAATGTTTTATGATTCAGTGAAGGTTTGCTTTCTTTAATGTTTCAGTTTTTATCAATGAAACTTGCGACCGTGAATCCAGAACTTAACATTGATATTGAACGGATTCTATCCAAAGACGTAAGTTCATAAAATGCTAGTATTACTCAATAATTTTGTCAATTACAACAAAACTATTAGTGAATGTATTGAACTTTATCTTGGTTTGCCTTCTCTGTAGATTCTTAACTCGAGGAGTGGTGGTGGAGCTGTCTTCAGGTTTAGTCCTGGAATCGGCTCTCCTCACCCATACCATCCCGGTATGTTCCATGGAAACTTGCCAAGTATGCTAACTTCAGCTCCAGAATTTCCTTCCTTGCCTCAGGTAATTTGAATTGAGAGACTTCAAATCATTCCTTTTTGCTTGTCGAAACATCGGTTGAACTAATGCATGTGATTTTGCAGAATGTATTAGACAACGAGCTCCAAGGTCTTCTCCATATGGGTTTTGATTCTAGTTCAGCTATTGACAATATGGCACAAAATGGTAAATAACCCAAATTCATGTTTGCAAATCACTTTCAAAGTTCTTGTGTCTTAGCTTTCCTCTAACCTTGACACGATATAATGTTCAGCAGGCCGCTTGAAACCAGAGCTATAAGATTGAGAACAGATTATGGTCTACTCCCACCCGAAGGATGATTCAAATTTTCGGTTAACTGTACTTGACACAGCTAGAGAAGAAGAAAAGCGGGAAAGAAAAGGAAAACAAAGGTTATTTCGGTTGTATAGGCTCTCTCGTTCCTAATTGTTTGTTCTTCGAATTTTTAGCAGAAGAAGATGACTTTTGTTATATTACAAAAGATGTGTATAATGAGACAGCAAGGCAAGAGGTTTGATTGGTGATGAAGCTTTGTTGGTTGGTGTTTGTAGAAATAGGACTTTGCTTGAAGCTTTCTTAGGGTCTTATTTTGGGGGGAAAAACTGTGAAACAATTGTTTTTGTAACTTCCTCTAAAAAATCTCCGTTTCTCTTGCAATAAAGTACGAGTTATGTTTCTGCAAGTTCCGGTTGTCAATTTAATGCATCAATAGAAATGGTTATAAACTTCAATAAAAAATAAAAACCGACTTATAGCAGGTTCAGAGCGGCTCTATTTGTGCATATTTTTGCCACCAGCCTTTGTGACCCAGGAAGAAAAACCACAGCAGTTTCAGTTTTGTGGTCCAAACTAATTTTTGATAGATATTTTTGTGCTATATAAAAGCAATGAGTTTGATACCAATTTACAGGCCTAGTTCAACCTGATATGGCCTTGTTTGATCTGTAGAATTATATTTCTAACATTTGGATTGAAGAAACGACGTTTACAGATAAGGTTTTCCTCCAATGTTAGGTGCTCAACCTTCAATTGAAATTGCAAAATTTCACAAGAGAGAGAAACATATATACCATTTATACATGATCAGAGTAAAGCATCAAGATGATTGCCCTTGAAATTGTAAAGTAGCTTGTGTTTTGATGTTTGAAGAAGCAGATTTTCTTACAAAAAAGAATGACTACAAACAAAAGAATGAAAAATAAATTTGAAAAAAAAAAAAACAAACAATGAACATGCATCACTAATTCTCATCTGTATTTTTCTCATAGATGATATCCTTTCTCCGTTTATAGCACAACTATTCTTGTTCTTCCGGGTGGAGGGAGTCCGGAGGGTGGAGGACAAGCAGGAAGAGAGCAACACTCTCGGCCCTCTCGACGACCTTCTCCCAAGGAGTCTTCTCTCTCGGTTGTTCTACTTAGATACGGTGTTTACCACCCCGGCTTGTCTGTGTCTCAATCGGCCATATATCGCTATGAAAGTTTATTGCTTTCCCTTTTTATTCTACCTGTTCGCCGATTAGGTCTAAACCGACCAGCAGGAACGATACTCCCTGAAACAACAAGAAGTAGAAGTGGATACCCTGAGCAGACAGAAGGCTCCTCGCCGCAGCAGTTAGAAGGAGGAATGCCAATGCCAACTCCTTTGTGTATATTCTGTTGTGCTTCTTTTTCTTGGAAGCCCTTTGCTCCTGCTGTCTAATTACTTCCTTCATTTCAACAAGGTCCGGCACTGAGACCCCCCTTTGATGCTTTGGCTTCTCAACTAAGGAGGTGAGATCGCCCTCTGAGGAACGGCCGGATTTCTTAGTGACAACCCACTCGTATGCGCTGCCAAGCTGAAACAGGCCGGAGATCATAGCGTTGAATTTTGTTACCGACATGGTGTTCTCAAAGAGAAGGTAAGGAACAATGAAAGGGAAGGCTTTTGGGGCTGGGAGGATGTTGAGAAACGACATGGTGGCGGGGATGTAGCATACAACCCACGCTGGTAGCTCGGCCTCTGGGATGAACATTGTCATGGGGAGAATTATGCAAAAAAGCGTAAACGAGTAGAAGGGTAATATAAGTTTCCGGAGCAGAAAGAAGAGAAAGATCAAATTGAATTTCTTGCCAATGCTGATCTGCGACAAGCAAAGAACAAGATATATATTAGTTAACCGCAATCCACAACAATTCCTTGGCAAGCAAAAGCTGCAAAACAACCTTAATTGAACAAAGGGACAAGTAACACCCAAAGGATATATACCTTAGATTTTATAATAGCGGGCAAACAGAGGCGAAATAATTGCATAGGCCCCGAGTGCCATCGGTGTTGTTGCTTCCGATAAGCTTCATAAGACTCGGGTAATTCACACTGGCACTGAGCACATAGAAGATATAGCACTAACAACCATTAGCCAACCATTGAAACAGTGGAAGTAAACCAGTTTTAACAAAGGATTAATAAGGACTAAATAGTACCTCGACGTCATTGAGGAAAATGAATTTCCATCCGTGGAGGTGGGCACGAACAGCAATATCCATGTCCTCGACAGTGGTCCTCTCCAACCACCCACCAGCTTCCTCCAACGCCTTTATCCTCCACACACCAGCTGTCCCATTGAAACCGAAGAAATTAATGAACACGCTGTTCACTTGTTGCTCAACCTCAAAGTGGAAGGACAAATTAATGTTCTGCAGCCTTGTGAGTAGGTTCTCATCCTTGTTCACAAAGGACCACCTAGCCTGAACCAGCCCTAGTTCATCATTGCCCTGAAATTTTCAATAATTAACCAATTTTAGTAATTAAGGCTATCCTAATCGCAATAATTAACTGCCTCGTCTCATTAAAAGCAACAATCTTTACAATAATGCAGTTCGAACAGTCTCAATCAAAGTCTAACAGATTATGATTAACAACATAATTGGCAGCAAGTAGGGTTTACCCTGAAGTGAGGCACTGTTCTCTTGAGGAAGTCTGGGGTGGGCTGAAAATCTGCGTCAAAAATCGCCACGAATTCATAGTCTTTGACATAGCTACAATGCATTGCAGACTTGAGATTACCAGCCTTGTATCCGTCTCGAATCACTCGATGCCGGTACAGAATGTTGGCTCCCTCCTGCTGCCACTTATGAACTTCCTCTTTGATCAGAAACTGCGTGGTTGGGTCATCCGAATCATCGAGAATTTGAATCAACAGCTTAGATTTCGGCCAGTCCAAATTGCACACTGCAGCAATTGACGTCTGATAAACCTGATTTTCCAAACAATCTACAATCAGCCAAGAACAAAATGCACAAAAAGCGTACAATTAAAAGTTACTGAGCTACAAAAATTCGTAAATTCAGTAAATTTACCTCCTTTTCATTGCACATGGGGATCTGAACAAGAACCATGGGGAAGTAACCGGTTTCCCCTGTTTCGGGGTCGAAAGCGTCTTCTTTTGGGACCGGTTTGATATTCTTGAACCGGATCCAGAAGCAACCCAGACAGAGGATTAGCCTATCCAAGCTCTGAATCATGAACAGAACAATGCAGGAACTGGCGAGAAACTGCAGCGGCGGAGCTAAATATTCAACCCGGAAAAATACCCATTTCGAATAAACCCAATCGAATGCGCCCTTAACCCCCAATGGCGACGCCCACAAATACTCCAGCTGCAGATGCGGCGCCCCAAAGTGCCAGCCTTTGAAATACGCCGCCACCTCAAACCCCAGAAGGAGCACCGACAGCCACAGGATCATCTTGATGCAGAAATAGAACCGGCTCCGGACGGCCGGGTTTTCGACTTCCCTGACGCTGGCGGGCCCGACGTCGGCGTCGGTGTCCATCCTGCCGGAGGCGATGCGGCGGCGGATTGCGGATGCGAGGCCCAGCATTGCGGAGCCAATGGAGGTGAGGCAGCCGGCGGCTCTGTGGGCTCTGAGGAGGAGGACCCAAGTGAACTGCTTGGCGTTTTTGCCACGGACCCGACCAGGCGACTCGGAGATGAGGAAGTCCTTGTCGGTGGGGCCTTCGAGCTCGACCATGGACCAGTTGGGGTTCTCCATCTTGACGACGACGGGAGTGCCGCGGTGGGTGTCTTTATTATTATTCCACCAGCTGAAGGAGGGCGCCATTTTTATTGGTGTGAGTTCCTCTGGGTGTCTGATCTCACGAAACCCAGCTCAGAAACGAACCGAAACGTTTCTATTTTTTTTGTTTGTAAATTTGTCGATTTTTGGGTCGGAGCCAAAACCCCTTTTCGACCGCTTGAAGATGAAGAGACCCAGAAGGCAGAAAAGGCTACGAGTTTGGTCTCATTGTCAGGAAATGTAGAGAGAGAAAGCGAGACAAAGGAAAGAGAGAGAGAGAGAGAGAGAGAGAGAGATGGGGAAGGAGAAGAAGGACGCGTGGTGGAGAGAAAGCAGAGCGAGGCGTCTCTAAATCATTGCCAAATTCGGTGCTGCCGAGTGTAAGAGAGAGAGAGAGAAAGTGATTGAGGAGAGAGAAACAACAACAGGAACAAAGGTTGCGACTTTTCCTGTGGGGGCTGAGGCCAAATGCGCTACCATTCAATTTACAGCTTGCAAATGAGGACTCTGGGACGCAATAAAAAGAAGAAGAAGAAGAGAGAGAAAGATACAGAGAGAGGGAGAGGAGAAATGAAAGAGATGGTAATCGTAACAGCTCAACACGTCTTTGATTTTGATTAGTGAAACTAATTAATTAAAAAATATCAAAAGAGGAGGCAAGAAAAACAAAAAAAAAAAAACTTGACCAAAAAATATATATAATTTATTTGTATTGATTCGCAGAACCCACGTTCCCGAAGGTCAATGTCTGGAATTGATCCTTTTTACCAGTAACAACATTCCCAGATTTTCCTTCTAAACTTTTCACCAAACCGGAAAAAATAAATTAATTTGGGATAATTTGGGTTCCGTACAACAACAACAAAAAATCCAGTCAATCAAACTGTGCAGAAATTCAGAAAAAAAGGGCAGTTATTAACCGGATGTCCGACAAAAAAAAAAAGAAGACAATTTCTCCTTTTTTTTGTTTTTTTTGTTTGGGTGGTTTTGCTCTTTTTTTTCACCTACCGCTTTTAAGGTATAATAATATCAGCAACGACCAACAACGTAAGCCCTAACCCTGGAAATTTCCTTCGTACATGTAAAAGGAGCATCTTTTTTTCTGGGAATTTTTGTTTTTGTTACAATTTACAATTGAGAAAAATGGGGAAGGAGAATTTACAGAGATGTTCCGGCGCGGTGGAAGGTACGAGGTGCTTCGTTCCTCCTTCCGAATCCGATTGGAATTCCATCTGGATCTGGGTGGCTCCTCCTCCTCCTCGTGTGAATTCAGAGCTCATAATTTTTACTTTTTGACCATTTCTCTCTTTTTACTTTTTGATGTTTTAATCTGAGAAGAAAAATAGGAAAAAAAAAATAATAAGGAATAATAATAATAATAATATTTCAACGAAAAAGACAGGGTATCTACCTACCACCAAATAAGTCTTGATGCGACAAAAAGTGAAATGGTTTTTTTTTTTTTTTTTTTTAATATGGTTTTTTTTATTGTTTTGTTTTGTATTTTGTTAATTATTAATTAATGGACGGATGGTAGTTCTAAGCTTCAAATGAGCTCGTTTCGTTAGGGAAAAGGCAGCTACATAATTATAATTAAGGGAATTTTAATTAAAAGCTTATTGTACTGATTCTTTTAAATAAAATCATATTTTTACATTAAAAAAATTAATCTTGGTATTATTCACTTTACTCTTTATTTTATCATTATTGTTAAAATTCAAAATTTTCAAGTATTTTTCATTAGTTTTTCTTATAATTAATAGGTACAAGTAAAGTAGATTATAATTTGTAATGTTAAGTGCTATGCTTGATAATTCAAATGAAATAAATTAAGTAATGCCACAATTTTTTTATTTCTATTATTAAAATAAGTTTATCGTAAATTTTTTTTCAACAAAAGTTTTTCATAATTTATTGAATCTAAATAATTACAACCCTTGAGCTGGAAAATGTATTAGTTTGATGAGCAGTATTTATAGCATATTTTTTAAGTTGGATCTTTTTTTGGTAAAATTTTAAGTAGGATCTTGGTATTCTTTTACAACCTATTTGGTGACACGAAAGAGATTGAGCTTTGGAGATAAGATTGAATTGGCATGGACTTGTAATTCATGAGCAAGAATAGATTGGACAACTCATTCTATTGTGAATTCATAACACATCATGTCTAGTTCTGTCTATCTTACATTTGACACAACAAACAACAAAAATTTATATACCAAATGTCATAAGGTGTGCAAAATCGTTCTCTTGGTTTCAGTTAGTTACGTTAGCGTTATGATTTCGTTCTTGTTGATCTGATAATTGAATTATTACTTAAGTATTAATAAACGTACTCATTTGATGACACATCATTTAATTTATAAATTTTATTTATAAATTGATCTCCCTATCATTTTCTAGCAAATAAATGGTTAGAATAGTATTCTCGAAAGACGGCTGATCTTGACACATAAGAACGATGAGGTAAGGGCACAAACCGCCATTGACGTCCAGGTTTCCATAAAATGTGTGCGCGATGACGACCGGAGGATGAGACACGTGGAACGTCGGTGGTGCATTAATCATAAACTGGTTTTCCACCCCTCAGCCGGCACTGGGCCACACACAGCTATTTGAGCGTAATTCCCGGCCCCTTGCCAAATGCCAAGTCATCCAACCCTTTTTTTTTTTTTTTTTTTTCTAATTCTGGAAAAGGAAAGAAAACCTATGCAACATGCACGTAGTTACTACGTAAGTGAATAGTTAAGATCATAAGACTACGTAGTTCCCTCTGTTTAACTGTAATTATATTTGCATGAGTTGTATCGATAACGGCATGTTTTATCTTAAACATGTTACCTATAATAATATTGACACTTTACGATGGTTCGTTGAGCAATGGCTACAAATATCACATCTTTTTACTGTATTAGTGTACTATATCATGTCAAATAATGAATACAATAAACATTTAGTGAGATCATACGTTAATTGATGTGTTATGTACTTGTCACATTATATGATACTACAAAAATACAGTTTCTCTAACTTTTTTTTTTAATTTGTCAATAGAGAACGTATGTCGAATCATAGAGTGACAATGGCATGTTTAGTAAATGATATGATGGTATTTTATTTATGTAAATATAAGGTATTCTAACTTTTATTTATGGAAAAATGATATGACAATATTTCATTTTTGTAAGTATAAATTATCACCCATTTTTCTATAAGAAAGTTTAGTAAATAAACTTGTAACCCACTTCATATTTACATAAATAAAATGTTATCCTATCATTTTGCTAGCAAATTTAATCAGAAACTTATTCTTTAGAACAAAGTTGAGGCGTAAAATTTATATACCAAATGTCATCACCATACGTATTTTCTTATCAAATTGTTTTGCATGTTTAGATTAAGTTTAAATTGTTTAGATTTACGTACGAAAACATAATTTGTCATATACACATGGATTAATGATGGAATTAATGATTCCATAAGCAATTTTAGAGAAGATGCCATGCAACGGGACACTAATGACCCAATTATACAAGTTAATTTGTGGATGACAGCTCTACTTTGTGATGGTCTTAGCTTTTAATTAATACTTTAATTATGTAAAAAAGGATTAAGAAAAGTTAAAAGTTCTAAAAGTTGGAGGACATGTAGGACCTCGACGTGGTATCTTTATTTATCTAATCACGATTTGGTGACGGGTGAGATCAAAGAGCACAGCCCTTAATCCTTAATTTATGTTTAGGGATCATAATTACAGTCCAGGTGGACGGTCTATTGCAATTTTGAAATACTATATTTATATATTTAGTATTTGATATCATCTGCGTCGGCGCAAACACAAACCGACACTGCTCTCGTCAAATCCCTAATCAATGATTAATTACGATTATTATAAACCCATTAGTTTTGGAAAATAAAAAAAGTAACTTTCAAGTAAAGCTAGGATCCTAGGGATACTCTTATTTAATTCGAACAATTTCGTCAAATCATTTATATTCAAAGGGTTTCATATTTTTAGTCTAAGATAAACATAAAAATACTAAGCAGACCAACTTAAAAGAAGAAAGCAAAATAAAAAAGCACAATAGCTTGTATGGAAATGCTTTAAAATGACTAGTACTTTTAGAAAAAATATTTTTTTGTTCCCAAAATACGTTGTTTTTTTCTCAAAATTTATTCTAAAAACATTTTTACAAAAAATGCTTTTAACTATTTTAAAAATAAAAAAAAACTTCTAAACGAGCCATGACAAAAAAGGGAGAAAGTTACAAATGGAAAATGGTGGTTGCATTGAAAAATGGCATGTCGTTTTCTAATAAATTTTTTAACGTGCAGCTCTTAGCCTTTTCTGTGCGTGGTTTCATGCTGTCCATGTCTTCATCATTCCCTCAATTTTGTATTGCTGCTAATGACTTTCTGAGGATCCAAACAGTCCAAGTTCATTGTCGTTCTCTTGCAGATGGAAACTGGACAACCATAATGTATAGTTTTTAGATTGTTTAACATTTCAATTGCTGTTTTAATCAAGTCAACAAATATTGCTTTCTTTCCCAAGTTCTTCTATCATTAGAACGTGATTAGTGTGATGTGTTTTGATTTATTCGGATTCCCAATCAGACACATTATCGTTACTAATCCTTTCTGCTTTCACCAACAAAGCAAAAGAAATCAGACGATAAAGAAGAAGAGTAGCGTTATTCCCGCGCCTAGTGTCTTATCTCCTCACTCACTCTTCAATGAAATTTTTAATTACAAGTTTGTTCATTTGTTAAATGATTGAAAAAGATATATAATAATAATAAGTTAGGTGTGAAAAGGTAATAGGAGCTCTAGACTTATATTGTGTTGTGAAAGGAAAGGACAATATGTAGGTCGCCAAAAAGATAATAAAAGATGAGGATAGAATGAATCCTGGAATGTAGATCCCCTTTCCATTGAAGGGTAAGAAGCAAGCATCTAATATGATTAGATATTGATGATAGTTATTGGAGTGCATAATCATACAACAACATAATATTTGGAGGGTCATTCGTTTGTTAGTAAAGTATCGTCGAAGAAGACTGCATTGTTGGTAAAATAGCGTTTAAATTAGGAATAATAGTGGGTGGAGAAATAGCATACTAGAGGTTATTTAGGAATAATAGTTGGTGAGAAAATGTCTGACCACTGCCCGGTTATTATCAAAACGGAGTTGGATGGGAGGAAGGGAAGAAAACTTTTCAGGTTTGAAGTTTTTTGGGCGAAGGAAGAGGAATGTAGGAATTTGGTGGAAAATTGATGGGCCCGGCTGATTTGTGGGGATGTCCAAAGGAGATGGGTGAAGAAAATCGATGACTATCGATCTCTCTTGATCAAATGGAGCAGAAACAAATTAAAAAAAAAAGAGATTATAGATTGAGGAGTTACTCAGACAGTTGGGGGAACTTCAAATGAATTGGAGCACAAATGTATCAGAGATAAAAGAGAAGTCTAGACTTATTGATACTCTTTGGGCTCAAGAGGAAAGTTTCTGGCACCAGAGGTCTAGGGTAAAATGGTTACGGGAAGGAGATGCGAACACTAAGTTTTTCCATCAATCCACTCTTCAGAGACGCAGACGGAATATGATACTAAAGTTAAAAGATGGTGAAGACAGTTGGATGGAGAGTCCCACCCATATCTGGAAGCTGGTGGATGATCATTTTCTCAATGTTTTCAAATCGAGAGGACCTCGGGACTGGGGAAACTTGCTGGAAGGCATAAATATTGGAATTACAAATGAGATGAATCTGACTCTCATGGAGTCCTGACTCTCATGGAGTCAGTTTCCTTGGAGGAAATAAAGGAGGCTGCTCTTCAAATGGGGGGTTTCAAAGCTCCAAGTCCGGATGGTTTTCAAGGGATTTTTTACCGGTCTTTCTGGGAGATTATTGTGGAAAATGTCAACAATCTAGTGAAGTCTTTATTGCAAGATGTGGTCAGCCCGACGGAGATAAATAATACCCATATTGTGTTGATCCCCAAGTTTTCGAACCCAAAGTTAGTGTCTCATTTCCGACCCATAAGCCTATGCAATTATTCTTACAAGGTGTTATCCAAAGTTCTGGCAAACAGGTTAAAAGTCATTCTACCACAGATTATTTCTCCTTCTCAGAATGCTTTTGTGGTGGGAAGACAGATACAGGATAATATTGGGATAACACATGAGGTGTTTCATTTTTTGAAAGGGTGCAAGTCGAAAAACAAGTTCGAGTTGGGTATTAAAGTAGACATGCAAAAAGCTTATGATAGAGTCGAATGGGACTTCCTGGAGGCAACAATGGAAAAATTGGGTTTCTGCAGACAGTGAAGGAAACTTATCATGGGATGTGTGACTTCTGTCAAGTTTGCTGTCATTCTCAACGGGCATTCAGGAAAAAAGTTTGCTCCGTCTAGAGGTCTACGACAGGGCGACCCTCTATCACCGTATCTGTTTCTTTTGATTGGAGAAGTTTTATCCAGATTGATCCAAGTTGTGGTGGAAAACAAGTCTTTGGATGGTGTGAAATTGGGAGTCACTGGGCCGGTTCTATCCCATATTTTCTTTGATGATGATATGCTAATTTTTTTTAGAGCAAATGTGAAAAATTGCAGAAATCTTGTCAACCTCCTTAGGTTATTCTATGATGCTTCGGGTCAGGAAGTAAACTTGCAAAAATCCAGTGTATTCTTTAAGGCGAATACTCCGGTGAAAGTTTATGAGGAGTTGGGATCTATTCTTAGCATGCCGGTAGTTGACAACCTGGGTACTTATTTAGGTGTCTAGGCTTTATGGGGACGCTCAAAGAAACATGGCCTTGCTTATGTGAAGGGGAGAATTTTAGAGAAACTACAAGGGTGGAAAAACAGTACCCTTTCGAAGGCGGGCAAGGAAGTCCTAATTAAGGCGGTTGTTCAGGCTATACCTGCATATCCAATGAATATCTTTAAATTTTCGGCTATGGTCTGTGAGGAGCTAGACACTTTGGTTGCTGGTTTTTGGTGGGGAAACAAGGGTGGTGACAATAAAATTCACTAGGTGTCGAATAAGGTCTTGGGCCTCCCTAAGAATTTGGGGGGTTTAGGCTTTCGAAACTTCATGGAGTTCAATGATGCGCTACTAGCCAAACAATGTTAGCGCCTTCTTTGTAAGCCATCCTCACTGTGGGCTAGAGTGATTAAGGCTCGTTACTTCCCCAATTGCTCTTTCTTGGATGCCAAAAAAGGGGGTAGGGCCTCTTGGGCTTGGAGTAGCCTCCTTACGGGTCGAGATCTTCTTATTAATGGAACTCACTGGCAAATTATGGGTGGTCAGGATGTGAGAGTCTGGGTTGACCACTGGTTATCCTCCATTCCATTGGGGCGTCTTTCTCCGCTTGGTGAGGCTATGGTGACTAGAAACCTTCGTGTTTGCTCTCTTATTTGTCCTTAGTCTCGTGATTGGGATATCATTTTTCTGCTTCCTTTCTTTTCAGTGGCTGATCAAGAGGCAATTGAAGGTACGCTTATTGGGGATATTAGTAGAAAAGATCGTTTGATTTGGGCTGCAACAAAAAATGGTAGGTACACGGTAAAATATGGGTATAGATCGTTGCAATCTAGGTTTCTGAGCGTGAGAGATCATCGCCTACCTCATGTTCGATCTATCCCGGATGAGCTGTGGAATTGTATATGGAAGGTCGATGTTCCACCAAAGATCCGCCATTTTCTATGGAACTCTCTGCACAATATTTTGGCAACTAAAGCAAATCTGTACAAGAGGCGGTCTACCACATCCCTCACCTGTCCTATTTGCTTGGGCGATGATGAAACTGTTGAACATTTGCTCATTCTCTGTCTGTGGGTTCAAGCTGTTTGGTTTGGAGGGGTTTTGGGTTATAAGATAAACAGGCTAGCTATTAACTCTTGGATAAGTTAGCTGCACGCTATTTTTAATCCTACTATTGGTAATCCTACTGAGTTGTTATGGATCCAAAGGATAGTGGCTTACATTTGTTGGTATATTTGGAAAGCCAAGTGTGCTTTTGTGTTTAACCAGGTGCGAATCAACCCTTTAAATGTTGTTTTGGCCATCTCTAATGCGGTGGGGTCTTTCCTGGCTGTTTCCAATAGTTCGGTGGTTAATAGGGTTCGGGAGTGTGTCGGCCAGGTTCCAGGTCGAGCCACTTTTTGGTTTCCTCATCCTCCCCCTTTTACTAAAATAAATGTTGATGCCAGCTAGTTCAAGATGTCGTGTTCCGGGTTTGTGGGAGTGGTTTTACATGACGCTGAGGCACATTTCATTGTAGTAGCTCGATACCACATTCGGGCCCCTTGTGATGCTGCTGTCGAAGCTATAACTTTGCTTCACGAATGTGAACTGGGTGCAGCTTTGGGTTTTTCTGAGGTAGTTCTGGAATCTGACTCTTCCGAGGCGATTTCTTGCCTCTCAAATTCTATGGAGAATGGCAGTTGTGAGGCTTTTCCTATTTTAGAAAGGGTGAAGCTCTTGGGGGAAACCTTCCAGAATTGTCACTGGTCTTGGGTCCCAAAATCAGCCAATATGGCAGCGGATGCTCTTACGTCGCGTGATTCTGCGGAGCTGTGTGATGTTGTTTGGGTCGATAGGCCTCCATCTTCGCTGGTTTTTGTTTTAATCAATGATGGTCTTCCATGTCCTCATTAGCTGTAGGCGGTAATGTAGGGGGTGACGATTTTGCTTAGTTGAAGCGTCTCTGTATGTAACTCCTTACACTGTCTTCCTACTTTATCCTATCTATTGTTTGCCTCTTTGTAGGCTCTCTTGTTTCCTCTTTTGCCTATGTGCCTTGGAATGCACTTTCCTGTTCTTCAAAAAAAAAAAAAAAAAAGCATTTTTATTTTTTAGCTTTTTTATAGCGGAAGACACAAAAACCATCTCCAACCAAGGGCTAGGCCAAATGGCTCTTGGTCCCCATCCGGCCAAAAATGGGAGAACCGGCTAAAGGGTTGGCCAAGAGCAGCCAACCCTCCAGGGCCAGAATGTCAAGCTTGACATTTTGCTAGCCCTCAATCTTAGCCCATTTGAATGCCAACAACTACTTGCCATCAGCATAACACTAGCTAGCAACAGCTAGTTGACATCATGCTGCCGTTAGGTTACCTTTGAAATTTGATTCTTTTTTTACGAATTTAAAAAAAAAATCTAATTTTTATTCCTATAAATATCTAAGTCATTCATACACCATTTCTCACATACTTTTCACCATTACATACTATCTTACCTCACTTTATTTCAATTCTTCACATTCTATTATCTTACATCTTCCAATAATCTTTCCTTTAATTTTTTTCAATAATTTTCAAATGGCCAAATATGCAATGAAAGGAAGGGCTTAGACCCAAAAAGAATATGAAGCTTTTTGCAGGTCTTATAGATGGGTCTCGAAAGATAGTGTCAATGATACTTATCAAACAAGTGAAGGTGTGTGAATTCTACCCCAATATCCAGTCAATTTATTAACATTGGAAGCTGAAGATAAGAAGTATCACGTAAATAAGAATCATATCTAAAATTTGCACAACCAATTATATCTCGACACGTGGCACTCGAAATCCTATAAAAAAATTTATTAAGATTACATAAAGATAAGAAATCTAGAAAGTTACTCACTTTAGCAAACGTGTCACTCGAAATCTTATCCGAAAAATTATTGAGATTACATAAAATATAAGAAATATGGAGAGTTACTCACGTTAGCGACATATGTCATTCGAAAATTTTATCCAAAAAAATATTAAGATTATATAAAGATAAGAAATCTGGAGGCTTATTCATTTGGCGATAAGTGACACTCAAAATATGTTTGAAAACCTTATCTTAATATGGTAGTTTAATTTAAGTAACCGTATTAATTCAATTAAAATAATAAATTATGTTTGGTCTATGACCATTTGGCCCTCTCGGTTGGAGATAGTATAAAATATAGCATGATATTGTTCATTAAAATATAATTTATTGCAGGGCTATAGGGCTAAAGGAAGCATTTTGGCCATCTTTTGGTTAGAGATGACATAAGAATTCCTACTAAAAACTCTTCGTTTTTGAATCACAAAAATTTGTGTTTATGATCAAAATAATTCATATTACGAATCATTCTGTAAAAATCACAATGCCGCCATAGATCATGAGATTGGGAGTTTTCCTACGCAAATAATGACGCCCTCGTTCATGAAATGAGTAGTCGAACTTTCTCAACAAAATAAAGACTAGATACCGTTGAACCCAACGATCGTAATCTAGTAGGTTGATTGTCTTCCGTTTAGGCATTTTGGCTGGATGTAGGTTGGTGAGCAGACCGAAGATACCAAGCTAGGGTCAAGTGAATATGGACGTTGTCCAAACTTTAAAGTAATTTGAAACATTTAAGCGCCGTGAACATTTCAATCAAACATGGCCAAATTAGAGGCCGCTCCCACAAATGGTCCAAAAACTTTTGCTGTCGCGTTCTGTTGTGATGGGCAAAATACTCATGGGTTTGTATAACCGCCGTTACCTGTCTATTTAAAGTTCACGGTTACGGATATGGGTAACAGTTTAGACGAAAAAACAGTTATGGGTATAACCGTTTATATGTGAAATTTAAATGAGCGGTTATAAGTATTACCCGCGATTATAACGGGTATCCATCGGTTATGGGTATTATCCGCGGTTATAATGGATATCTATTTACCCATTTAATTTAATATATGTAAAATTAAAAAATAAAAATAAAAACCTTAAATTTTCAATTTCTCCGCTAGAGTCTGAAACGTCCCGTCCCCGCTCATCTCTCCCTCCTCGCTGCCCTCTCTCATCTACGCCGCCCTCTTTCTCATCTATGCCGCTCATCTCTCTCTCTCTCTCGCGGTTTCTCTTTGGTTTCAGTTTCCATATTTTCTTGCATTTTCTCAGAAACCAAACACAGCATCAAATTTAATTTTTCTTTTTAACTATTATTCAGTGATGGGTTTTGATTGCTTATTATTTCAAGTTTCATGAATTGAGTTTCTCTAAGAATTGCAATATTTTTATGAATTTTTGTACTTTAGCAATTGATGAAGCTTGAATTTCTATATAATTGATCACGTGTTAAAGATTAATCATATTCTTTTTTTTTTTGTCAATGGAGAAAAAAGGGTCTTGATATGATTTTTAGATGTTTAGTTTATGTTCGGTAGCCTTCTAACGTTGTATTTTATAGGATTAAGTATTATGTTTTCTATGTTTGATGAGCTAAAATGTCGAAAAAATGGGTCTTTGTTAATGTTGTATATGTTGTGACACAAAATGCAGTGTATGACTGTGATGTTTAGTCGTCTATCAAGCATTCGAAATTCCCGAATTTTGTAATTTTCAAGTTGTTAAAAAAATAAACATGTAGGCAGGTGAAAAAATGGGTAAATGGGTAAAAAAAGATAAACGGATTCAAAAACGGGTAAATGATTATGGTTAAATGGGTAAACGGTTATGGTTATGGTTAAATGGGTGAACGGTTATGGTTAAATGGGTACACGGTTATGAGTATGGTTAACCATTTATAAACGGTTATGGGTATGAGTATAAACGTTTATGCAATTACCCAACGGATAAGCGGTTATGCGACTATGAACATAAATAGTTATAGGTAAATAACCACAATTACTCGCTCGCCATAACCATTACACATCCCTAGGTCCACCCCATTGGTTTAAGGTGGCTGTCTATTTCTGAATCATAACTTCAGACAACGTCTTCATCCTCAAGGGACCATTTCTTGTGGAATATTATTATTACATCAGATTTATGGGTATTTTTTTTCAAAAACTTTTAAATGGGTATTTGTTTTTAAGGAAAACTAATTAAAATGGCTTGAAAACTTTGAGTTTTAACAGACAAAATAAAGGGTAAAGTGAATACTATCAGGATTGACTTTTTAGTGTAAAAATATGGGTTTTCGTTAAAATGAACAGTACAAAAAACTTTTCTTTAAAGTTTCCTTGTTTTTATAGGTCGCTTTGACACTAAAATATTATATTCCAGCCTTGGAGCAACCCATAAAAACAAGACTAAAACCATAACTAGAAAAAGATGAGAAAGATAATCTAGAATAGTAAATTTAGCCTGAACTTGAAATCCAACCGTCTATGCTTAAGCTCTCATCCAGAAACACGTCGGAAGAGCAGCTGTCGATAGGAGAGAGATGGCCCAAACAAACAGGGCAATACAACTTTATAGAGCTTTGTGAAAAGGGTGATACACATCAAATCTTCACGTCTTGATGAATTGAGCGTGAAGCGGAGAAGCTATTCCGCCAGGTGGAGATAAAGCCACAATTAAAATTGGTTGAATCAATACATGCGTCGCGTGCATATAACACTTTGACAGTGGACACAACGGACTGACCCAACACGGTTTTTCCTCGCATGCATTTGTCACAGTCGATGAGTGCCGACAGTTGCAAAGTCTATGCTTCGGAATGGTAGTTCACATGCTGGAAGAGGTTGTATTTATGCTTGGAATGGCGATGCACGAGCTTGCAGACTCGATCAATCATTTCGAAAGAGCAACGTACTAATCCAACGATGTGAAAGTGCGTTCAAACAACACGTAGCATTGTTATGAACTTCTCCACACTAAGTGCGAACAATAGTGAATTCATCTTTTTCGTTTGTACGCGCTTGAAGTGATGCTCTAACATTTCAAATTGTAACGCACTAGTCTGAAAAATCCAATTTAATCACTAAGCGAGCAATGTACTAATCAGATGATGCGGAAGTTTATGTACCACGTCAAATTACCTAGTCAAACGAAAAAGATGAATTCACAATGCAGACGATGCGGCAGAAGATGAAAGCAGCTTTGTGGGGGCCAGTAGAAATCATAAGATTCAAAACAGCTTTGGTTAATGACAGCAAATCATGATTATTTAATGTAATTATCCACTAACGGAATATAACAACTGACTAAGTCACAAATCATCAGTCATTGATAGTGCTTTTGTCAAGCTTCCCGTTAGAACAGTTTTTAACTGCTGGTGCTTGAATTTTTCTATAAAAAAATAAAAAAAATAAAAAAAATCAACTGTAATTCTATGTGAAAAGATTGTAAAACTTTGCTGTGTCAGCTTCTAGCGACTTTCTCACGGCTGAAAATGCAGTAAATGTCACTGGAGATGGCCGCCGTGCTCGAGGAGACTGCTAAAAATATCATCACCCATGAGACTAGTTTGTCCTTCTTCGTCGCGATTCCACTAGTGTTCCTGCGCAACAAAAGAGAGGAAGCGTTTTCAAATGACCAAAAGTGCATTCATCAACGTAGATATTTGATTCGAGTCATACGGCACAAAAGTGCTCTCAGTGGTTCTAGTCCAAGTTCGAGACAACTTTCCCTTCTGATATTTGATGATCATAACTAAGCAAGCTCTTAAATGTAAGAAGCCACAAATTATACGATATCAGTAGTTCATAAGAGTTAATAAATTGCTTACCTAAGAGCTACGGCAGCTGGAAATATGAAACCAACGGCGATGGCAGCTGTAGCACCTGTGAACTGAAAGGCAACCCAGATGCTAGGCACAAAATTGGCTCCCAGAAAAATAAAACCCATGAGAACTGCAGTTACTGAGTAGAATCTTCGGTTGTCATATGCGATAGGAATGGCAAAGGGAAAGAGAAGGCCATCCAAATGTAGGCGGAGGGAGAAAAACACAATGGGGAAAACGAGCATCAGGTGGACACCATAGCTCACCCTAACAATATCATCAAGAAACGAGCTATATGGGATTCCAAGATCAGCATCGAAATTTGCCAGCACATCATCCATTGTATGATCCCCAAAGAGAAGGAAGCCAAAGAAGCTGGTTGCGATGTAAACAGTTGAGCAAAATGCAAGCGACGTTCGCACTATTGACTTCATCTGCGCAGGGTCTCTTAGTTCGTTCTCTATAGGGTGAACTGCAAGAAGTACAATAGAATAGTAGTCAGCTAAAATAATACACAACCATGTATTAAGCAATCAAATCGCATTTTAGATGAAGATATGCACCATGGTAAGTAAAGCGTATCCACCACGTCATTTGATCTTTAACCACTCCCTCTGTATTCATAACAAATCTAGCAGGCTAATTTGCATATGGAGTACTTACTGTTATGGTGGCAGATATAGGCGGTGACAAGAATAGGGATGGTGGTGAAAAGCTTCCAAAACGATGCCTGGTCAACCAGTTTGGGCATCAAACGTGGAAATTCAATGCTTCCATCAATCAACTTAAAGATTGCTACTCCCGCAGTTATTGCGACAAATACAACAGCCAAAGCAACGGACAACGCTGATGTGTATCTCAAAGAATCTGCATCAAAAGTTAGTATATGTACAGAAATCAGTCACTAATTAAATTGCTGTTATGCTAGTCAACAACTAAAACTAGTAATTCACTGCATGTAGCAACAGTTGTTAAAATCCTGGGCACGTTAAAGAATCGAATGTGCATAAGTTCGAATCCTCTACAAACTTCTATACAAGAATGATCCAGCGACAGCAAGCAAGCTAGGCAACACAACAATGTACAACGGGTAATGCGCTGCACATGGTTTGATCAAAATGACGAATACAAGCTCACCACCCAAACTACAGCTACTTATACGACAATTAACACGCTTCACATCTTTGCAGCATTCACTCGATTAGTCGTTAGCTGTTCATTCTAATCAAGAAACCGAAAGCAATACCTTACACAATTAAGCTAAAGACGGAGAATTAAGCATCTAAACCTTCATTTGTGTCTTTAATTCTTCAACCAATCTCTAAAGTCTCAATGCAAGCGACAAATATATTTCACAAATACGTGTTACTTTTATTATAATATAAAGAAAAATGAGAGAAGTAGAGAGATTGTACCTACGCGCTTGAAAGAAATAAGGGGAGCCAAAACAAACAGCGTGGTGAGAAGCAGCAGCGAGAACCGGGCCGTCCACCAACGTTGTCCGAACCATTCTTCTATCACCCCCGAATGGCGGACTCCTTCCGACGACGTCCCCGACAGCACGTCCCCTGCAACACCATAGAATTCCAAAATTACCCCCACAATTCCGACCATTCAATTTCCCAACCAATAAATCTCAGCCCGATAGCCGCTCGGCAACTAAATTCGGAAAGTCAGAACCACGTTGACCCAAAAACCCTATACCAAAATAGAAAGCATATCTTTTGACAAAAGAAAAAGAAAGAAAGCGAAAGCATATCTAATCTGTACCGATGATGATCATGTAGACGACGAGCATCCCAAAGTTGTTGACGACGACGCAGAGCTGGAGGAGTGTCCGGCCGGGCCCACCGAACGCGTCGCCGACAAGGCCGGAGTACGAGGCGGCCTTGGAAGCTCTGGTGAACCGCATGATCATGTCGATGGAGGACTCCGTCAGCATCGCGCCCAAGACGATCATAATCAGGCCCGGAACCAGGCCCAATTGCTTGACCGCCGCCGGGAGGGCCATGATCCCGGCACCGACGATAGTCGTCGAGAGGTTGAACACGGCGCCTGAAAAAGACGCCCCCTCGAAGCCGGCCTCGACGGAGCCATAGTCTTCGTCGTGCTTCTGTGGCAGCAGCGGGGCCTTGGGGTTGCGCCGCTGCTTCCGGTCCGAGGAGAGAATCGTCATTCCGGGGAGGTGGTTGATTGGTGTTTTAGCCGTTGAGGAAATTTGGTGAACGGATTTATGTGAGGGGGTTGTCTGCAATGGAGCCGACCTGTATTTACCAGTAACGCGTTGACGCGCGTGAATATCTTTCCGAAAGCAGGCTTTTGAACGCGTGACGCTGCCGTTTGGTTGGAAGTTTATTTCAAGTTGCGAGGTTGTTTTGGGAGGAGAAAGAGACAAAAGGTGAGCTTTGGAAAGTCCTTACGTTGCCGCAAAACGCACAAGGATGGGATGAGGCGCCCAACTAGGACCATCGCAAGTAATTAAGTTGAAGAGACTTTTTTTTTTCCATTGAAATCGGATTTTATAAAGCTTTACTCGGATTTCCTTCCCATTTGGGCATTTCAAAATTTTGTCATAGACGTTTTCAAATCGGATTGCTTACATGGCAGAATTTTAGGTGCCGCCAGATGCATACGTCTATGACGAGAGATAGCGACACGATGAGGAGACTTGATCTTCTAGGTTGCGGAAGTTGCAGCCCAATTTACGCATTGAAGTCTTTTGACCAAACATAGAAGTTGAATGAAGCATCTAATTTGACTCCAGCAGCTGAAGGCATGGAAGATGAGGAGACTTGATCAATAATCAAGGGTAGCGATTTTCGCACTTCATAATTGACCATCTGCACTCCAGATTCGATATTTTACAATTTTTCTCGTGATTGTAGGAGCCTAAAAGAGGAGTGCTTAGAAAAACTTGACACTAATTATCACCAGGATCTGTGTTACCTTTGGGTCGAAGGTTCATCGTTTGTAGGATGCAAAGTGGAAGCGACAAGGTTTAGGTCTAAGAACTCACAACATATTATACAGTACACAAGTGTCATGCCTTCAGCAGCGGTGGCATTTCAATCTAGGTTATAAAGTTAGTTAAAACTTACAGGCATTGCCAGTTAAATGGCATGGCACCATATCAACGCTTTCTCTTCCGCTTGGAGCTTTTACTTGTATCACTTTTGGGGTCTTGTACTTTCTGTGAAGATAACTTGGCCCCAACAGTGCAACTCCACAGAGCTCTCTCTACATCTGATGGCGTGAAGGTCTCGCCTTCTGCGCTCAATTCCTGCAGACATTTCAAGCAGAAACTTAAAAGTGAAGCAAAATCTATATAAATGTAAAGCTCTACAAACTCGATCACGTGTACCATTACTTGAAATACAAGGAAGGGCACTTGCATGTAAACACTTTGGAAATTACTTTACATGATCACAAGTTGGTTTTGCTTAACAGCATGCTAAATCATATGAACAGAATTTACGAGAATTGAACACCGAAAAAGAAAATGCTACACTCAAACCATCATAAAGAATGCCTTGAGTTAAGATTACAGCTTTCCACAGAATTCTATATGTATCATAGTATTATCCTTTTTCAATTGGGAGGAGAGATGGCCGGCAGTTTTGAACTGTCACGAGGACAAAAAAATAGCCCTGAGAATGTCTTCAATCGAGAAGGTTGTATATGCGCCCTCTCATACTCATCTCATCACAACCGCCGGAACTTAGAATTATCGTCCCACACCAGCACCACATTACATTCAGTGGCATCAGATTTGTGTAATGTGCATGTGTTAACTTATATACTAAGGAATCATCCAGTAATTTTCGATGTAACACAAACCCGCAAGAAACTGACTGACCTTTGCCTTCTCCTGCAATTTATTTGCAAATAACAGGTACTGCTTAAGTGTATAGTCTTTGGAGTTTCCAAGAGCTGCAACCATAGCCTTCCACCATTCCAAACCCAAATTCAATTCCATAATTAAGCAGCAGGATTACATTAATCAGAAGCAATTAACACATAATCAAATGAATAAGTTTCAATGTTAAGCAGAGGATATTTACTCTAATCAGAAGCAATTACCACAAAAATCAACAACCCAAACCCTAAATATTAAATCACCTCGTCGGACATGAAAGGCGCCACGTCGGGCGCATAAGCTGCAAGAACGGCGGAGGCGGTGGCGGGACCCACGCCTTTGAGCACCGTGAGCTCAGAGATGGCCTTCGAGATATCCGGAAGAGACCGAAACGCCTTTTCGGATGCCGATTTCACCACGGAATCATCCAAGGATGAAACGAAATCCAGCAGCCGCGGCCTCAAATTCCAGAATTTTACATCCAAGTTAGTACATCATCACTATATGTATAGAAGAAATCAAGAGAGGGAGAGAGAGGAGGTACCGCCATTTTCCACGGCTGAGCTTCCAGCGCATGAGGTCGGAGAGCTCGGAGGTGGTGATGAAGGGGTTAGGGTTTCGCTGGCGGAGGAGAGGAGGGAGTTGGTGGCGGTAGAATTCGTCGAGAGAAACCAGATCGGGTTTGTTGAGCAATTCGATGCGAGACGAGTAAGAAGAGAGTGATTCTTTCCAGAGACCGAGAGTAGAGCTCTCAAATAATTCCATTGTTGCTGTGAGGTTTGCTTGCGGCGGCGGCGGTTGCCTGTTTGCTGCGGCGGTGGAAGGGTTCCCGCTACACCCGCCCTTTTAAATTAATTAATTCCTGCCTTTAGTTTCAGTCCAGTGTTTTCCCGTCTTAAATCTTAATGGATTTCCAAATGGGTCCATTGGGTTGGGCTAATTTGACCCAATTTGTATTAGGCCCAGAGAAAAACCTAGGGTTGGGCTAAGAATATCTTATATGCGGAAAATTAGGGCCGAAGTACATGCCTTCGTTGCCGGACCCAATAGCCTTAATCTTGGCTTGTTCTTTAAAGGATGATACTTAAATCACGAATACTGCTTAACTCTTTACATATAATAAGTTACTATTCTTTCAATGATGACGGGCACATTATTTCAGTGTATAAATATTATAATATGAATCGTTCATTTTCTTCATGATCATCATTTAAAAATTATTTCTAAAAAAATTCATTTGATTTCGAAACTACTTAGTCATCCATGTAATCAATCAAATTGATAGTTAATCATAAGAATGCTACTTGTTTTTATAAACGCCTGTGTTCAACTCATATACTAAACAGTCTCCAAATTGAATGAATTTTCCAAATATGATCGTCATACAACCATAAATTGAATGAATTTTCTAAATATGATCGTCATACAACCATACATTGAATCACACGATGGTAGTAAAAAAGTTGAAATGGCTTTACGAGTCTTTTTGGCCTACAAAAGATGCAGGCAGAGGATGGACAGAGGATACACTGTTAACTTTATCCTCGTGCATTTCTGCTTCCATTAGCCATCATCTTGCGTCTAATTATTACTAGCAAACCTCCACTTCTGTCTACTTTTTTGGTTTCTGTCAACAATATTTGGTTGGCTTAATACTAACTGCTAGATGGTCCATGCTTAATGATGCAGGACTTTATGATGATGTCCTATTAAAAAAGTTTCGAAAAATCTCCGTACTATTATTACCAGAGAAATGTATACAAGGCCCTACAAGCGTACCATCAATTCTTCTGTTAAAGTTAATAAACAAGTGGATAAAATAAGCAAGTAATTAGCTTCAAGTTTAATTAACTTAGTGTTGATCCTAAAAACTACCAAGCCTACGTGGCGTGCAGGCTGAATAATCTATGAGCTAACTACGTCCTTCGGTTGTGTGCAGGGCATGCCAACTCGTTGGCCGAGCTTGGCCGAGGAGTAAAATATGTTGATGTTGCGTTGGGTGCGCGGCTGACTTCTGCGTCTTGCGATTGCGGCCGAGGAAGGAACTTGTTTCAGCCTTCAGGTTCTAGAGCCTGAAGACAAGGCTGCTAACTTAACGAAGTTCAATATCAAATTCGGCTTCCAATGTTCCGAATGTAGTAACTCGTAATACCTCGCTTCGCCGAGAAGGCTGATGAGATGACCTCGACCAACAAGGATTCGGAAATCCTTCTCGATCGAGACTTGGATAGGTAACTAGTCGGCCTCGACGCAGTGCTGTTTATGCCAACTGAAGATGTTGCAAGATCGGCTAATTCTACGATGACAGTGCTGTTTATGCCAACTGAAGATATCACCGGTTGCCTCCACAGTGCTGTTTATGCCAACTGAAGATGTGTCGGGGAAAAAGAAAAGAAAAAATCTCAAGGTTGTTGAGAGAATTTGCGCAGGGTAGTTGTGTGTTGAATTTGAGGTCATTCTTCCGTTGCATCGAGTCGTGTACATATCTGCTTGCCACGGTTGGATGATAAACATCTCAATCGCACCCAAAGTCTTTGTGACAGAATATCCTGAGAAATAAAACCATGACCACATGCGAGTCTGATGAAAAATAGGGACTTCTGCATGCCAATCCCACTTTATCCCACATTTGACTTATCCCTATCCAATCACTGAATCTTTTAGGATGGTTCTACACGGCTCTTCACGTAAAAATCTCACCTTGCTGTCATCTTGATAACCTGACCTTCTATCATATTAGAAGCCTAGCTAGGCTAGGCCTCATTTTCTTGCCATATGCATGTTACATCAGCCATCAATCAAATATATATATATATAGCTGAGTTGCTCTAACCCACACGGTACATTGTTAACAAATCCAAATTAAATCGGACTGTTCCACCTGTCTCTCCGTTGAGATATAATTCGAACCCTATTTATCTGGTTTAAGAAGATGCATATAATTCGTATTAAAAGATAATTATGATAAAAACCATAATATTATCCTTTAACAAAAATATCTTCCCTTTTCCATCTGACGGTTGAGAACTATGCTTACTCAACGACCTTGATTACACGGGCCGATGGTGTTAATTTAGGTCCAAACATTACCCCCCAGTTCCCTTGAGCTTCGGCCCGTAAGCCGAATGGTGAAGGAAATTAGTCAGTCGAAGAACCTCCCCTATTGTCGAAAATGAAACTTTTTACTCAGCAACAATATCTCTGTATTGCCAATGCTATGATCTTCCTCGGCTGCCACAATTCCATACAAGGCTCGGCCACTTTAATAAATAACCTCTTCGACCATCTCGAATTTGGACCGAGGAAAACCAAATGGCGTCGAGGAAATTTGGGCCGAGGGAACCAACTGAAGTCGAAGGCCGATAAAAACCAAATGAGATCGAAGTCTCAAGGACTCTTGCCCACTGCTTCTCCTGGTACTTATATCTAAATAAATAAAAAATATATATATAGGTAACCTGATTGCCTATATGAATTGTCGGCCATGCATCTCCATCACATCTTTTTCCTACTTGAAATGATAACCTGGATAACTGTTTGGACCCGATTTTACACCATCGGCCCAAGCGATCGAGGCAGTTGAGTGGGCATGGTTCTCAACTGTCAGATGAGAAAGTAGAGATAATTTGGTTATTAAAGGATAATATTATAATTATCTTTTAATATGAATTATCTTGGTATCTTCTTAAACCAGATAAATAGAATGTGATTCATGTACCGAATAAGCAGTACAATTCGAATTGATTTGGGATGTCTGACAACACTTGGAAGTAAAATGGATTTAAAATTCATTTGATCAGAATGATGATGGCTATTGTTGATGAGGTGAGGATGAGATAGGAGACCTAAGAGGGCTAGGTTTATGGATGTTGTCAGATGAAGTGAATAGACATGGCCTGCATGCCGTGTCAAAGGCTACCAGCCACATATATATATATATATATATATATATATATATATATATAATTGGCGACATTATGTATGCGAACTCATTGGAAAGGTGCAAACTTTGTTTTATATATATATATATATATACACATATATATTGTTTGTACCATACTTAACCAATCCCAAAACTATTGAGCACCACGTTATACCGTTAAGGACCCAGGAGAGTTTCTTTCCAACTAGGAGGCCAATCACAGCGTGACACGTGTCGACATTAGAAGCCAATCATAGCGCGACACGTGTTAACATCAGAAGCCAATCACAACACAACACGTGTCAATGTCAGAATGAAACTAGAAACTCTCTTCTATAAATAGAGATCATTCTCTCACAATATTTCCTAATATCATTTGTACTAAATCATTCACCAATACTCACTAAAGGAGAGCTTGAACCTATGTACTTGTGTAAACCTTTCACAATTAATGAGAACTCCTCTACTCCGTGGACGTAGCCAATCTGGGTGAACCACGTACATCTTGTGTTTGCTTCCCTGTCCCTATCCATTTACTTACTTATCCACACTAGAAACCGGAGCAATCTAGCGAAGGTCACAAACTTAACACTTTCTGTTGTACCAAAGTCATCACTGATTTTGTGCATCAACATATATATATATATATATGTATGTATATAATTGGTGGTTGATTAGATGGACGTTATCCAAGCATGCAGGTTATCTTGGATTCAATGAGATAAAATGAGTTTTAATAGTTTGTGAGTCTTTCTCATCTTATCAACCAGTGCGTATTCGTTATTATAAATACAGAGTCGCAAGCAACATTCAAAGCCCCCATTCATTTCAACACACAATTGCCCTGCACAAATTCTCTCAACAACCTTGAGACTTTTTTTTTTTTTTTTTGCCGACACACCTTCAGTTTGGATAAACAACACTGTGAAGGCAACCGGTGATATCTTCAGTCGGCATAGATAACACTGTTACCGTAGAACCAGTCGGTCTCGCAGCATCTTCAGTCAGTATAGATATCACTGCGTCGAGGGTGATTGGTTATCTATCCAAGTCTTGGTCGAAAAGGATTGCTAAATCCTTATTGGTCAAGGTCATCTCATTAGCCTTCTCGGTGAAGTGAGGTGTTACAGTTTATTGAGCTCGGCACATTGCACGCCGAGTTAGTTTATGATTAGATACTCTTAAGTGGGATTTAGAGTTTGGCATTCCGACGGCCGAACCACGTTTATTATTAAGACATATATCCGCTTTGAGTATTTGTGCCCTTACACTTTGGTGTCGATTCGGCGTGAGTTTACTCTGACAAATACCATCATTGTGACCGAATCTGACGGCGACAATTTGTAAACTTCGTAAGAATAGTAGCCTTGTCTTCAGGTTCGAGAATCCAAGAGGCCGAGACGTGTTCCTTCCTCGGTCGTAATCGCGAGACGCAGAAGTCAGCCGCGCACCCAACTCAACATCAGTATATTTTACTCCTCGGCCGAGCTCGGCCGACGAGTTGGCATGCCCCGCATTCAACCGAATGACGTAGTTAGCTCATAAATTACTCGGCCTGCGCGCCACGTAAGCTTGATAGTTTTTAGGGTCAACAATAACCTTCTAATGTAGATATGCCATGCATACTAGAAGGGTCCTGTCAACGCATGACTCGGTGCTGCATGGGATGTTCCTCGGCTAGCTGGTCCACGTGTCATTCAGCCATCCACTTCTTGGTGTTTTTAAAATTGGTAATGGCATCCTTATGTGCTACTGCTAATTATATATTAAATCTCAACTGAGCACGTTCTGCTACCAAGAAAGGATACAGCATGCATATGTCGAATGGCTACAAAAAAATGGGTCATTTTCTATATCTCCAACCTCACTGTGGGGTCCCAACCTGGTTTTCATCTATGAGTGGGCTGACTAACACCTTTCCTCATTTTGTCTCAATCAAGTAACTAAATGTCCTAAATGTATGTATTGGCCGAATGGAAAAACTAAACTTCTCATGGCCGAGCACCAGTACTGCAATTCTTATTACTTCAAATGGTCAAATCTTAATGGTCGAATGGAAAAATTTGAACTCCCATTGTTTGCCTTTTCCTTCCATAAAATAATCTCCATGAATCTCAAGCATGACTCTCAAGGAAGCCTTCAGTACCGGTAGCTGGAAAGGAAAGACGAGTACAATCTCATCGAGTGAACCGTTTGTCGAGGAAGAAAAACAGCCATAGACTAGGTGATTATGTTGCACATAGCAACATGGAGAACCACTAGCCTTGGCATTAATATTAAGAATGGTAGCCCAACACGCTAAAAACACTTCTCACGGCAAGACTAAAAAAAAAATTTAAACTGCCGATTATATCACATGTTCCCCCTGTTTCAAAAGTTATGCCCAAAGATTTTGTTGCATAACTTGGAAAGTGTATCTCGACTAGTTAGTCGAGCTCAGCCTACAAAAACTTGTCATCCCGGTGGTATTCTGACATAATTTGGAAGCAAATCATAATTCCTCACGCCATAACATGTCCATACGTTAAAGCCTACTTTTTCTCTTGTCTAGATATAATCACCACATCACATCAGCCTATGGCCATTTCACCTTTATCCCATAGTAGCTGCACCAAGCATCTTTTAGTATTGCACCAAGTGTCATGCTTGCATACTGTGGGGCCGAGACAAACCATTAAGCCGAAGTCGAGAAAAGTATCAAGCACTCACCACTTAAATTTCACCGAGGAGCTTATTGAGAGCAAGCCTGTAATATTTGCCCCCCATTTTCTTTACATCGGCTTGCATAGCCGTATGTTTAAGAAAATAATTTATTCATTAGATATATATATATATATATATATATATATATATATATAAATTTTTTTTTTCAAAATGTAATGCAATCAGATTTCTGCTTGTTTGCCCCCTATTTTCTTAAGTATCAGCCCGAGCAGCCGAATGGTTAAGAAAATAAGTTATTTATTTAACAAAAGAAAACAAAAGTGGCCGAACTATAAACTGGAGGGGGCCAACAATGTTTTATTCCGAGCCAAGATCTTTTTACATTAAAATTTTCACTTTGAGATTTTCCAAAGCCGAAGAAAAGATCATCTCCAAATATGTTCGGCTTGAAGGAATATTTTTATTGGCCACCAAATGTGGTGAACAATTATTATGCCCCCCAGGCATAATAATTTTGCCAATTTCGGCTCTTAACTCGAACAACTTAGTCAAATGGGATTTTTCCATATCGGCTTTATCACCAATAATCATATCAATTGGCGTGATTTTTCCGGCTAGGCCTATGTCTTCAATTACCCTATCAATTGTTGTGATTTTATGGTTTGAAGCCGTGTATCGGCCTCGTTCATCATTGGAACCTTCATTTGATGAATTATTTTCTGATTCAATTTTTGGCTTAGAAACTTGAACTTTTTCTTCTAGGCCTACCACACTTTTAGTCTCAACCGACAAAATAGGTAGCCTAGGTTTTTCTTCGGCAATCGTGACAATCTTCTTAGGCCGAATGATGTTTGTGGCCGGAGCGAAAAATTACCCCCCGGCCTTTGGACTTAACCATTTTTCAAATGGAATTGATCTGTAATCAGAAACGTAAGGAAAACGGTCATCATCTAGTCAGGCATTAAATCGAGCCCTGTCTTCATTTACCCATTGCTCTTGCAGGGTAACAGGAGCTTTTATTCTCAACATGTAAACAAATGACTTTTGCGTCTCTCTATGGCCACGAAGAACTTTTTCCACTTCCAAAGATCTTTTACATTCCTCATTGTGTTTTTTCAATTCCTCTAGAAGCTCGTGCAATCGGCTACGTTGAACCAGATTGGAATCTTGATATATCATATGAATTTTGTAGTATTAGCATTGTGTCCCACTGGGTATGCCAAAATGTTGACCCTAAAAACTACTAAACCTACGTGGTGCGCAGGCCAAGTAATCTATGAGCTAACTACATCATTCGGTTGTGTGCGAGGCGTGCCAACTCGTTAGCCGATGAGTAAAATATGTTGATGTTGTGTTGGGTGCGCGGCTGACTTCTGCGTCTTGCGATTACGGCCAAGGAAGGAACTTGTCTCGGCTTTCGGGTTCTAGAGCATGAAGACAAGGCTGCTAATTTAGCGAAGTTCAATATCAAATTCGGCTTCCAATGTGCTGAATGTAATAACTCGTAACACCTCACTTCGCCGAGAAGGCTGATGAGATGACCTCGACCAACAAGGATTCAGAAATCATTCTCGACCGAGACTTGGATAGGTAACCAGTCGGCCTCGACACAGTGCTGTTTATGCCAACTGAAGATGTTGCGAGATCGGCTGATTCTACGACGACAGTGCTGTTTATGCCAACTGAAGATATCACCGGTTGCCTCTACAGTGCTGTTTATGCCAACTGAAGATGTGTCAGTGAAAAAGAAAATAAAAAATCTCAAGTTTGTTGAGAGAATTTGCACAGGGCAATTGTGTGTTGAATTGGAGGCCCTTCTTCCGTTGCACCGAGTCTTGTACTTATAGGGTTGGATATCTGCTTGTCGCGGTTGGATGATAAACATCTCAATCGCACCAAAAGTCTTTGTGATGGAATGTACTGAGAAATAAAACCATGACCACGTGCGAATCTGATGAAAAATAAGAACTTCTGCATGCCAATCCCACTTTATCCCACCTTTGACTTATCTCTATCCAATCACTGAATCTTTTAGGATGGTTCTACATGACTCTTCACGTAAAAATCTCACCTTGCTGTCATCCTGACAACCTGACCTTCCATCATATGCATGTTACGGCAGCCATCAATCAAATATATATATATATATAGCCGAGTTGCTCTAACCCACACGGTACACTGTTAACAAATCCAAATTATATCGGAATGTTCCACCTGTCTCTCCGTTGAGATATAATTCGAACCCTATTTATCTGGTTTAAGAAGATGCATATAATTCGTATTAAAAGATAATTATGATAAAAACCATAATATTATTCTTTAACAAAAATATCTTCCCTTTTCCATCCGACGGTTGAGAACTATGCTTACTTAACGGCCTTGATTACACGGGCCGATAGTGTAAATTTGGGTCCAAACACTTAGTCTTAGTCAGGGTGCTGATGTCGGGGTTAAGTTAATTAATCAGACACATCAATTGAACTTGTCTTTGTCCAAGTTATTCATTTTTATCAAATATAACCACGCTCAGAATAAGAAATCACATGAAACTAGAACGTTAGTTTGGTAATATCTCAAATCAATATCATAATACGTGTTATATGAGAATAAGTCAAAATATATAATGGCGCCTAATATAAGTGTTTATACCATACTTAAGGCTTCCGTATTTAGATATCGTACAAATACTCGGAGGACTTAAATGTAATTATGTAATAAAGGAATGGGCAAATATGTAATAAGTGAGGAGCCCTTATTCTACAAAAAGACTTCTCACCCTCACAATTAGAAGAGGCCAACTCTTAGGCTTGAAGCCCTCTCACCCTTTCACATTACAGAGGTTTTTTCTCTCACAATCCTTTCACATAAATACAATATCAGTGTGGACATAGCCCAAACATTGGGGTGAACCACGATACATCTTGTGTTATTTACTTTCATGCAGATTCACGGTCGGATTTCCGTTGTTTCGGTTTTGTGCATCAACATTTGGCGCCGTCTGTGGGAATCAACACGAAAAACTATGTCGGTTTTCTTTCATTTTTTCACCTCCACTGTGAATCTGTAAAATCTGCAAAATCAAACACTGCAAAAATCACAAAAAACCAAGAACACCACACTCTCTCTCTTTCTTTCTGTAGAAAGCTCTCATCTTTCCCTCTTTACATTTCTAGAAACACTGCAGACTACACCAAGAAGTTTGCGTCTTTACAGATATTAGATGAAGGGGATGACACTCCATCTAAAGAGATATAAAAGCTCAATTCGGGAGTCAGGACTTCACGCAATCTTCCGAGGTCATATCTCTCTATCTCTCTTCCCTCTTGCTTTATTCTTTGAGAATGATCTGTCTTAGATCTGAAACTTTGATTCAACGGTCTGATCCAGTTTCAAAATCTCTCTCCTCCGCTCCTCTTGCGGTTAACACACAACACATTTTCTGTCTGCTATTTCCCATGACTCACTCGCCCGCATCGGTGCCCCGAGTTTCCCTCCGAGCTAAAACTCTGCGTATAAGGTAATCTCCAACACTCGCTGGTATGTGCCTATCATACACTTATACGTACACCTATACATACACGTATACGTGTGTATATATATATCTGCTTACTTTGATCGAACGGCGGTGAGTTGCTGAACGAGCTCTGCTGTTTCTGCTTCGGATTTGAGCTGTGGAAGTGAGAGTTAGAGAGAGAGAGAGAGATAGAGAGAGATGGAGGAGGACCAAGAGAGAAAAATCGAAGAAAAGATAAATGAAGCTTTTGAAGCTAGAGCTCTGTAAATGAAGCTTTTGAAGCTAGATCTTTTGTAAATGAAGCTTTTGAAGCTGGAGCTCTGTAAATGAAGCTTTTGAAGCTAGAGCTTTTGTAAATGAAGCTTTTGAAGCTAGAGCTCTGTAAATGAAGCTTTTGAAGCTAGAGCTTTTGTAAATGAAGCTTTTTGAAGCTAGAGCTATGTAAATGAAGCTTTTGAAGCTAGAGCTTTTGTAAATGAAGCTTTTGAAGCTGATTGACATGAGTGATGCTCATGAATGTTTATGTTGATTGATATGAGTGATGCTCATGGATGTTGACATGAGTGATGCTCATAGATGTTGACATGAGTGATGCTCATGAATGTTTATGTATGATTGATATGAGTAATGCTCATGAATGTTTATGTATGATTGACATGAGTAATGCTCATGTATAATTTGAAGTACTGGGCGTACTTTTGATTACCTGGATGGTGATAATAGTGGCAGGCTTCCGAATAATTTGAAGTACTGGGCGTACTTTTAATCACCTGGTTGGCGATAATAACGGCGGGCTGCCGAATAATTTGGAGTACTGGGCGTACTTTTGATCACCTGGTTGGCGATAATAGCGGCGAGATGCCGAATAATTTTTTGTAGTACTGAACGTACTTTTGGTCACCTGTTTGGTACTATTTTGGGCTTATGGGCCTTCGCCCTCCACACAACATTCCAACCCATTTATTTTGAGCTTTACCATTTTTTTTAATTTTTTAATTTTTTAATTTTTAATTTTTAATTTTTATTATTACCCTCTGATGGGGTTTATACAGATGTCTCCGAAAGATAAGAAAAATAAATCACATCATACAAAAACAAGAAAATAAATCACATCATTCTGGTGGGGTGTTTATTCTTTGCTTTTGCTTTCTCTTTTGCTTTCGCTTTCTTGAAGGACCGCTCTTTTTAGGAATAATGGTGCTCGGTGTCTTCTCAATCCAACGTCCCAAGGCACTGACACAAGGAGATGCTGAGACCTTGTAGTGGGATGGTAACAGCTTGGCATCATTAGATGTTTGAATTCTTTTATCATCGTGGTCACGGGACCACTTTCCAACTGTGTGTTTAAAGAAACCGGCTTTACCTTTACTAATTTTCCAGTCAGATGTCATCTTTTGCTGAGCATGCATAAGTTACTGGTGTTGACCCGCAACTTCCCGAATTGAAAAATTGCAAACTTGGAGACTTCCGAGTACCGAAACCTAATCCCGTTCTCTTCTAACAAGTGGAGAACGGGATTAGGTTTCGGTACTCGGAGGTCTCCAAGTTTGCAATTTTCCGGTCCGGGAAGTTACGGGTCAACACCAGCAACTTATGCTTGCTTAGCAAAAGATGACATCTGACTGGAAAAGCAGTAAAGGTAAAGCAGGTTTCTTTAAACACACAACTGGAAAGTAGTCCCGTGACCACGATGATAAAAGAATTCAAACATCTAATGATGCCAAGTTGTTACCATCCCACTACAAGGTCTCAACATCTCCTTGTGTCAGTGCCTTGGAACGTTGGATTGAGAAGACACCGAGCACCATTATTCCTAAAAAGAGCGGTCCTCCAAGAAAGCGAAAACAAAAGAGAAAGCAAAAGCAAGGAATAAACACCCCACCAGAATGATGTGATTTATTTTCTTGTTTTTGTATGATGTGATTTATTTTTCTTATCTTTCGGAGACATCTGTATAAACCTCATCAGAGGGTAATAATAAAAAATAAATAAATAAATAAAAAGGGCAAAGCCCAAAATAAATAGGCTGAAATGTTGTGTGGAGGGCGAAGGCCCATAAGCCCAAAATAGCACCAACTAGGTGACCAAAAGTACGTCCAGTACTACAAAAAATTATTCGGCAGCCTACCGCTATTATCACCAACCAGGTGACCAAAAGTACACCCAGTACTACAAAAAATTATTCGGCATCCCGCCGCTATTATCGCCAACCAGGTGATCAAAAGTACGCCCAGTACTCCAAATTATTCTGCAGCCCGCCGCTATTATCGCCAACCAAGTGATCAAAAGTACGCCCAGTACTCCAAATTATTCAGCAGCCTGCCGCTATTATCACCATCCAGGTAATCAAAAGTACGTCCAGTACTTCAAATTATACATGAGCATTACTCATGTCAATCATACATAAACATTTATGAGCATTACTCATATCAATCATACATAAACATTCATGAGCATCACTTATGTCAACATTCATGAGCATTACTCATATCAATCATACATAAACATTCATGAGCATCACTCATGTCAACATTCATGAGCATCACTCATGTCAACATCCATGAGCATCACTCATGTCAACATCCATGAGCATCACTCATATCAATCAACATAAACATTCATGAGCATCACTCATGTCAATCAGCTTCAAAAGCTTCATTTACAAAAGATTTAGCTTCAAAAGCTTCATTTACATAGCTCCAGCTTCAAAAAGCTTCATTTACAAAAGCTATAGCTTCAAAAGCTTCATTTATAGAGCTCTAGCTTCAAAAGCTTCATTTACAAAAGCTCTAGCTTCAAAAGCTTCATTTACAGAGCTCCAGCTTTAAAAGCTTCATTTACAAAAGCTCTAGCTTCAAAAGCTTCATTTACAGAGCTCTAGCTTCAAAAGCTTCATTTACAGAGCTCTAGCTTCAAAATCTTCATTTACAAAAGCTCTAGCTTCAAAATCTTCATTTACAAAAGTTCTAGCTTCAAAAGCTTCATTTACAGAGCTCTAGCTTCAAAAACTTCATTTATAAAAGCTCTAGCTATTTCCTGCACACGCCTTGCGCGTGCGAAATGCTTTTTTTACATCCCAATGTGCTACGTTCGGCCTACAAAGTTTCATTAAGCAAAGGCACTATGCGCCCCTAAAATTCTTTTAAATATATGACATTTATTTATAATCTTGCTCTATGTCCCTCTATCTTTTACTTTATATTAATCCATAATACATAATTTCTCTACTGATTTCTTCTTCTGTTAAGGGCCTTTTATTTGCCTAAAGAATATATATTTGGTTGAGAGAGCTGTAAAAAAAATTCAAATGATTGAAATCATTAGGGCATTAGGGTTGTCATTGAACATGGCATATCATCAACATCATCATACTACATTTTTCTTTTGTTTAGAATTTGCTGCTCTTGTTTCTTCTAGTGCCTAATATTATAGAGTCTTCAGTTGAAGGAAAATAATAGATAAGATGACAAAACAAATGAAAAGAAGACAATTTACTTTACCATTTCACAACAAATCACAACATCAATTTTTGTTTCTTCCTTTACTTTAAAAATGTACACAACATAATTAAATATATTTTGTCGAGCAATGAAAAAAGAAATTGGAAGAACAAAAAATAAGTGTTTGTTCACCCTTACAATTACTATATATTATGGTACATTCATGTTTGCAATTATATCCAAATAAGAATGTAGATCGAATAATATTTGAGTCCTAAACTTTCTTCTAACGAATGTTTTTATGAGGAGTTTTATCAAAATTAAATCGTTGTGTATTGATCTGCAAAAAACCATGACACAGAAAAACTAAATTAAGGAACTGTTAGACATCTAAAAATGCAAAGACACGGTTGTTTTTTTTTTCTTTTTTTTTTTTCAAATTCACATCTCAGCATTGAAACTTGTTATAGAGAGAAAGATGATTAAGTGGGATGGTGTGGAAAGAAAGTGATGGAAAATTATCATGAAAAAGAAAGATGCAATAATATCGTCTAAGAAAAAGCGTTTAATATAACTTCAAATATTGTTATAGATGTTTGATAAAAAAAAAAAAAAACTTGATCAAACCTTAAATTCAAAATAAAAAACATATGTACGCATGCCTTTGGTAGAGCTAGGAATAAAGAAATAACAATGGTCTTTCACCCTTGGTAGTGACTAATATTAAAACAGCCCTCTGGTTTTGCAGTCAATTTCATGCGTGTGAAATGCAGTGGATATACATGCATGAAGCATCAATCGTTTTCCTTCCTGACAAATAGACCGTTCACATTTTTCTTCGCCAACTGAAAAATCTCCTCTCTATTGGGTTCATAATCCTCATATCCTATGATACATGAAATACTCAAATCAAGTTACAACACATAATATATTAGAAATCCCAATATATTGAAATCGAAACAACACGAAGAAACTAAAGGAAACTTGTGTAAACTTACGGTGAAGCTGAAATTAACATCGAATCTACAAAACGTCCCAATGAGCATAGCATATACAGTAGAATTTAATGTCTTAATATGTATTATTCCATCTAGAACAATTTTGAAAGTGGTGATAAAGCTATTGAGGCTCGATTTGCATGGTAGTGGGATAGTTTGCAGAAGACAGAACTGGAAGTTCCCTGATAAACCATACACTCTTTTGACCTTGAATTTCAAGCGTCTTTAAGTTCTTTTAGTACCTGCAAAATTGACCCTTGCAAAGATTTAAAAAAGGGAAAAATTAATGAAAAATGCTTGAAAACTTTGAGTTTTAACGAAAATGACAAAATAAATGGTAAAGTGAATAGTGCAATGATTGATTTTTTAGTGTAAAAATTTGATTTTTCGTTAAAATGAACAATACCGGAAGTTTTTCGTTAAAGTTCCCTTAAAAAAAAAGTCAAATAATGAATTTAAAACTTCAAACATTAGCAACGATCGTTGTTTAGCAAAATGCTTACACAATATGCGTGTGGGGAAAAAAATGAAGTTTTGTTATGTTTTATAATTATAACAGCTTATCTTAAACTCTTAGAAAAACCAAACTCATTTATAGAGAAACAAATAAAAGAAGTTTACAACAGTTTTTTCCTAAATTCCAAAAATTATGCTTTGCTATGATTTATTATATGTGAGTTGCATGATTTTAAAAAATGATCTTACAAAAATGGACATGAACATAGTGTGTTCTGCTAGTCTTTCATGGTGTTTTCTTCTCCATTTGTTTTGATTACTCCTTCTATGATTTTGTGATTCCGTTTTGAGCTTTCGTTCTCTTTTTCCCTCTCGTCTCCTTCTATCTTAAAATAACCACATTAGAACCAACGACATCAACTAAACCAAGTGAAGATGCATCCTCACCAGTCCAAACACTCCCTCCTCATCCATTTTATCTACCTAGCAACACAGGAAAAGAGGGACACTTCAATGTTTCAAATTAACGCACATTTTCTTTGTGGGAGGTTACAAAGTCTCTGGAATGATCGATTGTATATAGAGGTTTGTGTGAAGAAGAAGTTTGATCAGAAAATGGGGGAATAAAAGACAGACGTGGGTGGGTTGGTTTCTATTGGCAATTATCTCCTTTTTCCTGTAATATTTTAATTTTGATCGGGAATTGATAATGAAAGGCTTTGAGAGTGTAAAAACTGAATGGGAACTACTATGCAGTTTGAGAATTAAATGTGCTAAACGTGGTGATTCTTCCTCCCACGTTATTATTATTATTATTTTTAAAATTTTAAATTTAATTTTATCTAATTATTTTATCTTTTTGCCTTTAATTATCTGATACGTTTTTGTGACACACCCCGATCCGAAATGTCCACTAGGACTCCGAATCGAGCTATATTGGCCGTCACCTGGAAGGTGACGAAGCCATAAAGTGATGATAAAGAAAGATGCAAATAAATTTAAACCTAAATGTGCCTAAATAACAGAGTGCACTGTGCGTGGGTATGAACCCAAATCACACGTGATGTCAGAGCATAGTCAAGTACAGCAATGTAGGTAGAAACCATACCCACAAAAGTAGCCATCTTAACAGGGACATGCCACGAATCCTCGTCGATAAGGAACTTTGCTACTAGAACCTGGAGGGGCGCAAAACAGAAAACGTGAGTGGGCGAAAATAAAGCTTTTCAAGAATATCTCATTTATCAACATTCATAACCCCTCGCTGAAAATCTGTATACTTTCCTAGAAAATAATTTATATAACCATATATATCAGCAAATATCTCAAATCACAATCCTTTAACACTTTTAAGAAAATATGCCATGCAATGCATCAAAACATAATATGGATGCATCAATATAAATCAGGTGAAATGATAAATCAACCGGAGACCCTGCAGCTGGTCTTGTACGGTTAATTTTATAGCTCAATATCCAATCCAACCGGAGTCACCAACTGTGACCTGTACGGCACTACTCTGCACATAAATCGGAACTACCTAAAGTAGTCTGTACGACAAGAATGGTGTAAGAATACGCTATAGTGCTTCTCATCAACAACTGTATAATAATCTAAAGTCACCTACAGTCGGAACCACCTCTCATGGTCTGTACGACATGTCGGAACCCTCTATTGGTCTGTACGACATGCACCTATTTGGATCCAAGGTGAGCGTATGGTGCGGGGTGAATAATATAAGCACTAACACCAGGGGTGCAGGTTATGAGCTCTCAACACAAATCACATCGTCATTAATTCATATAAACAATATAAACTCACCTAATACTCACATGTGCGTCCACAACACCATTTCATATATATGCATCAAATACTAATTCATATATTTCATGTATATGTATGCATGGCATTTTAAAACATGCTTTATGCATGGCATTTTAAAACATGCTTTCATTTAAATCCGATTTCTGGGAAAATCAATAGTATATAGGTATATATAGAAAACAAATGCCCACTCACCTGGGGTCCGCGCTACGACTCCCTAACATCAGAACCAAGGCGTCCCAAACGCTCGGAGCCTAAAACAGTTATTAAACCACGTCTCAAAACTCTTATCCATAGAATATGAAATTCACATAACACACATCCACAAGGGTATTCAAGAATAATGCAAGACCCGTTGATCAAAGGTTAACCGTCGACTAAGTTCGACGGTAGGGTCATAACCCCACATAACTCAATCTGAAAGATCCACAACTCAGATTTCCAATCCGTCACTTCCCAAGATACAGATTAAGCTTCTAGAACAACATACTAAAATTTCGTTACGATCTGACGGTTGGATCTCCGCCAATTTTCAAAACTGAGTGGCGGTTAACCTTTTATTTTATGAACTTACAAATCCAATTCGGGAAGATCCATACGTCAGATTTCCAATCTGTAAGTTCCTACATTCTTCAAATATTACGTACTACTACGTATCAAAGTTTGGTGACGATCCAACGGTTGGATCGTCGATTGACCTTTTGGCCTAACCATGAATCGTATCGAAATTAAGTCCAAATGATCAACCAACGTTAAGCCACTATCAAAACTGAACTCATGACATCAAATATAGCTTAAAAATAACATTGGCAGCCCACTGGCCACGTGCCACCGCATGCGCTGCCGTGGGTGGCGGTCGGCCGCCCCAGTTCGCCGGAAAATCTAACTATTTCCAAAAATTACCAAAATTTACATAAATGAAGATCTCAATGAGTAGAGCAACTTTCATACCTGTGGCCAAGGCCTCCAATTTCAACAAAACCCGTCGGAAACCCTAGAATTTGGGTGTGCTTAATCCGTCCTCAAATCAACTCTGTCGTCCCAACCATTGCTTGGGCTTTGTTCTAGGCCTCAAGAGGATGCCATGGGTGGTGGCAATTGAAAAAAATTGCTTCGGGATTGGGTGATTCGAAGCCAAGGCCGCCGCACCCCTTTCTTGCGGTTTTCTCTATTTTTAAAACCAAATCTCTCCAAATTTGAGATGGAATGGATAGAGGAAGGGTTCTAGAGTGTTTCCCATGAGGTTTCTTGAAGCAATTCACCGGAAAAACGGGTGGAAATCATCGAAATTACACATGGGTGCCGACCGGGTCAAGAACGAGCCAAGGGGATCCGGCCGATCCCCAGCGCCACTCTCTCCCTTCTTTCCTCCTTTCCCTGATTCTGATTGGTTAGTCTCTCTCTCTCTTCTCCCAATTCGGCCAGCTCCCTCTCATTTCTCTCCCGAAGCTCCTGCATCTCTTCCTCTGGTTGGGCAGCTTGCCCAATCTCTTCTTCTTCCTCTTCTTTTTCTTTCTTTCCTTTCCATCCGCACCATCCATTTCTTCTTCTTTAAATATGGGCCATCCAAATAGCACACCAGATTTTATAAAGGAAGAATCCGTATTTTCTGAAAATAATAAAATTTATCAAATTTCAAACTTTAATAACTTCTTCATTATAGCTCCAAATCACGAACCGCTTGCGCCCACACGTCCGTAGTGACGAGTATTACGAGGATAGGCCAAGAAAGAAATTCTTAGGTGACACGACACCGTAAATAATCTCAGTCAACACACGTGTCTCGAAAGGCAATTTCGTAAAATCACTTAATAAAATTATAAAAAATCAATATTTTCCGGGATGGACTGTCACATTTTGTACCAAAATGTCCTTGTAGATAATAACCCTTTTGATGTTGGTAGTTGTAACTTTGTTTTGTTTGGGGGGCTTTTTAGTCCAAAAACCCCTCCTCAATATTATACTGCACCAAATTAGATCCATCAGTACGATGGCTACGGTCCTATGAATAATTTAATATTTATTTTCTCATCTGTACTCTATTTTAAGCGTGATGTACGCATATCTTTCTATCTCACACACATCTTCTCAATTTTGAGTAAAAAACAAAAAATGATCAAATTTGGTTTGGGTAATATCAGGTGACTATCTGTTTAAAACAAAATTTGTAAACTATAGAACATGATTGTTGATGATTTGATTATTACTCAAGTGTTGATTAACGTACTTATTTTCTGATGGTAACATATTACATGGTTTGTAAATGTGCTCTAATAGATTAGTCTATCTAGCATTAATCATTCGATTTAGTTCGTTCTGATTGTCATAATAGGGTTTAAATTTCAGACTAATCAGATGATTATCATAATAAATCTCTTTAAAAAAATGTTAGTCCTATCACATTTTCAATACCACATTTAACCTTTATAATCGAGATGAACGCATATGTGTTGATGGATCCTACATCTTCAATTTTGATTTTTTTAATTTTTGTTACTCCAAATAACAAATGGAATATATAATAGTGAATCACCGCGGTGTTCTCTCTTCCAATTCTCCTCTCATTTCCTTGTCTCTTCTCACATTTTTAAATTTTGTTTTTCTCTTTGTATGTATAAGTAGATGCAAGATATTGACGTGATTTAATCGTGACTGTGAGGAAAAGAAAGAAAAAAATCAATACTCCAAACATTAAAGGCTCCCAATCCGCGCGGTTAAAGCCAAAACACACTCACGTGGGCCGTGGCGCAGCAGGTTAGAATAGAATCCAACAAAACGCATCGTATTTCGCATCAGCAGCACAGCTGTATGCATATGTCGTCGTGGTGGTGACCTGTGGCTGTGGGTAGGCCGAGGCCCTGTTAAACGTTGGACACGGCATCTCGTGGCTCCGTTGTAAACTTGTAACAAACCCAAACAAACGGTTACAAAACACTCAAAAGGCAATTCGCCAGCGCAGAGACTGCCGAATATTCCACAAAACCGGAGAGAGAGCGAGACTCTGTGTGTGAGCCGCGGCATCCATAAAAGGCCGCGCACACGCACAGAGAGAAATTGAGGGAGGGAGAAGCGTCGTTGTTTGGGAGGAATGGCGGATCAGTACTTGCTCGGATGGATCTTCGCCACCGTGCTGGGCGTCGTGTTTCTTTACAGAGCGCTGGCGAAGAGGAGCGACGAGAAAGGGAGAGGTTTGGTGGAGGAGGAGAATAGGAGCGAGTGCGTGAAGAGCGTGATGGTCTCCAACGGAGAATGCAGATCCACTGACGGCGACGTCGACGTCATCATCGTCGGTGCGGGTGTCGCCGGCGCCGCTCTCGCTCACACTCTCGGCAAGGTGAGCGAAATTGAAAATGCTTAATTGAATTGCATCTCTGGTTTGCTTGCATTTTCTCAGGAAACAAACAACAAACACATTTTTGCTTCCATTTTCTCGGGAAACAAACACATTTTGATTTAATTTTTGTGGTTATTTAAATCAATGTGGAATTGTGATTGCCAAGCACGCGTTTGAATTCGCCTGAATTGGAAAGGAAAACAAAAAAATTGACGCTCCAGAAAAGGTTGTTTCGGTTTTTTGATTTAATATATTATAATTTAATTCTACATTGACATCAACCAACACATGCATATTCATATGGAAGCATTATGCAGACTTACTCTAATAACCTTGTTGAACAAGCATTAGATTTAACAAACAAAAATCCTGCTTAATGAGTTTCTTAATCATGCTGAATTATGAACGAAGATGCGGTATTCGATTTGGTTTTCGAGTCTCTGATAAGGTTATTGTATCACTCAAATAGTTACGTTCAAACGTTACGTTATGCACATATTGCTTGTGGATTTTTTATGCTGCATTGGTAAAATTGTAAGTGGTTTATTAATTTAAAATGCATCCGACCGAGCGATTTTCTTGTTTGAAGTTACCATTAGTAGTATGACATTTGATTGGATCAAGCCTGTTATTTTTTATTTTATTTTGGAGACTGATCAAGCCTGTTATTTAGTCGAATTCGTACGGGTATAATCTCAAGGATATATATTTAAAAAAAACTAATAAAAATGATTTGAAAAATTTGAGTTTTAACAAAAAGAAAAAAAAATAAAGGGTAAAGTGAATAGTACCAAAATTGACTTTTAGTGTAAAAATGTGATTTTTTATTAAAATAAACAGTATCAGAAACTTTTCGTTAAAATTCTTTATATTTTTCACAAGCTTTTGAGATTTCTTGTTTAGAGTAGTCATTGTTTTAAACATTACTTTTTGAATAGATATTAATTAGTTTAATTTACTTTTAAGTCCTTTATTGTCTAGTAAGGACTTTTTATCGTAGAGGACGGAATGGGTGTAGGTAGAACCACTCTGCATAAGTTGTCAAAAGTAGATTCCCTAAATTTGAAGAGTCTAATGCGACATAGCAAAGAAGAATAATGGTGACTCAGTAATCCATTTGCTAACATTTCCAGGACCAAGGATTCTCTCTGGATCCTCAAGTTCGTTCATCGTATAATCGTATATCGTACGGTCATTTTTCTTGAGCTACTGTTCATGTTTAATTTAAAATAAAAATATTTAAAATAATTTTTTACCGCGCGATGTATGATGAAAGAACATGATTTGAGAATCCGGAAAGGATCCTCATTCCATTTCCCGGTCCTGTAATTAGCGTAATTACAAGGGCCTGCAGTTTTTTGAGATTTGTCTTACTGACCAAATTCAAGCTTAACATTGTGGATCATGGATTGAAAAAATTAAGGAAAACTAATGAAAAATACTTGAAAACTTTGAGTTTTAACTATAAGGACAAAATAAAGAGTAAAATGAATAGTACCAGAATTGACTTTTTAGTGTAAAAATATGGTTTTTCGTTAAAGTGAACAGTACCATGAACTTTTCGTTAAAGTTCCCAAAAAATTAAGATGTGATGCACTTTGCAGTTAATTTTCTTGTTTATATTGTTCAATTTACCCTTTTTTTTTTTATAAAAAATGTTGTATCCTTACTTCGAAAGATTGTCAAAACTTTTTAAAGCTATAGCTAAGATGCTGTAAGGGAGATGCAATTTGGCCTAGGCTTGGCTTGTTTTTCTTTTACCTGTTTAGATTCTAGTGTCAATTCTTTTCCTTTTGAAAATTGATCAAAGTACTTCAAACTGCAGGATGGACGTCGGGTGCATGTGATTGAACGAGACTTGACAGAGCCAGACCGAATTGTTGGTGAATTACTACAACCTGGAGGCTACCTTAAATTAATTGAGCTGGGACTTGAAGGTAAACTCATTTTAACTTTTTTACCATTGAGATTTATATGTTATGCAGCCATTTCAGTTCGTTAATGAATGTTGGAATTGATAATGATTATTTTGTTTTCCTTAAATTACATAAGAAATCATTAGTTAATAAACTTCAAATTGTTTCTGACTGCAGATTGTGTGGAGCAAATTGATGCTCAGCGGGTTTTTGGATATGCTCTTTTCAAGGATGGGAAAAATACTAGATTGTCTTATCCCTTGGAGAAATTTCACTCAGATGTGTCTGGGAGGAGCTTTCACAATGGCCGTTTCATACAGAGAATGAGGGAGAAGGCTGCAACTCTTCCCAAGTACATCCTTTCTCCCTTGGTTGATAACTTGATACAAATTAATGTTGGTTTCTTCTAGTGTTTGTTTCTTCTTGTTGACTCGGTGGCGAGTTTTATGTGCTAATGTTCAATACATTTCTTTCTTTGAAGACTTTCTGTTCACTAGTTATGCTTTCTTTTTTCTTTTATATTCTATAGTGTGCGATTGGAGCAAGGAACGGTTACTTCACTGCTTGAAGAAAAGGGAACAATTAAAGGTGTGCAATACAAGACTAAAACTGGCGAAGAGATGACCGCATATGCACCTCTTACTGTTGTTTGTGATGGCTGTTTCTCCAACTTGCGTCGCACTCTTTGTGATCCTAAGGTGAGGTTTGGATATTAAGGCTGTGATATCATTATATTTGTCTGCAAAGTAACTCAAAGCAGAATTAAGATTCAACTTTTCTTGTTAATGTCTAGCAGCTCCCGTCAACTTCTTATTTGTTAATTTTGTGTTCTGCAGGTGGATGTGCCTTCTTGTTTTGTTGGGTTGGTTCTGGAGAATTGCAATCTTCCACATGCTAATCACGGACATGTTATATTAGCAGACCCTTCTCCTATTTTGTTCTATAAAATCAGTAGCACAGAGGTTCGCTGTCTGGTTGATGTACCTGGACAAAAAGTTCCCTCCATTTCAAATGGTGAAATGGCAAAGTATTTGAAGACTGTGGTGGCTCCTCAGGTACATATCTTATGTTCTGCAGTTTTGTTATGTAACGTTTGTTTTCTCTGCACTTTGCATACCCGTTAAATCCAGGATTTTGATTAAAGTTTTCTCTGCTCTCTTATTGCAGATTCCCCCTCAAATTTATGATTCCTTCGTAGCTGCAGTGGATAAGGGTACCATAAGGACAATGCCAAATAGAAGCATGCCCGCCGCTCCCTACCCAACTCCTGGAGCTCTATTGATGGGGGATGCATTCAACATGCGCCACCCTCTGACGGGCGGAGGAATGACTGTGGCCTTGTCTGATATTGTTGTGCTGCGGAATCTTCTTAAGCCTTTGGGCAACCTAAATGATCCATCTACACTGTCCAAATATCTGGAATCCTTCTACACTCTTCGCAAGGTAAGTTGTAATAAAGTTTAATAATTTTCTGGGGTTTTAAAACAGGATGTTCTGCGTTTTTTGTAATCTAAAGTTTGGCTCACTGTCTGTATAATCTTCCAATTTTGCAGCCAGTGGCATCCACAATAAATACATTGGCGGGTGCCCTTTACAAGGTCTTTTCTTCTTCACCTGATCAAGCAAGGAAGGAAATGCGCCAGGCTTGCTTTGACTATCTAAGTCTCGGAGGTGTATTCTCTACAGGACCAGTCTCTCTGCTTTCGGGGTTGAACCCTCGCCCCTTGAGTTTGGTTCTCCATTTCTTTGCCGTTGCAGTGTATGGTGTTGGTCGTCTGTTGCTGCCATTTCCATCACCTAAACGCGCCTGGATTGGAGCCAGATTAATTTCTGTATGTATTAAACTGTTTCTTCCCCTTCTCCGTAAAAGACTTATCCGGGATATGCTTCGTAATTGATTTCTGATTATACGATTGTCTCCGCTGCAGAGTGCCTCAGGAATCATATTCCCCATAATCAAGGCGGAAGGAGTTAGACAAATGTTTTTCCCCGCAACTGTTCCGGCATATTACAGAGCACCCGTCTCAAGCGAGAAGCAGCTGAAAAAGACTGAAGGTTGCGTAAGCTGATGGTACCGCGCTGTTGGGAGAGGATTTTCCGATGGGCACCGCTCCCGGCCATTCCTCATTTGCAGTTGAGGGGAAGGTGAATGCAAAAAAACAGAAAGATTTGTTGTAGCAACCGCAGATTTTTTTTTAGGACTCGTTCTTTCTATGTGTTCATACCTTTATTTTTTTTCAAGTACATAATGGAAGATTCAAAATCCATGCATCATTTCTTGCACCTGAGGTCCGAAGTTTGACTTCTCCCTCCCTCGATATTTGCTTGTATCGCAAGAAAAAAATCCATAAAAATAAACAACACTTCTAATGGCCAATAAACGTGAGTATGCTCGTTTGGATGTGTTTTATAAATAACTAAAAACGTTTTTAGAGAAAATGTTTTAGGGTTCCAAAAGCACTTAAAGTGCTTTCTGCAAGAAGCATCAGTTATGTGCTTACTTCAAGTGCTTTTTCAGGATTTACTTGCATCTTTCCTAAATATTGGTTTTAAAAATATTTTCATCAAAAACACTTTCAGTCATTTTAAAAACACATCCAAACGAATCAGGATTTACTTGCATCTTTACTAAAGATTGGTTTTAAAAATATTTTCATCAAAAGCACTTTCAGTCATTTTAAAAACACATCCGAACGAATCAGGATTTTCACCAAAAATACTTTCAGTCATTTTAAAAGCACATCCAAACGAATGTAAACCACTGGAGACATGAAGTAGAACTGAATTATATGTACCTTATATAATGTGGAAAATTGTTAAAATCAAATTATGTTACAACAAAAGGCTATAGTATGAATGCATAATATGTTCTCCAAATACATAGCCCCTTTGCTTTTTATGCCGGTATACAAAAAAAAAAAACGGCGAATTATTCCCGTATGATACAACATTAGAAACAAACTTTCAAATTCCATCTCGAAAGGGCGGAAGATTAACCTACTCGGAGATTATGTTTAATCTGTTAACTAATGTACGGCAAAGGAATGTAGAAGTGCCAAGTTGAATACCGCACAACCTCAGCGTGCTTCAACTTCGCCAAAATGTCAGCTGTATCAGCCAGTTCACTCACTCAGTTCCCCCTCTCTTTCTTTATTGCCTCATACGACGTCATTACCTCTTTAAACTTTGCTTCAGCAGCCCCTGCATCAAAATTCATAAAACAAACTTCAATGCGAAGCAATGTCACCGGCTTACTAGAATTCGCTAATGTGCCCATAATACCCACCTTTGTTGTTTTGGTTCTGGTCGGGGTGAAACTGCTTCGCCTTGGTCCTAAATGCTGTCTGCGAGACTGAAGTTATTACCATTGTCCCCCATTGCCAATGCAAGAATACAACATAATAGAAGCAAAAATGACTCGGTAAACGGTTTTTTCAACACAGCATATGGTTCTAACCATCCCATGTTTTACCATACATCAGTCCACCGTATTTACACCGTTGTCATTCGGAAGACAAATGTTATATTTACAGGAAAATGTAGCAAGTCAATCACGCATTTCTGCAGCAATAAAAGAACATGATACACAACCAACACACTCTAAACTAGTCAACTTAGAGATAGTCGTAGGAGTAATAGGGGAACGAGGGGCAAACACATTTTCTTTTGGAAAAGCACTTCACATTTAAACAGTATGCAAAAACGTGGGGAAATACCTTAATCTCCGCATCCGAGTAAGGTGCCTTTCTAAACCTGTTGAAAAAAGAAGAGAAGTAAAAATCTCAAGTTTATTGTTTGTTATTGATCGGATTGAATTATCATGCAAACGCATGTCCAGCAGACCTCATCTTCAGGACATTACATCTTAAAATAAAAGATACACAGGAACGAAGATCACAGATTTATTCCAATTTTATGAAGTGAAACTTTATCTGTTTCAGAATGGCACACATCTTGCTTCACTTCCGCTTAAATTGCTTGAATCTAAAAAATATCGTTGACATAGATAGGTTTGGCCTCCTGGCAACATATTTGCAAAACTCCATAAATTTGAGTAAGTGCTATTCCAACACAAGATACCTAATTGTGTACTGAAGTTCAAATTTATAAAACAAACAACAAAGATTCAGGACATGGGAATGGATAATCTACTATTTCTAGCCGCTAGCTACAATCAACGAAACTGTATCTATCGTATTGTTAAATACCCCAAGAAGAGAGGGAAATTAGTATGAAAGCTTAGAAGTTCCATCAACATTCTGTTCTTCTATCCAACTGCTTTCCTCCAATACAATTAACAAGTTCACCATATTTATTTTCTTAAAACTACAGCTGACAGGAAGTTCATAAGAATACAAAAGTGAGGAAATGATTACGATAAAGCGATTAGGTTTCTGCAAACACTAGCTTTACCTGTCAAGGCCTAAAACTGAGTAGTGATGTGATAACAAATAGTTGGCATTTTCTCTAGGAGTTTCCCTGTAGTTACTCCTCCTGTCTTTAAAGGATGTATCAGTCTTCCAATACCAATCCTCTCGCTGGAATTGCTGATGATATCCACCTTGACTGTTTTCCCTCCAGCTCTCATAGGTCCTTTTGTGTTTGTTCCTCTCTCTATTGAAAACATTTTGCATACGCCTAATACGTTCCTACATAAGATAGAAAAATCATGATGAAAATCTCGATTCAAGTCAACTTAGTAATGTCACTAAGAACTCTAAAATTGGAATTGAAAATATCAAATTCAGAGCTGAGAGCCTGAGAAGGTTTCTGTGCCGCAAGTGACGACTAGGCAAAACTGCAGTTATAGTAGGTGGCCAGAAAAATGCACTCTCAGAGTTAAAATACTAGATTAGAGCCACAATTTTTTAATCAGGTTTCTTACAATTAAGCGTGCTAACTAATCAAAAGATGCCGAAAAGAAAATCGAAGAACAACATACAAGAGGTATAACTCACCACTCTCTCCATTTCTTCTTCATACTCCTCTTGCATCCGACGGTTATATCTTTTCCATGCTTCCTCCTGAAAAGCTGTCCGGAATGAATTGCCACTTCCTCTCCCTGTCGACGGTGATCTGAACAACTTTTTCATGCAACAGACATGGTCAGCTCCAAGTACTACTAACTTACCCACACATTAATTTCTACAAAGAAAGAAATGCATCACTTTCAATAAGGACTTGCATCTACATTAACTACGTTCTCTTCTCCATTTCAAGCTTTGAATTTTCGGTTCTCAAGTAACGAAAAGGTTTCGAATTTATTAAAATCGACGATAAACCCATTACTCATATGATATCTACCTGTGTATACACCCAATCAACAGTCCTACGGAGCTGAGAAACCTGCCAAATTCCCACACAATTCTCAATTCTCAATTCCTCTCCGCCATTACTGCTGCAGATTGGACTCGCATTCGAACCGAAAGCAAAATATAGGAATGAAGAGATGTGAACTTACGGCGAGAGTGGTGGCGGTGGCGCCAATTAGACCAAACACCAGAATCCCCCAAATCTTTATGTCTTCCTCTTTTGCCTCATACGGTCTTCCCGGCAGCGTCCACGGCCCTTTCCTATTCCTACTCCGATCACCGTCGTCGTCGCCGCCGCCCATTTTCCTGAAATTCTCAAACTTTGGGTATCGAATTCAGCAATCCTCACTTTTAGCAGACTGTAAATGCTCAGGAAACCCAGCAACCATGGTTGGGGTTTTTCCCCTTCTTCTTTGCTCTTCAAAAGCAGAAAGATTGGACTTTTCACGAATTGTATTGGCTTTACACCGCCTTTGAATACGACTTTCTCTCGATTCTCAATGGAAATGGAGATGGGGACGGAGGGACGCCGGACACCTCATTCAGAGAACCCGATCTCCAATCTTTGATGACATGGGCCTATTGATTGGTGGGCCTCATGATGATGGCTCAATAGGCCCAACTAATTATTAGTAAGAAACAAAATGAAAAGTTTTAGCAATTCTGTCAAATGTGGCTGATGGGCAGTTCGGCTCATGAGCCCAACAAGTCCAAACTAAGGGGATGTATTCAATTGACATTTTGCAGAATTTTAATTCTTTTAATGAATCTAGGGGTATTCAATCAAGATTTTAAATTATTCTCTGAAATTCAAGATGTCTTCAATTAGAATTTTAAGATATTTAATTAAAATCCTTAGAAATCCGGGTGTATTCAATTAGGATTTTAAAGAAGTTTATAACATTTCAGGTGTATTCAATTAGAAATTGATTTTAAAGAATTTGAGAAAGTTGAGGAATTTGAGGGAATTTGAGAAATTTCGTAGTATATTTTAAGCATCCACAAATCTCACATCTTCCCATGAGATTTCGAGGGAATTAAATCAAAATTTTATATGGAATCTCTACAAATCAATTAAACTCCATAAAAAATCTATGAATTTATAAATCCATTAAAGTTTATCAAATTATCAATTGAATACACCCCCTAATTTTCACCGTCGATCCAGATCGTTAGAGATTCGCACCAAAAAGAAAAACGGAAAGAGATCCTCTTCGGATCTCTACCACCAAGATCATCAAATCAAGTGATCCGAATCTTTGAAATTTTATCTAACGGTAAAAAATTATTTTTTATTATAATTTTTAAAGGATATGGGCCGTTGGATGAAGTATTCAATTGAAAATTGTAGAGATTTTAATAGATTTATAGATCCATGGATTTTTATAGAGTTTAATTGATTTGTAGAGATTCCATCTAAAATTTTGATTTAATTCTCTCAAAATTTCATGGAGAGAGGTAAGATTTGTAAATACTTAGAATACACTACAAAATCTCTTCAATTCCCTATAATTCCTCAATTTTTTGAAATTATTTAAAATCAAATTCTGATTGAATACACCTAAAATGTTATAAATTTCTTTAAAATCCTAATTCAATACAACAGATTTGTAAGAATTTTAATAAACTATATTAAAATCTTGATTAAATACACATTGATTTTCAGAAAATCATTTAAAATCTTAATTGAATACCCATAAATTCATTAAAAGAATTACAACCCTTCAAAATCCCAATAATACGCCCATAGAAAATTCAAAGGCCGGAGAGGATCTCTTTCCAAGAAAAACGAACCATCGTCTTCAACTCCCAGCCAGAACACAGAACCTCCAGAGTCTCAGTCAGCACCAGACAAATCCGATCCAATGTGGGTTCTTTAGCGCCTCTTCTTCCGGTAATTCAGTATAATTAATTCATAATTAAACAAATTAATTAATTAATTATATTGCTCGCTAATTAATTACCATTTTCCAGCAAGTCATATTTTCGTCCAACAGCCATGTCACGGAGGCCGGTGAATCTGAATTTGGACACGTCTCGACGGTTCGGGGACAACGGCGGAGCTCTGTTCTCAGGTTCTTCCTATTCCAAATCCAAGTCTTCTCCGATCTTATTGGTCGCCCTAGTTGCCGTGGTAATTAATTAACACTCATTTATCATTTCCCTTAATTTTTTTGGTTTAAAAGTTAATGCTTGGTTAATTAGAATAATGGGATCAAAGCAAATGATTAAATTTTCAGGGGGCATTGCTCCTTCTTGCGTATTCATACAGCGGCAGAGGTTAGCGTTTTGCTTTCTTAAAGTGTTAGCGTTTTGCTTTCTTAAAGTTTTGATTTTTATAAGATATAGATTCGTGTTTGCTTAATGTATAATTAATTTGGATTTGTTTTGTATTATGTATGGATTAATGCAGGTGGAGGTGGCAATCTTAAAGGTGTTGTTAGCAGGGTTGAAGGTAATTTTGTTTCATTTTCTGGGGTTTTTTTTTCATATAGCCTATGCTTAAATTAAAGATAACATTTTTCTGTTTTTTATTTTAGTGAAAATGAGCATAACACTATGTTTGGATGAAGCAATTTAAGATTACTACGGAATTTTAAAATGACGGAAATTGAAATGACGAGATTTTATTTTCTAGAATTTGTGAATTTTCTTGTTTGGTTAACCTAAAAGAACAATGAAATTGAATTCGGAATTTGTTATGTTTAAACTCTCAATCATAGAAATTGGGAAATGACATCTATTTACATGGAATTTAAACTTGGGAATTGGAGGTCCAAATTTCAAGTTGTTTTTCCACGCGGAAATTCTAAATTTCTATGTTTATGAATCCAAACAAGGGAATTGGTGCATGTCAATCATAAATTCCGATTTTAATTCAAATTCCTTATTTCCATCATCCAAACATAGATTAAAGACAGTACTTTTAATGTTTGGATGAAAATGATTAGAATTTCGTTCCAAAGTTATGTTAAAGCTTGTGAAGTTAAATCCTAGCCTGTAGTTTCGGAAAGGGAAGTGATTTTCGCACTCCCTTTTGTCTCCGGCACTTGTCTCTTTTTTTTAGCCCTTGGATTGAGTGAATCAAAGGAGAATAAAGGAACATAAATAAGGAGATGACTGCAGAAGGAGAGAACGGGAGTGTGAAAATCAGTACGCTCTTGGAAAATGGTATGAGTTGACTAAGCTGGTGGCAAATTTGGTTCATGTTTTCAATGTTTTCTTGCATTTTTTCTGGTGTATGAACTTGTCTCTATGCTACCTCATGTGAGGATTTTTAGCTGCAGGTGATTACTCATGCACGGTGGAGGTCCACCGAGCAATTCCCGTTTTGAAGAAAGCGTATGGTGACAGCATGCATAAGGTTTTGCACGTTGGCCCCGATACTTGTACTGTGGTTTCTAAATTGCTGAGTGAGGAAGAAACTGAAGCCTGGGGTGTGGAACCCTACGATGTAGAGGATGCTGGTAGAAGTTGTAAAGCTCTCGTGCGCAAAGACATTGTGCGTGTTGTTGATATCAAGTATCCACTTCCGTACAGGCCAAAGTCATTTTCTCTTGTACTTGTTTCGGATGCGTTGGATTATTTGTCTGAAAGATACCTCAACAGGACCCTCCCTGATTTGGCAAGGGTGTCGTCTGATGGTCTTGTGGTCTTTACAGGTAAGCTCTTATTTCATTGAATCTCAGTTACTGTTCAAATCCATATAATCCCAATTTTATGTGTTTCTGGAATCCATGCCTTACAGCAAATATGTCATGAGTTTGGATTAGGAGCTCTATAACCTGTCTTCTCTTGTAACAATTTGTGACAATGTGTTTTAAGAATTTTTGGCGGATTGTGACACTGAACACTATCGGTTGTTTTGAAAAGGTCAATGAAATGTGCCTTTTGACTCCCATGTAGTTCACCTGGTTTTGCCTCATACGAATTTGAAGATGTATTTCTTGTTCTTGGAGAATATTTTGTCTTCTTTCTTGTCAGGAACATGATCTTTTATTTGTCTCAAGTAGCATTACAAAACTCACATTTTGGTGGGAGGAATTTACAAATCTATCTGAGTTAGTGAGATGTTTGATAATTTTTCATACAGGCTATCCTCGCAAGCAGAGAGCTAAAGCTGCTGAGGTCTCCAAATTTGGGAGGGCGGTAAGTAACTGCTGCACATATAGTTATTCTTATTCTATGAACCTTGAACGTGCCGAATAGATAGATATGTTATGTTCATTGTCCATGTCTTTATACCCTTCTGCCTTTTAATATTTGTTTCACATTTGATTGTTTTATTGGGATATCAAAACTTTTAGGGGGCGTTTGTTTGGCCTCGTTAACTGGGACTGGACTAGACTGTAGTCCCATGTTTGGTTTGTATTGGGACTCAGTTAAATGGGACTAAAGGGGACTCGTGTGGATTAGAGGCCTCGCTAGGAGTTCTTAGCGAGACCCTCGCAAAACCACGGGATTGCTAAGACCTTCGTCTTCTCTCGTATGTTCCTGCACTTCGCATCCTCTCTCTCCCTTCCTCTATCTCTTTGCACCGACAACCCAGACTTGGATCGATGTCGGCACCAACATCCAGTCCCTGGGCTTCTAACTTCTTTCTTCTGCGGCCCCGCCACTGTGGCTAGCCAGTCGGCAGTGCTTGCTCTTTCGTGGCCCGATCTGGAGGAACAACAGCAACTCACAGCCGATGCGGCCACACCCACCGCTTAAATATCAAAATTGGACACGGCCCGCCGTCCACGCCCACCGCCGAAATCTCAAAATCTTGTTTGTTTTTTTTAGCGTAGAGTTGCATATGGCGAAAAGAACCACCAAAATCCACCCAGATCCATATCATTTGCCATTAGTTGGGGAAGGAGTAGAGAAATGGATTGAAAAGGGGAGAGAAAGTTGTTATGGGGACGAAGAGAAATGGAGAGATGGAAAAGCAGAAAGAGGGAGATAAGGACGGGACGGAACCAAAGAGGAGAAAGAGAAGTTTCCAGAGCAGGATTTTTTTGGAAAAACAAGGAAAAAAGTTGAAATAATAATAAAATATTATTAAATATGTATTAAATAATACAATATTGTAGTTTGTTAAGTATCTGCTTTTTAGTCCGACACTGCACCAAATGCTTCATTAAGTTAGTCTAGCTTAGTCTAGTCTAAGCCAGTCCAGTTTAGTCCCTGAAGTTAGTCCAGTCCGAGACAGTCCGGTGCAACAAACGCACCCTTATGGCTTTCCCATGCGTGAACAATGTACATGTATCTTCCTCTGGTGGGGGAAGGAGGGACGAACATTCAGATCATCCATCTTATCATTCTACCTTATCTTGTTTTTGTAAATTTAATCAGGGTTTACATCGTTGTTTTTATTCACTAGATAACTGACATATTGGCGTGTTTTCTCTGCGAAGGCCAAATTGAGGAGCACATCCTGGTGGTCTAAGTTTTTTGGTCAGGTTAGCTTAGAAGAGAATGATGATGCCGCCAAGAAATTCAATGAGGCAGCAACAAAGATGTCATATGTCTCAAACTGCCAAGTTTTCCACCTCAAGTCATTCAATTGATGTCTTGACATTCGACTAAAATAGGCGTCTTGACATATGAGCCATCCTGAAGCTGCTTGGTACAGTAATTCAATTTTTTGGGGAACCTTTACGACATATTGTCTAACCTTATTCTTGCACATGTTTATTCTTTCATTGAAATTGTTTTGTGTAGCGAAGCATGCATTAGTTTGGTGAGTCATGAGTGCTCAGATACGTCGGCTAAATTAGTATGCTGAGCCAATTCATTGGTCTACTTTCTTCAAGATAAATCAAACCTAGGATTTCATCTATTCTTAATTTTCAAAAGAAAAGAGCATTTCGCCATATTTCGCTTTTCGGTTTTTCATTTTAACGCTTCAGATTTGCAGTGTAGAAAATACTGATGCTAGCCAAAGTTAAAACTCTGAACGCCAATGTAGTACAGTTCTTAGCTTGACATTGACCAATGAGTACAGTTGTATCAAAGCATTTTACTACCTTTCTGTTTCCCCTTTGCCAATGCTCCCTTATTTGCTGGTTTTCTTGCTTTTCTGCTCCATATTACATATAGAGTTAGGCCTTTTGAGGTTTGGGTTGGTTGGTGTGGGGTTTTGTGGTTTGGAGTTTGTAGGTTTTGCCTTTTTGGGCTTAGCAAACTCTGGAGAAATTATGGTACAACTCCTTCAGGGCAACAATTCTTCTTGCCATTAACTTGGCTTAGTTCAGGTGATTGTTGAAAAAAAAATTCTTCTTGCCATTAGCTTTTACATTACAAAATTTATTTGTTGTCTTGCGTTACAAGTTTACAACTGATTTTCAAGAAGTTAAAATTTCGTTTACAGAAACAAATTCCTTGAATTATAGGTCTTGTTTCACTTCACTTTTTTGAACTTTTTAGTTTGGTTCTCTCTAACATTTCAATTTGTGCCAACGTCCCTAGAGTGCGAACTTTTTGAACATTTTGTCCTTTTAATTATTTCATCAGTTGTCGTTTATTTCCATCCATTTCGCAGAGGTGCAAATTTCAATTACTCTTAAAAAAATTCTCACAATTCAATTATCAGAGTTCCGTCTATTTACTAATGGCACTATACTTTGGACATTTTAACCCTTGAACTTCGATTTTTGTATTTTTAAACAAATATCTAACGATTAAAAATACCAAAATATCTCATACCCGGTGTTTTTAATCGTTCCTGTTTTGTGAAGGCATCATTTCTCCTTTTAGAAATATATATGGATTAAGTTGGGGCTTTGGGATAACCTGAACTCTTTTACTAAATCAACCCAATGTTGTTGGAGCAAAACAACAAAAGAAACCATGAGAACTTGTAGTGCTGAAAAAGAAAAAGATGTAAAAAGTTAATATTCTCTGAAGCTGTTGTGGTAAACAGTGGGAGACATTTTTAAGTGAGTCTGCAGAACAAACTCAGAGACTCTGCTGAGATACCCCCTCACATTAAAAATATAATACATATACAAAATAAATAAAATAAAATAAAAAAACTATGCTTTTGCTTTGCTTGGGTTGGTCACTTTATTGTACGAGAATTTGAAGAGGTTCTTGTTCCCTATGTGAAATCCAATAAAGTTGGAGATAAGAGGAGATGACATCTACCAAACTACTTTGTACGAGAAAAAAAAAAGTGGCCCTTGGATTTTGACGTAAATGAGAGGATATTGGAAGTTAGGTTTAGATGAAAATTATATGTTAAGTGATAATTTTGTGTGATTTAAAATACGTTGATATGAATGACGTGCTAATAGTATTGTAGCTATTGTCATGTGATGAAAACTACTTTATTTAAAATTTTGTAGCTCCAATTATGACTTAGTTCTTACTCCTAACAAATGTCAGTTTTCACACTTAATAGTTACTACGTGATAGAACACAACTCTAGTCAAAATTTGCCGCCATTCGGTCCAGACTCTTAAGTAAAAGTCATATTTTCACACACACGCACACGAGACAAACAACTCTAAAAAAGTTTTTCTCTGTTTGATTTCAACCTCGTTTCAATTTCTAATTAAATGTTATTTTTCCAGACTCAGTACTGTCACATGACAAGACATATTGTACCTTATACAATTTTTTCTCCATCCGATTCCAACCTCGTTCCGACTCCAACCTCATTCAGACTCCAACCTCGTTCCGACTTAAAAGTGTCATTTTTCCCACAACTCTCTTTCCAACCACCTCTTGGAGCTAGCCTTAGAAAAACAAGGTCTTTCCTTCCATTGAGGGTTAAAACATACAACACGCGTGGGCCGGCCGGCATAGTTTTTGCATTATCAATTGAGGTGGATACTTAAAGAGCTTGCCCATGAGCCATGACTGAAGATCTTTGACTTGAGCTGAGACCGAGTGTGCATGCAATGCATTGCCTACTTGCAACATCTTGTCAGCTCTCAAATAATATTAATGAAAGGACCAAAGCCTAACCTAATCCATGTAAATTTAATTGGACCTAAAAACAGAGCTTCAACATTTGAGTATTGGAGCCTCCAACTGCAACCAGCCTTGGAATTTATAACAAAATGCAGGGGATCGGTACAAAATAGTTCAAAGATTGTTGGCAATTTTACACTTTATAGCTTCTTATTTTTGTAATTTTTCCCATTTGGCTGGATACAGGTAGAAAACCGTTCACATTATCTTATTGTAAAAGTGCTTGTAATAAAAGCCATATGTAGAATTTCATCATACATGTCGAGACGTACGTACCACAAGCATGCTCTATGATTTTATATTTTTAGCGAGAAAAGTCTGCAAGGTACGTACTAATTACATCGCTACACGTAGGTCAAAAGAGAAATGTCACTTAACTCTAAATTTATCAGACAAGGTTCCTATAATTTTCTTGCTTGTGTTACAGAAGCATACTATAATGGTCGTACAAACCTTATGAAACTGTCGACAAAAGTATAGCAGCTTGAATCACATCGCATTTTACTTTTTGACATCTAAATCACATACGGCTCAAATGCAGTCGCATCCAAGTAGCTACCTGCACTTCTGTTCTTCACTCTAAACCCTAGTTGTTGTTTTTGTGCTCTTTGGATAAACTTTTATCATATGGAAAATACGTACGAAACTTTATTTCTACATACTTTCTTATAATTTTAATAACAAATGTTACGTACTAGTACACATCTAAAGTCCTTGTCTACGGTGATCATACATACAAAACACATCTTGTATCTACTCTTTTAATGTATTCTATAGGTGTCTGATTAAAATGATCATCATCGATCAGTATTTTATCGCTCCAAATCTTTGTATATTACTTATGAAAACACATTATACTTTTGTATTATTAAGTCATTTTTCACTCATCCAAACATATAGGACATTGACATTGGCCGTTCCTTGGAATGGGCCATTCTTCTTTTCTGCAAGTTACAGTTTAGCACATATGCAAAAATATTCATAAAAACATAAAGCGAAAAATCTATGCACACTTGTCAAATTATCATTGGAATGCCTACAGAGCACAATTTGTATGTAGTCCTTCGTATTATCTTAATCCAATACGTTACGTACTAGTATACCTCTATAGTCCTTCCCTACGGTGAGTCGATGACTTGACTCTTTGCTATCATCATCGATCAGTCTTTATATATAGCTCCATTAGTGTACGTAAGTCTTCAATGCTACTGAGGAAAACATATTCTGCTTATAGTACCAATCATTTGGCTCATTTCTAATAATTAAGTACTAATTAGTAGACTTAACTGCATGGAAAAATCTAGTTAATTAAGACTTAACAAACTGGCGTGTGCGTTTGATTTACGAAATGAGATATATATAAGATGAAGGTATGCTGCATGAGGGCATAAATATCAGTAAGTGAACGTGGGAGCCATGTTGGTTGTCACCAGGTATACATTGGGGCCTTTTCTAAGCCCGTAAAGTCATACAAATGATCAGTGTGGCCGGGGAACAAACTGCTCCTCACTTCATGTGGTTTCCACATGGCAGTCAGGGTTTTCAGACAAAGGACCTCTATCATCTTGTACTACAAAACCACGTGCCCCCTTCCCTTTCGCTCGTCTCTTGTACCCAATTATTATAAGGACATGATATTCACACATCAATTTTAACTATTTACATACTCTTTATTAATTCATGTATTTTGATCTACTTCAATTCATTCGTTTTAACAACCGAAAATTAAGAGGGTATGGAAAAAATAAAAATAAATATGTAAAAATTAAAAAAATGTGTATAAAATATAAATAGCACAACTCTTAACATATCCCCCTCTCTCTCTCATATCTAATATTCTCTTTTTCTTTTGTCAAATCACATGTTAGGATTCCGTCACTCTTAATTGTTTTCAAGACACGAATTCTTCCACTCTAAAAAACTGACTATATATATGCATTCCCATCATACAAGAGCTAAATTAAGCTAAACCTCTATGCCTTCTTAAGAACTTCTTTCTTAAGCAAAACAAGAAAGACAAATGCACAAGTGGCATATGTATGTTCACAAAATTAGGTGTGCTTGGAAGGTGGCCATGCATGCATGCAATAGCAGCTAGGAACTTTCTGCTTATCCAAAGTTATATAAGAGATGCAGTCCCAACATCATGTAAAGAGTTTCCTGAATGAAGAAAATGCTGGTTTTGATACCTCAATACAATTACGTATTTGGATGAACATCTCATTTAGCGTACTTATTGTGTAATCAATTTGACCATTGTTTTTTTTTTCTCCTTATTCGGGTGCTTTTGCCCCCATTATTAACTCAATCGGTTGAAATTGAGCAGAGTGACATGTATTAGTAAATTTTTTGCTATTATTGTATACATCTATAGACCCAAATTAAAATGGTTAAAACTAAACTACTATTTGTTACCATTAAGTGCGTGTTTACGTAAGGATAATGGGAATAACTTTGTTGAAAACATTCAACTAGCAATTCAAAAGGTACTTAATATTTTCGATATTTTCGAAACACATCATCACCAACATCATGCATTTTTAGAGGTATCAAGAACACAAATCAGGTGGTATATTATTCTACATGTTGAAAGTAGAAGACAATTGATATGCTTTCTAAGGTATACTAATAAAGTAAAAATCCACACATTATACTAAAATGTCATGTACTTGTGTACTAGATGGATCGAAAAATCTCTCAACTTACATACTATAATTCAAGTTATCTAAATTTTTTTTTTGTCGATCAAGTTATCTAAATTAAACTGCACACAAAAAAGTACCCCTCAAGGCCGAAAAAAAAAAAACCCCCAACAACTTCTACATAAATTAGAAAAATAAATAAATAAAAGTAAAATTTATTTCCCATGGTCACACAGGTCTCATCTAGCAGAAAATATGACATATTACAAAACCGCGTTGATTCGTCACTATCTAGTTCCTTTTTTTGTTCTTTTCTTGTTTTTAGTTTTGCATATTATTATTTTTTAGGTTTTGTTCTGGAGGGATTAGGTTTGATGTCCTTTTCCTGTTTTTTTTGTTTTTGTTTTTGAAGATAATGTTTATGTTTTTTTTTGTGGTATTATGACGAATTAGGTTTATATCCTTTCGATTAAATGTAATTTTTTTTAGAGCTACTAGACCCACCCCATCTTATATTATCACCCCTCAAAAAAGTTAAAAAAAATTAAAACACTCCTTCTCCACCCACCTATATTTCTAAAATGTCCTTTACATATTCTACTATTTTGCAGAAATTGAAAGAAATAAACTAAAAAAAATCACTCAACCCAACTACCACCCAACCCCTTACAACACAACGCAACTCGACGGCAACCTCTCGGTCTTCATTTTTTCAAACAAGTCCAAAGCCTCATTCTCAAAGAAAGTGCAGAAATCATCGCATTCCAAGTACACATTTTTTTAACTACCATTTGCTGGAACACGTATCCAGCGCTATCAAACAACCAGTCTTCCTGTAAAGATCCACCAACGCAGTCCCCAAAAACGCATTCAATTCAATCTCATTCCAAATAACATGCCTATGGATTTGCTTTCTCCAATAAATAGATCCCAACCCATCCAAATTAGCACAGGAAGAAAGCACACTAACATAAGTAGCGTCATTTGGCTTTCACAAAACAACCCAGATGGGGAAAACATTTAGAAAGGGAAAAAAATCAGATGGGGAAAAAAGAAAAAAGGAGGATAATATTGTGAGGGAAAGGGGATGAAAAGGAGCTGAGAGAGCAAAGTAAGAACAGTAAAAATCAAAGATTGAACTTTGAACAACTTCTTGTCCTTATTTGTCATTTTGTTAAGAGGTAAACTTGTAAATAAATTGTTTATTAAGATATAAGTGGGAAAATAAGATAAAATGGTGGAGATATCAGCATTCTTTCTAGTTTACATTATTAATAAAATTTTACTCGTATCGTTAAAGTTTCTTAAATATAATAAATAATCTCTATCTAGATCGTTTTCAGGCAGCTCATCATGATAGTTTCTATTTCAAAAAAAAAAAAAAAAAAAAGCTCTTCTTTTGCATGAATAATTGATATTTTAATTTTTATGTGGTCAACTTGAATTGGATATTAAACTCACGAGTTCTAGTTTTAGATTATTTTTTCTAAGACAGAATCTGTAGAAAATAATTGCAGTTTCAGTGCCAGAGAATCAAGAACAAATCTTGCGGTTGAGCTGTACTTCACTATATAACGCGTGTGATTATGCTAAATAAGACAAGTTTAATGGATAGAAAATAAACCACACACCAACCCTTTCTGTCCCTGCCTTAATCACTTGTTTTAAATAATCAATCTAGCTAATTTACTGCTTTGTGTTGTATTAGTGTTGGGAAAATCACACGTATATATAACTTTTCTGCAGGTCAAAGTTAAATTAGCACTCAAATATTTAGGTTTTAAGAGTGGAAGCGCTATAGGATAAAAACAGAAAATTAATTAGCAATCTATATATTATACGTAAACTATATAATATGTTATGTTGACAAACTGTCAATTATATGAAATCATACAAAATGTATGAATGATTAGTTTTCCAAGGATTATATATTAATTTATCGGGCACGTGTTAACTTGATTCTCTATGATGATTCAATAGCTACAGAGCCAATCCTTAAAACGAATCAGCATGCAGTGGGAGCTAGCTAGCTATATAAATTAATTAGTAGGGTTCAGTTGAGATATGGGATAAGACTTCAGCTGGTTCTCAGAAACTCATCTAAAGTAAGAGAAATTTTTAGTTGTGACATGAACACAAGTGATTCATCATGTGTTTTGATATGAATGGTGAGAAATGACATTTTTTAAGGTATTAACTTTTTACCACACATATCCACCATTTGTTTAGTGACAAGTAGTGTACCATCCCGTATACCAATCACACTGAAAAATATCTCCTAAAGCAGAATGTATGTAGTATTTTTTTTAAAGGACGACTGTCAGAATTTCTATGAAGTTTCAAAAATTCGTTGTCAATTAACATTGATATTGTCATTAATTTAATTAATTGTATAGTCTAATAATTGTCAGAGCCGATTTTATGCAAAAATATGGATGTGATTAATAGTAAATTATTCATGTATAAAATAAATTTAATTAACTTCATGAGATTTATAAAGTGGGAGATAAGCTTTAACAATGAGGAGAAGGGAGGAGGCAATAAGAAAATGGCCGAGAAAACTATATGATATGAAACAAGTTGACTGTTATAAGAGTGTTTCGATGTAATAATAATTTATTGTTGTGTAAAAAAAAAATCGAACATAATAATATATTATTAGATCTAAACATCACGTGACAATAAAAATGTTCCATGTAAATCCTTCTTGAAAAGCAAAGGATTAGATGGGACCCGTATATCATATGGATTTGGACCATGACACTGCTAGCCCTTACCCTAAACCTACACGCTTTCTATTGAGAATCGATTCTCATTGCTCGTAAACACCATGGAGTATGGACCACCCGATGTCCGAATTATAACCCCGACACCTGGCAACAGCCCACAACCAGGAACTCCTCTCTACCATTTTGTGCATCTAATGATACAGTATGGACCACCTAGTTTGTGTTGACCATTGGATTGAATGGATATATGGAAAGGAAAAGGATTGTCTGTCTTCCCACTTTTAGTGCTCTTTCGTGTCCTTCTGTTTGTGTGGTTACGGTTTAGCCACGTTAACATTTTATATTACTATTCATTAAATAATATAAAATGTTGACGTGTCTTAACTGTGATCACACAAAACAAGAGGGCACCGGAAGTGGGAAGGCAGACAATCCTTGTCCATATGGAAAACATATGGTAAGAGAAATGCAAATGAGATTTTCTATAAATTTTTTATGAATTTTTGGCCATTTTATATTTTTGACACAATTGTATGACGACATTATAATATATTGTGTCAAAACATAAAGTGGTCAAGAGTCTATGGAGAGTTTCATTTCAAGAGAGTCTCCTTAACATTATCGTGGTTGGCATGGCATCATATGACAAGCTTTGCAAAGTGATATCTCTCTCCCGCTCTCTCTTCACTCCGAGAAATAAAAACAAAGAGGAACTCAAAGGCAAGTCCCAAATGTTCCCCAATTGGGTTACCTGATTTGGAGGGATCTGCAGAAGTATACTTCCTGGGTTCCACGATTGACTACAACTACTCAGGACACTCTAATAATAGTGATATTTCACCACCTCTTCTCCAAAGGATGCAATCATGCAAATATATCAATTTTCTTTTTTACGAAATATCAAACCGATTTATAAGTATCATGAGACGTGAACTTTTTTTTTTTCTCAACTAAAATAAGGTTAATAATGTTATTTGATATTCTAAGTTATTCTAATTCACGATAAGATAATTCAAATTTGAATACAAAGTGATCGGCATATTATCTTAGACAATAGACACACATCCGCATCTTTGTATGATATTTGAGTTAAAGATAAAAAATGAAACCATGCTTATTATCCTAAAAGACAAATCTTGATCTTAAGAAATATAAATAAGCCATTATTTAAAGAGTAAATTACACAAAATTACCTCAACTATTGGGTCAACCACAGTTTCATACATCATCTTTAAAACCTTTCAATATCATACATTATCTTACGAATTTGTTGCAATGTTATACTTCCGTCAGTTTGTCTGTCTGACATGGCTTGAGGCGGGGCCCACTTCCTGGCCTAATTAGATTAAAAATTAATTAAATATTAAAAAATAAATCATTTAAATATTTTTGTTTAAAAAGTGGGATCCACCCCCTACAAACCATCACCCCACCCTTCTTCCCCATCCCACCCGAGGACATCAACCTCGCCCTCTCCTCCCTCGCATGGACTTCATCCAAAGCCCTATACACCACAATCACAACCTTTTTACACAAATCTTACCAAATTAATCACTTTTTAGTTGAAAAATTCTAAAGCTGATCTCATTGGGTAAACCTCCTCCACCACTCCTTCTCCTCCCTCTTCCTCTGTTGTTATCCTCATCTTCCTTACACTCTCCTCGCCGCTGAGTCCCAAATCAATAACAAAAAATATTCATCAACTCACCCAGTATACTCATAACCTCAACATCATTGTGACTCAATTTCACTGAGTTGTTCTTGAACAAGAAGATGAGCTCTGCTGATGAGTTGTTCTTCGACGGGAAGATTCGACCCATAAAGCTCATGACGCACCAAGAAAAGACCCAAATTAAAGACCCCCAAAATTCTCTCTCAAGCTGGTCCAACACCTCCCCCACCCACCACTGCCAATGGTCCAACACCTCCGCTTACGATCTATAAATTTTCCAGTGGCTCCGTTTGGACTTCGAGCCGGTAACTAGGGAAGACAAGGGGGATCAGGTCGAGTTCTAGCTCGTCATAGGCAAAGATCTGGTGGAATTTTGCCACACACTAGGTTGAAAAAGGGTCCAACAAGACAAGATTGGAGAGGGAGAAAAGAGAAAGACGGAGGGAGTTGATGAGTTCAAACTCTCACCTCTGTTTCTCTAACCTGCAAGTAATCTAGCAACAGTAATGGAGGAGGGAAAGAGGAAAGTGATAGAGAGAGAGCTAGAAGTTTATGTTAAATTATATTTTTCATGTTCAAATGACCGTTGTGGATAGTTTGGCAAGGAATGGGAGGAGAGGAACGGAGGGAGGGGGAGTCAAACAGGTGGCGGAGGAGAGGTTTGGGTAACCGAAGATGGGTGAGGTCGATGTCTAGGGTGAATTGGGAATAAGGTGAAGGTGATGGGTTTGTAGGGGATGGGTCCCACTTTTTTTTAAAATAAAAATATTTAAATGATTTTATTTTTTTTATTTTTCTAATATTTAATTAATTTTTTAATCCAGTTGGGCCAGGGTGTGGGCTCGCCTCAAGCCGCGTCAGCATTTAACGAAGGAATTGATAAACAAACTGACGGAGGTATGACATTGCAACAAATTCGTAAGATAAGGTATGATATTGAAATGTTTTAAAGATTGAGTATAAAACTATGGTTGGCCTAATAGTTGATGTAGTTTTATGTAATTTATCCTTATTTAAATTATGTTTTTTACACAATTTTGTCTTATTTAAACAACATAAATTTGAGTATAAGAAAGAATGCACTCGCCATTTTCCCTTAAGTTTGAATCCTCTTCTATGTGTGTAGTTTAATTTAAATTATAACAGCACTTCAAAGAGTTACTAAAATTTGCTAATTTAGCTAGTACATAGTGTCAAAATTTTGCTAGCGCATTTAACTTGTATTTTCAACAACAATCTCTATTTTAACAAATTTTAAATATATAAATTGAAAACATAACATTAATCCTACCACAACACACTTGATTAACGTGGTTACATATTCCGGAAAATGATCTCAGGAATTTCGTGATCGTGATCGTTCATCGTACATCGTATTGTCAGGTTTTATTAGGTACTATTTATATTTAATTTTAAATTTTAGAATATTTCTAACCGCACGATATACGATGAACAATCACGATTACGGAATTTCTAAAATCCCTAGAAAAATGATCCAACGAAGATCCTTTTCCACACACATTCCTACCATAAGACATTTGATTATGTAGTTATATATTATGAAATTGAAAACTCAAAAACTTGATTAATTGGAGATCGATGACGCAAAAAGACATTCGTACATGATGTTCGCTTTCAGACCAAAAAAACATGACGTTAGCGTGTCGGTGCTTCACTGGAAGTCAGAGCTGAGTGCCATCTGTCTTCGACATCCAATAATCAATCTATCCACCTACAACAACTAAAAATATAATGTTTAATTAATGATGGGAATAATGACATAACCCCATATGTCAAAAATTGCAGCAAAAATCATGCATATAGCCATTATTCTCTTCGTTTGTAAGTAATTTAGCTGCGTGAATATGTGGTGGTATGTGCTATTTTTCTTGATCTCCCATCTCCTTCCACTTTTATTATAAATAAAAGATTACTAAAAAGATGGATTTTACTTTGCATTTAAATAAAATGAATTTATAACATTCTGTATATGTATGGGTGAACGTGTGCGAAAACTCTGCAATGCTCTTATTTATGTGCTATATATAACAATCAAATGGTATAGTAAGAGAAGTATGTACATGCAAAATTTTAATAATAATGTCTATATCCATAGTGTCGGACTAGTATTTATGAAGTGATTAATTGTAATTACAATAATAATTACTTTATATTTTATAAGCTAAATTTTTTATACAATTTGTAAACACTGGTCAAAGAATCAGCACCGTCAATTTATTATTCATAATGTCGGACTAATGTGCCTTTCGCGTTTTTCCCTCATGTACCCCTGTGCCTTGAGGCTCCCTATTTATATGCATGCAGCGCTCTATTTCCACAAAGCAAACCCTCCTTCCTAAAAACCAACTTCTCTACTCTCTCTCCCTCTCTCTAAGCTTGTTAAGAAAAAGTTCTTTTCATTTCACAAGTACTTAACCAGAGGCTAGCAAGTTTGGTTGCACTGAAAATGTTGTCAAGGAAAGCAAGTTGTGACTCTCATGGCCAGGACTCATCCTACTTCCTGGGATGGCAGGAATACGAGAGGAACCCATATGATCAAGTTCAAAATCCAAATGGTATCATTCAGATGGGACTTGCTGAGAATCAGGTGAGAATCCGTCATCATGAAAATATACGATCTATTATTGCTACTAAAGTCCATTGGAATTAGTAAATAAAGTATAAGGTTCGAAGCCCTCTAACGTAAATAAAAGAAAAAAAAAAGTACTACTTACTAGCTTCTATGCCACAAAATATTTTGAAAAGATCTCATAGCTTGGTCAAGCCTCAAGCTATCATGATAAGAAATAATAATGTAATCAATCAGATGGTACATGGTTGTTCAAAGTCACAATCCAAGTTGGTTGGTGGTTTTGCATGCGTGCGTGCGCATGGTCTTATATCCGTTTATACATTTTTTAATTAATTTTTATAATTATTTGAGTGTTAATATTTTGTACATCTTTAGTCTCTTACGCAATTCCACTTCCGGTAACATGCTTATCAATATGCACCTCTTTCTCTCTCTCTCTCTCTCTCTCTGCAGCTCTCGTTTGATCTTATTGAGTCATGCCTCGCAAGCAATCCCGATGCACTGGAGTTGAAAAGAAATAGAGAATCTGTTTTCAGAGAGTTGGCTCTCTTTCAAGACTACAACGGGTTCCCTGCTTTCAAGAATGTACATAGTTACTTCTAAATTTATGTAAACATTTAATGCTATGGAGACTAAATTTGGAGATTAAATTGATAAATTAAATGATGTGTCACCAATAAGAATAAATACGTTTATCAACGTTTAAGTAATAAACCAATCATCAATTTTCATATTCTTTAGTTTTCAAAACTTCGTTTCTAAATTTAGTTTTTCTAGTATTACCCAAGAAATATATATGTTTACAGTTTTGATCATGGATTAATATATATACGTGTGTGTGTGTGTGTGTGTGTGTGTGTGTGTATATATTGTAAACAATATGCGCTTGTATATACAGGAGATGGTAGAGTTCATGGCAAACATGAGAGGAAACAAAGTAAAATTTGATCCAAGCAAGCTTGTGCTCACAGCTGGTTCAACTTCTGCCAACGAAACTCTTATGTTTTGCCTTGCTGATCCCGGTGAAGCCTTCCTCCTCCCCATTCCATACTATCCAGGGTATTGATCTAATCTTTGTCCGCTACATATTACGACTAGTTCTGGTAAGAACATATAAAAATTGTACTTGAGAATTTTTTGTACATACTAGTTACATATAAACCTTTATGTCACAGCTACAAGCATGTGAAACTCACCACACAACAATGAGTCTCACAAACATTTATAACTTGTGAGTTTCACATGCATGAACTGGTGCATACAATTAATAATTTATTCCCGTGTATAACTTCTTAATTAGTACTTATATTTTGTTTGAAAATATAACTCAACTATTGTTGTTGATCACTTCCTCTTTTTGGCAGGTTTGATAGAGATCTGAAGTGGCGTACCGGAGTTGAAATTGTTCCAATAAAATGCACAAGTGAAAATGGATACAAAATCACTGAGTCTGCATTGCAAGAAGCCTACCAACAAGCCCAAAAATTCAACCTAAAAGTTAAAGGAGTATTGGTCACAAATCCTTCAAACCCTTTAGGCACAACAATGACTCGACTTGAACTCAACCACCTCATAGACTTCGCCATGGAAAAAGAAATACACATAATAAGCGACGAAATATACTCAGGAACCGTCTTCAACTCCCCTAGTTTCATAAGCATCGCAGAAGCTCTAACTGAAAGAAACCTAGAAGACGACGAAATACGGAATCGTTGTCACATTGTGTACAGCCTCTCTAAGGATCTCGGGCTGCCGGGTTTTCGGGTAGGCATGATTTACTCCAACAATCAAACTGTTGTGTCAGCAGCTACAAAGATGTCAAGCTTCGGACTTGTCTCTTCACAAACTCAGTACACTCTTTCCCAAATGCTGAAAGACAAGAAATTCACCGCCAACTACATGAAGGAGAATCAAAGGAGGCTTAAAAGGAGAAAGGAGATGCTTGTTTATGGGCTCAAGGGGGCAGGGATTAGGTGTTTGGAAAGCAATGCTGGGTTGTTTTGCTGGGTGGACATGAGGCACCTTTTGAGGTCCAACACTTTTGAAGCTGAAAAGGAGCTTTGGAAGAAAGTGGTATGTGAATTCGGGTTGAATATCTCTCCCGGTTCTTCTTGCCATTGCTCTGAACCGGGTTGGTTTAGAATGTGCTTTGCAAATATGTCTGAAGAAACCCTAATGGTTGCAATGCAACGTGTCAAGGCCCTCGTTGACTCCACAATTGTTCACCAGCAAACAGGACTGTCCAAATCTAGGGGGTTAAAGAGCAAGTGGGTTTTCCAATTGGCTTCATATGAGCATGAACCAGAACGTTAGTTAATTAACTAATTAATCCTGTGTGACATATTGGATTTATTTGGTTTGCTGATAAATGTAGAGATTAAGCAGGTGATGCTTGCAGATTATGTTTTCATCACCATAAAATGTAGTTAATTATTGTACTTATTCGTTGTATTTTGTGTGGTATTTTTTATTCGTAAGAATGATAGTCCACGGCACGTTATTGGAATAAAATGAAAATGTAGTCTCATATGCATATATGTATATGTATGTGTGTAAATTAATGATGAAGTGTTACTAATATTGTAGAATATCTAAACAATGATAGTAGTAAACTATATGTGAGATGTATATGTATATATGTGCTTTTTAATGGACTTCCTTAATCTAAAAACAGTCATCTAATGTCCAGTTAATCTGTTAATTAACTATTGATGATTTAGTGACAACTTCAAATTCGAATCCTTCAGTCTTCGATTATAAATGGAAAAACTCGTAGCCAAAGGACCTTCTATTTTAGATGATAGCTCTTGTCATTAATTGTAAAAGTGTGAAACTCTTTTTTGATCGGACTGAAAGTCTTCGCACAATTTTTCATCGAGACTCACTTCTCGCATCCGATCCTTTGTTTTGGACAAAAAAAAAAAAAAATCCTTGCGGTCATATTCCAACAAAAAAACACCCCAGTCATTAGTCATAGAAGTTGTTTTGATCTGTATTGAACTTGTCACTATAATGCTTAAAGGCACAATTTTCCCTAAACCCTGCCTTAATCGAACAAACCAAACTCTAATTATGCTTTAACTCAGACCATAAACAGAACATCATTCTACTTTTTTATTTGTTTGGTTTTATATGTGACTGTGATATCCACACATCTCTTTTTACAGATTGATTCATTGAATAAAAGATAGGGGTGTGATTGTGATATCCGCACACCCTTTTTTACTTCTTACACACCATTCTAATTTTCGGCCGTCGGATCGGATGAATTAAAGAAGATCAAATGATAGAAATTAACATGAGGTGTGTGAGAAGTAAAAAGGGGTGTGTGGATTGCACACCCCAAAAGATAAACCATTTTCTCCATTCCACCTTGTTGATGCACAAAATCGGAATCGCCACCCTCAATTCCTCAACATCTTCTATAATGACACCTTTTTTTAATATGGCACTCTCATCTAGATTCATCAAAAACTTATGTTTCAAGGCAGCTTGCTTCGGACTTAGATGTTCTAGGTACATTTCTATTTCCCTAACCCCTGGAACATACGTGCACATTTCAGCCACATCTTGGTCCTGTTCAATAAGCCTTAATCCATCCCAATAAAACATCCCAGGAATCCTATAGTGATACAACATAAACCCATGATATCCTAACTCCTTAACCATTTCATCAATCTAGAAAAAAAGACATGAAGTCTTTGTCTACGTAATCAAACCAAGCCTCAAACATTCCCGTATATGCACTTTCAGACCACTTCCTAGTGTGGTTAATTTTAAGGCTAAATAATTCGGGCATGCCTGCACTGCAAAGTTAGGGAGAAAGACAACATAAAATCCTAGAGGCACAAGGGGAAAAAGGTGAAAACAAAACCATGGGAACCATGAATACAGTTCCACCTTTTTTCCTGAAACCATAGAAAAAAAAAGGTGAAAACAAAGCCATGGGGACCACGATTGAAGACAACACCACATGCACAACCCACTACAAAACACAATTCCAGAAACCATAGAAAAAAAATGGGATGGGAACTCACAAATCCCTAATCCCTAAAATTCAAAATTGAAAAATCGAAAAACCTAAACCCATATTATCTACACTTCGAAAAAGGTAGGTTACTTACAATAAAATGGTGTTTCACCCACTTAGATCCTCCCTTTTTTCCACCTTATCGCCAGCGATGGCTTCACGACAATCTTTCCCAAAAACGTGTGTGCAACGTATGACGGCGTGCGAAGTGGAGCGACATCCAGGTGGAACAACGACGTGCAAGGTGGAGCGACGGCGAGGTCAAGCGACGGCAAGGTCGAGTGATGGCATGTTGGTAGGGTTTCGGACGGAGATGGGGGGGTCGCAAATATTGAATTTTGAATATTTTTTTTTTACTGAAACCCCTTCTCTAAAAAAAATCCACGTGGCGCCCAGTCATTGGCCATGTGGGCGTCACGTCACAGTTAACGAAAGACTTAACAATTTGACTAACAGATATATGAGACTGTCCCAAAATTTACACTTTAAGTACGACTCTGGGACGAAAAAAACTTAATGTACTAAATGTTGAAAACAACGAAACATAATGTTAGTAAACAGGTATTTACTCAAAATAAAAAAAAGCTAGCTACCATGGCTGTATTGAAAATGTTGTCAAAGAAAGCAAGTTCCGACTCTCATGGCCAAGACTCATCCTACTTCCAAGGGTGGATAGAATACGAAAAGAATCCTTATGACCAAGATAAAAATCCAAATGGCATCATTCAGATGGGACTTGCAGAGAATCAGGTGACAGATATATACCTAGTTTAGTTGTAATATTATATGATTATCTATATTATCTATATTATTAAAAGAAGAGGGCTTGTCAACTTTTTACCCTATTTTCTTTTAATTTTGCCCTCACTTGTTGACATCAGGAGGGCAAAATAGTAATTTTGTATGTTTTAAACTTTTTCCCATTTTTTCCTATTTTGCCCTCACTTTTGATACACAATATTTACATAAGGAGGGCAAAATAGTAAGTTTATATCGAAATATTTACATAAGCTAACAAATATGCACTTAGTAAGAGAAATTGTCTCACCATTATTTTTTCATACACATAAGTGAAATCATGATGTTGTTTAGATAATTTGAATTAACTGAAGCGGTTGCGTTTGAGGAGAACGTAGAAGGAGGTGAGCGGTTTTTCCCTTTTTTTCCTATTTTGCCCTCACTTTTGATACACACTATTGACAAAAAGGAGTGCCAAATAGGAAAAAAAAAGGGAAAAGTTGACAATGAGGCTTCTCTTAATAATAGTTTTAAAAAATGCACTTATTAATAGAAATTATTCACACATACACACAAAATATGTGCCCTCTGCTAGTTAATTAGCAATAATAAGGATTTTTTTTTAAACAATAATAATGCAATTAATCATATGTATATACATTTTTAATTAATTTTTTAAATTGTTTTTGGCAGCTCTCCTTTGACCTTGTTGAGTCATGGCTTGAAAGCAATCCACATGCACTGGAGCTGAAAAGAAATGAAGAATCCGTTTTCAGAGAGTTGGCTCTCTTTCAAGACTACAACGGCTTCCCTGCTTTCAAGAATGTAATTACTTCTAATTTTATTTTCTAAATGTATAACATATTTTTCTAGTAAATAAATTTATTTGTACAATTTTGATCTGGATGAACATATACTTAGGCGTGTGTGTTCTGTGCATGCAAGTACGTATATATATATTGTAGACTAACATTCACTTATATATACAGGCGTTGGTTGAGTTCTTGGCGGAAATGAGAGGAAACAAAGTAAAATTTGATCCGAACAAGATTGTGCTCACCGCGGGTTCAACTCCTGCCAATGAGACCTTTATGTTTTGCCTTGCCGATCCTGGTGAAGCCTTCCTCATCCCCACTCCATACTACCCAGGGTATTGATCATATCTGTGTGCCTGACATTGTATTTATGCCAAAACATGTTTTTCGATCACAACTACTTTTGGGCAGGTTTGATAGAGATCTCAACTGGCGTACCGGAGTTGAAATCGTTCCAATACATTGCACAAGTGCAAGTGGATTCAGAATCACTGAATCTGCATTGGAGGAGGCCTACCAACGTGCCCATAAAAAGTTAAAGGAGCATTGTTCACAAATCCTTCAAACCCCTTAGGCACAACAGTGAATCGACTTGAGCTCAACCACATCATCGATTTCACCATTGCAAAAGAAATACACATAGTAAGCGATGAAATATACTCGGGAACAGCTTTCAACTACCCCAGTTTCCTAAGCATCGCAGAAGCTCTAACTGAAAGAAACCTAGAAGAGGCCGAAATATGGAATGGATGTCACATTGTGTACAGCCTCTCTAAGGATTTTGGCTTACCGGGTTTCCGAGTAGGCATGCTTTACTCCAACAACCTAACAGTTGTGTCCGCAGCCACGAAGATGCCAAGCTGTGGACTTATCTCCTCACAAACTCAATACATGCTTTCCGAGATGCTGAAAGACAAGAAATTCAGAACCAATTACATGGAGGGGAATCAAAAGAGGCTTAAAGAGAGAAAGGAGATGCTTGTCTGTGGGCTCAAAGGGGCAGGGATTAGGTGTTTGGAAAGCAATGCTGGGTTATTTTGCTGGGTGGACATGAGGCACCTGAGGTCCAACACTTTTGAAGCTGAAAAGGAGCTTTTTTTTAGAGTGGTTTGTGAATTCGGGTTGAATATCTCTCCCGGGGCTTCATGTCATTGCTCTGAACCCGGTTGGTTTAGAGCGTGCTTCGCAAACATGTCTGAAGAAACACTGACGGTCGCAATGCAACGAGTCCATTCCCTTGTGGACTCCAGTACCATTGTTCATAAGCAGTTAGTAATGACTAAACCCAGGTGCTTAAAGAACAAGTGGAGGCTTCATACGATGGTAAGAGATTAAGGACCTAAAAGAAATGCAGTTGCTAACAACTGGGGTTGCTCTCCTATCCAGCCATTTGACATGAACACTGCCGGTGTGCCTCGACTTACAGGTTTGTTTCATCTTCTTGATGTGTAGTATTTTTTTTCCCTAACCTGTCGCTTTTGTTGTTTTGAAGATTGTTTTTGTACGTTCACATATATCTTTTTAGGTCTAGTTAGGGGTCCAAGTTTTATGTCCCCCTCTCTTTTTTACTTGTGTATTTCTTTTTCTCTCTCTTTGTTCTGAATTCATTTTCATAAGGATTCGACGTGATCATGGAGTGCTGGCTGTCGACTACCTGACGCCCTCCCCCTCCTCCTTTATCCGGGACGGCAATAAGGCCGGCGATGCTGTATGGCACAGAATGTTGGGCGGCGAAGCATCAACACGTACACAAAATGGGTGTAGCGGAGATGAGGATGCTTCGTTGGATGTGTGGGCACACGAGAAAGGATAAGATTAGGAATGAGGATATCCGGGGTAAAGTAAGAGTAGCCGAAATTGAAGGAAAGATGAGAGAAAATCGGTTACGGTGGTTTGGACATGTGCAAAGAAGGCCTACTGACGCTCCGATTAGAAGATGCGACTATGGGACAGAGGTTCAGGGCCGAAGGGGTAGAGGAAGACCTAGGAAAACTTTGGAAGAGACTCTAAGAAAAGACTTAGAGTACTTGGATCTAACGAAGGACATGACACAGGACCGAGCACAATGGCGTTCTAAGATTCATATAGCCGATCCCACTCAGTGACTTGGATTTTCCAAGTCTCCAACCGAGAAGTTTTCCTCACTCAGGAAATTAAATGAACACTACCTCAACCTACATGCTCCACTCACAAAGCTTCAACAAAAGAAAATTCAAATAACTTAGCGAAGAAGGCTTTGGTGTATTTAACACAATACATTGAAATGAAGGAAAGCTTATTTATTGATATCCCCGATAAGCTACAAATATGTACATATACATAAGTCAAAATAAACAAACAAGAGGGAGCCTTCACAAAGGTTGCTTAGGAGAAGTCTCAGCAGTCGGTAGAGCCCCAGAAAGAGAAGGCACCGGAGGGGGATCATTCGGAGCCTCAGTACTGGACAGAACCCTAGAAGAAGGAGGCATCAGAGGTTGATCATTTGGAGCTTCATTACGCGGTACAGCCCCAGAAGACGAAGGCAATAAATGCCTTTGGAATAAACCCACAAATCTCTGATGATCAAGTAAAACCTGACCATCAGATTCCTTCATCTGGTCAAGCTTCCTCTTCATGTTTGTAGCATAGTCATGTGCGAGCCGGTGCAACTGTTTATTCTCATGCTTGAGCCCTCTAATCTCCTGTTTGAGACTCATCACTTCAGCCGCCAATGATTCAACTTGGCGGGTTCGAGCAAATAGACGTTGGGCCATATTAGACACAGAACCTGCACACTGAACACTGAGAGCCAGAGAATCCTTAACAGCTAACTCATCAGACCGTTTGGAAAGTAATCTGTTATCTTTGGGAGTGAGAAGGTTCCTGGCCACCACCGCAGCGGTCATATCATTCTTCATCACGGAATCCTCAATGGTAAGAGGATCAGTAGGGGAGACGAAGGATGGACGCCATATGTTGTCAGGAGAAGGCGGGGCTGCCTCTTCAACAAGGTTCAAGTCAAAACGACGGTCGGAGGGGCCAGACATTTTCAAAGGTGTTGAAGAGAGAAGAGGTCGGACAAATCAAGATCTTAGAAGTGCAAGAATGAAGCTTATACTGGTGGAGATTCAAGTGTGCTTTGGAACTTAATGCCAGCCTCTATAAAAATCTGCACTCGACGGAGCTTCAGAAATCGAAGAGGCGCCTGCTCAAAAATCGAAGAGGCGTTTGCTTTCTCAAAAGCAAGGCTGCTCAGATACCACGAGGGTCGATCTCAGAAATCGAAGAGGCGTTTGCTTTCTCAAAAGCTGGGTTACGCAAAGACCACGAAGGCCGATCTCAGAAATCGAAGAGGCGCTTGCTTTCTCAAAAGCTGGGCTGCTCAGAGACCACGAGGGCCGATCTCAGAAATCGAAGAGGCACCTACTTTTCCAGCCTTGTCAGCACCTGTCACACGCACACTCAGCTTTGCGGAAATTATGGGCATTCGGTCGAAGACTTCTGGTGAAGTAGAAAGCACATGAGTCGTACTGTTCAATCACCCATTTCCCACACGCAACAGTAGCTTATAGGTACCACAGATAACTTTGCCAAAGTTCTCTGCCAAAGTTGAACACGTGAAGCTTGCAGCTCCCACTACATCGCTCTGACCAAGAAGGGTAAAAGAATAGCAAAGAAACAACACTAACAAAGTTTAGACACATAAATTTTGAAGGTCTAGCTACAATATTATTACCCACAAGGGTAAAGCAACAGTACCACTGCTGGATAATTGGAAAGTCCCTGTGTGTCAACCTCTGTGCTTCGTGGCAAGGTAGACTAGCAAACATGCCCAACCTTTAATCACATTCGAGAAAACACTCCCAACAAGATTGCTTGCTCCAAAATCGAAGAGGCACCGTCCTCCGAATCTCGAGAGCCAGACTCCCAACATGACTACTTTCTCAAAAATCGAAGAGGGTAAAGGAACAGTACCATTGCTGGATAATTGGAAAGTCCCTGTGTGTCAACCTCTGTGCTTCGTGGCAAGGTAGACTAGCAAACATGCCCAACCTTTACTCACATTCGAGAAAACACTCCCAACAAGATTGCTTGCTCCAAAATCGAAGAGGCACCGCCCTCCGAATCTCGAGAGCCAGACTCCCAACATGATTACTTTCTCAAAAATCGAAGAGACACCGCTCTCCGAATCTCGAGAGCCAGACCCCCAGCATGATTGCTTTCTCAAAAATTGAAGAGGCATCGTTCTCCGAATCTCGAGAGCCAGATCCCCGATAGGATTGCTTGTTCGAAAACCGAAGAGGCAACACTTTCCCAACTTCAAGAGCTGGATCTCCTTGGATAAAGCTGTCTGTAATCTTCACACGCAACATCAGCTTTCCAGATACCACAAACCACTTTTTCAAAGTGCTCTGACAGCGTTAAAACATGTGAAGCTGGCAGCTCCCACTACCGTGCTATGACCAAGTAGGGTAAAGGAATAACATTACTACTTGTTGTTAATGAGACTCCTATATATGTTGACCTCCATCCCCAACGGACAGGCAGACCTGCAAAAATGCTCAACCCTTCCTCATATCTGAGATGGCACTCCCAACGAAGCCTTTCGAAATATTCAGCTTTCTTTCCCCCCGATAATACCTCTGCAAACAAGCTATACTAGAGCAAGAATATCTCATATCATCAGGGTTAAAAGCAAGAGTATCCCATATCATGCTTTTTCCCTGTCTTTTCTTTTGACTTTGTTCTTACCTGCAAGACAAGGAGAAAGAGAGCAATCAGTCAGTACTTGGAATCAAGCTTCCAGCCAGGAACTGACTGCCTGGAACCCCTTACCTGATTACTTACCTGACATTGCTCTCGAGTACTCATCTTCAACATTTTATGCTTCCAGGGAAGATACCACATCTGCCTGAGGAACAAATAGGGCAAGGGAGAAAGATACAAGGAAGCATGTGGAGACAAGTGTAACAGCACACGTGCCGATACATCCATTACTCTGTCAAAGCAAAAGTATCCCATATCAGCAGGGTCGAACGTACTCTAGATTTGATGGACTTGTTTTGACCCTCAAATTCTTCAGTCGGCCTTATACTCTGGAGGAAACCAGAAAACCCTCCAGCTCAGTTCAAGAATAAGCCTTTGGAAAGTTACTTCTTCAAAAGCAAAAGTATCTCATATCATCTCTTCTCATTTTCTTCTCTTTATCCTTCATGCTGCCTGCAAGATAGGGAGACTGTGAACAATCAGCCGGAGCTATGATTGCTTACCTTGTCTGTCACCTCTTTCAGCAGATCCCCTAGCTCGGCGACTTGGGGGACTCCTACTACATGGTTTGTATCGCGCTTGACCAAGCCTGAAACTACAAATAAGCTTCAAGTGAAATTGATACATTACCTTGTGCATCTCCACCAGTTAAAGATACCACCCCTGGATGGAGGAAGAGTACTTCCAGAGAAGATGCCCCATCTACCTATGAGACAAATAAGGCATGTCAAGACGATACCACACTCCGATACTTAGAAGTTTCGTGATTACGAGATCATTCTCCCACAATATTTTCTAATGTCATTTGTACTAAATCATTCACTTGTACTCACTAAAGGAGAGCTTGAACCTATGTACTTGTGTAAACCCTTCACAATTAATGAGAACTCCTCTATTCCGTGGACGTAGCCAATCTGGGTGAACCACGTACATCTTGTGTTTGCTTTCCTATCTCTATCTATTTATATACTTATCCATACTAATGACCGGAGCAATCTAGCGAAGATCACAAAAAGCGACCGTTTTCGCTACCTAAGATTTATCGTGCAAGAGAACGGAGAATTAGATGGAGATCTCAACCATAGAATACAAGCTGGATGGTTGAAGTGTAAGAGTGCATCCGGCGTGTTGTGTGACCGTCATAGGTCACTGAAGCTCAAGGGAAAATTTTATAGGACGGCAATAAGGCCAGCGATGTTGTATGGCACAGAATGTTAGGCGGTGAAGCATCAACACGTACAAAAAATGGGTGTGGCAGAGATGAGGATGCTTCGTGGGATGTGTGGGCACACGAGAAAGGATAAGATTAGGAATGAGGATATCCGAGGTAAAGTAGGAGTAGCCGAAATTGAAGGAAATATGAGAGAAAATCGGTTCCGGTGATTTGGACATGTGCAAAGAAGGCCTACTGACGCTCCGGTTCGAAGATGTCACTACTGGACAGAGGTTCAGGGCCGAAGGGGTAGAGGAAGACCTAGGAAAACTTTGGAAGAGACTCTAAGAAAAGACTTAGAGTACTTGGATCTAACAGAGGACATGACACAAAACCGAGCGCAATGGCGTTCTAGGATTCATATAGCCGACCCCACTTAGTGGGAAAAGGCTTTGTTGTTGTTGTTGTTGTATTTCTTTTTCTCTCTCTTTCTTTCTAGAGGTCAAGTATATACCCCTACCCAAGGACGGAGCTAGAATTTTTTTTGATTGGGGGCGTCTTAAAACAACCAAGTAAAATAATGGGTTTTAGGTTATTGAGGACCAGATACAGTAAAAAAACTCTAAATTAGAAACTTAAAATTGTAATGCCACAAACAAATGAATGAAGTAAATTCATATAAAATACTTTGGAGTAAAATTTTTGTATTAAATTATGATACTTCATCAGTTGAATCCAATGTATTTATGAAACCCCCAATTCAATTGAGTTTGATTTAGGTAAGAAAACGTGGAATATTTGGAACCAAAATCAAAATTTTAATTGTTGTTTTAATTGTCATGACATTTTTGCTTTCCTCACCCAAAAATCTGAGTGGGGACGGATGCCCTCCCTGGGCCTTATGTAGCTCCGTCCATGCCCCCACCCTCTATTTTTTTTTTTTTTTGTTTATCACTGATGGGTAAGTTTTATGTCCTCCCCCGGATAGGTATAACATCTTTTTTCAAACTAATAAAATATCCCTCGTACCGTCGAGGTTTCTTTAATAAAAGAAAGATTAAGGTTGGTACTTTAAGATAGTTTTATGTTTCATCACTAGTATTGTAATCAAATTACTGTATTTATTCATTATATTTTTGTGTAGTACTTTTGATTCGTATAGAATGGTAGTCCGCAAGACGTTATTGTAACATCAGTAAGTAATCTCATGTATATACACGTGTGCGTGTTATTATGAAAATGTTGCTCTCATGCAGAATATATAGTGTGTGATATAATACGTATAGAAAAATTCCTCTAAGACAAAGGGCTTCAAATGTCGCTCTCATTTTCTATACGTTTCTCCTGTAAAATAAACCCTCGCCGGCACCCACGAATACCTCGGCATAAAGCTTTCACAGAAAATCTCACCCAACGAGCTCTTTCAGTTTGCCCTTTCGAAGCAAAGGTGTAGAAGCTATTGGGCCCTGTATTCTGGGCTTACGGTGCTCCATTCTTAGGTTTGTTGTTAATGGATATCCACTAAGTATTTTCATTTTTTAATTTTGAACAATTTAAAGTCACTTATTGAATTACGACTATTCAATTAAAATTTAAATTAATTTTATGAAAATTATGAGTATCCAATCAAGATTAAAATAAGTTTATAAAAATTTACGCGTATTTGATTGCTAGTTAATGCAAAAAATTAAAAAGTACAAGATTTTGATGAATTTGAATAGCCTTATAATTTGCTGATGATATTCGGTGTATCCAGCATTATTCATTCGCAAATTTAATACTTAAACGTTATTTTTTATTTTCTCATGATGTAGGAAACTAATCGAGAAAATAATAATTAATACGAGGAAGGGAAAAAATATATATAATTTTCCGAAACAACCTATAGGAAAGGGATGGAAAAACATTCATCCCTAACCCTCAAACTGATTCGGGGGGCCATTCCCCCTACTCTGAGAGCCTCCGCGTGAACCGAACGGCGCCGTTTCACATCCACGTTTCGGTTTCTGAGAGGTCCCTAACCTCACATCCATTTTTATTTTTATTTTTTAACAAGTGACATAATCAACGCTAAAAAGAGGGTAACTCACAGTTAATTACATCAAAATAATTATTTAATTATTTAATAATTAAACGAAAAATGAAAATGTTCGAAGCAAAGTTTTTGAAAAAATGAAATAAAGGACGAAGAAATAATCAGATCTTCGCCCACAAAACGGCTTCGGATCGCTGTGTGCCCCTGTCTGAACCAAACGGCGTCGGATTTGCATCTCGCCTTCTGGTTATTCGGAGGGCAAAAGTAATAAAGCAAACAAAAACTTAAAGAATATTTGGGAAAAAAGATTTGAGAATGTGTGAGGCTGCTTGGAGGACAATCGATTGAGAAATCCAAAAGGCCTCGGTCACAAAACACTGAAATTAAATCAAATTAATATCTGCCTCCTAACTAAGCCAAAATACGAAATTGAAATTGATTCATACGGCTACTCAAAGAGGCAGTGAAATGGAACAAATAAGTAAATTTCAGCGCCGGAGATTGGGGGACGGCGGAGATGGAGGTGGTGGCGGCTGAGAAATGCGGGGGGATGGAAAATTCGAGAGGAGGTGTTGTAGGGTTTTGAGATTGTACAGGGGAGGCGCAATAATCTGGTGGTGCGAAGATCGTTATAAAGAAGTATGAAGCCAGTAGAAACGTGCCACGTAGAAATAAAATATTTGCTTGGGCTTTCCGTTCTTCTACAGGCTAATGCACCGTAAAGGCTGGGATGTAATCACGACACTGGACCGATGACATAAAAATAGCCCATCAAATCAAACCGTGAGGAAATGTTCCGTAAAGCAATTAGGGTTGGGCAAAGTTTTTTTTTTTTTTTTTTTTTTTTTTAAGGTTTCGTTCACTTTTGATTTCAAAATTTAAAAAATTGAAAACCAAACCGATTTATAAACATTTTTCTTTTCTGAGGTTCGGAGTTTACATGCCCACCCATAAATACAATTTGGTATTAAGAAGAGATTTACATAAGAGAGAGAATAGTTTACTTATATACACTATAAATGTTTTTCTTAAAAAAAAAAAAAATCAAATTATGGCTTCGTCATGACTAGGAATCTCTTACTCCTCTTTTCATCTCCTTCAATCCTCTACTCTCGCATTCTTTATTTTGTCTTTCTCTTTCTATAAAAAAATTAATATAAGATGTTAATGTGGCTTAACCGTGATCGTTCAAATATGAGAGGAGGGAAGGGGAGGGAAAAAAAGAGGTAAGAGAATCATACTCCTTCGTCATGACAGTCTACTCTTTTGGAGGCCTAGAAGACTCACATAGGCATTTTAAATCTCTCCTTAACTACCATCTTTGCTAAAAAACGAATTCAAAACGTGCCGTATGAAATACATAACATATGTTTTCAGGGCTGTTGTATTTTGGGTTATTCAATATCCCACGGGTTAACCAAACGAGCCCCCATAAGTTGCCCCTCTTAAAATAATGGGCCCACTCTTGACCCAATTTGTTCTTAACCACAAACGAGGGGCCACTCACAGCAAACCGCGTGGAGAATAAAATTTGTGTGGTGCAGCGTCCTCATGTCCGCATACAAGATAACTAAAGTATAAACCCGCGACGTCGTAGGTGCTTTCTCGGTACTCTCTGGTTGTGACAAATGAAAGCTCCATGCAATACTTATCAACTTAAAAGCAGAGTTGCATTTGGACCCAAACAAAACAATAGAAGCAGAGGTGCAGTGCATGCAATGAGATTAGGTATACTTCAAGCCTTTGTAGTGCAACGGAGAAGAGGAGAGCATCGGTGAAACTCTTGGAACATTGCCAGTGCGGTAGTAAATGCGCATCTTTGTTTTAGTTTTGGAATTTAGATAGGGGTTTTTCGGGGAACTCTTATATTACTTAGCTTCATACACTGGTACACATGATTATTGATATATGTTATTTGGTGAAATTGTATGATTACTTGACAACATTATTCAAATGCTTATGAATATAAGCTTTGGTTGAAATTTTTTAGAAGTATCATTTGGTAGTTGTCTTAGAATTATCATAAGTGATAATTATGTCATGCATGGTGGAATCGTTAGGAAAGTATCAATCAAAACAAATAACTATGATCATTTCATGGTCATTTGTTTTGAGTCTGAAATTGGGTAAGTATGTGATTTATGGTAGTATATGGAACTAAAAGTAGTTGAATTCACTTTCGGGGGCACCAAGATTTATGGTGCCAACAAGAGCTTCATCAATAGAGGGCAACCACAATTCTCAAAAGCTTCACACACTCTTGATCAAGATAGTATGAGGGAAAACCAATTTATGGTGCCAACAAGAGCTTCATCAAAGGAGTTCAACCACAATTCTCAAAAAACTTCACACACTCTTGATCAAGACAGTGTGAAGCAAAACCAATTTATGTTGCCAACAAGAGCTTCATCAAAGGAGTTCAACCACAATTCTCAAAAGCTTCACACACTCTTGATCAAGACAGTGTGAAGCAAAACCAATTTATGGTGCCAACAAGAGCTTCATCAAAGGAGTTCAACCACAATTCTCAAAAATGTCACACTCTTGATAAAGACAGTGTGAAACAAAACTAATTTATGGTGCCAACAAGAGCTTCATCAATGGAGGGCAACAACAAATTCTCAAAAGCTTCACACTATCTTGATCAAGATAGTGTGAAGCAAAATCAATTCATGGTACCCAAAAAAAAGCTTCAACTCCAAAGCTTCACCTACAAAACTTTCAACACAAAAGCTTCATCAATGGAGGACAACTACAAATTCTCAAAAGCTTCACACTATCTTGATCAAGATAGTGTGAAGCAAAATCAATTCATGGTGCCCAACAAAGCTTCAACCTCAAAACTTCACCAACAAAAGCTTCATCAATGGATGACAACTACAAATTCTCAAAAGCTTCACACTATCTTGATCAAGATAGTGTGAAGCTAAATCAATTAATGATACCCAACAAAAGCTTCAACTCCAAAGCTTCAACTTCAAAGTTTCACCTACAAAAGCTTCAACACAAAAGCTTCAATACAAAAGCTTCAACACAAAAGCTTCAATACAAAAGCTTCACCAACAAAAGCTTCACCCACAAAAGTTTCAATACAAAAGCTTCACCCACAAAAGCTTGACCTACAAAAGCTTGACCCATAAAAGCTTGACCCAGCTTGACCCACAAAAGCTTCACCTAGAAAAGCTTGACCCACAAAAGTTTCACCTACAAAAGCTTGACCCACAAAGCTTCACCTACAAAGTTTCAACACAAAAGCTTCACCTACAAAAGCTTCACACTATCTTGATCAAGATAGTGTGAAGCAAAATCAATTCATGGTGCCCAACAAAACTTCAACCTCAAAGCTTCACCTACAAAGCTTCAACACCAAAGCTTCACCTACAAAGCTTTAAAATATATATATATATATATATATATATATATATATATGTATATATTTTTTTCGGAAATTCGAAAATTCAAAAATTCGAAAATTCAAAAAAAATTGAAAAAAAAATTTCCCAAAAAAAAAAAAAATTGCCTAGGCCTCCTCTTCTTTGGGCCTAACAACTTTCATAACAAATATATATGAAGGAGGAGTTTTGAGCTACCACTAAGAAAGGAAATGCCTCATTCGTCAATTCCCTCGACCGGAGACTTGGGGGACTCCTACCATATGCTATTATACCTTGATACTTAGAAGTCTCACGACCACTCAGTGACTTTGATTTTTCAAGTCTTCAACCGAGAAGTTTTCCTCACTCGGGAAATTAAGGGAGCACTACCTCAACCTACATGCTTCATTCACAAAGTTTCAGCATACAAGCTTCAACAAAAGGAAAATTCAAAGAATTTAGTGAAGAAGGCATTTATGTATTTAACACAATACGTTGAAATGAAGCAAAACTTGTTTATTGATATATCCGATAAGTTACAAATATGTACATATACATGAATCAAAATAAACAAACAAGAGGAAGCATTCACAAAGGTTGCTTAGGAGAAGTCTCAGCAGTCGGCAGAGCCCCAGAAAGAGGAGGCACCAGAGGGTGATTATTCGGAGCCTCAGTACTGGGCAAAACCCCAGAATGAGGAGGCACCAAAGGTTGATCATTTGGAGCTTCATTACACGGTACAACCCTAGAAGACGAAGGCAATAAATGCATTTGGAACAAACCCACAAACCTCTGATGATCAAGTAAAATCTGACCATCAGATTCCTGCAGCTGGTCGAGCTTCCTTTTCATGTTTGTAGCATAGTCATGTGCGAGCCTGTGCAACTGTTTATTCTCATGCTTGAGCCCTCTGATCTCCTGTTTGAGACTTATCACTTCAGCCGTCAATGATTCAATTTGGCGGGTTCGAGCAAATAGACGTTGGGCTATATTAGACACAGAACCTGCACACTGAACACTGAGAGCCAAAGAATCCTTAACAGCTAACTCATTAGACTGTTTGGAAAGTAGTCTGTTATCTTTGGGAGTGAGAATGTTTTTGGCCACCACAGCAGCAGTCATATCATTCTTCATCACAGAGTCTCAAACGGTAAGAGGACTAGTAGGGGATAAGAAGGATGGATGTCATATGTTGTCTTGAGAAGGCATAGCTGCCTCTTCACCAAAGTTCAAGTCAAAACGACGGTCGGATGGGCTAGACATTCTCAAAAATGATGAAGGAGAAATGAGGTGCAATAAATCTCTGAAGTAAGGGGAAAATTCCTACAAGCAATAAATCTCCGAATGTACTTCTTGCACACAATTGGTGCCCTTATAAAAGAAAGGGCAACATGGCCGTTGGTTCAAAAATCTAAGAGGCACCATTCTCTGGATTTCGAAGAGGCACCACTTTCCATACGCAACATCAGCTCTTCGGGTACCATAGATAACTTTGCCAAAGATCTCTGACAAATGTTAGACACATAAATTTTGAAGGTCCAGCTACCCTACTATTACCCACAAGGGTAAAGGAACAACATCATTGTTTGATAACTAGAAAGTCCCAATGTGTGTCAACCTCCGTGCTCAGTGGCAAGGCAGACTGGGAAAATGCCCAACCTTTACTCACATTCGATAAAACACTCCCACCAAGATAGCTTGCTCAAAAATCGAAGAGGCACCACTCTCTGAATCTCGAGAGCCAGACTCCCAACAGGATTACATGCTCAAAAATCGAAGAGGCACCGCCCTCCGAATCTCGAGAGCCAGACTCCCAACAGGATTGCTTTCTCAAAAATCGAAGAGACGCTGCTTTCCGAATCTCAAGAGTCAGACTCCCAACATGATTGCTTTCTAAAAAATCGAAGAGACGCTGCTCTCCGAATCTCAAGAGTCAGACTCCCAACATGATTGCTTTCTCAAAAATCGAAGAGGCACCGCTCTCCAAATCTTGAGAGCCAGACTCCCAACAGGATTACTTGCTCAAAAATCGAAGAGGCACATCGTTCCGAATCTCGAGAGCCAGACTCCCAACAGGATTACTTGCTCAAAAATCGAAGAGGCACCGCTCTCCGAATCTCAAGAGCCAGACTTCCAACATGATTGCTTTCTCAAAAATCGAAAAGGCACCGCTCTTCGAACTTCGAGAGTTAGATTTCCTTGGATAAAACTTGTTTGTAATATTCACACGCAACATCAGCTTTCCAGATACCACAGATCACTTTCAAAGTGCTCTGACAAAGTTAAAACACGTGAATCTTGCAGCTCCCACTACATTGCTATTACCGAGAAGGGTAAAGAAACAGCGTTACCACTCGCTGTTAGGACAATTCCTATATATGTCGACCTTCATCATCCACAGCTAGGCAGACCTGCAAATAAAGAAAAATGCTCAACTTTTCTTCACATCCGAGAGGGCATTCTCAGCAGAGTCTCTCGAAATACTCAGATTCTTTTCCCCCTGATAATACCTCTGTAAACAAGCCACACCAGAGCAAGAGTATCTCATATCATCAAGGTTAAAAGCAAGAGTATCTCATATCATGATTTTTCCCTGTCTTTTCCTTTGGCCTTATTCTTACCTGCAAGACAAGGAGAAATAGAGCAATCAGTCAGCATTTGGAATCAAGCTTCCAGTCAGGAACTGACTGCCTGGAACCCCTTGCCTGATTACTTACCTGGCATTGCTCTCGAGTACTCATCTTCAACATCTTATGCTTCCAGAGAAGATACCACATCTGCCTGAGGAACAGGCAAGTGAGAAGGATACAAGGAAGCATGTGGATACAAGCGTAAGAGAACATGTGCCGATACATCTACTACTTTGTTAACAACAAAAGTATCCCATATCATCAGGGTCGAGTGTACTATAGATTTGATGAACTTGTTTTGACCCTCAAATTCTTAAGTCGGCCTTATACTCTGGAGGAAACCAGAAAACCCGCCAGCCCAGTTCAAGAATAAGCATGTAGAAATTTCGTGATTACTCAGCGGCTTGGATCTTGCAAGTCCCCAACCGAGGAGCTTCCCTCACTCGGGAACTTAGGGGAGCACTGTTTGTACCATACTTGACCAATCCCGAAACTACTGAGCACCGGTCAATGTTATACTGTCAAGGACCCAGAAGAGTTTCCCTTCAACCAGGAGGCCAATCACAGAGCGACACGTGTCGACATCAGAAGCCAATCATAGCGCGACACGTGTCAACATCGGAAGCCAATCACAACACGACACGTATCAATGTCAGAACAAGGCTAGAAACTCTCTTCTATAAAAAGGAGATCATTCTCCCACAATATTTCATAATGTCATTTGTACTAAACCATTCACTAGTACTCACTAAAAGAGAGCTTGAACCTATGTACTTGTGTAAACCCTTCACAATTAATGAGAACTCTTTTACTTCGTGGACGTAGCCAATCTGTGTGAACCACGTACATCTTGTGTTTGCTTCCTTGTCCCTATCCATTTACATATTTATCCACACTAGTGACCGAAGCAATTTAGCGAATGTCACAAACTTAACACTTTTTGTTGTACCAAAGTCCTCGCTGATTTTGTGCATCAACAAACCCAAAGTGCACGAAATAAGAGAGTGAAGTCTTTTTTGTTAGAGTCCAATGAACGATCTATACGGGTTTCATATTTGAGGATTGAGAGTTTGACAAGATGACTAATGAAAAGAGAAAGGATTTATCTATTAACTGGGTTAAGAACAATATTAAGAGGAAACATTACATTCATGCATCATTATAGCTTATGCTGTGCATTCTGGTTTTTGCCCTACTAAGCTAATAGCTCACGCTTTATTGACATGTGTTTAACTGAACACTTGAATAGTAGTCGAATTTCACTAAAAGTGTAGACAAACTTTTGTGATGTAAAATAAAATTATTTTATTTTCTTTGTATTTTTTATTTGCTTACTGGGAGCAGTGTTTAATTTTTTCAGCGACCCACGATTATCGTGTCGTGGTGACACTGACAGTATCTTAAAATCGACGCAAAAAAGAAGGGTGTATTCAATTGGGATCTTGAAGGATTTTATTTTATTATATGAAAGTTTAGTGTATTCATAATTTTAAGAGAGAAAATTAAAATGTACCAAAATTCAAGTACATTCAATTACGATTTTATATGAGTTCATAACATTCTAGGAGTATTTAATTACAATTTATTTGAAATGACTTTTAAAAAGTTGAAAAGTTCAAGGAAATTAGAGATATTTTTGTTTATGTATTTTAACATTTACAAATCTCATATCTCTATGAGAATCTGATGAAATTTACTAAAAATCAATTAAACTTCATCAAAATTCATAAATTTATAACATTCAAATTCTTCCATAAAACAAATTAATTAAAAATCCAAAAGAACCTTCGACAGTTACTTGTGTCCTGGACAGTTAGGCCTGGACTGTCCGTGGCTGTCCTCCACGTGTTCCACCCGTTAGAGCCGCGTATTTTTTAGTGGAAGTACAAATAATCAGACGCCACGTGGCACTCTCGAAGACGCTTTTACGGTATTCTGCAATAAAGTTGATTATTCTTTCTTGGCTATGTCTCTTCTTTTCTTTCTCTCCCAATCTTTGAAAATTGCCTGAAACATTATCTAGGGTTTCTTTTCGAGGTTTTGCCTTTTCTCCTCTCTTTATTTTTTTTTATATTTTTTAAAATTTTTGTTCGTGGATTTTTGTACTGTTGGATTTTCTTTGAAGTCGAAGCAAAAACGCGGCAATTAATGGCGTGCGAGTCTTAATTCCCACTTTGCCTTCGGAATTCCGGTTGATTAATTCGCTTCGATCACTTGGAGTTGTCTGCGAATTACGCGAATTGTTGATTCAGGTACTCGAATTTCAGTTTTTTTTTTATTTCTTGGATTTAGTTTCTACTTTGTTTTGGATTTTCGAAGACTCTGAATCGCTCATCTAATTCTTAATTACTGATTATTTGTGATGAAATTTAATGTATTGTTTCGAATTATTTGAGTTGAAGCAATGTGAATAAATTTGGTTTTGTACGAGTGAGAATTGAAGTTGAATTTTGGAAATTTTGGAATCTGGGATATTATCAATAATTGAATGATGGCGTATGGTAAATTCCTTTTTTTTTTTAAATTTATTTATTCTGAGTTGTGTTCGAAATTTCGAATTCTTAGGCAGATCGACGGATAAATATTGCAGCAGCTGATTTGTGTGTGTTCGGAACTTCGGATTATTGGTTGTGTTCGGCTTATGGTGTAATCGGGTGTCTCGAATTTGCTTTCATGGGTGATGAGATACTTTGAAGATTGTAGATTTAGTGGATAGAGATGAATCTTGCAGCTCTTTTGACTTCTGCGGGGATTAATATAGCTGTGTGCGTGATACTCTTTTCGCTATATTCTGTATTGAGGAAACAACCGTGCAATGTGAATGTCTACTTTGGCCGAACGGTTTCGATAACCAAAAGAAGAAGTGATCCTTTCTGCTTGGAAAGGTTTGTACCTTCTGCTAGTTGGCTAGTGAAAGCATGGAGAACAAGAGAAGATGATTTATTGGATGTTGGTGGCTTGGATTCAGTAGTTTTTATCAGGATGGTTATTTTTAGGTAATTAAGCCCTGCCTAGATCTTTATTTATGGTTTATGCCTGCAGAATAATAGTTTATGCCTAATGTTTTTTTTTTTAAAGTTCAGTGCAACCTAATATTTTTTTTTCTATTTACAGTCTTCGAATCTTTTCCATTGCTGCTGTCATATGCGTCTTTATAGTACTTCCGGTGAATTATCATGGGCAAACCACGAATCACCCGGGAATCCCTGAAGAATCCTTGGAAGTCTTTACCATCTTGAATGTTCAAGAAGGTTCAAAGTGGTACGAGACATATATTCTTGATTATTGAAACAATTATTAAAAATTGCATCTTTTATGGAGGTGCAGAGCAAGTTCTGTTAGTCCGCCTTTTATTTTGTTTTCTCTCAATCTTTATGAAGTTTAAATTCTGATTTAACTTTTTATGGTTATGTACACCAGGGAACTAATTTCTAGTTGGTCATTTGCTTTCTGTTTTAATTCATGTCAGGCTCTGGACCCATTGTCTCGCATTGTACATTATCACTGCTTCAGCTTGTATTCTCCTATACTTTGTAAGGATTTAAAACCCTCTTCTTGTACAATATAGTATATAAATTGTAAAAAGTTCTTAATCATGCTTTTTAGTTCTTACATATATAAACATCCTAAGACATTGGTTTGGTGTATCTGTTGTGGTTCTTCTGTAGGAATATAAGCACATCACTAGACTGAGGCTGGCATATATTACTGGATCTTCTTTAAGTCCAAGTCATTTTACACTTGTTGTTCGTGCTATCCCATGGTCACCGGAAGAATCATATAGTGATTCAGTAAGAAAATTCTTCACAAAATATCACGCATCAAGCTACTTGTCACACCAAATGGTGTATCGAGTTGGTAAAGTTCAGAAACTGATGGTATGTATGTGGCTTGAATTATTTCAGCTGTTTCCTGAGGCACATTGTTTTATTATTGGCTTATATTGTCATAACTGCTAGCATGAGTTTCACTTAGACCAATATGTGGTTTAAGATAGCTATATAAACGATATGCTGGGTTTTTTTGTGAATTGAATATAGGATCGCTGGGTTTTTCTTCCACTCATATGCATCTGTTCAATTATGTCTCATATATTCTTTAATGCAACTTTATGAAAAATCAAATTTTGCAGAGCAATGCAGGGAGGATGTGCAAAATTCTTAGGGATGTTTCTGTGGAACAGACTCATACACCAGATTTATTTCATTGTGGTATGTGTGGAGGAGCTACTGATTCTTTAAAGATACTTGCGACCGATTCAGAGAGTGTTAAAGGGAAGTCATCCCTCATCGACAATAGTTTGGGTGGTAGAAAAAAGGTCATGCAAGCTCTGGCCCCAATTAATTTAATTAGCTCTGGTTTTCATCATTATTCACATTCAACTAGTGATTATGTATGGCTTGACTCTTTGCATCTGATTTGGTTCTTTAAGAATGGTTTTCCGACTATGGAGTTCTTGAAAATTATGTACATATCAGTCCTAGAATAATATTGTGTTCCTGTAAGTGTTCTTAGTATCACCATGTATTCTTGCTTCGGTAGGCTCTAGTTCTTGTTAGACAGTTGGCCAGGTATTATTGTGGTGGTTATAACACCTTAAGCATAAATTTGGACTTGAATGTTTGGAAGCAGAACTGTGTTTGGCGTGATAAATTGTATAGGCTCTTTAGTTTTTATATTGGATGTTTTCTTATTTAGTTACTATAGTTCAAATAAAATAAAAGTAGAAATAAAAGTTGTTCAATGTTCAAGTAATATCTATATCTGTGTTTGTGTATGTATTTATATAAGTTAATATGTTTATTTTATGATAAAAAACATACATGCACACAAGTAAACATGCATATCCATTCTTCCCATAGTTATTCCATTTATGTATAGGAAAGTACGAACCTTAATCTGTGGAGTAAGTAGCTAGTAAAAAAGTCCGACATGGCAGTGTCATAGACATGAGGATGAATCTTGCGTATTGTCTATTCGTCGTAACAAAATGAGTGACATTTTCATTTTGTGGTTCTATTAGTTCGACTTTGTTGTCATCATTTAGGTATAAATGTTTGTCTGAGTGAGTGTAAACTTCTGTGGAATTTTCAACATTGTAGCTTAAAATATATGTCTTACATACAGGTGTGTGCTGCTGCTTTTGTCTTTTTCAAAACTCGCTATGCTGCTGTTGTTACTTCAAAGGTTCTTCAGTCTTCAAATCCCATGCATTGGGTGACAGATATGGCTCCGGAACCAAAGGATGTTTATTGGTCAAACCTTTGGATACCGTACGGACAACTGTGGATCCGGAAGATAGCTACACTTCTGGCTACTATTGCTTTTATGCTTGTGTTTCTTATTCCTGTCACATTTGTTCAGGGCATGACTGCACTAAAAAGTCTAGAAAAGAAATTTCCAGCTTTGAAAGGATTACTCAAAAAGTAAGTCAATTGACACAGATACATTCTCCTTGTTACCTTAATTTTTTTGTTATGCTGTTTATCATGGATACTAGACATGGACCAATTTTTTGCGTGTACGGGGATAAAGATTCACAATGGATTTGACTCATTTGCATGGTTTCTTTGTGCGCATGTGCAGGAAATTTATGAGCCAGGTGATAACGGGGTACCTACCAAGTGTGGTTTTAATTCTGGCTTTTTACGTAGTTCCACCAGTCATGATGCTGTTTTCAACAGTGGAGGGGTGGATCTCCCGCAGTCAGAGGAAAAAGAGTGCATGCTTCAAAGTCTTGTACTTCACAATCTGGAATGTCTTTTTTGTTAATGTTTTTACCGGTTCTGTTATCAGCCAGTTGAGTGTATTTTCTAGTGTGAAAGACATACCTGGGCAACTTGCCAATGCAGTTCCAGCACAGGTGATATGCCTTGATCTTTAAATTTGTTTAAAAGATCAATAGTTTTATGTTCCAGGTCTATTTGGACTGTTACATCACTTACATCTGCCCACTGTTTTTCCTTGTCAAGTTTGAAACGGGTTGCTTTGCAAGTGTCCATTAGAAATTGTCATCTCATGTAAACTTTTTCAATCAATTTTAGTTCGAATTACGGATGGTCATAATGGTTAACAAAGTGACATAGAGTTTTGTGACCGATAATTGTTTTGACTTTTCGAGACATTACATCAGTAATAAGATGCTTATTAAAGTAGAAGTTTTCCAGCCTTTTATATCTTGGAAAGTTTAAAGCTTTATTATTGTTTTTTTAATTATGATTGTGGTCTTGAAATTTCAGGCTAAGTTCTTCATGACTTATGTTTTATCATCTGGTTGGGCAAGCTTGGCATGTGAACTCATGCAAATTTATCCTCTTCTTTGCAACTATATCCGACGGTTCATATTACTGAAAGAAGGGTATAATGACACACTGTCATTTCCATATCATACAGAAATTCCTAGAGTCCTGCTGTTTGGGTTCATCGGCTTCACCTGTTCTATCTTGGTTCCCCTAATATTGCCATTCTTGCTGGTTTACTTTGTACTTGCTTACTTTATATATCGAAACCAGGTGAGGACTTCTCCTATCTATCATTCCTTTTTCTGTCAGGTCTCTTTTTAGGGAGAAGAACTACCCTGCAACGGGGATGCCACTGTAGCACCCCCGGTGTAGGTAAGTTCCTCTCACATTCTGGCCATCGCGTGTGGTTTTTACTCTCATTCTTTCTAGTCGTATTTAGTTACTGTCCTCATTTCATAGTTATTCTCTTTTTCTTTTTCTTTTTTTTTTGTTTGGGGGCATTCAAATAATTAATATTTTGCTAAGTGTTACGATGCCTATTTCAGATTCTCAATGTGTATATAGCAGAATACGAAAGTGGGGGACAGTTCTGGCCTATGATTCACAATACGGTCATAATTTCATTGCTTATGATGCAAATAATTGCTCTCGGTGTCTTTGGATTAAGAAGAACACCAATTGCGTCAGGTTTCACTATTCCACTGCTTATCTTCACTCTTTTGTTTAACGAGTACTGTCGACAGCAGTTTAAGCCAGTGTTCAAGAACCACGTTGCAGAGGTAGTGATTGAAAATGAACTGTATGTGCGCTTGTGCGCGTGCATTTATGTGGTATTTGAGACCATGTCCCTCTACTCTTTCAAATTTGATGAGTGGATTGTTTGCAGGTTCTTATTGATATGGACCAAAAGGATGAGCAATCAGGGAGGATGGAAGAGGCTTATCAACAGCTGCATTCAGCTTATTGCCAGGCCCCAATAACTCCTGATGACTCGTGCAGTTCCGGAGGCTCAACTCGCCATGAGGGGGACATCGTTCCAGATCCAGAGAATGCGAAGCCACCAGGTTTGATTCATCCAGTACTTGCGAGGGTTCCCTGTTCCTGTTCCTCTATGCGGCATCAATGATGTAATCGCTTGGTTCTTTGTGCTTTTCACATTTCAGGGGAGGAACCCAGTCATATTAATCCGTCATGGAATGTCACCTTCGACGGTGCAGAATCTAGGAAGATCTAAAGTGAGTTTTCTTCTGGGACGTAATTGACTTGTTCTTGTATGCAAGTTCAAGTTTATGGTGCCGGCTCGAACGAGATTCCTGTAACTTAAGAAGCAGGTTCTCCTTCTGACTCGAAATACCATCGGAGCGTTGTACAGATACAAGTGATACAAGAAAAAAAAATTTACAAAATTCCGAGAGAATTCCCAATTTCTACAGTATGAGTGCAAAGCAACTCTATCTTGTGTATAGTTGTGATATGTGCAGAGCAAATAGTTTGTATTTTAAACCAAATGTGTCGAAAACAGTTGAAAAGTTTTACGTAATGTTAATGCAAAGTTTGGTTATTTGATTCTCGAAGTACATTTTGAATTGCATAGACGAAATTAAGATTTCACGTCCATGACCAGTGAAGAATTGCGATTATCGACATCATCTTCATCTGTTTCTGTTGAACAAACCTCTCCGCAACCACAACGTGCAGAAGAAACCCCCTTGCCTGCATTGGGAGACCAGCAGAGACAAATTTAACAGCAGCTAAAAAGTAGCTTATACCAAATAAGTACTTTTCGATCCCATTGGTGGCATTCTCCTCTGAGCTGGGAAGCAATTGCAGCAATGCCTCTTCCAAAACATCAGTCAAGAAGCACCCAACAAACAGACCAAATGGTATCACCAATTCATAGTTTCTGGAGATGGAAAATATGATGTCTGATAAGAAGCAGGGATGCCCAAAGTAACAAATAACCATATATATGCTTTTTTCCCAAGCAAAAGTAGCTGCTCCGGCGCTGTATCTGCCGCTTTTTTTCATGGAAGCTCCTTCACTGGGGCAGGTACGGCTTCCCACAGCTTCTCCTTCACAAAAGTGCTTTTGATTTGGAGCTTCTGCTTATTTTCTTTGTTGGGTTCTCCAAACTGTGCCGTGGATGAAACTGCTTTTACACAGCTTGGGTGGAAGCTGTTTCGAATTCGGCAGGGCTTCTGATTGAATAGGTAAATCTGAAATGAAGGAAAAGAAGGAAAATTGGAAACAATCATAATTACTTAATCGAAAACCTGAAAATTTCAAAGTTTTAAGCAATTGGGAATTTGGGAGAGTGAAGAGTGAAGAATGATACCGGAAATTTGGGGGTTGCGGACGGCGGCGACAGAATTGACGCCGGAAACGCCATTGATGGTGTCTGGCTGGTCCTGTTTTATCGCCTGAGTTTTCTCCTCATTTTCTAGGGTTAATATATCAGCTGGTGACAAATTGGGGATTCGAATTTCCCACTGTCGTCAACGTAAAGTTCACTAGATTTGTATTTTTCTAAAATATTAATTTGGGCCGGGCTGGTTAATGTATGAGGAGTTTGGACTCATTAAAAATGTACTGGGCCTTTCATATTCTTTTAATTTTGGGCCGCATGTTTAATTCACTCAATCAGTAAACTTTTATATTATTTTTTCTTAGGCCTCGTATCCGAATGGACTTGATTGCCTAGGGCTCGTTCGAGCTTACTTTTATAATTTAAGGAGAATGATTTTTTATTATTTTTTTAGGAAATTTTTTAAAATGTCATATGAACTTATACATAATTTTCAATTTGTCATATAAATTAAAATTTTCAACAATTTGTCATACTAACTTTTCGAAATCATTAATTTGTCCTTTTACCCTAACTCCGTTAAGTTTTACATCCAATATAAGTTATGTGTGACATGTGCCTCGCACATGACTTGTGTATAGGGTTATTTGGGTCATTCTAAAACTTCACTTCCCTTTTATTAAGTTGTATTTGACAAAAAAACTATAGGGTTTCTAAAGCCATAGAAGGGCATACTACTACTTTATACTTGTTCTCAGACATTTTGTTCACATCGATCCCTGTGAATACCCTCGAACACAAAATTTAAGTGTTTGTACTAAGGAAAAGTTAAAAAAAAAAAAAAAAAAAAAAAGATGCTAAAATGATTGAAATAATCCTGAATACAAGTCATGTACGAGGCACATGACTTATATTAGATGGAAAACATAACAGAGTTAGGGTGAGATGACAAATTAATGATTTTGGAAAGTTGATATGACAAATTGCTTAAAATTTTAGTTTATATGACAAGTTGAAAAATGTATACAAGTTCATATGACATTTCAAAAATTTTCCCTTTTTTTATTAAAGCTCTAAGGGCGCTTTTGTTTGGTCTCATTAAGTTTAATTGGAATAGACTAGCTTACTAGTTCGTGTATGGCGTAAGCAGGGACTTACTTTAAAGGGATTAAGTCGGACTCATGCCGACTAAATCCTTGGCTAGCGATCCCACCCCCTGCGCGAATGGAGAGGATTGCTAATCTCGTCTCTAACACCTGTTTTGCTTCGCCTCGCCTCAAACTCGTCTCAGTTTGCTTCGAATCGTCCTCGTAGCCAATGGGCTCCGTCAAAACCCATACCCCCAAAAGACGAGATCTTTATGAACCCAATGGTTGGTGTGAATGCAACAAGGAGGAGTAAAGTAAATAAATAACAAAAAGGGAACTATGGATTCTTGAACAATACATTTTCATGTATGTTATGGCTTAAGTCCTTCCAGTAGTATCTGCCATTTGTCCTACTTTCCTCCATAGTTTATCAAGTAATGGCCGGTCTGATTCCAGAATTGAATAAATCGGTAGATAAGAATATTTGTCCATAATGGGAGTTACATTAGTAGGAATATAAGCCGAAACATCATAAAGATATTTATTGTTCCTGATCCTGCTTCACATTAATTGTTATTTGAACAAGTAAAAGTTATGTCTTGGTCCAAATGGGGATAGCATTTTCTCCGCCCATTCCTTCTAGTCGAGCCTTTCGGTCTGTCATTATACCTCGAGAAGTAGAAAGAGCTTGAGGAGGCTCATGAGCCACCCGGTGCGCTTGATATAACGATTTGCAGATTTGCAGAGATCGATTGACGTCAATTTGCAGAGATCGATATCGAAATAGATTTGCAGAGATGGCCAAGTCGATTTACAGGTGTTGGAGAAGTCGATTTATAAGGATGGCCAAGTCAATTTGCATGTGTTGGATTCGGGGTTTTTTTGAAATGGAGGATTCTGAGTTTTTTTTTATTTTTATTGGATTTTAGGTTTTAATTTTTGAGTTATGTATACTGCACTAAAAGAGAAAGTTGGACGGGAGTAGAGGGAGAGGGAAGAAAAAGAGCATGAGAGAGTCTTGAAGAAAAGGGAAGGAAAAAAAAAGTAAAAAAGAAAAATAATTATTTTTTGTTATTTATATTATTCTACTTTTTAGTACGCGATATAACATCAAATGTTTTTTGTAAGAAGTCCAGCTTAGTCATTTAAATTAGTCTAGTTTGAAATAGTATGTTGCAATAAACACACCCTAATTACTTCATGAAATTGCTTCCACGACCCACATATATTTTCAAGTTTTTATGTTAAGGGTAGTTAGGAGCACTTTGATTATCATGAATTGCTTTTAATCTTTTCAAAAACAATTCTAAACAAGCTCTTAGAGAGATGATAAGGACAATAATTTATACGTATGCAAGTATCTAACAGTCGTTAATTCAATTGAGTACCACAATAGCTAGCTAGACATCAACAATCCACAACAACCCATACGTGTTTAGACGATTATATAGCACTACTCTATGATATAAAGAAGAAATTGATTGTGAAATAAAATTGTACGAAAATTAAAACAAAAACAACTAAAGTCTTACTTCTCGAGGATGGAGTAGTTTTTCGCTATCATTTTTTGGCAAACAAATTTAAAGTAATTATGGAATACTAAATATTCAATAAGCATGTGTTAAATTTGCTTGCGTGTGGCATTGGATAAAAGATATACAACCTAACATTTAGCTTTCATCAAACGCATAAGCATTAGCCAAGGCCAAAACCCTAGAGCAAAAATAACAAACGACAAACTGTCGCAACGCAACCAAATAAGCCAAATCAATCGGACAAGTGAATTGTATGTTAAAAAAACTATCATATCCTCTCCTTATCTTATTTCGAAACCCTAAACCAATCAAATTAGCACAACCCTAGGCGGCTCTATCTTAATTCTAATTCTAATTCTTCACCTCGTAATTGGTATATAATTTTGAATATCGCATGCAGAATTAGCACTCCAGCTCTGCAGTCTTTTTGCCATATTATTCTCTGATGAATTTCTTTTCATTTTTTAATACAAACCCTACAAACCCACTTTTTTTTCTGGTCCAACAGCTGAACAACACGACAAACGTGCAAGAATTTTTCATGTTAGTGAGTGTCATTATCGTTTTATAATATTGACAATTAATAAATATTATATTTCTTGCGGATTATTGTGAATTAAGGATCAATTTTTTTGGATTTAAATATCTAAGGGAGGTTGATTCAGTTGATTAAATAATTAAAAAGCAGTGACACAAGTCGTCCTTTTGCTCTTGTCACTTCCAGGCCTCATTAACATATTCATAAGTTAATATGTTTAATTAATTTTTCTGGTGTTTATTATCGTCACCAAGTTGACGGGAATTTGTATGGTAACCACAAGAAGTCAAATTTTGAGACGTTGGTTTTTCTTTGAGGACTTTTCTGTTCTGTTTCTTCTTTGTTTGGGATATTCCTTTTAACTTTACAGAAAGAAATTAGATGAATAACTAGGGATTATTTTAAATTCGTATTAGACCTCAGAACTGTTAATGTCTCCTTAATTTGCTTGCTGGAGTTTGTGTATGTCCGCTTTATGTATGCTTATAATTCTAGTATACTATACTGAAAGCCAGAGAGACTGTATATCTTATGGATATGTTTTACCTAGATCAGATATCCCACTTACGAGCTTACATTATTCCAAAAATTAATTAATTAATAGCTCATTATTTTATCTTTTTCTTTTTCTTTTTTTCATAAAAAATTATTGTATGGTACTAGCTAGAACACAACTATGCAGTATAATTTTTCACATGTTATAATATGAGTTGAATGACTTGTTTATTTATTCTTTATGATATAATACTCGTCTTCGAGAAATGTATGAATTGGTTACCTTTTAAAACCGTAATGTTTTCATGATTGAACTCATGATAATTAAGCAAATAGATGAATATGCTAGTGGAATCAACTTAAGTAAGAACATTTTTTTAAGGAGAAATTAGGTTCTCATCCTTCATTTTGCTACTCCATTGATTAAAATCCTATTCATTTTCAAATTTTTATCAAGGTCCTTGGATATTAATAACATCATTAATTATTTCAATAATAAAATATTTTTTAATTTCTAAATATATTCATTTAATTTTAAAAATGTTACAATTAGTATATTTATATTTATGACTAATTTTTTTATCATATATTTTTATTTTTAGTTTTTAAATGTAATTCTTTTTTAATTTGTACCAATTTTCTTTTCAGTTTTAATTTGTACCCATATATTAATTTCTTTTTGTGCCCATATTTTTTAAAGTTTATTTGTATTTGTACCCATATATGTTTTTTTTTATTTGTACTTTTTATTTTGCTAAATGTACCCATGCTAATTATATGTACCCATTCATGTAAAACTTTTTAATCTTAAAATGTACTCATTCTTAAATATACCATTTTGTTATATGTAAAATGTACAATTTTTTATATAAAATCTATTCAATTTTTTTCTAATCCATTTTTAAACTTATATGGGTACATTCTTTTTTCTTTGATTTTAAAATTTATCCATGTCAAGTTTAATCGAAGAAATTTACTAATGTTATTAAGCCTAATATCTTTTTTTGTTGTTGTGATTTTGAAGAATGTACCCATGTTTTGATACAATAATTTTTTTGGTTAATTTTGGATGACCCATGTTTACACACACACTATAGTATATTTATATTTTAATATTTTTAATCCCACAAATTATGGTTTTTTTATTTAAAATCTCATTTATATAAAAAACAAAAATTTCTAATTTTTAATTTAAAAAATATAGTAATGTACATAGAAATAAATTATCACATTAATTTCAGGGACCTCGATCAGATATTAAAAACCAACAAGGTTTCAATCAAATAAAATTCATAACTAAGGACCGCATCCAAAGTCTCATTTTTTTTTTAACTTTGAGTTCAAGAGTTGGTCCAGATGATGGGGCCAACTAATTTGAATCGCTAGCTTGAAGAGGCAACTATACTACCAATTTCAAAATATGTCAACCGATTCTAACAAATCGTGACCATGGCTTACCAAACATTAATGCAAAATTTGCAATGTCAACAGAAAGTAAATATTGTAATCCAAAGATTGCAGTTTACAACTGTAATCGACTTTTGCACTTGTAGCAGTCAGCGAAGACCTAAGAGATCATTTGAGTCCAGATGACAATGTATTTCTTTGACCTTCCTGACCTAAGCTACAAATAACTACATAATTAAGTAATCTGGAGGCCATTTCAAATATGTTGGGCATAGCTAGCTAGATGTTGTTTGACTTAAGATTCGAATATGGTCGATTGTCTTCGTGGTTAGGGTATTTGTATTATTTTTAGTGCACTCAAGTTTGAATCCTCCATCATTCTCTTATATTGTGGTTTACATTAGAATTACCAATTGTAATGAAAAAGAGACTTAAATATTCTAAATTATGAAAGAAGATGAGATCCATCGATTAATTTATACTACTTATTAATGGAATACACATAATGTGTAGTTTTCATCTAGTAATAATTATGATTATGAAAAAAAACCCTAGGGATCTAGGGTTAGATTCCTAATTGTTGGAAAAAAGAAAAGCAAAAGAAAAAAGTGGATTTGGAAAGTAGAAAGGAAGAGCTTGATAGTTAACAAGAGAAGCTGGAAGCAATAAATAATTGTGGTAGTTAAACAATAAGCTAATGATCGAAGACCAAAATTAAGCAACTTACTCAGCTAATTAACATCGGCCTGCTGTATTGATCTAGAAGAAATTACTGTCACTTGATATTGATTGAATTTAATTAAAGCATGTTCATTTGACATCCATTACTCCAAGCACATGCAACTCTTTTGACTGGTGAATTGATAGTTATTGCATACCATATATGATTGGAGCTTGTTACACAAATATCGAGAGCTTGATTTAAAGTACTCAAAAAAGACCAAGTCATATATGAGCCTTTCTTATTTTCATCCTCTTTTATATAACTTATTACATGTAAATATGCACATATCTCAGATCATGTGGAATTTTAAAGCTTACTCAGAAGTTCCTTTATTTTCTTCATTTATGTGGAATTTTTATGGTTACGCAGAGGGTTTCGAACCCTATATCTCTAGCTTATTCATACTCATTACCCTACCCACCCATACCATTAACCCTAGTATAAACTCAGTAAAAATAATACTCAAAACACCAATGGCATTGCTTTGCCTATAGTTAGCAGTATAACAAAAACTTTGAATCAGTTATCTTTGGAAGTGTGGATGTATTGATAGGTGCAGATGAATTGTTCTTATGTTATTTATTTATTTTTATTTTTATTATTATTTTTTTTTCTGAAGAAGATGAATTGTTCTCTAGATCTCAGTCAACATTGTTGGCTATACATTTTGTGTATATATCTAGTTAAGGTTGAGTATTGCATGCACCTATACACACAAATAAATACTGAATAGGGTTTACTACTTTGTCAATATTCAAATCTAACAAAAAAATTGCTTAATCAGAAATAGAAATTCAAACAAAAATATATATATGCAATTATGTACACATCTAGATGATGTGAATCATCAACTAGGTCAAAAGCTAAACCAAATGTTTTGTGTGGTCAGACTTCAAATGTTTTGTGTGTTCAGACTTGAGAGAGAGGGAGAGAGAGAGAGTGGGGATGATCCATGCATGTATTAAAAGAGAAAGTCTTACAAACTGAAGCACACCTTACGTGTATTAATTACTAATTTTTTTTATAATACTTGAAAGTTAAAACTGTTATATAACAGTAATAAAGCTGACAGTCTTAAAAGTTTAAATCATACAAAAAGTATGAAAGTCTGAAAGACATATGATTCTTACAAAGCATGTGTGTCATTCAGAACTGGTAAGTGTTCAAAACTCTCTCTCTCTCTTCCTCAACTGAAGACATTAGTTTTCGAGCCTTACTACCTTGATTTCATAATCCTGGAATGCTGATTCATAAAACTTGTTCCAAGAAACTGCTTTCCTATCTTGGTTTCCAGTGAACATGCATTTTTACCAACATATATAAGTATAAATTAATAACCACGCTGGCAAGTGGCAACAAATACATACCCTTTTCCCCTATTCGTAAATTTCTTTCAAGAAATGCTGATCTCCACCATCTAAAATCAACTGGAACAACACACTGAAACATGCATGTTCTTTCAGTCAGAGAAAAAGCTTTACAGTACTTGACAAATCAAATTTGCGCCAAGTAGCTAGTAGGGCTTCAAACTCTGCTAATTATACATTAACGAAGAAATTCAGTCTGAAAATTAACAGAATATAGAAGAAGAAAGAAACAAACATATCATTTAATGAGTTTATTATTAGGGTTTCCCTATTTGGCGCAAAACATCACCGATCACCCTATTGCTACCAAATATTAACATAACATTAATTGAATGTACACGATGATCATCTTATAATGGCGCCCCAGGGTAACTACTCATCAACTGGTCGTTGGCGAAACCACATTCTTGGACGGGTGCGGCCGGCATCAGTCGGTCCATGCCGGCATTATAGTCGTCTGAGGAGGAGGCCACAGGAGGACATCCCAGCATCTCACCCCACCCAATACTTTCTCCATAGCTACTAACAATTCTATTATTCATAATCATCATCTCATCCCCATACAAGTACTCCATCCCATCAAATCTCTGTTGGTTGTCAGTGTTGTTGTTGTTGTACACCGCCATCTCCTTTAGCTGATCAGTCACATAATTACCGCCTTTCCCTTGAAACATATTATGCATTATACCATTACCAGCTCCATCAATATTATCCGTGTTGACCATGTAATGTGTTTGTGCAAATTGATGAGGGCTAATGACATCAATGTTGCTTAAGGCCACAGGAGCAGAAGAACTGTTGAGAGCATGAATCCCATGTCGAGGAACTAATAGACTTTGCATGTTCTTTCCAGAATAGTGCTCATCCATTTGATGAGTAGGAGTAACAGCAGTAGCGGCATAGGGAATGTTATTATTATCATCAAGAACTTGAAAGGTTGGTTGAATATCGGTGGAGCTATCTTGGGTAGCTTGATTAGTATCATGATTAGAACTAAACCTCCCTCCAAGCTTGATGAGCAACTTTCTGATAGAAGCATGGTCATTAAAGCAAGGCTGTTGTTGTTGTTGTGGTAGTACTGTGGGTACTGCAAGCACTGGAAGCTCCGGCCAGTAAGAGTTTTGACCGTCTGCGGCCAGAATGCCAGAATGGGAGTTACTGTTTCCCCCAACACCGCCTGACCTTTTGATGATGTCTTGTTTAACTAGGCCCGATTTACGAGCTAGCTGATGTTCTTTCCGCTGCCTACCAAGAAGCTTTTTCTTCAGCCTCGTGTTCCAGTAGTTCTTTATATCATTGTCAGTTCTTCCTGGCAGTTGTGCTGCAATTATAGACCACCTACATATACACATACATACATAATCTATATTTATGAAATAATCAAATAATTAATTACCCTAGCTAGGAACTAAATTACACTAATTTACATGTACATGTGTAATTGATATTGTGGTTATATTTATATATGCTTTTTTTCATTATATAAAAGCGATATTCAACGCTAAATTCATGTATGTGTCTACCTGCTCCCAATACTTATGTAGAGGCTGCAAATTATGTTGTCTTCTTCTTCAGAAAACCCTCCATGCTTGATATTTGGGCGGAGATAATTTAACCATCTAAGCCGGCAGCTCTTCCCACACCTCTTAAGCCCTAAATCATCCATCAAAGAATTAAATTAGCAAAAACCTAATTTCATCTAATTTATACAGCTGGCAACTTCTAACTAATTAATTTGATATAGATTAACCAGGACACTAATTTGAGGAAGAGGAAGAAGAAGAAGGTAGAGATCTGCATACCGATCTTTTGTGGCAAAGCGATCCAGTTACCGCCGGTGCCATGTTGCTCGATGTAAGACTTGAGCTTGGCATCTTCTTCAGGTGACCATGGACCTCTCTTCACGTTGGCTTTATCACAGCAAGGAGCTCTCCCCATCTTTACTTTCTTGTTGGAATCTAATTGGAGCTAAGATAGCTACCTTGATATACTATAGGATAAACAATTATTCCACATTTATATAGTAATAGTAACAACTTTTTGGAGAGAGAAGTTTTTGAGAAATTTGTGTACGTGGACCATTGTCATATATTGTTATTAGTTCTTTCACATTATAATATATGTATTTTTTTGTTAGTAAACTTTAAAAGTAAAATATATTAATCATATCCTCTATTTATATAATAATACATAAAATTATACATCACGTAACATGTGTTTCCAATACACATAAATTTTGAGAGAGAGGAAGAGTAAATTGATTAATCGTAAATTGTGATGAAAAGGGATAAGTATGGTTCCCGGAACGGGGCCAATTGGAATTAAAAAAGGGTGTGGCAAAAAGAAGTCTGCTTCAATAGAAAATTGGAGGAAAATGAGTGTGCCAGAATGGAAGCAAGAATTTTCTTCTTGTCTTTCTTAGTCTGGAATCACCTTTTTTTTGTGTGATCATCAGGTTTGCTGATTTTCTTGGAACTACAATTCCAATAAGATCCTCACCGTCTAGTACTCCGGGACATATATACACACTAAGCACATATTATTATAATACGCCCATGTAGTTATATAGGACATATATTTTTTTCTATTAACATCGAATCTACGTATCATATCATTATACTCCTCAATAACTATTATACGTAAACTTTTAAACTGTGTGAATGTGTATTATTATACGTAAATGGCGTTTTATCGTAGTGACATAAAGTAATAATGTTTATGGACCATGGTGTAGATTTGATCTCCATCAATTCTCCTATCCCTTAACAACAAACTATTTAACCCATTAATGTTATCGTTTGCCAAAAAAAATGTATAAAAATGTAAATATATATGGTTAATTAGCTAGACTACTATACGTTTGAATCAATGGTTAGAGTAATTGTGTGTGTATATATACATATGTATTCATATATATGATCAAGTTCCTCCTTTGAATTTAGGGTTCAAGTGTTCGGTAAAGAGAGTAGGGTGTGAATTCAATAATACGAGCGTTTTAACTGTTAAAGTTGATTTAAAAACTTGTTAAATAAAACTTGTTAAATCTTTTATTTTCAATTACCATTCATCTTTCGTATTATCGAAGCCAAATCCAAATATATCACCGTACATAGTCATATGTGCACACGTAGCCATTTGAATTGGTAGTTTTTTTTCTCTTTTTTATTTTTTATTTTTTTTGGGGGTGGGGAGGGGGGAACAACTTGCATTGTCAGGTGTACCATCAATGTAGCATTCTATGTCATAATACAATGTTATATGAAAATAAACTTACACTTATATTAACATCAGACGTCAAAATTACGATATATACTCTTACGATAAAAGGTATTCTTCTTCTTTTGGCATTGCAACTTCCATTTCCATCAATAAAAGTCAGCCTTTAGGGTTACGTTTACCCGAAAAAGGTAAATAAACAAAAACTATATTGAACCAACTAGCTTAGCTAGCTAGAAAATTTCTAGAAGCAAAATGACAAACCGTTAGCAAAGATTGAAACTAAGTGGACATTAGGGTACATGATCCTTTTTGGTAGGTGACCAAATGACCAACAAGAGGAGAAGAATGCAAGACAAAGAGAAACCAATTTGATGACATTGATGGCTTATTTCAAACCCCAGGAATACGCATTGCATAGGGCGGCCTAGGTTAGGGCAGCCCTATATCCTAGAGGATATATGTATATATAAGCAAAGCATGATGAATCATGTTCGCGCGGCCATGCATGCAGCTATATACGATAATATTACTTTTCTAATTTTCTCTGATGCTCATGGAGCATGCATATCCCTTCTTTAATATGCTCTTTGTGAGTTGTAGTTTCTCTTGCAAGCCCTAGATTAAGTCTCCCTCCTTAGAAGGGGGTTTGTGGACCAACTTACCCTTCTCAAAGGGCCAATATAATTAATGTTATTAGGGTTTAGACTTTTGCACAAGTTTGGTGAAATTACGTATTATTTGACTACAAGATACATGCTAATGATTTTCCATTTGTTGTTTATTTTAACGATAAGACTTTTTAAGCTAGTCAAATTAAATGGGGATTAACTTTTCCAGGCTGTGATTAGTAATGACATACTCTCCAACAAAAATAAAAGTAATTAGACATACAAATTCCAAGTCAACTTATATGGAAAAATCACCTGTGAAATGCTATTCATAGTTTCTCAAAAGTAAGTTGAAATGTAAAATAAATATCAGGGCAAAAATTGTTGAAAATGAAAATTTTAGGGTAAATTTCAAAATGCTCTTATTCTTTTCCATAAAATTATAATTATAAGAAATTAAACAAGATGCAATGTTGACTAAAAACTGGAAATGGGATTATACAAATAATATTTTACTTTAAACTAATTTAAATTGCAAGGGTAAGAATTCAAAATTATATGAGCACATCCGCTCTAACTAACGTGACATGCAGAAATAAACAAATCTTAACTAAACAAATTACAAACCTAAAGATTCACAAGGATACAAAAATATCCCAGATCTTACTTCCTCATAAAACTACAAAAGATATAACTGAAAAGCCAAAACATATTCCCCCAATTGTATTAGAAAGCAACTACTATAAGAGTTAATGAAAAGAGCAATACATACACCTATTTTTACTTTTCACACATCATTATTAATTTTTTGCCATTAATTTTTTTCAATTCATTTTAATCCAACAATAAAAAAAAATGTGAAATATAAATATGAACGAGTGAATAACACACGACTCTAGTTAATTAGCCAGTGTAACTGGAGGCCAAAGCGAACATCAAATTCAATGTATAATTAGAGTTGGTAGTGGTAGCTATAGGGGGAAAGTGTCAAATCTCTGGCGTCATTTGCTTGACCTCTCTCTCTCTCTCCCTCTCTCTCTCCCGGTTTTCTTATGTAATGATGTTAGTGCTTGACAGACCAGCAGCCATGCATAAAACCAAGGCAAAGAAGCTGTTTTCTATCATCGGATTCTACATTATAAAGTCTATATATTAATTTGCACCAACTATTTACTTTGGGAAATATTTTCGCCACTTTCTTTCCATGCATTCTTCTTGCTTTTTCCGGTCTTAGAACTGATAAAAAAGTGACATAAATGCAGAATGAAAAGAACAAAGTGTGAAAATAATTGCCTCTTCGTATATCATTTAAAAGTCTTTTTATATTTTCAATCTTGAACGACCCTACATGTTTTTGAGGTTGAACAATATATTAAAATAATATTATTTTCTTGACAATTTCTTGTAGGTTCGTTTACAGCTAGCTCACCCCATCTTCCTTCTCCAGGCTTTACCTTATCTTTTCTCTGTTTTTGACAAGAGCAAAAAGTATGTATATTTTAATTTGGTGAACAGCAAAACAGTCACCATGGTCACGAAGTCAGCATAGCTGTATCTCCCACGCAACTTGAATCAAATTTCTTCTTTCTCGTTTCTGTTTTGTCAAAAGCAAACCAACCTTCAAAGTTGTCAACCCCTTTTACACCATATATTACATGTTTGAATTTCGATCAAGTTACTATACGTCATGGGATAAATTGGTCATGTGAATAGCACATGAGAAAGAAAGAGTAATTCTTTAGTGTTAACTAATTAACATTATCAACGGACGTCATTGAACGATGTGTAGATATATTAGAAATCTAAGATATAGTACTATAATATAGATAAGTAAATACGTTGTTATAATATAGATAGTTTAGTAATGCCGCATGAGTCCATAATATGTAATGATCACACTGCAAAATCTCTTCGGTTGAAGGCTTGAAGCCACCAATTTTTGCATCATGTGGGAGAGTTTTGCAAAACTTTAATTTGTGGGTGAACATGGTGTAATTAGAATATAATTTTCCCGTTTGAGTAGGCGATTAGATGACCATTAATAAATGCATGGCTGCCTATGCTGATGCATGCATATTGCACTATGACCTTAGACGAAACATATGATGAAAGTTCGTGTCCATGAGCAGATGGCAATGACGACATTACAGTCATATATGATCCCATTTGGAAACTCTGAAGGGTTCAATTAAAGGATAATCTGGATTATTTTTCACATTCAAAGTTGGCGACTCTCCCAGTTTCCTGACCAATGTTTCAAAATGGACGATATTATTATACAAAATTGATAATTAAGGGTCAATTTAATAACCATTTCGTTTTAGTTTATCTATTGCACTTGAGAAATAAGAAAAGTATATGAGGGAGGAGGGATGAAGAAAGAAGTGGTTCGGTATGGGATCCCAAACCTAAAATAGTATACCGAATCCAAAGCCGAAAATTTTCAGGACGGGAATTTAAAGACCAATTCCGAACCGAAATTTAGGTATTTCCAATTTTTGGGACTCCCGAAATATTTTCAGTATTTAGGGATGGTTTGGTCTTCCCAAATTTCATACAAAATTGAAATACTAATCATTCATACCAAGTCAAATTAACATGCAACCAACAAAATAAGTAACAAATCCAAAAGCAAAAAAATAAGTTACAAACCTAATATGTTTGAAAACTAACAACACAATTTTTTGATTTTGTGTTAAGAAATAGACACATTTGGTTGAGAAGCAGCAGCGTAGGGTGAGTGTGTGTGGGAGGTTCGTACCCGCAATGTGGTGATAAAGGGTTATGGTTACTACTTGTAAACCACACAAATTATATTGCTACTAGTAGTTAACAACACTTCAAATCTACAATAATATATATATATATATATATATATATATATTATTTATTTTTGGTCCAGTATGGGATTAATGTAACATTGAAGAGACAATACTGATTTCCGTACCAAAATTTCGGGATTGGTTCAGTATTTAATCTCAAAAATTTCAGAAATTTTGGTTTGAGCCTTTTTTGGTTTAGGATTGAGATTTTTTTTAGTTTGGTTCGGAATTTAGGGAATTTTTTCCAGCCCCAAGAAAGATGGTTAGAGGGAAGGGAAGAAATGAAGAAGAAAAATAAAAATAAAAATATGAAAGTAAAAACAACTTAAAATGATTTTTAACTTTTGATTAATTTTTTTTATATTTTCATTTTGTGTTTCTTTTCCTACTCCATCGTTTCTCCCATCCCAACTCGAACACAAACACTAAAACCATAATAATTATCAAACGGATGCTACGTCAATTCATAAGCTAATAGGCTCCATTCTTTCATAAACCTGGTATTTATGCTGTGTTCGTAGGTAAAAAGTCATTCTTTACTTCTTGAGGTTACTATGTTTTCATACTTGATCATGACTAAGTACTTAAACTACTACCCTAGTTGATAACAAACGAAGGAAGAAGACACAAATACAAGGGGAGCACTACGCCGCTTCCGTTATTGCTGCTGGGTTGGCTGTCGGGCTTGCTTCTATTGGACCTGGGGTTGGTCAAGGTACTGCTACACAAACAAAGGCCAAGCTGCTCAGATGTAATCATTTTACAGTACAAAGCATTCTAAAAGGTCATAAATCCCTGGCTTCAGGTCCATATATACATCGAGGATTACACTAGAATACAACCAAATAAAACTTCATGGTTCCGAAACCTGATCATAATTCAAGCCATGAATAAAAATAGAAAGTCGATTCCCTTGTTTTCACTGACGTTGTTTCTTGCATAAAGGCATTGGCGTGGAAGGGCGTAATTGCTCTAACTTGGTACCAGAATGCTTTTCATAAACCCGACCAAGTTCTCCACAAGTGACGAATGCAGCATTAAGAAACTGCTCATCCTCCACAAATAACTCCCAAGTTCTCATTCATCAGCACACAATCCACTTCACCCTCACTAATATCAAACATTAATCCCATTTGGATAAGCTTGCTCAATTTATCTGCCCCAGTAGGTTCTGCTGGTGCCAAAAGTTCTTGCGTGAGTTCGATAGCAAAAGAAGTAAGAAACTCTAGATCAATTCTTGTCCTTCGGAACCTGATTTATCAATGAGCAGCCGCTGTGAATCCTTCTCTCAAAGAACCATCTTTTGTTTTTTCACTTCCATGGTTGTCGCTGCAGATGGCATTAGTCGACAGTAGACTTGAATTGGTTTGTCACTCTTGGACACTGACAGCATAACTACCGAATTTGCAGCCTTGTGTCTGTCTCTTAGTGACATATTTACCTCAGGACCAGCAAGAATAGCCAGAATAGTCTTGACTAAACCCCTCCCGATCAATCCATTTCTCGCATCAATCTTTTCCCACTGCTCTTACGACTCAATGCCATTCACTTTGCACTCAACTGACTCAGAAATCTTTGTAACTCCAAGAGATTCGTAGATTGTAGTCTTCCTGGGTAAATATAAGACAAATTGTGACTCTTGGGAAAGCAAACAAACAGAGGAAATTTTTCACAGCCTGAGAAAATTTTCTTGAGTCACAAGTCATCAGCAATGAATACTTCCTCTCTGCGGATTAGATGCATTTTCTCCACAAGACATTGTGGCAGGTACTTTGGTCAATTTCTGCTTGAGAGTACTGTTAGCATGAACATATTCCTATATACATGTAATTATGAATCGCAGTGAACAAAAAACAAACCCAATTCATAAGCCTGTAGCACAAAGAAGAAACTTACCTGCATACGCTCTATCATCGAACTAAGACCTATTATTAGTTAGAGCAAACTGATTACTGGAGAGAGGAGAAGGTGCACTGCTTGTTTGCTGCAGAACCTGGAATGGCTGCTTCTTCAAGTTCGTATGCAGGTAAGTTTCTTCTATGTGCTACAGGCTTATGAATTGGGTTTGTGTTTTGTTCACTGTGATTCATAATTACAAGTACCTCATAAATGTTGATTCCAGTTGGCTGCAACATATTCCAGGTTCTTTCATGAATCTGACACAATATCCATTGCTAAATATCCATGGCTGTGAACTCACAAGAATCACACATTAAAATCCAATTCCTGCAAGAAAACATTGATATCGTGAGTTCAACTTGATAATCAAAAGTTCAATAGATAACTGGGTTCCTATACAGAATGCATGCTACCCAAAAAAGTAAAATGAGTTGAATAGACTGGGAACTCTACTATTATGCATTCAAAACAAGCGTGTATCGGGGGCTATACAATTTAAATTTGAAAGACGAAAAAATGAAAAGAATTGCAAAAGTCATCTCCTAGAGATGGAAATTTCACATAGAGCCCAACTTTTCGGTCAGAAATGAAAAAGAAAAACGAAATCCAAGACCAAATTAGCCTAAGGAATGCCAACAGATCCTAGTGCAGAACATACAAAAATAGCTTGCTAGAAAAGGAACACAAATACAGAATCTCAAAAATAAAGTTCTGCAAAAACATTTATTTGGGATAAAAAATCAGTTCCATAACAACAGATTTGATTAAAAACAAATACAGTCAATCACAAAAAACGTATATTCAACATTCAGGTTCATGAAAAGGAAAAACTGCAAAGCTCAAACCTTTAATGCTCGTTTGATAACCATTTGGCTTTTTGTTTTTGCTTTTTTGTGCTTAAGATATGGTGGTAGTATCAAATGGTTATCAACCGAGTGCTTAACTACTTAGTTGCATTCTCCGTAAACACATCCAAATAGGAAGGCCATTAGGGATAGGATTTCCAAGTTCAAAATGTTTACATATAAACGGCTAAAATAAAACTATAAAATGAATCAAATGAAATAAAATTTTAATTTACCTTTTTTCTCCAATAAAGCCCTGCTGCCTCCTTCCCCTTCTTTGTACCGGAAAACTCGTTGCTTCGCCGCCGTCGTGCCGATGGAGAACAGCCTACGCTGCAGATGGAGTCCGTATAGTGGCTGGTGCTCCACTCCCAGTTCTGTCCTCCTTTGTCATCACAAATTCCCGCGTTGGTTCTACGCCTTCTTCGTGTTCATTGTCTTCTGCATTCAGCAAATAAAAAACCCACAAATTAAAATCCACCAAAAAACAAATCCACAAATTAAAATTCACAAAAATAGAAACCCACCACTGGTTTTCAAGTTCCATTGATGCTAGTGTTGAAAAGTTTGATTTTTTTTTTAATTTTTTTAGAAACAGAGCAAAAAACCCAGAATTTGTTTTGATTTTCAAATAAAAAACCCACATATTAATTTCGGGTTTCATTGACGTTGGTAAGGAAAAGATTGAAACTTTTCTTACTTTTTTTATAAAACGCAGCCAAAAAAAAAAAAAAACCAAAAACCTGTATGAGCTCCACGAGAAAATGGATGTCTTTCTAGTGAAGTTCGGCTGAGAGGCTGGTGACCGCATGGCGAAGGTCGAGAGTTAAAGGGTTTGCTTCTTTCTTCCCTATCAAGTACTTTTTGGTCCTAATTTCTTTTATGTGACTTTAAGCTGAAGCTGTGGCTTTTTCATCTCTGTGGCTCCATTCTGCAGAAACCCAGTTCACATAAAAATTTATGAACGATCAGTCATAAGCTCAGGGAGATAGAGAGAGAAGTCGCTCCAGCAAAATGATGGGGGAGCTTGGTTTTCTTGCTCTGGAGTTTCGGGTGAGAAAAAGAATAAAAAGTCAACATTCAGCATGCAGGGCCGCTGCAATGGCAGTGCTCGGATTTGCCCGGGAGCACTGTTCTAAAAATTCCCCGTTAGACGGTTAGTCAATCTCCCGATTGAAGAACTTTAACCAAAAGCACCCGGTACTGTTTATTTTAACAAAAAATCACATTTTTACACTAAAAAGTCAATCCTGGTACTATTCACTTTACCCTTCATTTTGTCCTTATCATTAAAACTCAAAGTTTTTAAGCCATTTTCATTAGTTTTCCTCTTGATGATTAATGCTTACGTATTTGAAAATTAAAAAATAACACTTAGACCTCCTAAGATAGGGGTGGAATTTTTTCCCGAAAATCCCGAACCATCCCGATCCCATCCCGAAATTAGCCCGAAAAATTCCCGAACCGAATTTCCCAAAACATTCGGTACCCGAAACCGATCCCTACCCAAAAGTTTCGGTTTGGGATTCGGCCACAGCTTTGAAAGCTTTCGGGAATCCCGAACCAAACCGAATATTATATTTATTTATTTTTAATTTTTAATTAAAAATTACTTGAACCGTTGGATTTGTTAAAATCTAATCCAACCGTCCATAGTTAGGTCATTTGTTTGTTAGGTTATCAGACTCTCTCAGTCGCTCTCTCTCTCACTTCACTGGCTCACTCACACACACTCTCACTCTCAAAGTCACTCTCACAGTCCCCCCGCTCCACTCCTCTTTCGAATCCACGCCACTCCTCGTCCATCACTCCATTGACTCATACCACTCCACTCCTCCGTCGAATCCATGTCGGTCCTCGTCGTCCATTGACTCACGCCACTTCTCCATCGACTCACACTCACACACTCGAATCCGACACCAATCGAGTCCCAAAATCCAGGTTAGTAGGCCCAGAAGCTTTCCCAGTTGCATGTAACTCTTCATCTCTGTGCCTCGAGAGATTTCTTCACTGATTAGCACAACAAATATCATAGAGAGAGAGAGAGAGAGTGGGAGTGTGTAAGAGAGAGAGAGAGAATGAGAAAGAATCAATTTCGAGCAGTCCTAATCATCTTCTTGTTTTTCTTCGTCTTCAGTATCTGTGATGCACTATACGGACCATCATCGCCAGTTCTTCAGCTAACTCCTTCCAACTTCAAGTCCAAGGTAAATGTTGAAACTTTACCAGTAATTGGGTGTACCCTTTTCAGATTCTTTAGTTTTTTGCATTAAATCTATTGGAATTTGTCACCGTTTGGATTGAAAAGCACTTGGGCTTCAATTTCAAACACGTTTTACTCATTCATGTGGATGTTAAGTTTTAATTTGTTTTTGCTTTCTCCGGTCCATTTTTCATTTGGCATGCCCTGCCATTTTTCATTTTCAATCCAGCAAATATTTTCATTTTTGCATGCCCTGCTATTTGGCAGCAAATATTTTTCTCTTTGCATGCCCTGCAACGATTGTGAAGACTTGGTTAGTGTGATACTTAATTTTGGCAATTTGATTTTGTATTCAGGTAAGATTTTAAAGCAGCTATCAGAGATAACTAGCAGGGAGGTTCTAACTTATTTAAATTCATTCGGAAGTTTGGTTTGTAACTTAATTTAAATTCATTTGGAAGTTTGGTTTGTAAAACTTAACTTATTTCATTTTGGTTGCATGCACTTTTAATTAACTAATTTGTTAGACAATTGTGAACTTAAGCTTAACTTGTTAGTTGTTGCTTCCTTGGTATAAAAATTGAAACAGGTGTGATATTGAGAATTTGTGATATTGTGATGAAATTGAAACAGGTGGGCTGTGCAGCCTGTGCTTGTGTGGGCAGTGGCTGGTTGCAATTGCTAATTGTAACCCTTTTTTTTTTTTTTTTTAATGAAAAAAGGGTGGGCTTACCCTTTAAAGGGTGGGCTTACTCTTTAAAAGCCCAACATTTTGGGCTTCAAATTGAAAAAAGCTTAAAATTGTAAAAAGTTATAAAAGCCCAACATTTTGGGCTTCAAGGCCCAATCCTAAAGTTACCCGAAAATCCCGAAACACTTTCGGGAATCCCGAATTTCGGGATATGAATAGTTTTGGTTCGGTTTTGGGATATAAAATCTCATCCCGAAATGTTTTGGTTTGGGAATCGGGTTCGGGGTTTCGGTTCGGGATCCCGACCCGAACCAGCCCTATCCTAAGGTGCCCGCCTAATCTATCTAAGCATCTGCTTAGGTTGCAACTCATTGAGACAAAAAATAAATAACTTTTATTTTGTGTTTTAATTTTTTTAATAAATTATAAGAGATTTATTGTGGACTTAAATGAACACACATTATATGTTTGTTCTCTATATTTTTATTATGTTCCAATACTTTATAATATATATATATATATATATATATCATTCTATTTCGTAGTTTATGATGAAATTATTTATATTTTAAGTATAAACTAACACTTATTTATATGAAATATAATAAATTTACATAAATCCGCCTAGTCCGTCTCGGCGCTAAGCCCCAGCTCGAGTTCAGACTAGCGCTTAGCGTCTTTTAAAACTTTGTCTGAAAATAAGCTGAAGCGCTAAGCCCCAGCTCGCGTTCAGACTAGCGCTTAACGTCTTTTAAAACTTTGTTTGAAAATAAGCTGAAGAAAACTGAGATGTCACTCTCAAATTAATTGGTTTTAAATTTCTACTTTAATTGATAACAATAAGATACTCTTTTATTTTTACATTTTTATAAGCTTTTTATATGACAAATTGAGTTATGAAAAACGTGTGGTTGTTGAGCTTCACAAGTAAACCAATTTGTTTTGATATTATAAAATATATTAAAGTTTTATTATAAACTAATAAGAAATATAGAGAATAAGTTAATGTACTTATAAGCTTTCGTAAGATTTTTTTTATTAATATGAGATTTATTTATATCATATATTCTTATATGTGATGAATTTTTAAGTTTAATATGTAAATAACATAAACAAAATAATGTAAACTGCATGTAACTATTAGAATTCAAGTATAAGACAACTTGCTCGAACATAATGAGTTAATCAATGAAGAGAAGAGAAGGTTTGTGCATGTACTGCTGCGAGTATTTTTGACACGACCTATCAAGTCTCCCCGCTTAATTTTTAGACTTGGATTGTCTTCCCTCCAATTTTTGTGCCCTTCTTGTGCCCTTCTGTTTTTGTGGTCACGGTTAAGCCACGTCAACATTTTATATTACTATTTTTTTTTATTTTATTATTTTTATAAAAAATAATATAAAATATTAACGTGGCTTAACCGTGACCACACAAAACAGAAGGGCACGAGAGGGCACCTAAATGGGAGGGCAGAAAATCCAAGTCCTTAATTTTTTCAATAATGATACTCAATTTGTCTTGTCAAAAGATTTTCATGCAGGATTTAGATTTACACGATTTTCTTTCTCTTCATTACTCTGTCACCACTTTCTCCGATGCAACCTCAGCCAAGTTATACCACCAAACAACCACCTTCTCCTAGTTACTGTCACCACTTTCTCCGATGCAACCCCAGCTAAGTTACACCCACAAACGCTTCTAAACCCATCCGCTCAAAAGTTGAAGCTTTGTTTTTTTTTTTTCTTCTGGATTTGAGTTTTTGACATATTTAGTAGTTTTTCAGTGAAAAATCCAAAGCAAAAACACCAAGCTTCCCCATTTTTCTGCTGGAGCACCAAAAAAAGGCCAAAACTTTGTATTTCTTAGCAGCAGGAAGGTATGCTTTTCCTCTCTTGAGCTTATGGCTGATCATTGTCTTAAATTTCTGCATTTCTCACATTTGTAAAACTGTATTTTCTTACTAGGTTGTCTGGCACAAACTCTCTCTGCCTCTGCATGCTGACTAGGCCACCATGGCAAACGACGCAAATGAAGCTTTACGTTCCGCTAAACTTCACATAGAAGAGATTAGGACCAAAAAGTTCTCAATAGGGAAGAAAGAAGCAAACCCTTTGACTCTCGATCTTCACCATGCCGTCACTAGTCTCTCTGCCGAGCTTTACCAGAAGGACATCCATTTTCTCATGGAGCTCATACAGGTATTTTCCTCTTTTTTTTTTGTTTTTTTTCAGAAAAAGTAAAAAAGTTCAATTTTTTTCTTACTACCGTGGGTGAAACTTGAAATTGAAAACAGTTTGTGGTTTTTTTATGCGAATTTTAATTGGTGGGTTTGTTTTTTCGTTGATTTTTATATGTGGGGTTTTGATTTGAAAATAGAAAAAAATCAAAACAATTTGTGGGTATTTTGCTATGTTTCTAACAAAAAAAAGTGAAAAAGTTTCAAACTTTTCGATACTAGCATCAATGGAACTTGAAAACAAATTATGGGTTTCCTTTTTTTTTTTGTGAATTTTAATTTGTGGGATTGTTTTTTTCGTGGATTTTAATTTTTGATTTTTTGATTTGCAGAATGCAGAAGACAATGAATACAAAGAAGGGGTGGAACCAACATTGGAATTTGTGCTGACAAAGAAGGACATAACTGGGAGTGGAGCACCAGCTACTCTGCTTGTTTTTAATAACGAGGTTGGCTTTTCCAGGAAGAATATGGACTCGATTTGCAGCATAGGCCGTTCCACAAAGAAGGGAAAGAGACGGCAGGGATTTATTGGAGAAAAGGGTAAACTATTAACAACTGAGTTTTATTGGGTTTTTGTTTCTTCATTAATTTTATTTGTGCATGCAATACAAACTAAAAATTTCACGCATTTGACGTCTATATGTACAAATATATATCAGAATTCAGAATGAAGGAATCTCCATATTGTTTTCTGCATCAGCGAGTTAGGAAGTTTCTGAATTTAGACCTTCTACCATGTTTCCTTCACATGCACACTTTCGACATGTACTGAATGCATAATGTAGTTCTAATTTTAACCGGAGAGAGTTAAATTCTTCTGAAAAAGAACTAGTTGTTTGAGTTGTTTACATGCATTTGTTATAAGAGTTGAGTTATCATTAAGTGCCTTCTGAACTATTGGTCATCAAGTTGAAGGTGAACTGTTGAACTCATAATACTGGTTTTGCTTGCAGGTATTGGATTTAAAAGTGTATTCCTTGTGAGTTCACGGCCTCATATATTTAGCAACGGATATCAGGTCAGTTTTATGGAAGAACCAAATCAAGATTGTGGTATTGGTTATATAGTTCCTGAATGGGTTAGTGGAAAGCCAAATTTATCAAGTATATGGGAGGTGTATGGTTTCAACAAAATCTTGCCAACAACTACGTTTATTCTTCCTCTAAAGCCTGACAAGGTAGAAGCTGTGAGAGTGCAGCTGTCAGAGCTGCACCCAGAGCTTCTCCTGTTCTTATCCAAGATAAAGCGCATATACGTACGTGGATGTGATCCACAAGAAGCTGATGATGTCTCCACAATCTCTATATTCAGTGAGACTGAGCATGTGAACTTGAGTGATAAAGGAGCCAATTCACTTGTTGTTCAACTTTCTGCGAAAGAAAAAAAATGTGATACTGATGAGTTGTGCAAGTATTATTTGTGGAGAGAGTCATTTCCAGTAAAACCGGGCAATAGAGTTAATACAAGGATGGATGTGGAGGAATGGGTCATCACCCTTGCTTTCCCATTTGGAGAAAGACTGAGAAGGGGAACGTCGTCTGTTGGTGTATTTTCTTTCCTGCCGACTGCAATGGTCACCAACCTCCCCTTTGTAATTCAAGCTGATTTCATTCTTGCTTCTTCACGAGAATCTATTCTGTTGGATGATGTCTGGAACTTGGGAATACTTGAATGTGTGCCATCCGCCTTTGTGAATGCCTTCCAGTCATGTGTGAGAGAGCTCTCCCTCTTTCCTTCACCTGGTCAGGCATTTGAGTTCTTACCTGCTCAAGCTTCTCCGATTCCCACATTTGACGACTTAAGGGAGTCTATTAGAATTAAATTGGAAGGTTTACAGATAGTGCCTTGTCAAATGCTTTCTGGCAGGAATTGTTTGTTCCTGCAGCCTAAACATGCAGTTCGGATCTTGCCAAAATTTAGGGCCCTAGTGCTTCAAATGAAAAGTGAAGGGGCTTTTTCAAGTGGTTCACCTTTATTGAAGAGGGTCTTGCATTCGTCTCTGGACCTTGAAAAATACAGTGCAGTTCTGTACTTTCTAGGTGTGGTATGGGCTAGTGGTCATTGGTACACAGAATGCATCAGATCCTGCAATCTTCTGATGGTATCTGATGATGTCTACATTGATCTGCTTGATTTTATTGCTGACAATGAGGTAATGACGTCAAAGCATATTTCGGTCATACCTCTTATTAAATACATCAATCGGGAAGGCAATTTGCAATTGTGTACAATTACCCAAACCGCAAAGGCGGAGTCCAAGATTCAGTATGCTGAGGAGACGGAAGTTCATACATGGCTGAACAAATGCAATATGGAGTTTGGATGTCCTGATAATATGTATTTCTTGCCAGATAATGTACAAAAAGCTCTTTTAGATAATCAGAGAAGTGTTGCCAGAGAGAAAAAATCAAGGCACGGGATAAAATCTTCTGTCTGCAATTGGCTTTGCAACTATCCAAGAGTGAAATCTTGTACAGCATATGATTATGCTGTATTTCTTTGCAATCATGTAAACAAGGAGCCAGGTCTTGCACTTACCCTTGCTAATTTCCTTTATCATGCGCACAAGAAATCCTTCCTTAATGATTATGAGACTTCTTATATTTGTAGAAGTTTCCCGCTTGTTGATGGAGCTGACCGTGTCAGAATGCAAAGAACTGTTACTCTTGTCCCTGCATCAGGTAGCAAATGGGTGAAGTTGTTTGGTTCCCAGAATCCATTTGTAGAACAGAACTATGTTGATATAGGGAATGCTTACGCAAAAAGTAGTATGTTTTTGGGAGACTCGGTGCTTGAGAAGGAGCTTCTTAATTTTATTGAAAAGCACTGTAAAGCTATGGACTTACCCGAGTTGTCTCCTCCAGATGTGGTTTTAGAGAAAGCATCTCATGAACTATCTAGTGAGCAGGCCTTTTTGCTGCTTGATTGGATCAGATTACTCCGGACTAAGGGTTCATCTCTTCCGACAAAGTTCATTGAAAGCATTCGAGGTGGTAAGTGGATGAAGACATACTCAGGTTATAGTTCCCCAAGAAAGGCCATTCTTCCAGATGAAGCAGGTAAATCTATTCTTGATATGATGAAGCATGTTCTGAAGGATGTCTGTATTATAGACCTGGAATTTTACATGAATCGGATCAATCTTTATCAAGATGAATTGAAATTTCTTGGTGTCGGGCATGGATCATATGATGTGAGGAAGCTGGTTACTAATTGCTTAAAGTCTCTTGCTTCTCCTCAAATGAGCAAAGACTGCGCATTTTCTTTGTTGAATTTCATTAGTTTCTGTAGAGGGAGGAATGTGATTGACAAGGATTGGTTGACTGTTATGAAGGAGAAGAAGTGGCTGAAGACTCATCAGGGTTATAGTGCTCCAAAGGGAACTATTCTTTTGCCGTCTGAGATAGAAGTGGAAACCTGTTTGAAAATCACAAATCTTCCAATTGTTGATGAAACATTCTATGGAAGCAGATTAAGTTGTTTCATATCTGAGTTAACGCTACTTGGAGTTGCATGTGGTCTTGAGGAGGTGCAGAAATCGATTGCAGAGAATATGAATTTAACATCAAATCTGTCATCCATGACTGGTAGTTGTGGTTTGTTGATTCTTAAGTGTATCAGATGCTTGGGGTCTAGGGCTGCAGGCTTAATTAACAGGATTAAATGTCAACCTTGGATGAAGACAAATTTGGGTTTTAAAAGCCCTTCAGAAACGGCTCTTCCTGGTTCCCAATGGGGTTCTTTGTTCACTGCTCTCCAGGTTCCTGCCATAGATGCACAGTATTATGGGGATGCAATTACACATTTTGTTGAGGAGTTGAATGCCTTGGAAGTTGTAGTTGATGATTCTGGAGCATCTAAGATGATTGCTGTCCAATTTAATTCCCTAGATGTCACTGCTAGGTTGCATCCGGGAACTGAGTCAAACTATGTCTTTATCGTCCCCTGAACTGATGTGGTTGACATCTGAGAAGTGGTTAAAAACACGACATGGTTACCAGACTCCTAGAGAATCAATTCTTTTTAGCTCCAAATGGGGGTCAATCTCGTTCTTTGTTGATCTTCCTCTAATTGATGACGCGTATTATGGTATCGACATATATAAGTTCAGGGATGAGCTGCAGATATTGGGTGTAATCATGGATTTTGAACAAGGAGCATCATTCGTTGCTAAAGGTGTCCGCAGCCCTATTGAAGGGGAACTACTTAGTGCAGATGGTATGATGTCAATTCTAGAGTGCATTAAGCATCTGATGTCAAGTTCTCTTGATGAGGCTTTAGTGGACGACTTGGTCAGTAATGTCGCAAAAGGCAGGTGTTTGAAGACCGTGAGTGGTTACAAAACTCCAGAAGAATGTGTTCTTTTTGATCCAACATGGGATTGTATTCTAAAGAGGTCGGATGTGCCCAGCATTGATGAATTTTATTTTGGAACTAACATTCACGCATATAAGAATCAGTTGAGAGATATTGGTGTGAAGGTAGATCTTTTGGATGTTTGTTCTTTTCTTTCTGCATTTCTTTTGTCCCAGACAAAAACGGCTGTAATAAGAAGGATTTATAGCTTCCTTAACAAGTTCAAGTGGAGTCCAACAGTTCAAGATAAAAGCAACTCTCAGGTGTGGATACCTAATCCCGAGGGCCCAGGTGTGTGGGTTAATTCTCAAGATTGTGTACTTCATGATCGGAAAAAGCTATTCGGCTCCAGCCTGTTTTGTCTTGACAAGTTTTACAAGAAAGAGCTCCTCCCCGTGTTTTCTTCAGCTTTTGGAGTTTCCGATAATCCTTCCGTCAGTAACTACGTGCAGCTATGGAACAATTGGGCCTTGAGGGATAACTCTCAAGTAACTGTCAGAGAATGCAGCTTGTTTTGCGAATATATTGTAGACAACTGGAATCAAGACATAGAAGATAATCTGAAGCTGAACTTGATCAGATTACCTGCCACAATGTCCACAGTTGAAGAAATATATCTGATGAGTAGAGAGGAAGTGTTCATTGCTGATGACTTGCAACTGAAAAAGATTTTCTCGAGCTTCGACAAGGCTCCTTTGTTTGTGTGGATTCCCAACAGTTTCAGCGAGTTTCTTATTTCTCCTAGAAGGCTGCATCAAATTTATGAATTACTTGGAGTTAGAAAGGTTTCTGACTCAGTTGAGTGCAATGTCAGTAGCATGCTATCGGTGGATCATTGTGAAAAGGTTGATGCAAGAAACGGATTGATAGGAAGGGGCTTAATCAAAATTATTCTCGGTTTTCTTGCTGGTCCCGAGGTAAACATGTCAATGAAAGAGAGACACAACGCTGCTAAATCAGTGGTTATGCTGTCGGTGTACAAGAGCGACAAACCAATTCAAGTCTGTTACAGACTAGTTCCATCTGCAAGTACATCAGTGGAAGTGGAAAAGTTAAAGCTGGTTCTTTGGGAGAAGGATTCTCAGCGGTTGCTTATGGATAAATCTGGCTATGAAAACGGGAAAGATGATCTTGAATTTGTTACGTCTTTTGCTGACGAACTCGCACAAGGATTGTTAGCACAGGCAAAACCCACTGCAGCAGATACATTGAGTAAGATTATCCAAATTGGGTTCATGTTTCATTTCAATGAGAATGAAGTTGATTTTTTGCTGATGAAGCAAAATTTGGAGCTGTTAGTGGAGGATGTGGCGTTTCTCGACAGTGCGTTCCTCTCTTCAGAAGGACCTTCTCGTGTTTACCGAAAGCGTGCAAGCAAGAAGTTGGAGCTTGTAGGCCCTTCCACACCAATGCTTTCCGGCAAGAAACGACGTCAGTGAAAGAGGGGCTTGGCCTCGTATGTTTTCTGTGCTGTAGAATGGATGTATCTGAACAGTTTGTGCCTTATTCTGTATGTACAAAAGTTAGTGGATGATGAACTTCTTGAATCTTATCCGTGCAATTATTACTTACTTTTCCCTCTTTTCTTACCGCTCGACCAACCGCAACAACACACATTAGAGGTCATCCCCATTTATGCCTTCACTATTCACTATTTTAACCAGTCTAAAATGTATCCATTTCATATAATATATATATAAATATATATAATATATATTTATTTTTCTTAAGAAGTTGGAAAGTATATTGGTGTTGTTTTCATGGGGACCAATGCTTATTTTATATAAATTTGATGATTCATATGGGGTTTCGTTTAATTAATAATCCAAGATAAATCGAACACAAAACTGATAAAACTGGCAAACCAAAAAAAGAAAGAGTTCTGCAGTCTGTACAATTGGCCAAGTGTGGATCATGACCGTAATTTTTATCTTTTTACAACTGATCCACAGTAAATTGTAATCTGAAATGTGGTGGTGGGTTGAAAAGAGCTCAGCCAATTTCCACAATCCAGCCTTTCTTATCCCCAATCTGTCCCGTTTGAATTCCTACTAGGGTTGAGTAAAGTTGTGGACATGCAGTCCCAGCTCCCGTTTTGTACTCCATCCTGCACATGAGAGAAAGTCAGTATATTCTTTTCTTCGAGCGATATGCTAATATAATCTAAACACGGAATTTAGATCCAGATGGAGCACATTGCTCTAGCCGACTTGATTATGCCTAGCTATGTATATATTGTTTTCTTCCTTGTCTAAATAAAATAATCGAATTTCGAATGCTTCTATAGTACTACCTTTTGCCTTGATATGTAATGCTGCCCACAGGAGCAACACCAACAGCAGTTCCAGTGCAGAACACTTCATCGGCTTCACTCAATTCTTCCACCGGAATAACTCGTTCCTCAACCTAAACGCATTTGGAGGGCAGTGTTAGAATCAGTCCATAAGGGAGATAAGAAATGGTGTAATCTATTGGCAGGGAAAATCACCTGGTAACCATGATCACGAGCAATTTCAATAATACTTCTTCGAGTAACTCCCGAAAGAATAGTCCCCGATGTGGCAGGAGTTGAAATCACGTTGCCTTTCACAATAAAAATGTTGCAAGAAGAGACCTCCTCCAGATTTTTGTTATGTACTGAATCGAGATATAGAACATCCGAAAATCCCTTGCTTTTTGCTCTGGTTAGTGCCTTCAAAACCTACATATATCCAGTACAGGTTATAAGTTATAAAGTTAGTAACACATGAAAACCCTAATTCAAAACAGTCGTAATTGCTCTGCTTACCGGGGCATAATTGGTAATGGTTTTGACACCTCCAGCTCCGCCACGAGAGGCACGATCGTACTCCTCCTCCACATATACGTTCAAGGGTGCAGAGCCCTCCTATTAAAACAATAAGTACATAGATCTTATTATAATTAACATACATAACGCTCGCGTCTGCATGAAAAGTGTATTGCTAACCTTGAAATAATTTCTGACCGGGGAAGCATATGTAAGGAATGTGTACTCAGGTGACGGTGCCAAGCCTAATATGGGGCCACTTCCTAGAAGTAGAGGCCTAATATACAAAGACCCTTTGCCTGGAGGAGGAACCTGTTTTTCGTCATGGCACAGATATGTAAACTTGTAAATAATTTGTACACAAATTCCATACTCCAGGAAGAGATTTAACTCGAAACAAATAATTCAAGTTTCCGACAGCAATTACCCAACGCTTGTTTGCTTGAGCAGTTTGCTTCACGGCATCAATGAATTGATCAACCGACAGTGAGGGCATGCACATTCTTTCTGCGCCAATCTTCATCCGCATTGCGTTCTGGTCTGGACGAAAAAGAAGGAGATTCCCATCTTTCTTCCTGTGTGCTTTTGTGCCTTCATATATTGCCTGTTTACATTAAGTCAGCCTTTTCAACATCTCGAACTCTAATTATGTTTTCCCCAAAACAAAAATCCTACTTAAGCCTATATATCGAGCGTGTTTTATAACCAATTTCGATTGAAAATCTTACCTGTCCATAATTTAAAACTCCAGCAGCAGGGTTAAGTTCAATATTTCCATAACGCCTAAGTTGGCCTTGTTCAAATTTCCCGTCGTTGGAACATTTCATAACGTACATGTAATCAGTTTGCACTAAACCAAACCCTAGATTATCCCAATCCACATCAGCATACTCATGCTTATCAAGATCATAGCTGCACAAATTATGCAGAAAACATAAAAAAAAACATGCCAATTAACCCACCACCAACGCTTATATGCATATTCCCACAGCAGTGAATGTTAAGATAATCAATCAAATTGACAACCGAAGGTTCTGAAAGAAAAACACGAAATGTTGGAGCATGTGATTTTCAATTCTTTTAGTTCATAGTAGCTACTAATCAATAAGCTATTTGCTTTATAATATAATATCTCAGAATTACTTCAAGCATTTATATGTGAATGATAACGTGGAACACAAGAAAGTTTCAAGCTGCCAAATTTTGAAGCCATTCCTAATCATACCTGTATTCAAATGGATCACTTGCTTGTTCTGCATTCGGTGAAGCTACAGTTCCGAAGCAACGGTAAACTCCAAGATTCTAATTAACACGAGAAAACAGATATCAGGAAAGCATTAAACACGTGAAACATGCAATGTAATATGAGTCGTGTTCCAATTCACGTCTCATAAAACGAGTTGACATTCATGGAACTATAGTACGGTATTAATTAACAGATATGTGTGTTATGAAATGGATAAATTAGTAAGATTATGCGACAACGTAATAAAACATGGAATCTAAAACAGGGGAAATCGAAAACAGAGGAAGTGAAAGAATGATTAACCTTGGACGACGGAGATAATGAAGAAGCAACTCCAAGAGATCGAACCAACTTATGAAACCTTATCGTCCTTTGAATCATGGTTGGTGTTGTCTCTCTGTCTGCCTCGAAATCTCACAACCCAAAACGCGAATCTAGAATTTGAGCAAGGATAGAAAACTTAGAGGGAGAGAGAGAGAGAGAGAGAGAGAGAGAGAGAGAGAGAGGTGGGATAGGGATACGAAGAGAGGGTATCAAACATGGGGAGAAGGATGGGCGATGGGTCACATTTATATCGCGCCAAGTGAGATGAGAGAAAAGCGGGTGGAAAGAGCCAACCCGTACTTATTATATTTGTACGCTCTTTATATACGGAAACTAATGAAAAATATTTGAAAATTTTGAGTTTTAATCAAAATGACAAAAAGATGTTGTAAGTGAATAGTATCAGAAGTAACATTTTAGAGTAAAAATGTCATTTTCGTTAAATGTGAACCATACCAAAAATGTTTCGTTAAAACTCTCATTTTTATATGTAGTCATATTAATGATTTAGAACTTATTTGGAAATATTTTTGAAATGACTGAAAAAGTTTTTAGAAAATATATTTTTGAGTTCCAAAAAATTTAATGTGTTTCCTGCAAGATGCACCGATTATGTGCTTCACTTCCATTTTACTAAAGATTGGTTTAAAAAATAATTTCACAAAAAACGCTTTCAGCCGCTTTGAAAGAACTTCCAAACAAACCCTTAAATAATGAACATGTCTGATTATAAAATTATTATGTGAAAAGGATATAATAAGTTAGCACCGGATTAGGTTACTAATTACATTGTTTTTCTTATTTGTAACATTTTGAATGATTTGAAACTATTACAATAATTTAAGAGATAAGAGAGCTTCGAATCTGAGACGCATGGGTAAAATCAACATTTTATTCATTAAAATATTGAACCACATACAATTGCATTTAATTTTACTAAACTGCTTGTAATTTGAATGAATTTTTTTTTAAATTTATTAAAACGAAAATTTGATAAATGTTATTTAACTTACTAATCCGTATGTCTTTGAACTCTAAATATCTGAGTCACTAGTTTATCATGTAGAATGAGGTGGACATGACCAAAAGTTTGGAACGCTGAGGATGCCAGCTCAGACCACGACATAAACGTAATTATTGAGCGGATAGAACATCCATCCATGACGAACTCACCTTGTCCTGCGGTCTTTTCAACATTGTCGTGCATAAACGTAATTATTGGTCTGATAATATATTTGTTTATTATGTTAGGAAGAGATCCCGAGTCCAAATCATTCATGGATTATGTTGGACATGTACATTTGGTGGACAAACTACAACGGCTATATGTTCTACAAACTTGCCAAGTTTTTGCGTCGATGATGGATCCTTCCTACTTCAAGGTTACTGTCCCGCCGAATTCTGTAAGACCCATCTGTATATTTGAAAGCGCCCGGTGCAGTTCCTGAGACACGACACCACCGGGGCCAGTTTCAAGGTAAGACACCCTGAAAAAAGAAGTATTAACTCAGCTCTAGTAGCATAATCATCGTACATAAATTATGAGCACATTACACTTTGTAAGACAAGAAGTAAATCACCTTTTATCGAGGTAAGTTATGCTGCGCACCGGTGTTAAGACAGCATTTCCAGTACAAAATACTTCATCGGCTTCAAACAATTCCTCAAACGACACAAGGCGTTCCTCAACCTGTCATATATTCGATGGGAGGATCTCAACGAGTAATCTGATTTATTTGACAATCCTAGGGAAGTAGTGGAGTTCGAAACTCATAAGAATAGAAAATCATGTTAAAAAGGTTTGCTGCCAAGTATAAAACCAGTTTGCAACTGGAGGATGCCCAAACACATACCTGGTACCCTTCGATGCGAGCAATTTCAATTACAGAGTTACGGGTAATGCCAGGCAAAATGGTCCCTTCGTGCCGTGCCGGAGTGGAGATTACATTATCCTGTAAGTTACATTTCCATAGCCTCACAATCACACAACATTCATTTCTTGATAACCAAACGCTAGAGCTTCAATAACACCTTCACTAGAAAAATGTTCGCAGTCGAAGTCTCTTCAATGTATCTGTTGTGAACAGAATCAAGGTACAAAACATCAGAGAAACCATTTGCTTTAGCGTCCACCTGTGCCTTCAAAATCTATTCAAATAATTCACAGGTTTCATATCAGTCTTTGACAAGTTGAAGTGCATCTACGAGACCATGACTACAGAAAATAATATGAACCCAGATACGCGAGATTTATGGTAACCAGCAAGGAATCAAGTGAAGTTTCTTGGTGATTTGTTAACACTGAGAATGCAAATTGACCACAATGAAGCAAAATGAAGAAAAATATCTAATAACGTAAACAGCCATCAACCACAATTTGAATATGTGGTAATTAGTACTTACAGCACCATAATTTCTTATGGCTTTCACACTTCCAGCTCCACCACGGACTGCGCGATGGATTTCATTTTCTACCGCCAAATTGATTGGTTGCAAGCCCCCCTGTTGCCATCAGAGAGAATGGAAACTACAATTGAATTAAATCCTCTTCGAAAGGGGCAAAATCACAAAACGTTTACCTCAAAATAGTTCCCCATTGGAGAAACATAAATCAGAAAGGTGAATTCTGGAGCTGGTGTAAGACTAAGAACAGGTCCATTCCCAATAAGTAGTGGTCGAATATGAAGAAAGCCTTGACTCCGTGGGGGAACCTGTAATGATGCACTGAGCACCATAATTAGAACATGCTACAGAAAAAGGACTTCTCTTAAGAACAAACATGGTGTGACATTACCCAACGTCGATTTGCCAAGACAGTAGCTTTTACAGCTTCCACAAACTGCTCAACAGTTGGTGCAGGCATACACAGGCGCTCTGCGCCCGTCCTCATCCGCAACCCATGTTCCTCTAGGTGAAATAGTAATATAGAACCGTCATGTTTCTTGTATGCTTTCAATTCTTCAATTATTCCCTTGACATAAAAGAAAGTTTCAAAAACTTTGATTTTGAAGGTAAATGCATAGTCCTAATACAATGACAATGTAAAACACATAAACATCAAGATGCTAATGCTGCCAAAATTTGGGCTTTTCACGTAAGTGCTTTTTCTAGGAAAACACTTCAAACACAATACTTTTAGGGGGGAAAAAAATCCCCATTTCTGTATAAAACTTATTGGTTTCGAAGTGTTCTTTCAAATTTACAAGCCAAATTTCAGAGCAGGCCCAGAAATCGAAAACCGAGGTCTAATAAAATAAGGGGCATTACATAATCGGAGCAGAGGACTAAGGACAAACCTGTCCATAGTTCAAATCAAAACACAGGCAGCTGGGTTGAACTCAATTTTTTCGAAACGTTGTAACCCACCATCCAAAAAGTTTGCATCTTTGGAACTTTTCATAACAAACATGTAATCTGTCGACATGGGTTTGTTGAATCCGAGCGTGTCCCATGTTGTGTCAGGCAATTCAGAAGTTTGACTGTTTTTTTCGAAACAAAATTTGGCAAATTTATGATAAGTAGATGTACCACATAGTGTAATTAATCAAACAGTGCAAATTTTGGTACTGAATGAGAGGTGGTCCGTACGTACTCATGAGCGACACCAGATGGAGTGACGGCTCTGAGGCTTGTGGCGGAGGTGGTGATCGGAGCCGCTGGCCGAAGCGAAGAAGGCGCGAGTAGAAGCTGCTGCTGCATCATCAAAAGCATTCAAAAAAATGCGGCAAAATGAAGACAAGATGTTACACAAAGTAGTGCGATTACTGCAATTGCATGCCTTGAGGGACAAAGACGAGGAGGATGAACTGGGAGTTGTTGGGAATGGGAGAGCAATTGAGAGGGTAGAATTCGAAATTGCCATCTCTGATCTCTCTCTCTTCTTCTTCTCAGCTAGGGCATGCAGATTGCAGAGCTTTTTCTGAAGGTTTTGATCGGAAATTGCTTTTGGCTTTTGGCTTTTCGTGACAAGAACGAGGCTTTGGCTTCGGATTAGTGATCACATTGTTTTTTGCTTGCTGTTATGGCGTGGGATGCCCGCCATATCCCGAATACCCGCCAGACACGTGCTTCAGCTGATTAAAATATAATTAATTAATCAATTATTTTGGGCTGGGCTTTGATTTTAGGACCAAGAACCCAATGAATGGGGCTGATATGTTTGGGTTTGAGTCCATGAATGTTTGGTTTTTGGGTCAATTGGATTTGGCATTGAAGCCCAAAGGCCCAAACTATGTGGATCCATCATCCATCTAGTATTTCATTTCAAAGTTGTAAAATCTAGACTATCTAGTCATTAACATATGGATGAAGAGGCATCTCCAATAGACTAGCTAAACCATTTGTCAAGTCATTGGGCTAAGACAATCTCAAAATGAGCCTCCATCATATTAGTTGGCGACAGAGTTGGCCTACGTGGACCAATAGCTGAGAAAGTTCATCATAATTTCATATAGTCTTCTAGGTTATGTGTAGACTTCAAAGGGTATGCTAGAGCTTGGGGGGTCACGACCAACTTAAGACTGTATGTGCAGGGACAGATCTAGGATGTTAAAATCGGGTGGTCGCTTACGTCCTTAGATGTTAAGAGAAATGAAGTTAGGCGTTGAGGGAATAGAAAAGGGCTAGAGAAGTTAAGAGAAATGAAGGTTGTGTGAAATGAGAAGAAAACTATACCTAACCTAGTAACTTAGGTAATACATTTTTCTTATAAATTTCTTTTGGGCTATAACCCAACCTAGTGAAGGTTGGATTTGCCTCTATGTATGTGAATCCGCCCTTGATGTTAGCTATATGGCAAGTCATTTTACATATGGATGAAGAGGCATCCCTAACATACTAGCTAAACCATTTGTCAAGTCATTGGGCTAAGATAGTCTAAAAATAAGCCTCCAGCAGATTAGTTGGCAACAGAGTTAGCCTACGGGGACTAATAGCTGAGAAATTTCAGCATAATTTCATATAGTCTTCTAGGTTATGTGTAGACTTCAATGGGTATGCTAGAGCTTGGGGGGCCACGACCAACTTAAGACTGTATGTGCAAGGACAAATCCAGGATGTTAAAATCGGGTGGTCGCTTATGTCCTTAGATGTTAAATGAGCAAGGATAAACTCATTGAAGTTAGGCGTTGAGGGAATAGAAAAGGGCTAGAGAAGTTAAGAAAAATGAAGGTTGTGTGAAATGAGAAGAAAACTATACCTAACCTAGTAACTTAGGTAATACATTTTTCTTATAAATCTCTTTTGGGCTATAACCCAACCTAGTGAAGCTTGGATTTGCCTTTATGTATGTGAATCCGCCCTTGATGTTAGCTATATGGCAAGTCATTTTACATATGGATGAAGAGGCATCCCCAACATACTAGCTAAACCATTTGTCAAGTCATTGGGCTAAGATAGTCTCAAAATAAGCCTCCAGCATATTAGTTGGCGACATAGTTGGCCTACGGGGACTAATAGCTAAGAAATTTCAGCATAATTTCATATAGTATTCTAGGTTATGTGTAGACTTCAATGGGTATGCTAGAACTTAGGGGGCCACGACCAACTTAAGACTGTATGTGCAGGGACAAATCCAGGATGTTAAAATCAGGTGGTCGCTTACTTCCTCAGATGTTAAATGAGCAAGGATAAACTCATTGAAGTTAGGTGTTGCGGGAATAGAAAAGGGCTAGAGAAGTTAAGAGGAATGAAGGTTGTGTGAAATGAGAAGAAAACCATACCTAACCTAGTAACCTAGGTAATACATTTTCTTATAAATCTCTTTTGGGCTATAACCCAACCTAGTGAAGGTTGGATTTACCTTTATGTATGCGAATTCGCCCTTGATGTTAGCTATAGAGCAAGTCATTTTACATATGGATGAAGAGGCATCTCCAACAGACTAGCTAAACCATTTGTCAAGTCATTGGGCTAAGACAGTCTCAAAATTAGCCTCCAACATATTAGTTGGCGACAGAGTTGGCCTACGGGGACCAATAGCTGAGAAATTTCAGCATAATTTCATTTAGTCTTCTAGGTTATGTGTAGACTTCAATGGGTATGCTAAAGCTTGGGGGGCCACGACCAACTTAAGACTATGTGCAGGGACAAATCCAGGATGTTAAAATTGGGTGGTCGTTTACGTCCTTAGATGTTAAATGAGCAAGGATAAACTCATTGAAGTTAGGCGTTGAGGGAATAGAAAAGGGGTTAGAAAAGTTAAGAGGAATGAAGGTTGTGTGAAAGGAGAAGAAAACTATACCTAACCTAGTAACCTAGGTAATACATTTTTCTTATAAATCTCTTTTGGGCTATAGCCTAACCTAGTGACGGTTGGATTTGCCTTTATGTATGTGAATCCACCCTTGATGTTAGTTATACGGCAAGTCATTTTGTCTTTCTAAACGTTTGTTAGTCACTCTTAGCTAGTCAAGAGAGAGAAATAAGTTTTGCTAAACTTTGGTTTACTTTCTCACTTTTCCTTAAATAATTCAGTTTCATGGAGTAAATAATTTAATATTCAATATTAGTTAATACTAGAGAGCCTTTGTTGGAGTAGCATTATTGAAGTAGAGCTAGTTATAAACACTTTTGTATTATTAGGAGTCAAATTTAACCAAACTTTTGGCTAATTTCGCAAGACATCTATATATCTTCAATTTTAACACGACAAGTCTTGTTAGATGGAACAACATTGCACATATATGATATGGGTTATGTACTTGCTACGTGGTGTGGGCCTAGGTGGGGTTCATCATGCTGCAAGAAATCCAAAGTCAACCCATCCTCGACACCAAAACCCAAGCACCCATTCAGAAGGAACCCATAAGTCACAACCATCTACCCATTAAGAAGGCAATCTTCATTTTAATATGAAGATTTGAAAACTCCTTTCCATTTAATAAAAAAACGATATATTATTTATACTAAATAGTGTTGGAGTGGGTTAAGTTTCACAATCAAAGACGGAGTTAGAATTTTATAACAATAGAGTCATAATAAGTAAGCATTCCAAAAATTGATCACACTTTCATTTATATTGTGCACGATATATTCTCTTATTAAAAAAGGTGTACAAATATTCCAAAAAAAATCGTATTATACACCAATATCATGAGTTAAACACACGGCAAAGAAGAACAGGGGAGATCTTTCGTCAAAGGTGAAAACAATCCTTAATGAAAGTAAGCAAGTTGTACACTCTTACTTAGTTCTTACAATATTCAAAATGAGATTAACACTAGGATCAAATAAATTATAAAAAAAATTAGGTCGAATATTGTGTTTAATTGAGATTTTATTTTGAGCTCAAGAAGAAGAAAGATAGAGGAATCAAAGAAGAAAATAGAAGGAAGAAATAGCTGTTTTCTATAAAGGGGAGATCGGCATGAGATGAGCTAGTTGGGAGTGGAGTCGGCTAGGGAAAAAAAACCTAATGCTCACCTCCAATATTACTTTTCTGAACTAATTATAGGATGAAGAGGAAAAAACAAAGGCGGAAATATTGAGTTATTAGGGTCAAGTGCATCCAATGCACCCACTGTAGCTTTGCTACTGTTCATAATGGGTAAGTTATAATAATGTGGTTCAAATCTGCATTTGCTGATAATCGAACCTAAATTTCTCACTTACAAGTGTAGAGGAATACCACTAAATCATAGTAGTAAGTGTAGAAGAATATCACTAAATCGTAGTACTAAGTGACAATTCCATTTCATTTAATCAGTAAAGAACTATTCAATGACATTTATACAATTAAATTATGTCAATCACAATTAAATGAACAAGAAGACGCATCCCGGAGGCGAACGCAAACACTTCATATAAAAAACTTTTACTTGAGAGATATTCTGTTACAAAGTTTTTGAAGCATGATTGAGAAGCAGTCGCATTCATGGAAGGTGAGGTGGGAGCTGCTCATGACATGGTCTCCATCTCTATTTCTGGGGCCAAATGATAGATGCTCCAATCTCAAAACTTAATTAGTCCCACACAAATAGAAATCAATATATACCACAAACTGAAAGACAATCCCATTGGGGTAAGTAAAGGCTTTGCTTTCGGAAAGGTCGGTGCCTTGCTGATGCTCTTCCACTCTGATTTTTCATGAAAAATCAACGAAGCTAATGTTGCTATGACTAGACTTTTGTTGTCCCATCCTATTTCGAATTTATTCCCCAATTATCTCAAACAGATTTGACAATCATAAACACTTATGCTTTTTAAATTGACATTGTCAACTAAATTTTCTTTTACAATGTACTCGTAACGCTACAAAACAAGTTACGTTATCACACAACTAAACATCGAGCTCACCATAAATATATTATTGTTTTCCAACCATATGGATCAAATTATACCTCATTTAATTAAGTTGAGACAAATATCAATAGACAAAAGGATAGTTCGTAGCCCTAGCAAATCTTATTCTTGCTCTCTAATATTGAAAAGAAAATGATTAGTAATATTACTAGTTAATAATATGCTTAAAAGTGTAGATGTGGCTTGTGATTTTACGTAGTTGAGAAATCTATACAGACAAAAGTGGTGGCTTCTTGTTATTTGACATGGACGGTTGGATATGGGAAAGCAAGGAGGGACGATGTGGAAAAGCCAAACACCTAGCACAATCATACACGCTCACTGGTCGGCTGGCCTTAAAGCCCGGAACACATCTGATGAAACCTTATCTCCAACACCACCCCCCACCCTTACAGATTGCTCTCATCACATCCATTCCATGATTGCGATGCCAATTTCTTTTTAGTTTCTACTCAACAGTCCTTTTTAGGTCTTCTGAGTTCTGGCTTCATCTCCAAAATTAAACCACAATTATTTTCTTCCATTAGAATCGATTCAAATGCCCCATCATGCAAAATCATTGGTGGGGTCTCCTTGTCTATCCATTGCCGCCTTTCCACTAGTTCACACTTGCTAATAGGAACGAGAATAATTTGGTTCACAATCCTTAATTATAACGGATATTGTTTATCCACGTGTCACACATTATTTATGTACTTAATTCTTACAAAACACGGCATGAATTGTCCCTGAATAGACAATAACTATACAACACAACAACATGCAAATTTGTGCGTCATAACATTACATGATTCGTTTCACAATTAGATTAGAGTAATATTAGCTAATCTAGGGATTCTTTGTCGTTTGTAACCCTGCTCTTTTTCCTTTACTTTGAAATTTAAACCTTGAAGTGTAAGTTAATGATGATGGATTAAGGAATAAATCTGTGTAATCTTAATTACCCAATTATTCCCAATCATCTTTTATACCAATTATATTCTTTTTATTGGCAACACTGTTTCAAAGTCAATGTATCTGTATCATCTCAACCGCACTAGAAACTTGTAAATGAAGGATACCTAGCCAGGATAACGATAATCCTATCTCTAATCTTTATGCCATCTAACTAACTTTCGTTATTCATGTTATGTCCATGTCATGAAGAACTATTTTCGTGAACAAAGTCACTGTTTATTAGTGCTAAACCAAAGAAAAGAGAAACAAGAACAAAAAAAAGGTGCATCGATCACCCTGACGGTTACATCTCATCAAAAGACTATATGAGAGTTTTAATCATAACTCGCACAAAAGGTGCAATGAATTTGTAGATTCGTCGGTGGATTAATCGTACAAATGGCATCATTTAATTTCCATCACTCCCTAAAGATGCTCTTAAAGTTTCTACCTAAAAAGTCAGATAGCTCGGCAAGGTGATAATTAACATGTAATAATTGGTTTTTCCGTTAAACTTCCATTTTTGTTAATTAGTTTAAGGTAAGTGGTTGAATTATCGAATAAGTATTCAAAATAAAATTCGAAGAAACAACCAAACTTTCATCGTTGCCAAGAAAAAACCCTAGCTAAAAAGATTTGGTTAGTATGTAAAAGTCTATACGTTGAGAGTGAAAACTTAAGTCGAGAAAGAAAGGATTTTACATGTGTTTAGATGTAAGTTGGACTACTTATATAGCTAATTAATTTTATAGTGAAACTACTCCTCATATTGTAGTTAGTTTCATGAAGAAATCCTAGCCTTCTACAATCTACATGCAGACATAGGATTGTGGTATTCAGAAAGGTATTTCGGTGGCCTGCGAAGTCTACTCTACATGCAGGTTAACACAATGGATTTGGTCTTCATGAGACTCTAATAAATGTTGTCTCCGTTAGATTGCTTCATTAAATTCATCACACACAAAAAAAAAAAAAAAAAAACAGAAACTACAAAGATTATAAAACAGAGATAAAAAATAATATTAATAAATTAAATTTGAAACTTCTTCTTATAAATAAAGGCATATATCATCAAACTAATAAATATATATCTCATGTGTTATGTGAACAACTGTCAACTATACATATATGAATCATACGCAATAATTGTGGACAGTTTTTTTTCACACTAAATCTATTGTGTATTAACGTAAAAGTGATTGGAAGTATATACGTACCTAAAGAATCCTCTCTCTCTCTCTCTCTCTCTCAAGTACTCTCCAAAAACTGTACAATAATAGTTTTTCGTATAATATAAAGTGAAAATCCAGTAGATCAAAAAGTGGAAAGAAAAAAGGTAAAAAGTGCCGAATCATCATTCTCTTCATCACTCTTTATTATGCGTTCTTGTGTACACCCACATTCCATGTGGTTCCACGCATGCTTACACACATACACGCACACACAGAGACTAGCTTAATTAGCTTCATATGCCTTCATGCCTTCTACACACATCAATTGTATAGAGAGATATATATAGACATTAGAGTAGTAGAGAATTTGTTTGTGATATTAGTCAACCTATGAGGACAAAGAGACATGGGGTCGATCGAATTGTTATAATTCCACAAAACCATATTCGTCATTCACTTTCCTTCCTTCCTTTGTTTAAATAATCCGATCCCCACATCCCTACTACTCCAACTCCCTCCTTAAAAAAAATTACCATCTACTTTTGCCTCCACACTCGCACCTTTTTATAAATATTTTTGTGATTAATTTGCTACTCCATAACAAAATTTAGTAATTTTAGAGAGATGGGTTTTGATCATGAAGCTTGTAACACTGGCCTTGGACTCAGCCTAGGTTGTCAAGCTAATCCAGATCATCATACAAATTTGCAGGCTTTCGATCTCGATCACCAAAAGAAGAAGAAAATACAGTTGAAATACGATCACCTATTGCCGGCTCTAACCCTAGGTCCATCATCCGGGGATTCGAAGATTGAGGCCGCCGAATCAGATGATCATTTGCACCAAGTAGTACATGTGCAAGCACAAGAACAGGTCTCTTCTCCCTGCAGCGGCGCCGTTTCGTCGTTCTCCAACTCATCTAGTTTCAAGAGGGACAGAGATATGGGTGTTGAAGAGATAGAGGGAGAAGAAGAGAGAGTAGTGAATATCACTACTTCATCAAGAGTAAGCGATGAATTATATGATCAAGATCATGAGGGCAGTCCCAGAAAGAAACTCAGACTTACAAAAGAACAATCTTCCACTTTAGAAGACAGCTTCAGAGAACACACTACTCTCATTCCAGTAATTATATTTTTCCATAAGCCATCTTTGTTTATTTATTTGTCTTCACGTTATTATAAGCTTGTGTTTAATTAGATTATCGTTCATTAACAAATTAAAGTTTTTCTTTTTATTTTTATTTTTTTCTTGGATAAATCAGAAACAAAAGCAAGAACTAGCAAGAAAGCTAAATCTACGCCCGCGACAAGTTGAAGTCTGGTTCCAAAACAGGAGGGCCAGGTACACTATTTTTAATTTAATTTACAAAATGTTCTAAGTATTATATTCTGTGAGAGATCTTCAGTTCAGCTTACATGAACATCGAGTTCAAGACTTAATTATTCTTATTATTTGTATTCAAAAATTTCAGGATGTCCATGTTTGATGCTTGCTCATATGAGAGTCTCCAAAAATATAATATTCTTAATTTATTACAATTTTGTAGGACCAAGCTGAAGCAAACAGAAGCAGATTTCGAGTTGTTGAAGCAATGTTGTGAAACATTGAAAGAAGAGAACAGAAGGCTACACAAGGAGCTGCAAGAGCTCAAATCAATGAAACAAACAGCAACAGCAGCAGCACCCTTTTACATGCAGTTTCCAACTGCCACTCTCACCATGTGTCCCTCCTGTGAGAAAATCTGCAACGGCGGCGATCATCATAATCATAATCATAACAACGGGTCATCGACGAGTCCATTCTTAATCGGATCGAATAAGACTCACTTGATCTTCAACCCCTACAGTACTCATCCATCTACAGCTTGCTAGTCTGCTGCCAAATTAATTAAGGCCAGATTATCACTAGCTAGCCTTTTTATTATGAAGCAACATGCATAGTTCGAATTAATTTGTACAGGATGAAATTTAACTGTAGAGGTTAATTCATTTCTGTCTCTTATTTACGAATATTAATTTGTACATATATATAATTCTGCGTTTTTAGCTAGTCATCTCATCATGTGAAGGATCGTTATTTTTTTGCGTCTTTTCCAATGACAAATCTAGCTAGGTTAACTTTGCACGTAATGTCATTGTTATGTATGGACAATTTGTCGATCATAATTAATAATATGGTTTAATGTGAGTATGATGCTATTTGATCACACTAAGAATTTCAGAAAAGTTGGTAGACCGGTCGAGTGGGATGTGATTGGAACTGAGGTGTATGATCAAATTCGACATATTTCTTGGTGTGAATGTGCCCTAATTAGTTCTCGATCGGTTGCTTTTTCTAATAGTAATAACAATAATGAATGTGCCCTAAGTAGTTCTTGATTATAGGAACATAAACCCTTATGGTTGCTATATTAATTAAATTAGTTCATGAATCTTTGTACCAAACATGATTCTTTTGGCTTAACTTGTATTTAAGTTTTTATTGATTCTTTTGTAATTTATAAACAGAATAGACACGTAATGTCTAGCATGTATTTGTATTATGTTGTTATGCTAATATATGAAAAGGAAAAGAAAAGATCTTATTTCCGTTCTCATTTATGGCCTGCTAGAAGTTTTGGTATTCGAATTTTTCTATTAGCATATGGGTCCATGTGAAAATTTTATTATAGTGTATTCTACATATTGAGATTATTGATCGTTAGATTTGGTTATTACATCTTTAACTTAAGATTTAACAGTAAAAAATCTGATGTTTTGAAATTAAGATATCTGAAAACATACTAGAAAATTCTGAGTCAATAACCATTAACATCCCTAATTCAATCTTTGTGACAATTTGACATGACAAAAGAAACCTGGCTGAAAAGATCTGAGATGTATGGAGAAATTTTCCATTTCAAATTATTTCAATGCTCTCTTGACGTATTCAACTTTATAAGTTGTAGTCTACCATCAAAGAAAGAAATAAAGGATTTAAGGAACCACGGGACATAATAGCAAACATTTTGATTGATGATAGTTTTATTGAGTGACTACATGTTTTCATTTTATGTTCAGTAATGATGACCTTTTTTTTTTCTTGATTCCGATTTAAAAGTTTTGGCAAGATTTTTTTTTAAAGGTTTACTTTTTTATTATATTTTATCTTCTTGTATGTATTTTTTCGCCATTTTAATGAATATCATTCGTTTTTATTAAAAAAAAAGAAATAAAGAGAAAGAAAAGCAAATCTTTAATGCTAAAGAAAGCAAGAAATAAAAGGAGAAGTGATACTTTCCAACTCTTACAAACCGACTATTCATTTATTTTGCGTAATCTGACAATGATATTTTCGGAAGTACTGCAGGACTATTTCTTATGATTTTGAAATATTAAAGTTTGCTGTGCCCACTGCTCCACTGCCCTAATTTGTTAATAAAAACAGTACCTTAAAAACAAAGTGACAAAACAAAAGCAAAACAAACCTAATTGCGTGAGTAAGACCTACATAGGCAGAAAAATATACTAGCTACTTAGCTATTTAGAGCGCTTCAACAATATGCATTTCCAGACTTTAGAAAACCTTTTGAATAAAACTATTTGTATCACCTTAAGTATTAACTTACAATTATGTGTATTTTTTTTTATAAAGATATTGCAGAGTTTCGAATTCTTTGGATCCAGTATACTATTTCTACTAATAATTTTATTCTCACCTTCACTACTGAGCTAATCCTAGCCCAATAACTCATGTTTACTGTCTTTCTAATTAATATATTAAAATCATTTATTTGAATCTCGTGAATTAAATATCTAGAAAATGAGAGACGCGAGATGTTATAAATAATTGTATCTAGCTATTTCACTTCATGTTGCCCCTTTGATGCAATTATGATCAAAACGACTAACAAACATCGGGATCATAATCATGTTGTTTATGTTCCTATAATCTCGTATCAACTACCAAAAGTACTTGCCTTGATCAATGATCAGTCCCCTTCTTTTATGCTTTGTTAATTTTATCCAAAAATAATAATAGTCAGTTCTGCATTTGCTCCAATGATCTGCCGGAGAAATTGACAGGGATAGCTTTAGGTTGTGTGCTTGATGACGACGATGATAACTTTAGATAATGGTTAAATTATATCATCAAAATGGAAAAACTGGAATTGATATACCACTAGATTTAGTGTTAGGCGTAGCATCATATATATAAGCTAATGTGGACTGAGATGATGATTGTTCAGTATTAATTTATGAGCACTTTTGCTTATCGTTCCGTGTTAGGTTGGTTCACGAGGGTGAAGGAGACAAATCTAATTCGTAATCTCGGAAAAAAGATATTGTTCTTTTCTTGTCTCGGCCTAGCTACAGAAACAAAAGAATATATATAACTCCAAAAGAGTGTGGGTGCATATCATGGATCCATAACTTCACCAAGTGGTAACCTCTTGGACAATGATTAAAAAGGGCCTGCATAGTGTTCATGGCTGCGCTATTTGATTGCTTGAACAGAAAAATATAAGGGGATTATATTCACACATCCCAAATTACTTCTTCCACATCTTTTTAATTTTTTAATATTTTTCTATCAAGTGTTGGTGGTGTGTAGAAAATATTAAAAAAATTTAAAAAGTATGGGAGAAGTAATTTGGGGTGTGTAAATATAATCTCTCAAAATATAAATCCGTGTTGTATCTATAAGACGTTCAAACGTGTTAACTGACTATTAGTCCGATAATATTTCTCTTAATATTTATTTCATTGTTTGCTGTAATGATATGAGAAGGGCGGTGAGTGAAATTCCTTTTTTATGTAAGAACATCATGGGATTCTTGTTTAGAAGATGCTTAGCTGCTTTAAGAAGAATCTATTTACCTTCTTTGTTTTCTGTTTGCAAATGAATAATGCTTGCATTCTCTTTTTAGCAATGAACTTATTCTTTCACTAGCAAATAACGTATCTTTACAGTAGAAATTATCTTTTGTGTCTATAGTCTGACACACATGCAAAATTAATGCATTAAAATCACAAAAAGAAAAGGTTTGTTAGAACATGTAAGTGTGAGTTGTATGCAAACAAGAATCTCATTGTATATATGTAAGAAGTTAAGTATTTTCATGCTTAGAAATTGTTTAACACAAGTCTTGCTTCAAAGTTCATCTATCACCTTGTTATATAGACCCTGTCACTTTTCAGCTGAATATGGTTTGCAATTGAGCTATTTAAAGCTTCAACTCAAGTGATCTAGGAATAGTGAGACTACTACTACATGTTGGGTTTAGACTTTGTTTCACAATATTGCAAACCTTTTGAAATTTGTATAACTGCATAATATACTGTATAGAAATTTATAACCATACCTAATAGCCCAGACACTTGGAATTAAAAGTTAGATTGTTTAAAGCCCACAACACTAACTAGGCCTGATTTTTGGCCAAATCGGATCAGAAATACATGTTTTTAATTTGAAAGAAAAAAGTTTCGGAAATGCATGTTATTTCTAATTTTGAAATTTCATAAACTCATACCAAATTCAGTATTTCCGGAATCAGATTATTTTAGAGTTTCAAAATTATAGGAGTTGTATGACTTCATCTATACCAAGATAAAAAAAAAAAAATGTCATCACCATGGCTCACCCTACATAATATAAAGTTTCATAGTTCTCAAATTCTCATTTTTTGTATGTAATATATTCGAAGGAGTTATAATTGAAAAAATAATTACATATTGGAGTACAGTGTATTACAAATCCAAAGTCAGTAAGTACATAATTAAGTGTATATAACAGAGCTATGAAAGTTTCAGAATTTTGTATCGAATTCGGAATATTAAATACATTCCAATTCCTATCCAAATTTTTCAAATTTAAGAATTTTAGTTACAGTATATGAATGGGACGGAATATTTTAGAATATTTCGGCTTGAAATCGGAGATTCGTATCCAAGTTGCAGCCCTACCAATAACCCATGTCGCTTACCTTTATTGTTATTCATAGGTGGATATTTAGAATGACGAGTCATCGGCTCAATGTTCTTTGAGAACAATATTACGGTGATGATATCCAGTATTTGGTAGTGAGCTTTATTTTTAGTGGTCACTTGTAGCTTCTCTCTTAGTCTTCATTTATCCTGCAATTTTCATGACAACACGATCAAGAAACTTATTTTCATTCTATTTTGCTTCAGATTGGAAATGTACATCCCATCGGAGTAACAAAGTTGAAGATGTTATGTAGGAATTGATGAAGACGTGAATTAGTTCAATTGTATGTGGTTCAGTTAAATATCTTTATACTAAGGTCATCTCCAACTGAAGGGTTCAGAGGGCCAGAAGGTCGAAAATAACCCAAAAACCGTCTCCAACCGAGGGTTAGGCCAAAGGGCTCGTGGGCCCCACATGACAAAAAATGGCCAAAGGGCCAACCCGCTGGCTAGCCACTTTAGGGTGCGTTTGTTGCATCGGACTATCTCGGACTGGACTAGCTTTAGGGACTAAGTTGGACTGGCTTATACTAGACTAAGCAGGACTAACTTAGTGAAGCGTTTGGTGCAGTATCGAATTAGAAGTAGGATAATAAAAATAATAAAATTAATTCTTTTTTTTTTCTTTTTCTATTTCTTTTTCCTGCCTGAAACCTCTGTTCTGTCTATTTTTTTCCGTCCAAACTCCATAGATTCCAATCACAACTTTTTTTCATTTCAATTGATAAAGCTCTCCATCCAAATTCCACTACTTGCAACCACATCTTTCTCCTCCATTTGAATCGATAAAGCTCCCAAAACATAAACAATCAAAAATTGAATTTCAATCGACATCGAAATCGAAATCGCAGCTGCGTTCCTTGTATACCCAACAACGACACTCTGATTCGAGCAGGACGAGGAAAGAGTGGGAAAGGACATGATCTGGGTTGGGTCTTGCAGATCGGCTCGACATCGAGGTTGGGTCATGCAGATCGGCTTGGCATCTAGCAGGACTGTCAGGATTTGACGGCAAGGTCCATGCGGGGATGTCAGTGCAAAGATATAGCAAGGGAGAGAGAGGAAGATCCATGCAGGGAAGGATTGTGAGGATTTGACGGCAAGGTCATGGAGCAGACGACGCGAAGAGCGAACGTCTTAGCAGTCCGCTTCATTTTGGGGGGTCTCACTAAGACCCTCTAGCGAGCTCTCTAGTCGGAACGAGTCCTCTTTAGTCCTACTTAACTTAGTCTCAGCACCTACCAAACATGGGACTGTAGTCAAATCCAGTCCAGTCCCATTTCATGAGGCCAAACAAACGCACCCTTAGGGTTTAGGGTTTAGGACTTTTTTTGTCTCATCCCACTTTTTATTTTTTGGACGTTTTTTTATTTTTATTTTTAATTTCTAATTTTTTTCTACATTATTTTTCACATATTTTTCACCATTCCATACTATCTTACTTTATTTTATTTCAATTCTTCACATTCCATACTATAACCCTTTGGCCTACGGTTGTAGATGGTTTTTTGTCACAGGGCTATGTTTGGCCTATGACCCTCTGACCTCTCGGTTGGAGATGGTAAGAAATATAGTCATGCACTGTTCATAAAAAAAAAATTCTTGGAGGGCTAAATGACTAAAACGAGACATCTGGTCTTTCTTCTGTTGGAGATGACCTAACGGTGAAAAGATAAGATTCTTTTAACTATTTCCTATTGGAATTTACCCAACCTTATTATTCATGATATGATTTTCTGTTTTCTCTTCCTGTAGCTGGATGCCAAGAGCACGTCACCATCCAATCCCATGACTTCTTAAAGCCTTTCATACAATTATTCTTACTTCACAAATATTTTATTAATTTTCGATCGTGATTGAATTAAAGATGATCAATGTAACTAAAAATTAACAAAGGTGTGTGTGAGGTAAACATGGGTGTGTGAATAGTACTATCCATATATTATATATGGATTAAGATTTAGGGACATATGTTTTTCACATACATTTTGACAATATATTTTTATGGGTCACTCTGTAATGTATTTCAACAATCGAACTGTCTACCAAAAATCAACTAAATTTGAAACCATATAACAGTTGGATTAAATTCAAAGTATATTCGTCCATTTCTTTCATTACAAATAAATGTCTTAATGGTTTTGAATTTGTCTAATTTTTTTACAAGGATGATCCAAGAATGATGTACTAAAGTCTAAAATATAGACGACTCGGATCAATAAATTTATTGCAAAGTAAATTTTACAAATCAAGTATCAATTAAGTGTAAAAAAAAAAGGTCTAATCGGATAAATAGTCTCTATGGTCATAAGGTATTCGGATGATAGCCCCTGTGGTAAAAAAAATCAGATTTAAACCCATGTGGTCACAGTCTGTTAGGATTTATGCCCTTCTGTCATTCCTCCATTAGGTTTAGGTTGGCCAAATCGGATAAATGGTCCACGTGGTCATAAAGAATTCGGAAGATAGCCCATGCGGTAGAAAAAATTTGGATTTAAACCCTTATGGTCTAAGTCTATTATGATTTATGCCTGAAATTAGAGGTTATGTCATTCATTTGTTAAGCTTACAAGTGGAGTAGAGTTTCTTTGAGTATCTATCAATAAAAAATATCTTACAATAAAAGAAGGGGGGAGAAAAGATTACAGTTTATGGTAAAAAAATTCATTCATCTCAGTTATTTCACAAGAAGAAAAAGATGAAAACAGAGGATCTGTTGAATTTCAAATAGTTAGTTTCACCAATAGGATACGAAGACTTACTTCACATTTACAATTACACAAAAAAACTATTTATCTCAAAGAGGTTTACGTAAAATTCTGGGAAAACGCCAACGATTACTGTCTTATTTGTCAAAGAAAAATAGAATATGTTATAAAGAATTAATTAATCGGTTGGATATTCGGGAGTTAAAAACTCTTTAATTTTATAAAGGCATTTTGAATTATTTGATTTATTAGATCTTGGATTTTAATGAATTATGTGATTTATTAGTTCCACCTCGTTCTGTCGCGTCTCCTCAGAGAAATTCTGCTCCACCTGGAAGCTTAGCGCAGAAATGACAGAACCTCTAGTTTCGGACATAAATTCTAACAAACTTAGACCATAGGGGTTTAAATCCGATTTTTTTTTTACTACATGGACTATCTTCCGAATACCTTATGACCACGGGGACCATTTATCCGATTTTGCCAACCTAAACCTAATGGAGGAATGACAGAAGGGCATAAATCCTAACAGACTTAGACCACAAGGGTTTAAATCCTAACAGACTGTGACCACAGGGGTTTAAATCCAAATTTTTTTACCACAGGGGCTATCATCCGAATATCCTATGACCACGGGGACCATTTATCCGATTAGGCCAAAAAAATATGTATTTCCGAGTCCTAACCCTATATCCATAGGTCAGTCCACCAACCATAATGTAACGTATTAAACCTTTCTTGTTTTGTCTCTCGATCGGCAACCCCTCACTCAAAAAAAAATAAAAAAAACTAATCAAAACAATTTGAAAACTTTGAGTTTTAACGATAAGAATAAAATAAAGGGTAAAGTGAATAGTACTAAGTTTGACTTTTTAGTGTAAAAATGTGATTTTTTGTTAAAGTAAACAGTACCGCAAGTTTTTCGTTAAAAACTCAAAAAAAAAAATTGAATATGCCTGCTGCCATTGAAGATAATAATAAAAAATAAAAAAAGAGTTTGAACGAAACACTTCCGGTAGTGTTTACCTTTAACGAAAAATGATATTTTTACCTTTTTCTAGTACTATTCATTACACCATCATTTGTTATTTTTTATTAAAATTAAAGTTTTTTTGAACTTTTCATTAGCTTTTCTTAAAAAAATTGTGCGGGTCCTTAATTTATCATTAACCTATATTAATCTATCCAAAAAAATTCTTCGAGAATTATTTTAAAACTTGATCTCAGATTGGAACTGAACCAACCAAAACTTCATTGGCGTTTTGCTAATGAATTTTAGAGGCTGTCTGAAAGGTGATTTTATAAGAAATAAGTTATGCCGCTCTTCCACCATGGGCTAACTGATTATTCAGCTTAGTTTATGTCTTCTTTTATTGAGAAAAGCTCTAATCAACGGCGGAGCCACATTTATTCTCCTAGGGGTCAAGGCGGTGAGGATAATAAGGTATAAGAGTCATATATTGGTGGTTAAATGATAAATCTTACAAGGATTTATAAGCGATTGAAGTACTTTTCATATTATCAATTTGTTTTATAGTGGAACTTCAACTTCTTTTTTATGATATCAAAGCAAGTTAGCTCACGTGTGAATGTCAACGGCTACACGTCCCTCAATTCGTTGCCCATGTGTTTGTCTTGAAAATTATTCACATGTGAGGGGTATGTGTCGATGTGAAGGTAAAAGAGTCCTACACTGGTGAAAGAATACACTTTGCGACGACTTATAAGAGATCGAACTATTCTCCATATGGCCAATTAACTTAATGGTGGAATCCTAACTTTTGAACATGAAATATCAACTACAATTAAGTTTAGTTGTTTGTAATCTATTATAAAAAAAAATTAAAAAAAAGGTCGTACCCAGTGCACAAGGCTCCCGCTTTACGCAGGGTCTGGAAGAGGTGAATGTCGGCTAACCTTACCCCCATTTATGCAGATACTGCTCCCAATTGTAATCTATTATAAAATTAAAAAATTTAATTGAATATTGATTATAGCTTGGATTACTGGTGGAGGGGCCATGGATCCTCTCCGGATCCATTGGTCATAATCCACCAAATCTTGTAATCTGGACCATTGAAATTTCAACCGGTTAAAATTATTATAACTTTTAAAGTTAGCACTTATTTGTAACCGTTTGATCAAATTTCAATAGCTCGAATTACGAAATTTGGTGGATTAGGACCAATGGATCCGAAGGGGATCCATGTCCCTGGTGAAGGTATCCCTATTTTCAGTTTCTACAGTAGAAGCCTTGTAACATGGCAGTATGGATGCATTAAAATAAAAGACTAACGATGCTCTAAACTACTGATATTTCACTCCTTTTTGGCGCACAATGAAGCAAACATCAACTCTAGAACGTCTTATATCACGCAAAATAATGGAAACAATGGAAACCATCCAGCTTACTGCTAGCATCACATTACTGAAATATACCAAAGAGACCACTAGGTAAAATCGCAGCAACACAGCACGCAATAAAAATAAAAGAAAAAAAATCCATATACGTATAAATCATCAGCTTGGATTGTGGAATATAGAACATTACCCAATTAAGTACGTACGTACTTAGCCATAAAAATTACGAACTACGATAAGCAGTTTGCTTTTATCTTCAGATCATACATATAAAACTAATTAAGCCAACTTTTAACTGTGAGCCTTGCGTGAGCAGAAGAGGACACAATGTCACGGAGTTGTTTAGGTCATGGACCGAGACGGTAGTGACCGTCACCTATGTAGTGTCCATCCATATAGAGGGCTGCATTCTGTGGGTGTAGGCCATCCATCACCATAAACTGCATGTCCTCGGAAGGCTTCCAGTGCCTCTTCCTTTGATTTATGAACCAATTGTTTATTTGTTTCTGATCCAAACCCGTAGACTCCGCCAATGCCACCTTCTCCGATTCCTGTTTAGTAATATGATCATTTTATTAGATTGTAAACCCGGGCCATACATGTCATTAATGCATCATCTAATCAATGATATGAAATCCAGTTAATATAACACAACATAATATTTGACACGAGAAAATTCCTCTATGATCGACGAACATAATGACATGTACCCATTCTTAATACGGATTTCAAAATCTCAATGAATCGAAAACATACCGAAGGATATGGCCACTTGTAATGTAGCTCCCACCAACTAAGGAGCTTCTGCCTGGCATCTTTGGGCAATTTCCCTTTCTTCTTTTTCTTGGAAAGCTCTTGCTTCAGGCTACTTAAGTAACCACTATACTTTCTCAGCAGGTGATTCTTGAGCTCTCTGTCTTCAGCTCTTGGATCAATCTCAGGCACTTCTGTTTCTCCACCACTATTCTCCTGCTCCTCTTCAGATGAACCAATTCCTTCACACTTGTCCTCTGCATATATTAACATGCATGTGACTCTTAAGTATAAAAACTGAGAAACCAAGGACGTTGGGGTGCGCAGAAGGACAGAGCCGCATGTGAAAATCATTTCCCTTAATACACACACACACACATATCCACACACACACACACACACACACACACACACACATATATATATATATATATATATATTTAAGAACAAAATGAAAAGGCAAAAAAAATGATTCTATGCGCAGACGTGCAAACTCTATCCATAGAAGCATTCTAGCCTATTTAGATTTTGTTAGAGAGGAGCAATTCCCTCGCCTGAGAACACGCTAAGAACAACGAACAACGAAAACCTTTCAAGAAATATATATATATATATATATATATATACACGTGTGTGAAAACAGGAATGGAGATCCCGGAATTCTATCCCAGAAAGTGCATGTGGTGTGCTCTTATATAGTTAATTACCCAAAAAGACCTTATAAAAGATGAACTTTTAAAGGGAGAGACCAACTTTGGCTACAAGATCTCGTGATAGATTTATTATACATTTTGTTACTGATCGAGTGCATTATGCAGACATTGTTAGAAGCAAACTTTGTTAACTATTACAGATCATGCAGATTCCATAAAGTAAATCAAATAACCAGTCAATATAAGTTACTGTCAAGGTTAAGATATATGAACACTTCAATATATGTGGACTGTAGAGTGTGATAAACATAGAGATTCTATGCGCAACTAAGAAACGACCACATTAGCGTTACCCCGTCAATAAATGCTTATCTTATGTGCAAAAGGTAAATCACTCGCTCAATAAACACTTACCACGTGGTGTGAGAAAATATCTCTTACAAACTGTCAAGGTTAGCTAAAGCTGATCTACCACCATAAAGGAATACAACAATGATAGATTCATGCACACATAAAACATAAATAAAAAATAAAAGAGTTAAAGAAGGATCATGTGCATGAACTGAAGATAAGTCAAATCTGGGGCATGTAGGTATATAGCCAACATGGAACTTAATAAATGGTGGTATTCTATTTCAAATGAATTCTGCCATGTCCGTACCGTCCAGATGGTGTAGCTAGCTGATTTAAATAGCATCCTATGTTCTTTTACTATTGCTTCTGCAAGGTTTTTATCCTTTATTTGGTTTGTATAAGGTTTTAGTGTATACGGATTTGTTGTTAAATTACCTTTTTTACCAAATCTAGTGAGGAACTAGGGAATGAAGACAATCATGTTATATATAGAAAATCAGATTTATGAAACAAATGGGAGGTCTTGGTTTTGGGTTGGAAAGTGGAAACCCTAAAAAGAATGCGAATTATTAACCAAATCAAATGTTTGATCTCTCTTCTCATCACTGTTTACATATAGAATAGGGTATTTACACTAAGTCTTTGTCTTAATTAATAGTCATTTCCTTTCCAATGTGAATATATTTTTAAACAAATCTATAAACTAAGCAAAGAAATTAAGTCATTATCACACTATTAAGCTCGTGATTAAAATGTGTATGTTCATCGACAGTTATTGAAGCGACTCATGAATCAAAAAATTGTGGGTGTGGTTTCTTCTTCCTCTAGCTTCCTCTTTGTTCTTGGACATTGGAAGGCACTATTTGATGGGTCAAATTAGTCTCCCTCAAAAAAATAACCGGATTTGACGTACGCCTAGAAAATGAAAGAGATACTGACAAGTTTTGGGTACTCTCCTCAAGGTGAGACAAAACAGTTGGACTAGCAGTTTTGCAGCAGTTCAAGACCAAAAAATCCACATATCTCCCATTTTATGAATTCTAACTCCAAGCTCCTTCCCCATGCTCTACTTGTACAATAATATTTAAATACAGTATATGGATTTAGGTTAGCGGTAATGGAAAGATGGATAGATGTACGTTAAGTACAGAATTCGAAAACGTCTAGTATAACATAAGAAAAATCTTAGCACATGGATATATGAGTCCAAAATTCACTTACGTTTGTAGGGAAAGTAAGTAACACTTACCAGAGGGTGAGAAGATTCGAAGAGGAGGAGCATTATTATTATTTCCAAGCATGTTAAGCTGAGTTTCAATCCTCCTCATGAAATCCATGGCTTCTTGTATTGGCCTTGTTAGTTCTTCACGATATTTCACCAGCATATCGTAGTAAGCTTCCTGTTAATTTAGTAAGTGATCCACCCAGATTTTATTGTTTATAATAATAAAAAAGAAAACATCAAGCAATGCACATATAATATATTAATCCCCATTAAAAAGAATAGTAACTAAGAAAAAAAATTAAAATGGAAGATATGGATCACCATGAACTGATCCAGTTCTGGGTCTTTTGAAGTCTCTCTTGAAGTCCCTGAAGACCGCTGTCGTGCCTCAAACTCTTGCCTAGCAACTGAGAGCCGAGCCACAACATCAGACGGAGCTCCCACCTACATCCATAACACGAATGATTCATAAATCGAAGAGATGAGCTTAGCTGAGTTTGTTAAAGCATTGTACCATCCTTCTCACTCAAGTTTAAAAACAAAAAATCTCATAATTTGATAAATTTAGTACAAAATATGTTTGTATAAAAAAATATTCATTTATTTAATCTTCCCGGTCTAAGAAAGAGAAAAATGTGTTAATTAATAAAACAATTACCCTTTGGCAATCCATGTAAGCTTCCAAGAGGTTAGAGTACTGAGGGTGGGCGATGATCTTGGCTTTGATGGCTTCAACTTCGTTGGAGCTCAGGCTGTGATCGTCGTTTAGAAGATCAAAATTATTCTGTAGCTGATGAACAACTGGTTGGTGCCCTCTTGATGAAGAAACAAGATGACTATTATTGTTGTTGTTGTACTGAAATTTTTGGTGGCCATGTTGTGATGTGGTGGCTTCGGTCTTCACATTAATTGGGTGTGTTCCTGGAGACTGAAAATTACACTGATCACCACTGCCGCCGCCGCCTCCACCGCCGCTTGACTGAAGATGAAAGGTGTTGATCCCCATCTGATGATCACTTGCAGCTCTCCCATAATTTCCTCCAAGGTTTGGTGAGGCGTAGAGGAAGTTTCCCCTACCACCCGAACTCTCATGATCCATTTGATTGTTGTAGTCTTCCATTTTTTTTTCTCTCTCAGCAAACCCCAAGGGTTTCTAATTTATAAATCAACTAAAACCCCAGTAGTAGACCGAAACCCTAGCTATTAGCTAGTCAATACAGAAAGGAATAATTTATGAGTACCGGGAACACAAAACGCGACCTGGGTTTTATGCAAACCAATGGGATCCGAACTAATATTATTGGCAATCCATGGGATTATGGAGGCCAGGAAGTGAAGCTAAACAAGGAATTAAGCATGTTATAATTTCGTTACAGAAAAATATATATCACAATTGATTACTTTGAGGAACTGGGAGGAGATGGCGTGGCCGGAACCGGCTACTCGCGGTTCTGTGTTATGCGAGGGTGAAAGAGACTGACTTTGCTTTGTTGAAAGAAAGTAAAGAAATATTTGAAAATGCTCGAAAGCAATGACTATATGGGAGACCTAGCGAGCAGGTAACTCACTAGATTGAAGATTTTTCTTCCATCAATCTCTCTGTCCCTCCTAATCTTGATTTTAACCTTTGTTTCACGGAATTTTTTCCTTTTTTTCATTATTTTATAATTATAATTTTTCTATTTAATTCAATTTTATATGTTCCTTCCCTTTTCTTATTTGTTTTTCTCCTATTTCGCATAGGAAGTCATTAGATTAAGCAAATAACAGAATAATAAAAATATAAATAAACTAGAACGTGCAAAAAAAAAAAATGTTATGTGCGAAAATAATTTTTCATTTACACTTTCGAGAAAATGAGCAATTTTTATAGAACCCTAAGTGCATCTCAAACAAACTCCATACACTTTTCAACTAAATATAGATCCATGTCATCAAAACATGCTCCCAAATAGATATAGAAAAGAAAATCAAAACAATTGTAATAATGATAAACAATAAATCATAAAATTTGTAGAGTCGGTTGGATTGTAAAATTGGAAACAAATTTTGGCCTTTAAGCTGTCATCGAAGTAAACAAACTTTCAGTTGAAAGAAAGGTTTTTCCACATACCCTTAACACAAACCGCTAGATTGCATGCATAACATAAATGAAAAAATTTAGTATATGTAGTGTTTTCTGCTTATATTTAGTTTATGCTTAAAATTTTATTTATTTGAAGAGCAACATTTATGGTCTTTTGGAGATGATGGACTCATTTGGAAGTGTTTTTAAAATGACCGAAAATGCTTTAAAATAATTTTTTTGGATTTCAAAAGCACTTGAGGTGTTTCCTGCAAGAAACACGTGCTTCTTGTAGAAAGCATTTGAAGTGCTTTTTCAATATTCACATCTATTTCTACTAACGATTGATTCTAAAAACATTTTATCAAAAATGTTTTCAGTTATTTTAAAAACACTTTCAAACGAGCCTGACATTTTTATTTTATTTTATGAACTTATTATAACTTGTTGGGATTAAATCCGGCATTCCAAATGTAACTTATCTTACCTTACCATGTTTAATACTGACTGACGCCTATTCTTTCTTTACCATTTAATAGTTTTACTTTGGATACTTAAACCTCTAACAATCATTATTTCTTCTTCTTCTTCTTCTTCTTTCTTAAATCATTTTGAAGATGAGTTTTCTTATATAGTCAGGTGAAGTGATAGTGAATGACCCAACAAAGGTAAGTGCTTTACCAATAGAAAGAGAACAAAAACAAAATTCAACTTCGTTTGGAAGGAATACAATATTCTATTGAGAAAAACACCTCATCCATACCCCAATTATAACTTGCACTTGCAATTATTAATCATTCTTCAGGTCCAAAAAATAAAGTCATGGACAACATATCTTATACAGTTCCTCGTTTTTTGTCTCTTAACCAAAGCACACTAGTGCAAGGCGAAATCAATGGATAAACATCACTTGAAATGATGATTTTCTCATTATCATGTAGTTTTTTACTGTAAAAGATTAGATAATTATTGATTTGTAAAACTAAATAAAGATTAGATCATTATTAATTTGATAATATACACGAAATTAGGAATATTATTTTCGAAGAAATTGTACTGGACTGGAATTTATCTTTCTAGCTCGGTATTGTATTGCTTTCACATACCAGAAGGGTGAATCAATATATGTCAGCAAATTTATCTACAAGATCCTATCTGAAGGACCTTATTGAATTCACCTCGAAACAGATTCATGTTCATCTTTTAACCATGTTGATGTCAGCCACCGTCGACAGAAGCACAAGTAATTAATTAAGTCTTTCAATGATAGGGCTTTCTGTCAAAGTTGTTTATGCAGCACAACCCCTACGGCAGCCTGAAAACAAAAATTCGTATTTTTTTCTTAATGAAAGAGGAGGCCTTAAAATTTGAAATGTTTAATACCTACTAATGAAGAAAATGAAAAGTACTAATGGTGTGGTTAACATTTGAAATAATAATTAGGGGTATAAGTTGAAAGAGAAGTAACAAATTTTAAACATATTAATTGTCTAGATTTAGTTGTAAGTGAAATGCACATTACATAAACAACCGAAAAAAGGAAAGAAAATAAAAGTAAGAAAGGAAAGTGGTTAGCATTCTCCTTGTTATATTAATGTTGAGTTTTTAATGGTTCATAGTCTCCTAATTAACATAATTTTACATTTTTTTTACCTAGAACACATTTAAAAAACAATTGAAATATGAGTATGCGGACTCTGTTTACCGTGCATTCCTTTCATTTTCTCTCTCAAACGATAGGATCTAAAGACAAATCTCAGTAATTAAACTCACATCAAATGCCTAGAAGAATTTGTAATGAGAAGACACTTGATTGACATAATGTCCCACAACTATCAAGCATAAAAGAGATAAATTTTCAAAGTTCTCCCTAACTTCCGAGAATAAGTAAGGTTTAGGGTAGTAAAGAAATTACATTGGAGATTAAATAATGAAACTCACTATAAAGTCCAGTTATAATTTGTACATAATATCCTCACTCTCGTACATACGAAGTAGGTCACTAGAAGGAAGTTTTGCAATTTAATACTGTATAATTAGATTTGTATATAATAACTTCCCTCTCATACGTACATAATAGGTCAATAAAAGAAAAGTTCTGTAGGTCAGTACGCATGTATAATTAGAAAGAGGAAAGCATGGTATGCTCGAATGTTCTTAGCAAAATATTTTGTTATGTTTTTTCCTTTTGACTAAAATTAATTAGTAATTATTCACAAAGTATATTAATTTGAGGTATAGCCAATACTTTGGAGTGAAATTTTTGTAATTGTTGTATTATATTCCTTGAGAAAGATAATATAGCGAGTCTCTAAAATGTGCTTTTAGGAGTTAATATATTTATATAATTTGTCTCAAGTCCGATAACTATTTTAAAATTCAATATGTTGTAGATTTGATACTTGTAGGTCATATTTCAATTATATTGTTCTTATGGTTCTCAATATATCGTAAATAACTTAATTTAGAAAACTATTGTTAGCTTAAACAAAAAAATAACATTATATTTATATATAAATAATAAGCAGTAGGACAGGAGGACTACGACATTTCAACTGTAAATAGTAGTAAAAGGAACCTAACCCTATCTCAGCATATTGTCTGTAACTTGGTATGTAGACATATATTGTTCTTTTTTATTGGTCAAATATGTATATATATTGTTCTGTAAATCAAAGGAAAATGATGAGACTAGCTAGCTAATGGAATATAATTATATGAGCAATTGGGCATTGCAGGAAAACACGTGTGTGAGTGTGTACAATGAGTCAATGACGCAGAGGGAAAGCCAATAAACCGTGACACAAGCAATATCAAATTTTACAGAAGAACAAATGGGCGGTGGGTGTGGTATCGAGATATAGCTGGCGGCGACGACCACCTTCTCCACCCGCACGCACCTAGAGATAGAGAGAGAGAGGGGAGGGAGGGGGGCCAGTGATCAGTGGGCCAGTGTAGAACAGAACTAGGCCTTTTACATAGCAAATTCCCCCGGGAGTCTCGCGCTACTAGTAACTGGTACTGCAAAAGCCGTGGGGGCCAGAAATATGGCAAAATTTTAAACATGTCCTCTCGTTGCCATGCTTTTTAGGTTATTAACCCTGTTCTTCTCTCTCTCAATTCTGAGTGGCGTTTGGGTGAGAGAAAATTAAGATTGGACGTGTCCAAGAAGGAGAGGCACCAGGGTGGTTGTACCTGCAGTACCACCACGCTGTCATGAGCTGCAGCACCATCTTCACTTGTCACTCACTCGCACTGCTCTCTTCGCCTATTCCCCATGCACTCACTACTATTTCTGCAGATATTATAATATATTTTTATCACTCCCTCTCTCGCCAAGATTAGTACTTCTTTGACCAAAAAAATACAGAGAAAAAAATGATACGGAGAGATATGTCTATAAATGATTCATTCAAGAGAAAATTCGATTTGTTTTGTTTCTTTTATAGCTAATTTAAAACACTATTTGTTTTGCTCACGTTTGATTTTTCAACTTTTGATTTGAATATACTAAAAAATCAAGAGAAAAAAAAATTAAACTAAAGATGCACACAAGTAAAAAACATTATGTAAAGAACATTTTCTTTAGTTCAAAAGACATAATTATTTCACTAGAAGCAACAGAGTTCTAATTTATCTCTCATACATCGTTGTGAAACTTTCAACCTCTTTTCTTTCACGTAAGAAGAGATTTTTTGCACTTCTTTTTCTTTCCATTTTCTCCTTACTATTAATTTGATTTAAAATAATAATTAAAATATATAAACAGCAGATTGACAAGATTGAAAAGAAGTGCGGAAATGAATATTCTACTAAACTTGGTATAAAATTCAGGTGGAACATGCAACTAAACTTGCTAATGGTACTTATCTTCTTTGATTTTTAGTATTAATGTTGTATAATCAGATATGCCGTGGCAAATTCTCATCCCAACACCGATACATACACCATGGGCGGGTTGAGTTGGCTTCGATTAGATTGGCTCCACAGTTCACCTGTCTATTATTGGTGCTAACCTTTTTCCAGTCACATCACTATCTTCTCATCATCATATGAATGAGCTGTTCCTGTCAACTCACTCATAAGTTAGTAGTACAGATGCCTGGGATTAAAAAACATTTATTAACTTCAAAATCGATTTCTAACCTTTGCGTAAGTTTTGCAATTGTGTATATTAGATATTAGAGTATCTCCAACATTTTATTTGAGTTAGAATTTAGGGAATTTTAACGAAAAGCATCCGGTACTGTTTACTATAACGAAAAATCATATTTTTACACTAAAAAGTCAATCATAGTACTATTCACTTTACCATTTATTTTGTTCTTATCATTAAAACTCAAAGTTTTCAAGCCATTTTCATTAGTTTTCCTTAGAATTTAAAATGTTTAATTCAATAAATCTAAGTTTTTATTCAGAAATCGTTTTTCTGTTCCAACATTCTTGGATTATATTTTTTGTCCGAAATTATTAAAAAATTTATTTAAAATAATTTTATTTAAAGTAATTTTTTTTATAAAAAATTAAAATTATGTAGACTATCCAAATTTAATTTTATAAATATTTTAACATAAAAATATTTAGATTTTGATAAATATTGAAAAATCACTAAACTGACATCATGAAACTCGTGAAACACTATAAAAAATAAAAAACACGTGAAATAATTTTTTTTAATTATTTTAACCGTTGGATTTAAATTTGGACCATTAGATCTTTTTTTTTTTACAATTTGATTCAATACATTTATAAATATAAAATTAAAGATAAATACACCTATATAGTGGGCTAGTCCACTAACCCAAGGGGAATCCTAACCTAAATTTGCCCCATAAATGAGTTTTGGGTTAAAAACCATATTTGTCCCAAGAGTTTGAGCAAGTTGTGGTAAATTTAGAACCTAAAATTTAAGTTTTATTCTAAGAGTTATAGTAGGTCTGAGTGGGTCGACTTTATATTTATGAAGTTGACAAGTATATAAAAAAATATTTTCTCAATTTGATTATGACCGTATTCATATTATTGAACAATATTTGATAACCTTCAACCATACAAGGATTTTCATTTGGACCTTATGGACTTTTTTTTTTTTCCTTATAATGTTGAAAGATGATTAGAAGTATTTGTTTTTGAGTCATCTTTTAAAGATGTCATTTAGTAAATAAAAAAATATTTCCTTCGTTCATTTCACGGAATATCAAGTATTATAGAAGAAAAATTAATAACCTTCAACTATATGAGGATTCTCGTTTGGACCTTATCGACTTTTAACTTTACTTTATATTGTTGAAGAATGACTAGTAGTATTGTTTTTTTCAAGTCATACTGTGATATAGTGGTATTGTCTTCACTTGTCAAGAAAAGAATTTTATTTTTACTTTATATTTAATTTTTCATTAAATTATTAATTTATATTCATTTAATTTGTTATTTCACGTGGCCAACAATGTCATATTATCATTTAACGGAAAACTTGACAAATAAAGTAACAAAAGTATTAAAGTGGAAAAAAAAATTAAAATTTAAGTATGAAAGTGAGATGAAAAAAATTAAGTATAAAAAAAACAAAAACAAAATTCACAATTCTTAATAATGGTCAAGGAGAATTACCGTACAAAATAAAGTACTGAACAAAAAATACAACTCCTAATATAATACCTAGCAATTTTCTTTTGTACGAATTACAAAGCTTATTCCTAAAAAAACAGTAACAAAACTTATAGTAACATGCATTTCACTTATACATGTATAATTGAGTGATTCAACATTTCTCAAAGTTTCACTCATTGACTTTTAAACCAAATTTTCATCATATCAATGGACAACCAGTGATATCGGTATTTAAAATCTTGGTAGTGACCCTAACTTAACTCCAACCTCCACCACCTCTCTCCATCAAGACTATCACCTCCAATTTTGAAACTTTTACATTGGGATCTCTGATATTAGAATCTTGGATTCTGCGCACAATATTACAGAATGAAAAGGAGAGTTGAGAAAATAAAAGGATAAAGCATGACTAAGAAGATTGGTAGCATTCAATACAAGTAATACTGATAATTTACTTAATTATTTTCGTAAAATATGTGTTGAATTAAAGAAAATTTAAAGGTGCAAGGGATCATTTACCACAATTGTGGGATGATGTTGAGTCCATGCATGACGGTGTGGATTCGAATCATGTTAGTCACTAATCTAAGATCTAATATAATAAAATATATCAATCAATAAAAAAAAATTAATGGTTAGAAATTAATAGAGACATACTTAAAGAGAAATAAAGTATGTGAATTTTTCAGAAATATTACCGCATGTGTTGAGGGTCATACTTTAATTAGAAATATAATACAAATGTGGCATATAAATGAAAATATTTTCGCCATCACCCACAAGTATAGCAAAACTCTAACTACTAGTCAATCTTTTTCAACAACACCTACATACCAAATTTGAAGGGTATGAATGACGCAGAAAGAAAGTTCATGGGAAATATAAATTAGTTTTATAAGTGGGACAAAGGTCTGCGAATACATCCCAAATTATATACAATATCTAGATATTATATCTTAACACTTCCTTAACCAACCAATCAAACTTAATCAAAAGTATCCAATGAGAGAATGTTTGGCTGTAATTCCAGATTACCAAGCTTCACGTGGAAGGATTATTGTATATTAACAAAAGCAGATGTTATAGACAAATATCATTGCATTATTAGCTAGGTAAGATATTCCACTTTTGTGTCTAATTACGAAAGTGAAAAGAGGTTGAAGGGTCGCCAGCAAAGTTAAATCAAGAAAAAGGTCTCTCTTTAATCTATAGGGTAAAGACTAAAGATGGATGTTTCAATCGTACAGCGATGAGCACTAAGTATTGACTAATAGGAATAATTCAGGTATTAGATGTCTAATTAAATCCTTAAAAGTCGGATTTGATGTGAACAGTAATTTAACTAGCGTAAACATAAAAGTAGAATAAAGAAAGGTATCTTCTTCGTTTTGTGGCCATGCACGGTATGAATTTGCAAAGGAGTCTTTTAATTAAGTCTCTGATTTTGTTCATGATTTTAACGTTTAATTTTTGTACTGTGATACTATCTTATGGTAAAAAAAAAGAAAGAAAAATGATTGTCACGCTCTATATTTTTTCCTTTTTTAGTTTTTGACTATTTGTATTGGATAAAGTTAAAAATAATAATTAAAAAACTGTGAAAATTATTTCTTTTCTTTATGAGAATATATAAACAATATTTAGCATAAACGTTAGCGATGAAATTGAATTCATAAAATAACTTGTCGCAATTCCTTATACCCTATGTTGGAGATAAAAATCCAAAATGCTATACGAGATCTGATATGCCAATACATCCTTTGTTTTTCAACTAATATCATCAACAAATAATTTTTTTTTTTAAGACTGGTTCGAGTTAGCAGGTAGTTCCAGAATAGATAAATCCCTTCCACTCTCTAATTTGCTTCAATGTTATGACGACTTAAAGAAACATCCAACCTATCTTCTATTTTGAACAAACAAGAAAAAAACCTCTTGGATTAAGTGTTTTTAGTAGAACGGTAGCATTAGTTGATTATATAGTTAATTGTTAGGACTAATAGGAGTTGATGGGGGTCGAACTCATACCAAAATACATAAATATGATTTTTGCCATTGAGGCGTATATGCCCCTGAATTAAGTTATAGGTTAATTAAGGGTGAGCATTTGATCAAAGAGAAAAGCAAACTAGATGAAAGGGAAAAGAAAATAAAAACTATTTTAGAATTAAAACAAATCAAAATTTCAAGATTAGCAATTTTATGGTCATTTACAAAGATGTGTTAAAGTAATCAAACAATGCAGATAAAACTTCAATATTTCTCGGCAAGTTTAAATTTTCAGCTGTATGATAATACTAGTAACCTCAAAACAATTTTAGTGCATGGTGTGGACTTTTCTCATATATTTCCAAATAGTTATCCACATGTATACCATAAAATATTACCCAAGTTAGCAAAAGTTGAACACAGGACAGAATCTGCTTTCCTTTTGCGCTTTGAATGTAGATCATAATTGTTATGCGCACTCCAACAACCAGGAGAGAATCTGAGTCAAAAGCTTACTTTAATTTCATTACTTAAATTTAAATACGCGTAAGCAGGACTTAGTAATAATTAAATTACAATCAATGGTGACCCATCTGTAATCTGTTCATGATTATCAGTAAATCTTCTTGCATGTCTGCCACGTCGTACTGTATAAATGATATGGTTGGATCGTGGAAAATTAACCACAAAAAAAGCCAATGATGCTATTCATACCATTTAATTTTTTTAACAAAAAAAAATCATGTTTTTGTATAATATTTTTATACCATTTGATGTGAAAAACTACATCATTTGAATTAATCAGATTTTTAAATTTAGTTTATTATTTAGTAAACTAATAATTAAAAAAGATAGTTAATTAAATAATGATTGTGGTATACAAGAGTTTTTCTCTTTCCTTTTATTGGGTTTTGCAAATTTTTCAAATGATATAGTTGTCCACATCGGATGTCACTTAAAGTGGAATAGAAATATGGTATAAAAAATGGTATGAATAACATTACTCCCAAAAACCCTAATATTAATTTCCTGGAAAATTATGTGTAAAGAGTCTTTAAATAGTGTTGTTTGACGCCTCGGTGAAACTATATGCAAGGCCTGGCTGGTCTTTCCTAAGTTTGCTGTCCTTTATTTAATTTAGTAATATATATTTATATTACTAAAACGGTTACATAATTTTTTTAAATAATACTATTTATACATTTATTTTTATTGTTTATAATTTTTTTTTAAATTTTAACCGTTGAATCGAATAAATTAGACAAAATTATTGACTAAAATTAATAAGAGTGTGTAGAAAATAAAAATAAATGTACAAACAACACTATTCATTTTTTAAGTAGATGGTTACATAGTTAAAGAACTATTAACACAAAGCCTAATTAATAAAATAAAAGCAAGCTTAAACCTAGTATTTATAAATCAAAATTCTCAAAACATTATCTATGTCCCATCATCTTTAGACACTTCTAGTAAAAAAAAAAGAAATTATGTTTAAATTTTACCTGACCGTGCACAATCTTAATTAGTAAATGCCTAAACAAACAGTCCTAGATAATATATTCTCTTACGTAAGCCTAGGTATCTCCAATTTAATTAAGCTTCTATTTTATTATACCTTCGAAATTTAATTGATCGTTCGCCATTAATTCTTTTCAAGGTTAAAATGAAGTCCCCGTGCAAGGCAAGAGCGCAGAGAAACATGGGGTAGGTGGTAGATGTCTGAGATTGAGACAAGTGTCAGTAGACGTTAGGATTGTCTGTTAGTCTGGTATAAACAGATAGCATTGGTTGTTATGAAGATGGTTAGAATACCTAAGTCTGTTAAGAGCTATGTTTGTATAAAGTGAACCATTGTATCTTCTTCTTCATTAATCTGAAATATACAGCTTCCTCTTTCTTGATTCCATCTCTCTTTCTTTCTTTGAAACTCTTTTCTTGATTTACATTACATTTCTGCATTATTAGCTTGTATGCTTATCAGTAGGATCCAGCTCAAAAATATCAAGGGTTGGGGGGAAGGGTCCAGCCGTCTAGGTCACCATCACTCATTAGAGACTTAACACAACGGCAGGCTAACAGACAGTAAAAAAACTGTGTAAAAATATAATTAAAATTTTGATGAAATCTGTGAGACTGTGAGTATTCTGTGAGTGGGGTGGGGAAGGACGGAGAGGTGTTGGATAAGGACAGACAAGAGCTAAATCCAGAGAGGGTGGGTGGTGTTCCACAGGCGGTGTCATTTGGGAGAGGGCGCGCGAAAACAGCGCGGGAGCTGTTTCCCAATGCACTAACTCCTCTTCGCAGCTGCTGCCAGTCGACCCAGTCCCCACTTCTGTCCCTCTCACTCCACCATTTATTCTTTCTTTTTTTCTTTGATCAATTTTCTGTTTAAATTTTATTTAAAAGATGAACTTTTCTTTAAAACTTTCTGATACGTCTGCGACCCACCCAATACCCCCATCATATCAAACGTAAACTCTTGTGATGCTGACACCCATATATCTCAAACACTATAGCTTCCATTCGGCCAAAGGAGGTGATTTCGGATCATTTTAGCTCGTTCTCTTATCGAATTGAATAAATTATAAGGGTTAAAATTAAATAAAAGTGTGTCAATATATATATTTTTTTGAGTAAATTGTAGCAATGGTCCCTGAACTTTACTCAAATTGGAGCAATAGTCCCTCAACTAAAAATCCATTACCATTGGTCCCTCAACTTATCAAAATATGTAGCTATAGTCCTTTTCATTAATTTCTTCAAAATTTTGTCAAAATATGTTATGTTGGAATAACCATTTATTTAATTAGGGTCCCTCAACTCATCAAAGTGTGTAATTATGGTCATTTTCGTCAACTACTTAAAATTTTTTGTCAAAACGAGTTATGTTTGAAGGACCATAGCTACAATTGGGATAAAGTTAAGGGACCATTTCTCCAATTGAATTAAAGTTAAGGGACCAAATGTAATGGATTTTTAGTTGAGGGACCATAGCTGCATGTTTTAATGAGTTGAAGGACCAATGGTAATGGATTTTTAGTTGAAGGACCATTGCTCCAATTTGAGTAAAGTTCAGGGACCATAGCTACAATTTACTCTATTTTTTTTGTAAAAATAGTGTTGATTTTTTTAGTCACCGATTGCCAAAGATACATTTTCATTTATCATTAAATTTGAATTCGATATTAAAGGTAGAGAGTTTAATACATTAAAAACCACATTTATTTATTTTTTTTACTTTTGATTTCAAATTCAAAAGTGAATAGTTATGCATTTTTTGGTCACAAAATGATCAACATTTATGCTGTGACAAAGTGTGTATACAAATTTATAGAGGATGTTGATTTGAATTAATGAATGTTTACATATTGAGAGTGAGGGAAGTTATCGATTGCATAAGTTAGGGAAAATGAGAAAGGAAAAAAAAGCAAATGAAATGAGGCTAAGTAGTAGTTAATGCATGCATCTAATTTTGTAGTTTTACATGCATTAGATTATCGATGGTAATGTAGAAGCTAAATAGATTTTTTTTTCTTCTATATTCGTATACTCATGGAAATTAGGAATCAAAATGTTTCTACTAAAACTCATTCCAGTGCGTTTTAAATAAGTAAATATATTGTATTTATTGTATAATGCTAATAGATTTGCTAGCATCAATTGCTAATGCATGCTTGACATAAATTGATTGTTGATTCGTTATAATTCTAACACATATTAATAAATAAGAGTTACATGTCTTTGAATAATTGATGGTTTCATTTCACCTAAGTATCGTTCGGTGCGTAGAAACATGAATTTTATTAGACTAGTTTCAATGCATGTTGAAAGAAACAATGAAGGCTAACTTCTAATTTTTCTCCAAATTAACAGTAAAAGGTGCATTAGTTATAAAAGAAACTTATTCTTTACATATAACTCTACCATTATGTGAAATTGAAAGAGATAAGTTTCATCAATCTCATTCCTTCAACTTGAATAGAATTTGAACGTTGGTGTTTGTTTCTTTTCTTACTTCAACGTACTAATATAACCAGTTATGCAGTCTAATTCTAAACACCAACCGTGACCTCCATTCTCCATGTACCCATGTAGCAGAACATGATACTATGAACCCATGTGGGAAGTGGGGTTCACAGGAACCAGGTATTTAGAGACAGGGACGAGACTGTGTTGGGGTCCCATTTATTTCGATAACCATATATAGTAAGAGGAAGAGAGGAAAAAAAAACGACTCAAAACTATATCGCTTTTCAAATGTATATACATATGAGTTAGGGTATGGAGCATAAGCTTTTGACACATATTTTAATATATATATTTTTTATGAATTTCACGTAATGATCAAATTATTTATCTTTTATGTCTTACCTCAAAGATCATATCTACTAAAATACGGGATCATATGACAATTGAATTATGTTTTAGTGTTTTTTTTATAGAATCTTATTCGTCTATTTTTTTTCACTACAAATGAATGTTTTAATAGTTTCAAATTTATCTAATTTTTATAAGAATAATCTATAAATGATGTATTGAAGTATGTATGGTCGGATTCATTGTTTAAATTATTAAAGAAGGTATCCAACCATAAACCGTTACATTATGTGATTTACCAATTATAATCCAAAAACATGAATCTACTGATTCAAAACTTGTATCTAAAATAAGGTGTCCAGACTATATCTCATATACATAAACAGAGGAAGGGATAATGCTAAGGAAAATCTTTCAAAGTGAAATTTTTTATAAACGTTCTACTACGGTGTAACCTCACAATTTAAGATTAGATAATATAAAGAGTTTCATTTTTAAGAAAATCTGATGACATTTTTCGCATAAATATACATGGCTAGTCATAGTCATATAGGTAGTAGATACTAGAAGTAGTAGTAGATGGTGGGAGTCTATCAGGTCGATGTGATGGGCGTGGTGGGACATTCCTTTGATAAAGATGTTTAGGGTTTGGGCCCTTCCGATGAAGAAATTATAATTTGAGTCTCCCAAATGATTGTTAGGATATAGACCACACGATTTATAACTGCTCCTCCCGGTGGGGGATTTTTCTATCTATTTCTACAGATTTAGTAGGTTTAATGTGCTCCGTTTGATGTTGATCTAATGCCCCATTTTCTCTCTCAATATATGGAATAGCCAATCAGAGGTTCATTCTAGTGAAACGACACTTTACTACTTATTTTTAACCCAAAAGTAACGTTACTGTATGGAAATATACGAGTAAATAGAAAAGGGTCCCCACATCCTTATTATTTTTATCCAATGATCTTATTCAATAAAAATTGAAAGAGTATGAGAAGCAATAAGAGATGTGTGAATAATATTACTCTGAATTTACAGAGTCGTGTGTGTTATGTCCAAAATTGTCACTTTTATCTTGCTATTGTTCTCGATTTTATTTACTATATATTTTGTACCCAAAAGTAAAGTTACTGTATAGAAACATGTGAGCAAACAGGAAATAGTATTTACTATTAACACACTTCATTTTACTTCTTATACATCCTTGTTAATTTTTGTACATATAAATATTTTTTCAATTCATTCGATCCAACGATCAAAAATTGAAATGAGTGTTTTAAAAGTAAAAATAAATGTATGAAAAGCACTACTCTATTTGGTTTGGTTTTTAAGTTGTATTATCGAATCGTGTTATGTCAAAAATTGTCACTTTTGTCTTGCTATTGTCTATTGGATTTTATTCATTTATAAGTTCTTTCGTGGGCATGATAGGTTTTTGTTGAACCCAAAGATTGGCCCAGCCAATATCCAAAGTTTAAAGGCCCATCGGAAGAATCAAGGGATACAGCATCACAAGATTGACAACCAACAATACGATATCTCATTTCTTTTCACTCAGAATCACAACCCTTTACAATTTACATAACAAGCAACACTTTTTCATTTGACAATGCATAAAGATATGAACATAACGAAAATAATCACACCATTTATTGAATAAGCAGCAATTTTAGAGAGCAATGGAGACCTCCACTGGGGACTCGCCCTTGTCAACGACAAATGTTTTTGCAGGCTTCTTCGAGGCAGTAAAAACTTCAACACTGTATGTTCCTGGGAAGCCCCTAAACCCGAACTCTCCCTGCTGGTCAATGTGGCCGTGAGCATGAGACAGCCACTCTTGCTTGAGCTCCAAGAAACGTTTTCCTGCTTCGTTGATATCCCCTTCTGCATTCACTAAATGCGAATTTTCCCGACTCATAAACAGCTCCCAGAATCCCCAGAGCATTACACCTTCAACTGTTGGATTGGCAAATGCTTCGCGAAGCATCACTTCCAAATCATCTGCTCTAACATATTCGTTACTGGATGACACATCAAGCTCCGTGAACCAGATTGGAAGGCCGAGAATGCCTAATTTGTCAAGAGCTGTACAAACAATTGGACCCACTGGACTATCAATATGTCCTTGGATGCCAATGCCACCAACAGGTGCACCTTGTTGCTGCAAATCAAGGATTTGATCAGTGTATTTTTCTGGTGATGATCTAGTATCGCATCCATCCTCGACGTGATAATCATTCACAAATAGAGTGGCAGATGGATCCAACTGGTTTGCATTCTTGAACATGTTGGCTCTGATATCTTTTCCCAATTTGTCCTGATAGAATGAGCCGTGCAGCATCTCATTGTTGACATCGTAGTGCCTGAACTTCCCTTTGTAGCGCGTGAGAAGATCTGTTAGTCGATTCTGAACAGCTGTTGACAAGTCACTCTGGCTCAACGAGCGGATCCATTGCTGCACTGTGTCAATGACTTCCCAGAAAATACAGTGCCCTCGCATTTCTATGTTGTGACTCTTGCACAAGTCCACCATCTCATCAGCATCCTTGTAGTTGAAGTTTCCTTTTTGTGGTTCAGTCCAATACCACTTCAATTCATTTCCAAACACTGCCCAGTTGAAGTTTTTAATAAAGAAATCAACGTAATCTTCGTTGTCAATGTTTGTTCTGCTTATACATGTCCCAATTGGAAAACTATTTTGCGTTTGTTTAACTTTCACAAAGGTGCCGAGCATGCTGCTCGAGTCCAACCCTGAAAATTTCAGGACAATATCGCACTTACGAACCTGCATTGCAGTAAAGGAAGACTTCAATCAGAACAAATTAGAGAAAAGCTCATTCTGAGTCGTCTATACTTTAGGCTCTTATTGAAGCAATGCTTGGTGAGGAATGATGCTTATGAAACAAATGGGACTACACACCATTTACCTTATCAGTCTGCCTCTTCAGATGTCTAAATCTCGCCGGTCTGTCAACAGGGAATATCTGAAGACCGGCAACCATTAAGTCTACACCTGCAGCAGGACCTTGGATATAAACCATTACTTTCGATGGCTGCTTCTCAACTCTGAAGGAACCACCGATTTCATGCCATCTTGTGTCACTCACCTCAGCTTGAGCTCCATTGACCCACTGGTTGTCCACGCTGAGTGCAACATTGACGTTCTGTGGACCAGTTGCTCCAGCACCAATCCTAACCCAAGCAGATACTTGGTACGTCAAAAAGAGTTTCAATTTGTCACCAATCATCTGAGCAGGACCCATCCAAGTTTGTGTGCGCTTGGTTACTAGAATGTAGCGACCGCTTAAAGGTTCATGAGGTCCAAGGCTTTCTCTTGCCATTGGAGGGAGAATATGTGGTGAACCAGTTGTGACACTCAAAGTACAATTACCAAGCGGAAACCACCCGTTTGTGCCGTTACTTAAATTGCTGTTCTCAATTATATTTACTCCAAATGCTGAAAACTGCAGAAACAAAAGCCTATATTTTAGCGTGTATGTCTACGAATTGAGCTCGAAGAAAACATGCTCAGAGAGTATTAGAGAAAATGAATCACCCATTCAACCAACCTCAATAACCGGTGGAGGTGAAGGAGGAACTTTCTCAGCATGCTTGACAACAAAACTATTGACAAGAATATCTGTTCCCGCTAGTGGACCTTCAAGATAAACTACTACTTTTGACGGGGAGCCATTTAAAAGGAACTTCCCCCGCAACTGTGTCCAGTCCTTGTCTGTTGCCTGCACACTTTATAGCACACCAAAGTCCATTAAGATTAAGGCAACATAATAGGAAGGGAAATGATTTCTCATCTGATAGTAACTTAGCAACGAAGAAACAAAAAATCACAATTTCATTGGAAAGAGACAGGGAGAAAGATAATAACTTTGCAATGCCGATATACTGTTCGCGCTGGTTTGGTGACTGGACCCATAAGGTAGCCCGGACAACAGCAGTAGTGACATTGTTGCCAAATATCCTAACAACAGCAGTCGCCTCATAAGCTAGCTTTCGCTGCACTCTTCCAGTGATGTCCTGCTGGATGCCATTCCAGCTCTGTGTGCGTTCTGTTGCAGCTGCAAAAACCTTTCCAGATTGAGGAACGATTTTCCCATCTCCCATTGAGTCATGCAAAACAATTTTGCAGCCTCTTCCAGACCAATTATTCAAAGCATCCTCAAAGTTTGGGTTGAGGATTATATTCTCTTCTCCATCATTGAAATTCCCAGTGCTTCCACTCTTCAAAATATACATTCCGAAATCAATCAGCAATAGATAAATAAAACTAGATTTCTGTGGCTGAAAGCTTCTTGAACTAGTTACTGCTACACATGATTCCATATATAGGGAGCAAGAAAAAGTACCTGCCATTCATTTGGACTCAAGGAACAGATCAAAACTGATTTTATTAGAAGGTCGACTCCAGGCGAAGGCCCTTCCAAATAAAATACAACCCTATCAGGCATTGTCGACAGAGAAAACTTCCCATCCAAATTTCCCCACCTTCCCTTTGATACAGAACATCTGCAAGCAGTTATTACTGTTAAAACAGATTCCTTTCCCTATAAAGGGAAAAGAAAAACACTTGATGGAATAAAAGCACCATTACCTTCCAACTTGCAAATGGTTGGTCGCTGAACCTCTGTATTCCAGCTTCAAAGTTGCCAGGACATCAGCGGAGCCCTGAAGAGATCCGCAGACTCCAACACATGCTGAAACCGAATATGTGGAGCCTGGGGAAATTCTCCGTGTGATATCTTGCTCTAAACCTTGCCAACTTTCCTTACGATTCGTAACAACGGCATAATTGCCTGCTTTTACTTCTGGGTGACCAGAATCAGCAGAAGCTACAAAGCCATTGCAGCAATTCGGGTGCCAAGAATGCAGTCCTCCAGAGAAATCATGGTTCATTATGATATTTGTAGCATTACTGCTACTTGAATTGGCCAAATTTTGGTTCTCAGACTGCCAGAAAAAGCAGAAGGCATAAGAAAAGAAATTAAATAATCTTTTACGTTTCTGCCATATCCTAAATGCTTATTAAAAGAAAGGAAAACCAACTTATCATATCTTGTTTCTTTGCCTCGGAAGTCTGAACTACAACCCTTAATAAGCAATTTTTTACCGCGTAAAACCTCAGTTCCATATGAACTTCAGACGTAGCAACAAAGGGGATTAGAAACATAAGTACCTGGCCTTCAGAACAAGAGATCACAACTGATTTGATATGAAGGTCAACTCCAGCAGGAGGCCCTTCCAAATAAAACACAACCCGATCAGGCATTGTCGACAGCGAAAATTTTCCATCCAAGCTTTCCCACTTCCCATTTGACACCGAACTTCTACAGGTGCTTACTACCATTAAAACAAATCCCTTTTCCATAAACAAAAACAACAATGCACTAACAGAAACCAGACACATCCATTTACCTTCCAATTCTCATATAGCTAGTCGCTGAACCTCGACTTTCCAGCTTCAAAGTTGCCAGGACATCAGCAGATCCTTGAAGAGTCCCTGAGACTCCCACACGAGCTGAAACTGAATAAGTGTTGCCAGGGGAAATCCTCCCAGTAATGTCTTGCTCCAAGCCCTGCCAGCATTGTTGGCGATTCGTGACAACCGCATAACTTCCCGCTGAATCCACTACGAAGCCATTACAGTGATTGTGGTGCCAAGAATGCAGCCCTCCAGAGAAATCGTGGTTCAGTACGATATTTGGACCGCGACTGCTACTTGAATCAGCAACATTTTGCCTCAAGAACTGCCGAGGAAATAACAGGTTGAAAAAATATTGGTGCATTGGTGTTAAAAGACCAATTTTTATTCGGAAGTTTTAACAAAACACTTTCGGTACTGTTCATTTTTAAATGAAAAATTACATTTATATATTTCCTTGGTATTATTCATTATACCTTTAATGAAGATTTTTTTTTAACTTTTCGTTAATTTTCTTTTTTTATTTCCTCCTTAGATACTCACGGACAGTGTAATGTAAGAATGCTTATATAGAAACTAGAAACTTTTCAGACTGAGACGTTTTGGGTTTGAAATGAATGCGCATGAACGTGTTTTTGGGGTTTCAATGCAATGCAATAGGGAGGAGGTAGATTGTTGTAGTGTGCATAAATATATATATATATATATATATATATATATATATATATATATATACATTTATTTATTTATATATAAATATATGTATAATTGTATATATATATATGTGTGTGTGTGTGTGTTTATATATATATTTTTATGTTGAGTAAAGCTAGGAAAACTAAATTTGTAGACCAAATTTTGTAAACTAAATGATATGGAAATTAATAATTAGATTATTACTTAAACATTGATAAACGTGCTCATTTTGTATTAGTGACACATAATTTAGTGTGCAAATTTAGTTACTCATTTCTTGAACTTTTTCGAAATTATAAACATTTCATCGGCAAGTAAGTTCATGTGATATGATTAATCATTTAATTAAAAAAAAAAAGCATTTAACCAATACTGAAAACTTTTAGTTTATGATCAAAACGTTGTAACACTGTCATTGTATATCAACGTTATCAAGTACTGTAGCCTAGATCAATGCTTAGGTTCGAGTTTCGCTGCCAACAACTCTCTTGTAAAAGTAAACTATAATAAGATGTGTAACAGATCTAACTGAAGTAATAAATCGCTAAAAGGACGAAATGTAAGAAAATAAACTAGAGGGACCAAAGTGAAAACCCGAGAAAACTAAAGGGCAATTAGTGTAATTTGGCCAAAGTAGAAACCAAACCTCCACATTGTCGGCGGCATTGTTGTTGGTTTGTTGGTTCTTCTTGTCCATAGCTTCGTTGGATCCCTAAACCAAATAAAACACCATTTCGACTTAATCATTAAAAAAAACAGTTTACGGCATACTGCATTTTCCTCCGGCAGCTAAAAACAACATACCTCTGGATGCTTCTGCTTCTGATGATTGCTGCTGTCGGAGACTCGGTTTCTGAAGCACCAAGCTATGAGCCTCCTCATATATATAATCCCTCGATCCCAACTGAAAAAACTGAAATTTTTCCAGCAGAAAAGTAAAGTCTACGAAAAGCACGGATCATTTGTTTATAATTTGTCCGGATTTAAGGTTTAATCCAGATGAAAACAGTTCGACCGACAAAGACAATCCTTAAAGGCAAAAGTTGGATCAACTTGTGCGAAATGTCGAGAAAATTAAGAAAAATCTAATCTTTGTTGGTTCTGTGTTGTTGTTCGTGTTTTGCTTTGGCTTGCAGATTGGAATGCTTGAATTGGAATGGACGCTCCAAACAAGTTAATATATGATTCCTTTTTCCTTAATTTAGTCTTTGATTGCAAGACATGTGAATGTCTGCACGCCTATTGGATCATATCTTGCTTGCTGATTAGGTGGGACTTGGCTTTCAAAGTTTCAAACTTTCAGTACTTACTTTTAAGATTGGAATTTGGAAACCCACCTATGAACTTTTTTTTTTTTTTTGTGTGAAAGCTGCGGCATCAATTCATTAATAAAAGATGAGTAACAGATCAGTACAGTGGGCTGGTAGAACCAGAAAGTCTAGACAGTGCAATCAGAAAGTAGAACATCCATGAGAATGTCGGGAGGCTCCTCGAACCAAAGACATTTGCTACCAAAATAAGATTTGACGGGGAGGAGGAGGAGGGGAGGGGGGTTTCTGCGGGTGGGAAACAGGTTTTTAGGGTTTCGTTTTCATTTTATTTTTTTTATAAATTTCATTATTTTGGTAAATCTGAAATTAATTTTCAAAAAGTAAAGATATACTTGTAATTCAGTATTACGGTCTTATGATATTCTTTTTTATTTGGAAATTAAAGGTATTAGGTTCGAATCTCGTTGATGGCCAATTCGATACCAAATTAGGTTGTCCATTATGTGGCTTAGCCGAATTCCATTTATTCTTAATGTAAAAATATCGATGTATTAAAAAAAATGTAAAGATATACTTAATTACTAAATTTCTTTTATTTTTTTAGTCAATTACTAAATTTCTTTTGTCAAAATACTTATAATTCTTTTTATTTCACAAGATTTAATTAATCTAGTCCATGTATCCTGTTTTTATTGGCAGATATAGTGTGACATGTAAGCCTGAATGATGAAAAAACAAATTTTGCCTTTAAAATGTGACAGAAATGTAGATGAAGTCTAGCGGCAAAGGGTGAATCGGCTAAATTTTAAACCTTGAAGTCTGTAATATTGAAAAAATAATTTATGGGATCAATTTCAACTAAAGTGATAGTTTGGGGTTAAATGGCAATTTATCTTTTTGCGTTCTTAGGATTACAAATTACTACTACATACTTAATCCAACAAAAAAAAGGTGAGCCTTACATTACAATTCAGAATTAAATTCTTGATAAATCAGGGAAAACGTATCATGATTACTTAGGTAAGCATGAATTACAATTATTTTGATGTATTGACTTCCCAACATTTACTAAAACATGGGTAGTCATGGCTTTCCTTGTGTTAACTAGCACGTATAGAATTTTAAAGTGCGTGCTCTACCATAAAGTCCATAAACAAAAGAAGCATTGAATCAAGTATGTCTGTGGTTCAGTTTTGTTACACGCCTCGTCTTTGTAGTTGTGTTGTTCACAACTTAGCTAAATTTTCTCATTTAACAATTGACTTAGTTTGGTTTGAAGATCTTCCTGAGACCATCCAAGATCCAATATGTCCTTATCCAAGACTCTTGTAACTTGGATTTGAAGTTTTCGAATAAAGCTATCGTTTCTTTCATCTCGGAATCCGACCTAATTTAGACATTTTATTGGCAAACTTGTTGGATTTTCTTCTGGTTTGGGCTTGTCGTCAGGATATGGACTGCATGTCTGGCCACTTAAAACCAGAAACGACAATGTTCTTTCAGCTAGTTAAGCCCAATTTTCAGAAGCCCGTTCGATATGTTTGGCTAAAGGCCATAAGATAATCCTTTGATTAGATTTTAGGAAATTTTAACGAAAAACCTATGTTCACTTTAACGAAAAGTCTATGTTCACTTTAACGAAAAATTACATTTTTACATTAAAAAGTCAATCATGGTACTATTCACTTTACCCTTTATTTTGTCCTTATCGTTAAAACTCAAAGTTTTCAAGCCATTTTCATTAGTCTTCCTTAGATTTTAATTATGGGAGTTTTAACGAAACACTTCTGGTACTGTTTACTTTTAACGAAAAACCACATTTTTACATTTCCCTGATACTATTCGCTGCATCTTTATTTATCATTTTTCATTAAAACTAAACTTTTTTTGAACTTTTCGTAAGTTTTCCTTTTAATTAATCCTTCTCTAGCTTAATAGTTTAAGGACTCCAACTCTTCTAGCGATTAAAAAGTTCTACAAATGTGATTAAAAAAAGGAAGGTGATGCTCCAATATGCATTTTTAAGTGAATTAATCCTATCTCATGTTTCCCATTCCGGCGACAGTCACTAAACAAGAGGGATTAAAACACGGACCGATGAGATTTGTCTTAGTATAAGCCCCCACTAATCACAATTATCTATTAAGTATTTGTAGGGAGGGCAACCAACTTGCATGGAACTCAATGATTATCCACTAATTCACCGTCTAAAACTAAAAAGCATGCCTTTTTTGCAGATTCATTGAAAGCGTGGGTATTGTGATCATGTGATTTGATCCGTATTAAAATTTAAAACCAATCTCAAAGTGTTTGTTTATTGATTTCTCCAAGAAATTGCAAATGAATTACTAAAATAAAAGAAAGGAGAACTATTATTTGTACTCCAAAAGTAGATGTGCACTCTTCGTAAGAAATTTTTTTCTTTCTAAGTATAGAAAGTTTATAGTGTATAAATAGATTGTTGGATGTCAATAACAAAAAAAAAATGTTATCATTGTATGAATAAATTATGGTTGTTGATATATTATAATGCGTCAATAAGTGCATTTTTGCTCACCACTAATAGTGCTCATCACCATCAAGGAGTGATAATACTCACCACAGTTAGATAAGTTTAAATTTTGAAATTTATGTTTATCCACTATACATATCTCAAAATTTAAATTTATCTAACAGTGAAAAAAATATAATAGTGAGCATCACGTGTGATGAGCAAAAATATTCATTGCACCAATGTATAAAGACTTAAAATGTATGAATATTTTTCTTTGAAAAATGCATGAATAATTAAGAATTTGTTGTAAACATTCCTAGTTTAAGTATGATTGTGTAAATCCTAGATAAGATTTGATTCTAGTTATCATTTCCTATTACAACTTGTATTACTTGGAGAAGAAGGAATATCTTCTCTCCCTTTACTACTATAAATAAAGGCACAATGTAGGAGGGATAACAACACACACATTCCCCTACAATTCTACAAACACACATCTCTCTCCTCTCTCTCTCTGCCGCCGGCCCTAGTCCATCTGTCAGATAAAATAGACCACAACACGTTATCAGCACGCTCCTACCGCTGCGCTTAGGAATCTGACGTTGGAAATTTTTTCTGCATCAAACCAGTTCATCCATATCATCACGCAATCAGGTTCTTTCCAAACAACGGCTTTTAACTCGATATTTTGCAAGCCCTGATAGCATGAACATTCACCATGATGCATGACCCAACTTTACGTTTTACGTATTTTAGATTCTACATAAATTGTGTATGCTTCATAATCAAAATTGCTACAATTATGTGAATTTGATATTTGTCATGAATTGAATCCTACATATGTACATGCATTGAAACTATTATTTGCATATGCATCAACGTAAATATGTGATTCATTAAAATTATACATGCATATAATATAATTGAATACAAAAAAAAAAAAAAAAATTAATTAATTAATTAATTAATTCACTTATCATTATACAATATTTCTGCATATATTCTTTGCATATTTGTTTGCATATATATTTGTGTTTGCCTGCAGGAATATATGAACCTGAAGTTCATAATTACTTTGAAACCCGAAGTTTCTTATACACATGCCTTGTTTGAAAACCCGAAGTTTTCACTTAAATATATCACCCATGAAAACCCGAAGTTTTTCATGCAAAATTAAACCAATACATGTCTATTAGAACTTGTATGTTCTACTCCTATGTGAATGGATTGATTTTTTCTCCATTACACTAACCACATCTTGTCCATCTATTTTGTGATAGGACCATGTCGAATTTGAACAAACTCGACTTCACCGCTTTGGAGGTTTCTGGAAGGAACTACCTCAAGTGGGTTCAAGATGTGAAGCTCCACCTCACTGCCAAGAACTTGCGTCCTGCTATTGAAGAAGCAACGGATGCACCTGTTGGCGAAGCTGAAAAAGCCACTGCTATGATCTTCATCCGAAGACATATCCATGACGCTCTACAAACTGAGTACCTTGCTGAGGAGGATCCACGTGCATTATGGGTCGCTTTGGCTGATCGTTTCGATCACCAAAAGGACATATTCTTGCCTGAAGCAAGACACGACTGGCAGCACTTGCGCTTCCAAGACTTTAAGTCTGTGAATGAATATAATTCTGAAGTTTGTCGAATCCGATCACTTCTCAAGTTTTGCAATGAAACTTTGACTGAAGAGGATCTCCTGGAGAAGACCTACTCGACCTTCTCTGCTTCTAATATTGTCCTGCAGCAACAATATAGAGCTCAGAAGTTCACTAAGTTCTCGGATTTGATCTCTGTTTTACTTCTTGCTGAAAAGCAGAACCAGCTGTTGATGAAGAATCATCAAGCTCGACCTACTGGGGCTACTGCTGTGCCTGAAGCACATTATAGCACTAATCAGCACCCAAAACGCCAAAAGAGGCGTGGTAAGGGCGGCCAGAAGCCATCCCACCAAGGTCAACAGAGCCAAGGCCCATCCAAGGGAGGAAACAAAGCCCAGAAGCGCCCAAACCTCGCTCCCAAGGCCCCGAACTTCAAGAATAAGGGCAAAGCACCTGCCACAATGAATGACGATATGTGCTATCGTTGTGGTTCCAAGGACCATTGGTCCCGTATTTGCCGTGCTCCCAAGAAGGTTATGGATGCATATCATTCTCGTCGTACGAAGTTTGAATCAAACTTCCTGCAAGTGGACGAACCGGAGACTACAAAGATGGAGGTTTCTGATTTTCAGGAGGATACCACTCATATGGAAGATTAGAATCTTAGACATAGACTTATTTTTCAGTTAAAATAAGACAATTAGGGCCGAATTCCACCTAGTGGCCGAACCCCACCTTGTTTTTTGGTTGATTTTGAACAATTTTCCTTTATGTTTTGGATTATTAGTTGGCGATTTATTTTGGATATTAAGTTTTTTCCTTGAATAAATGAAATTATTTTGAATTGATACTTGTTTTTATAAACTTTTATGCATGTGACCGATTCAAATTAATTTTTCATTCTAGGTATGACTAGTGGGAAAGTTAGTTGTCTGGCAGATAGTGCAACCACGCATACTGTTTTGCGTGAACGCATCTATTTCACTAACTTCGTACCTAAGAATGCACCTCTGACAACCCTCTCAGGCCCATCCAACCTGATCGAAGGATACGGTAAGGCACGTATAATGTTGTCCAATGGTACAATCTTGACCATTGCTGAGGCACTCTATTCTCCACGTTCCGGAAGAACGTTACTAAGTTTCAAGGACATTATAGATAACAATTACCACGCTGAAACCCACGTAGAAAACGGAGTTGAATTTCTGTGCGTAACTTCCTACGAATATGGCCAGAAGCGTATTCTAGAGAAGATGGAGCGTAACCCGAGTGGTCTGTATACTACGACCATACGCCCCATAGAATGCCACTATGTGGCCGGCCCTACCACAGGGACCGCGCACGAAATTACACTTTGGCATGATCGTTTGGGACATCCTGGACGAATAGCGATGCGCCGTATCCTCAAAACTTCACACGGGCATCCACTAACCCGAAGCTTAGGTTCGATCCATGAAATTGCATGTCAAACATGTTCTATGGGAAAGCTTATTACTAAGCCTTCTTATGACAAGATTCGTTCGAATCCTCCCATTTTTCTACAACGGATTCAGAGGGACATTTGTGGACCGATTCAACCTCCCTGCGGACCATTTAGATATTTTATGGTTTTGGTTGACGCTTCTACACGTTGGTCACACGTGTGCTTGTTGTCCACAAGGAACGCTGCATTCTCCAAACTGTTGGCTCAGGTTATCAAGCTCAGGGCTCACCACCCTGATTATCCGATCAAATCTATTCGATTGGATAATGCTGGAGAATTCACATCTAAAACTTTTGATGACTATTGCATGTCGGTTGGGGTTGAAGTTGAACATCCTGTACCCCATGTTCACACCCAGAACGGCCTGGCAGAGGCTTTCATTAAGCGTTTACAAATGATTGCTCAATCGTTGGTCATACGTACCAAGCTCCCGATCGCTGCTTGGGGCCATGCAATATTGCACGCAGCAAAATTGGTCCGCCTGAGGCCTGTTGCGACACAACCATTTAGTGCCCTTCAGTTGGTCACCGTATGCGAACCCGACATATCGCATCTGCGCGTTTTTGGTTGTGCGGTCTATGTGCCGATCTCGCCGCCCTTACGTACAAAAATGGGGCCTCAGCGAATGATGGGAATCTATGTCGGATATGATTCTCCTTCGATTATTCGTTACTTAGAACCTTTGACAGGCGATCTGTTTACCGCTCGTTTCGCGGATTGTCACTTCTATGAGACAGTCTTCCCGTCGTTAGGGGGAGATAAGAACGTCAACGTTCCTAATGAACGACGCGAATTATCGTGGACGACTCCCACTTTGTCTCATTTAGATCCCCGCACCGCTCAGTCTGAAGCTGAAGTGCAGCGCATATTAGATCTCCAGAGCATAGCTCAGAGCATGCCAGATGCTTTCACCGATCTAGTGCGCGTGACAAGATCACATATTCCAGCTGCGAATACGCCTGCAAAGATGGATGTACCAAATGTACGACGGACTACCCTCCTGGAAGCCCGGGACGCCAATTCTGGTGATCCACGTACATTAGCGGCTAGCCAATCATCTGCCCCTACACAAAAGCGTGGCAGACCCCTTGGTTCAAAGGATTCACACCCCCGGAAGAGGAAAACCACGGCACAAGGTCCTGAAGAGCCTACCGTGAATCCGACTATCGCTTACTCATTTTACCCAACTCATGAAGAAATTCTAGATTATGGAAGCGTCCTTGAAGAGACGAATCCTCCTCCCGAGAATCGTGAGATTTCGGTCTATTATGCTAGCTTAGATGATGTGTGGCGTAGAAATGAGATGATTGTCGACGATGCATTAGCATTTGCAGTAACTACTGAGATCATGTCGAGCGATGACATTGAACCGCGTTCCGTTGATGAATGTCGACGTAGAGCTGATTGGTCAAACTGGAAACAAGCAATCCAAGTCGAACTTGATTCACTTGCGAAACGTAAGGTGTTTGGACCTGTAGTTCCTACTCCTCCACATGTGAAGCCCGTTGGCTACAAGTGGGTTTTCGTTCGGAAGCGTAATGAGAAGAACGAAATTGTGCGTTACAAAGCTCGTCTTGTAGCACAAGGTTTCTCACAACGCCCCGGGATTGAATATGACGAAACTTACTCACCCGTTATGGATGTGATTACTTTTCGATACCTTATCAGTTTGGTAGTTTCCGAAAAACTGGATATGCAGCTGATGGACGTAGTAACCGCGTATCTCTATGGGGATCTTGATACGGAAATTTATATGAAAGTTCCCGAAGGACTTACATTGACTGGTTCAAATATTTCCAAACCCCGGAACACGCTCTCAATTCGGCTGAGGCGTTCACTATACAGTTTGAAACAATCCGGAAGAATGTGGTATAACCGTTTAAGTGAGTATTTGACTAGTCAGGGATATGTGAATAACGAACTATGCCCTTGTGTGTTCATTAAGAAGTCACATTCCGGATTTGCGATTGTTGCAGTATATGTCGATGACATGAATCTCATCGGAACTCCTGAAGAGCTCGCGAGAACTGCTTCGCACCTGAAGTCGGAATTTGAGATGAAAGATCTAGGTAAGACTCGATACTGTCTCGGCCTCGAGATAGAGCATTGTTCGGATGGAATCCTAGTACATCAATCGAACTACACCCAGAAGGTGTTGCGCCGTTTTAATGAGGATAAAGCGAAGTCTTCGAGTACTCCTATGGTCGTTCGTACGCTAGATGCAAAGCGAGATCCCTTCCGTCCGAATGAGGATGATGAAGAGATTTTGGAGCCTGAAGTTCCTTATCTAAGTGCGATAGGCGCTTTATTGTACTTAGCTCAATGCACTAGACCCGACATCTCCTTCGCTGTTAATCTTTTGGCAAGATACAGCAATGCACCAACACGCAGACATTGGACTGGCGTGAAAGACATCTTCCGTTACCTTAAGGGTACTACGGATTTGGGCTTATTCTATCCCTACGAATCCTCGAGTGATGCCGCACCCTATGCTCATCGGGTTGATTCTCGCCTTGTTGGTTATGCCGACGCTGGATACTTATCTAATCCGCACAAGGCGCGTTCTCAAACGGGTTATGTCTTTACCGTTGGAGGCACCGCAATATCTTGGAGGTCAACTAAACAGACCTTAGTTGCCACTTCGTCTAACCATGCTGAAATTCTCGCCTTACATGAAGCAACTCGGGAATGCTTTTGGTTGAGAGCAGTAGTGGGCCATATTCGAAGCTCCTGTGATCTTCATCCCGCCGTTAATGCCCCGACGACGATTTTTGAAGACAACGCAGCTTGCATCGAACAGCTCAAGAAGGGTTATATCAAAGGAGACAACACCAAGCATATTGCGCCGAAGTTCTTCTTTACACATCAACAACAAGAGCATCAGAAGATTGAAGTCACGCAAATCCGATCACAAGACAATCTGGCCGACCTCTTCACCAAATCACTACCGAAGGCGACGTTTCAGAAGCTTGTTCATGGAATTGGTATGCGTAAACTTTCTGAGTTGTAACTTTGCTATTTCTCTGTGGAATTATGTCAAACTCAGGGGGAGTATCTTCTAGATACTTGCTTGATCTTAATGTACTCTTTTTCCCTACGATTATGAGCATTTTTCCCACTGGGTTTTTGCTACCTAACTAGGTTTTAACGAGGCACCCACCTTGGGCTGGTCATATCCCTGATGACGTCCTGTAGACGTTTCTTTTGACTTTGCATTTCTCACGCATTTTTCCTTAGACTATGGATTTTGTCCCTACTTGGGTTTTTGCCATAGCCTTAGGGTTTTTTAGTGAGACTTACTACTTATGCAAGTTCCTACCTTATTGAGAATAAGCGTTGTTCCTTGGAATCAATGCCGACGAGTCGACTTCCTCAACTTCTGCATGATGCTGAATCTACCTTGAGTATTTACCCACTCAAGGGGGAGTGTTGTAAACATTCCTAGTTTAAGTATGATTGTGTAAATCCTAGATAAGATTTGATTCTAGTTATCATTTCCTATTACAACTTGTATTACTTGGAGAAGAAGGAATATCTTCTCTCCCTTTACTACTATAAATAAAGGCACAATGTAGGAGGGATAACAACACACACATTCCCCTACAATTCTACAAACACACATCTCTCTCATCTCTCTCTCTGCCGCCGGCCCTAGTCCATCTGTCAGATAAAATAGACCACAACAGAATTGACTACGTATAGGTGATTGATTATTAAAGAATTTTGAATGTATAATAAATATAATTTGAAAACTATTATTTAAGCTATAAAAATGTAATTTGCCCTTTTCATAAATATATTTTTTCATTAAATATAAAAAAATTGGAATGAGCAATTAGATTAAAGAATCCCAAATTATTGTAGGGAAATAAACGTACAATCATTTATAAGTTAGATCATTTGACCCATCACAAAATTAATGTAGAAAAAAAAATTAAATTGCTCATCATTCCTCTCAAATGTTATCTAATATCATTAATTTATGGAATGAGTAATATTTAAGAGATCACATATTTATATTAAATTGGTTGGTGTAACATTTCATGCGGCAAATGAGAAGACAATTAATCTTTAATAAGATAAATTTGTTCATCAGCCTGACACGTCATTAACCACGTCTAAATAGTACACAAATATATTACAAAATATATGCTATCTATGTTAGTATTTTAATAGACGAAGATTATAAAGGACAATACTATCACTCCTCTAATAGCGTACACCTTTCATCATTAGTATGGAAGAAAATAAAAGATTAGGTTTAATCTCCCTGATTATTTCACGAGTAGTCTTTATAAATGAGATCGTTTCCAGCCAAATTAAGAGGTGTGCTATCCACACACTTATTTTTACTTCTCACATATCTCTTGTTAATTTATATTCGTTCATCTTCTTCAATTCATCTGATCCGACAGCGTGAGAGAAATAAAAAAAGATGTTTGAATATCACGTTCCCAAATTAATTATTCAATGTTTTGGTACCTGAGGTAAACGTTTCTACTCGAAAGCAAAGAAAAAGTAAAAAGACACTTTCGTCCTCAAAGTCGACGGACTAGACAAGATCATGAAGATCTCGAGGAGGAGAAAACTGGGAGCCACCTAAGTCGCCACGCGTAAGCCATCGGAGGCCTCCGCTGTCAGAGGAGGACAAAGAGGGTCACCGCCAACACGAGAACTCCAAGCCACCAACCACGTGCTAACCCGACGGAGCTCTCACGTGCCGTCCGTACAGATTTTGTTGTCTGCAAATTACACGCAACCCTCCCCGGAGTATTTACGAACCTCGTAATTTTCAGGGGGGTCCCACTGCTATTACATTTTTGGCCACCTGTCTAATGCTTTTCTTTATCCGCGATATTTTGACCCGTAAGGTTGAAGATAGAATATAGACCCGAAATCTGCGGGTGGGTTTTGTATTCCGGGTCGTAGTAAAATTATCCAGACCAGGGCCGTGGTCCGTGAGTATTCATAAAGGCAAATGCTCAAGGGAATAAATGCGCAATTGATTTCTATACAATTAATTTCCATCTTCTTTTGTGCGCTCTTGTTTATTTTTTCTCGCTTTGTTATACACAAAATCAATAATAAACACAAGTATGCATACTAATTTTGTCTGAAATTACAAGTATAGAGATTAAACATTTGATTATATAAATTACTTTTACATGATTTGAACTTGAAACTTGTTATTTTTATTTATTTTTATGAATAATACTATTCAGTATTTTGGTTTCAAAAAATAGTTGTTCAATATACAGATAGTATACGTATTATTTCTTTCAAAACATGTTAAGTGCTTGAATGTAAAAATTGTTCGTTTGTGAACGAAGAGTCGCGAATTCAAATTGTGGAAACAATTGCTTTGCAAAGTAAGAATAAGATTGAGTACGATAAACGTCATTTTCCTTTCCTTCCGACACTTGCAAGCGGAAAGCCCTATTAGTTTGAGATCGCTTTTTTTTATTGTTAAATGGTAAAAAAAGGCAATATTCACATAATACCTAATCGAAATTGGTAGAAAAAAATGTGCTGGATTAACTCTTTCTTTACATTCCATTTGCCAATCCGAATTTATCTTATTTCATATTCTTAATAGGTAGAGCAGTGAACTAATACAAGAAGGTCAAAATCGAAGTGGTTGGAATGTTGTTGCATGATTCCATTGCCCCAAAGCAATATTACTATGCTTGATCTTATCTTCCTATTTGTTTAATCATGAAGCATATCCTCCATTAATTTGGTGCATGCTTTTTCATTTAAAAACACCTAATTAGTATATTAATTAAAAATTAAAAATTAAATCAAATCAAAGTGAAACTGTGTACAACATGCACACCGATTTGTAAGATTAATTTTTTTATTGTATAGCACACAAATATTTGTTCTTTTATTTTTATATATAAAGTTAAGGGCTCGATGAACAGTATTTTTCGTGTTACAAGCTTCACAAAAAATAATTAGATAAAAATGCCTCTCAAACAAAAATTTCAAAAGCAACCCAAAACAATGCATCAAATGTGGCAGAAGTATTTTCATTATTTAATAGTATTTTATAATAATTAACTTTTTTTTAATAATTAGTATTTCAAAATAGATTAGCAATAATGTGATTCAATCAGTTTTTCATTAAATATTATTTTTTCTATTTTTAAACACGTTCAAAACATCTTGAGAGGTGTGTAATGTCGATTATAAAAAAGGTATTTCGCACGTGGATAATAATGTAACTATATACATTAAGGGGGAAATTGTGAGTTTAGCCCCACAATGAGTTATAAATAATATAATTTAATATGTTGTTTATTAAATATTGTTTTCTCTATTCTTAATATAAATTCAATAGAGACCAATTTTTTCATGTGAATTCAGCAGCTTTAATTGGTTTATGAGGAGTTTCTTCTAGCATGATTTAAGATTATTCATTTACTTCAAATATTTAGCTTTTCTTTTGTCAATTTACGCATATAAATACATTGAAAAAATGTGAATCGTGCATAACACGTCATGATTCAATAAATGCATTATGCACCGTATGAGCATATGCATGAAGGTAGTACAAGTCTGATCAAAGGACGAGAACAAGGTGAAGTAGACAATTTGTTATTTTCAAAAAATTAGTAGCAAATTTGTCATTCAGCGTGATTAAACTTAAACTTTTCAATTAATAAGCAAGTTTGATATATCGTAATGAGAATGTTAAAGAAATTTTTTCAAAATGTGACTTTTCATGAACTATTTCTTTCAACTAAACATTATTTCTTATGCGAATACTTTAAAACTTTATACAAAATAAATAAAGTATATTTCTTACCAATTGATGAAGAGTTTTAAAATATTCTTAATTTTGTTAAACCATTGGTTTTCCCACAGAAATTGCAGTAGATGTTTTGTCACCACGGTTAAATCCGACCCCCATTATGTGACTATGTGGCCTACTTGGCATTATTTAACCCCCCCCCCTTCTCTCTCTCGCTCTCTAAACCGGTTATATATAAGAGCGACTCAGCTGCTATCTAACCTCGCATTTGAAGAAACTTCGAAGTCTGAAAGGTCAAAACTCCTAAACCCCACCCGAAATAATGATGCTCGGAGAACCGACTCGACTCCACCCGACTATCCAAGTCCCACCCTGGGACTCATTTGACGATCATACCCCCACCTCACCCTTCCTCATCCCCGTTCACTCCGTTAACTCTAACGGCAATGCCTCCAACGGAGGAGACTTCTCCCCGCTCTCTCCAGTGTTCCTCGACTCCCTCGCCGCGCTCCACCGTTACCTCCCGTCGAACGAGTCCGACTCGCTAGCGGAGGACCCGGACATGGCCATGAACCCGATCTCCTGTGACCAGTTCCGGATGTTTGAGTTCAAGGTCCGGAGGTGCGCGCGCGGAAGGTCCCACGACTGGACCGACTGTCCGTACGCCCACCCGGGCGAGAAGGCCCGGCGTCGCGACCCAAGAAAGTACCACTACTCCGGTGCTGCATGTCCTGACTTCCGCAAGGGCCACTGCCCGAAGGGTGACCTGTGCGAGTTCGCTCACGGTGTTTTCGAGTGCTGGCTTCACCCGGCTAGGTACCGGACCCAGCCATGCAAGGACGGGTTGGGCTGCAACCGCCGGGTCTGCTTCTTTGCTCACACGCCCGAACAGCTTCGGGTCCTTCCCGGGCAGAGCCCGAGAACCCAAGGGTCGGGAGCTTTCGACTCGTATCCATTTGGTTCGCCCCCCGCCTCGATCCTGATGTCCCCTCCATTATCTCCGCCGTCTGAATCGCCGCCAATGTCGCCAAACAGTCCTCAACATGGCCGTAACTCGGTGAGTGAACTCGTTGCGTCGATGCGAAACTTCAAGCTTGCTAAGATGAAAATGAACTCTCCGCCTTCATGGGGAGCCCAAATGGGATCCGGGTTCGGTCCGTCTCCAAGAGGGTCCGCCTTCCGATCCGGTTTTTGCAGCCTTCCATTGACCCCGACTCGTACAACGGGTCGGGTCGGACCGAACCCGGTTGATCTCTGGGATCAGCGTTGCGGGGAGGAGCCAGCAATGGAGAGGGTGGAGTCCGGGAGGGATCTCCGGGCAAGAATGTACGCGAGGCTGAGTAAGGAGAACTCTTTTGGCCGAGTCGCCCGTGTTGACTCTGGATCGTCGGCTCCAGATGTTGGATGGATTTCGGAGCTAGTCAGCGAGTGATTGTGTGAAGACGAGGAGTCGCGTAAACCTGACTGCTGTGTTACCTCGTTTGTCGTTTATCCGTTTCGATTCATATTTTTGTCTGGTGCGGTAAAAATTGGTGGCCTTCTGATTCTTCTGACCTTTTGTTGTGAATAACGCGGTTAATATGAAGCTTTTTTGGTGTAAATGGTCGACGGGAAACTGTGAAGAAGTTAATTTCGTTTTGCAAATTTGTACAGAAAAAAACAACGAAGAAGAATTTTGTCCGGGCTGCTGGGGATTTGGGTACCTAATATTAATGCTTTCATCATTGTTTATGAAATTGTTATTTTCTTTTTTATTTTTCATGTTATATCAAATTTTCTCGGATAATATCATATTTGTATTTTCTCCTTTGTTTACATGATCAAATTGAAGCTTAATTCCTCACATGACATGTTTACTTATTTGAAATGCGTCAATCATAGCTTATTTCAAATCACCACTTAATTCAAAAACGTAAATCACTAACTTGGCTTATTTATTTGTTTTTTATGTGTATTAAATAAAAGTTTTAGCCGTTAAATCGTTGGTTAGGATTAATTTTCAGGACATTCCATTAGGGTATAAAAGGTTAAGATGAAGAAAAGTCGTGTTTTGGCTTCAGGCTTTGGATTCTCTCATGCAAATGTATACGAAAGAAAATCAGTACTCTGTAGAGCTGTGTATTTATTGCCCTTTTTAGAGCATTTCCAAAGTGATGTTAAATTTTAAATATAAAATTTGAATTTAACTGATATTTTGATATTTTTTAAAATTTTACTCTTCATTAGATATGTCAAATTAAATATTATTTTATTACACTGTTTCTTCAACCCAATTCATAAAGTTTCTATCTTTGTGCAATTCTTCATCTGGGTTTTGCTAAAATCCAACTTCTGATCCCTACCCTCAATTGTGGCGGCCGTGGAGCAAATCAACGGTTCAAATTCACGGCACGTCATCCCCATCCTCCCCCTTTTCCTTCTCCTCCTTTTGAAGACATCCAAAAACTCTGCGCCGACGGAACCGACGACCACTCCCAGCAACCGACAACCGGCGCCGCCACCAAAAAAAGCCTCCGCTATTTTCCATCGCGTCCGAGTCACCAACTCGATCCTCCGCGCCTGGTCAGCCGCCCAGCCCTTCACGTATTATGGGAAGCAAGTTCGTGCTTGCTGGCTTCTGCGTTTGGCTTTCTGCTTTTCTTCTCTCTGTACTCTCTCTGGTTTTCCAAAATTCAAGCTTCGGTCTTTCTGGCTTCTTCGTTTGCCTTCAGTTTCAGCGTTTCCCATAAAAAAATTAATAAAAATATATTTGACGCTGTCAAATTTGATAACATTGTCATCTCAATTTAGTTTTTCAGTTGAAAAATATTACAATTGTCTTTTTTTTTTTATTATTATTATTGTTAATTTGAACATTTTAATATCTTATTTAAAGATTATTCATTTTAATTTTAATGCAATGGGTGTGTGAATCTGTGGCTCACTTACTCTCTGGGAGTTTTATTAGCAGGGACCATTTCTTGATTTAATAATAATTTCTCACTTTTTTATCATTATAGAGTTGTCAAGTGTTATTCGCGTGATTAAAATAAATAAAAAATTAAATAAATTTTTTTAAAATCTACGGTTAAAGGGATGATTAGTTAAAATTAAATTTCAAATAGAGTTAATTAATCATAAAAATTTAAGCAAGTAATCGATTAAAATTATAATTAAAGAAATAAATTAAAGATTTTATATAAGTTGCACGGAAAAATTGATAAAAAAATAAATAACTTAAAAAAAATTTGGTCTGCAGGAAAATAAATTTAAAAAATAAGAAATTAGTTCTGCAGGAAAATAAATTTAAAAAATAAGAAATTAGTTATTCTCTTCTTCTGCCAATTAAACAAGAATAAATTTAAAAAAAAGGACGATTCCTGATTAATTTCTTTTTGCGAACCAAACAAAGCATTGTAGTTAAAGTGTCCATTTAAAATATTTTATAGGATGTGATATCTATACATTCATTTTTACTTCTCTTATCTTTTTAAGTTTTTCGGCTGTCGGATCGGATTAATTGTAAAAGATCAAGGAATATAAATTAATAAGGAATATGTGAGAAGTAAAAAAATATGTATGGATAACACATTCCTATTTTAGTATTTGGATCCTCTCCTGAGCTTATGGAGAGGATCCTCCTGACCAACACATGTGGGCCGTTGGATGAAAATCCAACAGCTACAAACAGGGATTCTTTTAAAGTTATAATAATTATAACCGTTAGATTTTCATCCAACGGTTCACATGTGTTGGTCAGGAGGATCCTCTCCTTAAGCTCAGGAGAGGATCCAAATCCCCTATTTTATAGTTAAAAAAACTGTGTGGTTTGAAATTTAAGAAAATGATTAAAGATGTGTAAAGTAGAATTATATCCAGCACCACTACCTTTGTCAGTAAACAATTATATCATCTGTTTTTCAGGCAACAACGTGATTGGATTTGTGACGTGGCCTGTGGATAAGCCCGTCCTTATCCACTTGGAAAATCTTTCTTATCATCCGGTTTTGGTGCCCCACTTGTGTTTGACTATTCTTCCATCTTCAGGCGTTATCTGGAAAAATATAATATCTTTGATGTGAAGGTTTTGAACTTTTGAACACGGGATATGGTCAAGGAGCCATCATTGTCTGCGGGCTGTAACTCAAGTTACTCAATGCTTTTGTAGCACATTTCTTCCGGGAGAAATCCAGACTCTACCAAAATAAGATTCTCGATGGATTATCCGACACTTTATATTTTAGTATAATATTTTATAAAGTTATAAAGAGTTCATTGCGAGACCCGTCTCTCACCTTGAAAGACTTATAGAAGGAGTTTTAGCCTTTATTTTGATTCGAAACACATTTCAAAGCTGCAGACTAATGATGAGATAATTAAAAAGACGCGAGTTGAAACTCATTGACGTTTATATGGCGATTCAGTTAACAAACTGGGATTTAAATATGAATATTAACGTTCATGCGTGTGATAAGCCTCCAGCTCGAATTGAATCTTATGGCTTATGGATGATATTTGTAGAATGTTTCGAACTCGCTTTGTTCATAGTTAAAATACACATTGTCTTGATTCTATCCATCTATAGAATCAACCAAAGGTCAAAATGGAAGGATAAGAGAAGCACATCCATGTAAAAATATAAAATAATAATTTTATATTGCAATCAAATCCGCAAATACTGTTTCTGATTAATAAATCTCATTAAGTCCATAAGGTAGATATTAATTATTGAGTTTAATAAGAGTAAGTGCTGCAGGCCGCGAGAAATTTTTAATTGTAATGGGAACACGAATGGTATATCATATATTTTTATGTAAGTGATGAAATTTTTTTATTTTTTAAATTATTAACTTTTTAACATATATATCATACTGTTTATATAACGACACGTGATATACTGCTTCGTGTGACGATCACATTGAAAAATCTATCGCAAGCTGCAAGCTGCAGGATTAGTAAATGAAGGAGTGATTTAATTAAAAAAACGAAAAGGGGAGACAAAGTGGACGGTGTTTCCTAGGGTTTCGTTTATTTTGTCCTCTTCGTCGAACCACGGGAACTTTTTTAGTTGGGTGGGAGGGGACGAATCCTGTAGAGGCGTGCCCCTCAGAACTGTTTCAGTTGGTGGGTCTCTCTACCATCAAAAGCTCCAATCACAAAATGTAATGCTAAGGAAATTAAATTTAGAGAGAAAATTTTAAAAATTAAGGAACATAAAAGTTGATGATTGATTTATTATTTAAACATTGATAAACATGCTTATTTTTATTGGTGATACATCATTTAGTTTGTAAATTTAATTTTAAAATTTAATCTTCCCAACATTAGACATCACAAAAGCACTTTCAAGTTTGTGTTTCAACTCTGTTTGACTACGTGCAATGCTTCTGTAAGGATCAGCAGCACTCTATGTTGATCACCTATCACGGCTGGACCTGATTCTTCAGAAATCAAGTCCCGTCCTTTCTGTAATATCCAATAATCCATACTATTATAGAAAAATTAAATACTTTGATAGTTGAAAATGTTTTCGACTAAGTTTGACCGAAAAATTAGTGTTTGTAGTGTTTTTTTTAGGTCAAAAGTGTTTGTAGCTTATGGAAAGCTTTCATAAAGAAAAGCTTATCCAATACTTTTTCCATGTATGGATGTGATATCCTTACTTTTTTTAACTTCTCACGTATCTATCTAATTTTCGATTATCGGATCAAATAAATTAAAAAAAATAAAGAAAATGACATAAATTAACAAAAATTGTGTGAAAAGTAAATATGAGTGTGTGGATAACACACCCCTTCATGTATAAAGCACTTCCAAATGTTTAAGAGGAGTTTAATTAACATGTTGGTAATAAAATCACTTCACTTTAAACAAAAATGTTTATAAGCATAAATACTTTCTCCATAAACAATTTGAAATTGACCTTAAATATGCATAAGCAATTCAACAACAATGACATAAGCTAACGCCTATCTCATATTTAAAAGGATTAACACGTAAAAGAGGTATACGATCACTTCTTCGTCCGACCTCATACCCCTCGTATAAAAATGTGTTTACAACATTAAGGCTTTAAAATAACTAAAAATGCTTCTCTCAACATTTGTCATAGGAACTCGAAAATGTTTGTAGATTATAAAAACATCTTTAAAAAATAGTGTGATGAAAAAATACTTAAAAACAATCGTGTTTTCTAATAAGCATCCCCGATTAAGTAAACGTTGCTTGGGACCCCGAGTCCCTCTCAATGTCTCATACATTGTCGCAATCGTGCTTAGATTGAGAGAATTGTATGCTAATCTTTGGAGCTAATTTCCCCTTTGACCCATCTGTTTGTTGGGTGTTAAATTGCTTACAAGAAGGAAATACATTAATATTTTTTAATTATTTGGATTGAAAATGTAGTGGTTGCATAAAATGATGGGGACAAGTTAGGATCTTATCCACATATATATATATGGATATCCATATCTGTTTTATCTTATATAAAATGTCGTGTAATGCAAAACAAATATGTAATGATTAGCTCTTAAGTTTGATTTCGAAGTCATTAAAAATATATTTAAGTTAATGGAAGTAGTAATTAGAAAAATAATGTAATCATCATTTTAATGGAATTACTATGGTTCGGGTAAATGATGACGAATTTCAGATCCATATTCCACATAACACGTCCTTAGTTTGATTCCTAACACTGGTGAATCACATAATGGTGAGCAGAGAGAGGTTGAAATGCCTTCATGAGTTTTTTCGACCCCCAAAAAAGTAGAATGCCGTAACAAAACTAACAGTTGGTCCTTAAAAAAAGAAGAAGTAAGAAAGCATAGGAGGTGTAACTTAGGTTCAAAATTTCGGCATTAATATTTTCTTGATTTTACATTACTCCACTTTTTAAAATCCCTTTAGTTCTTCTTGGTATTAACGCAATTATGCAAACTCCATAAATTATGATGCGTATGAAGGTGCGTATAGTTAATGTTGGCACACCATATATCTAACTATTGTGTACATTGTGTATGATTTTCGATTATTGACTCGTGATATATTTATGGTGAAATTCACGATATGTTTACATTAAGTGGCAGAGGATTAGGCTAAGTTATATTATGAACTAGCTATGATAGTTAGTTCAATTTTTTTATCGATGAAAACCAAACTTAAACCACAAGATCGTAATGCTAAGTGGTCAATAAATTATATATGACAATTCATGTTTTTTCTCGTGTGGGGACAATTTGAATCAAATTATTTTCTTAAGGCGGGTTGATACGGTGAATTTAAATTTGATAATTTATTACATGAACCATTAATTCGACACAAAAATTCGCTACATAAAAATCAACATTCTTATGATTGTTTGGGACAGCCAAATTCCTTGTTTTACATTGGATTCCATATTCATTCAGATTCGCAGTTCGTACATTAAAGAATCTTTTTTCTACTCTTGGAAATTTCTGACTTAAAAAAAAGAGTATGATATCCATATACTTTTTTTTTAGTTCTCACAATTTTCTTATTAATTTTTGTCCATTGATCTTCTTCAATTCATCCGATCCGACGGTTGAAAATTATAAAAGCATGTGAGAAATAACAAGTGATATGTGGATGTGACACTCCTTAAATAATCGTCGCAGTACACACGACACGTATATCAAATGCCTTATTCACTGGGCTAACATACACATTTATAGCCCATACCAGCCCAGCCCAAGTGGATCGCACTTAGATCACATTGGTTCTGCATATCCTGGGCCCAAAAGGTAATTGGGTTGTGAGGTTATCAAATAACTTCACAGACCAAGAGCAAGATTGTTCCTTTATCGTGGAGTGATGGAGAAATCCTACCATTCAAGCCTTTCGTCTCGTATTTTTCTCGGACGTCAGAACAAAGCTACAATCAGTAAGATTTCAATTCCTTCTATCCCGGGGGTCCGCGGGCGTTGGCATGGCGGAAGAACTGCAATAGCAGCGGCCCAAAGTTCGAAAGGGCTAGCTCTCACGGTACTTGTGTAGTTCATTTATTTATGTAGAACAATCGCTTATCACTAGTCTTGATTGAACTAGACATCACGAGTTATTGATTTGGTTCATAAGATCAGAGTTTGCTTTTTTTATACTTAATTTAGTATATACCAACTTCAAAGTTATTCGAGCATGCAGAGTAGGAAGAGACTCCATATTAGAAAGAAAAGACAAATACACACAGAAACATAATTATAACCGTCCGTGTACCAAAACACTCGCCGTGGATTGTGTTAAAATGATACTGTTGATGTAACATTTTGTAGAAGATTACCGACGGAGAAACGTAAACGTGAGTCCGTGACAAGGAATCTGAAGACTGAAAACAGAGAAAACAACAAAATACAAAGTCAAAAGGAGAGAGCAAAAAGCAGTCACCGCCCTCAAGTTTTACCCCTTTTTGCTACCTTATTGTAATGGTTAAAATTTTTAAATGTAAGTTGGTCCAAAGCCATGAATAGTAAAATTAAATTTTACTAAAATAGCACAAAGTAATTTTACTAAAATAGCACAAACCCACTTTGAAAACTTCACTTGATTTGATTTATATGGATAACCAAGCGATTTTCAAATCAAATAAATTTTTTTTTAAATGGTATTTAGATTATGATAAGGAGAATAAACAGTTTAGATTATGATGTTTTTACGATAAAATGATGTCACCTCGACAATAATAAAAAAAATGAATGTGTAAAGAATCAACAAGCAACTACATATACATATAGGATGGTTATAAAAAAATAAAAAAAATAAAAAAAACCCTCAACTCTTAATTCAACAATCACATGGTTTCAGATTTGGGTGTTTTTTTGTATACATGATCTTTTGAGGGAAGACCTAAAAGATAGACGTTTCAGATCGTTAAAATATTTTATGAAATAGGTCCCACAAAACATGTGTAAAAAAAGTAATGTCACAAATCCATCCCATACATATGTATGTAATTAGCCACGATTTTCTTGCCATTTGATCGCAAAGCATGTTGATAAGCAATGTTCTTTTTACCACTAATCACTTGTCAGTGGAGAAAATCAGAGAGTAGGGTTGTGTTCCACTTTTGCCTCTCTTGTGACGAAGTCCATATTTTGTGACGCTAGCTTAGAACACATGCACCTATTAAATAGAATCAAACTAGTACAATTCGACCAACCAAATTAAAGGACATTTGCAACCACTGTGTTATTAGGTGTAAGACTAATAACTAATAAGCATATTATACTTTGAACGATAAAACAATGTTCTAATTTATGGGGAATGAAAACGAACTCTATTATCAAAAAAATCAAATATAAGTCTCTCACTTCTATAAATAGAGAAAAATAATACTAAATCGTAATATGAACGTCAACTGTTTTAATATTAATTCATCTCCATGATTAAAAGAACCAAATAATACAAAGTCAAATACACATGCATTTGACAGGGCATCTATCTTGTTAAGCAAGAAACAAGTATCACACACAAAATATTACAAGTGAAATTGAACAACAAGGGCATCCGTACAATGGTCAAGCGTTTTATTTATTATTTATTTATTTCAAGGTGCCACCATTTTATAAAGTCCTTCCTCCCCCAAAACCCTTTGCATTTTGCGCGTCTGAATTTTTTCCTTGTCGTCTCTGACCTTTCTGGTTGGTCCTTAGGGAGTGAGTGAGGGCACAGAGTAAGCAACCATGGGACGCACTCCATGCTGTGACAAAGACAACGTGAAGAGAGGCCCGTGGTCTCCGGAAGAAGACGCAGCTCTCAAGTCCTACCTCGAGTCTCATGGCACCGGCGGCAACTGGATTCTTCTCCCCAAAAAAGCTGGTCTCTCTCTGTCTCTCTAAATTCCATCTTTTGGGCTCAAAAGAATGAAAGTTCTAGGAGAAATGAGAAAAGGGTTTTATTTTCTTTGCCAATCTCTGCAACAGTTCTCAACTTTATTAATTTTTCTACACTTTGTAGGTCTGAGGCGGTGCGGGAAGAGCTGCCGTCTGCGGTGGCTGAACTATCTGAGGCCAGACATCAAACATGGAAGCTTCACTGAAGAGGAAGACAGCATTATCTGCAGCCTCTACAACCAGATGGGAAGCCGGCAAGTAAACAAATTTAAATGGTTTTTTTTTTTTTTTTTCAATTTCTTAATTTATAATCCGCAACATTTAATTTGATCAGTTTTCTAATTTATTTGCATTTTTTAAATTTCCCCCAATTTTTTAGATGGTCAGTCATTGCTTCTCACATGCCTGGAAGAACAGACAACGATGTGAAGAACTATTGGAATACCAAATTAAAGAAGAAACTTATGGTTTTGGGAGGAAAGGTAAAGAATATCAGTAGCAAAGAGAGAGAGCCCACGATTACAAACAATGCCATTTTTTCTGGAATCCGAAAAACTGAGGAACCCCAAGACCCTGCCTTCTCAACTTTCCAACCAGCCACATTGCAGACGCTATCCGATGTGAACTCTGGACTCAATGCCTACAACCAGACCCTGAGCTTAAACCCTGATCAGTTATACAGCCCCAAGTTCTTGGGTTTTTCAAATTTCGGTGCAAGTTCAAGGAGGAGTTTCAGCACCACTGTTTCATTGTCTCAGGAAGGATCAAGCGTTTCGGATTCGTCTTCGATTGCTGGGAACGGTTATCTTGATCAGGATTCTTGGTTTTGTATGGATTATGGATATGGTTTGGCTTATGATAATAATGTCAATTACTATGGCATGTGTTTTGAGAAAACAACCAGTGAAGCTGTCCCATCAGGCTGCACGGATTTGGGTGAATTGTTTCAAGCTGAAATTTACAACTACTGAATCAAAAGGGTTTGAATTGGTAAAGGAAATGGGGGGAAGAAAAATCACAAATTAGTTAGCTAGAAATGCTTTAATTTCTATCTTTGATTTTAATTTTTTTTCACTTGCTCTAGTTTTCAGTGTTGTTTGGAACTCTGGTGCTGTTGATAGATGGGAACATATTATGTAAATCAGATTTAAGTAAATGGCTAGTTTATGAACAATATGCATTGATCTTCACCATTCTCCCTATTTGTCACTTCATGTGATCGTCTTTGTATTTCTTGTGTAATGTGATTGAAATCCTGTGTTTGTTCTGTTCATGGATGAGAACATATTATGTAAACCAAAATAAAGTCGATGACTAGTTTATGAGCATGCATTGATCTTCCATTCTCTCTATTTGTCACATCAAGTGGTTGTACACCTCTATATCTCTCCCATCACGTGAATTGGAATTCTGCGTGATTGTGCTATGTGTGTGAAGGTTTCAACTTTCTCAAATTTGCCATTGTTGGGTTGTGAGAAATTTCTGAACATGACGGCCTCATCATGTTTGCCCGTTTCCTTTGTAGGTCAGAGGTCATCTCATGAGTTGTGCGGGAGTCTGGCCAATTCAAAGTTCATGTCCCTCTCTCGACACAACAACCATAAAGATATTCTGCCCTAGCTGTATTGATTTTTACAGTCATAACATACATCACGTTTGCAAGTTTGGGATATGAAGTGGTAAAAATCAAAGGTTATATATGGTCAATGAATTATTTAACAAAAAAAAAAGAAATATTTCAAGAAAAAATAATAATTCTTCTGATTCTCGAATATTTCACTTTCAGTTATAAGGAGACAAAGCGAAAACTAAGCTTAAGAAACAACCAATCTAGTCCGAACTTCGTCAGTCTTGTAACCTTTTGAAAGTTGAGGATATCATGAAAACGAGATATTTTTTACCATCTTCGAAGACATCTCTCTCTTCCTATCTTGACCTGATGGCAAAAAATATCAAGAAAAGCTGAAGATAAAACACGGTTGTATGTTATAATCTCTGGCTCGGTCAGCGATATGAACACATTGAAAGTTTGCAGCATCATATTTGTCAGATTCACATACATTAACATCATATTATAAGCTTTTAATTAGTCATGCAGATTGCGGTGCGCTGCCGAAGGTCCGATGTCACTGTTTGAAAGCTGTAGTTCAAATCAAAATATTAACTTAAATTGGATCAAATTGTTAATTGTACGGCCAAGTACTATGAAGTCTGACTATTCAAGAATCCAGAGTACATAATATTAAAAAAAATTAATAGGTGACGAAGCTATGATAATTTACTTTTTAGAGAGTTGAGAAGACTCACAGAAACATTACAGAGTTCTCTGACCATTATCATGTAGTTCACATGCGCCAGGAATCAAACTTAAACTCACCCGTATGAAATACGGGTTTAGAATTCACCCTACAACTGGGCCACTCCGTAGTGATTATCGAGAGGACATAATTAAATAAAACAATTGCGTATGAAGACTTTTTCATGTGTTAAGGCTAATCCATTATTTAAGCCTCAACCACTTCAGTTATTAACTTCATTAAACTTAGTTAATCATCATTGTTTTCGAAAAGCATAATTTAATAAACCATTGTAGTTTGTTAGTCATCACCTTAAAATATGAGATTAATTAATTAATTCACATGCTATAAACTACCAAAACATTGCATATTCTACATCCATGTGAGATGCCGTAATTAGGGTTTGTTTGACAGGCTTTAATCTGGTGTTTAAGTTTCTTAATTAGTGTTTATATTCCAATAAAAGAGAGGTTTAGAAAACTTGGGCTTCAAATTTTGTTTTCTATCTGTCTCTCTCATGTTTTCACATTGAACTCTAAAAATTGCAACTTAATGAATGTAAGTTATCTGCTTCTTGTTGGCATTATCTGTGGATGAATATCCCTTCCCCAAATAAATTTTAGAACACAACCAAAAATATGCATACATCCCATGTATCCCAAATAGTAATTACCTATCTAAGAGATATGTCCCATTTTGATATTTCTCGCTCATCGTTCATCCTTCGAATGATGACTTTGATGAATAAGAAAAAGAGAGAGGTAACATATCCACGTGACGTGAGAGTTTTTCTTATCGTTTTCACACTTGAGCAAATGCTTATGGAAGTAAGCAAAGGCAACCTTGTTCTCCATTTCTTGTTTAAGATATAAATCAAGTGAAGAATCTTGCAATTAATCAGATATGATTAAGAACAAAAACACCAACATCAAGCAGGAATCAGTGAGTTAAGATTGGACATATATCCCTTTCAAATTCTTGTTTATGACAGACAGAGTGATCTCAAGTCAAAGGAAAAAAAGATAATCTTATAAATGCCATTGCCAACTTTGTTGTCTGTCTAAAAGTTAAAATCTGAATTAGTAAAATATTTGAAAGTCCACATCAAAACAATATGTATAAGTTCTTGTTTTTCCTGTATATAGTCATATGATGATGGATTGATGGATTGATGGTAGATGGTCCCCCATCATTTATGTTTTGTTCTATTAAGTAGGGGAATCTTCTGATATTTAAACATTGCAACATAATATGATTTGTTATGGTGGTGGAGGTGGCGGTGGTGATGATGATGCCGGGTGATGGTGGTGGCGGCAGCAACGGTGGTTGAGTGGCAATGATGGCCACTCATGGATGTATGAATCCAAACAAAGAATTGATGCTTAACTATATAAATTCTGACTTTTATCAAAATTATAAGTTTATTTTCTTTGTTCAAACAGAAAATAAGTAGAGGAAGTTGTTATTGACATTCAAAAATGTCATTATGCACTCGTCTATGCAGTCTATACAAATTTTGCCCTTGTGTTTTTATATAGTTAGAGTGCTAATAACATCATATAAGCCTGTCATTTATCTATACTACACGGGATTGTGTTTCAATACTATACAATTTCTTTTTTCTCTCTGTCATTGAATCCTTCGATACATGATATTAACGAGGGTTTGTGGTGTAGTGTATGAATCTGATCTTTCATGTCCCTTTGCAATTTTTGCATGCATGTTTGCGGCTTTTGCCCACTTCCATACGACGACGTTTTACACCTTTAAATATGCATGGATTTAAAAATTTACATTGACAAAAAATGACATAAATAATTGGGTAAATTACATAGTAGCCCATTAGGTTTGAGGTTTATTACAACCTCATACAACATCTTTAAAACATTTCATTTTCATACCTCACGTACTATTTTATTTCAAAATAATACCTCCGTTACATTTTTCATCCATTGATCCGTTAAGCGCTGACGTGGCCCCCCCACCCCCCGGCCACCCGCCCGCTGAAACCCCATCCCCTTCATCATCTTCCCCATCCGTCATCCCTCCCTACAATCCAAATCCAAAACCATTCCCACCCATCCTCCACATCCTCCTCTGCACCCATCCTCCACCTCCTCCGCGCACCAATCTTCCCATCTCCCGAGCCCAACTTGCAACCCAGAAAAAAAGAATTAGAAAACCTAGATCCCATCACCCCACCCTCCACCCCACGACCGCCCGCCGAAACCCCATCCCCTTCATCATCTTCTCCATCCATTGTCCCTCCCTGCAACCCAAATCCAAAACCACTCCCACCCATCCTCCACATCCTCATTCGCACACCCATCTTCCCATCCCCCCACTTGAGCCCAACCTGCAACTCAGAAAAAAGAAAAAAAGAACCCATCTTCATTTTCCCCGACCCCTCTTCCTACAACCCACACATTTCTTCTCCCTCCCGTCTTCCCCAAACCCACCGTGCACCCATCCTCCACCTCCTCCTCATCTCCCCCCCCCCACCCGAGCCCAACCTACAACCCAGAAAAAAAGAATTAGAAAACCCAGATCCCATCACCCCACCCTCCACCGCCCCGGCTGTCCGCCGAAACCTCATCCCCTTCATCATTTTCCCCATCCATTGTCCCTCCCTGCAACCCAAATCCAAAACCACTCTCACCCATCCTCCACATCCTCCTTCGCACACCCATCTTCCCACCCCCCCCCCCCCCACTCGAGCCCAACCTGCAACCCAGAAAAAAGAAAAAAAAAACCCATCTTCATTTTCCCCGACCCCCCTTCCTGCAACCCACACATTTCTTCTCCCTCCCGTCTTCCCCAAACCCACCGTGCACCCATCCTCCACCTCCTCCTCCGCACCCACTACCTACAACCTAGAAAAGAAAAAAGAAAAAAAAAAACCATCTCCCTTTCCTTGCAACCCATATCATGTATTCCCCAATGAGTGTGGATTTAAAGAGTGGGGTGTGTAGAGGAGGGAAGAGGGTGGGTGCGGAGGAGGACGTGGAGGTTGGGTGCGGTGGGTTTGGGGAAGACTGGAGGGGAAAGAAAGGGGAGCCGGGGAAGATGAAGATGGTTTTTTTATTTTCTTTTCTTCTTCTTCTAGGTTGCTGGTTGGGTGGGGGAGGGAGGGAGGGAAGACGAATTGGGGATTGCAAGGAGGTGTGTTTCAACTTTTGTTTTTGGTTTTTTATTTTTTTATTTTTTATTTTTATATTTATTTAGAAGATTCAGGTTTTAAAAAATAATTTTTTTTTGTCACGTGGCACAAATGTGGGAGCCACATCAACGCTTAACAGATCAATGGATGAAAAATATAACGGAGGTATTATTTTGAAAAAAAATAGTACATGAGGTATGAAAATGAAATGTTTTAAATATGTTGTATGAGGTTGTAATAGACCTCAAACTTGAGGGGCTACTATGTAATTTACCCTAAATAATTGTATCACTAAATTATAACGTTGTATTCCCATCTGGTTTTTTAGTCTTTGAACTGGGGGAAAGAGGACACAGAGGTTCCCACTACTAGTTTTGCAAAGAAGCCTACAATATTCGAGTAAATTACAAAGTACACACTTTGTTATCTAAACTTATCTATCTACAGTGTGTCCTCAACATCAAATGCAGTATAAAAAGTTTACTAGTCAGTATGGAGAGAGTCCCAGCGATTCGCATCGTCGTCCAGAGTTTATTAAGCGTCCGCTGCTACATGTTACTACTGCACTCAGAGAAACGAAACCCGTCAGATTGAATGAAATTAACATAACGAAAGGCAGATGCATCAAATGCTTGCAGAAACATAACTCTTATTCAAATTCCAGCACAGGAAAAGATCAAGCAAATAAACAATCGGTGTCTTTCTCAATTGTCATAAGATGCATGTTAAGCGTTTTCAGCACAACGACCTTTTTTAAAATGACCTGCTTGTTCTTTGAATGATATAATCTCTGTGGTGTGCAACTACCGTAATTCGACATACATGTGGACCGTTTTCAGCATGCCATTTTTTTTCTTCTAAAATGACCAGTTTGTGCTTTGAATGATAATCTATGTGGTGTGCAATGACCCTAATTGAGCAGTGGTTGATGGTTGATACGATTAAGAAATCTTTTTCAAGTTTTGTGATAATTTAAATTGCATTATGTGCGTTACCCACTTGAGTGATAAACTATTATGGTTGTATTATCAAGAGAAATTATCTACCTTATACACATATAACCGCTTAAAGTGCCATCTCTGCCTGTAATGCAGCAAGCTCATCTTCCTCACGGTTATTTCTTTGAGGAGCTGGTCGTGTTGGCTGCCTGCCTGCTTCAGGATTTACAGATACTGGAGGTGCGGGAGCTGCAGGAGCACTTGTGGCTGGCTGAAGAAGCTCCTCCTCCAATTCAGCTCCTTCTAGTTCTTCAAGCTCTGCTTCCAATTCATCCTGCGAAAATAAAATTGTAATATTTGAACTATACGTTTGGAAAAAGCATTGAATCTATGAACTAATAACTTGCAAAGACAATACCTCATCAAAATCAGCTGCTGCACCGATAGGTGCTGACAATGCCTCCTGAATTTGTTTCATGCTTTCAGTTTGGTCATTGATCTCATCCATTGTTTTCTCCAAATCATCAATTTTCCTGTATAGGAAAAACGGGCCGAAGTTGAGTTACACTATGCAGAACAAAAGGTTACGGAATGCTTCATTTGGCAGAACCTCCAAAGACATTCATTCTTCAAAACAAAGCAATGTAAGCGGAAAGTGAAACGAGTAATTTAAGACGTATTTACGATTATGCTATAGTCATGGAAATGATGGACCATGGAATCTATAACTTCTATATAATTCAGTTCAGATGCAACTTACGTGGCCTTGTTCATGGCCTTCATTACAGAGGTTCCACTTCTCAATGCATCAACAGTTTCTGTCGTAGCGTTTGCGCCTTCCAGCATTATCATCTAAAACCCCAACGCAAAACAGGTCTTCAACATAAACTCTCAACACATGTAACTTCATTGTAGTTCAAACAATGCAACAAGTACCTGATCATGAATGCGCAATTGGAAATTTCCAAGCTGTTCAATTTGTTGTTCGTAAAGCCTCTTCCTTTTTAAACACTTTATCGCCGCTGTATTAAAAATAGCAACAAGGTATACGATGTAACAATAATTACCACACAAGAACATAGGTTTCACAATCTCGCTATAAGTCTGAGTCACACAGGTCCACTCATTTTCTTTTACAACCTACAGATTTACTCAACGGAATCTACACACGATCATGATCCCCTACCATGATTTGCGCGAAAAAATTCAGACCTAAGCAGGTAACTAGTGACTACAATTTGTCCGTCCACCGTAAATGGAAAACGCGAAAACAAAATTGGACACTGAACAGCCTACCCACATTCTTAGAAGCCAATCAAAATCGACATAAAGCAAAATTTCTGTTCGAATTCAATACAAAACATTCAAATGGGCTAACACAAAACAAAGAATACCGAAAAAATCGAATCTAACCTGTTCGGGTTTCTTACCATTTCGGTTTTTCGCTTGAGTAAATTGTTTAGCTTTCTCCGTCTCTTGAGCTGCCTTCTTCACAAGCACTTTCTCCTTCTTCTCCAGCATGTCAAGTGTCTGCAAAATCCCAAAAAGCCAACACTTATCAGAAGAAGAAAACACCCCAAACAATTACAATCACAAAACCCAATTCCTCGTCATAATTTCTGCAAAACATAACAAATTTAATAATAAAAAAAAAACCCCAAAATTCATACATCGTTTAATTTGTGAATCGTGGGCAGGGGACTGGCCTCCTGCTTAGCCTTCCCAAACGCTCGCTTGAACATTTTCGCTTCGATCGGTTCCCAGAACAAGAGAAAGCAACCGACTTTAAAAACCCTGCAACCAAATCGAAAGTTTTGATCAGCGACTTTGACCCATAAATACTTGAAAAATATATGACTGAAAAAAAAAATGCAATAGTCAACAAATGAAACTATATGAATTACAGTTATAAAAATTAAATTTATAAGAATTGAAAGAAAAAAATAAAAAATTTCAGACTGACAATATTCAAAACCGCGTTGAAAGGGAAGAACTTGGACAGGTAAACCGTAAAAGAGTAATGTGGAGGGACAACTAAAAACTGGTAGGTTTTTTTTGGTAGGAAAGTTAGTTAACTTTAACGAGAAATGGAGGGAGGCAGGTTTATATAACGGGCTGTGAGGAATTGTTTTCTGACGGACGAATAGTTAGTGGGAATGCGATGATTGGATTTGTTTGTTAGGCGAAGTAATGTGACCGGCGGTTTGTTGGTTAATATTGTTTATGAACCGGCACGCCGAAGCCTGTCGGTCCAAGCGTGTGTTAATAATAATATAAACCCAAACCAATCTTTTGGGCCAACTGCCCAACTTAACTGTTCACGTTTCCCAAACCCAATTTAGACACCGCAAAAATGTCATCGTGTTTACTTATCATGAATGAGTACCGAAAATAAATATTCGAATTCAAGAATTTTAAAATTTAGTAACACCTATTAAATAAAAAATATGTGGGTCCGACCTTAAAATCATTGACCAAATACTCTCAAATCATGAATGAGATCTAGAGAACTAATCGTATTATTGTGTTTATAGAATGATATTTCTCTTTTATTGACGAGGTGTCATAATTTCATTGTACAAACGTTATAATCAGAATCGTTGATTCTCTTTATCTTTATATAATGACCGTCTCTAGAAAATTTAATTTAATTTGAAGACCGTATAACTGTTCGCATGTATCAAACAAACCGATGATTATGGTAATACTAATAGGCAACATGAGTTGTCAATTTGTTTGATTTATATGTGACTAAACGGTTTTAGTATTGAATGAATGCTTCTAAATATGATGACAAAGATAATTTACAATTACAATTATAATATTTGTAATACAAAATATTGCCATGTACCCTAAACCTTAGATACAAAGAGCCATTCCAAGCTCATCCATAAAATCATCTTAAGAAAAAAGAAACACGTGAGTATTAGAGTATGATGATATTTACTTATAAATGATGGATACAAATGATTACAATGTAATGATATGAATAATACTTGAGTTCCCCAACGAGAGAATGCACATATTCCACTTCTTTCGAAAAAAATATTCATCATATCAATTTCATAATTAGAATAGTTCAATTTATTAATCTTCATTTGAGATCATCTTTACAAAAAATCATTCGAATAAGAGATCATTTAGTCATAATAAATATATTAAACAAATTGACAAAGTATCAAGTACCACATTCATAATGAATCATCCATTTATTTTATACATTTGGATGAAACACACGCTTTTCGATTCAAATGATTTTTTAGTATGGATGATCTTTGAATCAAGATTAAAAAACTAAACAACTAATTATGGAGTTTGTACAATAAAGATACGTTATTTGTAAAAGACGGAATATGTGCATTCTCCCATTGGGAGAACACAACTACTATTCTAATGATATTTATATTTTGTTGGTGACGAGTTCAATACTAATTTATTATGACCAACTTACTATGTCGCTGAGTCGAATAGAGCTATAATATGGACTTTGGTTTGTATATTTTTGCACTCCTTCCCCAATAGCTTATGCTACATCTAATGGAAGACCTTGTTGATGTCCGTATGAGCTGTTTTATTGTTATTAATTATACAACTTAGTTTGGTTTGGGCGTCGGCACCTCCTTTTTTCACCAAAAAATAAATATTGAATTATTTAATATTTATTTTTGCAAGTGAAATACAGAAGGGCTTTATTGGTACCTAAATGTGGATCAAGTTTACCCAACTTAAAAACATTTCGTGGGTTGAACTTACAATTGAGGGGCATATTGGGAAGTCTGCCGATGCAAATTTTGAGTGCACGTAACAGGATCCTCTCGAGATAATTTTGGTGAGAATTTTGAGACTTCATGAATAGTGTATGTTAATTGTATATTGTACGGTCAGTTTTTATCAAGTACTATTTGTATTTAATTTTAAATAAAAGTATTTAAAATAATATCTGATCGTACGATGTATGATAAACGGTCATAATTTACAGATCTCGGATCCTTACAAAGAGTAACCAACGACAGCGAGGATCCGGATTCCCCAAAAACAAACAGCAATTACACCATCGCGGGGCCTCGTTGGATTTTACCGGTACTCTGTAATTTAAAAGCCACAAAATAACCACCCGATTATTTCTCTCTCTCTCTCTCTCTCTCTCTCTCTCTCTCGCGTCTGGCGACGCACGCCGAGATCTGAAAATCCTTTCCTTTCCTTTCTCTTCAACTTTCTACTCAAAGGTCCTTCTTCTTTTTTCCTTAATCTTCTTGCATTCCTCCAAAATTTGACTTCAATTTCTCCGATTCGCTCTGATTCAGTCGCAATTTTGTTTTTCCAATCTCCTCGCGCATTTCCGAATTTTCAGATTCGTCATGGATTTCATGAAGGTCTTCGATCAGACGGTCCGAGAAATGTCAGTTTTTATTGCGATTTTACGCAATTTTTCCGTTTTAATTTGATATTGTTTGCAATTGAATTGACATTTTGTTTGCTTAATCTTGATGTGCAGAAAGAGGGAGGTGAATCTGAAGGTTCTGAAGGTTCCGGAGATGGAACAAAAGGTAATTTACTGTTAATTCGACGAAATTTACTTTTTTCATAGGAATTTCTTATCGTGTAACGAAAATTATAGATCTGAACTCGAATTGTTGTATTCATGGTGGATACAAACACCAAAATTTATTATTTAATTTTCGTCCTCAATAGTTATTGTAGCATTGCAGACTTAGATTCTATCCTTGTAGGTGCATTTGAGCTGATATTGTAGCTATACTTTTAAGTCGTTTAGCTTTGAGAGGTCACATCAACAAGTTTTCTCCAATCACGAAATTCCTGCATTGATTTGCTTTATCTATCGTCTATTTTTCGCATATACTAGATCAACTGGCTGACATGAATTTGTTTAATCTCGTTTTGGGAGCTGAACTCTGGATAATTATGATTTACTTTAGCTATGTCCAGTTCAAGATTTTTTTAAGCTTAACGAATTCATTTCATTGCTGTTATACAACAGGTGTTGGATGCCACGGATAATGAACCTTGGGGTCCTCATGGCTCTGCTTTGGCAGAGATTGCACAGGCCACTAAAAAATTGTGAGTCTCAACTGCATTACTGTTAAGGATTCGTGTTAAAATCTTTTTTATAGTACAAATTTCCGGAATCTTGAAGGGACATGTACTTACACAGACTTGCTGATTTTTGTTATCTTTTAGTTCGGAATGTCAGATGGTAATGAATGTCTTATGGACAAGACTGAGTGAGACGGGAAAAGACTGGCGCCATGTTTATAAGGTAGAATTTTATTGGACTGTGCAAATATGGTGCTTATAGAGATGCATATATACTAAATTTTGACATCGTTGAGTCATGTGCCTTTTTAACCCTTCGCTATCTGAAACCACTTTTGTATCAGGCATTGGCTGTTATAGAATATTTGGTGTCACATGGATCTGAACGTGCTGTTGACGACATTATAGAACATACTTTCCAAATCTCAGTAAGGGCTTTTTTTTATATGTTCTGAACCCTTTTTTTTTTTTTTTTTTTTTTTTTTGGTATATCAAGTTGAGAATAAGGTTGAATATGCTCAAATATTCTGTTTCTCCTTTGGTTTTCTTTCTGTTGAAGTCACTCTCAAGCTTTGAATATGTTGAGCCAAGTGGGAAAGATAATGGTATAAATGTGAGGAAGAAGGTGGAAACTATAGTGGCCCTTCTGAATAATAAAGATAAAATACAAGAAGTTAGAAACAAAGCTGCTGCAAATCGTGACAAGTAAGCTTATTTTCAGGCGACTAGCTTTTCAAGTTTACTTCAACTTCTCTGAAATCTTTTGATTAGATTTTATCTTATAAAGTATTAGCACGTTGCCAACTTTAGGTACTTTGGACTTTCATCTACTGGGATAACATATAAGGCAGGTTCAGCGACTTCATCCTCGTATAGTAATAGCAGCTATCAGAGTAGCGACCGATATGGAGGTGTAGGTGGTACAGGAGCTGGTGATAGTTTCAGGGATAGCTACAAAGACAGACATGAAGAAGACAAGACTGAGAAGTTCAGCTCTGGCAGATCACGCCGTGGAGTTACAAGTGAGAACCGAGAGAGCTCTTCAAAGAAGGGCTCAACACGAAGCAGGTATTTGATTTTTACAGTTCGTGAGAGGTTGCAACCTTAAGCTATCGTGCCTTTAGACTGAGATACTTTGGATAACACTGAAAAAGGTTCTTCTGAGACTCAGAACTGCAATGCGTTGGAGTATTGATGGTTTCTGTCAGTAATAGCTAATTTTGTCTGCAGCTTTCTTTCTCACAGATGTACACGCACTCACACACATCCTGCCCTCTGCACACAGAGAGACCGAAGCCCATACATATTGTCCTAATAATTTTTCTGCTATGTGATCGTGTCTGGATTAATCTTAAAATGTTTATCATGCAGGAAGGGTCAGGATGATATATCATCTACTGTGTCAAAGTCATCAAACAAATCAAACGAAGCTGATGCATACAGTTCAATTCATACTCAAAGCGCAAGTATTCCTGATGATGATGATGATGATTTTGATCCACGAGGGACTTCTACTACTAGTAAGTACATATGAACGCTGATGCAATCGGCAGCTTAATGCAAAACTAAAAGGAAGCCTTGTGGGAAGACATTGGCATATGGTGTTTAGTTGCAATCAATTCCATGCCATTTGGCCTGTCAAGATTGTCTGATTTGTTAAACACAGTGATCTTTTGAAGGCTGCTTGTGCCATGGAACACAGTACATCGTTTGTTGAGTTCTACGTTATTTGTTCAAACATATACGCTTTATATGAATATCACTCTACTTTTGGTTGACGTAAAGTTTCCTGCTTTTTATTCCAATACATTTAACAGAATAAGTATGTAGTGTGTGTTTTTTTAATAATATGAATGATTTCTTTGATTTAATTTAACATTTCTGTATACTATATTATTTTCAATAGAGGCTGCTGTTGGAAGCTCAAACCAAGTGGATCTGTTTGGACAAAATTTGATGGATGACTTCATAGATGCTCCAGCATCTGTTCCTGAAGAAAAGGCTGGCATGAACAGCAGTTCAGCGGATGTTGATCTGTTTGCAGATGCAGATTTTGTGTCAGCACCACCCCAGGCAGCAACTGGAGTATTTGCAGACTCGACCTTTGTATCAGCACCACCCAAGGCAGCAACTGGAGTGAGTTCTCAGGTCAGGCATTCCTATGTTTCAAAGGTGATGTTTGGGTTAAAATTTCAAACACAAAGAGGGTATAAGTTAAATTGCACCCATCTATATATGCAATTTTTGCAGAAGTTTGCTTAAGCATGTGAAATGTTTTGATTTATGATTTTGTAGTTCTTACAAGGAACTGATTTTAGGGACTTCCTTTAAGTGTTTTTTAATTCCTCAAACGGGTCTGAAGTTCGTTGCTAACAGACTTCTTCTGCAACTAATTTATACAGAATGGCGTTGATCTATTTGCTTCTCAACCAACCATTTCTCCACCAGCCTCTTCAACAGTTGATCTTTTTGCCACTCCTGATCCAGTTATCCAGCCAGAAACCAAGTCTACAAATGCTGCACCAACAAACACCAACATTGTTGATCCCTTTGCCACTGTTCCTCTTAACAATTTTGATGGATCTGATATAATGGGGGCGTTCGCCTCACATTCTGATTCAGCAGCTTCAGAACCTTCCCAAAGTTCTGTCAATGATGGCAGCCACAATAATTTGGGGAAACAATCTTTAGCAGATTCGAAGACTCCACCCAAGAAGGATTTCCAAGTGAAATCTGGCATTTGGGCCGATTCACTTAGCCGTGGACTGATTGATCTCAATATATCTGCTCGTAAGTATATCCATGTCAACTAGCATACTTCCTTCCATAGCATAATTTATTGGTTTGCACATGAAATAAAATTTGCTTAATGTTCAAGGTGTGAGTTGAGAATTGAGATTCAGAAAACTTGCCGTTGTGGTTTATCTAAAAATGTGATAAATGTCTGGATTGTGTTAGGATTAAGGTTCTCTGTAATCATGATACATAGCCAGGGATTATTGATTTGAGTCTATTTCATTTTCGGTTAGTGGATTGACTGGGTAAACTTTTGGAGTGGGTTTCTCGTTGAAGTGACGAGTTTATATCTTTGTTAGTGCTTGCTTAGGAAAATGCCTGTTGTGTTTCGTAAGTATTATGTATAATAATTTGGGATAGTGGTGCACATCTCTGGTTCCTTAGTAATTGTGTGCGCAAATTTTGCGTTTTTGCACATCAAATACATGTTTAGTTTGGTTTTTATGTAATTGCTTATTCACTTCATGTACTTGCAGCCAAGAAGGTGAATCTGGCGGATGTGGGGATTGTGGGTGGCTTAACTGATGGAACAGACGAAAGGGAGAAAGGGCCCCCAACTTCGTACTACATGGGAAGAGCAATGGGTTCGGGGACAGGTCTTGGGAAATCAGGGTTCCCATCTTCACAAGGAATAGGTGACGACGACCTCTTCTCAAGTCTCAGCGGCGGCAACCAGCAATACCAGTACGGTGGATTCCAAAAGTAATTTTGTTATTTTCCGCCATTTTTCGTGTCTGCATATTCTTTAACCCTGCTCGGCCAAAATATTGGAAGTCGTATGTTTTGCTGTGCTTGTTTTGTTCGTAATCATCGGTGGGAATATTGTGATTCGAGGAATGCATTGATCCTCAGTCGAGATGGTTTCGACGCTTTTTAATATAAATTCCAGTGGATACTCGCCCTTGACATCGAGCCTATGTTTAAGTGTAGTTTTACGTGTAACGAATAAAGTTGGTCACACCTCAAATCAATCTTCTGTTCGGCCCTGGCATGCCGAACTCCATTGTAATCTTCTGCTGCGCCTCCTTTGCTGGATTGCGCACTCTCTTATCAACGACAAATTTATTACGAATGATCAAAATGATTTACTGTGGATAAACTCATAAACCACTTCTAGAACTAATGTGAGGAGTTAATAAAACCTCAGAGCCCGAATTATTAGATAATTATAATTTTTATTTTAAAGAAAGGGTTGAAGAGGACATCATCACACATGTTTTTTGTTATGTTTTTGTTGTTGTTTCTAGTAGTACTGCACGTCCATCATCCTCCCCCTTACCATGGCTTCTGCTTTCCTCACCTGCGTCACTGGTCCTATGATAAACACCTACATTCAGATAAAACCCCCCCCACAAACTTGGATTAGTTCCATGCGAATACTTCGAAAAACTGTTATATCATGTAGATTCGATGGACTGGATTGACCTTATGCGGCGGACCCTTGTTGCCTCCCATGAAAATTTCCGCACTGTCATATCCATAACAGTAAAATAATAATTAGGCGGCGATAGAGAGAACAGCGAGAAAACAGATGGAGGTACACAGAGGAAGTGGGAGAATTGTACTTGCAAGACTCTTTTATTGCCAAGATGGAAGCTCCTCTTCTCCCGATAACACGGCCCATCTTTCCCGGAGGAACATCAAGGACTGAAAGGATTTCTTCCTCCGGAGCATTACCCTCCACTTTTAGGTTATCTGCTAGGAGAAATAACATCCGATTTAATTACACTCTGTACACAAACTACGGAGGATTCTTATCTGTTAAAAATTAACATTACGAACACTGATTGATGGATGACATGCACATAAACTTTAGTGGCAGAATTAATTGGATTTGAATAATGCAATACATAATAGCTTTAAGCCTTTAAGCTTGTATATAATTCAGCTTCCGAGAACCTAGGTTATATGCATGCAGAATGTTTCATCTCGTTTTGAAGTCTTCAGTATTACTTGTGTGGCATACATATTGAAAAAGATTCAAGACCTGGAATAGGGGGTAGACATGGCCAGTCTGCAAAATTATTATCGCTGATGCAAAAACAGCGGCAATAGAGCGCACCACGAATTGCAAGATACCATAATGACTGTTGATTCAATTTCTCCATCATCTTGTAATAGATATGCAGAAGAAAGCGGACATCATCTGCAGCTGCACGGACCATCTGTTCAGATAAAGGTCTGTATGTCCAAAAGTTGGGATCCTGTACATATATTAAATACATGTCATCGACAGAAGACCCTAGTTCAAAATGATGTAATATGACTATAAGATATAAAGTGTATATGATTCAACATCAAACTATGCAAATTTAAGTTATGGTCAATGCTCTGTTGTTGATAATCTAAGTGCAAACCACTTCTTTCGAAACCTTTTTCATCAGGCTGTAATCTCATAATCATTTTCCCTGTCTACCATCACACCGACTTAACCTTCAATGTATTTTATATGGAAAATCAAGACAGGGAGAAAAAGATAATAAATGGAATCCAGAACAATTGTTATGAAGTTGAAACTAACCTGCCTAAGGAGGAAACGAACTTCTTCCTTCTCAAGATAAGATATTCCTGCAATCAGACTATTAAAGTGAAAACTGAAGCCATCGTGTGAAGATCAAAGCCTAAGAATCCAATTCATCATGTCCCCATGTCTAATTTTGTCATCCCGAAAACTTTTGAATGTAATTGGATAACATGAAATACTTGGGTGTGGTACTTGATGAATGAACTTTCAAACAAATTATTCTTATGATCAATTTGAAACTCTTAGAAAACAAAAGCATAAGCTATTTTCATCAAATCAATGTAATCCGAAAGTATATGGAAATATGATAAAAAACAGAAACTTCAATGGATACCACAAAATATATAATACCACAATAGCGTGGATCAGCAAGGAGGCCAACGAATGATATATAATCAACTAGCACTCTTTTCTGTCCTTCTTGCTCCTCTATCAGTGAATAGGCAATCTGAAAGCCAAAAATTATATTATTTTTCAATCTACCATCATGCCTAACAAACAAATATAGATAGCTGGAGAGATCCAATTAAGAATCATATCGATCATTAGATTGTACCAAAGATAAACCATATGTTTATAAAAGTTAAAGGTCGACTAGGCACAGGAGTAGGAGTCGATGAAGCACTACTATCAGGCCAACCTTCAATACAAGTGGTTTCGAAGAATTATCAAGACCACAAAAGCAAGCCACATATCAGAAAAGGTTAGATTCAAACGAGAACACATAGAGATGTATTTGTAAGTGATGTCAGTGCCATTCTAAGCCAGCCCACTATGGACAGGTCCTCAAACTAAATTTCAATTTAGTCCCCGTAGATTAAACTTCTCTCCGTCTAAGGACAGATAAGGATTCTTTTTATGTTAGATTTCACATCGAAAAATACGTAGAAATTTCTGACAAGTGATAAAGGATGCTCACCTGGGTATCTACAACATTGTTCAACTTGATGCCAAACTGAAAGTACAAGGCCTGTAAAAATAAAACAAAAATCAATACCAGCAATAAAATGTCTTGTTACAAAAAGGTACAAGCTGGGATGCAAATAAAACTTATCAGAGACCTCACTATCTCGTTTGCAGTCATGAAAGATATATAGCATTTGGGAATGCAAGCTGGCAGAAACAAACACTTCCAGTATATTAAAATAGCAGAAAATTACATACAAGAGATTGCCTTCATTATATACTTCCGATAAACAAAAAATACATGTAAATCCAAGAAATCTAATCAGAAAGCGAAAGGACAACCAATTTGGGAAGCAATGACTCTTAGTTTTTTTATTTACTTACTTTTTTGAAGTAGGCTATTAGCAAAAAAGCTTCAAAGCGCTTCGCAGTCATATAAACATATTCTGGAGAAGCACGTGCTACGTGCTTTTCCAGATAACTTCCAATTGTTTTTTTTCAGCAAGCATTTGGAATTTTAATAAAATTTCAACTTGCTTCTAATGAAAGCACTTCAAGTGTCAACGTATAGAAGCAAAAGCGGTTCCTACAGAAGCATTTCCAAACGGGCCCTATATGCCTTGCTTAGATTAGACAAACAACTAATAAATGAGGTTGGTTGGACCCAAAGTCGAAGCTGATACAAAATCCATAAAATTACAGAGAAAATATCAATTTGACATACCTGCATAATACAGAGAGTTCCATGGCGACAGAGGTCAACTCCCTCGCAATCGAAACCAATGATCAATGGCCTTTCAGCTGATGGCTCCAAGAACTCAGCAGGCAGCTGAGATGCATGAGTAACTATATGAATAGGAGCCATTGGCAACTGGGTTTCATGATTTAGGGGTTTTTCACCTGCAGTCCACCCAAAAAACAGCTAACTTTCACATGAAATTAAACAAAAAGAAATCAAATTTAGTTCAAATTCATAAAACCCACTTCACAAATATTCGGGGCAACACAGATATTGAAGACAATCATCCAAAGATTCAACATTTTGCATATATTTTTGCTTTCCCGCATTTTCCCAGCAAACAAACAGACCAAAATCGAAAGAAAAAAAAAACAAAAAAATTAAAGGTGCACCCAAGCTTGTAATAAAAATTGAAAAATGGGAATTGGGGAAATTGGGGAAATTGGATTGGATTGGACTGGAGAAGACTGACCTGGGTCAGGCGAGAGAGGAAGGTGAGACTCAAGGGGAGGAGGTAAAGAGGCCATGCGATCGGACCATCCACGCAATCTTTAATTTTGCCTCCGAAACCAACTAAACTCTATTCTCTCCCACTTCACCAAATTATATTAAGCCCCCAATTTCATTATTTTTTACGCTTTTCTTCAGCGGCGGTGGAAAGCCGACAACCCGTTGGGTAATCCGACCCGTTCTCTTTAGATGAATAAAGTCCTTAAGATATCTCTAACACTTGGGTTAAAATCTAAAAATTTTAAACTAACACAATCATTTTTTAATGGTTGGCCTAAAATATGTTTAGGTTAAAACATATAATATGGGCAAATTTAACCCAGAATTCCATCAAGGGTTAAAGGGCTGGCCCACCTTATGTGCATGGACGTGCATGGAAAGGTGGAGATCATAACAAGGCGATATATCTAGGCCTGGCATTTTGGACCCAATCCGTTAACCTGACCCGACCCAACCCATTAATATTTGTATTTGGGTGAATGCTTAACGGGACGGGTCGCTAACGGGTGAACCCGTTAACAACCCGTTAAATAACGGGTCACTTTGGGTCAACCCGTTAGACCCGTTAGGACCCGTTAACACCCGTTAGCACCCGTTAGTTGAGAATATTTTAGTAATTTTAGTAAAGTCTTAATAACAAAAAATAAACTTTATGCAAAAAAATAATAATAATAATTGTTAACGGGTGAAACGGGTGACTCGTTAGCTTAACGGGTCGGGTTCGGGTGACCCGTTTGCTTAACGGGTTGGGTTCGGATGACCCGTTAACTTAACGGGTCGGGTTGAACCGGACCCAAACCCAATAAACCCGACCCGTTTACAGGTCTAGATATATCAACATGTGAGAAGCGTGAGGGCTGATAGGATGTGAGATTTGTCGAGAATGTCTGCCACACAAAATGAGCCCAACAACACTTTTTTTTTAGACAGTTTTAATTATGAGACTGTTGGTTGATCTAATGGTTCAAATTCAAACATATTTAATTTTAAAATTTTAAATAAATTAAATTAAATGGCTAATATATAATATGATCAAATATAAAAAATTTAATGTTTCAAAATTAAATTCAATAGCTAAAACAATAAAAAAAAAAATTTAAATCAAAAGGTCACCCATAAACTTTATAAATACATGTTTCATGGGATTGGTTTAGTGAACTTTTAACTTTTATTAGAATCTAAATATTTTAAAGTTAAAATGTTCATAAAATTAAATTATGATAATCTACATAAATTTTTTTTTTGAAAAAAGTTATTGAAAAAAAAATTTAGCCTAAATTCATTTTAATAATCTTAGACTAAATTTTTTATATATTATAAAAGTATACCAAAGCTCGTCTGTTCTTTCGGATTTTACTTGAAATAATTATAATCAGGGTGGCAACTATACGGATCATTTTCGATTATGAAGAGTTTGATATAAATTTATCTACTATATATTCAAAATATATTAAAAGGTTATTTTTTATTTTTTGGCAAAATATTAAAAGGTTATTGATTTTTTTTTTATTCTTTTGAGATTTAAAGACAATTAATATGAAACAGAGCAATTCACATTCTACTTTACAAGTGGCAGATTGCCATGGTGTTCAAGCCCTTATTTTTCAATTTTTCAAACCCTCCCCTCTCCCTTTAAATACAGAATATCATTTGCAATAAAAAATTATATAAACTAAATACAAGTTATCATTCATATGATTCTAATTTTATAGACCGGCCTAAAAAATGCTTACGTCTACCTCATCTCTCCAGTTACTCTTTGTTTGACCATATACGAACAATATATGAACAAGTAAATTGCAAGTTGAATACTCAAAATACATATTTTGTTCGCCTTGCTCCTCTATACTACGTAAATATACTGTATACCTCGATTCGAAAAATACTGTGCTTTTTAAAGTGGACCCCACGGCTCCCACCACAACTACAAGGTACTGGTGATATATTATTAGGAAAACTAATGAAAATAACTTGAAAATTTTGAATTTTAACGATAAGAACAATATAAATAGTAAAATGAATGGTAACATGATTGATTTTTTTAGTGTAAAAATATGCTTTTTCGTTAAAGTAAACAGTACTAAGAGTTTTTCGTTAAAGTTATCATTATTATTTTATTTTGGTCCAAAATTATGGTGACGTATATGATTTTGTGTTGTGACGATCCTGTGTCCACGAGTCCTCCCTCTCCATGTTATCTGATAAAGTTGGGTGTAAGTGGGACGTGACAACAGCAGATTTTACCCGAATCTTACTTTTGTGTGTTGCTTCTCAAGCTGTTCACCATTTAGGAAAGAGATCATTTTCGGACCATTTTCATTAAATTCATCATATCATCTAATTTAGATTTTTAAAATTTGATCAAACAGTTAAAATTATTATAATTTTTAAAAAATTTCGTATTTATAATCGTTGGATCAAATTTCAAAAGTCCGAATTAATTAATGGATGAATTTGGTGGAAGATCCGGATAGGATCCCTTTCCCACCATTTAGATCCCCCACTACATAAATTGTACACGTGGCAGCTACACGTCGGAACAAAAAGTGCAAACTTTGACTCGCATCTCTATTTTACCTTTAGCTTTCCCGCTTTTTAATATCATCACAAGTTTACCGAATTTATTTTTATTTTTTATAATAAACGATATTATTTACGTTAAAAAATAAGAGTTGAGTTTAATCTTATATTGCAGTAATAATGTGGTTCAAATTTGTTTTTTATGAGAATTGAATTTCTCACTTGTAAGTAAAGAAGAATACCATTAAATACTAAATGTCTACTGAATCACTTTTAAATTGACAAAATACTAATTAAAATACGAAAAGTGTTTTAGTGGTTTATAGCACTCAATTTTTAATTTTAATTCTTTTTAAACTAGGACCGTTTCCATCAAAAGTAACGTATAGCAAAAGTTATGCAGTTTAGTGGGTCTGAGACTTCAATTCTCCATCCTGTAATATGGCTTGTACAAGAAAAAAAATGTGAATTAACAAGTTGTTGAAATAAATCGAGTTTTTAAATCTATATTTATGAAAAAATTGTAGCTTAAATAGTTTATAATTTTTACTTTTTCTAGTAAGTCTTGTGATCTAGTTTCTCGTCTCTCTATTTCGCCTGCTCTCATATCGCTTTGTTTATAACGAAATAGAGGAATAATGATGAAAAATAGAATAAATTGATCTCAAGTTAAATAGGCCTTCATTGTCTTTGTAAACTCCAATTAAGTTTGGATAAAGTAGTTAAATTCATATAAAAATATATTATCTCCCACCCTAAGTAGCAGTATTTGATCCACTCGATCAATTAATTCAGGTTTTTAAAATTTAATCTGACAACTATAATCATTGAGTCTCTTTAAAAGTTATAATAACTTTTACCGTTAAATAAAATTTCAAAGGTCTGAATTAAGTAATTTGATGAATTTAGTGGAAGGGATTTGAATAATATCCCTTTCCATCTTTGAGAAGAAAAATAAAATAAATTACCAAAAGCCAAATGCAATATAGTAATAAAAGGAGCCAAATGCATTATAGTAATAAAAAGTGGAGGTTCTTCCTTCTAGCAATCTAGTTCCATCCAAACCAGGGCCCAACAAACCCCGCACTTTTTCACTTTCCCTTTTCATCATCTCTCTCTCATTTGCGGAATCCCTAAATTAAGCTTTGTCCTCTCTCTCCTCTCTCTCAGCCCTCGAACCCCAATCTGTTTCTTGGCTCTGCTTTTACTCCTATCCCTTCTTTCCCACTATTCACGCTCTGAGTTCGTTCCTCCATCAGTTTTCACTCCCCAAGTCCTTTTTTCCTCTTCTGGGATAATCCAGAAATCTCTCATTTTTTTTTTCAACTTTTTCTGTGAATTTTGACATCTGGGGTCTGCCTGATTTCGAGCTTCCCTTTCTGGGTTGTTATCAACTAACTGGTTCAGCTTTTGGAAAGCCTGGTTTCTGCTTCTGGGTTCTCTGGAATTTGATCTGTTTTAAGAAAGGTGAAGGCTTTTCAGCTATCTACCTGTAGATTTTTTCAGATCCTTTAACAAAGGAGCTTTTTTTTCGAGTAATTTTCAAGTGGGTTTTCAAAACTGAATGTAAAAATCGGTTTTTTGCACTTGGGTTTGGAGTGTTGGTGTTGAAAAATGAAGAGAGGGAACGAGGAGAAGGTTGTGGGACCTATGTTCCCAAGGCTCCATGTGAATGATGCAGATAAAGGAGGGCCGAGAGCTCCTCCAAGGAACAAGATGGCCCTCTATGAGCAGCTGAGCATCCCATCTCAGAGGTTCAATCCTGGGGTGCTGCCTCTTAATTCAATTAACCAGGTAATTTAATCATAATTTGTGCTTACTCTTTTCTTAATTATTTATTTGGATTATTTTGAAATGTTATTGTTTTAAACTTGTAGTTAGGTTATGGATTTTCTCAGGCTTTTTGGATTTTTGTTTTTGTGGTAGGTAACTATAAGTGTTGTTTTGTGCTATATTGAGTAATGTTGCATATTACTATGTCTATATGTTGTGTTTTAATGGCTATTAATTGTAAAAAAAAGAAGTTAAAATATGCCAATATAGCTACTATTTGCAGCATGCTGCAATTAAGAGGGAAAAAGCAACGGTGTGTTGATAAATAGTGTTGGAAGCTTGTTTAGTGTGGACGGAAAATGATTATCGCGTATCTGAATTTTGGGAGCAATTTATGTTTTCAGGGGAGTCGTTCGGATGGAAATTTGGCTTTTCCACTTCATGGGCATCCATCTACACCTACTCATCAGGCTGTGATTTTTCATGGTCGCCAGTCTGATGGAGCAAATGTAAACGTGCCGTTCGGACAAACCGACCTAAGAAGGAAGATCGGATATGAAGATGATTTTAGTGTTCCTGTATTTGTTCAATCAAGGATGGGTCTTGGTCACAGTAAAACTCAAATTGGTAGTGAGGAAAAACTTACTCCCATCAGCTCGCCTCATTCTGACCATTTAGTAAAAGTAAGAAACGTGGGGAAGAAGGATCCAAAACAAATAAGCTCCTCAACTCTGAATTTAAGACGAGAATTGAGAAGTGAGAGAGAAGAGGACCTAATAAATATAAGCGGTTCGAGTAAGGGCCATTCAGGAAAATTTGCGGCAAAAATATCAACCATACAAAAGATTGATGGGCCTGTAGAAGCGAATGCATCACCAAATCAAGAGGATGCAGAATGTTCTGTTCCGAGATTCAACAGGTTAGCTGAGAGTGATGCTTGCTTACAACAAGAGTCTAGAACTGGGTCGCAGCCAAACGTAACTGGACAAGGTGATGGTCTTGTTGAGTCTTCAAGGGATGTAGAGAAGGGAACTCTTTCCCAGGAAAAAAGTGTTTCTTGTTCTGGGGCGGATCCTACCAGTCCCAATGAGCCTGATAATGACAGTGAATACCGTGGAGACAGAAAGTGTATTTCACCTCAAACGGGACATGTAGACAAAAGTGATGATGTCTCAGAGACCTCCATGGTGGATTCTATATCCGGCATGGACATCTCTCCTGATGATGTTGTAGGAATAATAGGCCAGAAACAGTTCTGGAAGGCAAGAAAAGCAATTGTCAAGTAAGTCTCTATTTTCTCCGGTAGTTCATTTCAGTTGTTACTTTGCGCTTTAGAATTTTGAAGTTCACTTTTTTCCCAGTATGCGGTATATGAAGCATTTGGTCTCATAATATCTTCGTGTTGTTGAGTATTTCTTCACTTATGCTTTGTGATTATTTTTGTCTATTACTTTTTTTTCTTCCGTATAGCTGTCTTAGACTGTTATTTATATAACAATTAGGAATATAGATATAATTTGAAGGTAGGTGAGATTTCATAGTGCAGAGTCCCGGGATTCCTTCTAAAGTGGAATTTTTTTGTGTTATAAGGCCCTCGATAACATTTTAACAGTGGATATGGATCATCTTACAGCAGGAAATATACATCTTAATAGAGTTACCTTGTGCAACGTGACCTCCGAGACAGCGGATCATCTCGTTATTCATTGCCTTTTTGTAGGGGGTGTGCTATCCACACACCCCATTTTACTTCTCACACACCCTTGATAATTTCCATCCGTTGATCTTCTTCAATTCATCCGATCCGACGGCCGAAAATTAAAAAGGTGTGTGAGAAGTAAAATGGGGTGTGTGGATATCACATCCCTTTTGTATCTGCCTGTTGGGTTTATTCTTGTCTCGGTTTGGTAATGCTTGGGGGTTTCCCTGTTCACTATGAAAAGATTTCCCTTCATGGCACTTGAGGGCTGGGAGCAAGAAGGGGAACAAATAATGAAGGATTATCCTTGGGACTACATTGTGTGGATCTTGGACTATATTTGACAATATAGACTATATAGTTGACATGGTGGTGGACATGGTGGTGAGGAGGATTACATCTCTTATGTAGTATTTTGATGTGGTGTAATGGAACTTGGAAGATTTTATTTGGTCGGGGTTTGCGTTGTCTTTCTTATACACTATAGAATATGAGAGTATCCCCTATATATGTGTTCTTCTAAACATTACACCGCTTTTATTTTTCATTATGAAATGTGAATAAGAAAGCTTTAGTTTGTACAATGCTTTTATGATTTTAATTGAATATTACAAAATTTAAGCTGTTTTTATGTTAAAGAAAGGAGATCTGCAGACATCTAAATGATTTATGTCACAGATATTTGCCATGTTTCAGAATCTGTTGTAGCATTTAGCTTTCTTTTATATTGCTCTGAAGATTTATGTCGCAGATATTTGCTATGTTTTATATCTGTTGTAGCATTTAGCTATTGTTTTATAGTTTTGAAGTGGTTTTTGTATCCATTATTAATTTTATTGCTCTGAATTACCTCGTTGTGTATAACTGTTTTCTGATGAGCAATTTGCTGCATCCATCCTTAAGCTGTTTCCTTCCCATGTTTGGTAACTGTCATATTTGTCTACAATCCTAATCAATATCACGCCTAAGGATTACCTTGGGGTTGGTCAGGTGGAGTTAATGGGCTATGGTGTTTTTCATGGGTAAGCAGATATTTTGTGACTAAAGCACTTAGTCATTTTTCTGTTATCTCTTAAATAACATGAGTTTCTATTTTCTGTTCCGATGCATGTAATCCAATAATCCACAGTGGGGATTTGTTTGGTACAAATGATTGTCAACTGCCCGATTTTTCATTTATGTCCAGTTTATTGTTTTGTTTTCTCGTATTGGTTTTGTTTTTGTGATTTACCAAGTTTCATATGGTTTGGTGTGTATTGTGCAACTATGTTTTTGACACGACTCCTTGTACTTTCTACAGTCAGCAAAGATTGTTTGCGGTTCAAGTATTTGAGTTGCATAGACTCATTAAGGTAAGACTAAATGGATAGATTGTGTTTGATTTCTTTTTGTTGAGAATGTACACACACACACACACACACACACATATCGGTTGACTTAGATCGGAAGAATTAGCTGAATAAAATTCTCTTTTGAACAGGTCCAACAACTGATTGCTGGATCTCCACATCTTTTGCTTGAAGATACTGCTTTTATGGGCACATCTACTTTAAGGGGATCCCCAGCAAAAAAACTCTCATCAGAGTATGTTGTAAAGCCACTACTACATATTGTAAAGCGCAAACACGAACCTGAGAAGCCAAACAACAAAATGGAATGTTCTGCGGAAAATGCAGTAGGGAAAACATCTCATAATTCTGTGAAGAATGGTAGTCAGACTTCAAATTATGGGCCATATTTAGGAAATCCACAGCCAACTCTTATGGCTTCTGATAATAAAGCCAGTCCTTGGTGTTTCCATCAGTCTCCAGGACATCAATTTTTAATTCCGGTAATGTCGCCTTCTGAAGGACTTGTGTTCAAGCCGTATAATGGACCAGGATTTATGGGAGGACCAGTTTGTGGAGGATGTGGACCCTATGGCTCAACTCCGATGACAGGCAACTTTGTTAAGCCATCCTACGGGGTTCCATCTCATCATCTTCAAGGAATGGGGGTTCTTCCTGTCCCTCCATCACTCAGTGGTCATACTTACTTTCCTCCATATGGCATGTCCGTTATGAATCCTGGCATGCCGAGCTCAGCAGTTGAACAAATGCATTGGTTTGCTGGACCCGTTTCACATGGTCACACCAATCAGTCATCTGGAGGGGGTGCAAACTCCAATTTGCAGCACCAAAGCTCATGCAACATGCCATCCCAGAAAAATGTCACCATTCCTCACGCCAAAAGGCTTCAGCCATCTAATGACAGTGGGTTACAAGGAAGTACAGCAAATAATACAGGCGACAGAGCACCAATGAGAACTGATCAAAATCCTGAAGGAAGCGATGCGCTCCAACTTTTCCCCATGGCTGCAGTGATTCCAGACGGAGTTCCCCAATCTAGCGACACAGGCCAGCCAACGCGAGCTATAAAAGTTGTGCCTCACAATCCAAGAACTGCAACTGCGTCGGCCGCTCGAATTTTCCAGTCCATACAAGCAGAGAGAAAACAGCAGGTTTCAACCTAGCTAATTTTCTCGAAGTTGGAGTGGCTCGGCCACTTCTTCCATGTACCATTTTCGGTATTATATTGTGTAACAGGTATTTTCTTTCGCATGTCTCGGTCTTGTGAATGTATATCATATATATACCTCTGGAAAACTCACAAGCAGAGCAGTGTAATCTGAACATGCGAGATGTTTTCTCTTGTATTATGTTATAGTGGGAATATAATGTAAGTATCTGATTGCCCATTTTTGAGCATCTGATTGTTGTTAAATAGAAGATAATCAGAGCTGGAAATATCTTCCCATAAATTACACCATATTTTTGCTATTCTCCGGATACGATATTTTGATCACATTATTGACATGGTTGATTATCTTATATTAAATCATCATTTAGAGCGTCGATTCTAGGTTTTTGAATCGCACTCTGGTTACCTAAAACCTAAAATTTAAAACTTATTTGAATCGCACTCGTGCATTCTTTCATCTTTTATTTTCTTTTTTCCATCTAGTGCATTCTTTCATCTTTTATTTTCTTTTTTCACTTAGATGGATCGCATTTATAAGTACTCTTTCCTGGCACTAAAAAAGTACTTCGGAATCTCTGATCACATTACAAATCAACTGGAGCAAAACAAAATTGGACTTTATTTCAAAATCAAAGGAGATTAAGCACCCATCTTAGGATTTAGAGTAATTAGTTACAATCAGGAGGATTTAAACCCGGGCCGCCAAAGTAAAACACAGGTTCTCCGGCAAGTGAAGCAGCATAGTTCAATGCAGTGTAGCAATACTCTTCGTCTGTATAAGTCCCTACCCACTCAGGATACTTGAGCTGCATTGAGTAATCTATGATCCTAACCTGCTTAATATAACATGCATTCCCCAATTTGCCCCATGCAAAATCACCACTTCCCATTTCAGTTGCAGTGTGTGGATGGTTTTTCTTAATTTTGGAGCTGTAAACCTCCCCACCCCATTCGACTAAAGCTGCAACACCCTTTGTTAGGTAAAAGAAGAGCTCCGGGGGAAAGTATCCGACGGGGATGTTTTGGCCGACACGCACCCACCAGTTGTTGGTGTGAGAGTCCTACAGCAGGAATAGAACGGGTTACAAACTTTTAATAAAAAAACAATACTGTAATGGACTGAAGGGAGACAAAAACGGCTTATTGTTTGTTCAGCGTAATCCAGTTGACCTTTCAGACCTTGGTGATGCTGAAGGTGGCCTGATATTGTGGACCCATTTCAGAAGAAACAGGTCCAAGTGCCATGCCAAGGGCTAGGTCTTTGTTGGTGTGCACAAATCCTGAGCAAGTGAGATCAAAGCAACCTGTTGATTTGTATGCGTCCTTCTGAAAAAAATGAAAGAAAAGGGTTTTCATTGGAGAAGTTCTCCGGGGTTTCACAACTTATCACTTCTGTCCCTCGCATTTTAATCAAAATATATGGAAGCTGGTACCAATGACATTATCCTGACTGATCATTTTTGTAATGAAGTACTTACAGTCCAATATACGAAAAGTCGACTTGCTCCATCACCATACAACTTCGGATTTACCTAGAAGCGAAAAAGGAAGGTTCATGCATATGTGTCAAAGTGTGATTTTATAGATCTAAAGTTGGTTTTTTTTTTTCATCTTCAGTCTACGGATGAAGAGTCCAGAGTTGCTTACCACCCAGCCTGATTCGACACTTTCAAAGGCGTCTCCGGGTCCATTCTTGAGCCAGATTTGAGCGGTAGTGAACTCATTTGGCGATTGAACTCTTGGATTCCAAATATTTATATCCCCTTGAGCACCTGTATAACTATATCCAACTGTTATAAGGATAGCAGCCTGCACGTTCACATAAAATTTGACCATAAATTGCACAAGATACAATTACAAACTAAAAACTGAAATAGTTGTCGAATGATTCTAAACATAACGTTTGCTTACTGAACGATTGATTTGAGGACCGAGTTCGACTCTGGTGCCGTTGATGATTACAGCGCCTTTCTCATCGTTGGTTGAGTAGTAGGAATTTGCCGGTTTCTTCCCAAAGTGTTCAAGTGAAGCAGCTCTCAGTAAGTCCTGCCTTCGAATTCTCCGAATGGGAATGGTTCCATCTGGACAGCTTCCACTCTTCTGCCAAATCTGAGACAAAATCTGCTGAGAAGAATTATGATCATTTTGTACAGGACTACTTGCACTAGGACTGGGACTGGGACTGGGACTAGAACTAGGAGCCTCCGATGCGAATTGAAGATTCGGTGTCATCTGCAATAAATATTAACCTCATTAATCTTCCAACCGTAAAATGTTTCATTTAGATGTAACCAACCATAATGTTTTCAAGTTTTTGTTTCGTACATTCTTCGAGGAAAGGATTAAAGTAGACCTGAATTTTGTGGTTCCGCAACGCTGGATGATCAAACGCTGGCTGTTTGTAGATGTCAACACAATCAACGATATCTCCATCCTCACTCTACAAGAAATCGTAAAATCAAAGAGTTCAAGTGAGTTTAGTCTGCAGAAAAGATAATTAAAATGGCCGAAAAACCAGACCTTTATAGTCTTAACGCCGGGCTTATTGAGAAGCTTCAACATCTTACGAACTTCCAAAGTAGCTTGGTTTGCTTTAGATTTCACATGAGGATGATGATCTGCTGCTCCACCACTGAACACAAACAATCCCATTGCTAACAAGAGCATTATAATCCTCCTTTTCCCCATCTTCGATCTCTCGGCGTCTCGCTCAATCTTGCACACAGAGAGAGAGAGAGAGGGGAAGAGGAAAGTGTCTGGTTTGAGAGGAGGAAGATAAGAATGTCTTGATTATATACAGTGCATGCATATGCGTCATGGCTTCAGTTTTAGTCCATGTGTCAAATGAACAATTCATGCAGGCTTACACAATGAGCTGGAGAAGTTTGCATGTATGGAAAGGAAAAAAGAGAGTTTTAACTAAACACTCCCGGCATTGTTTATTTTTAACAAAAAATCACATTTTTACACCTTTAGTTGTCATTTTTCATTAAAACTAAAGTTTTTTTTTTAAATTTTGGGGTTACTTCTGACTTCTGTATTCAGTGAATCAAACTGTTGTGATGCTATAAAAAAGTGTGGAAATTCAGAAAACATAAAATTTATTTGGAAATCTCAAATATGCCACTTTGGTAAAGATTTTGAAAATTTAATCTGGTTGGTACCTTCTGAGCAGAAATCGAAGATATGCCACTCTGGTGGAAATATAAGATGTTAACTAATGAACAATTTTGCAATGGATAATACTTCCATCATTTCCATAACCGTAGATTCTTTTAATCGTCATCTCAAGATAAACCTTGGAAAAAATCATACGATTGGAAGACTATTTAGTGATCTAAAAATTAAAAACAAATTGACAGTTCATCATGAGGATGCCATATATTGCCAAAACTGTCAATTCGTTCAACACATATGAATGATTAGAGATGTTCTTTCAATGATGAAATGAACGGTTTGATTCATCCTCATTGTACGTTAGATTGAAATCGCATTAGTGGAAAATAAGAAAAATATCTAGGTGAATACAAAAGCAAGAGGTATCCCTTTTAAGGACACATAGGATTTCTACCAGGCCCTCCATAATAGAACTCAGGTTCTTCAACATAATCTACTAGATACTTGACATCATAGCAGTTGAACTCGTCCATGTACACATCAGCGTATTCCGGCAATTTCAGCTCAGGCGAATTGTCGTGTATTCGGATTCTTTTTACTGAACCTGAAGTCCCCCAAACAAAATCAGCAAACTGTCCGCTTCCCATGTCTGTTTCTGTGTGAGGAGTAGTTCCAACTCTTGGGCTGTAAACTTCACCTCCCCACTCCACACTAGTTGCATGATAACTCAAAGCAAGGAACAGCTGTGGCGGCCAATATCCGACGTAAATGCTCTCCCCATATTGCACCCACCAATTGCTTGTCACCGGATCCTGAATTTGAAAGGCAAAACATAAAGGAATTTAGTTAATATGTTATGTTGTTAAATTGTTAATCTAATACGTTATGTTGTTAAGCTGTTAATGTGATATGGTATGCTGTTAAACTGTTCATATTACCTTGAAGACGTAAACGATTATTTCATATGGAAGGTCATGAGGAAAAGATACTGGATAAATTGCTGCACCAAGAGCGACCTTGTTGCTAACTTGAACAAATCCAGGACAAGTAAGATCAAAGCAACCTGTTTTCTTTGAATCATCAGCCTGCAGGGAACATCAGAAGTGCAATTAACCCTAGCCAGTGGAATTAATCACGAAAAACTCAGTTGTGAACTTGTGATTCATGTCTGCTTACAGTCCAATACACGAAAAATCGAGTCTCTCTATCTCCGTAGACGCTCGGATTCACCTGAAGAGGGATTCACAACAACCATGTAAAAGATTTCAAATCAAGAACATGAAAGTGGAAGGTGTTATGCAGTTATGTTATACCGCCCATCCTGATTCAACCATCTCACGTGAATTTAGGAGGCTAACTTGAGAAGTACTGTAATCATCATCAAGGTCAACCATTGGGTTATAAACTTTGATATCTCCTTTGCCTCCAGTATATCTGTACCCTACTGTAAGCAATATTGCCTTCTGCAATTCAAATTAATTAACACAGTCAGAAATTAAAAAGGGTTTGGAAATGATTTCGCTTAGGGTATGCCCAAGAGTCACATAAGCGCTTTCTGTAAAAGCATATGTCAAATGCTTCTTCACAAAGCACTTAGATTTTGATAAAAAAAATTCATAAAGTGTTTCAGATAGAGAAAATGCTTATGAGCATAAGTGCTTTCAAGAGAAGCAGTCCCAAACCAACGACGTGTAAATTTATAATTAATTTCAACAATGAATTAAAATGTGATACTGAGGAGTTAATGTACCGAGTGGTTTGCTCTTAGAACGTTCACGGTTTTGTTGTCACCAAACTGTGCAGCTGCAGCATGACGAGACACAGTGCTTTGCTTCTTCCTTCCATAGTCCTTAACGGAGCTAGCTCTCAGCAGTTCCTTTTTCCGGACTTGTCGGACCGGGATTGTTCCCGGAGGACAGCTTCCACTTTTCCTCCATTTTTGCTTCACCATCCTGGAAGATTGTTCTTCATTCTTTTTCTTCAATCTGTCCATTTTTGTCACTGTCTTTCTCTCCCTTCTTGGATCATACGTGGGTGCCATCTGATAACGGAAGATTATTCATACCACTTGTTATGTTGAAAAATCGAGGACGGTTATCCTACTAACACGTACTTAACACGAACACTAGAAAATAGCACCGTCATGGTCCACTGAGTGGTATATTTCGCCTAGCATAAATGGTATAATTACTTTATGAGTCTACTACACCATCAGATGAGTCATTTGTAGATGTTCGTACTTAATACACGTTTTTACCCTAAAATATATCGAATTAGATCAAAGTTACCTGGATGGTATGGTTGGTGAGAGCAGGATGATCAAAAGCTGGCTGCTTGTAAATGTCAATGCAATCAATAATATCACCATCTTCACTCTACAAGCAATCAGAGTTAATATATGTTGGGGTTTTTCTGTGCAAGTGAAATTTATGAAGTGAGTAAATTCATACCTGAATGGTTTTAACTGCAGGCTTTCTGAGTTGGGTTAATTTTCTTTCGGCTTCCAAAATCTTGTGGTTAGAGAACACATCACCCTCCACAATTACCCCACATCTAATCAGAGTCACAGCCACTCCCAACATAATTACCATCCCCCTTAATCTAATCATCACTTCACCAAAACACAACCCTTTCCCCATTTGTTGTTAATTAACTAAACTAATAATTAATTAATTACTTTGAATATGTAATTAAGATGAGATTAAGATATGAAGAGCCCAGCGGGAGCTGGATCTATTTAAAGGACATTGTCTCTGCAGAATGTGCAGCATGTGATTAAGCAGACATCCAAATCATTTCTGCCAACTACACTTCTGCGAAATAATTTGCATGATTCAACTTCCAATCATGCAAATTTCACTTCTTTTTTATTTTCAATTTTTTGGATTGTCACGTGTAAGTCACCACATCTCAAAACTTGAAAAGTTGTCACTCTATTTCCTCCAACTCAAAAGTTAGAGTATTTTTATATAATTAGTAATATTTTTCACAAGCACATAAAAAAGTACTGTAAAAATTTGACAAAATCATATTAGTAAAAACAATGATTAAGTATCTGAAACTCCTCAACTTTTAGTGTCATTTCAAATTTGTATCAACTTTTTAAAACATTTCAAACAAGTGCATCTACCACGATATTTGCCTCTTTGCTAGCATATGTTGAGATTCTATGTGATCCGTAGGTGATGATGTGAAGTGGATACTTTTCTTGACCAAACACAGCCGCTATATATATATATACATATATATATATATATATATATATATATATATATATATATTGCGAGTGGTCTCGAGTTGTAGGGTGGTGTGGGCGGTTGTGTGTTGGCCTTAGTGGAGGTCAAGCTTTCATGACCTTCTTTTGATTTTACGAACAAAGTAAATTTTTATTAATTTAACATAAATTTAATTGACGCTTAATGGATATGACATTTAAATGGGTTAAGTACTTACTTGAATTGTTTACGAAAGTTAAAAGGGAATTTTAACGAAAAGCTTTTGGTATTGTTCACTTTAACGAAAAACTATATTTTTACACTAAAAAGTCAATCATAGTACTATTCATTTTACTTTTTATTTTGTTCTTATCGTTAAAACTCAAAGCCTAAGTTAAAATTAATTACTAAAATGTTATGGGAGCGAGTCAGAGGTATTCATATACACACACAGTACACAGGTGAGACTTGAAGGGAAGAGAGAGAGAGTAGTTTAAGATTTACGTCAAAATCCAAAAATGGTGAAATTCCTGTTCCAGATCACCGCGGAACTCGAGAACCTGACCGACCTCCAGCCTCAGGACGGCTGCGACGACCCCAACTTCTCCTATCTCTTCAAGGTCAGACCTCCATTTCCGTCTGATGCGTTTCCTTTTGCTATTTCAGTTTGCGTTCTCGTTTTCTAGGGTTTCTGGCTTCGAATCGATGTCGATTTTAAGTCGCTAATTCTGCTGATGCTTATAAAAAGTATTGAGACGATTCTTTATTTATTTATTATTCTGTGAATTTGTAGCTGAAATGTGAGAGGTGTGGAGAGGTGAGCCAGAGAGAAACTTGTGTGAGCTTGAACGAGACTGTTCCGCTTCCAGTCGGCAAAGGAACCGCCAATCTTATCCAGAAGGTAATCCCTCTTTCTCTCTACTGATTACACAAGGGGATTTGTAAGGGGATTTGTAAGTAAAGGGTTTAGGGTTTAGTGAGAAAATCCAAGGATTATTGTGTTTTCGCTTGTTCTTGCGTGAATTAGTGAAATGTCGTGTTTGTTGAGTGCCTAATTGTTGTAAAAACGACCTTGAGATTCCCATTTCGTTCTGCTTACCCTGTGTTCAATCAATTTGATGTATGCCTCTGAGAATGGGATGTTGGGTGATGTTTTACATAGGTAGGTTTCAACTTGGTTGTATACAGTTTGTGTGAAATTGTTTCTTATCCCGTTTGTTGTTTGACTGATAAGAATTATTATCGATACTTGCGTTTGGTTTAGTGAGCATTTCAGATTTTTTAGTTGTTCGTAGAGCTCCGATCGTACATGAATTGGCCATATTTGTCACTTTGATTTGAGATAGTTCTGTTTGAAATTGTGTTGTGACATGTGGGCAACTTATCGATTTTGATGGCTACATTATTCCTATTTCTTAATTTGAATTTTGATCGTATGGGTATGGGGTTTCTTCCTATGTTTGGTTTTACACAAAATATTTTCTGTTTAAGTTTGTTATACATGGTTGGTGATTTTGCAAATTTTTCCCTTGTAGTGCAAGTTTTGTGAGCGCGATGGAATGATTATGATGCACCCAGGTCGAGGTAAGCCACTGACCCAGGAAACAAGTGAAGCCAGGCAGTTCGCCCCATTGATGATGTTTGAGTGCAGGGGTTATGAACCTGTGGACTATGTATTTGGTGGTGGCTGGAAAGCTAAGTCTGTAAGTTTCTCTTCCTCACACGCAACTTTCAATCATATAGCATATCGAATGAACACTTCTCATTGTACTTGAGGCCAAAAGGTGCCTTTTGTTGGACATTGAGCTTATAAATAATATTTGTGTGAACATTCCTAAGCACTGAATCCCTGTACCTCCATGAACTTCAGCACATATGTATAAAAGTCCTGCTATTTGAGAGAGGTGATCAGTAAATGTGGTACAAACATCATAATTATCAACATAATTATTCATGTATTGTGTTGATGCACAAAATCCGGATGATCTTGGGCCAACATAAATCTGGCCGTGAATCACACAAACGCACAAGAACACAAAGATTTATCGTGGTTCATCCCAATGTTTGGGCTACGTCCACACTGATGTTGATTCCATTTCACTGTATGAATGTATGGATTACAATTGATCGGCAACGGAGCTCTCTGTGGATGCAGCCTTTGCCATTTTGCTCTCTGTTTGGCTAAAAGGGTATTGCCCTCTATTGTTGTGAAAGGGATTTGAGACTCTCTTCTCTCCCTGAAGGTGAGGAGGATCCCTTTTATAGAGTAAGGGTTTCCTCCTCTTACATGGGTTATGGGCTCAGTAATGAGGCCCAAAGACGAGGCCCAATATATGGTACCAACATGAGTCCCCCAAGTCTTCAGTTAAGAGAGTCTTTTGGCTGGAGACTTCAAATCCAATTCATGTACGGGCCGAAGTGACTAGATATCGTCTAGAACTGGTACTCAGCACAAGGCAATGCTCAACATAAATCAATACTCGGCTAGAGGTATCACACGTTGCGAGATTGCTCGGCTGGAGGCGATGCTCGTTGCGAGACTGCTCGGCTAGAAGTTATGCTCACGACGAGACGGTTGCTCTGCTGGAGGCGATGCTCGTTGCGAGGCTGCTCGACTAGAGGCTATGCTTGCTACGAGGCGGCTCGACTCGTGGTGTTTCTCATTGCAAATATGTACTTTATGTCAACGTGCACTCAGTGTGAGTTGATTATCGACATGATTCGCTCTTGTCGGGTTTGCATATTGGGTCTATGTGTCGGATCCACGGATCGGGTTCGCAAGTCGGGTCTTTGAGTTGGGTTCGGCATATAGGTGTCCAAATAAGCGAGTGTCCGAGCAAGTGGATGTCCGGTCAGACAAGATATCACTGTTCAGACTAAATATTTGTCACCATAAGCATGTGGCCCATCAGTCTATAAGTTGGTAGACTTGTTTAATCAGCAACAATGTTGATCAGTGGATCTAGTTGCTCAATAATTCCTGACAATAAATAACAATATAAGTATGACCGTATAATGAATAAATCAAATTGATATAGTTTGGTAATGCAAAATATTATACCATGTGCCTACTACAAATAAATAATTTATTTAGTCGTGTAGTAAATCATATGTTGTATAAGTGACATAGTTTAATGACAGTCACAATACTTTTAGGTCATGAATAAATATTGTATAGGTATTTGGGTTAAATATATGTCACTAGGTGATGAATAATATATATATATATATATATATATATTATATTTTCCTTCGTGGGGCTGTTCTGGGATAATGAGTTGTATTTGTCCATTCATGATGAAGGTTTCATCATAACGTTTAAATAATAAAAGTTACTTTCATCATAACATATATAAATAACATATTAAATAAAAAAGATAAAGTTCTTATCTTTTGCATGGGGTTGTCGACAAAAGCCATTCTCAGATGCCAAGCTCTGCTTAGCCCCTTATATATATATATATATATATATATATATATATATATATATATATATATATATATTATATTTTCCTTCGTAGGGCTGTTCTGGGATAGTGGGTTGGATTTGTCCCTTCATGATGAAAGTTTCATTCTTTTTCAGAAGTTGGTGGGCATCTTCTAGTACACTTTGATGCTTTTCAATTTTCGAATATATAGGACGGCATGCGTTTCACGAACTCGTAGGAGGAAGAAGGGATATTACCATCGAGGTGAAGCGCTCTCTCCACCTGCTCACTTCCTCCTCCTGTTGGTACCATATATTAAGCCTCGTCTTTAGGCCTCATTACTGAGCTCATAACCCATGTAAGAGGATGAAACCCTTACTCTATAAAAGGGATCCTCCTCACCTTTACTAAGGGGGGAAGGTCTCACATCCAAAGAGTCTCGCAACAATATAGAGGGCAATACCCTCTCAGTCAAATAGAGAGCAAAATGGCAAGGGTTGCATCCACAGAGAGCTCCCTTGTCGATCTATTGTAATCCATACATTCATACAGTAAATGGAATCAACATCAGTGTGGACGTAGCCCAAATATTGGGGTGAATCACGATACATCTTTGTGTTCTTAAGCGTTTTGTGTGATTCACGATCGGATTTACGTTGGTCCAAGATCCTCCGGATTTTGTGCATCAACATTTTGGCGCCGTCTGTGGGAAACGACACAAAAAGCTATGTTGGTTCTCTTTCATTTTTTTCATCTCACCACCATGAATCTGCACAACCCAAGAACCCAAAACCTCCCTCCTTGGGCTTTTCCAGAAAACCTTCGCAGACCTCAAACTCTCTAGCTCTCTCTCTCTCAATCTGCTATCCTCTTACAGAAAAGTCACAAAAACCAAACTTTCTCCAACCTTCTCCGCCCTCCAAGCCCTAAACCTGCTTCTCTCTTCCGAACCCATTTCACAACTTTACCTCCAAAACCCATCGCAAGCGTTATACCCGCTGCTGGGTCTTTGCACCACCGTAAGCGGAGCTTTTGTGGCGGGGTAGTTGTAGCCATGGTTGCACTTAGGTCGGCTCAGAAGTCTAAGGAAGAGTGGCGGACCGTGCTCTCTCCCGAGCAGTTTTGGATTCTGAGGTAGAAAGGCACAAAGTATCCAGGCACAGGAGAATATGACAAGTTCTTTGAGGAGGGAATCTATAACTGTACAGGATGCCCAGAGAATATGACAAGTTCTTTGAGGAGGGAATCTATAACTGTGCAGGATGCGAGACTCCTCTCTACAGATCCACAACCAAATTTAATTCTGGTTGTGGCTGGCCAGCTTTTTATGAGGGTCTTCCTGGGGCCATAAATTTTAACCCAGACCCAGATGGAATGAGGACTGAAATTACATGTGCGGCTTGTGGTGGACACCTGGGTCATGTATTCAAAGGAGAAGGTTTTCGAACACCCACAGATGAACGCGAGTGGGGTGTCGTATTTCTATCCACCGATGGGTCAGCCGGCTGGTGGCCCTGGGGGGATGATGATTGGGAGGCCTGCGATGGACCCCACTGGGGTTTACGGCGTGCAGCCTCCGTCGCAGGCGTGGTAGTCGGTGTGGCAGACTGCGGCGGATGATGGGTCGTATGGGAGTGGAGGGAGCAGTGGGCAGGGCAACCTTGATGGTCAAAGTTGAAGAGACTAATTTGCTGATGATTTGACCTGAGGAAGAAGTGAGCAGGTGGAGAGAAAGTTTCACCTCAATGGTAATATCCCCTCTTCATCCGACGAGTTCGTGAAACGCGTGCCGTCCTTAATATTCGAAAATTGAAAAGCATCAAAGTGTACCAGAAGATGCCCACCAACTTCTGAAAAATGATGAAACTTTCATCAAGAATGAACAAATACGACTCACTATTTAATCTGAGGATGGCTTTTGTTGACAACCCTCATGCAAAAGATAAGAACTTTATCTTTTTTATTTAATATGTTATTGATATATGTTATGATGAAAGTAATCTTTATTATTTAAACGTTATGATGAAACATTCATCATGAAGGGACAAATACAACCCACTATCCCAGAACAGCCTCACGAAGGAAAATATAATATGAATATATATATATATATATATATATATATTCATCACCTAATGACATATATTTAACCCAAATACCTATACAATATTTATTCATCGCCTAGAGTATTGTGACTATCATTAAATTATGTCACTTATACAACATGTGATTTACCACACGACTAAATAAATTATTTATTTGTAGTAGGCACATGGTACAATATTTTGCATTAACAAACTATGTCAATTTGATTTATTCATTATACAGTCATACTTATACTGTCAATAATTATTGAGCAACTAGATCCACTGATCAACATTGTTGCTGATTAAAGAAGTCTACCAATTTATAGACTGATGGGCCACATGCTTATGGTGACAAATATTTAGTCCGAACAGTGATATCTTGTCTGACCAGACATCCACTTGCTCGGACACTCGCTTATTTGGACGCCTATGTGCCTAGACCCAACTCAAAAACTCGACTTGCGGACCCGATCCGCAGATCTAACACATAGACCCAATATCTAACACATAGACCTAATATGCGAACCCGACAAGCGGACCCGAATCATGTCGAGAATCAATTCTTACTGAGTGCACGTTGACATAAAGTACATACTTGCAATGAGGAACATCATGAGCCGAGCCGCCTCGTAGCGAGCATAGCCTCTAGCCGAGCAGCCTCGCAACGAGCATCGTCTCCAGCCGAGCAACCGCCTCACCGCGAGCATAGCCTCTAACCGAGCAGCCTCGCAACGAGCATCGCCTCCAGCTGAGCAGTCTCGCAACGTGTGATACTTCTAGCTGAGTATTGCTTTATGTTGAGCATTGCATTGTATTAAGTACCAGTTCTGGACTACATCTAGTCACTTCGGCCCGTACATGGACTGGATTTGAAGTCTCCAGCCAAAAGACTCTCTTGACTGAAGACGTGGGGGACTCCTGTTGGTACCATATATTGGGCCTCATTACTGAGCTCATAACCCTTGTAAGAGGAGGAAACCCTTAGTCTATAAAAGGGATCCTCCTCACCTTCATTAAGGGGGAAGAAGGTCTCACATCCAGAGAGCCTCGCAACAATATAGAGGGCAATACCCTCTCAGTCAAAGAGAGAGCAAAATGGCAAGGGCTGCATTCACAGAGATCTCCCTTGCCGATCTATTGTAGTCTATACATTCATACAGTAAATGGAATCAACATCAGTGTGGACGTAGCCCAAACATTGGGGTGAACCACGATACATCTTTGTGTTCTTGAGCGTTTGTGTGATTCACGGTCGGATTTACATTGGTCCAAGATCTTCCGAATTTTGTGCATCAACATATTGAATTCTTTCGTTCTTCACTTTTTAACTTCAGTGAGCATTAAGGATTGGTTTCCTGTTTTGTATTGTGCTATCCTTTCAAAGCTTATTTTGGTATTGTTGTTTGCTTGTGTTTTGATCCTTATTAGTTTCTGGTGAGAAAGCTTTAGTCTCTGTCCTTTCCTATAAATGTTGCACGGTTAGTACTGTTACATATCATGTTATGAGCATAGCACATTCGAGATGTGGACCGCAGATAATTGTGATGCTTCCTTTTTTGACCCCATCTTTTCTTGTAATAACATTTAATTGTCACCAAGTTTAATTGTATTGCATCTTTATGTAAACTTAAACTAGTGTTCATTTCTTTTGTAGTTGAGTGGCACAAATTTTGAGAACATTGACTTGTCGGCTGGGGAGTTTGTTGAATATGATGAGAAGGGAGAGTACCCAGTTATGATTTCTAATCTTCAGGCTGCTTTTGTGGTGAGTTCTTAGACTGTATGCCACATGAAATGCGTCTGGGTACATAAAAGTTGGTATGTGAACTTGGGAAGCTAACCGTTCGTTTGTGAATAAGATAGACTGTTTCCTGTGCCGTGAGCAGAAAAACCTATGTAATTCGTAGACAGTAAATGTTTTGAGAAAGTTCAGAGTTCATGTTGTGCTCGTTATTCAGTTTTAAAACGTGGATACAACATGGTGTACTTTCGTAATGAATGCATGGATTGCAAAACTTTGTTGTATCATGAAATGTTTACAGGATCACGATTCAGATCGGTGAAGGCCTTATAATTCTACTCCGCTTGAGTAGTTAGAACTGCTTTTTTTATCCGTGGTTGAATGGGACTACACCTTGACAGTGGCTCCGACTATACAGTCTGCAATGCGACCCAAAGAGTCCAATTTCTCCAAATTTCGAGTTAAAAGTTTCTTATATTGTGGAATTCCTAATTTTTTTCTTTTTTGAACAAACGATATTATCTACACTAAGGGGTGGTGGAGTGGGCTAAGCCTTACAATGGGCTAGCAATAATGTGGTTCAAATTTTTCTGTGGTGAGAATCGAACATAAGACTTTTCATTTACAAATGAAGAGGAATATCATTAGATCGTAGTACTAAGTAGCTGAAATTTCTACTTATGTTTTGGTTCTTTCGCCGCTAGTAAGCGCATGAATAGTCTATATTTGGAATTAAGATTTGTTTTATTCCGATTACGTAGTAGTAAACATGCCATGAGTTATTAATACATTGATGGCACGTTTACGTACCCGAAATCGAAATCAATTTACGGAATTGGATTCTAATTACGCGATATATCTTTGTTTACGTAATCTTGGGGAATCAAAATACATGTGGGGTTCACACGCATTAAGGAATCCAACTCCTAATTTTGGAGGAATTGGACTCCCCACGTGAGGGAGGTATTTCAATTCCTTGATACTTGAGGAATCCATAATGGATTTCTTCTACCAATTATGCTCACTTGTTTCTGATTATCCCAATATTGCCCTTCATTTGACACTCATTATGCCATCTTTTAATAAATAAATAAAACATATTTATATATTTTTATATAGATGAATTTTATTATATAAATTTAATTAAGAATTTAATTTAATTAATTAGTTGAAAATAATTTATTTATGTAAGGGTAATTTAGTAATCAACCTAATTTTCATTCCGATTGAAGTGAATTAGTAAACTTATATGGACTCAACATCATTCATGTCATCTTTTAATAAATAAATAAAACCTATTTATATATTTTTATATAGATGAATTTTATTATATAAGTTTAATTAATTAGTATGAAAATAATTTATTTATGTAAGGGCAATATAGTAATTAACCTAGTTTCATTCTGATTGAAGTGAATTAGTAAACAACTTATATGGACTCAACATTATTGCTACTCCGATTCCAGACAGTTTTAGTAAACAACTTCAACATGAATCTAATTCTGATTCCACCTCATTTCAATTTATTCTCAATCTAATTCCTCCTCAATTCAATTCATTTAAATTTGATTACAAATTAGTAAACGAGCCCTGAGTTTAGGCTTGGTGAGCCATATTCGGAATCAAAGTTTTTTTTATTCCGATTCCGATTACGTAGTAAACATGTTATGCGATGGGTTCTTAATACATTGACTTTAGGCTTGGACATCCCACCAAGCCCTAAAATAGCTGTATTAATAAAAGGCTAGTCTATATCCAAAGCCTAATTCTTGCTTTGAGCGATGCTAATTATGCTCCGCATTTGTCTGCTGGCTGCTTCAAAGGGCGGCGGAAACGTGCAAGACGGTCTCATTTGTCTTGCTGGAAGTTAGCCAAAATGCGAAACCTATCAAGTTGTAGGATTATTCACTAATTACTCTATTTCATGGTCACAACACTTTAAGCACCGTCGCAAAGAAAAAACTCTTGGACTATTACTTGTCTATATTTCGATTCCTAAAAGTAATTTTTCACTAACACAAGATACACAAGCTTAATTGTGTTTTTGTGCACTCTCTATATAAAATAGACTTTTTTTTATTTGAAGAACCTCTTAATCTTATCTGTGACGTTTTACCGGAGATTATAACGCCTTATATGTCGATACTATGAGCAATATAGTAAATCTCAAGCGTCTAAATAACATTACTCGTCATAAATTCCAATTTTTCAGTTCCAAACAGAAATACATTCCCTCTTCTACAAATTTAGGCACAACTTTTTCTTTAATGACAAAAGTAGTTAACATGAGTCTATCTCGCATTTATTCCTTTGATTCGTTACCATTAAAACTTAAATATTTTCACTTTTACCAACTCAAAATTTACCCAAAAAATACACGCGCAACTGGACGAGATAGTTTGGTTCTTCTTCCCACCTCGGTTGAAGAAGAGAGATTTACCACCCGACAAACCGATCCCGTCTCCTCCTCACTCGCCTCGTGTGAGTAGTAGAATCGTCAAATATAGTAAACAATTAAACATTCTTGAAATCTCAGAAATATCATTTCTTAAATCTCACACAAAAAAAGCGCTTCAGACAATCTGTCTCTCAGGTCCTCTCTGAGTGACCGCCTTTTCGTGTTCTTCATCCAAGTGGCCACTTACCGTACTTTCGGGCGCAACTCAAGCTGTGAAGTTTAAGGATCCAAACCCTCCCTTCATGTCCTTCAAGTCAACCTCCAACCTTTTAAAGTCACATGGTATGTCATACTTTTTTACTGGTGCACAAGCAGTTCGATTTGTTTAACATTTGATCCCAGCTTAGATTCTTGTTTTTAAGTTATAACCTCGGTTTATCGACAACCCATGTGAACAAGTTAAGATTTTTATGCAGTAAGTGTTTAGTTTGGATATTGGGATGCTGTGGAATTAGTTTTCGGATCTGCCAAGAGTTAGTTTTTGCTTAGTGGGGTTGTAATTTGGGAGAAAACTGTGTGATTTCGATTGGAATATGGTTAATTTCAAGTCTAATTTACTATCCTTGATGCAAGATGTAGTTTTGGAATCTGGATTTTCTGCTTGTTTGAGAGAAGAAGTAAGTTTGTGGGGAAAATTTTGATCTCAGACACTTGGAGGTAGTCTGTAGGAACCGGAAGAGTTAAGGAATTTGATTCTGGTGGGGTGTTTTTATTGAGATGCAGAATTTGCAATCGAGGGCTGTGCCGTTAGAGGAAGGCAAGGACCCTGGTGTTAGCAGCCGGGCAAGCCAAACGAAGGCCTTGCCGATTAGGCTACTTCAGTTATTCGCGCTGTTTCTGCTTTTCTGTATTACATTCTCAGTCATTGGTGTATACACAATTCGGCATTTTGGAATCAATGGCGTCATGACAACAGCCGCGACCTCTTTCCAGCCGTGCCTTGAGGAACCAAGAGGTTTGGACCGATGGATTAAGCCGCCATCAAGTGTTAAACACACCATGAACGATGAGGAACTGTTCTGGAGGGCTTCTTTTACGCCTAGGATAAAGAAATATCCTTTTGAGAAAGTTCCAAAGATTGCATTTATGTTCTTGACTAAGGGGCCGTTGCCGCTGGCACCCCTTTGGGAGAGGTTTCTGAAGGGACACGAAGGGCTTTATTCAGTCTACGTTCATTCACTACCGTCGTTTCAACCCCATTTTAATCCTTCGTCAGTTTTTTATGGGAGACATATACCAAGCCAGGTATGCACCTATCTATATGTTATATGAAATCCTTTTATGATATTTCATGTTCTATGAAAGATTCTGCAATAAGTGCACAATTTATGTTTTTGGTTCCGGTATTCATTCAATGGTTTCTCTGGCTTTTACTTTTTGCACATCTTGATTTTCTCTGTGGTGAGCACACACCCCGGTTGCTTGCATTAGGTTGTTGTCTGAAGTTTAAACTGTAACGAAAATGGAATGCGCCTCTGCAAGAGGCGGTAATATTTAGAGATCATCAAAGAAAGGGTTTAACCTATCTGTGTATTGGTAGAAAAGGGGCAATTCTAATTTATCATGTTTTGAATTACAGGGACGTAGAATACCATCTCCGAGAGAGGGCAGGAAACCCAATTTGTTCCATGTACTCAATTGAATGAATGGATTTGACTTTTTAAATTCATGAAGTTGATAATCCTGCTTGTGAAATATACACTAGGCACAGATGCATTCATATGAACAGATGATGTAAAAGCATAACTTCTTGGGCGATACTCCGACCTCATCTCATATTCATGATTTTTTATTAACGTTCTTGATTCATCTCTAACTATCATTCTTGTGCCACAATTATGATGTTTCCTTTTACAGTGTTATTGATATATGCCTTCAAATTGTGAGTAAGAAGAAGGTGAACTATTTATGTGAATGATACCGGACAATAGAATTGAAGTTTGTATCGATGTTTGCCCGAAGATAAATGAATATATTTCAAATGTTTGACTATATTCCGTATGTTTTCTGCTTCGTTTAACTTTTTCACTTAACGATTTAATTAACAAAAGAGTGTCCATATTTAGTAGCTTCAAAAATGAGTTTCAGGGAAAACGTTTTATGGCCATCTTGATTGCCATTAAACATTCTTGCTGTTTAGATCTGGTCTAATATATCAGCTAAGAGTTTTGGTTTTCTCCTGCGCAGGTTGCCGAGTGGGGAAGAATGAGTATATGTGATGCTGAGAGAAGACTCCTGGCTAATGCATTGCTCGACGTATCCAACGAATGGTTCATTCTTCTTTCTGAATCATGCATTCCGCTCTATAATTTCAGTGTCGTTCACCACTACTTGATGAAGTCCAAGTACAGCTATGTCGGTGCATTTGATGACCCCGGGCCACATGGAAGAGGACGCTACAATTATAACATGGCACCTGAAGTGAAAATATCCAATTGGCGCAAGGGCTCCCAGTGGTTCGAAGTTAACCGAAAGCTTGCCGTCAGCATTGTCGAGGATACAAAATATTACCCCAAATTTAAGGAGTTCTGTAGACCCGCATGTTACGTTGATGAGCACTACTTCCCCACCATGCTAACCATTGAAGCCGGGAATTCTTTAGCAAATAGAAGCATTACTTGGGTGGATTGGTCACGGGGTGGACCTCACCCGGCTACCTTTGGAAGAGCGGATATCACCGAGGAATTTCTCAAGAGAATTTTCAGGGGTCAACGCTGCACTTACAATGGCCAGAACTCAACAATCTGCTTTCTTTTTGGAAGGAAGTTTGCTCCGAGTGCCATGGAACCTCTTTTGCATTTAGCACCAAAGTTTCTGGGCTTCTAAGTTGCAAGTTTCTAACACATAAACAGTCGGCCAAGTCGACGTCTCGAGCCGAAGAACGTGCAAAGCTCAATCGCCACGGTGTGTATTTACTTGTTACCATAAATTCAACCTCAGTTGTAATATTTGCTGGTTTGGGGTTTCACCTGATAGGTCTTTGGCAAAATATACTGTTTATAACAGTTTGAGATTTACAGAGAAGTAGCACCCAATTTCGCATTGGGGAATATCATTTGTTCACAGTTTTGTATTTGAGAATTTGATATTTTGATGATTGATAGACACACTATATTTTGCTCTGTACATAAATCATAGCATATGCTACAGAGTGGCTCACGTGCAGAGGCGGAGTCACGAAAGGACGACGATGGTATTAGGCTCATTTTAATATTTGTTTTCGCACATAAAAGTGTAGTGATATGCATGATGTTCAGGGTTTTTTCGTAGGCACAAGCCCCAATCTGACGTTTTTAGTTTAATTTTTTTCATCGGTTTTGATTTGAGGTTAGTGACTCCTATGAAGTTCAAGCAATCTGTTGCATATGCGCTTTGAGGAGAAGGAAAAGAAGAAAGTTAGAGAGACTTGAAATTTAGGTTCAAGATACAAAATAATGAGAATGAAACCATAGTAGACTTAAACGACGGTGGTCAACTACTCAACACATGGCAGAGTAATTTTATAAGATTATGAGAGCTTTTCATATTGAGCCTTTTGGATCATTTCTGGACTAAAATCTTGACTCCGTCACTGATCACGTGCAGTGATTGTTAACAGTAAGTCTACACGGCTCAATAATTACCATACGGCTCCTCTACACGCGTGGCGATTGTTGGTAGGATTGTACGGCGCGTGAGAGAGAAGCCCATTTATGTTGTAGGTGTACCACCCAACCTCTTCATTTGACGTGACCAACAAAGAATCTGTTGGGCCCACATAAGACCCATTGCCCTCTGGACACGCCATGGAATGTGGAAGAAATTTTTGAAAAGCCTCCGAGCCCGTTTGGTTTCACATTCTTTTTGGTCAAACACATTCTTTTTCTTTTCATTTTTCAAACGATATTAGCTCTATTCACTCGTCTCAAATTCGACTTAACATGAAATTCAATCATTGATTAATTATAGAAAATATTTATAAAAAAAAAAAAGAAAAGAAAATGAGTTGTAAAAATCACTTTTCTACTTCAAAATTGCCCCCAAAAAAAAAAGAAAAGTGAACCTGAAATGACAAAACTATAACGTTCGAAATATGTAATTGACGGAAACTTGACGGAAACTTGGTGTCCAACGATCCAACGGGCCTTAAAAGCAAATTTATTTCCTTAAATTAAAAAAGGAGACTTAATAGTCTAACGTACCTTTATTTCATACGGAGACAATGATAGACCACCCAATGATGGTTGATGAATATGAATATAAAAATGCCGCACCCCACCATTTAGGGGCACTACAGTAACTTCCACTCATGCATGTGCGCCCCTCAACTTCCAAATACATGATGCCAAGCGAATGTTCTGGAATTCCCGTGAATTAAATATCAGAAGCTAACAGAATCAAATCTCCACCCTACACCTGTCGTTTACAGACTCCCCACGTGTCGGACCCCTGTCGGTCCCCCAGTTTCTCACCAGAGAGTCACGCAATTCTGCGCTGCAATCGCTCTGATTGCCGCATTGTAGGCGGTTCTTTTTTGTTTTTTTCCAATCAAAACTTTTCCGAAAAAACGGAAAGAAATATAAAACCAATCATCTTAACGCGCAAAAGGTTATAGTTTCTTCCTTTACCGCGTGCTAGCACGCGTTCATCCCCGTCGTTGATCGTACGGTCGACTCACCTGATTCGGGAGTACGGATTCTGATGCGCGCGAGTAAGATGCTTCCACGCGTCAGGGCAAAAACTCTCGGAGAATATATTCTCCACTTCAACCAAAGCAAGAAACCCCTGTCGTTAAGGCGTGTCTGAATACGTCGTCGTTTGGATTTAATAGTAAGTTTCCGCCGAAATATAAAACGACCCCGCCTACACAAATGAATTCACATGCCGCACGCGATGTGTTTTACGGTGGAGTAATGTTAAGGATATTAAATTTGTAGGTAAAGTTTTGAAATTTATTACTTAGAAGTTGATAAACGTGATTCTTATTAAGTTATTGATAACACGTGATTTAATTTACAAATTTAATCTCTTTAACGTTAGTGGGACCTACGAAGAAAATAAAAGCGGCTGAATTGCAGCATTAGTCGCCGTAGCTTATTTGAATTTTCAGCTTCCTGTATTTAATTTTTCTTCTTACACATTAGTCCTTAGAATTTAGTTGTGTTTGGACTTCGCACCAATTGTGCACGGAAAACAATTTTCGCGTGATTGTTTTCTTTCTTTGCACTCAGTTTATTTTTTACTGAAGCTAAAGCAAAAGAAAAATCAAGAAATATATAAAAACAAATATGTATGATGAATATATTTACATTGAGGAGTATATACTGATTGTATTAAATTAAAGCCTAACTTGATATGAATGAGAATTGAATTTACGACCTTTTATATATATGTAAGTAGATTAACACTGCTATTAAGTGGGAAATGAAAACATTTGCAAAAGAATGAATGAACAAATTTTTCAGTATGCTAAGATTACGATCCGATACACTAAGTATAATAAAACAGTTTGATGAAAATTGAAAAGAAAAAAAATTAACTAAACGTATTATTACATTTTATGTACTATACTGTGTTTTCAAGACACTAAAAAATATCTCTTAATTGACAAACTGAAATGAAAACAAAACGAAAAATGTGTCAAATTTTAGCGAAAGTAAAATTAAGGTAAACTGTAGGGTTATTAAAGCAATTAGTGTAATTCGTACAAAAAGTTATCATACCAAGCAATGTGAGCTGTCGCGCCGAACAATAACAATTAGCCAGCCTGTGTTCCGCGGGCAGCTGCCCGACCTGCCCGCCACTCCGCCTATAAATAACATTCCTCACGCCCATTCCATTCCACCTCTCACCTCAAGTCATATACTTGTGCATTCAGTCTCTCTACGTCTTCAAAAACCCTAGATTCCTGAAAGCACACAGAGGTCCGAACCCTATCAACAATGGCAGTCTCAAAGGCATCCTCCGTCGTCGCCCTCATGGCAATCCTTTTCGCCGTCCTCTTGGCCTTCGGCGCCGCCCAGGAGTCTCCTGCTCCCAGCCCAGACTCCCCCGCAACATCCATCTACCCATCGTTCGCCTCCGCCATTGTCGCCGCCGTCGCCGCTCTGGCCTTCGGATCTGCGCTCAGGGCTTGAGTTCGCGTTTTCTGCTGCTGGTCTGGATGTGGCTGTGTAGAGCGGTTTGGGGTTTTATGACTCGTTTTATTTAGTAGCGAGTGTCGTTTTAGTAACGGGTGGCTATGGATCTATAGGGATTTCATTTACATATGATGGCTTTTATTATCATTATTGCTATGATGGATTTTGTGGATTTCTGAGTATTATTATGAGTAAATAATTCATTTATTTTATTTCGTTTGTCTAATTTTCTCTTTTCCTCTTTCTAAATCTGTAATTCTGTGCTTGATGAGTGTGATTAGCTTGCGATTTCGAAGTTTATTCTCTTAATTTATTTTAATTTCATGAGAATCTTGCAATTACAAGTAGATAATGTGAGTTTCCGCAGACTTCCCAGATCTGTTATTTAATTTAATTTTCGAATTTTCTTAAAGAAATGGACTGCAAAAAAACTGAGTATCTGAGTCGGTGGTAATTATTTATTGCAACCAACAAAGCGATACTTTCCAGCTGCAAAAGATAAAATAATAATTTTTAAGCTGCTTCTCATCACATGGATAACAATTCTTCAGTTTTGTGGCCACGACAATTACAATTCGGGATATTATTTTCTTTGGCCGAGAGAAATAAATCCAGAGAAGAAAAAACAATGCATCACGAAATTTTCGTGGTCAAGTACCAATTGTTAACCACATGCATAGAATTCGAACTTACATGATGGGTTTTTGGGGGGGGGGGTTGGCATGCAGACGGTCTGGTCAATTGGCCTAGTTCACATTTAACATGTTGACGTCGGAATTTTTTGGGGGGGGGGGGGCATGGCATGCAGACGGTCTGGTCAATTGGCCTACTTCACATTTAACATGTGACGTCGGAATATTTTTTTGTTGCCGAACACCTTTAGAAACCTCTTCGTTTTGGTTTATAAGTTTCGGGTCGTCGTCCGCCCCTTCAAGCATAATTGTAGGAAATAAACGAAATTTGAATTTGAATGCAAAAGGAAAAGGTTATTACTCTGGCAACTAGTCGAACTCACATTTATTAAATACCGATATTTTGTAATTACCTGTGAATATTGTGATATGGAGTAAACTATCGATTTGCCCTCTAAACTATCACCCAACTTTCGATTTCTCCTCTGAGCTTTTTAATTGAAAAATTAAGGACTTAGACTAATTTTTTTTACCGATTTGCCCCTGATGTTAATTTTTCATTCATTCCATCCAAATTTCTGTTAAATGGAAGCATGTGCACAACATGTGTGGATAGTTCAGTCGCATCATTCTTTAAAATAATTGAAAACTTTAGATTTTTAAAATATAAACCTATGCAAATATGTGTAATCCTATAGCTTTTGTGTCTAAAGGTCTGGTGAAGTGATGCTTTTGTCCACAAAGGAGAGTTACGTGGTTTGCACATGATAAGAATTAACGTTAATTTGGATGAAATCTATGAAAAACTAACGGTAGGGAGGAAATCTGCCAAAAAAAATTAGTTTAAGTCCTTAATTTTCCAATTAAAAAGTTTTGGGGGGAAATCGAAAGTTGGATGATAGTTCAGGGGGCAAATTGGCAGTTTACTTTTGTGATATGTGTAGTTTTTGGTCTCCACAATCAGGGAAAGGGATTCTTTCCGGATACCTTCCGTCAATTCCTCCTCATCAAATAATTCGAATCCTTGAAATTTGATCTAACGGTTACAAATAAAGGCTCACTTTAAAAATTATAATAATTTTAACTATTGGATCAAATTTCAAGAGTTCGAATTGTTTGATAAAGAGAACTTGAAGAAAGGAATCCGGACCCCACAATCAGCGTTAGAATTAGCCATTGACAAGACTCCGATGATGGGTGATGGGCCAGACTCAGAGAACGGCTCTTAAGAGGTGATTATTGTCTTAATTAAAGGAGATTAAGAATTTAATGATAATGATGATGAATTATGATTGTAAATGTGAACGGACTCATTATTCAACTCTCCTATTTATTTCTCTGTCAACCACCAAATGACTCATGTTTTCTCACTTTCATATAGTTTAATGCAGTTGATTGGTTACCGCTGAAATTGTTTATTGCGTTTAGAAATAAATTACTACTGACACGTCTTCCTAATCACGTAAAATGCCAATTAGAGATGCCACATAAAACGTAATGTGACATTGACAATTTGCTAATGTCTACGTAATTCTGTGTGTTTTTTTTTTCACTTGTCATTATCTTAACAACTATTATCACCATATTATTAGCACGTACGTGATTCTTTTTATATCTTGAATTTAGTCCCAGGGTATTATTATTTTATTTAAATTATAATTATGTATTTGTTTTAAAATGAGGTATATTAATATATTCATCTGCTTATATTATAACTGATACAATAATAATATTATGCGACGATGTAAAAAAAATCTTGGCATCTAGAGAGCGATGGAGTCCGGGTTTCCACTCGGTTGGTGAAGTCTGAAATGCATTCCATTGTCCATGAGGACTATGACTCAAATGTTTTGAGCACTCACCCCACCAAAACGTAGACTCCCCGTTATCCATTTGAGCATTATTATCAAAGGTGTCAATTCGATGCAATGATGAATTGGTCCATATTTAGTTTCTACTTGGTCAGAGGAGATATTAGATTCGATTCACACGGATGAACGAATCATACATATTTTGTAATGAGTTTTGTACCAAACTATTATCTTTAAGTTAACGCTTTTTAGTCAAAATGATCATTGAGATTTTCATAACACAAAACTTTGGTCATTGAGATTTAAAATCAATAAAAGTAGCCCCTGAGATTGTCCATCATCCATTATTTTGATCATTCTGTTAAAAAATTCCGTTAAATGGTTCCCGAGCTTTTAAATGGAATGACCAAAATGATGGATGATGGACAATCTTAGAGACCAAAGTTATGTGGTATGCAAATCTTAGGGACCAACATGATATGTTATGCAAATCTCAAAGACTAAAGTTATGTGTTATACCCTTAACTTAACGGAGTTTTTTAACGGATTGATCAAAATAATGGATGGTGGACAATCTCAGATACCACTTATATTGATTTTCAATTTTAGGGACCAAAGTTATGTGTTATGCAAATTTCAATAATCATTTTGACTAAAAAGCCTTAGGTTAATTATGCATTGTCAATCTCCTAAATTTCGATCTTAATCCAATGATAAAGGAAAAAAAAAGTTAAAAGAACATTTTTCTTTTTTACCATTGGGTTAAGAATAGATCGAACAATTAGTTACCACAATTGACGATGTATTTTTCCTCGGGTAACATTTTTCATGACTGACCCGAGGTAATTAAATCCCAATAACGCTTTCGCAAAGGGTAAATTTTCATTCGTTCGTGATCGTGTAGTTCGGAACATTGGACGGAATGTAAAAACAAAGACAGTATACACAAACGGAAATCAAATCCGTTAATTATTTCAGATGGTTGAAAGGCGGACGATTTACAAAGTTCTAACATTTTCTCATCCCTTCAAAACGAATGCCATAAAGGAAGAAGAAAAAAACCAAGACCTTATCAACCTTATCATCTTCGCCATCAACACAAACCCTATAATTCTATCTTTTTTTACTAAAACTCGTTTTATTCAGAGTCAGACTCCACCACATTGCCCATTGCCTTTAACCCTCTCGGTCTCTGCATCATCCAAAAAGTAAGCACTAGTTAGTTATAAGGGAACTTTAACGAAAAACTCTTGTTACTGTTCACTTTAACGAAAAATCACATTTTTACACTAAAAAATCAATCCTGATACTATTCACTTTACCCTTTATTTTGTCCTTATCATTTAAACTCAAAAGTTTTCAAGCCATTTTCATTAGTTTTCCTTAGTTATAATGCATGAAAATGAGAAAATTTGAATAGGACAGCCTGACCGACGAGATTAGCGTTTAGAAAGGCACTCTCACAAAGAAACATGCCCCGTTGTATACCATCCGGCCCAAGTAGGTATAACTTCCAATGCAGACATACCTACATTTGGTGACCATTTGTGAGAGTGGCCTAACCACCGCGTACACTACTTTCACCCGAAATTGATGAAAATTGCTTAAAATTTGAAATAATTGAATACCTTTTTGGAAATCTTCTTCTCCCGGACCTCGTACCGTTCCAGCGTCAGATCACAGAGCCATGATCCCGGGCTCACAAGCTATTAAATATAAATGCAGAAAAATAATGGAAAGAATTAGATTAATCATTGCATTTTATGGACAAAGGCAAAAGGATTGGCTTTTGCTTTAAGTAACGGGCAAAAGCACTACAGGCTTTTTTCATAAGCACTTTTCTCCGTTTGGAATCGAAAAAACAGATTAATTGAGCGTTTTTGTTATCTCTGCAGTTGGCACTTGGCAGTGCGGTCCAAGCCGGACGACAGTCAGGCTCACGTAGCCACCTAACAAAATTATCACTACGAAAGTACGTATATGCCCTCCACAATAACCCTATTCACCACAAGAACATAATTCAGGGCCCACTGGCTTTTAAAAGTCGAATACCAACTAAATCACATGCGTACACGTGGGAGGCAATTCACCGCCCAATCACCTTGAAATCGGAAAGAGATCATTTCTGAATTTTTTCTTCAAAACCCACGGATCAAATGATTCGGACCTTTAAAATTTGATCAAACAACTAAAAACAAAAAAGTTAATAAAATTTTTTAAAAGTTATAATAATTTTTTATTGTTAGATCAAATTTCAAAATTCTGGATCACTTATTCGTAAGTTTTGAAGAAAGATATCCGAAGATGATTTATTTCCCATGAAATCCACCGAAAGGCCACCACCAACTATTGTCATTTGCCACGTTCATATTATTTAACAATTAAATTAATATTAGATATTACACAAAAAATTAAGCCCAAAAAACCAATAATTCGTTATTCCACCTGGACAACTAAGAAACTTTAAGGGATGAATTAGATATAGATGACGTCTTTGGGACACGTGTATGTTTGGTTCTTGCTATCACTTTAGCATACTCCTTTGGCTTTTTATCTAAAACTAAAAATAAAAATAAAATGTTAAGTAATCATCTTTTTAAATCATACACCATGTCTCCAATAAAAATCAAACGGCCTCACTAGAACAATTTATAGGACGCATATACACTGTTAAAGTGACGTCTCTCGTGCCAATGCAACATCACCATTGGAACAAAACTCAAAACATGTTTTCTTCTTCTATTATTGTACCAGTGCCAACGTTTTCCTTTCATGTTTTTTTTCTACTTTCATGTTTTTTTTCTACGTGATTAATTTAAAATAATGTCGCGACTAGTTGTAAATTTTTTACCTTGACAAATTGACTTTTTCCTAAATCAAGCAACTAATAATCAAACTAGGTTTTTGCAATGGTGTTCAAAGCTACTTAAATCCCTAATCATTAATTAAGGAAACTAATTAAGTAGAGATTAAATTAAAAACTGAGTGAGAGAGAGAGAGAGCTTACATTGAGGGTGCGTTGGATGAACTTCGCCCGCTTCTTTGGTCTCTGAGGCAATTTCGACCCTTTAATCGCCATGAAGTCCTCCTCTTTCTCTTTATTGGTCAAAGCAATCACGAACTTCGGCGGCCACACCATCGGTGGCCCCGCCGCCGCCTCTCCGCTCCCCGACGAAGTCCCGCCCTTCTTGCTATCGTGCGCCGTGTCCGAAGACGCTGCAGACTTGTTGTGATGATTAATCTCATTATGGTGGTGGTGGTGGTTTTTCTTATCGTGCGCACCCCTGTCCGGCGAGGTAATTCCCCTCACCCCTCCTCCTCCGCCGTTGCTCTGGCCTCTCATGGCAGCAGCGCTCGTAATCACTGAGTTTCTGCAGAACCAGATATGTAATCAAATCATCAAATCATCAAATCAAATAAAAGCACACAAGATAGAACATAATACATGATATTTTCGCAAAAAACAAAAGAGAAAACTAAATAAATGAGATAATAAAATTTTGATGTGGGTGCGTCAAATTACGAGATTGACCTCGGTCGATCTAGATCGGTGGGTGACAGAAGGCTAGCGAAAGAAACTCTGTGGGTTTTTGGCGTAGAAAATGAAGCGTGGTATTTGGCTTCGTTGCGGGACCTTTGCGCTTTGCTTTTATGGTGGGAAGTTGTTAGTTTTTTATTTATTTTTTAAATAAATAACAAAACCAGATAATACATTTCACAGAGAGAGAGTGCGGAAAAGCAATGTGTGATGTACTGTATGACGTGCCAGCTGGTTCTACGGCTGGTTTTCGGCCGTTGGATCGAGGGCGCCTTTTTGGAGGATTAAGGACACGTGTCGGCCGTAGAAAGAGGCCGACATTTAGCCTAATCCAATCGGACGGCTGATGATGGGTTGTTGGTGGAATTCGGTTATGGGATGGACACGTGGAACGGGAATTGCCCGTTCCTTGTTTCCAATGAGGCCGTGGAATCAGGGCGCCGGTCGTTGTGGATCGGATGCCAATCAAGCTAAACGATGGCGTGGAGGTTCCGATCAGGTCTGATCACAGTAGGAATAAGCCTGCTACATGTTATAACCGGATTGGATGGTTTAAAGCAGGAAAGCAGAAAGATATCATACCAGATTCATGATCAAATCAGCTTCATCAATGACACTAAGGTATTGGGATGGAGCACGCGTGAGTGATTTCCGACCATTGATGCGGTGGGCAGTTGTGCCTAACATCAATGGCTCGGAATTGTCCACGCGCACGTCATTCTTGGAGCTAAAACTCGAATCAAGTTCATTGCCCTTAGAACACAACTCACCAATACTATGACTTGATCCCCCTAAATTACTCGATAGAATCGGTTTCACAATCTAAGATCTAAGGCATGAGAAGAGCAGGAGTCGAACTCTTACCTTAAGGTACGAGAGGGTGTAAACGCTCCTTGCGCGACTCTCTCTCTCTCTCTCTCTCTAAATTTAGTATTTCGTGGAGCGTGTTTCTGTTGCACAAAGTCAGTTGTGACTACATGAGCAACCTATTTATAGTGATTCAGCTACTAGGTTTCCTAGAAAGACAAGGAAAGAAGGCGGCCTCATGTACTTACCATGAGCTCTCTCCTTCTGGAACTTACCCATCTCTGCACCCCCACCTGTCCTAATCCTCTAAAAACTTCATTAAACTACACATTAAACACATACTTAACATTAAACACATGCTTAAAGCTGAAAGTTTATAATTAAATGAATGAGACCTTAGGAATATAAAACATGTGGTGGTGGGACAAAAAGATCATTAGTGCTGACTCTCTAGCCTTATCCAATCCTATATAAACACTATCCAATCCCACTCATATAAAGGAGACGACTTGGGTGGGCTCGAGCTTGTGTGCATTAAGAATTGTACTTAAATTGGTCACACCAAGTTTAGAGTGCATTAAGAACTGTACTTCGATAAATCAGAGCAACAAAACACTTTGCTTAAGATCAAGTATTCTAATATTTTCTCACAAATCTAAAATCTCAACACCGAGTCTTGGTGATCTAAAACCTAATAATCTGACCGTACTAGTGGAATAAACAATGAACTCATTCCATATAAATCCTCCTCCTCCTCCTCCTCGAGACAAAGGCTAGAAACCAAACGCAAAATAACTAAAAAAACGACAAAAACCCACCATAATCACACCTCACTAAACGACGAAACTACACATCAGCAAAGAGCAAGAGAACCCAAACGACGTCGGGCGAAGGAAAGGGGTAAGTGCGTGAGTGAGAGTAGTGACCTGAGAATCCGCTGAGGTAGCGGTTGCTGGGGAGATAACGGCCGTTGACGGAGATTCAAATACCCGTTACTCGTCTGATTAACGGTGGTGGAAGGCTGATTGGCCAAGTCCTTATCGGGTCGAACGACCCGGCGATCAACCCGGACCGTGGTTCGGGTAACCGTGGCGCCGCTGGAGTCGTCCTTCTCCTTGACCTGGATCTTCATACACCGGAGGCGCTTGCGGTTCCCCCACTGCAAAACGAAATCCGACGTCGTTTGGTGTCGGATCGCAACCGCCTCCGCATCCCCACCGGTTCTATCTCTACTGCTGGTACAGTCCCTTTCCATCTGCATTTAATTACAGCGGTTAGGTTAAAATCGTACTTTTACATTTTAAACCGGGGTTAAACAAAATTAAAAGAGGACAGAGGAGGCAAAAACGAGAATCTGGAATAAGGTTGTGGCTGTCTGTCTGCAACTGCAAGAACCCAGAAATAAAAATTCAAATTAAAAAGAATTGAGTTTATCCAAATAGATGGAGATGATGAAGATCCAGAAAATGTAGGGAAAGGACAAAGCATTAAAATTTGATATTTGATCACTGGGGAGACAAAGATGTTGCGCAGTTTCATCTCTTGCCTTGTTCGTTTTCTTCTTGCTCTCAGTTTCCCAGGAAACAAACAGAAATTTTTTTACTTCTTCTGGTGTTTCAATTTCTAAAAAAACTGTTGGCAGGAGAAGAACATAAACATCGGAGTTCGAACTGGCTAGAAAAAACTCGGAAGGTTGGTGGATATTGAAAGAGAGGGCCGTTTCTTTTGAATGCTGAAAAAAATTCAAGGACAATCGATGGAAATGACCCGGCACAAAAATAAATAAACCAAAAATAAAGAAGAAAATAAAATCTTCACCAACACAAAGGTATTAGTTGCAGAAAACTGACAGAACCCAGAATGCGAAATTTGAGAGAAGATTCGAACCGAAAGATGGATTCAATTAGAAGATGCAGAGATTGAGATTTTGAGAGAGAGAGAGAGAGAGAACTCTTGGAATTTCAATGGGAAAAGCATATATTATGATGTAGAAGTATGTCCTTTTGAGAATCCATAGAAACAAACAGATTGCTTCGACTCGATGGAGATGACAAAAATGGAGTTGAAAGATGAGAAGATTCGATGAACTCAAAAAACGGGTTGAAATGGAATCCGACAGTAAGATCAAAGGCGGAGACTTTTGGTTTCATCTCTGATCTATGAACCGGATAAATGAATCCTCACCTGTAATGCTCAGATTTCGCAACCACCTACAATCCGGAACTTGCAGATGAAGTTTTGCTTTTTCTGGGAAATCTTGTTCTGCTCGGCCTTTGAGACCGAAAATTGCAAATCTACACCCAAAAATCGACGAAACGATCGAAATTCAGAGCTCGTCTCCCTGACACTCTCAGAAAACTAGTTGGGATTTCTTCAGACAACGGGTCGAATCTCTTCGAAATGAGCCTGAGAATTCGAAATCAAAACCAAACGCTGAATTAGAACAGGGAAACAAAGAAAAACGCCGAATTTCTCTGCAAATTCCAGTGAAATGATATTGGTTTTGCAAATTACCCAACAAAATCGCAATCGAATTCTACTTCGGAAACTCTTGGAATGCATCTGCAAAACATAAATTCCACCAGAAAAACAAAAACCCAAGTCAATTTTCCGAATTTAGATTCCATTAAAGCAGCACAAAAGGACCTCTGTTCCCAGAATTCAAACCTCTCCAAGCTCTCGCAGACTCAGAGAAAAAGCTTCGATTGGATCCTCAACATTCACACAGTCCAGCTCTACGAATTCGAATCTGAATTCCCAATTCAAAAAGTAAATGAAACTCGAAGGCTAAAACTCTAGAGGGAGAGAGAGAGAGAGAGAGCTTCGTGCTTTCTTCTGGTTTGCTGATGGAACGAAATGAACTCTTGCGTTTCAAACCCAGTTTTTATACCAAGCCCGTCACTCTCTCCGTCACACATCAAACGTCCAACGCCGAGCTTTCTCCACCCTCGATCCATCATCGAACGGCTCCCGCATCTTCCTCTCTTAAACCGTCAGCTCCGTCTCTTTTAAACCCCGTTATGACGTCTTAACAGTCTTCACCCTCCGTCTCTTTTGCACCTTTTTTATTTTAATATTTTTAATTATTTTTTGTTTTATTTTCTGGTGAACCGGTTCGATGGCGTTTTGGTTTGGGTTTAATCAAAGTAAGCTAACTGTGGTTAAATTTTAACCGGGGTCGTGGATTTAAGTTTTCAGAAAATTGTCCGTAGTATCCGGTTTCTCTGGTCGATTATAGAACGTGTACGAACCGGGCTTAAATGTTGTGCGTACGGTATTTGACCAAATTATATTGTTGAATCTTGAGCGTCCATCAAATAAAGAAAAAGAAAAAGAAAATCTTGAGCGTCGGTTTTGCTACCATTGTCCATTATTGGTTTGAGCACATGGATCATATTTTAAGTTGAGATGTAAGAATTGAAAGATACTTTGATAAGACTATTTTGTTAGACACTATTTACGGGCATTTGAGTGCCAGTTCGGTATTGTTGTTCTTTTAAAAAAAATTATTTTGTTGTGCTTTAAGAATAAACAACTGTAAAATAAAATTGTTAAATATTTGATAAGTTTTTTTTTTGTAAAAGTGATTTTAATAATAATTAAAAAAAACAATGTCTGAGTGTTTAGTAAATTTTTATATAAATTGTTTTAAATATATTAAATGACTAAAGATAATATAATATTTAATGTGATATAATTATTGTCATAGAGACAAAGATTGGAATTTTGTAAAACATGTGAGGGTATACTTGCCTTTTGAAATGTTCATTAAATAAGCATTGATTACTATGATTTGAAAAAAAAAAAAAAATTTGGAAGCATGGTAGACACTGTTTCTGCTTTTCTATGTTTGTCAACTAGTTTAGAAATTTTTTGTTTTATTAAACACATTTAATGTTCCAAATTTTTTAATAAGCTTTTTTTTTTAAGCACCACAATCTCAAACCAACCTTGAGTGAAAACGTTTTTAGAGAAAATATTTATGAGTGTCAAAAACGTTTAATGTGCTTCTTATAGAAAGTACTTCAAGTATTTTTCAAAATATTTTCATAAAAATATCTTCAGCCGTTTTAAAAATTGATTCAGATGAGCCCTACATTGGTGGATTATCATAGGGATGAGTAGGATCAAATTCATTGGGTCTCATATTTGTTCAAAAAGTATTCCACAAATGAGGTAGTCGGACACTCGTTTTAAATTTAATTTGTGAATTTTGGCAAATGGTAAAACACATTATAATAATTGTTCGCATTAAAATTTAGGATTTTGCAAAGCTCATTTGATTTCAATTGATGACTAGCATGTGCACGTGAGCAACTAAGCATAGCGTTACTCTCGTATGAGATATTTATTTGTAAACAACACAAGTCGAGAAATTTGAACGCAAAAATTCTATCCATATAAGGAAGAAAGTAGAACAATCATACACGTTTAAAATATTTTAATATGCAGATCAACATAGTGAGTTGTCTGTTTTTAGTGTGAACATTGTTAAAAACTTATCTTATTATAAAAAATAGATATGCATTATTAGGAGATTAAGTACGAGTTTGATTCCCACTGTTGTCTTATTAGTTATAAAATCACTTTATTTCAATGTTTTTGGAGTTTTCCAAGATTAAAAAGAATATTTACAAACTAATGACAAATCCATATTCGATTTCATGAGGGTAAATAGTATATGGGTTCTCTGTAGGACCCACAACGTGGCTGTTGCTTACGGAAGAGGATCCCATCCGGATTCGTTTTGTGGGATCCTAGGAATCTTCATATTTTAGCAGTTTATCGTACATCGTGCGATCAGTTTTCGTCAGATGCTATTTGTTTTTAATTTTATATATATAAAATCAAATAATTTCTGACTGTACGATACACGATGAATGACTAAAATTGATTCCAACAAAATGAATCAAGACGAGATCCAATTCTGTTGCTTACCTCGATTTTGGCAGCTACAGGTTGGAGCAAGTTGAGGAAGGAAATTTAAGGATTGGGCGCATGTACTCCTGACATCTCATGAAACACGACCACGTAATTTTGTCTCCGAATTAAATGATATGTCGAAACAAAGTTGGATAAACTTCTTTGTTAAGTCTAGGAAATGAGAATACAAGATTTTATCATTAAGTTACTCCATGATAATTTCAAGCTTAAACGTCACCATGTGTTTTATATTATCGGTCAAGTTGGTTTCTGTATTTTTAATTTAGCTAAATTGGTCCTCATGTTTACCTTTGTTAGCCAATTTTAGACAATCCATTAAATGACAATTAAAATTGACATGTACCTTGTACATAAGAGGATAAAAATGTAACTTCACACTAAACCCATTAAACCCATGCAAGATCAGATGATCGACGATAACTATCTCATGTGCAAGACACGTTAATTTTAATGATTCTTTAACGAATTGTCTAGGATTGACTAAAGAAGGATAACATGAGGATCAATTTAGCCAAATTGAAAATACGGAACCAAATTGACCTACAGAGTAAAACAGAGAGACCATATTGACATTCAAGCCTAATTTCAATTATAAAGCGTACTAGTATAATCACAATACTAAAGACATTATATCGTAAATTGCAAACTTTTTTATAACCAAAGAGGGAAGAGACGTACAGATTCATACATAACAAACGCGCTAATAATACTTACAAGTTTAAAAGTACGTCCATTACAAAGCAAATCTAGACTCTAGTACAGCAGACGAGCTTGAGCTTGAGTTGGTATTTACAATGTTCCACCCAAGCAATCGAAATAACATTCATCGAAATGGATCCTTGTATATGTGTTTTTTTGCATATAGATGACGGCCACATGCTGGTTTATTCAAATTCCACATTTTGCTTACAAATCACGCACTGAATCCCCGGTGCAGGGAGCTCCAGCGACCTGAAGGGGCGCTCACGCAGGCTTGTGCTGAAGCCTCGGCCATCTGCTCCTGTGTCATTCCGGCGTTGCAGATGTTTGCCAGGGAACGCATGTGTTTCATCCCGTATTGCGATAGGGATCCACAATGCGTCTCAAAACTCCTCACCTGTACAACAAGACCCATCAGGCAACTAATTGGCGTAATCTTAAAAGTTTCAGAAATGTTTTTAATCATTGAGGAGAGATTGCACAGCAGAAGTTTTACCATTGTCTTAAGGCAGTCCCAGTCATCAACAAGCGGCTGCCCAGCAGGTCGAACAGCGTTGAGTACTTGTGGGCCTTTTTCAATTCCGAACAGGAGTTTCCCAATGAGCTTCATGGTCTGATCTATGTGCATTCTGTGAGACATTGCTTCAACAAAATCCTTTTGAGCTTGAATTTTCCTTGCCGAGCCTTCGGGAGCCTTACGATACTGCAACCAAAAATGCAGAGGAAAATGAAAACAAGGGGATTAGATCTTCCAAAGATGACCAGTACACAGATTATCAGAAAAGGCAAAAGTATTCACGGGAGAAAGAGATTAAACCTTATGCCAGAAATGAAGAAGATCAGCATCACGCTGGTTGACAGCTTTTGAAGATGGCCTCAAGGAGTTCTCTCCCAGAAAAGTATAGTTGTCATTTGCAGGATTTGTCCCCATGTACACAAAGAGGTTGTTCTTGCTGAGCCCTACATCGCCGTATTGCATGACATGAGAACCAAATCCAGAATTGTCATTGGCTGTCCTCATTTTAACCTGGGCCATCATTATGAAACCAAAGATTTGCCATTAGCAACTACCAAGAACACATCGAAGTAGGGGCATCTTGATACTTCCTGGCCAAACCCTAAAACTTAATATAAACAGCTAGTCTACCTAAATTATAACGGGACAATGAATGATTCTTTTCTGTACAAAACAAAAATCTCTATTTGTTCTATAGCGATGTAAGGGACAAATTCTTACCAGTTCATATTGCTGGTGCAAAGTTTCTGACCTCAAGTTGTGTACGTCACTGTTCACAAGTTGAAATGTCAAATATCAAAGTAGTAATTTATAATCTGAACAGTTTCATTCTATAACCTGAGAAAAAACCTTATTCTTGTAAAGGCAATCCAAAGACTGATCGGAAAAACCAACTTGAAGTAGTACTTTTGTTTCAAAGGAAGCTGCAATTGCTGTTTTCCAACAAGGATATGCAAACAAAAAGTCTTCGTACCTGTCTTCCATCCAAGCAACACTATACAAGTCACCCAAGCAGGTATCGTATTCTGGGGGAGGACTAGGATACTCTCCAGGGCAGTAAGTTCCCCAACTGCTCTCTTCTGCATTCGATGCAGTGGTTGCAAAGATATTCAAACCTTCCGGAAGAAGACCCTCGAAGATACTTCCAGATTCACAAGCTTCCAGATAAAATACCTGCAGTTTTAAGAATCAGGCCAACCCTAGTTGTACATGCATCCATCTGTTTACACTTTACAGTTCAACTAATAACTTACCAAGCTTTTATAGGTTCCGGCAGCATGCTTCTTCTTCAGGACTTCTATCAGATCGTTAGCATAAATATAAGGACTAGTCGGCATCCCTAGGAAAAGAGTAAGTAGATAAGATAAGGGATACGAGCAAAAGAATATCAGTATTTCATGCGTAGACTTGATATCTCCCAATCAGGCAAAAGGCTACACCAAAAAGTAGTGGTATTTGCTCTTCTTAGAGCTACTAACAAGAACTCTGAGACTACCAAAAATATCGAAATATTTGTGGGATCGCTATCCGCAACATATACGAAAGTGTTGGGGTAATTGCTCTACTGAACTAACATAAGCCATCCACCAATATCGCCCTTACAAACAACACCTAAAGCAGGCCAAATAAATTTATAGAAGTTGCTTCTCAAGAGCTACTAACCAAGAATTCCAGGACCACCATGATCGGTGTAGTATATGAAAATATGATCATTTGGACCGCTATCCACAACCTTCCCACTACCCCCGGTCAGAGCAGTTTTATTCCCAAGGATAGCAGCAAAAAAGTTGTTCACAGTAACATCTTCCCCGGTGTAATCCTGCCACAATAAAATTGACCGAAATGAGGGGAATTTTTACAGCCGACAACTCAAAAAGTAAGTGAACACCCAAACGGGAAGGTATCAGACCTTTGGAACTCCTTCGTAAACGTCACTCCCATGCGGGCTGTTAATGATGACTCCTTGCCTCGGGTTCTCTTCATTGTAAGCAATATCATCGTACATGAATACAACGATGTTTTCATCTTTCAACCCACCTTTCTTCAGTAGTTGATAGGCGTGACAAATATCAGCCTAACAACAAAAATAGACTAAAAAGGTCAGTTTGAATTTCGATCAACAAATGGAAGTTTCTTTCTTTCGAATATACGAAAACAAGGAAGATAGATATCCAAGTTCGATTCTTTCCGATTCCACATAAATATTGAAAATTTGACACTGTGTTACATAAAAGCTAAAGATTATGTCAAAGTTCGATTCTTTCGGATTCTGATGAGATTCATGTGAGTTCTAAAACAAATTCCACATCAAAATTCAAGCTCTGTGTTATCTACAAACCAAAGTCAATGCCAAAAAAGGAGACGAAATCAAGATCATTTAAAGTCAAATTAAACGAGATTGTACAATCATAAACTTTCCAATACAGAGTTTCAGATATTAAACAATCGAAAAAGTGAAATTAACATCCAAAATTATTACTCAAATTCTACTAAAAACTAAATTACAAAAAAAAAAAAAAATCATTTCTAAATTATGAAATATGAAATGATTGACATGGAGGGGAAAAATATTACCTGATGCCTGTAATTCCAGTATCCATTGGAGCCGGCGATCAGAACAGCCCACCTGGTCCCGACGGTGCCGTCGTCTTGTTGATCGGGAGCATCATCGCCTCTCCCGAAGAATTTGGAAGCTTCCGACGGTAATCGCAAAACGTCTCCGATCAGGTCCCGGCTACCGGCTGCGGAAGCCAAGACGGAGGCGAAAAATAGGAGGACGACGGCGCTGGCCAACCGAGTCATGACGTTTCCGGTCAATTTTTGGGGTGTCTGATTGGTAGAGGTTGAAGGTTGGGTGGATATTTATTGCTGATCGCGTGGGCCTTTCTTTGTCAGTAAGACTTTCATGTTCAAGTTGCGGGCCCCATCGGAAACGCTTTGGTTCTGGAGTTTATGCAATCTGGGACGTACACGTCATTGCTATGTCTGGGGAGACGTTGTCTATCTTTTCCCGAGCCAACATGTTACCGGAATTACAAGCGCATAAAATTTCAAACAATTTTAATATTTTTTGTAAAATCTATAGTCTGTATTCGATTATTATATATTATCAAAGTTCTAACCTACGCTAGATGTTAATCGGGTGGCATGTTGAGGCTTAGAGTTTAGGAGGTGTCTATATAAATTTAAATAAATTTATTATATTTCGTGTTAAATAAGGGTTTGTTTATACTTAAAATATATAATTTCATCACAAACTACAAAATAAAATAACATATATATTATAAAGTATTTGAACATAATGAAAAATGAGGAACAACAATATAATGTGTTCATTTAAGTACACAATAAGGCTCTTACAATTTATTGAAAAAAAATAAAATGCAAAACAAAAGTTATATATTTTCTGTTTAAGTGAGTCAAGACCTAGGCAAGTGCCTATACAGGTCTGGGCGGGCTAGGTGGGCGCCTCAGCATGTCTAGATGCCCTTTTTTAATTTTCAAACCTTATGCATTAATCATGACAGTGGCCAACCACCTAACGCTTAAACGGGACCTAGACGGCGCTAGACAGAAATTTTTAGAACAATCTATATAATTGGGAGTTGGATTTCGATTACAAATAAGGAGTACAAAATTCTAACCAATGTAAAATAGTTTATTATAAAGTCATGTGACTTATTATTGTTTTTGGGTCAATAGGTATTTTCTGTTCTTTTATACGGGAAAAATACTTAAGGATGGATAATCCAGCTTCAAATTTCGAGCGGAAAATAATTACTTTTAATTATTTCAACTACAAGTCATTAGCAATCAAGGTGTGGTTTATCACTGTTGTTCATAGCAAAATAACAATTATGTTCTACCAATTGAAGTTTAGTTGGTGAAATTTCAAATTGCTCGTCGATGCTTTTATTTTAGGAAACTTTAATGAAAAGTTTTTGATACTGTTCATTTTAACGAAAAATCACATTTTTACACTAAAAAGTCAATCATGGTACTATTCACTTTACCCTTTATTTTGTCCTTATAATTAAAACTCAAAATCTTCAAGTCATTTTCATTCGTTTTTCTTTTATTTTATCACTAATGTGAGCACGAGTTGTAATTTTTATTTTTGCTATATTGGTTTTACTCCTCTGCTTATATATTGCTGATATATATCGCCTGTATCAAACGATTAAACCTTGATAAATCCATAAAATATCACTTAAATATTTTGTGTGTTTTTTTTTTTTTTTTGAAAAAATGACATTATTTCAAAATGATACAAAAATGATGATGCATATAAGGGTATGTAATTTACCATTCGATTTTATGAAGCAGAAGACAAGATTCCACGCAATTGCGTGCTCAAGAAAAAGTGTTTCGACGATGATATGATGAATGTGGCCTCTCTCGGCTCTTTCTCGGGGGAAAATGATACTCGCTATATCTTTTTCTTAGAGATTTTGATAATTCTGTAATCGTGATCATGCATCGTATATTATACGGTCAGTTTTTGTTAAGTAATATTTATATTTAATTTTAAATTTTAAAATAATTTATGATCGTACGATATACAATGAACGATCATGATCATGAAATTTTGTCGGATCCTGTGGGATCCTTTCCCATTCTCGAATCCAGAATTTCACACTCGACCTTTCACATCAACTCCACAACGGTTTTTCATTCGCACTGCCTAAAATATCCAATCTGGACAGATTCAATGAACCTACACATGATTCTTTTACTCGTTTTTTTTTTGTATTGCTATAGACTAGTGGCGGATGTACTGTGGTTTCAGGATTATATGAAGTTAAAAAATATACATGTGAAGATTTTCATATTACTCTTCGAATGTTTAGTATGTGTACACATTTTGATGTGATGCCTGATATGTATATCTCGGTAGCACTTGACAAATTATGTCGGGAGGACTCGACAAATTCTCTCGATGACACTCATTAGATTGTTTCGACATATGTCGATATCTTTTGATATAAGCACAACATAATTCAATTGACGACAATAAGCTCACCAAGTGTTCAACGAAATACCTCAATAAATAAAATGAAATTTGTTTACGCGATCCACGCTTTGTTTCTTTTAAAAAACTTAGACTTTTAACACTGGAACTCCCAATGTTCAAATCTTGGATTTGCCATTGATTTAAAACTAAAGCGTAGGTTAGAGCAATGTACTTCTTTTCAGCTTTCACGAATATTTCTCTTTGATTAAGCTTATGTTAAAATATTGTTCGAATGAAAAATGGGAAAAAACAAAGCCAAAAGTTACCAATCTTACATGCATAGTCGTTTTTAGAGTCTAACCATCGAGTTAATCTTTTCTTTTAAAAGGAAAAATTTTAACATTTTTTTGAAACAAATATAATTAATTATCAATATGACAAGTAGGCAAAATACTGAGAAAAGAAAATTTTATAAGTAACAGTTGACCCCAAAAAAAAAAATCTTCAAATATCATCCTCTATTATTGTCAAACCATTGGGCTTGTTTAGATATTAAAGGCCCAATGTAAAGAAAAGATAAAAGAGCCCAATAACTTTCAGCCCATAACGGAGAGACCAATAAAATCCCAAATCCTTAAGAACGTATAAATATTCTGATTTCCGCGCACGCACCCAAACACAAGAACTATTGATTACCGCCACCACCGTCGCTTAGCCTTCGGTACTGTAAACCCACCATAACCTACGACGAAACGACGCCGCACGCCCCGGTTTGGCTTGATCGTCCTTGTACCTTGACCTAGCGCACAAATTCCAGCAGCTTAGAATTGGTAGGTTTTTGTTTTCTGCATTGTTAGGGTTTTTTCATTGCGAAAAAGAAAATCACAACAGATTTATGGAAATTTGTTTCTTTTATTGTTTTTGTTAATTTTTTCGATGATTTTATGCGAATTATTTGTTGGGTTGTAGACGTTGATTCGAATTAGGGTACGTAGGTCACTCGTCAACTTTTTGCCTGGAAAGTGTTTGATGTTTTGCCTCAGAGAAATTACAGTGTTGGGTTTTCTGTTAAGATTTCATCAGAGCTGGAAATAATGTTTATTATTTTTTGGGTGAACTTGTGAATTATTTTTTGGGTGCAGTTTTTACCAATTGAAGGAAGAGTTATATGGAAGGAGAAGACAACGTATTGGATGCAGTATTTGAAGATGATGACTTCATGGATGGTGGGGATGTTGAGATGCTCGATGTCGAAGAAGGAGAGCTTGTGGATTTCAATTCACAAAGTGGGTATGGTTCGGGGCAGGGCAGTGGTGGCAATGTCAGTGTAGCAAACCAAGAAGGTCAGGGCACGAATCAGAAGCCCAAGCCAAAGAAGAAGAAAAAGAAGAATAAGAAGAGGAATAACGGCCATTGGACTGCGAGTATTGGGACTGACATTGACAGGTTATGACCGCCCCAGTTAAGAACCAAAGTAATTACATGTTTTGGAGATCTTTTGTGGGTTTTAACGTGATTTTGTTTGCTTTGCAGGTTTGTGATAGAGACATGTAAGCGACTGAAGGAGAGGAAATCGTATTTGGTATATACTGCTGTTGGTTGCTTGGGTATTGCTGCATTGAGTGATCTCATTAAAGAGGTATGGTACACTTTGTTATGCTTTCGTGGAAATGCAAAGAAATTTCAGTTTATTTAACTCACGATCATTCTTGTTATCTTTTTATATTCTCTTCTCTTGCTCAACTAGCTTGCATTACTGTTTGTACATTGTAATCGTTCCGCTGAAAGTGTCTTTGGCAGACACCATTAGCGAGTACATGTTTATCTGAATTCAAGTGCCATACTTTTGCGATGTTCCAACCTTGCTGCTAGTGTTACGAAGTTTGTGCTGAGTACATCTGAGCTGGCTTTCCAATGATGTTATCAATGAAAACCATCTAGTACAATTTTCCAGTCAATTCAGCTAATGATAATCCTGTTTTGGGTGAATGGGTTATGTGCCCGGACAACGTTATGGGTACTCTTTTAGGTTTCCTTTACGCCCCGAGCCACCTGTATCATTTTTTAGCCCACTTCACATCATAGCCTTAGGGATCAGACCTTGGTGCTAATGTCCGGAACATGGGCTTCGAACTCATAGATGGGTTTTTAGTGATTTCAATTGACAGTTATCTATTTTGATTCTTCTTGTCAATTCTATTCTATTCCTTCTTGAACACTTTGGATCTTTTGCGAATTTGCTAATGGGAATCCTGGAATTTGGAGGATGAGTTATGCATCCAGAAATGCTTTATGGGTACTTTTAGGGTTGTTTTTGCATCCTGACCCATCTGTTCTTTCTAGCCCATTCACATTTTAGCTTTATTAGGAAGTTAGGGACGTAGGGTACCCTTCAGTGGGAATGGACTTGAATAATTCAACTGAAATTTTCGACGGGAAGGTGAGATTCTGGGTTGCTTAATGGATCAGCTTAGGGCTGATGATGCTTATCCACACTATTTGGCCATGCAGCCTTTCATAATGTCTGATGCTCAGTATTGTTTCCCTACCCTTGCAGATTTCTCTTGCAGAAGCCATTTTGCTCCTTACAATCATGTGCTCTGAACTCATGTCCCCTGGATGACCACTCCATCGTGTGCTATTTGTGTATGTTTATGTGATTTTTTCTTAGCGTTACATTAGCCAATATGCATGCAAAACACATGTAAGAGATACGAGATAAGCACCATCTTTTTTCATTTAAAAAGCTCATCATTCATGTTTGCTCCTCCCCCAGGCACCACAAAGCTCTATCCTGAGATGGTTAACAGATTTTTTTTGTCATTGTGAACGTCTTTGAGCTTGCTTTGATTGTAGGGAGCGAATTTCTTAGTTAAGTACCTCCTTTGATTAATTTCGGAATTTTATTAGATGTGGTTGGTACAAGCGTTTCTAAGTTTCTAGTGTATTAGTTATTAATTACTTGCTGTCCAGGGAGAATCCAGTATCTGGAGAAAGGATATTTTTTTTCCCTGCTAGAGACCCTGGCATAATCGATTATGAAATGATGAAACTTTTCAGGTGGATGCAATCCAGGCGTGCGGAGGTCAGATGACTTCTGATGGCAGACGTTTCCGATATGGTGGTGGGATACTTTGGAATATCATTAAATCACGCGAACCAAAGGCCTATAGAGAGATAATGAAAAAAGCAAGGGACTTTGAGGTACACGATTAATCATATTTTATATAGTTTATGGTATTATTATTCCCAAACTTAAATTAAAATGTCACTAGAGTAAGAGTGTGTGTTAGTGACTTTTTTATGTTTTCTTTCCTCATGCAGAAGCAATTCAAGAAACCAAATAGACCAGCAATAGAGCAAAGGAAAGAAGGCTCATCTGCCAATTCATCCAAAGACGGTACTCCAGCCGATGTGCCAGATGATTTACCGGTCCTACGTGAAATGCAGACTCAAGCCAATCAGTCAAACCCCGAAGTGAAGCACGTTTCTGTTCGTGATAGGTTAAGGTTGCCTGTTTCATATGATGATGACCTGCTTGGAGGGGAGCCCAAAGACGATCCACTTAATTGTTAGAAGAAATCGACATTTTTATCCGCTAGGAGTTTCAGTTTCTAGATCTTGGGCAACAGGGTCGGGATCGACATTGAGTGTACTCCCAGACGAGAGTTTGATATGCAGAGAATTCTCTTTGTTTTTGTTTGCCTGGAGGCCAACATAATTTTTCTTCCCCTGGGGAAAGAGTTTTACTGAACTATATCGGCTTTACGATATTGTGATGACAAGTAATATTTCAAAGAAAATTTTGAAGAATGCTTTTTGCTCCCTATGACTAGTCTTCCTCCGAGATGCGCCACTTGTTATGCGTGTGCGGATAAAGACCTTTGTATGGAAGTTAAGCAAATATTTTGTGTGGGAGTTAAGGAAATTGCACGACCTTTATCCGTGATCTTAACGTTTATTAGGTTCTGAAATTATTTTTTATTGATTTTTAAAGTTAAAAAATAGAAAAAAATAATACAAACAAGAAGTGGGCTGCAAAGAGATTTGTAGGTGTCGAAAATCTTGGAATATTGAATCTTGTATGAATCTTTAAAATTCATTGGAAAACATGGGCTATAACTCACTATTGTTGTGAAAAAATAAATTAAAATTGTGTTTTAAAAAATATTTTGTATACAAATTAACGAAAATATTACAACACCTTTAGATGTAATCCTAGTTTATTAGGGTCTCAACACTACTTTTTATTAATTTTTAAATTTTCGTTATATATATAGTTCTTGGACCTATATATCCCTCAGAGCTCGCGCGCTTGAACTTTCCCACGCGAATTCCAAAAGAAGGAGCTTTGTGAAAACAGTGGCCATTTTCGGAATTCACCATACAGGGCGAAAAATGTAATTTCACTTGGAAAATGCAACGGTTCGCTCCCATTTCTGGTTGCGTCTATTTTCTTCCTTCGTCTATTTGTCTTGTGAGAAATTCAGTGATCGAAGGGAAAGAGAGATGGCTTGCTTGCACGATCACAGCTGCGAAGATCACGATTGTTCGTCCGGTTGGACTCTCTACGAGAATATCGACCTCCCCAAGGTCCCTAAATTCTCTGCCTTTCTTCTTTTCTCACTCTTAATTTTACGATTCCTGCCTTTTTTTTTTACTGTATGAGTTATCACACTGCTGCTCTATATATGTGATTTTTTGGGTGGTTTTGCAATCTGCTTACTAATTTATGATTTTTTGGGCTTCATCTGAAAGTACCCAGAAGGAAATTTGTAGTTGAAAGAACTGTGATTCAGATTCTCAGATTAACCCTTTAAGCTGAAATTCTAAATCTTGCTAGCGTTTTGAGTAAGCATTGTGTTTGTTGTGTATGGAATTTTTGATTTAGTGTAAAACAATGAAATGGGGTTTCGTTGGGTTTTTCGATTTCGGGGTGGGTGATTTTATGAGGATTGAGGAGTAGTTGATGATTTCTGATGTGGGTTTGTTGATACTTTGGAGTACTTTCACACTTTATTGTTCAGTAAATGAAATTTATGAAATATTTCAACGGAACTTGGATTTGCTGATTGACATCGTGCCACTTTCAGCTGAATTCTGTTTGGATTCTAATCATTAATATGCACTGTGGTCCCTCCTTGAGAGAATTTTGAATGGTGGTTTGTAGGTTTCTGCTTTGAATGAAGCGGTTCCAGGAAGCGTCAAGTCAGTTTTCAAAGCTTGGGAGCAACGGCTGAATTCTAGTGGGGTAACGATCCCTTCGTTGTGATTTTATGTTTTATCTTCTTTTTCTGAAGGTGTGTTGCCTCCGAGAAAAACAATAGAGAGTTTTGCGAATGTTATTTGTAGACATCTTTACTAATGCAATAATGCAAATTTCGTAAGTTTGTAAATGAATTTTAGAATGACATTTTCATGACAATATGTTAGCTCAAGTTTAAGAGATTACTGATTGAGATTCAGTTCAGGTTTACCATATATTTTGGTGGTAATTTATGTTTGAATTTATAGGAATAAGAAGGCTCACTGGTCCTACTTTCTGCTACAGGGACACTTGGAGAGCAATGAGGGTGATCCTGAGTTACTTGTTTACATTCCGTGAGTGTCCCATTTTTGTTGTTTTATATGTTGTCGTTTATAACATGAGTTATTGACTGCGTGAACACAAAATGGATGGGGACAGGTAGATCCAGTGGTTCAGTAGTTCCACCATTTTCCATCTTTCCGTTCAATTTCAATGGTAACATGTGCCTGATTCTCCATAATCTGGTGTGTATAAGTTTTGAGTAAGGGACTTAACCTCAGTAGCATCTTCAGGTTCTTCCAAAACATGACACTTAATATGTGCATCATTTTATAATTATCCTTTTGTCGTGCACTCAAAGCTTCTTTCGTGTTTCTTGAATGGCTTGTCATTTTGTGAAACACGTAGTGTTGGAGATACAAGTCATGATGCTGAGGATTTATTTCTATTTTAACTTTTCATCGCTTGTTTTCTGCTATCTATGATAATATAGCTGTACTTATTTATGAAACATTTGGTTGGCATCTTCAGAGATTTATTAGAAGTTAGAACCTAGTATTCTCTGATGTTGTTGCATACATCTAACTGAATTATATTTTTCTCATTTATTTTTTATAGATTTACATCAGATGTAAAGATCAAGAGCATATCAGTTGTGGGTGGTGTTGATGGAACAAGTCCTTCCAAGATGAGGGCGTAAGTTTGACCTTTTCTACACTCTACCTAAGGCAAGGCCTTCTTATATTGATTTAGTTAGAATGGTGAGGCAAGAAGCTCTAGGATTTAAGTAATAATTCGTTTTACTCAAACTCATTGGCAATCTTTTTGTCTTAATGTACCACCATTTCCTTGCATCAATTTCAAATTTTCTTGTCTCGTCCATTCCATGTTTTTGTAGTCAATACCTATGATTTGGAATTAACTTGGAATATCCAGGGAGTTTTTGCGCTCTATTCATTATATTGTAGTGGTCATGAGTGTATGTAGCCCTGTATGAGTTTTCTGACAAAATAACTATTGAAACAGCCTTTGATGGAAGTTGAGTATTCAATTCATCTCGTTTTTATATTTGTAAATACTAAAATTAGGACTTCATTGCTTAAATTAGGTTCATAAACAAAGAAGGAATTGACTTTTCAGATGCTCAAGGAATGCAAGCAATTCAGGTATTGCGTTCACATTAGCTTGTTGCAGAATTAATTGATAAGTTAAACTTTTCAGCTTTGAAACATGTGTTCTTGTTGTTTCAAGGAGTGGGATCTGGTCGAAAATTTTCAAGGAACGTTGGAGTACCAGACAAGGTATTTATTCGTTGCCTCCTGTACTACAGAAACCATTTGTCGTAATGTTTGGGAACATGATATCTAAAAATTCAGAGGAAATCTTATTCTTTTTCAATTGAGAGCACTGAAGGCAATCCCTTTGACATGGTACTGAAATCAAGAGGATATAATTTTTATCTGAGTTTTTATCTAACCATTCAACAACCCTTCTGATATTACTTTTGTCCATACAATTAGATATTCCAAATTTCAAAACGTGGCCAGCATCACATTGCATTTTCCCGATAGTTTTGGTGGTGATACAACTAAGATAGAGTACATTGGCTTTAAAGGCGAAGCTACAAAGGTAATTTTCATTCCATAGGGCATATTTCATTGTGTCGGTTCTGCGAATAATAGATTTTCCTGTCTGACGAACAGTTGAAGAGAGATGTTGTCGCAACAATTGTTTATGAACTCAGGCCAAATCCTTCCGATCATAAGTAAGTCGTCATTATCCCTGTGGAATCGTAATATTGGCCATTTTAAAACAAATGTCGATTACTCCTTTATTTAGACATAGCAGGCGTCATTAAATCTCGCTTCATGGGCATTGCATTTTCTTTAGCACATCAGTTTACCAGTACAACTCCATCCATAGAATTTCATGTCCTGTCAATAGAACTGATGTATGTGTATGTTTCGTATTTTGTCGATTGTTCTTATCCGTAGGACAAAGGCCGAAGGTGGGGGTCTCTCACATGTTGAATGAACAAGTCAAACGCTGGGATCTGCTGTGCTTAAGGATTAAATACTCTTTGCAGTTTGTATATTGGTACCTTAAAAACAAGGAAATGCTGAATTGTTGTCACAATCCCTTTATCTGTGGCATCTTTATGGTTGGGAAATGTTATTTTTTTTATTTTCAAGTACATTGATATTATTACACTAAGGAGATGGGTAGTTCGGCTAAACCACACAATGGGTAGCCTAATTTGGTATCGAATTCGCCATCCACGAGATTCAAACCTAAGATCTCTCACTTCCAAGTGAAAGAATACCAACAGATCATAGTTCTAAATAACGGTTGGAAAATATTATTTTAATGAGAGCAGTTGGAGGTTCTGTTAAGGGTTATGCCATCATATGCTTCAGTTTGAAGTTTAAATGTGCACATATTTTAGTTGAAAGTTTCAAATTTCATTCTTCTTCACTGTGTTTTAATTGCTTTCTGGGTTTTCTAATTGTTGAGTAATCTGATTTTTGAAACTATATATTTCATATTTTCTTCGTAAACTTTTGTTTTTTCGTGTTCTTTTTTTTTTTGTCAATTCCTTAAGACCAGGAAATCTCATCAGAAGCAACAAGAACAATCAAACGGACAGAGCGGAGTGTTTCCAGCATCTGCATTGTTAATTCCCAACTCCTCTTCTGTGTAAACCGTGAGTCCATCCTGCCTTCTCTTTTTCGGCTGAGAAGACATGTCCCCAAATCCGCCATCTCTAATACCTTTATCCTTCTTCTTTGTCTTCGGCTGGTCAGGTTTCTCAATCGCGTTTTCTTTTCGTTTTTTAGCCTTTCCAGACTCAGTTTTCTTCTTTTTCGCTGCAAATATTTCATCAATCTCAGAAGCCGGCTTCTTTGCAGAAGACAGAGGGTTTTCAGCCTTTTCAGTTTCGGGTTTCTTCCTCTTTTTGCCTGAGGATGTTTTATCAACCTCAGTAATAGGCTTTTTCGCCGAAGATGGCAGCTTTTCCTCTTCTACAACAACTGCATCATCATTTACCTCTCTGGAAGCTTTTGATTTACTCTTTTTTCCCATTTGTTGGATCCCAACTCCCAAACCTGCATCAAATCCATATCACATTACCGAGAATTGACAAAACTGCAAAGACGAAAGGTAACCAAAGAAACTACGGAGAAGATGCGCACAAGCTACTTGATTATTAACCTGAGATGTCACGGTGGTGTTTCCGCCAGACACATGACACAAGCTACTTGATGAGAGGGATAATTCAGCAACACCAACTTTAAACATGCAGCAAAAGCCTTCCAATCTTCACCAGTCAAATATGCAACCTGCAACCATTAATTAACAAGAGCTTCATCAGGCCACTGAAACAACAGTTGTATAGCATCAAATCCAGTCACTGAAACCACGGACATTGTTTCCGTATATCGCACCCAAATTCAAAAATCAGTTCCAGAAAAATAAACGAGTGTCATAAGCTTTGTATGTAGCCAAAAATTGTAACATGAAACCACAGAAAAAGATTTCAAGCTATCTTCTATTGGCAAATTCATATCGGCTCCAAGCGGCAGTCAAGGCACCATCAAACTGGTTCTTGCTGTTGACTCGTATAGATAGAGCCTCCCTCAACACTTTCACCCTGTAAGTACGTCCTTATCCACTCTTATCATTCACTTACAGGGCTGCCTAATCCGATTCGATCATCAAAATCTAACAATTAAACCAATTACATATCTTTCATTCAGCTACATTGCATCAATGCAGCACTAAAACCTACAATCTTCAGATTCTTCACCATTTAATCACTAAAAAGAGTGAAAATTTGGATTTAAAACACAACACCCAACAAATTATTCATAAAATTTGGAAGATTTAGCTGCTTTAAATTTGAAGGAAAGCGTGGAAAAAGAACATCTTTCCTCCAATCGTGATCGTAGCTATTTCTAGGCACCATGCAAAAGGTTGCTTGTTATTGGATTTAGCAACAAACACCCGTGTCTGACTGGAGTGCCCAAATTTTATTATTTTTCATAAATCCAACAAAACAAAACAAAAAAACAAAAAAAAATGTATAGTGGATATTGTGTCATGAAATAAATTGGGATTTTGAGTTTCAAGGATCTTCACCCACTACTGAGTTTTAGTTTTGGCTCCAAGCGGCAGTCGGGTCGCCACCAATCGGGCGCCTGCTGTTGACTCGAATATGGAGCCCCGATTACATCATAATCCACAAACAAAACCCAGAATCTAAAACGATATAAACACAAAAAATGAAATTCAATTACCCAGTAAGAGCAAATTGCAGGAAGTTGGAGGTTCCGAGGGAACTCTGGAACTTAAAGTAGGCAGAGACTGAAGTAGAAGGCGCCGGAGAGAAAGAGAGCGAGCTAACCTGTAATTTATAGCTGCTGAGGCCGCCTAACCCTAACTGTACGAGGCATTACAAAGTCAAAGCCCACGATATTTTTATTATTTGTTTGGGCTGAGCCCACTGCATTTGGTTCATTATCCAAATCAGGTATGTTTGAAAATGTTTAAAGTGTTAAAGCGGCTTTCTGGTAAACAAAAACGCTTCTGAACAAAATTAATTAATCGCTTGTTTCATCTCTCAGACTAATTATCAAATGACCGGAACCACTTTTAGAGTGTTTGTCAAAAATGGATGAAAATGCTATTGTGGAGAAGTACATAGAAGATGCTTTTCCAAGTAGTTCTTTTTAAGAAAAAAAGGGAAATCACTCGCATTATATTTGGACGAAAAAAATAAACATGGAATTACAAGTCAGAATTTATAAATTGACATGCACCAATTTCTTTGTTTGGATTCATAAACATAGAAATTTAGAATTTCCGCATGGAAAAAAACTTGGAATTTGGGGACCTTCAATTCCCAAGTTTAAATTTCATGTAAATAAGTGTCATTTTCCAATTTATATGATTGAGAATTTAAAAATAACAAATTCCATATTCAATTCCATTTTTCTTTTTGGTTAACCAAACAAGAAAATTCATAAATTTTAGAAAATAAAATCTCATCATTTTAATTACCGTTTTACTAAGGAATTTTAAAATGACGAAAATTTCCAAACGACCCTTAAAAGTGTTTCCATACCCTATGATATAAGAATATAAACCTATTATATGAGTTTTTTTTAAGGAAAACTAATGAAAATGATTTGCAAACTTTGAGTTTTAACGATAAGGACAAAATAAAGGGTAAAATGAATAGTACCAGGATTGACTTTTTAATGTAAAAATATGATTTTTCGTTAAAATGAACAATACTGAGAGTTTTTCGTTAAAATTCCATTTTTTTAATTGTGAGAACCACCATGCGAGTTTTCAAGAAGGACATTGAAGTAAAATTGAAGCACTTCACTTCAATAAGTAGTCAAATTTTTAATACATTTTTCAACATATTTTTTAATTATATTAAAAAATTACCAACTCTGAACCTAATCTACTTCGACTTGTCAAAGAGTCACAGTATTAGGTTAAATAATCTCAATGGCAAAGCATGTCTTTGACACAAACCAACCGTTACGGCACGTGATATCACGTGACCGCGGACTCGCCCTCGACAAAAAATGGTAAACAATGGCAACCGCCTTTTCGTTGGACTTGTCCGCGTGGACGTTGGACCCTTGAAACACGTATTCTCAACGAAAATTAGAAATCTCAGAGGAGAGAGGGAGGAAGGAGAGAGAGAGAGGGACTTCGTTAAAAGTCGGTTAGGCAGTGGAGCTCAAATCTTCTACACCCAAAAGTCAGGAGAGTCGAGAGACTTCGTTAAAAGCAAGTGCTGAAGACGTTCATTTTACGCTTCCAACGATTCGACCAAAGTTTTGGGATTTTTTTGCCGCCGCCGACCGCCGACCGCCATGGACGCCGCCGCATGCTCTCGTGTTCTTCCTCAGATCAACCTCTCCCATTCGGATCATAGATTATCCACGTAAGCCCTCGAAATCATAATTGTTTTTCTGTTATTTTTTTGTATTTCATGTTGGATCAGTAAAGTTGGCTTTTTATTTAATTAGATTTGTGTTTAGAATTAATCGCGCGAGAAGATCCTAGTTATTTCTTGGGAGAGAGCTTTGGATTGTATGTCAATCTTGTTTCCTGGAAAATTGCATTGAAAATAAGCATTTTCCGGGCAACCAAACAGAAGGTTTGCATTTTCTTTCGACAACCAAACAGGAGCGTTGAATTATGGCAATCGAATTATGTTTGGGTTTTGGTTTATTGGTTTGGCTAAGCTGAGTTTTTGACTAAATGTGTAAATTTGTACTTTCCCAGCAACCAAACAAAAAAGTTTGCATTTTTACGACAACCAAACAGAAAGTTTTCATTTAACGACTACCAAACAGGAGCATTGAATTATGGCAATCGAATTAGAGTTTTGGTTTATTGGTTTCAGACTTAGCTAAACTGAGATTTTGACTGTCTAAATGTAATTTAGTGGTAGGTCGGGACCTGCCTCTTTCCGTTCATCCAAGCGATTGCTAGTTCCGAAACAGCTCACAGTTTCTTGCTCTACACCGATTGATAAGGGAAATGACATGTTTGGAATATCACATTGTTCTAAGAAAAACCCTGTGGGGGAAGTATTATGCCCTGCTGGTGTATGCACTTATGGTGGGACTGCTGTAGAGTCTCATTCCCATGCTGCGGAAGAGAAGGTTGGAGTGCTGCTTCTGAATCTTGGAGGACCCGAGACGCTTAATGATGTTCAGCCGTTTTTGTTCAATCTTTTTGCCGACCCGGTATGTTCATCTGCTTTTGTTGCCTTGCCTTATTGGTGTCAGCATTAGTTGTTAGCTTAATACACTCATTACTAACATATTCCCATGTTGTGTGAAACAGGATATCATTCGTCTCCCAAGGTTGTTTCGGTTTCTCCAGCAACCATTGGCGAAATTAATTTCTGTACTTCGAGCTCCAAAAAGCAAAGAAGGTTATGCTGCTATAGGAGGTGGTTCACCATTGCGTAAAATTACAAATGAGCAGGTAGAGCAATATGCATAGCATGCCTGTTGAAATGTTTCCTTTAGTTTTTATTTGTATAATTAGGTGGCTTTTGCTACTTGTTACAGGCAAATGAACTCAGAAAGACTCTGGAATCAAAGGACTTGCCTGTTAATGTCTATGTGGGAATGCGTTATTGGTACCCATTTACTGAGGAAGCAGTTCAGCAAGTGAGTCTTAAATTTCAGTAACCTAGTATTATTTTAAAATATGCCGTTGGTTCTAGGCAATGTAAAGCACATAGGAAAATAGAATTGTAACCTAAAGTCTCCCAACGATTATATTGATTAGATTCATTGAATTTGTAGTTAGTCATCATGGGGCATCTTGTAATTGAATGGTTTAAAATGACTGAACTTTTTTCCACATTATCTGTGACAGATTAAGAAAGACAGAATAACCAGGCTTGTTGTCCTGCCTCTATATCCTCAGTTCTCTATCTCTACAACTGGATCAAGCGTTCGTGTGCTCGAGGATATTTTCAGGTGACCATTTGCTGTTACTGTCAGTTTATGGAATTAAGTAAATGTTTGTTTATGATGGTCAATTTTCTGAATGTGAGCGCCCATCTTGCAGGAAAGACGCCTACCTATCAAGGATGCCTGTTTCTATTATAAACTCATGGTATCAACGTGAAGGCTATATTAAGTCAATGGCCGACTTGATTTCCAAAGAACTAGAAAGTTTTTCTGAGCCTGCAGAGGTGCGCTTGATGTTTCTATTGAACATATGCTTTAAATTCGTCAGAAATGGCTCTTTTGATGCAATTAAGTTTCATTCTCTCTTTGGTTTATAGATGTTGCTATTGAACGTATGCTTTCATTGTATGATTATTCCCTGAACTTCACAGCTCCGGTAAACATTGCTAATTTTGTATGAAATTCAGGTCATGATATTCTTCAGTGCCCACGGAGTGCCGCTCAGTTATGTGGAGGATGCTGGAGATCCTTACAAAGATCAAATGGAAGAGTGCATCTTCTTAATAATGAAAGAGTTGAAATCTCGAGGAATCAACAATGAACATACTCTTGCTTACCAGGTGGGTTATGAAATTCTATTTTCTGACTCGTACACTCCATTTCACTCTTGGTTCTCAGAACAAGCATTGGTTGTTGTCTACCATGTATGTTGCCAAATTTCTTGATGTTGTTTTCTGATTTTCTTTTCCTTATTTTGGGGTTGGGTGGTGATCAGAGCCGAGTTGGTCCTGTGCAATGGTTAAAGCCCTACACTGATGAAGTTCTTGTTGAGCTTGGCCAGAAAGGCGTGAAAAGTCTCCTAGCTGTTCCAGTCAGGTATTTAACTTCGTTTCTGGCCCCGGGCACTATTTGGTTTTTTTCCTCTCAAAAGTAAAGTAAGTTAATTTGGCATCTATGTTCTTATCCAGCTTTGTGAGCGAGCACATAGAGACTCTTGAAGAAATTGATATGGAGTACAGGGAATTGGCCCTCGAATCTGGCATTGAGAATTGGGGTCGAGTCCCTGCCCTTGGTTGCACTCCTTCGTTTATAACAGACCTCGCAGATGCCGTGATAGAAGCCGTACCACTTGCAACAGCCATGTCAACCCCACAAACTACCTCAGAAGTAGCCGATCACGACCCTGTGAGATACGCTATCAAGATGTTCTTTGGTCCCTTTTTGGCTTTCATTTTGTTCTTTTCTCCGATGATAATGGCATTCAGGAACACCTGATTTAAGGAAGATATTAAGCAGTCACTTACGTAGAAGAAGAGTCGAAACACTACGAACAATCCCCCATCCGCTTCCAGTTGACCCTCATACTCCATGCGGAACGAGCTTTTTGCAGTTTTCAATTCATTCATAAATGTAAATTTTTTTTTTTAAATAATTTTTTATAAAGCTTGGTGAACACGCTTTGAGTCAAGAAGCATATCTTAGATTCTAATTCTACTTTGTACGTTTTGGATGTTATGATTTGTACCTAAAGCTGGTTTTAAATTTACTTTTTGAGAATAAACATCCGCTTCTGGTGTCATTCTGCCATCTCCGGTCGGACTCACAGGTTCCTTTCGATTTCTCCTTTGTAGCCGGCACCCCAACTCGCCGGTCCGGCACCCTAAATACATGTTTCTAGTTTGGATGTAAAATAAATAGATTGAATAGTGATTTATATATGAATTTGTAAAATTGAATGAAAACTGTGAGTATAACATCCACTCTTTCTTTTTTTTTTTTTTTTTTTTTTGGGTAAAAAAACGTGAATTTTTTATTTTCTTAAAATATTTTCCAAGAATTAAGGAAATTTATATAATGTATTTGGAAGCGGGTTTATGATTTATTGAACAATAAGTATATTTAGTAGAATATTTAAGTTGAAAAGTAAAAAAGTAAGTGAAAAATATAGAGATTTTAAAATGTATATTTAGTGTATATTCTTTATTTTTTTAAATTACGTTAAAATCACATGTAGGCAAGGCAGGCTTAAAAAAAAGTCCCTCTTTTGGTTGACAAAGAAGATTATATTAATATGTAGTTTAGATTTAGATAAAAGAAAAATTAACAAAAAAAAGGGTTCAAACATCTTTAAATTTAGGTTTTAAATCGTTAATTACAAATGTTTAAATACGAATTACAACAGATCTTGCACGGAAAAATATATTTTGAAGAACATGAATATGATAGTTTGTTGGGGTGGTAAGAGAAATAAAAGAAAAATTAACAAAAATGATTCAAATTCTTGGAGGTGCCAGACAGTCACAAGTGACTTTGTGGCACCCTCAAGAATTTTAATCATTTTCGTACATTTTTCTTTTATTTCTTTTACCACCACAGCAAACTATCATATTCATGTTCTTCAAAATATTATTTTTCCGTGCATAGAGTCCGACTCGTTTTCTAAGCACCCAGGAGTTCGCCTCATTTTGCGCGCACGAAGCTCTCCTCATTTTACGTGCCAGAAGCCCGCCCAATTTTTTGTAAGCCGAACCTACCTTGTTTTACGTGTCATGGTTCACCTCGTTCTGTGTGAGCTGACTCTGCCTCGTTTTGCATGCGTTGAGCCCCCATGTGTTTTTACAAAAATGCAATTTTTTTTATTTTCGCAAAATAATTTCTAGAGCCATAAGTTAAACTTTTTAAGGAATTTGGAAGCAGTTTTACGGTTTATTGAGCAACAAATGCATATTTAGTAGAATATTTAAGCCGAAAACTAAAAAAATAAGTGGAAAATATAGTTGTGAGGCCCAAGAACTTGTCAAATGGGGTTCTCCACTAAAGAATCTTAATGGAAAGTCTCACCTTAATTTTCAAAACTTCATAGTGAGGCGAAGGTGAAACTAAATAGATTGAACGGTGATTTATATACGAATTTGCAAAACTGACTGAAAACCGTGAGTGTTAATCCAAGTTTTTTTTGTAAAAAAATGCAATTTTTTTATTTTCTCGAAATATTTTCCGTGAGCATTAAGGAAGTCTAAATAAGGTATTCGGAAGCGGATTTACGATTTATTGAGCAACAAGTGTATATATATTTAGTATAATATTTAAGCCGAAAAGTCGAAAAATAAATGAAAAGTACAGAGATGTTAAAATTACTTGTAGGCAAGACTTAAACAAAAAATGGCAAACACTTTTTTTATTAAACAATCTTTCACCCTCTTTTTGTTTGACAAATAGGGTTCTATGTAGTTTGAATTTAGATAAAAGAAAAATTAACCAAAAAAAAAGTTCAAATTTAAATTTAGGTTTTAAATCGTTGATCACAAGTGTTTAAATACGAATTATAATAGATTTTTGCACAAAAAAAATCTATTTTGAAGAACATAAATATGATAGTTTGTTATGGTGGTAAGAGAAATAAAAGAAAAATGTTAAAAAATGATTAAAATTCTGACTTTGGGCATAGTGTGTGCTTTCATTCGTTCCGTCTTGATCCTTTGAGAACGGTTCGACCAATAACATGCTTGTTGTGACCCGTTCTCAAAAGATCAAGACATAGATTATAAGAATATTTTCACCAAAAATACATTTTGTGGAATATGAAGATGATAGTTTAGTGTTATGGCAAGACAAATAGAAAAGTTTAGCAAGGAAATATAAGATAAATAAAATTGATGGTTTAGGCGCATGAAGATGCAGCAGAAGCAATGGAGGCCCATGAAGTTTAGGGTTTAGGAGCGTGTGAATACTAGCACGTGAACAGTAACAAATGAGTAGAAGAAAAATGTAATTTGGATAAAAAAAAGGTTCAAATATCTTTAAATTTAGGTTTTAAATCGTTGATTATAAATGTTTAAATACGAAATATAATAGCTTTGCACGGAAAAATATATTTTAAAGAATATGAATATGATTGGTGTAGTAGTAAGAGAAACAAAAGAAAAATTAAAAAAATTGTACAAAAATGTTTCAAATTCTTGCTGGTGCTAAAAAATCACACATGATTTGTAGGTCCAATGATTAAGAGTATTCGTCCACCTGCAGTCCGTTGGGCAGAAAAAATAATTGTAGTTAAAACTCCCTTTGAAAAAATCAAAATCACGCGTGATTTGCAGGTCAGGTGATTAAGAGTATTTGTCCATCCGCAGTCCGTTGGTCAGAAAAAACAATTGAAGTTAAAACTCCCTTCGAAAAAATCATCAATAAACAAATAAGAGACTTAAACAGAAAGAAAGATCTGCATTATAGAACAGAAAACAAGAAAATCCGCAGAGAAAACAAGATCAAACAAATTCTTGCAATTACCAAATCCTTACAAACCCGCGATAATACCGAAAACATAACATGTTCAACAAATACTAACCTAACTAGCCTTACTACTACAGAAAATACAATGAAACATCACCGAGTACCCAAAACGTTAACACCCGCCCGCCATAACACATCAACTCTGAGGGGAAGTTTTGGCAACTCCGCCGCTTGGTGGAGCAGTCTGTGAAGCAGGTGGTGGAGCATCATAGGTCCCGCGGGTGTTCCCATTCGCGCTGGCATCAGCAGAGTAGGGAGGAGGTTGTGCATATCCAGCACCATACGATGCGTTATAGGGTGGTGGCGCCTGCCCATAACCTGGCTGGCCAGCAGGTGGTGCACCATAGGACGGGGGCCCGTACCCGGTTTGTGGTGCTGCAGCACCATAGCCAGATGATGGGGGACGGGTAGCAGGATCTGGCTGAGCATATGCAGAAGTTGGAGGCTGAGAATGCGGGTATCCTGGCTGCACAGGTGGTGCTGGCTGACCATAGCCTCCTGGAGTGCTGGGTGACTGAGCGGTTTGCCCATAAACTGCAGGATTTGCAGGAGGCTTTTGTGCTGGAGGTGCTCCATATCCAGCTCCATATGCAGGCTGAGCCGGTGGTTGGCTTCCATAACCAGTTTGAGAAGTTGGGGGTGCTCCATAACCTGGCTGAGTAGACCCTTGGGGTGGGTAACCAGCAGGGTTAGGGCTAGGCTGTTGACCGACATTGTATCCTTGCTGGGCAGGAGGTGCTTGAGCTGAATCACCCTGAGTTCCGTAAGAGGGAGTGTGCCCATCTTGAGGTGGGTTACTCACATTACCATAGCCCGCTGCAGAATAACCCTGCTGTTGATCATAGGCTGGTGGCTGACCGTACCCAGATTGAGGTGGTGCATGATATCCACCATAGCCATCTTGAGCATAGCCTTGTCCTTGTTGATTATAGCCTGAAACTGGCGGCGGGCCATAATTGTAACCAGCACTGTCAGCAGGAGCAGTGGGACCACCAGGATTTTGCTGTTGATGTGAAGGTTGTTGCTGACCATAGTAATCATAACCACCACCTTGGGTAGTCTGCTGAGTTGGTGCAGCAGCTGACTGGTCCCAACTGGATGGATATCCACCAGATGTTGGTTGAGGAGGATAGCCTGGGTAAGAAGGCTGAGATGAATTATACTGCTGTGGAGGGCCAGAATACGCTCCAGACTGCCCGTAGCCATAGCTAGGTGGTTGCATAGGGGGGCCAGAAGGAGCCCATCCTGAGGGAGGCCGTGCTTGATAACCTTGCTGAGAGTATCCTCCAGACATTGCTGGATTTCTAACACGGTTCTGCAATAAAATTATTCTCACAAATAACCATGGCGTACTTTCCATGATGCTGGGGAATATGGAGGAATGAAAAAACACATGATGTACAAAGCAAACATTGGAAACATGTATAAAAGAAAAATACTATGATTCAACGAAACACATAACAAATAAGAAAAACAAATACATTCATATATATGATTAATGGATTTCATTATTATATTGGGAAGAGGTGTAATCACCCACATACCGTACCCGTGGTTGTATAAATTGAGTTACTCCAGCAGAAGCCCACACCCTACCTATTTGAAGTGAATGGGTACGACAAATAACAAAACACTATATAGAAGCTTTTATATAAAAACAAACTTACATATAGCCCTAATTGAGACGATAGTCATAAAAACACGCGCAAAATGCAGAGTAGACTACAGGACCAAATATCAACATACGCATAGGTATTAATTAGACATCTTAGAAAGAATTCCAGACTAGAAGACATTATCAATGCACTAATACTTCCCAAATAGGCTACCACATGTGGGATGATCAGTAATTTCAAACAAAAGCTATCTAAGCTTATTAAAAAAACGTAAGTCATCAGCATAGAAAACCTGTTGTGTCAACCAGGGACATTAGTCATAGATCATATTAGATGCTAGCATAAAAAAGACCCTTTGAACTTTCCACAGGTGTGAAGCCAAACCATTATTGGCTGAATAATATCCCAAATAAGCAGCAAGAATCTCTCCAGGATTTATTAAACAGAACAGAAATATAGCACTAAAAGGGACAAGAGGTTCTGAACAATTAGGATCAAGGACCCACAATATGTGTACTCAATAAAAATTAAAGGCAATACTCCTTTTAAAAAATAAGTCATCACATAGGATAAAAGATTAATGTATATAAACTGGAAAAAGAATGGAGAAATGAACAGAAAGCAGGTGAGGCTGACTGATCATAATATTCAAGTTCCACAAAAATAAGCTGGACTTGAATAAAATGGCACTCAGATATTAAATCCAGCACAGGAAAACAAATTTTATGAAAGCTAACCAAAACTGTTCAATATCGAACAAAAAAATCGAAGAAATTCTCACAACTATAATGCTACAAAACATTTTTAAAAACCCCAGAATAAACAGTATAAAAACTTGAAAAATAAAACCAAGAAAATCTAATATTTGACAGAGGGTTCAACACAGGCGAAGAACTACATAATTATGACAAAATCAAAAGTGCTCAATAGAAAAGAACTTTGATTGGAAGTTCAATATTCCAACATTAAAACTAATTCACAACTAATTAATGTACTTAGAATAAAATGGCTTAAATTTTCTGGGAATTAGACTATTAACCTTCAGTCCTTCTATCAGAGCTTCACTCCGCAATATCATTACTAAATACCAGAAACCAGGATTTAGAACCATACCAGAGTGATGCTGAGGGATCACCAACACAAAGGATTCCATGTTGGTGTCACCAATGGTCCAATACAAACTAACCCTACAATAGCTCCCAATAAGAATCCGTTAAATGATACAAGAGAAATAAGCACACTGATGGTAGATCAAGCTGTTATCCCAATAATTTATCATTTAATGAACCAATAAGTGTAATGTTAAACATTATGAGAGTTAATGAAGCTTTAATGTAACTTAATAACCTAAACATGTATATGAACTCCCATAGACTAAATTCCCAATAAGCACGTATGGCAAGGACAGCCCAACGTGTTGTAATAATCACTCCTCCAAATATCTGTTCAATCTTAAGGTCAGATCAGATTAGCCACTATCTGCATCAATCATATGGGAAGAAGAAACTTATTGCAGATAACTATCCATTGAAGATAACAATTCAGATGACCCAGCAGGTACTATATATACAGTTTTTAAAACTAAATCTATATGACATCCAAATGGATTTTGAGAGGTGAAATTGTGCCAACCAGTTTCTTAAGTTGAAACTAGATCCCAGCAAATGCTAAAACCCAAATAATAAATAACTGCATAAACAGGCTCCCTCCAGTGTTCACTTGACATGTTAGACTCAATCTCAGCCAGCTACACTGTGCATGGCAAAAAGATCAGCACAAAACAAAATTTCTGGATTAACAAGATCTAAAGCAGAAAAAGGCAATTGCAGAACATACAAACTGATCCAATCCTCATAAAATCATATTAATTGGGTCATAGACATGTTCAAAATACCAAATGCAGTAACCAGTACAACATTAGGGATATTATGGCCCACCATTAGCCAACAACATAAAGTCAGCAATAGTTCGACTGGAATTAGTATCCAGTATCCACAACTTACATGACACTGGAAAAATTGCACATCCAGATAGACTACAAAATACATATCTAGAACAATTGTATGGTGTAAATGCAAATAACCAGCATAAAACTCAAATCCATAAAATAAAGACAATGAAAAAGGAAGAGAAACCCAATATAGATACAGAGATGTAGTATTATGCACAACATAAAATGCAAAATGAAAATAAAAAAGAGTAGCTCATCGTCAAGGAAAATGATACAGATTAATGTTTTAACAATATCAAGAGATAAAAGCCTCCAAAGGCTAATCAGAAAATGATACAGATTAATTGAGCACTAAAAATAAAACTAACACAAAGCCCTGCAAGACAGAAAATTAATACCAGAGTACAATACAAAAAACGTAAGCCTAGTAACCAGGTCGATTGACCTAATTTGAGTACGAAATATGAACACTAGGAATATTCAAAATAAGTAACAGCCCTGCAACAGGGAGCCTCAACATATCAACAAAAACACCAAAATCTGATAGGAGCACATAGAGGTGTGGCAATTAAATGCATTGACAGAAAATGGAAGTTCAAATAGCCATGCAAAACTATAAATCGTAGAGAATCACATCTACTGTAGCTTACTCCCTCTGAAGTTAACAATCTCTGACTACAAATACATCAGAGAGGCGTACAAGCCAAATTTTTAGGCAAACACAAATTAAACATACCTCACTAATAACTTCAGCTACCAACTGTTTTGCAGCTTCAATTTGTTCAGTAGTCCCATCAATCTGTAGCGTCCTTTCTGTTGATGTGTCACCAGGTGGCAGATGCAAGGGAATAACCTAAAACAAATATAATGTCAGCTCACAAAACCATTTCCTATATTTGATTCCACCCAAACACATTACTGAAAACAATATACTAGAAAAGTTGTGGGTACAACATACTGTGAAGAAAAATGATAGAAGAATACATCAAGTTCCAAAAGAAGACAAGAGACAAAAACCGTAGAAAAGACCAGCATTCTGCCCAAGATTGAAAACAAACCTGGATACGAGCTCCAGTCCTAGCTTGCATACTTTTTATTGTTTCACCTCCTTTACCAATTACAAGCCCAACCTGAGATTACAGTCACGAATCCTCAATAACCAAATAACCAGAACATTTTGACAAATGTGGAAAAATTATATAGCCAGTACCTTGTTGTTAGGAATTTTTGTAACATATTGTTCACCGCCAGCTTGTACTGTTAACCTTCTAGAAGCTATGGCCGGACCTCCTGATTCAGCCTGGCACAAACATAAAAGCTTATATATGTAAGCCATATTTCCAAGTTCATACGTACAAATTTGATAAAACTCAACTATCTAAATATGGAAACAAAGGATCACAATGTGGAGGATTTAGAACTTAAATGTGTAAACTTTTGATATATCACAAGCAGGTAATTGATAAAACTAATCTAAAAATTAAATGCACAAGCCGAACCTCAGCAAGAACTTCATTGATCAAATGCTCAGCCTTTGCGATCTGCTCCGGAGTACCCATGAGCTCCACCATCCTAGTTGGAAAATTGAGGTCCGCATCAGAATCTCGGGTAACTTGAATCTTGGCTCCCGACTGAGTCTGTAGATACTTGATAGTCTCCCCACCTTTACCAATAATGACACCAACCCTGCCATTGGGAACCTCAATCTTTTTGCTCGATCCCTGGAAACCACCGTAAGATACCGGGATTGAAGAAGGAGCTGGGTTTGAGAAGTGAGGCTTCAAATCTGTATCGTTTTCACAAAATCACAATTACAATTGCTGCATTCGGATTCACATTCACATCATAAACATGTATAATCAAACACATATAGCAACGTGAATCGCCCTAGAACAACTAAACCCAATTGAATTCTTGGATGTCAAGCATATTAAAAAACTTGCTGAAACCCGAACAATAACACAAACAAGGATACAAATTTAAAGTACAAAAATTAAAGGAAAATGCAAAATTCTAAAGAGGGAAGGGGAACCTGGCGGACCAGAGCTAAAGCCCTTGTCAATAGAATCGGAGCCACCATTGTCAACCCTAGAGCGCTTAGCATCCCCGCCGTTCAACAACCGAGCTGCGATCTCCTGCGCCTTCTGCTTGGCCAGCTGGAAATCTTCCATGGGCGGAGGAACGCTGCTGTACGACGTCGGCGCGGAGTCGGGGGACGATGACTTGATGGGGGCCGAGAAGCCGGTGACTCTGCGGGTGGACGGCGGCGTTTGCTCCTCGTACTTCCGCTTGTTCCCTGAATCGGGACCGGATGAGTATTGGGCTTCGTCGGCCATTGTCGTAGCTGTAGAGGAAGAAACCCTAGAAGATAGAGAGATGGGAGAGAGAGAGAGGAGAGTGAGGTGGAAAAACACCAGTGGGATATTTATACAGACGGAGACTTTTTTAGCGTTTGCGTATGGGAATAAAGGTCTATAAACTTTTCCAGACGGAAAGCGCGTCTTGAGTAAAACCGTAAAAAGAAAAGGATTGTGAGACTTCTAATTTTTTTTTTTGGTGATGCTGTCAACAGACATTTTTTAACTTCTTTCGCGCATTTTGTTAATTGTTGTGATTTAATTCTTTTTCGTTTATATCGATTTAAAATCCAAAATTTAAGAACTGTGTGTATAAAATAAAAATAGAAGTGTGCACCAACTTATTTTTTGTTCAATTAGTTTTATTTTTATTTTTTATGAGGTAACTACAAGTGAAATGTAAAAAAAAAAAGGGTAAATTACTAAAATGATCCCTAAGATTTGCATAACTCATAACTTTGGTCACTGAGATTTCAAATCGATAAACGTAGTTCCTAAGATTGTCAACCATCCATCATTTTGGTCATTCCGTTAAAAACTCCATTAAGTATTCCGGAACTCTTGGCCGAAAGTTTGGGTAATTTTCAAAGCTTCGTAACTCAATCATTTTTTAACCAAATTCGACCCGTAATATATCAAAATGAAGATAGGAAAGTGTAGAATAAGATTACACATATTTCAAAGCCCAACGGTTGCCGGAGATAGCTGGAAAATAGCCTCAAAGTTGACTGGTCTGAGTCAAAAATTGAAAACTCGTCGGAGACTAGGTAAACTTTAAATGTTCATAACTTCTTCAATACTCAACGAAATCAAGTGATTTAAAAATGAAAATCATATTTCTTGATGAGACAAAGAGAATGGTACCTTTTTCGACGGCTAACTCGAGACCAAGATAGCCACTTTCGAACCATTTTCCGGCCAAACCATGGCGAGTTAGCCGTAAAAAAAGGTACCATTCTCTTTGTCTCGTCGAGAAGTGTGCTTTTCGTTTTTGAATCACTTGATTTCGTTGAGTATTGAAGAAGTTATGAATCACTTGATTTCGGCGAGTTTTCAAGTTTTCACTCGGACCAATCAGCTTTGAGACTATTTTCCGGCAATCTCCGGCAACCATTGGGCTTCGAAATGTTATAATCTTATTCTACACTTTCCTATCTTCATTTTGATATATTATGGGTTGAATTTGGTTAAGAAACGATTGAGTTACGAAGCTTTGAAAATTGCTCAAACTTCTGGCCAAGAGCTCCGGGACACTTAATGGAGTTTTTAACGAAATGACCAAAATGAATGGTAGACAATCTCAGGAACTATTTTTATCGATTTGGAATTTGAAGGATCAAAATGATGAGTTATGCAAATCTCTTGGACCATTTTGGTGATTTACCCAAAAAAAAATTACAAGAGAATAACTCATATTTGTATACGGTACGTAACGAATTATGGACCGTTACTTACAACTATGGCTATTTTTGTATGGTGGGAACATCATATAAAATTTACGTTTAATTGGTGTGATCGCCGCATAAGTGAAGAAGAAACAATTTAAATGCATTCAACGCAAACATTTTTTGAAATTGTGTGTTGGGGTTGCTTCACCAGTTTTGGCCACTCTATTACCACATACTAGAGACGGTCTTGACCGAAAACTTTTAAGATGCGAAAGTTATTGCCTGCAAACAGAGTTTTATAATGCAACATTCGGAGAAGTGATAATCCATAATCTCATGTTTTTTATTTTTTTTTAGTACATCAATAGTTTTACACTGAGGGGAGAGAGTTCGGCAAAACCACACAATGAGCAGCCTAATTTGGTATCAAATTCGTCATTCGCCATCCACGAGATTTGAACCTAAGACCTTTCACTTCTAAGTAAAAAGGAATGCTACCAGACCGTAGTGTTGACTGAGATTAGGATAAGATTAAGAAGTTAGGAGTTCGAGTTCAAATCTCATGTGTTGGAAGGTCCCAGATTTGAGCCCCAAGCTTCCGAAGGTCCCGATCCTCGTCCCCGGCGTTAGGGGTATGGGAGATGGGGTTCATGTCCTGCACATCGAAGTCCTCGGGCGCCTAGTTCACCAGGTTGGGTCTTCAACACCTAAGCTCAGAGTCGAGTCGTAGAACCCTCGGACCAAGTCTCAGGCAACAACATTTCCAACAATAATATGACTACTCGAATCTGAAATCATGAACTCAAGGGTTTACAGAAAAATATGGATACATTACTTAATCCCGGGTTAAACAAAACTATGAGCAGCTTCCAACAATCAATCAAACAAGTAGATAAACATGGGAGATTAGTTCAAGCACCCAGTTTGAAACAGAAAAATGTTTTACAGAATCCTTGGCAACTGTTATAGCTCCAAAACGACGGAAATATGCAGAAAGCACAACATAGGACACCCTGGGATCTAAAAGTTATAACTTGTAAATGCAAAATCTCTCCCTTTTCATGGTGCTTAGCCAGGGCAAACCACCCCAGAAAGACTTATTATTGGATAAGATATAGCGAAAGCAGGCCCCCAAACACAAGATGAAAGTCCTCACTTGGTCCACCAAAGGAGGAAATCCTTGCGCCGGTTGATCTTCTTCTGTAGCTGGAGAAGGCCGTAAAGTAGGGCCTCAGCAGTGGGAGGGCAGCCTGGAACATAGATATCAACGGGGACGATCCTGTCACAACCCCTAACAACAGAATAGGAGTAATGATAGTAACCACCCCCATTTGCACAGCTTCCCATGGAGATGACCCATCTCGGCTCAGGCATTTGGTCATAGACCCTGCAACAAAATTTCAGCACAAAGATCACAACAACTCATACCCATTGGTTTACTTGTGCAAACATTACAACAACGCGTAAATTGAAAGGTTGGTGAGGAGCTTTTAACTCCCAAAATCAAAGGCAATTATGCACTTCCCAGAAGAAATTCCTAAGAAATCCCATCCATCCAAAGACACACAATCCTCTTTAACTATTTCAGCTACAACCCCCTTGCAAAACTAGTTTTTGTTACCAAGAGCTAATACATTGTTTATATTCGAGCCATAATCTAGTCTAATCTAACCACGGAAGCATACCGCTCTAACCAACTTGGCTAATCAGCATAACCAGCAAGCACTTTCATAGGTAAAATTCATGCAAATACAAATAAATAAATAAATCAAAGTTGGTTCTCAAAATTCTCCTAATAACAAACTGGAGGAGAAGGGTGGACATGTTATTCCCATTTTATCGGAGATTTCCTTAAAATTGAGCTTAATCAAAGCTCCAATTATTCCAAGCTGAGATTATATTAGGTATATACAAATATAATTACCGCCAAAACATTTTCTAAGCTCAAAAATCCCTAAACCCTAAAACTGAGATTCGGAAAAATGAGAGGGAAGGAAGGGCTTGTTGTTACTTGCGGAGAGCAGGGGCCATCTTGTTGGTGAGAGTGCCGGCGACGATCATGCAATCGGACTGGCGAGGGCTGGGCCGGAAGATGATGCCGAATCTGTCCAAATCGTAGCGGGCGGCTCCGGTGTGCATCATCTCGACGGCGCAGCAGGCGAGGCCGAAGGTCATGGGCCAGATAGAGCCGCGGCGGGCCCAGTTCATGAGATCGTCGACCTTCGAGATCACGAACTCGGCGGCCTTGGAGAGGCCCGGCGGGGGCGGGGAGGCGGAAGGGGGAGGAGGGCGGGCATAGGTGGCCGGAGTGGAGCCGGAGGGGGCGGAGGACGAGAGGGAGGGGACGGTGGTGTGGAGAGAGAGGGCCCGCTGGGCCGAGAGCTGGAGAGGGATGCGGGCACGGGTCAGCAGAGCCATGACCGTGGAGCTTCGGAGAGAGAGAAGAGGAGGAGGAGGAAAGCTGAAATTTTAGCCTGAAGCTGTTTTCTCCGTGTTAGTTTTTGCATCAGGCGTAAATCACAATTTCTAATTTTCGTAGGATTAGGTTGCAAATTGGGATTTACCCATTTTTGGACTTGTACAATTTGGTTTTTTCTAAATGTTGTGCGGTTACTAGATTTAGAGGGCTTTTTTGGTTTTTAACAATACATTTACACTAAGGATAAATTAGTTGCGACATCGTCGTTTCGAAATTAAGAACTCTCGCTTACAAATGAAGAAGAATATTATTATACCGTAATAACAAGTGGCTGGAGATTTATTAAAATAAATCAGAAAAATTTAGCAATAACTCAGACTTAATACCTTATTCCGTGTTGTTTTCTGAATTTTCAATTCACCCCTAGTGTCAATTCCAAAAATTATTCCGTCAGATTGAGAGTTGTTTTCATCAGTTCAATAGAAGGAAAAAAAAAAAACAAACAAACAAATGTAATAAATTTGATGGTTGATGGCAAATTGCACATTCAAAGGGGTTTGAAAACACAATTAAAAGTCGATGGGGAAAATTAAAAGAAGATGCTAATTTCTAAATTGAGGGGGCATTACTAATTTTCATAGTTTTAATGTTTAAGTTAGTCAAATAATAGTAACTAGTTAAACCATACATGAAACCGACTGAACTAGAAATTGTTCCAATTGTATTATTACATTCAGCAAGTCAGTGTACAGAATTATGTTCCCGACACGCTAAAACATTTCTCCATGCCTAACGTCTATCTCGTAATAAGAGCTTCATCTTCACGATGTGGGAGAAACACTTTCAAGCATCGTTGCACAAAACAAATGTCTCAAATAAAAGATCATGCTACTCAACTAATGCTGCAAATGTGAGACACTTGTTTCATAGAATAAAGGCCCGAGCCAAATCCAAGGAATTTACCATGGTAAACCAAAAAAGGGGAACGAACTCACCGCGGTCAAATATAAACAAAGAGAAAATTTTACCATATACAGTTATACTTGATAAAATAGCGGTTTAAGAACAAGGTAAAAGCTTGTTACAGTTCCTAGCCCCCAAGGGCAACACTAATGTCAGCACAAACTAAACAAAAGCACCTAATTCAACAAAAGTAGTCCATATGATTCGATATCACGACCGACAATCGAATAATATAGAGATGATCAGTTTACCTACACCAAAAACATTTACCTAAACAACAAACACCCAAAAACCAGACGAATTAAGACCGAGGAATTAAGTCTAACATGGAGCCTTCACTGTCCAAAGGAACCAATACTTGCTAAGGAAAGAAAATCAGCAGACTCTGAAAGAGGGGGAAAGAATGGTTAGAGTAAAAACAGTGATAAAATTTCACAAACCCTTTTAACTTTAGTTCAAATAATACAAGGTTGAAGGCCCTGGTATCAATCAGCGTTGATGGCACCATTACAGCTTCTCCCCGCTTCAGGATCTAGGACCCAATTGGTTTCTACTGTGGCAGCAAAGCAGATATTGACCAGGTATTCTTTCGGTAGGCCGATCAGCTAATATCACATCTCTTCAACTAACAAGACACTATGAGGACAACAGCATTCTCCTTTCGAGTTACCTTAAACAGCAATGTTTCGCCTGTATGGGTGGGGCAGATACTACTTTCTTCTTGAAAATGTTGACATCAGCCAAAATGCTTCCTGATTTTGCAGTTAGGTAGGGTGCAGCTTAAACATCACTAGCCGGAGAACAAGGCAAGGCAGCCTTTTGTCAATAGAAATCAGAAAAGCTTTGCCTGCCAAGACATACAACTTTCCATACTATTTTTATGCATAGTACATGTAAAGGCTGTTTGAAGCAGCACAGGCGATTGAATTCTCAGAAGGGTGCCATGCAAGATGTAGCAACTTTGTTGTGAAATCAAAAGAATTTCCGTTTGCGTCAGCTCCAGAGTTATCCACACCTTTTATATTACAATGGAAGAAAATATGTACAGACACTGGTTAGCAGATAGACTACCATCAAGTACCATACCTAATCGATTCAAATCTGAATTTTATTCTCTTTTACAAAAAAAAGTTTAAGTTCATTCGAGACTTTGAATGGAAATCAATTATGTTAAATTTTACCAAGACCACTCAATTTTCAGAAAATGGACTATGTATACAAAATTCATATGCAAGCAAGAACATACCTCGCCTGAGAACACGAGGAAGGCTGCCCAAAGATCTAGAAGGCCTTGCTGGCGTTTGAACTTGTCTCCTGGAAGTTCATGAGAAAAATAATAAGCACATTTGACCAAGAGAACCAAAAAAAAACAAAAAAGAGTTTTTCTTGGACTAAATGATACTATTCCCTAAAAAGAGCATGCCTAACGAGCATTATATAGAATTTGAAAAATACCTCATGGGGTTTTTGCTGGCCTCCAATGTTGTTGCTTCTGTGCTCCCTTCAGAACAACCAAACACCCGAAACAGATTGCTGGAATCACAGAAATGTGTTTCTTCATATGTTGAGCCCCACACAACTTAGGTCAGGGTGCAAGTATAAAAGCAACAAAGGATGTATATGGTATACAGCTAACCTGTAAGAACCTGTTGCCACTCGGTGTCCATCTCCACTTAGACAGCACTCAAACTTATCGAAGATGGAATCATTTTCGTATAAATCACAAAGCTGAGAATGATAAAGAACTAAATAAGTTGCATTGTATGGTATTACTTAAATAATATTGTCTTCTTTTAAGATTATATGTGATCAAACAAACTTTTTGAAGGAATACATCACCTTTGGTCTTAGATATTCATGAACCTGGAAAGTTGCAACTGGGCCAGAATCCATGTTGATGTCCCATAACTGAGAAAACCGGGAAAAAAAGGTGAGAACAGAATTTGTAAGGGACAGGGTTAAGAATCCGAAAAATCTGAAGACAAGAAGTAGCCGCAATCCACAAACTCACCACAAGAACAAATTGAATATCATGATATAAAGTATTCACTCTAAACATCACAGTAACAAAAATAGAATATTTTAGCAATCCAGTCTCAAGAAACAGAGAGATAGAGAGAGAGAGAGAGAGAGAGAGAGAGAGAGAGAGAGAGAGAGAGAGAGAGGGTTTTTTAGCATTTGTTACTTGCAACTCTGTTTGTAGGACTATGACACGAAATTTCAAAATATTGAAAGTATGAACCATCTTTTTATAAGAGTCTGAATATGTGAACCTTAAGAGTCATGTAATCCCGACTAAGTATATGTCTTCCATTCTTAGCAAACTTAATATCTGAAATCGATGCTATTATTTCAGTGAAAAAAGATCTTGAACCGGGCGCTTCTTGTTCTTCAAACCTGCACCATTATAACTCATACTTAGGATTCAAGGGAAACCAAGAAATTAAAGAGGGCTAAAAGTGTCAAAAGATTTTTCATACAGTTATTTTTATTACAATACTAAATCATCTTTGATGAGTGCAAGAATGGAAGGGAGGAAGAATGAAAGACAACTCACAATTTGCTATGAGTGTCACATAAAGCTGACTGCCGCAGATCGATAAGACGAATTGAGCCTTTGGAGCTACTGTACGCCAACATGTTACAATGAGTAGGGTGAAATTCTGCGCATGTTATCACCTCTGCACATAAATTTCAAGTATGTAAAGATAAATAATTACACATGTGGAGCTGTTTGACCAACAAAGCATATAAATAAGGCATAATTCAAGTTTACTACATGGCCAGAACATTTCAGCCAATATAGAAACAGATGAAATCTATGACAGACATGATAGCATGCCACTTAATGAAACGTTCACCAGGATATGACTGAATGGCAGACCAGGAGCCTTGTAACAGGCCCAGATACTTGGGTCAAGGTTATGTCTACAGCCATTTCTCTTCAAACGACAGTCAAAAGTTAGAAAGTAAGAAATTGTCATCATAGTGTTGTGGGTTTCACCAGTTAGATCCTCCATGTTTGCAGGCTTCACGTCAACAATATTAAAACTTTGATTGCTAATCTCTAGGTTCCAAAGATTAATTCGCAGGTCATCAGCTGATATAAAAGTTTCACCATCGCTGCGAAACCAAAAGATAGCTACATTAGTGACCAGAAGATGGAGACCATGGTAGATAATATCCATGCAACAATGCCAAAGTATATATTACACAATACATAAAAGTAAGATTCGACATTGAAAATAAATCTTTTTTTCCTTCTAGTGACAAATATTGTTCTTCAGTGTCAACGTTTACAACAGAAACTGTTTTTTTTCTTTTGGGGGTGGGGAAAGTCCAGCAACTAAAATTTGCTCATCCATGATCACGTAATCAAATAATAAAAATGTACGTTCAAATAGGAGCACAAGCATCAAGGCAAACAATGAACATACACAACATGATTTAAAAATAGATGAAAAGGTGAAGGCGTATTCCATTGAATAAAAGATGTACCTGTTATTTGAAATCGAATTAATATGATAGTCATGGGCATGGGTATACACTCTTCGACATCTAGCCACAAGGCTCGTCTCTTGACTGGTCACCTGGATGCCACAAAAGTTCAAGTGTAGCTAAATAATAGGATGTCATTCACCAAGAAAGTTAAGCATAATTGACTCTGGAAAATTTTCTAAATACCATAACAGCAAAACCATATGCTATCAGAAAATAAACAAATCAGATTGTGTACAACTACCACTGGCAAGTGCAGAGATGGAAATGAAGAGTCATTGCTTGGAGAACTGACTGGGCTCTCTTTACATGCTTCATTTGCAAGATACGGTTTTGAGCTTGATGACATAGAACTAGCAACTGAACCATTTTCCATATATTTAGAAGCATCCACATTCATCTCACATACTTTCTTTACCTTCTTCTCTTGGACCTGCTCAGCATTAGAGCAGGATTAGAATGTTTCCTTCCATAGGAAAAAAAATTTAAAATAATTACATCTTAAGTCGTTGTACCACCTATTGGAAGCCATAACAAGTCATGCACTACACTCTGCATGTGTGTATGTGTGTGTTCATCCCAAGAATGAGGTATAAAATGAAATGGCTGGAGTAATCGCCATCTTTGTTCCGAACAATATATAAATGGAAAGTGTAATGCAACTAACGTTGCCTAAAAATTACTCTGGCAGATGTGATATTGAGAGAAATCATCTTCCATATAATAATCTAACCACATACGAGTTCAAAAAATGTTGGTGCTACCTTCCAGTATTTGATGGTTTTGTCATTAGTGGAGAGAAGAAACAGTGCACCATTAGCTGTTTGACACCATCTGATCTTGTTGATTTTTTCCTCAATTTCCAAACTCTTAAGATAATCAAACTGAGTTTTGAAAAACAAGAAAGAGCAAGTTAGTCAAATCCAGATTCTGGCACAGAGGAAATCTTTATAAGCCTATCTACAGTCCTAGTTGAGCACAAAGAAAGTCATACCTCAGGTTCATGACTTTGAAATTCGGTTTTATAGCGGAACTCAGGATGCCTACTGATTGAATAATCCATCCTCTCCAGATCTCTCCGATGTCCACCATGCTACATAGTTAAGTTTATACAATAAAAGTACAAATAAATCACACCAGTGTAACAAAATACAACAACAGAATAAGGATAAAGATAATATACTCCCAGCCCCACAATCATGACAAAAATGTATTAACTTACATCCTTTATATCCGTTCTTTCAAACAATACCACCCGGCCTCCACGATCTCCAGTGGCAAGGTGGTCCCCAGTTCTATTGAATTCAATAGCAGATATTATATCAACTGCAAAACATCCAGCATGTACACAAGCTAAGTAGTTGTGTATGTTGGTGCACCAAAGCACACTACTCAACACCTTCAAACACCCACTAAGTATCGTTTTCAAAGCTTCAAAAGCAGGTATTCAAGTGAGTCCATTGATTGAAAGTGATACGATTTCCAGTTCACTTATTTCTAAAATCCAAGTCCTTAAGTTTAAAACATATCTCCCTACATGTATCCATCGCAACAATATGTTCGAAAATGAATCCCTATACTAATCAACTAAATGTCGTGATTTAAAAATTAAACGAAGATTAAAAACAATTAGACAGCCTCCAAATGTATAGCTTCATCAATTAATAGCCACAAACCATTAGCCAATAACGTAAGGTTCATTTGGAAGTGCTTTTAAAATGACTGAATGCACTTTTAGAGAAAAAGCTTTTGTGTTTCAAAAGCACTTGGAGTGCTTCCTGCAAGAAGCACCAGTTATGCGCTTGTAGGAAGCACTTGAAGTGCTTTTTCACTTGCATTTTTATTAAGCATTGGTTCCAAAAACATTTTCAACAAAAACGCTTTTAGTAATTTAAAATGCACTTCCAAACGAGCCCTTAACTATACAGCTCAAGTGCTTGGGTCATCCAAAAACCAAACTTTTTCGATTAAATTTCATTGGCGTCTTATGATTCTCATCATTCAATACACAATTTCTGCAACTAATCATCCGATAAATGTATTTAAGATTAAATTAATTAGAATTAAATGTAATGAGAGAAACGAAAGCAATAGTGAATCCCTAACAATACGAAACGAAATGAAAATTAGAGGAAGAATATTACTATTACCTTCCTGAACTTCTTCGCCGGCTGTCCTTTCTCCGAAGACCTGCGAAAACTTCCAGTCGAGCGGCGATACGGCCGCCCCTGACGTCGCCGGAGCCGCGAGGCCCTCTCCGCTGCCGTTCATTTGTTTTATTCCAAAAAAATGGACAAGGAAATGAGCCGAGAAAAAGAGAAGAGAAATCAATGCAGAGTAAATCGATCTGAGAAAATCGGATTTGCGTGAATCTCAGGGATTCGGAGCAATCTTCATCGGAAAATCAATGCAGTCTCTTCCTTCTTCTTCGTCCATTCCAAGCCTTACGCGTACTGTCCTCACAGCGATGGAATTTCCACTCTCTCTGATTCTTTCTCTCTCATCTCTTTTTCTTTCTTTCTTTTTTCTTTTTTTTTTTTTTTTTTTTTTTTTGCTGAAAATAGAGGGGAGGAAAATGACGCAGCAGGGCGTAGCTTTTTAGTTGATTTGTCGTGGATGTCTAAATAATTCAGACTCCCCACATTATTGATGGATTTTTTTAAGTCACGGTCTAAACTACTCTAATTTTCAATAAATGATATAATTTATGAAGTTTTAACGAAATATTTTTGGTACTGTTTATTTTTAACGATAAATCACATTTTTATTTTTTCTTGGTATTATTCACTACTCTTTTATTTATTCTTTTTCATTAAAATTAAAGTTTTTAAAAAATTTTCGTTAGTTTTCTTTATAATTTATTGTCTTAGATTATTATGACAAAAAATGTTTGCGTTCATACATTTTATTGTTGAAATTTTATAATTGAAATGGTGGAAATTTCTTAGTCAGCGTTTGAAAATCATATTTGTTTTAATTAATTAAATTCGCAATCATTTAATTTTTATTAATTGTTTCGTCAGGAAGGTTTAGTTTTCATGCCCGTTCTACTTGCCCTTTCCACCCAAAAGATAAAAGTGATTCGCAGGCTACTGCTCTTTCTTATTTGAAAGGTCTTTTTAGTAAGAAATGGATTGTGGGAGTTTTCATACCAATTTTTAAAATCAAGATGAAGCAGTCCAAACCTCCCGTGTATACTTTTTTTCACTTCTAGCTCCTTCCTTATGGCGGTATCACCTCCGGTATGAAATTGTTACACGAGCAAGCTAGGTCCATTAGAGTTCATTTAGTTGAGCCTTTAAGAGCCATGCGAAAGCAAATTGACAATTCAATGTCAGAATGTTAGTTATTAGTTATTACCAACATAATTTAATTGTTTTAATCATACACACAATTAAGTTATCGTCAATTTAATTGATTTTTTTTCTTTTATAGTGATAATATTTATATGATTATTGAGTATATAAACAATTTTGATGATATAAAATATATCAAACACAATCGCATTGACAATTAGATGCATCAACAGATTGTGAAATTTTTCATTGTGACAAAAATATGATTCGGTACATCAAATATCATAATATTATTAGTTGAATTTTTTTATTCAAGTTTTTAACTATTGTATTATGACCATTGTCGTACCGAAAAAACTCTCAACCGAGTAAACCCAAGTATTTTCATTATTTATTTAATCTTTTCATATTTTTGTGTTTATGCTTTTTGAGGAATATTTGGTTGTAAAATTTGGAACTTTATTAAAGCAATAATAATGAAATAAAAGTGGTAAGTGGTATATTTAGATGTGATAACTATTGAAAGGGACAGGGATAATATTATATCCGTTTATATAGTTTTTTTTTCTAATCTCTCAACTTTATGGATATGGTCGAGTGAAACTCGGCGTAGCATACAATGTAGATGTCTCTCTTTGATCCAACGTTGTTTGTTGGTTTGTAGCAAAAAAAAAAAAAAAAAAAAAAAAGTAAAATCAACGGTGGATGTTTTAATCGTGGAGAAATGTTGAGATGACTCTTTTAAAATAGAACTATTCATAAATTTTCTGTCACTTTATAATTTAATGTTAATTTTGATGTTAATATTATAAAAAGATGTGTCAAAAACTTGAGACGGCGGAGAATACATAAAGAAACTCACTGGAAAGAGCCCCTTTAGCATTTCCATCATTGTGAGCAAAATACTGGAATATATTTTGCTTTTGTTTTCTTGTAATCAAAATTTAATCAAATCAAATAGTTTTGAAAGGATAAGTATTTATCCGTTCAAGATTGATGTGTGTATTTGCAAACAAAAAAGTTGATGCGTGTTTTTTTGTATTCTAATGGAAAATATGTTACCGTAATTTTTTTATTCGCTTAAATTTAATCTAAATTTCATATATGATGTATAAAAATGCCGTATATTTTTCGAATTCGTACGGGTATTCGATCAATCCTAACCAAATTCATTGATTAATTGTACTTAACAATTTCACCAAAAGTTAATCATTTTATTATCCTTTTAGTTTAAGTTAAGGTTTGAATTAAGATTCAACCTAGCCCTAATCTCACATCACTTGTACTAAGTAACGTTCATGATGAGACTCACAACACCTAATCATCGTGGGTAGGTTATCGCCCTACTCCTTAACTTCACAAAATCTCTTCATTTGCAATTAGAAATTGAACTACCAAGTATCGCTAGTAACTTAATTTTATCAATTTCAAGATGTGCAGTTGTTGTATTATTTAAAAATAACATATTAAATGCATTTAAAACTGCATAAATTATTTTTTACGAGCTAACGGTTGATATTTAATTCTCAACTTTTACTTTTTAATTTTGATGCGGAACTCTCAATTTTTGTTTTATAATTTTGATGTGCGGAAATGAGTCAGCTCATTAAAGTTGATATTTAACCCCCCCCCAAATCGAATCTTAGAAGCAAAGCTTTTGACCCATTTAATATGAGCCTGGCCCACAGGATTTTGGGTTGGGCCTGTTTCAACTATAACCACTGACAAAAATACACGTCAAATCTGATTAAAGGTCGTCTTTATGATCGACAGAAGCCATGGGGCTTTTTGGTGGGGTCATAATTAATTCTTTTGCCCTGCACCACAAGCAATGCTCGTGCAAACTTTTGTTAGTGATTTAGGCTTCGCAACAAGAGGAAAAGGAAAAGTTAATAATTTGCCTTGGAATGAATTCTTTATAGTTTCTGAATCCCGATAATATTTCGGTACTCATTAGTGAGTATAATTTTGTTGAATGATATATTAAAACTATTATTTTGACAAATAATTGACATGTTATTTAAGTTTTTTTGAATTTTAAAAATATAAACACGTGATATTTTTTTTATTGGGCCGATTCATGGGTGAATACTCTAGTCTGATATGGTCTAATAAAAAAAAATGTGATGTGTTCTTTATTTTCTAAAGTCCAATAAACATTAATAATATATCTAGTATTTTTTTAAATAATAAAATACGGGTTAAAATATTATTGGACATAATTAAAAGATTATTATCTTTATTTTATAATTTCTACTATCGTCGTTGAATTGACAAATATGACGACTGATGCATGCCAAAGGTGTAAGTTACACCGATCGACAATCTAACGTGCAGTTCGTTGAAAATAAGATATCCTTTTTTCTTTCGGATAAGCTGATTGAAAAATATAACATACTATTATTATTAATAAAATAGCATATGAACACACACAAAGTGTGTGAGAAATTTTGTTATTTTTGTTTTTGAAATAGAATGAGAGAGGAATAGAGTGATAAGTTTTTTATTATTTTTTAATTAGAGATATGTTTTTGATTGTGTGAAATTACATTTATGCTCCATATTTCTAATTCATGTTCTGTTTTAATTAGAGGGTTAAATTGGTAATTTCATAAGATTTTGGTTAATAATGAGTGTTTTATTAATTAGTAGAGATAATGTATCCTACCAAAATATAAGTTTATTTGCAAACGATACGATGATATACTGTGCTAAATGTTTGTGCTTAACAAGCCTAACATTTGACCTTAAACAAAAAAACCACCAACAGATTGCCCCTTGACAGCACCAATGGTAGTGATCATCTTCTTTAGGAATTTTATGCTTATTCTGGTGCTCCCCATTACAGAGGATAAGATAAAAGTTGATTTTCTTTTATTACTATGAAGACTGAAGATGAATGCTAAGATCAGTTGTTTAGGAGTGCGACATTGATAAAATAAAAGAAACTGAAACCAAACAAAACCAAACTCAAAAGAAAATCGAACCGAACCGAATCGAAAGTGGTTTGGTGTAACAACCTGTCCCAGGTTTTACGGAAAGTCGAGGATGATTTCATAATTTCACTTAAGTTGGGGATGATTTTGAAAAGGTTGCTTTATTTGGTCTTAATCGGTGAGCCACGTAGGGCCCACCTTTTAGTTTTGTCTCCCCACCTTAGCTCATTATCCTCCTTATTTTCCTGTGCACCGTATCTCTTCCTTTCGACAACTCTCTCTTTCCCACTTTTTCCCTCTCCCTCGCTGCAACCTCCTTCTTCCCCAAGCACCGAACACACACACACACGCACACACACCTTTACAGACTAACACACAGACAACCATCACCACGATCACACCGTAAACCTACCACCTGGAATAGACCTCTCACTCATCCTCGTCATTATGCAAGTATCTTCCTGACGAGCTATTGTCGTCTTCAACGAAGTTAAGTCGAACCACCCTTCAATCTTCATCCCTAGTAGTCTAGAAGGCTTAGGGGTTGTTAAAAATGGTTTTAGGTGAAGGTTTAAACATGAAAACTACTCATGGAGCTTTCTCTATATTTTCCGGTGAATATATGTGGCTTAGAGCCTTTTTCCGGCCAACTCCGACCACGTTTGTGGAAACCAAAGGTATGGTTTGATTCCTTATTTTATGGGCTTCATTTTGGTATATGGAATGACATGTTTTTGTTGAGTTTTGAGGTCTATTGGAGCTCGGGAATTTCCCAGCCGAAAACCGGCCTTCTCTCTTTGGTTTCGATGACCTGCCTAACAAACGGGCCAAAAACTGGCCCAAGTAACCCAACCTATTTAGGTAGCTCAAGCCCCAGTACAAACCCTTAAAACACCATGCCTTTGGGCTTTACTGACACAGGTCTTCGCCCAATTGAACTACCCACGAGTCTTCAGCCCAACTCATCAACCCTAAAACCCACTGGACCCAAACCTGAGTAGAACCGGCCCAACTTGGTCCGACCCAAACCCCAGCCCATGACCCAAACCCTGGATCCATTTACCAGTATTGACCTGACCCAAGAGGAATATTCTTTGGAATATTCTCGTGTTGACTTTTTCGAAATTTACCTGGAACCCTTCTTAGGGTAATTCGATGTCCTAAATCCGTTTTTGAAGTCTGTTTTCCCAAATTCAATCGTTTTAATAGAATTTTATTAATTGGACCTTTTATGTGCTTATGGGCAATTATTTGTGGCGTTTCCGTCTTCGCTAGTTTGCGTGACTCTTCGGCGGCGAAGTATCTGTGAATTGACATCTTCTAAAATGCATGTTTTAATAGTAGAAATGCATACATGAAAAAGCATGATTTAATAGTTACATTTTATGAAATGTTTTATAAGTAAATTGGATTTACACTTTATGATTATCATGCTTACTGAGAATATTTTGGAATACCATATTTTATCTAACTTATGTTCTTTGTAGTATATATGATGATGGATGACTATATACTATTTATGAACATGTTTTTACAGACTTTTTTTTTTATTTTTTATAGTATATATGATGGATGACTATATGCTATGAAGATGTCTTTGAGATATATGTACCTACGTTTGGAAAGAATATGTTCAATGTTTTGTGTGTATTTAGTAGTCACTGTTCTACCTATGGGCGAGAGATATAGTTCTTGTCTTCGGGCCGGGAGAAATATTCTATGGCTTCGGGCCGAGAGACATAGTTGTTAGCATCGGGCCAAGAGAAATAATCTCTGGCTTCGGGCCAAGAGACGTATTTGTTGGATGCGGGTCGGGAGATATAATTATTGAACACCACGGGTGACTAAGATACCACTAGTTAGCACACTATATACGAGATATGTTTTATAAAGGTTTTATGGCATGCTAGGGTTTTGGAAAACCTATTACATATTATGCTATTGAGTTTTCATAAAACTTTGGGGGTTAGTATGTTGATAATTGTTTCAATATTATATATATATATATATATATATCAACTTGGTTCACTCATGTTTGTTTTGCGCTTCCGCATACAATCCCGTCGTCAAGGCATTTTCGCATCGGTATCTTTGAGTTCTCTAGGTGTATGACCCATTCTTTTATTCATTCAAATTTATATTACTTCTTTTAGTGTTCTAAATTAGTTGTATGTTCTGAACACGTTCCTCATTTGCATATTAATTACTTTTAAATTTATAAGTCTTATGTATATTCTTTAGTTCTCATGCATCTAAGTATGGCTTCGACGCCGTCAGGTGTCTTCCAACACGTGTTTGCCCTGGTGTTTAGGAGATATCAGGGTCAGGCGTGGCATTTGGTTTTGATTTTGGCAAAAAACCGAGCCGAATAAAACGGAAACCACCCCTATCCACAAGTCAAATTAGAACGAATTTTGAGTTTCAAGAAGTAAGGTTGTGACTTTTGAGTTAAAGGAGACAGAGTGAGATCAAAATCGAGTTCTAAAAAACGTAGCTAAAAAGAAGCCTAAAATATATACAAATACATATGTCTATAGAATTGGTGTTAATATCAGTTGCGCATTACATGGACGAATTATGCTATGTCAAAGTAATGAACAACACAGTACTACGCTAACACATTCATGCACTATCAATGCTAGCATCTTTCATATCATGGGATGCAGTTTTTATTTTTATGTTTGTTGCCAAATATTGAAGGACAAAAATTATAGTAATTATATATGATTTCTCATGATGGTTGGTGGGTTAATGTTGATGGGATATTGGAACTTATGGTGTGCTTATACACGTAGATTTTTCTAATTTATAACCTTACAAGAGTGTATCATAAGTAGTAATAATCCCAAAGAAATTCCATTACCATGTTTGGTTAGGTAATTAATTAATTAATTTTTAAGCAAATCAAGACAAACAGATTATGAAGTTGGTAAGTGTCATATAGACGGCCGATGAGGGTTTTATTGATGAGAGCATCTCTTGTTGCCAATAAATACATTTTTTAAATTTTATTAAATAAGATCACGTGTCCAAACAGATCGTGACTTATCATGACAATTACAACAAAGTTCCGAGGACGGACAAATGCAAACAACTCGTATCTAAATGTAATTTGGCCTTCAAAATTTCTTGGTTTTTTAGCTAAAATAGTTGAGATTTGCATAACACATTACTTTGGTCATGAGATTGAAAATCAATAGAAATGGTTAACAATCCATTATTTTGGTCATTCCGTTAAAAACTTCGTTAAGTGGTCCCGGAGTTCATACCGGAAACTGAGATTTTTGGCCGGAAGTTTGGGCAATTTTCAAAGCTTCGTAACTCAATCGTTTTTAACCAAATTCGACCCATAATATCAAAATGAAGATACAAAAGTGTTGAACAAGAATACACCTATTTAGAAGCCCAATGGTTGCTGGAGATGGCCAGAAAATAGTCTGAAAGGTGACTGGTCAGCGGGAAAACTAGAAAACTCGCCGAAAATTGAGTAAACTTTAAACGTTTATAACTTCTTCAATACTCAATGAAATAGAGTGATTCAAAAATGAAAATCATACTTATTGACGAGACGAAGAGAATTATACCTTTCTCGATGGCTAACTTGCTATGGTTTGACCGAATAATAGCCTGAAAGTTGACTGATCTGCTGAAAAGCTGGAAAACTCGCCTGAAACTGAGTAAACTTTAAGGCCATGTTTGATACTCTACTTGAATCCAACTTTTTTAACTCAAAAACAATTTTCAAGTTTTAGGCCTTAAAAACTTGTTTGGTAAAACTATTTTAAAAAACTGAACTCAAGACTAACTAAAAAATATAGTATATTATCTAAAAACATAAAAAGTGAGTTTTTAGAGTTTTTAAACTCAAACTCTCTTATTTCTTTTCTCTCTTTTCTCCCATCTCACTCCAAATCCATCTCTCTTTTCTTCTTTCCCTCTTTTTTATTTATTTATTTTTTTTTTTTTACCTTTTTCTTCTCTCATTCAATCCGCTCTCTTCATTATCTTGGTTCTTTCTCTCACTCATTCCGCTCTATCTCGTTCGATCCCCTCTCTTCTTTTTGTTTCTTTCAATCATCTCTTACTTTCTTTCATTCTCTCTCATCTTTCTTCCTATCTTGCGACCCCTTCTTTTTAGATACCTTAATCTAGTTTAAGTCGTAAGATTTAAAAAATTTAAACCGCAAACCAATTAAATTTTTTATTCTTAAAGAAAATTATTTTCAATAAATGTTTTGAGAAATGATACAAAATTTCAAATAGGATACCAAACAGGCTCTAAAAGTTCATAACTTATTCAATACTCAACAAAATAAAGTGATTCAAAAACAAAAATCATACTTCTTGACTAGACAAAGATAATGGTAGCTTTCTTGATGGCTAACTCACCATGGTTTGGCTGGAAAATTGCTTGAAAGTAGCTATCTTGGTCTCTTTGAGATAGCTACTTTCGAGCCGTTTTTCAGCTAAACCACATTGAGAAAGGTTCCATTCTCTTTGTCTCTCGAGAATTATGATTTTTTTGATTTTGAATCACTCGATTTCATTGAGTATTGAAGAAATTATGAACGTTTCAAATTTATCTAGTTTCCGACAAGTTCCTCAGTTTTCCCGTGGACCAGTCACCTTTCAGGCTATTTTCTTATCATCTCTGGCAACCACTAGTTTTCCAAATGTTATAATCTTGTTCGACACTTTCCTATCTTCATTTTCGTATATTATGGGTCGAATTTGGTTAAGAAACGATTGAGTTACGAAGCTTTGAAAATTACCCAAACTTCTGGCAAAAAATCCTAGTTTCTGGTATGAGCTCTGGAACCACTTAACGAAGTTTTTTAACGATAGGATCAAAATAAGGGAACTTTAATGAAAAACTTCCGGTACTGTTCAATTTAACGAAAAATAATATTTTTACACTAAAAAGTCAATCATATTACTATTCACTTTCCCTTTATTTTGTCCTTATTATTAAAATTCAAAGTTTTCAAAACCCTTTTTCATAAGTTTTCCTCCAAAATAATGGATGGTGGATAATGTCATGGACCATTTCTATTGATTTTCAATCTCAGAGACCAAAGTTATGTGTTATGCAAATCTCATGGACCATTTTGGCTAAAAAGTCATTTTTCTTTAAACAATCATGCTAAATGACACAATAATCTACGCAAGTCACTTGTAGCTCAATTGATTAATAACATTTATTTTTGTGCTCGAGGTTCCATGTTCGAATTCTTCACTCTATGTGTGTATATATATATATATATATTTTTTTTTATATATTTTGTTTGAACAAACGATTAGCCTCACTATGGGCTCACAATAATCATAGGAAGGAAAAAAAATTTAAATGACATATAAATTTATATATATTTTTGTCATATAAATTAAATTTTAAGTGATTTGTTATATCAATTTTTTAAAATCATTAATTTGTTATTTCACTCTAGCTCTGTAAAGTTTTCCATTCAAAATAAGGGACATGACTTGGTTTCTAGATTATTTTGGGGTCTGGGAAGTTAAAAAGTCCAAAATAATGGTGAACACAACTAATGTGCAGTGCACGCAATTTATTTTGGATGAAAAACTTAACGAGGTTAGTGTAAGATGACAAAGTAATAATTTTAAATTTTGATATAAAAAGTTCATATAACAAATTGAAAAAGATGTATAAGTATATACGTCATTTAAAGAAAAAGAAAATCTCTTATAAGAATTGTTTGTTAATAATTGACGGCAAATTTTTAAATTTGTGACCTGGTTGTGTTTTGTCTGGCAATTTTCGTCGAAGAACCGTTATCTGGTGATCTTAGTAAAAACGTTTTGGTAAAGGGACTGAAAATTGTGTGAAAATTAACTTTTGGATTGTTGTCTGGTGAATGCTAATGACAGATACCAATAACTTGATGAAAAAATAAACAATAAAAATAATTAATATATAATTGCATGTTTGCACTTATAAGTTATATCCAGCCGCATGATGTCTCAACTGCTGAATCATGTGGTCGTGATTACGATGGCCTACCATGCATTGCCAAAAAAACAATTGAAATAAATAAATAAAAGAGTTGCAAATCTTTCTATATCTTTGGATGTGAACAATACAATCAATGTGTATATTCCAATTTTAGCAAAATGCATAAGCGTTTAACTCGAAAGGACCACAACTTGGTCCTATTATTTGTGTCTCACATGTTTGAGAGTATGAACATGCGAATTAAATAATACGACTTAATGTAGTAAATGACGATAAGTGATCAAGAGTATTTATTCGTATGTTATTTTATTAATTATTATAATGGGCAAATAAATAAGGATGTTGTGACTTCTCTTGTTGCATTTAACATATTAATAATAATAAAAATATGTGGATCAAACAATGCCAACTTGTAAACTAATATAGGAAAAAGTTATGGGTTAGATTGATTATCCTTGTTCATATATGTTCATTTTCATGAATGAAATATATTGAATTTCAGTGGGTAATTGCAAATTTTAGACACACAATAAGTTAAAAAGTCAAAATTTGACTATTTTTTTCGTGATTGTATCAAGAGTTCGCAAAATGACTTTGATGCCTCGTTTGGGGTCTATGATTAACTTGGATAAGATAATTCAACATATTCAATGCATGTCAAATGAAAACATAAATGTTCAGTGCCATTTTTTTTATTGAACTTAAAAGATGAATTAGCAATACAAGAAATGCTAAGAGGACTCTCTCCAAAATTGGGACTCTATACTAATGTTTTATAATGTTAGTAAGAAAATTGATGTTAAATTATAAAGTGACAGAGAGTTTCGTGATTAGATTCATAACATATCCCTATACAGAAATGATTTACCACTTAATATCTTCCTGTACTATTCATCATATCCACCTAACATTGCAATTAATAGGATTAATTACTAAGCGCAGTAATTAATCTTCCCAAAATCCACATTTATTTTTGAAAATAATATCCTTGTCGTTTAAAAACGACACGTAAATAATAGCAAATGCTTTGATATACGTACCCACCAACATCATGACTTATTTACAATTTAGCCCTTGCTTCAAATTGCAACCAACAATTTTTACTAATTTTGTCTGAAAAAACAAAAAAACAACTCCAAATACGACTTAACAAAAAGAAAAACAACTACTTCAAATACATAACTAATTCACCACTAAAAAAACCCCAAATATAAATAGAATCTGTATTAAAAAAAAAAAATCGTTAGGGTTTGGATCTTTTAAAGAAAAAATAGAGATTCTAAGGAAAGCAAGGGCACTCTAGTAAATTTGAAAAACTGTCGGCCTCTCCCTCTTAACTCTGGTTAAATCAAAACCCGTACATATAAACGGGACCGCTCGTGAGACCTCTCTGGCGATTAAGCGTCGGTGACTCGGTTCGCGACTCGTACGAGTTCACAACGAGTCAACATTTAAAGGAGAGAGATTTGTATTTTCATATTTATATATAAACCATGGACACCAAACCCAATGCCTCAGCCATTTGAGGACTTTTAGAGAGAGAGAGAGAGAGAGAGAGAGAGAGAGAGGGAAAATGGGGGATTCAAGTGATTCAGTGTCGGTGGATATGGAGGGGGTTTCTCTTGGCGGAAAGGTAAACAACCCACATTCCTGAAATTTTGTATTGTATTTTGCTTTTAACAAACGCGTTGTTCTGTTTGGTTGCCAAGAAAATTTTGAAATTTGTATAATGCAATATATGTATTGCGTTTGATCCCGCTATTCTGAAGAGCCCAACTCTTTGATTACGAAAAATGGGTGGTGTTGAGAAGAATTGACTAATATTTTCTTGCCTATCATGAACGATTGCTGCAACATTACTTTTTCTTAATTGCAGGCTAACAAATTCAGATTGTCTATTTTTGTCGTTGGGTTTTTATTAAATTCTCTTTCTTTTGAAAAACAAAATGCATTTTTTCTCATTTGGGAGCTGCGTAAGTGAGTATATGAGTCCATTATCTAGAAAATAGTTAGTAGTATAATTTTTCTGCTTTGGGAAATATACTGTATTTGGTTGGTTAGTAATTGGAATGCTGATATTCTTGGAGTCAAAGAATAAAAATTCAAACTTTCTTTGATGATTGCTTCGTGCCCATATGAGCAAAAGTGGTCAATTTTATACCTTGTTATTAAGGGTACTGACTGCATACGATCACTCTACTTTTCTTCTTGATGGCAGTATACTGTGGTATGGTTGTTAGTGTATTATCATCTCCTCACAGTAAATAACCCGAAAAGGCGCCTTCTTAACGTGCGCGGTTTATCTCTTGAATGCTGATTCGCAGTCATAAGAATGCTTTGTCACTATTCTGTTTCAATTTTACTTCCCTGAAATGTTGTCTAAATTGTATCCTGTTATGGCATCTCTATGCAGGAGCATATTGTGAGAACCGGTCTTGGTATTGTGTCGGTCGCTGTGTTGGGAGATCCGGACAAGCCAGCTCTTGTCACGTATCCTGATTTAGCCTTAAACCGTAAGTAGAACATGGCTTAGCTACCGATAAGTATTGTTTTGATTGGTTGTACATTTGGATTGTCTTTGTCTTGCGTACGTGGATGTGTGCCACTCATGAAATTAAAATTTATTGCCTGGCCGTTTACCTTGATTGATCTTATCCATCAGTTTCAATTCCAAATTTTTTAGTAGAATCAAATTGTTCATAACCCTGAAATATTATGTGTAGTAAGAAAATGTGTTTGATCAATTTCTATCTCTGAAATTTATTTGTTATGAGTGCAGTTTCCTAACTAGTTTGGTCTTGCTTTTTTCTTACTAAATTGGAGAAATTCTGTCTTAATTTTTTACCTACTTTGTACAAGTATTTAAAACCTCGAGCATCATGGATTATCTCAACCAAACGCTTCAACGTCATTGTTTCTTTTCGTGACATTAAGGTCCAACTTATCATTTGTCTTATTATCTGATTTACCAGATATGTCCTGCTTTCAAGGATTATTCTTTTGTCCAGAAGCTTGTTCCTTGCTGCTTCACAACTTTTGCATATATCATATCAGTCCTCCTGGCCATGAGGTTTGTAAATCAATAACTTGACTACATATATGGATTCCACTTGATTTTTATGACTAATTTTCTCTTGTATTTGAGTGCTATTTTTCACATCGTATCTTATCTTGTGCCTTCTTCAAGAATTTTTTCAGTTGGGAGCTTCTGCAATTAGCCTTGATGATCCGTTGTATTCTGTTGATGATTTAGTGGATCAGATTGCCGAGGTTCTCGACTTTTTTGGGTAAATGAAATTTCCATTTCATGTCAAACAAGAACTTGCTTTGGAGTGATCTGAATTAAATGCCTGTTCATTATAATGCTTCTGGTTTAGTGTCTTGACTCCCATTTACTGAACACACGCAAGTAAATAATCATCCTTCTATTTAGATGATTGAAAAATGAAGGTAGTTACCCTGATATCTCTTTCTCTCTCCGTAGACTCGGTGCAGTGATGTGTATGGGGGTTACAGCTGGAGCTTTCATTCTCACCCAATTTGCTGTAAGATCTCTTGGCACAGTGCAGATTGGTGCTTACATGTGTTCCTTATCTTTCAATAAGTCCTTAATTGTCTGATTTTCCTATAACTCTTGGCAACAGATGAAATATAGACCACGTGTCATGGGTTTGATACTTGTTTCACCTATATGCAAAGCAGCCACTTGGACAGAATGGTTGTATAATAAGGTTTTTCTTTCTCCCCTTCCTGGATGTATAACTTTGTTGGGTTTAAGGAAAATCTGGTTCTCACATTGACATTTAATCTCATTTTCAGGTGATGTCGAATTTACTCTACTTTTATGGCATGTGCGGCGTGGTTAAGGAGATATTGCTTAAGCGGTACTTCAGCAAGGTCTGCCACTGTTAGTTGAACTCACATATATTTGTGTCCCGGCATCTATTTTGGTTTGATTGTTTAAGTTTTAAATCATGGCTGCAGGAAGTTCGTGGTAGTGTTCAAGTACCAGAGTCAGATATAGTTCAGGCATGCAGAAGAGTTAGTGTTCTAGCCTTTTTTTATCTTTTATTATGTTACGTTCCATGTCTATATAAAACCAACGATGACGGTGGTTAAGTGCTGATCTCATGTCTAATGTCTGTATGCTCTTACAGTCACTTGATGAAAGGCATAGTTCGAATGTTTGGCGATTTCTTGAGGCAATGAATGGGTAAATTCTGTTCCCGAGATTTCTTTTATATTTTTATTCTATGATCAAATCCCAGTAACAAACCACCCCACTTAGGAAGGGGTTGTCCCCGGCAGACAAATTATCAGTAGTGAGATATTAGCAATCACTGTGGCATTCTGTAGTGTTAACTGCACAAAATGCATACAGGATGTCCAATTATAACCACTTCATAATCGGAGTTTGATGCATTAGGTGGCATGGAATTAATTCAATTTTTAATGTCTCGTAGGAGACCTGACATTTCTGAAGGATTGAGAAAGCTACAATGCCGTTCGCTAATATTTGTTGGTGACAGCTCTCCGTTTCACTCAGAAGCTCTCTACATGACTTCAAAACTAGATAGAAGATATAGTGCCTTGGTTGAGGTATGCAACCCGGCTAATTTCTACGGTCATATCAAGTTTTAGTCGTACTTTTCCATGAATATAGGGTAAGCTCATTACTGGACGTGTGGGTGACCTACAGGTTCAGGCATGTGGGTCAATGGTGACAGAAGAGCAGCCGCATGCGATGTTGATACCGCTAGAGTACTTCCTCATGGGATATGGTTTGTACAGGCCTTCTCAGTCCAGTGTCAGCCCAAGAAGCCCCTTGAGTCCGTCCTGCATCGCACCTGAGCTTCTTTCACCAGAAAGCATGGGCTTGAAGTTGAAACCGATAAAAACTCGAATTCCTCATTCCTGAAAGGAGTTGAAAAAGGGTTTGCGAAAAACGCTTCTTTTCTGTGAGTTTTAGATTTCACCTAGATTTTGGGGGTTGAAAAAAGGGAAAGGGGATTAGCGGTTCTGTAGATATATATATATATATATAGAGAGAGAGAGAGTGAGAGATACAGGGGATAATATCACAAGGGAAGCAGATATAATTCTTTCATTTGTAATCACAACTGTTAGTTGAGGGAGGGGAAGGTCTAGTTTTCTGTATATCGTCGAAATAAACATTTAGTTACAAACAAAAACGTAAATCTCAATAATGATATAAAATGGATGATGAACTTGTGTTTTTTTCGTGTTCACGAAGTGGGTTTTCTGTTTATTGATTGATTTTCTTCTTTTGGTTTTACTTTTTGTTCTTCTCGTACTTATGATACGTTGATTCAACCGGATGCCCAACGCACCTAAAAGATGCTCATCTTTAGTTGTATCACAAATCCGACAAGTTACATAAAGTTAGGTAAGGTTAGGTAAAGACCGGCTTCGTTTTGGTTTTATTGATGTGGCACATTCAACTTTAAGTGGTGGATCATGTGTCAAGCCCAAGTAGCCATCTATCTTGGCACAAAATATGACTCGATTAATCACTCTGCGATAAAAGGGAGGGACTTGGTGGAGTCTGTCATGGCCAGCATCTGCATGATATATATGGCTGGGAGCATCTTTGCTTGTCATCAATAACTTAGATTAGATGGATTCTTACCATCCTTCTAGAAGAATGCCACGTGTCCTATTACTAACGGGTGGTGCTATGTACAATTATTTTTACCTTTCACGTATCCTCTTCAATTTTTGACGGTTGGGTGTGCCACCATGATTTCACATCAATGTTTGGCGGTCGGATGTGCCACCACGGCTCCACATTAATCGTCCCACTACCGCCGCTATCTTATGAAGAAGATGACCTGAAAAAATCACCGCCACTACGATTCCTTGGGCTTGCGATGGGCATGGTTAGAGACAAAAAGCAAGGGAAAAAAAAGGTCATATCTTCGTCTAGTATGCGCCTTCCCAATCCTATGGCCATTTCTTCTGCGCTGCATATGGTCACATGGAGAAGAAGATGGGTTGAATGGAAGGATTTATCAAATGCAAATCAGTTTTAGAGATTAGGTGTGGGGCGGGGGAGAGGGAGAGGGAGAGAGAGATAAAGGTGAGACGGGTGAAGAAAAGAGAAAGTTGGCTGCCGCGGACAAGTTGAGGCCGTTTAATATGAAAATTAAACGGAATTAGGTGAAAAGGCACGAGGTATAGTTTAAGGTGTATGGTGAGCATTTACCATTATTTATGGTGGTGTGCAAAAGTGCACTTAAATGGTTAGGTAGTGCATGATTATTTCTCATTTCTTTTACATGCCACGTTCCTGTCGTTGTTTGACCGGCAAGATTAAATTTTTATGTTGTTAAACTGTGAATTTGTTTTATTAATCATATTGATTATTGCCTTTTTTAGATTCATAGTTTAACAACATAATTTTGCCATTCAGAGAATAAAGTGGTAAAGCTAAGTCATTCCATAGAAGAAAAGGTACACAACAAAGATGGAGCCAAAACAAGTAGGAAATATGGATTGGTATTCTTGGTGCCCCAAATCCTAATCACTGGCAAAGAATTGTTCCCACACCCTTAGGGTTAAATCAGTCGATCAGAACAATGCGATTGCTTATTTGTAACTAAGTTCTAATTTTCCTATTTGTAAATTACAGTAATTTATAATATCGTCTTGTTAAACAATTACTGGCGAGGAGGCGGAACTGGGAGGGCATTTTGAAAGGCATCATGGGCAGAGGCAGATACCGAACTGCTTTGAGACTTGCAATCAATTGGAACCAAACGATTACTTCTCTCTTTGCCAGACTTGTCTCCAATGAAGAATGCCTTCACTGTGTTGAGCAAAATAGTCCCGAGCTCATCGCACTCGTTCCACTCGTGAATCTTTGCCTTGGTAAGCAAGGGATTGGCAGAAATCAAATCCCAGATTGGATAGTTCTTCCTCGGCAACAGAAAGTCCCCTTCTTCAAGCTTCAAACCCGCGCAAAAATCGGGAGCTCCATCTCCAACATAGATGAAATGCTTCTTCCCATCTGCTGAAACAGAAGCTCGGATCTTTTCCATCACTAAACCCTGCAGCAAAAAGTTAAAAGGCTTAGGATCCCAGAAGCGCTTTTGGGAAGTGCTTTTAAATGACTGAAAGCGCTTATAAGAAAAAGTGATTTTGGAATCTAAAAATATTTTCTCCAAAAAACGTTTTTAGTCATTTTAAGGTTCCCAAATGAGAAGGACTACTAAATGCTTCCTACAAAAGCACTTTGATTTTTAATAAAATTTTTGACAAGCTTATTATAAAAATACTTCTATTAAAACCATTTATGAGTAGAAGTGCTTTTTATAAGGGGTGTGCTATCCACATATCCTATTTTACTTCTTACACACCCCTTGATAATTTTTGTCTGTTGATTTTCTTCAATTCATCCGATCCGACAGCCAAAAATAAAAAATGTGCGTGAGAGGTAAAATAAGGTGTGTGGATATCACACCCCCTTTTATAAAACCGCTCCACGGAGCCCTAATTTACCTTGCACATGTTGGGAGGGCAAAGAGTGCAGCCATGGGAAGACGAGATGAAATCATGGAAGGGCAAGATTCTCAGCCTGCGTTGTTCATCAATAAAGCTAGGGTTTGTCTTGATTTCTGAGAAGCAATCCATTATCCCATGATGCTTCAATATTGCGTCTATGAAAAAATCATTTGCATCACTTAAAACCCTCAGATCACACCTGCATATATGTGTGACAATTATAAATTACAGAAAGTACGAAAACGATTTCCGCACACCATTCTTTTTGTTACTTTTTGCCTTTGAATTAAATAATTGAAAGACAAATCAAACATGGATGTCCAAAAGGAGAAAACGAGTGTGCGAAAACATAACATAATTTATGTTCATAAGAAGATGAAATTACCCAAAAGCATGGGCTGATTTAATTGCAGAGACAATGTTGGGATGGATTGGAACCCTCTTTAAGCACTCCGAAATGTCCTGAATTGTCTTTCTGCGTGCATGAAGCGCCGTCATCATCCGATCCTGAACATCGAGTTAGTAATTACATACCGCTGTGTGTTCGAAAATTCGTTATCATAGTTAGTACCATTAATTAAACAGACCATAAGAGGGTTCCAAGGCATGGTAGGGAGGAGCTGAGTGAACAAGTCATCGACACCCAACTCGTCCACGACCCAGTTGTCGCTGTCGCAGTCGATGATCGTCTTGTCAAAGTCGAAAACAACCACCATCCCCGCCGCCATTGCTCCAAAATGATCAAAGAGAGTGGCAATAGAAGCAGTGTGTTAATTGTGAGACAGAGGAGGATTAGCCTTACTGTGTTTTTATAGGGTTGTTTAGCAAAGTGGTTACAGCTTAGCAAGCACTAAGTCCCTAGCTATTGGGATGTGAAGGGGAAAGAGTACGCAGTAACTGGTAAGCACATACTTAGTGGACGATGTTTGTGTCCTGCTTGAATTCTATCTCTTGATTCGAATCCTATAAGAACAGTGCACTTGCATACTTTTGACAATGCATGAAATGTTATATATTCTGAGTGCTGCAATTTATAACTGAACATGCAAATTACAGTCTGACACGTTAAAAAATATAACTCAAATCATAATGTGACACATAAACAAACATGACTCATTTAAAACGCAAGGAAAGTTCATGGACAGTACAAAATATTTTTCGAAGTGATTTCATTAAGGAATCTGCACACTTTTTTTTTTCTCATGCACATCCTCATTTATTTCCGACTTGGATTAAATAAAATTCAACGGACATAGGTTAACAAGAGTTCAGAAGAAGAAAACGAGCGTGGAAAATCGTTTTAAATTAAATATTTTAGTAGTGTTCTTTTGGTTAACAGAAATATATAATTCAGAACCAAGAGTAGGCATTGATCAGGACTTCAATTCTGCTTTTGCTTACAAGAAATTTACTCCTTAAAACTTTTGACTTGCATACAGGAATATACACTTGTAATAATGCTGTGGAATATTTGCATTGTTTCCCTACATCATGATCCAGATGTGCCCATTCCTTCCATTTGCTATGTACCATTTAAAAACCTTCAATTCACACCAAACTTGTGGTTGTTAATCCTAATGTGGTGGCTTCTGTGGGTTCTCTCGAGGTTTTCGTTTTGACGGGTCTTTCTTCGGTTCATCTCCGAGTACATTTCCTCAATCATCGGTTTCCATAGCCGGACACGGGCATTTATAAACCAATTGGATACCTAGTATAGCCAAATATGTAGAATAAATGAGTTCTTAGAAGCAATGGATTCAAATTCCTAATAAAATCAGTGATCACATACCTGGTTTCTTGTCAATCCACTTTTTACTGCAAGAACATGCTTCTCCGAATCTTTAGGGTACCTGAAAATTGATTGAATAGATAAGACATGTTATCGATAAGAAATTGTTTGTGCTCATTCTTGAAGACGGGTATTATAATAAGCCAAATTCTAAGACATGTTCATGAAAAAGCTCACGGATGAAGGAAGTTCTGAAACATCCATGCACGTAACACTGAGACGGATCTTTCAGGCAAACCCCTCTGAGGTCTCCATATTTGATGTTCTTTCTTCTTTAGTTGCTGAAGAGCCAACTGCTTATGGAATTCAAAAGACCTTTCGCTCTCATTGGGGGATGCAGGGCTTGAATTTTCACTTATCAGAAGGAAATGCGTGCTAACCCGCTCCCTCAGACTATTATACAGCACAGAAATAGTTTGAAGCACAAAACGAGCGTGTATATGAGGATCTGTCTCGGTTGCAGCATGAAATGCTGATACAACTGTATGAATCTCATCGACACATTGGTTGTAGCAGTCATCAAGCTGCATCAGAAAGAATAATATCAATCTGTTCAAGTGCCCAAATACTATTTCTAAGTCCAACACATTCGAAAAGAAATGTTTCAGAACAGGAAAATTCGGGACTAATTAATAGCACAATACAACCACATACCATCTGTAAAAGGGCCAGCAATTTGGTTTTCTTTGTTTTGATTTCCTGTTTTCGCAATGCAGGCTCCTTTGGCACCTCAAATCTACCATCTAAATCATCATCCATGGTCGACATCCCTCTCTCAGACACGAGCCTGGCAGATGAAAAACTCGATTGGTCTAGATTTTCTAAAGAATAGTTTGCGATATCAGAAAGCATTTCCTGAACCACATGAAGATATTTTGATCCACATATTACTTGGGATAACTGAGGTGGTTTGCAAGAACCGTAATTTAGGGAAAACTCCTCACTGTTGCTAGAATATTGCTCTGGTGAGGCAAACCTTATTTGATTCAGACAAGGTTGAGCAATCCCTGAAGAACCAACATCTGAACATTGATTTCGGATTTCCAAAGGCCTGGACGTGGCAAGAGTTAGAGCAAGCTCGTTGCTAAATTTGGAGGAATTGGAAGAATTATATGTCATCACACTTGCACCATCTGATGATAACCATCCATTTGGATCCACATTTCCAACAGATGAATACGTTTGAAGCCCTATTCTTACTGAAGATCCATCACCAAGTTCCAAAGGAGCTGCGTACTTGTTGATCTCCCACTGTCTATTTACGCTACCAAGCATTTCATCATATCCACAATTCACAGAGGCCGCGAGCGGAGAATTGGAGTTGTTAGAGCAGTCATTCAAAACATAAGCGTCTGAAGAATTAATCGGCATTGCTGAAATCGCTAAATTATTGAGATTTTCTTGAAGAATAGTACTACCCCTCGCTGCAAAAAGGGCAGCAAGCGAGGCAGAAGAATGTGGTGTTGCTTGGAACACCGTATTATCAGCGAAACTTGAACTGACGAATGAGGATTCTCTCACATTGCTCCCTCTTTGAGAAATAAGAAATGGACTCGATTCAGCCACACTAACGCAGTTTGCGTTGTTAAGATCAGAATGAGAATCCACGACAGGTTCTCCATGAAAGGTTGAAAGCACTGGAGGCAAAGCCATCATACGGTTTTGGTGATTGAGATCAAAGGAATAGGACTGTACAAGAGAGTTCACTGTGGTGTGTGGTACAACCCCATCCATGACTAGAGAATTTCGGCTGCCCGCCGGAACATTATACATCTCATTATCCATCATATCAAAGGGAAACAAATTTCACATTTCATTTGGCATAATTGAAAGATCGGGAAATAAATATTCTATCCGCCAACTCTCTTCCATCATGAACAGATCAATTTCAATCAATCTTAGCCTGGAAAAATTTAAATATCTTCCACCTACATTTCAAAGTTTAAATTCAAGTAAATAGCATGAAAAAGTTGGTCAGATTAAGTGCATGCAAGTAACAACACAGAATGGAATTTCTATAGACCAATCAATTGAAAGTGTCAACCCAATACAGTTTCTTTTCATTCGAGTGACATTATAAACTAATCTAAACTACGAAGAAAATGATTAGTAACTTGGGCACAAAGGCGGGAGCACACTATCCTAACCAACTCGACTATATCAAAATGTTTAAACCAAGCGATAAATTTAACAAAACTGAGAACTTAATCATGCAATCAGTAGCAAATTACATGAAAAAAAAAAGATTAAATGTAAAAACTAAGGTAAACATTTAATAAAATAATTAATTAACAGTTAATAAATTAAATACTGCAGTCAGTAACAAACAAACTATGAAGGTAACAAACCTGAGAATGCAGATTCTTCCCCAGCAAACCTTCTCTGAAGCAAAACAAATTTATGAAAAATCTCCAAGCAGATTCATGGGTTTTTTCCCAAATCAGACCCCCAAAAATTCGAATGAAAAGCAAGATGGAAATGTTGATTGACACAGAATGTATGTATACTTCTCCTACCAATAATAATTAATAAAACCAGAAAGCTCACAAAAGATATGATTCTTTTGCTTTGGCCTTAAAAGCCTAAAAGGAGTACAATGAAAAAAATAGGAAGAAAAGGAAGGGAGAATATGCAGTGGTGAGCAACTTTGTTCCCTTAACCAAAAAGGAACAAGAAGAAAAAGCTAACTCCTTCCCTCCGACCTTTCTCAAATCACAAGAAATATAAAAGCAACACAAAAAGTTGAAGTCTTTTGTTTTGGATGAACAGAAAAGTGGGGGATTTTTTTTTTTACTTGCAAGCTAAAAACCAAAACCCAAGAGACTGACACATTTTCAGCAATCAGGAGGACCCATCAAAGTTCACAGAGTTCATCTCTCTCTAGCTTGAAGCCACGAGATTTAAAGGAAGAAACAGAAATGGGTCTGAAATATAGGACACCCATCTCAGACAAACCCAATAAAAGAACCAAGGAGAGGGAGAGAGTGGAAACGCCAAAGAGAACTAAAACCAACAAATGAAACTTGAGAGAGAGAGGAGACGTGTCGAAAAAAAAAAGAGAGTAAAAACCTCCTTGCTTTTTATCTATTTTTGACACCCAAAACCCTGATTGATTGAGAACAAGAGTAAATGTGGCAAAAGAGGCTCTCAAACTTTCTCCTCAGAAGCCAACACTAATGGCTTAAAAGCAATAAGGTGACAATGCTGATGACATTGAGAGGGGGAGAGAGAGAGAGCCAATTCACTGTGGCAGCAGCGCTAGCAGTGTACTTTTGTACACATGCAGAAGGGACGAAGGAAAAAAAAATTAAAACAGACAGTGCTGATGCAAGCAAAACCCCAAAATCTCTGATCAGAAAATCTTGATAAATTTATGAGTGCAGTTACAAATCACACCCGACTTTTTTCCTTTTCTGCATGGATATCCAAACTTAAAAGTATTTAATCCTATGGGCTAATTATTTTATAGACTGCATTATTACTATGTAAGTAGGGTTTTTAAAAATCTAGCAAATAATGATGAGAATCTGCACAAACTGGAGATGAGAGATACTACAATGATGAACAGTGGGTTTGGTGCTTGAAGTGATCTTGTTTAAAAATCTTGGATCATGAATTTAATACTGATAAATAATTTTCTATTGTGTAAAATATTTGGAAATTATAGATACTGGGGTCCCGACGATGTGACGGTACATGCAACCTGCTCTGAGATTTTGCTGGCCATGTTCCAGTACATGATTTGGCGGATACAAAGTAAATACACTCAAGTAATCAACGACTGGAAAAACTCATGTCTTTTTCTGACTTACAAGATTAAGGGGGTGATTTGGGAGTGAAATGTTTTAAAAAAAAAACATCAACGAAAAAAAATTGTGATGGTTTTAGGTATTTGGTAAACTGAAAAAAAATGGCTTATTTTGGAAGCTATTGTGAAAATAAGTTGAAATCAAAGGAAAAAGCTTAAGCTGCTATTTGCAGCTTTGGAAAACTGGTTTTTTTTCAAAGTACACGGAGCTACAGTGCTCCTTTAATGAAAGGACCCACTATCAGATTGTTTTTTTTTTCAAAAGCATTTTTACAAAAAAGTTTACCAAACACTCTGCTGATTTATTTCACAGCTGCTTATTTTCACAGCACTTAGGGCTGGTTTGGTATTGCTGTGCTTTGAAAAAAAGCTGCTGTGAGAATAAGCGGCTGTGCTGTGAGAATAAGCGGTTGTGAAATAAATCAGCAGAGCGTTTGGTAAACTTTTTTGTAAAAAAGCTTTTGGAAAAAAAAACAGTCTGATAGTGGGTCTTTTCATTAAAGGAGCACTGTAGCTCCATGTGCTTTGAAAAAAAGCCAGTTTTCCAAAGCTGCAAATAGCAGCTTCAGCTTTTTCCTTTGATTTCAGCTTATTCTCACAGCAGCTTCCAAAATAAGCCCTTTTTTTTCAGTTTACCAAACACCTAAAACCCTCACAGCTTTTTTTCATAGGTGCTTTTTTTTTAAGCACCTCACTCCCAAACTAGGTCTAAGACCTAGTTTGGGAGTGAGGTGCTTAAAAAAAAAGCACCTATGAAAAAAAGCTGTGAGGGTTTTAGGTGTTTGGTAAACTGAAAAAAAAGGGCTTATTTTGGAAGCTGCTGTGAGAATAAGCTGAAATCAAAGGAAAAAGCTGAAGCTGCTATTTGCAGCTTTGGAAAACTGGCTTTTTTTCAAAGCACATGGAGCTACAGTGCTTCTTTAATGAAAAGACCTACTATCAGACTGTTTTTTTTTCCAAAAGCACTTTTACAAAAAAGTTTACCAAATTTAATGAAAAGACCCACTATCAGACTGTTTTTTTTTCCAAAAGCACTTTTACAAAAAAGTTTACCAAACACTCTACTGATTTATTTCACAGCCGCTTATTCTCACAACAACTTTTTTTCAAAGCACAGCAATACCAAACCAGCCCTTATTCTCACAACATCTTTTTTTCAAAGCACAACAATACTAAACTAGCCTTAACTTACTTGAAACATTTATTCTTATTAATATAACGTTTTTAGTTATTAACATATATAAATAACACGAGAAATATCATAACTAGAACTTGTATAATATGAGTATATTAATACATTTATGACTGCACTTATGCCATACAATTTGCTCCGGACACTGAATTATGTTCTTTGGACAAGGATTGTCTGCCCTTCTATTTTCAGTGTTTTTTCGTGTTCTTCTGTTTGTGTGGTCACGATTAAGCCACGTCAATATTTTATATTATTATTTATTTTTATCGTATTATTTTTATAAAAAAAATAATATAAAATATTGACGTAACTTAACCGTGACCACACAAAATAAGAAGGTACGAAAAAACATCGAAAGTGGGAGGGCAAACAATCCTTGTCCATGTTCTTTTCCCACCTTATTACATACTGCTATCTGAAAAACTAGCTGTCAACAAAACCCAAAAAGGTAGAAGAAACAAATAAACGTGTCTTGAATCTTGATATGAACTCCACAACAACTGTGAGACAACTAATCTAGAGGAAAAGGAACATGAATTGGGCGAGGGCCAAGACCAGTTTAAAGTACTATTTATGGACCTCAAGCCGAATGTAAACGCTTACAAGTATTGCAAAGTCCAAATGAATAGATGACCTATAAATCCTGATGATTGAATATTTGGAGAAAATTTGAAGCGTGAAGGTTCTTCATATCTTCATGTATTGTTATTAATTTAAAGATCATTTAGAAATACTTTTAAAATAGTTGAAAGTGTTTTTAATAAAATTAATTTTGAGTTCCAAAAGCACTTTAAGTGTTTTTTTAGATATGTGCTTCTTACAGAAAGGATTTAAAGTGCTTTTCTAGGATCCACTTAGATTTTTATTAATGATTGGTTTGAAAAATATTATCACCAAATGCGGTTTTAGTTATTTTTAAAGTTACTCCCAACCAAGCCCTTATGATAAATAATATGAATTATTATATATTTGTAGATAAATAGAAGTCATGAACCCAAACATTTACGATAAATAAACGAGTATTGAATTTAAATTGTTCTTGGCAAATTACACTACTAAATTGTTTGACCTGAAATTTTGGAGATTAGTTAAAATTTTCACTTCTAAATTTCAACCTTAAAAATTGTAATTACTAGGAGGGGTACGAGCACTTTTCGAGGGGTCTAAATGGAACTAGCAAAAGAACTTATTAATACACTTCTAGCTTGTATATATTACCTTTCTCAATTTCTGATTGCCTGATCGAATGAATGAAGAAGGTCAATGATAAAAAATTAATAAGAGTACGACATACGTAAAATTTGATGTGTGAATAGCACTATCTATTTACTATTCATAGTCGTATTATTTGAACTTTTTTTTAGCCTTCTGAAATTGATTTATCCCATAGAAGGCTATAAGCTACAAGCTTGAGATTTATCTAAGAGATACAAATTGAATGTGCTTCTTTATGTTAAAATTCTAAATCCACCTCTGCTTTAAAAAAATCGCAAACAAGCCAGACATTTTCCAAATTTCTTTGTTTTTGGTGAACGAGATAATGCATTACCCGGGCAAAGATGCCAAAGAGAACAGGAAAGCTTACAACAAAGCAAACAGGCCAGCTACGACCAAGCAAGAAACGAAGTACAAGGAGGAAACATCTGACACCGCATCAAATGCTAAAAGTGTCACTCCTTGCACCAAATCTACAAGCCTAATGGGGACAAGGGAGGCCGTCATTACACAGAACATGAACAAGGGAAAATGGGGGTCGGTTAACCCAAACAAAATCACATACCTCCCTACTTTGCCGCGACGCCAAACTGTCCGCTGCCTTGTTGGCGGATCTTGGAACCCAAGACCAGCGGCAATCTTGGAAAGCCTTCCCCAGACTTGTGCACTTAGCTAGCAAAGGAAAAGCATCCCAACTGCCCATCGAATTAAGATCCTAAAGACAAGACACAGAGTCCAAAGAATCAGATTCAATGATAATATCATTCCACCCCATATACCGCCCCAACGAACAACCTTGCAAAATTGCCTTAGCTTCAGCCAATGCCACACTCAAGGCACAGATCTTCTTTCTGCAAGCAGCCACAAACCTGCCATGATCATCCCTAGCCACCACACCCACAAAGCCCACACACTCCCTAGCATTCCAACTTGCGTCCACATTTATCTTGATGAAACCCGAGCCAGGAGGAGACCAAGCAACGTCATTTCCCCGATCCAGATCATTGATCCGGGGCTTACTACTTGGGACACGATTGGCCTCTAGGAACATACCCATCGAATGATGAACAGCGACGAGAACCTGCCCTGGGTAAATTGGTTGCTGCTGAAAGATAAAGTTGCACCGAGACTTCCAAATGTGCCAACAGGTAACAGCAATATATGAGAACAGTTTGATCCTTTCACCCCTGTTAGCAGAAGCCGCATTATAAATATCATTTAACCAATTTACCCAAGAAATTATCCCCACCCTGCCAATACCGCGAGTCATACGTCCCCCATTCCACACCGCCTCTACCCACGGGCATTGGAGAAAAAGATGTTCCATGGATTCCGCAACCGAGTTACAGAGAAGGCACATGGGGGAAAGAGAAGAGCGCCTAAAGAATAGGTTTGCCATCGTTGCCACTGCCGCATGAAGAGACTTCCACTTGAAGACCCTTATTTTTGGAGGAACCTCCAAACTCCACATGCACTTCCATAATTGAGTCGGTATTATATCAGACCTATGCGGGTTGACATTCCTTTGAATATGAGTCATGGACAAAGCCCAATGATAACCAGATTTTACCGAGTATGCACCTTTTTTTTCGAAAGGCCACACCAATCTATCCTTTAAGGTCGGATCACCCAGAGGGATATCCAGAATCGCCTTGATCTCTTCTTCCACCACAAAAGGTTTCAAGAAATCAACCTCCTAATCCCCAGACTCATTACAAATCAAAGAGTTGACCCTCAAATTGCTAGAAACTTGAACCGTACCCAAAGGAGAAGGTCTTCCCGATGGGATTGAAGGAAGCCATCTATCCACCCATACCCGAACCTCTTTGCCGTTCATAATCTGCCAGTGTGCACCCCCGAGAATAATATCTCTTCCAACAAGGAGACTAGACCAAGCCCACGAAGCTCTTCCTCCCTGTTTTGCGTCAAGGAAAGAACAATGAGGGAAGTATCGGGCTTTAAGCACCATCGCCCACAAAGAATTTGGTTCCGATAACAACCTCCAACATTGCTTTGCCAAAAGAGCATCCAGTTATCTAGGTTACTATACCACACACTACGCTCAATTAAGTGGCCATAATTTTGCTGATTCACCGAAGTGTTAGGTATCAGGCATCACATGTCCCTCAGGGAGTGTTTGTTTGACCGGATTAGAGGGAACTGGACTAGACTAGACTACTTGCTAGTGTAGTCTCATGTTTGGTGTGCACAAGGATTTAGTTTAATGGGATTAGATGGGACTCGTTGGGATTAAAGACTTCGTTAGGAGTTCTTAACCAAGAACCCTAATTTCGGCCGGACTCGTAAGACCACCTGCGAGAGAGAACCTCGCTCTTCCTGCGACAGAGAGTCTTCGTTATCGCTCCTTGCATTTCCTGCTCCCTCCTTGCCCTGTTTCCTCATCCTCGTCCTTATCACCCTCATCTCTACGTCCTGCTTGTCCTTATCAGCATCTTAGTCACCCTCCACCTAAATCGCTCATCCTCCTCCCCCGTTTGATCCCAATTGAAGTAACCCCCTATCTCTCCATCTCTCACTCTCTCTAGTTGTTTTGAATTTTTTCCATCTGTTTTTTAATTTTTTATTTATTTATGGAATCTGGGTTTATTGAAAGGTGTTGAATTTCAGAATTTAAGTTGAGTTTTGAGTCCCGTTTCCGTAGCAGGCAAGATGTCGAAGCGAGGGCGTGGAGGGTCCGCTGGAAACAAGTTTAGGATGTCACTGGGTATTCCAGTGGCAGCCACTGTGAACTGTGCCGATAACACCGGAGCTAAGAATCTTTACATCATTCCCGTGAAGGGGATCAATGGTCGTTTGAGCAGGTTGCCATCTGCTTATGTTGGTGACATGGTCATGGCCACTGTCAATAAGGGAAAGCCTGACCTCAGGAAGAAGGTCCTGCATGCTGTTATCGTGAGGCAGTGCAAGCCATGGCGCAGAAAGGATGGTGTCTTCATGTACTTTGAAGATAATGCTGGTGTTATTGTGAATCTGAAAGGGAGAAATGAAAGGGTACTAGTCCGATCGGAAATGAGTGTGCTGATCCCTGGCCTAGGATTGCAAGTGCTGCTAATGCCATTGTCTGAATGTTGCTCTCTGGGCCTTTGAATAGGACAGATATATGATAAGTTGTGGTTGTTTTTGTTATTAGAAGGCAGGTTTTTCCTGAAATTTGACTAAATTTTGTTTCATCTTGTCGATGTGTTGTGCAAAACTTAAATGGATGTTGTTTTGTTCTAGATATTAAAAAAAAAAAATTTAAGTTGAGTTTTTGCAGGTTGTATAATGCGATTTAGTTAAGGTTTATGTGATAGAGTTTGTCAATCTGTTAAATTTTATGGACTGATTGGACTGTTTGATGGGTTTCAAGCAGATTGCTATGTGTGTGTGTAGTGTGCAATGTGCAATGTGCAATGTGCTCCAGGGCTCCAGGGACAATGACATGGAGAAAGAGTCTATGCTTGTAATTTCCAGCGAAGAAGAAGAAGAAAGAGTCCCTGTTTGAACCCAATTTGAGTTGTTTGTGCTAATTTGGTGTCGGATTTGTGAATTGCATGTTGAAAATTTTAGTATCTTACTTCTTAGTTCGACACTGCACCAAACGCATCATTAAGATAATTCAGCTTAGTCTAGTCTAAGCCAGTCCAGCTTAATTCATGCAGTTAGTCCAATCCGAGACAATTCGGTGCAACAAACGCACCCTCAAGGTTTTGCACACACAGTCTCTCCCTAGTTTTTTCTTCTTCCCTTTTGCCGTTGGATTCAGGGTTAACATTTAAGCCGCACGAACAAAGCACTGGACCAAATTATGCACCTAATGTCTGCCCTCCACAAATCTCAATGACCTTGTCTCTCTATCTCTCTGTCTCTCTTTTTTTTTAGAAAGTCTTAACGAATCATTTTTTGTACTATTCACTTTTAACATTAAGAACATTTGTACTTTAAAAAGTTACTTCTGATCCTATTCACTTACAATATTTTTTTATCATTTTGATTAAAACTCAAAACTTTCAAACCATTTTCAATAGTTCTTTTTTTAATTCTTGCAAAAATTAAGGGCAGAGATCTGTCAATTTTTTTGCTGGATTTAAGCTCTCAGCCGCTTCTTTAATATGCATGAAAGCTACGTAGAAAAATATACCTTTTTTGTCAAAAAATAAAGAAAAAATATACGTCCACTCTGTATCATGAGCTCGGTTGATACAGAGAATAAAAAAATATATTAGATGCCGTGAAAGTTATTTTAGGATTCATTTGAATCGTTTTCGTAGCAAAAACACTAGTGTTCGTAAACACTTATGGTGAAAATATAATGTTTCATGAAAAATTATTAGAAGTGTTTCAGGAAGAAGCATCTAGTAGGTATTTCTCCATAAAATGACTAAAACGTATTTCTACTTTTTTTTGTCTGAGACACAATAAAACCTTTAATAACTTAGAGAAAAAAGTGCTTTCACTAAGTAGAATAACTTGGTCTAATCCGATGCCATAAGAATTTTAGAGCATCCAGCTTCCAAACAAAACTTTAGGTCATTTCCGAAGGCTGACCAAAGAGTTCGTTTTAGCCATCTGGTTCTTCAAGAAATTAATATTTTAATAAACAATGCAGGGCCATATTTTTTATCATCTCCAACCGAGGGCCAAATGACTATATGGCTCGTTTTAGCCCTGTCAAAAAACCGTCTCAAACTAAGAGCCAAACATAATTTATTATTTAAATTTAAAAACTACAATTACAACTACACTCATTATAATTGTCCCATTTTGGCTGTAGAAAATGAATGAGCAAGGAAACATGCTTATAAAATGAACACCCCAACTTTGACCAAATCACCTTTCCCGGCTCATTAAATATGATGTCAGCATGTGGCCTGCCCCGAGACTGGTTGGTTTGGACTAGCCGGTTGGGCTTTTGACATTTTTTTGTCCAGTGAAACCTATGAGCCCTTTGCCCTGACCTTAGATTAAAGATAATTTTCGAGCTATTTTCAGTTTTCTAACCTTTAGACCATTCGGTTGGAGGCCTTACATTCTCAATGTACGTAGGATTATATTATATATGAACTATTTGTTTAATTAATTGAAGACAAGTTTCAAGATAGTACGGGTCAAGTCTAGAGGAGGCCAATGGAACCCAATAAGATAATAAGAATAAAATGCTTATAATATGTTGAAAAGATCATTGCCGGATCATTTTTCTAAAAATCCGTCGTAATCATAATCGTTCATTGTATATCGTACTATCAGAAATTATTTTAAATTTTAAATTAAATATAAATAGTACTTAATAAAAACTGATCGTACGATATATGATAAACGGTTATGATTACGGGATTTCTAGATCCCAAGAAAAGAATCCGGCAAGATCCTTTTCCAGTTGAAACCAACCAAACAAAGTGCTTTTGCTCTTGTTATTTTATTGAAGAGAGAAAAATGATGACATTTAAAAAATAATATCCCCCATAACATATCTCGAATATATCCCAATGTCCAACTATTACGGGGTGGCTAGTGATTGAAGATGAACTTCATGCTTGTATTTCACATATTACATTCTGGATTCAATTCATGACGATGGTAGCCAGAAAACGTTTAAATGACTTTGTGAATCTTTTTGACCTCGAAAAAATAGACTACCTTGATGAAGCTACCATTTATATATCCGAATCTTTTCCACCAAATCCTACAGATCAAGTGATCGGAGCTCTTAAAATTTGATCAAACAACTAAAATTATTATAACTTTTAAAATGAACCTCTGTTTTTATAACCGTTGTGATCAAATTTCAAAAATCCAAATCACTTAATCCGTGAACTTTGGTGAAAAAGATCCAGAGATAATCTCTTTCCTATCCCCGCAACCAAATAAAAATGTACATATTTATCAAATCCCCCACTGTACCAAGTGAAATAAAAATCATAAAATAAAAAAGAAGAAATGGGAACAATATTCAACTTGCATCAAAATTAACAGCAATGCGCTAACCACTAAAATTTGATTTTTTTTTTATAAAAATTATAATAGTCAATTCATGATTGATCATGTCCTCCTCCAGTGTTGCCATGCACAACATTCGCCGCCATAGCCACCACTCCAAGCTTTTGCAAGTTCAACTTGATCACAGTGTCCACAAACATCTTTGTATCCTCCCCGGTGTTCCCTCCTGGTATGTCCACCACATACGACTCCAAAACAATCGAGTACACCTGATTATTCCCCTCCTCACCATCGCAATTAACGAACTCATTAACCGAAGTAACCGACCTATAGTTATTAAGCCTGTGCTCCCCTCCCATAACTCTAAAGCTTATTATGTGCTTCTCGTCGTCCAAAATCTCCAGCCTCTCGGTGCTCGTCGACGCCGGGAGCCCCGAAACCACCGTCACCTCCCTTATGCTCCCAACTCCGCCGTCGCCTTTCATGTTGCAGCTCTTGATGAAGTGCTTGTATTTTTTAGGGTTGTCGAAGTTCCGGACCAACGGCCAAATTTGCTGTGCCGGAGCTTCGATTTTCTGCGTTATTAGCGACGTGCATGTGTTCGGCGACGGCTCGAATTTGTGGTACGCGTCGATGAGGCCCTCCAGCTCGGAAAACTCAGCTAGGGTTAGACCATATGGCGGAGCGTGGCCAGCATCCATGTTTGTTTGCTCACACGTGTGAAAAAACCAACACCGAATTAATTAGAGCATAGAAGGAGAAGAAGAAAATGAATGAGAGCTAGTAGTTCTAGGGCAAGTGAACCATCATATGAACACGAGAGGGGGGCACATTTATGCTTGGAGGTATTTTTCTTTTAGGACGGATATGCCCTTGAGATGGATTTTATTTTAGTTTTTATTAAGTGGCCACTGATCAGTGGGATCTATCTATATCTGAGAAATTTTTCAGATTGTCGGTAATACGATCTGAACATAAAATGTATTCTACAAGTGATTGAAATTTTTTTTCTTAAAATATCCAATCACTTGTATTATGACATTTAGTGTACATAAGCGTGTTCTTAACACACTGAAAAATCTCTCAGTTTTGACAAATGCAATAATCTTTTACTTAAAAACTGTGTTTACTTCGAAATTAAGAGAATTAATAACCGCTATATTGAGAAATGTCTTGGTTTTAGCCAATGTCCGAATCCTGGATGATAAAACAAAGTTTGCAACTGGCTAGCAAGCAGCCAAGAAGATAACATGAGGTGGAAATTTCGTGAAAGCGTTGTTTATATTTATGAAATTTGAATAATACCTCATCAAAGTGGTTAGAATAATATTAGAGTACATAAGTTGGGAGCGTGATGATTCATCTTCCGTAGTTTCCAGAAAAATCTCGGTTTTTAAATAAAAATTCTTGCCTGCGTTATCAAAATAAAATTTTAATGGTATTTCTATTCTTAATGGTGTTAAGAGTTTTTTATTTTTTTTAATACAATGGTATTTTATAAAAAAAACTAATGAAAAGAGTTTCAAAACTTTAAGTTTTAATAAAAAATCATCTTATAACTTTATTTGATGATAAGGACAATAGAAAGAAAAAAAAAACCTAACTAAAGGTGCTTGTAAAGAGCACCCAACCAATCATTCAGTTGCATAACCCCTTGACATAATTCAAGCATATTTTATTCCTCTAAAATTAAAATTTCAAATTGAAGTGGTTTCTATTCGATTTAGAACTACATCTGGGGCGGTATGGTTGGGAGGGAGTCGGTCAAGTGTGGTGACACACCCCGATCTTGGTGTTCAAAGGACAACAGGATGGCCGACACCCGAGAGTGACGCAAGCCATTTCATGAATGCATATGTTGAGAACATGAGGAACATGCATAAAAAAATTTGCGCGTAACCACGTAATATAGTATTCAAATACAAACCTTAATAAAATATAGTAATCAATTGCCAATACATTTAAAAGTGATAATGCATGACATGTTCAGAACATATTACTAATTCAAAATACAAGCGGACAGAATATTAGAAAGTGTGATTACAAGAGATGTCATACACAGAGAAAGGGACACAAATTCATTGATATGGGAATGCCTCATAGCTTGGGTTGTATGCCTCGTTCTTAGGTCCTTAAGAGTGCGCAAAACAAACTATGAGTGGACCAAGTTTATATATAGTAATACTAAATCAATTACTCTTAAAATGTACTAACCCCTAATTTTAGAAAACTCATATATATCATAGTCAGAGAGGTGAGGGAGAGAGTTTTGAGAGAGATAGAGGGAAGTGACAGATAAAAGAAAAGGGGAAGGGGGATGCATGCATGGGTAAGGGGGAAAGAATAAAGGGACAAGGATCCAAAGTGGGTCCCAATGGCTCACAAATTAAGGTCACAAGAGACGAAACGTGGAAAGCTTGAAAACGTTTGACGTTTCGAAACATAAATCTTTGTTATAACTCCAAATTCGAATCCGTTCGCGTCAACACGTTCGTGACGATGAGTATGATAAGAATAAACTAAAATAAAAATTTAGTTATACATGTTTCGATGAGATGGTCAACGAAAGTCAACATTCTTGCCATGAGGGCATTTTGGTAAATGCACACTAATTAATAATACAAGAACATTAAATTAAGGACAGGGATTTGGGTTGGGATGGTTGGGGGTAGGGGTGGGGCAACATCATTGACAACATCGTTGGACTAATCACCATTTTTTCTAGTAATGGTATTGAGCTATTAGCCATGCATGACTTTAAGAGCATGGACGTTGATCGCTATCATTTTTTATTATCCTTTTATTGCATTATGGTGAAATAACTTGAAAATCTGGGATGAGCATTTACTATTAAGTTTTATAAATAGTGTAATATTGTTAAGTTTCATAAACAGTGTTGTACAGTAGTTTCATAAACAATGTAGTAAGTTTCATAAACAATGTAGTGAATTTCATAAACAGTGTAATAAGTTTCATAAACAGTTTGTGTGAGAGCGCGCGGGTTCGCACGTCAGTTTTTTTTTTTTTTTTAAATATTAAAATGATGTCTTTTTTATTAAAATTTAAGTTTTTTGGTCCCTTTTATTAAAATTTAAGAGTTTTTCGTTAAAATTTAAGTATTTTTCATTACATAAAGTTATAGGATGATTTTTTTTATTAAAATAAACTTAGTCCAAGCCCTTTTTATGAAAGTTTCCTATTTTATATTATAGAAGTGAGGAATTTGGGGCATTGCTTGGGTGGTAAGTTGCCTAATCAGTCTTTCTTTTCAGTTTAGTGTGTTCCGGGTTCAAGGGATGAGGAGTGTAGATTTCGATAGTTTTCATTAACAAGAATCGAACAAAAAAATTTCCACTTAAAATTGAAGATAAATAATACTAAAACGTACTACTGTAGCAAAAAGTTTAAAGCTAATATCCTATTCTTTTTGTTGATTAAAATTTTGAATTCATCATTCATATAAATTAAACCTAAATTTTGAATTAAGCGTACTTTAGAGTATATAAAAACAAGCTAGATCTCTACCAAATTGCCTAACTTTGAAAGCCAAAACCCAATATTTAAAATTAAATTAGTATCTTGGACGAGTTTATTTGATTTGTCAACTCATGATTTGGAACAACCACTTAGTATTACGATATAGTGGTATTCCTCTTTACTTGTAAGTGATGGGTTTTAGGTTCGATTTTCGCCAAAGGTAAATTTGAACCACATTATTGATAGCCCATTATGAGGTTTAATGCACTCATCCACCCATTTAGTGCAGATTGTACTGTTGGTTCAAAAAAAAAAAAAAAACTCATGATTAGGAACAAGATTATTACTTAATTTCAAACAACTCATGCATATCCATGTCTTCCTTCTTTTGGATTGATGCGTGTATGTTAATTGTCTCGATTAAAACTCAAACGAAAATTAGTTAGCCCATCTGATCATCAAAATTGGATTAGTACTTAGAGGTAGCTGGTGATAATTTTGGGAGGGGCATGCATGTAAATTTGTGAAAATGTCAGGGGTAGATATGGTAAAACAAGAAAAAGGACAAAGAGACTGGGTGTAGTCGCAATCGTTGAAAAGGGTAGCTGGAGATTCATGTATCATGTGACAACCCTAACAAACTCCCGCGTGATATCTAAATTCAGCTTTATCAAAGCTGTCGAATTTTTGCGACCAAAAAAAAATATATGAGGTAAAAGTCGTTGTAACAAGGGATAATGGAAATCTAATCGAAATCAAGATAACCAATCAAGTTGTAAACCCCCTTCAAAGTAGTTTATCCGTTTTAAAGTTTGTTTAATATGAACCGTATATAATTTTCGACGAGGAGAAGATTCGTCATAGAAACTTTAAAGATGAATATTTAGCCGTACATCAAGCTGTTTGTTATTTTAGTGTTTGTTTAAACAGTTTAATAAAGAAATTAAGACTTGTCTAGTAATGAATACGAATGAATTTATAATGTGTTGTTGTTGGTTGCAGGGATAGAACACTTTACATCCTTTTTGGTTTGAACATGTGTTATGATGCAGTCGTGGGGTTCTTGGATTCAATTCCAAAACACAGCAGATCATGTTTTGGCATTTTCTTTTATAATAAATTGATAGATGGATCGATGATATTCCGTTCTTCTCGAAACAAAACTGCTTAATATTGGTAAATTTGACGTATTAATTTTCAGTATATTATGGATGTAAACTCCGTCATTCAATACATAACGGACAATTTGCGCATAAACTTCCTATATTTAATGGGTGTTGTATTTCTATATTTAATGGTGCAACAACTAATCATCTTGTATGGTGGCCATGCAGTCATGCTTATCTGGGGTTCTTGGTTGTATGCCGGGACCTAAGCAGCGCTAAGGGAGAATTTTTATGATTGATTTTATTGGTATTGTATGTGTGTGAGTGTGTGTATAGTATAATAGAAATGGTGCAACAACTACTCAACTTGTATGGTTGATTTTAGTGGTATTGTATGTGTGTGAGTGTGTGTGTGTGTGTGTGTGTGTGTGTAGTATAATAGAAATGGTGCAACAACTACTCAACTTGTATGGTGGCCATTCAATCATGCTTATCGGGGGGTCTTGGCTTCACGCAAAGTGGAGAGAAAAGAAGAAAGGAAACAGATAACATACAGCTCTGCATATATGGCTGTATGCTGAAATCTATGCGGACTTTGGATAATAATTTTCATTTTCCAGATATTCGGTTTTTTTTTTTATCTTGTTTTATATTATTGAATTTCAAGGTTTGTATATATTTCATAAACTTTACAAGAGAGAGAACAAAGCTCTTATAAAGAGCCGGAGAACAAATTACAAGATAGTGGACTTTTTACCACTACCCACCAAATGGTTTCTGCCCTTAGAAACCGGACACACCAAGGATAGAACAAATAACAATATACAATTAAGCAAATCCCAGATTTTAGGGAGAAACATTGACAAAAAGAAAAGTATGATAGAACAAGAAGTGAGATGACAAGTTAGAAGGTTGTAGCCATCACTTTAACCCATAACTTAGCTATAGTGATATTTACAACCCATACTTGTGACTTTGATCTATTTCAACACTCCCCCTCAAGCTTGGATCGAGGAGATTGATTGATCCAAGCTTGGACAAAGGACCTTGAAACACGGCAGTCGCCAATGGCTTGGTGAAGAGATCAGCAAACTGACAAGAACTCGGAGTGTAACGAGTTTGTATGATATTTGATTGAACCTTTTCACGGATTTAATGGCAGTCAACCTCAATATGTTTGGTCCTCTCATGAAAAATAGGATTATAAGCTATATGCATGGGCTGCTTGGTTATCACACATGAGAGTCATTGGTTGAGAGCTAGGAAACACTAAATCAGAAAGAAGGCATTTGAGCCAGATTAATTCACAAACAGTAGTTACCATAGCCCTATACTCGACCTCAGCACTAGATCGAGCAATCACACTTTGCTTCTTGCTTTTTCAACTTACCATATTACCTCCAACAAAAATACAGAAACCAGTAGTTGACTTGCGATCCAAGGAGTTGCATGCCCAGTCCGCGTCAGTGTAACCAAGAATGTGAGTGTGAACATTGTTTTGCATCAAAAGACCACGTCCCACATAACCTTTCAAGTATCGCAATATTCTCTTAACAACTTGCAAATGATCCATTGTTGGAGAATGCATAAATTGACTCCCAAGGCTGACAACAAAGGCAAGGTCCGGCCTTGTTATTGTAAGATAAATAAGCCTCCCAACTAACCTTTGGTAGTAACTGATATCAGTGAGTGTTTCTTCATCCATGGTCATTTTGTGTTTGTAGTCAAGGGGTGTAGAGGCAGGCTTGCAATCCAACATATCAGCTTCTTGAAGCAAATCGAGAATATACTTCCGTTGATTCAAAAACATTCCCTTCTTAGAAGTTGCCATTTCAATGCCAAGGAAATATTTGAGTGTCCCAAGATCTTTGATGGCAAACTTCTTCTTGAGGGTGTTCTTTAGTAACACAATTTCACTGGCTTTATCACCAGTGACAATGAGATCGTCCACATAAATAAGAACTACTAGGGTTTCACTGGGACAAATTCGAACAAAGAGAGATGAATCTGCATTGCTTCTCTTGAAGCCAACTTTTTCAAGAACTGAGCTCAACTTTGAATACCAAGCACGAGGAGATTGTTTTAATTCGTAAATGGATTTATGCAATTTGCATACCAACTCGGGGTCACTGTATTGAGGATGACCAGAAGGAAGTTTCATGTAAACTTCTTCTTCAAGTTCACCATTCAGAAATGCATTTTTAACATCCATTTGATATAGAGGCCATGCATGGTTAATTGCAACAGATAACAACACTCAAATTGTGTTTATCTTAGCTACATGAGCAAAGGTCTCCTTGTAATCTATCCCAAAAGTTTAAGTAAAACCACGAGCTATTAGTCTAGCCTTGTGTCTTTCCAAGGTGCCATCAGAATGGAACTTGGTTTTGTACACCCATCTACTTCCCACTGCCTTTTTCCTGGTGGTAGCTTGATAACACTCCACGTTCTATTGTCATCTAGGGCTTTCAACTCTTCCTTCATAGCTTTCTTCCACTCATCTTGCTGCATTGCCTCCTGAAAACTTCTTGGTTCAGAAGCATTGGTTATGGAATTGAGAAAGGCTGCATGCTTGGGTGCCACCCTTTGGTATGAAAGGTACTTAGCAACGGGATACCTTGCATTGTAAGTCACATAATCCAGCAGCCTTGAAGGAGGTTGACGATTATGAGAGGGTTTTTTCTTCCTTGAGGCAAGATAGGTGATGATTCTGGGTCCTCAGGAGGTGAGTGAGACGTAGGTGACTGAATTGATGGTTCTAGCAGGATTTCCTCTTCATGACTTAGAGAATTCTCATGTTCTCTGTCAGTGGACATGAATATATTTTCATCACTGGTTGTTGGTCTTGGTAAAGGGAAGATTTCGAAGGCATTCTCCCCCTAAGTTAAACCCTTCATTGATTGTTCAAAGAAAGGTGTAGTTTCATCAAACTTTACATCCCTTGAGATGATGATTTTCCTTGAAGAAGGATTGTAACACTTGTAACCTTTTTGTGTTGAAGAATATCCCAAGAAAACACATTTGCTAGCTCTTGGGTCAAGCTTGTCACGGTGTATTGAAGCAACATGAACATAACAAGTACAACAAAAAAAATTTCAAATGAGACAAGTCAATCTTTCTTCCTTTTAAGACTTCGTAGGGTGATTTTTGATCCAACACCCTACTAGGCAGTCTATTGATCAAATAGGTAGCAGAAAGCACCCCTTAAGACAAAAACTTCTTGGGAACATTCATATGTGACATTAAGGCTCTAGTCTTTTCAAGCAAATCCCTATTTTTCCTCTCTGCCACTCCATTTTCTTGAGGAGTGCTAACACAACTTGTTTGATGGAGTATCCCATGGGAACTTAAGTATGGAGACATGTTATTTGACATGTACTCAGTGCCATTATCAGACCTTAAGGTGTGAATATGACAATCAAAATGAGTTGTTACAAGTTTATGAAAATCTTTAAACACATTCATGACTTCACTCTTGCACTTTAAAAGGTATAACCAAGTAATCCTTGAATAATCATCCACAAACGTTACAAAGTATTTATAACCATCAAAAGATTCAATTGTAGGTCCCCAGATATCTGAATGAACAAGTTCAAATAATTTACTAGCTCTAGACACTGAGGAATTGAAAGGTAACCTAGTAGATTTGGAGAAGTGACAAGTATCACACTCCAAACTACCTTTACATATTGTGGGAAACAAAATGGATAAAAGATGGTTTGAGGGATGAGCAAGACGATGATGCCAAATTAGTTGTTCTTGAGAAAGGCTTGAGTTGACTTGAAGACTCTTAGGTTTTGGAAGATTTTTTGAAAGATAGTACAACCCATTTAGGAATAAACCCTCACCAATCTTCCTCTTGGTGACTATATCCTGAAAGATGACCTGATCAGAAGAAAAAATAGCATGACAATTTAGTTGTCTTGTGATTTTTCCTACTAATAAAAGATGAAAAGGAAATGAAGTAACATACAAGGCTGATGACTCTATTTGATCAGAGATCAACTTAATTTTCCCTTTTCCAACAACCGAGACACCCTTACCATTTGCTACTGACACTTGTGAAGAGTTTTTCATTTTTTCGAAGACATATAAATGTGAAGATTTGTTTGTCATATGGTCTGTGGCTCCTGAGTCTATTATCCAATAATCATGCACAAGACTAGCATTTAAAGCAGTGGAGAAAGCTTTCAATATACCTGAAATTTGTTTACTTGAGCCTCCATGATCAGAATCAGCAAGAAACCCATCAAATTTGCTCAGCAAGGCAGTAAGGCTTTAAATTTTAGTTCCAGTTGTATTCTCTAGATCTCCACTTCTTTGTCTCCCTTGTAAATAGACAACAAATTCGTTGATCAAGTTCACTGGATTGGAAGTGAAGTCAAGCAAGCTTTCACTTGAGGAAGCAGGAGTAGCTAAAGCTGCATGATTAGCCTTGTATAAGGATGGTTGTGAGTTTCTCTTGAGCCCCTTGTTCTTTTGGAAGTTTGGCTTGAGCTCAGGATGTAGAATCCAACATTTATCAATGGTGTGTCCACCATAGTTGCAATGTTTGCACTTCAGGTCAAACCTTTTGCCTTTGTCTCTTCTATCATCCGAGAACTTGTGGTTTGAAAAGTATGCCCTAGACTCAGGCAATCTGTTTTTGGTTTCAAGATTCATCACTTTCCTTTGAGTTTCTTCACGTTGAATAATGGCACATACACTTGAGAAGGACGGTAGCTCACTGTTCATCAGAATGTGATTATGTAGATCTTTATAGTCTGAGCTAAGACTAGCCAAGAGTTGAAAAATCTTATCTTCTTCAGCTCTCTTCAGAAGCACGGAAGCATCTATGGTGTGAGACCTTTATACATCAAGCTCATTCCACATGCTCTTGATATCACCCAAGTGTTGAACAAAAGACTTACTTTCTTGTTGCAAACCTGCAAGCTCCCTTTTTAGTTGAAAAATCCGAGCAGCATTGTTTTGATTTCCATACATCTCGCAGACATTTTTCCAGAGATGGAAGGAAGATTCTGAATAGCTGAAGATCTCAGTTAGCTTCCTCTCCATGGAGTTGAGAAACCACGACATGACAAGTTGATCCTTGCATAGCCATGTCCCATATAAAGGTGATGAAGTTTTAGGTGCCTGAATGGTTCCATTTACGTAACCAAGCTTTGATCTTCCACCGAGAGCAAGTGAAACTGCTCGAGACCATGGAAGATAGTTGAAATCATTCAGCAAAACTGAGTCTTTGATTTGGATTAACTTCTACTTCGGTAAAATTTGAAGTGGGTGAAACACTAGAGCTTGCAGTATCAAGACTAGGAGGATTTTCCTCAGCCATTTGAAACAACTATGGAAAAACAAAGAGGTTGAAGAAGATGATATGCAGAGACATGCCACTGTGGTCACTGCTCTGATACCGTATTGAATTTCAAGGTTTGTATATATTTCATAAACTTTACAAGAGAGAGAACAAAGCTCTTATAAAGAGCCGGAGAACAAATTACAAGATAGTGGACTTTTTACCACTACCCACCACATGGTTTTTGCCCTTAGAAACCGGACACACCAAGGATAGAACAAATAACAATGTACAATTAAGCAAATCCCAGATTTTAGGGAGAAACATTGACAAAAAGAAAAGTATGATAGAACAAGAAGTGAGATGACAAGTTGGAAGGTTGTAGTCATCACTTTAACCCATAACTTAGCTATAGTGATAATTACAACCCATACTTGTGACTTTGATCTATTTCAACATATATGATAGTTTAAGTTGCTTAAAGTCTGTCTCCAATACAAAATGACCAAAGTTTATCTATGTATTTATGATGGGCTAACTTTTGTGTGGACCATGTATTTACTGTATAGGACTCTCGTATTTTAGAGAAAAAGAAAAAGAAAAATGAGAATCGATGAAATTAATATATAAGAACTTTTATATGTACAGTGAATACATGGTCCTATACCAATCTCGTATTTGCTACAGCTGAGCGGGATCCCATGAAGCTGCTCTCCGCTTAATATAATGTTTTCAAGTTTGGTTCATATATATGTAATATAGATTCTTCTGGCTGCAGGTGGGGCTGATTAATCTGAACGTTTTATCTAAACCTATTGAAGTTTCCAGCAGCGCTAATATTCCATATCGGTGTCCTTCAAACCCTCTTATGCGTTTAATGTCGAAATTTGAGCCTACTTCTTCTTCATCAACTTTAGCTGCAGTGCTGCCTGCACCTGCAGCGGCAGCGGCAGCTTCTCCTCCTGATTTAGAACTTAAGCTTTGCATCTCCGATGCCCTAGCTAGGAAGTTGGAAACACACTACTACACCATGCATTGAGCTCCTTTTCTAGAAACTAGTTTGTAAATTGTATGCCTTTTTGGAAACCTAATGGTCAATTTTGTTAATGCATGCATGGCCATGTAGCTAGCAGAAACTTGTCGTCCATGCACTACTTCTAAGAAATATCTCAGTTGCTCGTCCTAGCTTTGATCGTGATTTTGATCCAGAAATATCCATACGAATATCTGGTTTATGTTTTTGATAAGCTAGTTTTGCACACATATCACACTGTGATTGACGAGAATGCAACAATTTCTGCTTTCAGGAAAGGAAAAGAGCAATATCCATAAGAATATGGGTGCTTTCATTGTTTATAGTCAATTTTTCAGGAAGATGTTGTGAATGGCCAGCAACTTTTGTTCATGTACTACAAGATCAGTACTTATGGTGCATTTGCTCCAAAAGCTGTAATGTGGGACCCATTTCGTAATGTTTTTGACGATTCAAACTGTCAATCTTTTAAAATATCACTTATAGATCATACTTTCAAAAAATTAGATAAATCCAAAACATTAAGACATTCATGTGTAGTGAAGAAAATAGACAAATATGATTCTACAAAGAAACCCTCAATCTAACGGTTTTTAAGAAAAACTTGAAAAATAAACAGTTCAAATCGTTGAAAGCATTACAAAGTAAACTCCACAACAACGTGTATAAAAAAGTGATGCCAAATATTCTTCCCAAACAATCGTACCCCAGTAATTATTTAGGTCTCTTCCCTCGATCAGAGACAACAGCTGGATGGGTTTCATCCCCCATTTATTATTATTATTATTATTATTATTATTACTTGGGAGCAGCCTCTCCATAAATGGGGGTAAGGCTAGCCGACATTCACCTCTCTCAGACCCTGCGTAAAGCGGGAGCCTTGTGCACTGGGTACGACCTTTTTTATTATTATTATTATTATTATTTAATGTAGTTGGGATTTTACCTTAACGAAACAAAATGTGAACAACGTGTTTTTTTTTTTTTGGTCGAAAAAAAAAAAACCTGTCATTATTAATTGGACAATTCAAGAATTTTGTTGGTTTTCTTCGCTAGTAGTCTCAGCTGATCTCACGACTTACCCTATGAAGGAGACGAAAATATTAATATAGGAAAGAGTAGCATGGACTTGAGTAGCACCAAAAAATGATGAAAGCGATAAACACGTGCTTGTATACAAATATTGAAGATACAAAAATCCCACCGGCCAAAGTAATATATCGACGGTGATGTACCGGTACTCATTTCAAGGTCACAAGTAGACGACTAGGATAATTGAAATTCCAGAAGGAACGAAAACCCATTTAATTTAGTGTGAATGTTTACAATTAAGCTTTAGACAAAGGAAGGAGGTATGATATACAGATTACTTGATGTATCCAAAATTACAAGACAAAATTATGTTACAACTCCAAAAGAATTAACAGTGGGAAAGAATGAATACTATAAAGGTAAAGCATCATTGTGTTATTTCTTTCAGCAGTTAGATAGTCTCTTCTCTTTTCTGTTCTGTCCATTACTTCGGCTCGATTTGAACTGTTGACTTAGGCCGGTAATGTGAAACGGAAATTACTCCAAGTAGGTTTGTATGAGAAGTAAAGAAAATAGTTACCTCCTCCTTATCAACTCCACTGGAACCACTCCCCAAATGCGGCTGGAGTAAAAACATTGCGGGTAAACCGGAGATTGCCTTTACAGTTTTTCCTTTATACAGAGATCACGAATCATGCGATTCTCGGACCATCAAAATGACACGTTTGCCACTATCTGAGCGAAGGTTATCTCCTTTAAAACCAATCTGAAGTCGGCAAACATATGTAAGAGACGTCAAGATAAAGATGTAACACATGCGTGGAATAGTTGATTTCGATCAAGTTGTATGGAACCATTTCTACAATTGAGTTTTAAGTCAATACCTCAACAGCACCATCAGGAGGGAACCATCTTAAAAGCACACCAAGATGCACTAAACCAGGAATTAGCTTGAATAGAAAAGGAGTGGTCACCTGCAATAGATTTCAGAAAATGTGTCGGAAAACACTATTATACGAGATGCCATTGCTAAACTTCATATTCATGACCATTTTTTTTCTCTGCTTCAGAGAATCGGGTGATCTAACTCTTTTTTCATCAACAAAACCACATGCATTAGGGCCAAAAAAAGAGCCAGGTACATAAGTAACAAGAACGGACTAAAAAAATAACATTAAAACACTGAACAGAGAGATTTTTCATACCAGACTAAGAGCTGTGGTTCCAAGAAGCAGCAGATATAATTTCCCCTGAAAATGGTCGAAGTTTCAGCAAACTAGCTCGTTATTATCACACTATTTTTTCTAACAAGATTGAAGTTAGAGATCCAGAGAACACAGCCAGTGATGTACCGTGGGCCTAAAGTATCATCATAAGCTACTTCAATAGTTGCACTTACCTCGACTAGATGGAGATTAGAGGCACGACTTAGAAGAACAAAAGCAAATTCGCCTATCTGTGCCAGAGAAATTCCAACCTATACAATTACAAATACAAGAATTCAATAAATGTGAACAACTAAATTACTAGAAAGAAGCAATATGAAAATGTGACCTTCAAATCAAACTTACAAGAAATGATGTTTTGTTGTTGTAACCAAATCCCTTGACAACCATGGTGATAATAATTGTTTTTATGATGATAACTAATATAACAGATGCTAGTAATATATCAACATGGTTCCAGAGAAATTGAACATGGATTAGCATCCCGATGCTGGCAAGAAAAAGAGCAGCAAAAAGGTTGCGGATGGGTTCAATCTGCAACAAGCAACAAACTTCAGTGCTGCTATCTTACTATCAAGGAACTTCAACATTATGAGCAACAATTTATCGTCCACATATGGACCACAAAAGTAACCGTATAATGACTATGATACTGCCAGTTGTACTATTTTTTATGCCAGAAAACTTATATGTATAATGCATCTCAAAAATCAGAATGGGGGTGAAGGAATTTCATTTTTCCAGCTGACACGTCCCGACCCCGATATTCTCTGAATACCCGGATAGGCACGTGCTGGTCGACACCTGAGGGTGACGAAAGCGATTTATTGATTACAAGACTAATGATTAGGAGGAACATAAGCATGAATAGTCATTAAAATCTAAGAGTAATAAACAAAGCTTAAGGAAATGTCTAGAGTGCACAAAACACGATCTAATTCAAGATTTACAAAAGGAAAGATCATCTCGCCGACTCGTTGCTTGAGCCTTCACTAGAAGACCCGACCTGGTTGTTTAAAGGAAAAAGAATGTCTAGGACCTACAAAACTGGAGGGGCCTATTGATTCTCTGGTACTCCACGACCGGAAATTCCGACTCTTCTGATTTTGATTCCGCTGCCTATTCTGTCTCTGGGGCTGGATCCAAGTCTGAGGTTGATCTCGCATGTCCGTATCCCACTTAGATTGTTCTATACTCAGACTTATCTCGATTACTTCCTCATAAGTTTTGGGTCTTTGAGCAGCTACCAATGTACGGTACTCCTGGTTCAGTGCAAGCATTGCCTGATCCATCTGTGCCTGCGGATTATCATAAGTCCCATCATGATACCTAGCCAAGCGCCTGAAAGTACTGTCAAATTTTGTGATGCTGAGGTCACCCTGTAGGAACTCTAAACACTCTTCCTTAATATGTAGTTGGGGCTTAGAAAGTAAGTAATAAAACGTTTCCTGAAGGCAGCCTAAGTCATCCAAGAACCAGGTGGACGAGATTCCTTCGTTGATTTCCACCAACTCCTAGCATCACCATGAATAAAGAAACCTGCAGTGTTTGCCCACTCATTTAACAGACACTTCATAGCCTCTAAAGTATCATCCATTTTCTCTAACCACTGCTCAGCCTCCTCACAATTTCCCACAAATTTCAACTCAGTAACTCCATGACTTCTAGCGATTTCTAAATACGTCCGATTCGGCCTATGACCTGGAAGAACATTCATTAGTGCAGTGGTAAACTGCTGGATTCCCCCCATTATAGAAGAACAACGTCGTTGAGGCACATTCCCACCATGATTCTGACAAAGACAACAAGATTTAGAAAGACTGAAATTTACCAAATTGGTGGAAAGAAACCCTAACCATGCTCTGATACCAATCTGACATATCTCGGCCCGGGTCCACCACCGTAGCACGATATTGTCCGCTTTGGGCTTACCATTCCCTTACGGTTTTGTTTTTGGGAACTCACAAGCAACTTCCTAATGGATCACCCATCCTGGAAGTGCTCTGGCCTCCTTCTCGCTTAACTTCGGAGTTCCTACGAAACTCGAAGCCAATGAGCTCCCAAAAGGCCTCGTGCTAGGTAGAGATGGAAATATACATTTAAGGATCACTCCCCTGGACGATGTGGGATGTTACAATCTATCCCCCTTAAAAGAAATTTCGTCCTCAAAATTGCGAATTTACACGAAAAGAAAGGGATACAGGTTCCTCATTGATTCCTGTTTCCCAAGTAGCTTCTTCGACTGCATGGTTCCTTAAATGTATATTCCCACATCGCCCAGAGGAGTGATCCTTAAATGTATATTCTCATCTCTACCTAGCACGAGGCCTTTTGGGAGCTCACTGGCTTCGGGTTCCGTAGGAACTCCGAAGTTGAGCGAGAAGGAGGCCAGAGCACATCCAGGATGGGTGACCCACTGGGAAGTTGCTCGTGAGTTCCCAAAAACAAAACCGTGAGGGAATGGTAAACCCAAAGCAGACTATTGTGCTACGGTGGTGGAACAGGCCCGGGATGTGGTGGACCCGGGTCGGGATGTGACAATTGGTATCAGAGCATGGTTAGGGTTTCTTTCTACCAATTTGGTAAATTTCAGTCTTTCTAAATTTTGTTGTTTTTGTCAGAATCATGGCTAATCCTGGTGGGAATGTGCCTCGACAATCTCGTTCTTCTATAATGGGAGGAATCCAGCAATTTACCACTGCACTAATGAATGCTCTTCCAGGGTCATAGCCCGAATCGGACGTATTTAGAAATCGTTAGAAGTTATGGAGTTACTGAGTTGAAATCTGTGGGAATTATGACAAGGCTGAGCAGTGGTTAGAGAAAATGGATGATACTTTAGAGACTATGAAGTGTGTTAAATGAGTGGGCAAACACTGCAGGTTTCTTTATTCAGGGTGATGCTAGGAGTTGGTGGAAATTAACGAAGGAATCTCGTCCACCTAGTTCTTGGATGACTTGGGCTGCCTTCAGGAAACGTATTATTACTTACTTTCTAAGCTCCAGCTACAAATTAAGGAAGAGGCAGGAGTATTTAGAGTTCCGACAGGGTGACCTCAGCATCACAGAATTTGACAATACTTTCAGGCGCTTGGCTAGGCATCACGATGGGACTTATGATAATCCACAGGCACAGATGGATCAGGCGATGCTTGCATTGAACCAGTAGTACCGTACATTGGTAGCTGCTCAAAGACCCAGAACTTACGAGGAAGTAATCGAGATAAGTCTGAGTATAGAACAATCTAAGTGGGATATGAACATGCGAGATCAACCTCAGACTTGGATCCAGCCCCAGAGACAGAATAGACAGCGGAATCAAAATCAGAGGAGTCGAAATTTCCGGTCACGGAGTACCAGAGAATCAGTAGGCCCTTCCAGTTCTGTAGGTCCCAGACATTCTGTTTCCTTTAAACGACCAGGTCGAGGCTCAAGGTCTTCCAGTGAAGGCTCAGGCAACGAGTCGGCGAGATGATCTTTCCTTTTGTAAATCTTGAATTAGACCGCGTTCTGTGCACTCTAGACATTTCCTTAAACTTTGTTTATTACTCTTAGATTCTAATGACTATTCATGCTTATGTTCCTCCTAATCATTACTCTTGTAATCAATAAATGGCTTTCGTCACCCTCAGGTGTCGGCCAGCACGTGCCTATCCGGGTATTCAAAGAATATCGGGGTTGGGACGTGTCAAATTGGTATCAGAGCCAATCCCTGGCCGGAAGTGTGCCGACGAGGACGTCAGGCCCCTAAGGGCGGTGGATTGTAACATCCCACATCGCCCAGGGGAGTGATCCTTAAATTTATATTCCCATCTCTACCTAGCACAAGGCCTTTTGGGAGCTCACTGGCTTCGGGTTCTGTAGGAACTCCGAAGTTAAGCGAGAAGAAGGCCAGAGCACTTCCAAGATGGGTGACCCACTGGAAGTTGCTCGTGAGTTCCCAAAAACAAAACCGTGAGGGAATGGTAAGCCCAAAGCGAACAATATCGTGCTACAGTGGTGGAATGGGCCCGGGATGTGGTGAACCCGGGCCGGGATGTGACACCAGCAGATGAAACAAGATAAACAAGGAAGATCAGTTGAGCAATTCAAGTACCGTTACTAATCATACAGTATAAAGTATGTAGCCTTACTTGTTCTAGAGTATGTTGTGCAAGATCAGTTGTTGATATCATCACTCCCGCAGCGAAGGAACCCAGTTCCAGACTTAGTCCCAGCTTATCACTACACTGAAATTGTAAAAGCAATTAGACTACAGTGGCATGACTAGAATCTGACATGCATGTCAGGCAACTAAAGCATTCAACTATCTTACATCATTTCAATAGACTCATAAGATGCACAAGGACCCTATTAACCAGATGCTGAGGGTCTATGCGTACATAGTAGGACTAGGACATATTGACCAATTTACGGAAGTTGAGGGAGCAAAAATTTGTAGCCGAAAATTATTCTTAGGTCATCAGTCAATCCGGCTTGCTATAAAATTAAGTAAAACACCAGATGTAATGCTCCTAATGCATTAGAAAAGTAACTTTTAAAAATGGAAAACAACCAATAAGTATTAATGAAAGAAACACGAATGAATATGATTCTATAGCAAGCAGAACATGAGAAATGAGAAGTTCGGCAAGATAGAACAAGGATTCCAGGCAAATAAATCGAGAAGGAAACATACCCAGGCAACAAGCAAGCAGAAAGCGACTGATGCCAATTGGTAGAGTTCATTGGTCTGCAAAGATGACATTTAAAATTAACGAAAAATGTAGCTTACAGATAATTAGCAATTTTCTAAGACAAAGAAAAGAAAACGGTACCTGTGAAGATAAACTTATCATCAATTTAAGTAACCAAGGAACACAAGTACGAGATGAAATAGAAAGAACAGCCAAAAATGTAATCAACGTCACCATCCTGTTTAAAGAAAAATATGATGTTGTAAACATATAACCAGCATACAGATTTGTCACTAATTAAGTAATTTTATAGAAAAGAACAAGAAAGATTGTAAATATCTTCAGAACTTCATCTTCATTAGTATAAAATCAATATATGATTTAAACATCAAGCTAGTGTATACTACAAACATATCAAGTGAATATAATACATTTTTTTTAAAGATTGTTCCACAAGGGAAAGGAACAGACACAATTAAAAGAAACACGAAAACTCACAGCTTAGCCATAGATATCACTCCTTGAAGAATACCCGAAGTCCCACCCAGAACTGGAAGCAAAGCAAACAGCAAACCCACAGCACAATCCTGTAAAGCAAAATCCTCTCCACACATATTTAGAAGATTGACAAATCAGTGCTAAAATGCAGAAATTAAAAGTTCAAAATGGAAACTGAAAGTACATCAAAGGAATGCGTATATAAAACCAACAAACCTGCAGAATAAGGGTGCCAATGGTGACTTGGCCATGAAGGGCATTAGTGGAGTTCTTTTCCATCAAAAATTTTAACACCTAGGGCCAGAATAAAAAATATTGACCTGTGAATACTATGCATATAAGAAAATGGATATATAAGAGTGAAAGAGCCTGCAAAGCTATGCGAACGTCGGCATGCATGAGGTAGGTTTATGGTAATTTACCACTGCTGTTGAAGACATAGAAAGGAACACGCCAACAAATATCCCCTCAGAAACTTTACCACCACATAACTGCAAACAGCATCCAATCAGAACTGCAGCATTGAGAATGAGAAACATCTATAACAGTACATTGACAGAACATTTAGCTTGAAAAACTAATGTTGAGAAAATTTATTGGAAGTGCACACTTGCATATACCAGATATAGTAAACTATTACAAATTACTTGAGGAATCAACGTAGAAAAAATACACGAATGTATCACAACTCTATGTTCTAGTTTTGAATGGATATTTCAATAGCCAGAAATTAAGGTGGAGATGTTTTCACATGTAAGATAGATGTAAGCAAGCACAAACTTTTTAAGGAAGTCTGTAGAAAATTAGTAGACATACTGAGGCGGTAATACCACACAGGCACATAAATAGGAAGATTTGTAGCAGCCCTCCTGGAACAGCAACTGCTCGAACAACTCGAAGCTACAATAATGCAAGGGTGAATTTGACTATACTCAGCTATAAGCATATCAAAACTGCAGAGAGAGAGAGAGAGAGAGAGAGAGAGAGAGAGAGAGAGAGAGAGAGGGAGGGAGAGAGAGGGAGGGCGAGAGTCTACCTTTGCTGTGGAGAACTCCAGGCCCAGAGCGAAAAGAAGAAAGATTACCCCAAACTGAGCCACAGTTTCAACCTGCACCCATAAACCAGAGCCAAAACGGATGTGAGACATACAAATATCTTTCCATCAGAAGAATACATTAACAATCAAATAGAACAAATCCTATCTCTAAGATAAAGTATTGTTTCTTTTATTATTTCACTACAGAAGCATACTTAAGATGCCTTACCGAAAACTTTTTATTGTACACTACAAGATTAAATGAAAAAGTTCTTGGATAATAAAATTGTAGGGTAAAGTAAACATACTTGAACCATTTCACTGACGAAGTTGAAACCTCCAGGTCCAATAACAGATCCAGCTAGCAAATATCCACTAATAACCTGTCAAGTGTATCAAGGAAACAGAATATGAACATTAAGTAAGATCATAGCATTATATTTTCTCTATGAAGTTTGGAAATATATGTAGACGTGTATGTATGCGTGAATGTATGTATCAGACCGGTTGTCCAGCGCAAGCAAAGGCAATGCCACCACAGGTTGCAGATACAATAACGACCACCAAATCTGATATTAATCTACAATGCAACAAGTAGATGAGTTCAAATTAGCACTTTTGTTTAGTGAAGACCAATGAACTTTACGAAACTGTAATAAGCCAGTAAGTTTACCTCAAGTCTAGTTGCAGCACTGGATATTTTGATTTAAAATTTGATATAATGAAGACATTGTCCTAAAAATATTAAACAGAGTTACACTTAGGATCATGAAGATAAATACCTGCAGCAATTATATTTTCCATGAAGCAATCTTACCTTGCGATCAATCAGCGTTGGTGTATCTTCACCTCTATTATCATTATCCAGATTGAAAACATCATGTAGTTGAAACGACCTGTTTATTCTGCAACAGAGTTAGCGTGAAACAAGCCATAATGGCTAGATTCAAGTGACAAAGAATACATGAAAAATTGTACTCATTTTAAATTATAAGCATGTACTTTTCTTCTTTCGTCTCATTTTTCTTCGACTTTACTCTCGCAACTGTTTCCAAAACTGCCTGATCCACACAAAGATAGGTAAATAATGAAATTAGAAACACTTACAACATATTGCATTTGAGACCAAATCAAGTTTGCATCAAAACATTAGATTGCACTATATATGCACCAGCAACCCATGAATTACGATAAGAAATGGTTGAATGTAAAGGTTTCAAATTTCTTGAATAAAACGGAACCAGATCTTAATGTAATGACTCTCCACGGTTGAGAACCATTCATTCTGTAGAAATTCTGGATAAATTAGTTTGGTATTCACCTGCTGGCCGGCTACGCTGTTGTTGAAACTTCCAGGATCAGTAGCTGCAAGTACAAGCAAGCAAAGGGAAAGAAAAAAAAAAGTTTGATTTAAGACTAAAAACATGAATTACCTAACAATAACAACTGCATTTAACAATTTAAGCATGATCTGATGGATTTTTAACAACGAAATTTCACCACACCCAACTTTTCTTAACAAATTTTTCATCTTTTCCTCTCAGCCAAACACAAAATCCGAAGATCCTTTAAAATTTCTTCTCTTTTCGTTCCGGGTTTCGACCTAAAACCCTAATTTGAGCCAAAATGCATAGAAAGAGGAAGGACATCGGATCTAATACGAACCTTCGTTCTGATCATTCTCTTTGAACTCGTTCTCCAGAGCTTTATCGATCATATCCGCAAAGCTTCCTTCTTTGGGCTTAGAGAGCGAGACATTGGACTCGGTGGCGTTGGCGTTGAGGAGGAGATCTGCTTCAGTGACCGAGTCGTCAGCAGCAGCGAGCGGGTCAGCGAGCGAGAGTGAGAAAAGCAAATCTGAGCTCAGAAGCAGCAGAGCAGGGACGACAACGGCGAGGAAGCCGAACGAGGAGGAGGACGCGCTTCTTCTCAACATTGCAGAAATGCAACTGCGCGGCGGGCGGCAGTTAAACGACGGAAACCGCGACGGTCGAAAAGCTTCACCAATGAGAAATCGCGATTGGAAGAGAGTGTAGAGAGCGAGAGAGAGGAGAGAGAGAGTGGGGACTAACCAGAGTTAGGTGGCGTGGTCAACATGTAGTCATAGACTCATAAATCTTAGAATTAATTTAACAAAATGTGTGGGGGATTCCGTCGCCGGTGGAAACTGTAAATCGTCACTCTTGTGGGAGTTTTTAAAATACCGGCAGGTCACCAAAATTAATGTTTTTTATTTCGGATTTGGAAGTTAGCGTTTAAGGTTTTGTTCATAGGTCAAAAGGGTTAGTTGAGGCTAAGTGTGGATTCGGTCTTAGATCTCGTAATTTTAATTAAACTGATGTCGATATTTGAATAATATTAAAAACTTTAAAATTTTGGTGTTTGAATGATTGATATAATAGTTCATTTGTTAATGTGTAATCAGAATTCAGACAATTAAATTTAGAGAAATTACAATTCGGTTTTGCTTTTGTACTTTTTAAACAAGTCAAACCAAACTATCTGCAATTTGATTCAATCTAGTTGTGTAGAAACTGAAACAAAATTGCTCAAATCCCATCCGAGTTTTTTATTAAATCAAATGCAAAAAAAATGAGAAAATTAATACAAAACGGTGAACACTCTAAACTACTCGAGCTACAAACGCTTTTTTTGTTTTACCAAACATAATCTTCACTTGATTTTCATTTTCTAGTATCCGCTTTTATGAAATATTGAAACAAAAGTTCCCTTTTCTTTTGATGATTTGGAACCAACCATATAGTGCAAATGACAACGGCCTAAGACTGAATAATTTGTCGGGAAAGAAAACAAAAGTTGGTACAGTTTAGTAACATCATTGTACTTGATTAGCATAATAAGTAACCCTAATGTAATCGAAAACATAATATATAAAAGTATGTATGTTTTGCTCACATTTTTTCTTATGCTTATTTTTCGTCTTTTAATCAAATAAAAATAAATATATAGAATTAAACATAAGTGTGCAAACGAGAAAATAGCATTTATTAATAATTTTCCAACACGTTACCCATTAATTGGAATTGGAAACGTGAAAAAGCGTATGTGATTGAGCTCCAACTTGTTCTTTGCCTTTGGCTATTTGTCACAAGTCAAGGAAACGACGTAGTCTGATATCTAACACGCCAACATAGCTATTCTTTTATGTTTGAGTTGAGATTAGGGCTGGAAAAAAATCCCAAAAATCCCAAACCAAACCGAAAAAATCTCGATCCCAAACCAAAAAATTCTCAAACCAAAATTCCCGAAATTTTTGGTATGTTATCCCGAACCAAACCGATATTTTCGGTACGGGAATCGGTTTTGCATCTTCATTTTTTTGGTATTCCCATACCGAACCGAAAATAAATATTATATATATATTTTTTTTTTAATTATAAAAGAATTATTTGAACCGTTGATTGTTTTGGATTTAATCTATGCCGTTGGTTTGTTTTTAGGTCAGTATGCTGCATAAGGCATACCATTTCACTTTCACAGTCCACTTCACTTCAGTTCACTTCCCTTCCATTTCTATCGAATAGCCGAGCGGTTGAGCCCTCCTCATCTCATCTCTGATCTCTCCATTACCGAGCCGGTGAGCCCTCAGCTCATTTCTCTCTCTCTCTCTGTGACGAATTCCGGCTAGCCACCAGCCACCGCCACATCTGACTTTCCAGCCTTCCTTTACCACACAGCCACTTGCACGCCACCTTTCTCTGTCGCGATGATCTCTCTCTGGGGAACTCTCCATCCAGCACTGAGTTCGAATCTATGTCATCCCAAATTAGGTAATTAATTTAATTTAGTGTTTTGAAATCTAATTTCTGTCTTCCTTTTGAAATTTAACTTAGGGTTTGGAATTAATTTTGTGTATTATTCCCCCATTTTTTTTCTTCAGTTTTTATGTATTATTCGGCGGAAGATTCAATTTCCAACTGGGTTCTCGAATTCGTGAGCTTTTTATCAAAAGGTAAGTTTTTGTTCGATAAAGTTCATTATTTGAGTATGTGAGTTCGAATCATTGTGTATTGTCATTTGGGTATACTGTATGTGGGTGTGAATCTGTATGTGTGAGTTCAAATTTGAGTTCGAATCTGTATGTGGTGTGGCCCTGTGGGTGTGAATCTAAACGGATTGATTTCAGTGCATAAATTTTCAATTTTGTTATCACATTTCTGAACTATCAAAGGTTAACTCAATGGTTGTAAGCACCAAAGGGAAAAATGGTTAAGTGAACATTGTTCGCTCAGTCTTTCCGTCAAACACCTTGGGTTCCATTTCATTTTCTGGAATGCAGAATAACAGACTTGAAGTTTAGATTGAATTGCTCTGATTAGTTAAGCAAAGCACAAATATGCCCAATCATCTGCATTTTTTTCTTTTTTTAATTGTTATTGCAACCTTTATTAGTTCACATCTAATTGGGTTCTTTTCATTACTAGTTCACATCTAACTGGGTTCTTTCATTACTAGTTCACATCTAACTGGGTTCTTTTCATTCTTACACGCCTAATTTTTATTTTTAGTTTTTTAAACAATATCTAGGAACTTCTCTTACTTTTAAGTTTAACTGATTGCAGTGCTATGTGGGTATTAGAAAACGAATACCAGGTTTCTTTGTGATCCTCTGTGTAGCGTGTTGTATGTTTATTTCTAGTCTACACTGGTTCTTGGGAAATTATGCAGAGAACTATTTGTTTCGTGAGCAATCATCCCTGTAATAACTAGTTTTTAGCAAAATGTGTGCTTACATTTGCTAAATTTTGGACATGATGCACCGATGTTTTGTTTTTTAGCCTTATCAAACATTGTTTTGTTGCAGGCAGAGATAGCCGGACAAGAAGCTAGAGGCCGAAGAGGCCAACAATCTTCATCAACTTTAAGCTTTGTTTTTTTTGCTTTTGGTTTGTAACTTAATTATTTTGAAACTTTGTCTCATAACTAATTTTTTTGTTTTTGGGTTTGTTACTTTATTTATTTTAAGACCTTTGCTTGTAACTAATTTTTTTTTGCTTTTGGATTTGTCACTTAATTTATTTTTATTGCATGCATGTGTAGTAGAAATTGAATAGGCAGATTAAGGATGCTATTGTGCACAAATTTCAGATTGGCAGATTGCATTCAGATTGGCAGATTTGTGTAGATTCAAATTTTAGTGTAACAACAAATTGGGCAGATTGGCAGCCTGCCCAAAAGCCCAAATTTTCAATATATAAGGTTGAATTTTAGCCTAAAAGCATAATATGTTAAATTTAGTCAAAAACCCCAAAACCCCAAAAACCCAAAACTATTTCAGGATTCCCGATTTGTCCTGAAATCCAGAAAATATTTTGGGATTTCAGAAAAATTGGTTTGGGATCGATATTAAAATTGGGATTCCTAAAAATTTTGATTTGAGAATCAGGACAAGTGTTTTGGCTTAGTATCCCATACCGAACCACCCTAGTTGAGATGGACCTGCAGCCAACTTGCCGACTAAAGCAGGAATAATGGCATCATTGCAGCCCCATAAGCTGGGAAAAAAAGGATACCAAAACATTAAATATTAACTAGTTGAGTTTGTACGGCAATGGATTCGCAATAAAGTCAAATCTGATGCTTTGTTAACTCCACCACCATATGCTAAAAGCATATGTCGACGTAGGAACTGGTCTCCGCCCGCATTAGCATAGGAGTCGACGGCACTCTTTTGACCTCAGTTGGAAGAATTACCTATAGGCTGTAGACCAAGGGGACTGTATTTGAGATTTTGGGGTCTATGCGAAATTTATAAAAGAGTTCATTTTTATGATATATTTAATTTTAATTAGGACAATATATTAGTACTAAAAGATAATAACTTAATTCGACAAAAAAATAAAATAATAATAACTTAAATCAAAACAATCTTTAGGACTCACTAATTGTAAGTTTACAAATGTTATTAAATAAGTAAAAAGAATTACAAACATGACATTCACTAAATAATAAAAAACAGTTCAACTTAAGCAACCAAATAAAGAAAAAATAAAAAAACTTCAAAAACTCTAACTTTAAAGTTTCACTTGAATATATAGATTTATTATATAATAAAATTGAAAAGAAAATCATTTTTTAATGTGTTGTTATTGGCACACTTAATATCTCATTATGTACTCCAAATTTTTATATTTAGAAAGAAAAAAACTTTACACTTATAAAAGTGCACTATAAGATTTTTTTTTTGAACAAATGATATTATCTACACTAAAGGAGTTGGGGAGCGGGCTAAGCCTCACAATGAGCTTGCAATAATGTAGTTCAAATTCATCTTTGGCGAGAATCAAACCTAGGACCTCTCACTTACTAATGGAAAGGAACATCACTAAACCGTAGTACTAAGTGGCAAGTGCACTATAAGATTTTAAAGTGCTAATAAAAATATTCTTTTGTAATATATAATATTATTACATATAAATATAAGATACCCAAAATTTTTTGGGGCCCTTCAAATTTGGGAGTACGTGCCATTGCACATTTTGCTCTCCCTCTACGATCCTCTGACATTCGGGACTCCCTTCCGGTAGGTTAAAATCATTGAATCCGGCTTGCATGCATGCAGAACCAACCAAACCCTCAGGAGGAATGAGGACCAGCCTTTACTGTCTAGGAGTAGGAGAGTAAAAGTAGCTTAGAACGCGTGACTATACGTACAGATACAGTTACAGCCAACCAGGCGGCAGAGGGATGAACTCCCCAACTACTTCTTCACCTACTGATATATACACACATTGCTTTTACTAAACATACATGCCTAGCTAATTTCAGATTGATACATCATGCGCGAAGGGATTCACGACTCCAGCAGTCTCTTCGATCTTCAACATCTTCAAAGCCTCAAATTTGCTGATAACAGATATTACGACTCTCAAATTCCATCTGCCATCGGAAAGCCTGCAAATTTGAGGTATCTAAACCTATCCCGTAATGGCTTTTGGGGACAACTACCAATTGGGATTTCGCACTTGATAAAGTTGACGGTTCTTGATCTTTCTGAAAATTACTTAGAACTTAAGAACCCCAATTTAAGCATGCTGGTTCAAAATCTCACCGAGCTTAAAGAGTTATATTTTGATTATGTAAACCTATCAGCAGAAAAGGGTGGTGACTGGTGCAAAGAGATTTCATCTTCACTTCCGCACCTGAGAGCGTTGAGCTTGTACAGCACTTCTCTTGCCAAGCTTACTTCTCTATCCGTGATTCGATTGGATTATACTAACCTCCACTCCCCAGTTCCAGCCTTCTTTGCCAATTTTTAAAACTTGACTTCCTTGACTCACAGTGTATGTGGGTTGTGTGGAACATTTCCCCCCGAGAACTTCCGGATATCTACATTGCAGACTGTTGACTTGTTGGTAAATCAAATGCTTCAAGGTTCCTAACCTGAATTTCCAAAAAAGGGTTCTCTTCGAATTCTGGACCTGAGTATCACAAACTTTTCAGGGGTACTGCCCGACTCTATTGGCAACCTCAAAATGTTGTCCGAAATAGATATTCCAATGTGCCACTACCAATTGGGAAGCTAGAGATCAAGTAAGTGGCATTTATGAGGATTACTAAGCTCACACGCCGGCGTTGGATTTTGACGATCGGATATCTCTATGAATGGAAAAGGGGTGCTTCGGATCGGGAGTAATCACCAGTGATAGGGCAAAAATCGGGGGAAAGGACAAAGGAAAGAGCGATGCCCACATTAAATACCACAAGAAAACCGCTCCCCTACCCCTATCTCTAAGGGGCCCGTAATGAGCCGCTACTAAAAATCGAAAAGGTTTACAGGGAGTTACAGTCTATAGTGGACTATTCGTTCTTTTGGGGGCCTTTCGTACTCAAGAGTAAATTATTGAGCGCACTAAAATCTAGTGGATGAGTTCAATATTCATGAAAAGCCGGGTTAGAAATGATTCATGTTATGGAACCAAGACAACCAAATATAAACAAGGGAATTTGCTTGAAAACATCAAGTAATGGGAGATTTATTTGGACTTTGTTATATTTCAATTCTGTTCGCTATCTGTGCCTGATTGGACAGCAATGGAGTTCCCAAAGTTGATGGCAAACCTCACATACTTGTACGATTTACAAATGTCAGAGAACAAGTTCAGTGGTTCCATACTTCCATTAGTTCCACTCATTGGGAAAACCTTGTCAATTTGGCGTTTGTTGACTTGAGTTCCAATCTACTCGATGGAGGCAGTGCGTTGTCTATGTTTTCTCTTCCATTGCTGCAAGCACTAGACCTTTCAAACAACGAATTCTCTCATCAACTCCATGAATTTTCTAATGTCTCTTCTTTGGTGGAGACGCAAGTCAATGACACAGTTTCGCCATAAGCTGCGGCATTGATCGATTCCTCTTGACCTGAAAAGTGTCAAAGATCAGTAGCACCTCAGCAGCATAATTAGATATCCACTACAGTCATCCATCAGTACATTTGAATTCGATTCAATGAACCCTCTTCTAAACTAAAGCAGTAGACTTGGTCTGCTAACTTTAATTAATTGATGGTGTAGTTTAAACTTACTCTGAATCTCTGATGATGTTTTTAGACTGACTAGTTGTCTTGTACTTGCTTCTTAGATGGGAAGTCAAGAAACCGTAAAACTAATTGGTAATACGAGGAGTAATCAGATTCCTTATATGCCCGTGAAAGGGTTCACTTAACTTTCTCAGGACATTTCTTCATATCCTGACAGGAAGCCATTGAAGAAGGAAAATATTCCTTGATTACAGTATCGGCAAGGCAAATGCAACTTCTGGGATTTGCTCAAACAGTCGTCATTGGCAACTAAAAGTTACCTCGAAGAAGCCTCTTCTTTGTGATCCATGGAGATTGCAGCTTCCACTGGCCTGAAAGAGCCCTCAATGTCTTGCCCCTTGTTTCTTCAAGTCATTGTTTTGCACTGGTCTGAATTTTCACTTCACACTTTCTGGTGGCAGATAAAGGTACCATTTTTACCATTATCTCGCCTTGAGAGGCATCTGGCTTTTACTGCTACCGCCTCCAAATCACGCCACGTGCATGATATTCCCCTACCATCCATATTTATTTGGGGTACGCTTTCCCAAAAATCGCATCTTTCATCTTCCTCCTCTTGCAGATACAGGAATGGCGGACAAACCCAGCCGAGCTTTGGTTCTGTACGGAGATGGGTCGGCCCGGTTCGTCGACCCGTCACACACCCATCTCCACTCTCTCGCTTCCAAAGCTTCCTGTGGATTCCTGAGCCTCCCCATTACTCCTCCCTCAGGTTTTCACTCTCTCTCTCAGTCTCTGCAAATTCTTATCTTTGAACAATAGATACAGTAATTATCATTATTAAGAAATAATCCCATTTGGTTTCTTATTAAAACACTAATTAAATACGTAGATAATCATGAATTCACGGCTTTGCTTTCGTGGGTTTAATCAAGTTTGTTAATTTTTTAAGTGCGCAAGTTTTCTTGGTATTTAGAACCCTATATATTTTAGCCAACTGGTCAAATTAATTGCAAATACATTGCATTTCAATTTTTTTTACTGATTTCGATTTTCATGTACATATTGGTATGCTTTTTACTGCTTTATCAGCACTGGGATTTACTTGAGTTTAGATTGCAGAAAGCGAGGATGAGAGAGTAGTTAGAGAGTTTGCAGTACTGCTGGATGCGTATGAAGCTTACCTTGATACGGTATGATCGACATACTTGACATTCTTACAAAACTGTAATTATAACTGTTTTACAAAATGGTTATCAAACGGATCCTAATTAGTTTTTTGTACTTGGTTTCTCAGAGTTCAGGAATCACTAAAGAAGAAAGAGAGAAGAAATCCTTGATTCCCATATCCGAAAGGTAGAACAACTTTTCGGTTCGTGCTCAGTCAGTTATAATTAGCAATGTTCCAAAAAGTTATTAACTTTTGATAATCCAATTTCAACTGGTTCATAAATTGTGTTTTTGTAATGCTTCAGGTTCATGGGGATGAAAGCTGCTATATTTACAAACAATTCAAGTTTGAAATCTTTTGGTACCAAACTTGGTTTCAGCATATTCCAAATTGACGGTTTTCTTAAAAACAGTCCAGCAGGCGCTGAACAACCAATTAATTTCGGGGCATCTAAGTTACTTAAGCTGCTTGGATTTCAAGAAGGGAAGGCAGTGGAGTCGAGCCAGTATGATTTGGTCTTTGTTCATGTTGCGGCTGCTGAGGTGGAATATCTCAATGCTTTGGTTGGTGCTATATCGCAAATAGACCAGCCGGGATCTGAGGTCAGTTCCCGCTTGCACTTGTCTGTTGTGTTGAACTATGGGAAGGTCTCAGAAAACGATGTTACCAACTTGTCCGTCTCAATCAGAAAAGATGATGAAAACTCTGATCTTGCGAAGCTCATTCCTCGTCAAAGTTACACCATGAAAGGAGAGAATCCTCGGAAGGATGTTAGGTGAGTGAAAACTTAGTGGTTTCTTGCGCCATTTGAAATAACTCATAACTCCTGCTATCTTTGTGTGAACAGGGACCATTGCCCAATGTTAATTGCTCAGTGGCAATATGCCGTAACCCGCAAGGATATGGCAGAGACATTTTCCTTTAAGGATTTCAAAGAGGTACGCTGGGGATTATCAGAGACTGGTTTTGCAAGATGGCACATGCTGGATTTCTTAACAGATTTACGGCTAACAAAACTTCCTGAGTTGATCTCTGTTGTACAAGATGGCATTATCTGGTTATAAATCTCACGTCGAGTTCAAAGATTCCGAATTTACCAAACTAGGATACATTCACTAGAATTGCTTAGTGCATTTTTACAAATGAACTCTGAAACTTGTTCTTTTCTATGCAGAATGGTGGAAATCTTGTAATACCGGCAGATAGGTTTCTGCACGAAGTGGCCTTTAAGCTTTGGAAGGCCCCCAAGTATGGAGCATGAGTTGCCCAAGTATGGAGCATGAGTTGAAGTGCTGAGAAGGCCACAGATTCCCGACGGTGCATAATTTTCCTCCGCATAAGCACGGAAGGTAACCGGAGGGGCAAAGCTCTGGTTGCTCATCTCAAACGTCGTCCTAGTGCTTTTCAAAGCAATTCTCAACTTTGGCCTTGCCTTACCGGACGCTACATGTAATAAGATTAGTCTGTATGTGACTAAAACCTTGCTAATGTTTCGATCACCCCACAACGGGGGGCAACAACTAATGATCACTGTTATCAACTTGATAGAAATTTTGTTCGCTTTAATGCCAAGTATGAAAATTAGAGAATTTTATTGATTCGAAGCAGCCGAGACACAATTTGATTAAATCTGAGTTTATAGCTCCGTGAAGTTCATCATCTGGCAAATAGACCAGTTATGAACGTTCACTCGGTTGGAGCTATGGATGCAAATGGGTTTCCATGACTCGTTCGGAATCATAACCCGAGCATGTTACAGACTGCACAAAGTCGATAAGCTTTCTAAATCATTCATCTACAGTAGAATAAATTGACTCAGTTTGACATCAGAAGCGTTATTCACAAAAAACATATAACAAAATTGCATCAGGAACTAGAGCCATGCAGAGGAACATTACCACATAACATCCTGCATACTACCTCAAATTTTTCGACATTGTGAGGGAACTAGCACTCTAACAAGGTCTTGACACAATAACTGCCCAGTATAAACCACACCAGAAGGAGGAGCGAGAAGGAGAAAAGCACAACAACGAATGGCCATCCAACCATGGCAACACCAATAGCGAGCACCAATACAAAAGGGAGGAACGACCTCAAGACGGATGTGGCGTCAACCCAATGCCCCTTGAGCAGTACTAAGCCTGCCACATTGATCATGTTCCAACTAATTGATCCGCCATAGCAGAGCCGATTGAGACAGTTGGCCACAAATGAATGGCAGTTGCAAGTGAATAGGTTGTAGGTTTTGTGTTCAAAGTACCGCGAACTTGACCGCAAGGCATCATCCCACGTTATTGCTGTCCCAAACTCTGAATGCTCATACCCATGCTTGCAAGTGTGGCCACCCAGATTTGGGGCAAAACAACACTGCACGTAACAACCAAAAAGATGATAAGAAATCAAGACGCCTATGTCTAACTGCTTGTTCATCGAACTCCGAAAGGGGCATAAAAATTTGATCTAAACAAGTTTTAAATAAAACTCAACTTCTTAAAGGGACAATTTAAGAACAATGACACGACACATTACCTGTTTTCTATCAATTTGGAGATATCTGGCTACGGGACCAAATGTGAAATCATCAACATTCACAAAATTGGAACCAGAAAAATCTAAAATAGCTCCATCCTCCCTGCAAATGCCAACATGTCCGATGAATGGTGCCAACCAAGAGACTACGGGGAGCGGAGTCCAAACTATACAGCAAGGAAACTTTGCCTTCTTCGGATCAATTTCATCGAGTGGCCACAGCTCATGCTGAATATTCTGCGTAGAGGACATACGCTCGATGTCATAAGCTTCCTTTAGCTCCATCATAGGAAATCTGAAGTCCTGGCATATACTTTGTTCAATCTTTATCTAAGCATCCCAAATGTCAAAGTTCAAACTAATCCTTCAGAATACTGATTGCGTCTCCGAATACAATTACCATATCAGTTCAATCTGCCAGTAAACGAAAACAAAGGCGCCTTTAGAAGAACAGAAAGAGTATCCAATCTAGGATGCACAAACTAAAAATTGGATAGTACTAGGTACAACAGATTCAAAGAGGATGTGGAAATATTAAGAATCTAAATATGCTTACATTGTTAGCTTCAGAGGTTTGATCATCTTTTTTCTTTTCGACAATAATACGATATTGTATTCCAAACTACTCTAATTTACTAGAAGAGGTGAATTCTAATTTGGGTGCGGGTGGAGGGCGTCAACTGGCCTAACTCACGTCTGCCAATAGTTTTGATCTTCTACTTCCTGGAAATTATTTTGCAGCCAAAAAAGCACTTAAAGATAGCTCAAAAATGAAAGCATCAGCTTCCAAGATTAGAATGCACCTTTAAGCTGGGAAAAAAAAAAAAAACCAATACAGTCGTGCTTAATAGCAGGAAATGGGTAGCTTAAAAATTTAATCTTTTTAGACTTCCCCAAGATTATAATTGCAAACAGACAAATACCCAAATGGGTTTCCCATCAATTTATTGAAATATTGAAAGAAAACAAGATCCGAACCACACAAAATGCATCTGGGTCCACAAAGATTGGAGCTTTAAGCAAAGATTTTTATGCCAACAGACCTGCAGAGTATTTCAATAGCTGGGAAGAAACTGAAGTTGGTGCCGGAAAAAGTTGAAGTTCTGAGAGGAAAGCATAAAGATGAATAATGGATGAAAATTTTAATTAATTAAAGTTTTAATTTTTGCTTTATGGACGTTGGTTTTCTTGTTTTGAACCTCTGTGAAACTCAATGATTCATGCCCCTCGGTGGGCCCCATTCAGCATGCTCATTTAATAAATATCTTTTTTCTACTCTCTTTTCCGTTCCTTGATAGAAACGGTTGAGGTTGGTTTGTTGTAAGAGAAAGTTTGCAACCGACTTCTTCCATCAAAAGTAAAATGTGAATACTTTTACCTATTTATAACATATTGAAGTTTATAAAGTTATTACACCAACTTTTACGTCTAAAGTTAATTTTATTTGTTCATCATTTTTTTCCTTGTAAAAAATAAGAAGTTATCGTATATGTAAAATGGTATATGATATTGTATAACGACACAATCTGAACCCCAACTTTGATTAACTTTTGGAAGACAATGTATGGCGCTTCACTTTTTCATGATGCAGCAATTCAAACACCACCACCACAGCCACCATCATCGACCGTGCGGTATTGACTATTGAGATTTGAGAGCATTGAGGCAAGCATGCAGGGCAATGCTTATGGGAAGGATTGCAAGTTTGTAAGCATCGACATTGACGTAGGCACCGACAATAGAGACTACAGATGAGAAGACGAAACTTTTTAATTTAAAGTTAAACCCATTCCCGTGAGAGTGAGAAGTAACTAGTTGAGGGTTTTGGCATTCTTGGGTGCCGACGACTAGACCATATGGCCGTCTCACCGTGCAAATACCCTACTTTGTGGTTCCAACTTCTATCCCGGTCCAAGCCCATGTGGTGCCCATATACGGGCTCATCAGAGGCCCATGAGATGGTCATGGACTAACCGGACTGCTTTTGTTGAAAATATTTATGAGACATTTTTGTGTGTGTCGAAGATTTGCAATTTATATCATTACTATGTACATATGTCAAGGGGATTATATTCTAAATGCTTGCATAGACAGTACATATGTACAGAAATAGCACTATCTCAGTAACAAATTGACGTCGAAATGTAGCGTAGACTCGTAAATAAGCAAGTAAATGCACAATCGCAAATAAGCAAGAAAATCTTTCTTTTTTTTTTCATCCAAATGTATTTACTCTTTTTGATTTTCACAACAGCATCTGCAGAGATCATATGTTTACAATTTCTCAAATGAGATCTCCACACCAACACAATTAAGACTTATTAGTCTTTTCCTTCCCCTTTTTTCCTTCCTTTTTTTTTTTTTTTTCCTACAATTTTTTCTTACATGCAGATTGATTGATACAACCTACTAACTACTACTGCTAGAGACTGATCGAACATCTTCAACGGAAATGGGAACCTCCCGACTGCCCCTTATGCAGTATAAATTCAAGGAGGATTTCCCACTCTGTTCGGTATACAGGTTGTGCTGAGCTCACACTTTGACTGAGCCAACACTTCCGAATCCAGCATCGAGAAAAACTTACGCTGCTACTGCCCCCGACTCTTCGAGACAAGGAACAACTTCCGATTATTAACACGGTGGTCAACTTTTTCTTTTGTTTTTTGGGTTATTCAGTCATTTGATTTGTAGAGTTTGTTCTTCCAACAAAACGTTGAAGGCGTCGGAGGCGAACCATGAGCTGCGAGAAAGATGGCCGTAAGTTTGGCTCTCTGCAAAATAAACAAACCAGTAGTAATTAAAAGGACTCAAAGTTGTAGAACTAGCCAAAACCAGTTATAGTATAAAACAATGGGAGTCCATAACTCACGTTTGCCAACAATCACGTATTATCTCGGCAACCACTGGATCGATTTCCTCTGGAATTTCAAGACGCCTGTTTTGGAATCCAACGGCTCCAACAACCTGCATTGGGTTCAATCCTTTCCATGGGACGCAGCAAGTAGCCAGTTCCCATAAGATAACACCGAAGCTGTACACATCACACCTGAAAGCAGGCAACATGCAAAGCTTATGAAAACCTCCAGAGTGTATAATTTTCAAAATACATCCACCTTTCAGCAACTTACTTCTCATTAGCCGGTTCATTCCTTAAAACTTCCGGAGCCATCCATTCGGGCTGCAGTCAAATAGTATACAATGAGTACATAAAGCAAACGGGTACTTAGAATCTATGATGATACGAGAGGGTAATCAGATATTATATGAACATTCACGTTTAACGAATATTACCGTTCCAGCAGTAGACTTGGAAGACAGAAAAGTATGGTGCTTCGTGCGTGACAACCCAAAGTCACAAACCTGCATAATATAAACAACATATTTGAGAAAATGGAAATCAATTTTTTTAGACACAAAAGCATTATCAATGAATAACTTAAAATGTAAGTTTTGGTTTGAGTTGACCTTCACATTCCAATTCTTATCAACAAGGAGGTTTGGAGACTTTAGGTCTCGATGCACAACAGTAGGATTGCTAGTGTGCAGGTAATTCATTCCCTTGGCCTGAATAACTTCACGGAGCTCTGATTAAGAATCAAAAGGAAACCAGAAAGGAAAAACTACAAAATAAGAAACAAAAATGTTTTTACCACATCAAGAGCCATTCGCATTCGCCTCCTTTCATCAAGTTGAGAATTGGGACGATGCAGCAATCTATATAAACTCCCCCTGTATACCAAGTGAATGTTTAAGTAACAGGACGAGAATGAGATGAAACAGATAATGGAACAGGATTGTAGAATGTAGATGTCTAGTTTGTTGGAAAAAATTTCCTAGCTCTATAAACGAATTTGTTGTTTGAAAGGCCTATTTGTTGCCTAGTTAGGTTTACATCATCATACACATAATGTATTTTTTACTTCGTATGATGTTAAATTACATTGTGTTCATCATTCAACTTTCAGAATTATATAAAATTTGATAAATAAATAAAAAGTGCTAGGGAAATTAACCTGGGAAGAAACTCTGTCAGGATAGAGAAATGTGGAGGGCGAGTAACTGCCCCCATGAAAAGGACAACATTGGGATGTCTGAGTCTCAACATAATTTCTACCTGCATGAACAAACACCAAGAATCAATTAATAAAAAAACCAATGAATTTGAACTTTAGGCTCATAATACATCCATAAAATCACATACAAAGTTTAGAATTGGAGCTTACTTCACATTTAAACTGAACTAATGCATCACCAGAAAAATCTTGATCTAAAAACTTTTTCACAGCTACTTCCTGTCATGCAAAAAGTCAACACAGATCAATAAACAATTTGTAAATAATAGAACCCGATAGCAGCCATATTCCAGAATTATAATAATAACAAGTCTCATGCTATGAATAACCAACATATTAAGCATTAACGTTCAGAAAAGTATCACAGTTCAGAGTACAGACATCTCAACAATTATTGACAAAATATCGATGTTTGAGAGAAATCATACAAACACTTTGAGAGCTAGAGATACAAAGAAAATATGGGAAAGTATAAGATGAACAATACTTACAGTGCCATTCCAATCTGCACGATATACCTCGCCATAGGAACCTACAAAACCAGAAATTATATTGAACCTGTTTTTACAAAATATTCCAAATTTAAGCAACAAAATTCTAAACCTGTGCTTACCAATGCCAATGCGTTCACCAATCTGAAGATCCTCCCATAGAATTTCCCACTCTGCAACTTCCCCCAGTGCGGGATACCTCTCGTAGTGACTATCACAACTAGTACACAGGCCACTATTGCATCTGTCCATTGGTTTACTCACTGATTCTTTATACTCGTTAAAAGCTTTGGAGTTCATTGGGGGACTATCAAGAACAGGATTACAAATCTGGGTTGTTTCACTAGTTCCACCAGACACGATTACAAATCCCTCCTCAACAGCATCTAAGAGAAGAGAAAACTTATTTGTCTCTGATTCATTTTGTTGCTCAGCTAAATCCAAGGAAGATTGTTTCAGCAAGTTATCAAGATTGGCATAGCTCACTTCAGCAGCAGTTTGAGTGGACTGCTCATTGCCTGATAATAATTGGACCAAATAATTATGAATCCCATCATCTACAAGTTTCCCATCTGCATTCATTTGACCAAGCAACTTGTCTTCATGCAGATATTGAGGATTCATATCTGAAAATAAATCTGCAGGAGGTGATGCACCACTTTCCAACAAGACAGCATGTAGTTTTTGTGCAAACTCTGGGTTCTTTGCTGCACTGATGACATACTTCGATACATTTTTCACTTTCCTTTTCTGCGCAGATGTGGCTTTTTCAGTTGTACCCGATGAACTTTCACATGATTTACGAAGTGATCTAAGGGCAGTCCCCATATCACTGCTAGACCTCTCCATTTGGTTTTCATCAACAACGATTCTTCTATCATCTTTTGTTTGACTGCCTGCATACAATGCTTCTTCTGACCGTGAGCTGCCAGTTCTAGAAACTATGTCAAGATCAGAAGGAACTGCTAACATTCCACTGCCCTCAGCTTGAGCCAAACACACATCTTTGGGCATTTCGGTGGCATCTTGAAAGCTCCTTATGGCAAAGAAAGAATTCGGGAGCTGACTAGTAGGCACCTCGGCAGGAATGAGTGTTCCAGGTGCACCCATCAAATCAATAATATACTCACTACAGCGAGTAAAAAACCCATTAATCATCATAAATCCAGGACATCTTACAGCCTGCACTAATTCACCTTAGCAAGATGAAAAATGTGCATGGGATTGTAGGAGCAAAGCAGCAAACAAGAGCATGCACCTCTAATCTAACATCCATTACTTAAACATGATAGTAAATTCAAATCCAACAGCTTATCAGTAGAGGTACATCTGAAATGAAAAGAACTGCAGAGATATCGCAATGACATAAGTATTTACCTTTTCAACGGGGACAAAAAAAAAAACATAATTACTCTTAATCCAAGACTCCAAGAAACTTCATTAAGCAACATGTCTTGCAGAAATAACATCAGCGGTTTCAAGAGCAGTTCAAAAATCAGAGAAAAATTGGTGTATGTTGAACTACATTTGTCCTACTATAGTTGGGTTCCTGTGTCTTAAAGGAACAACCAAGCACCTACAGTTTGTGGACAAACACATTGGGCGTTGGGCAGCCCCAGAAAAACCATTGAATGTTCAGACACAAGGACACTGCTAACACGTGTTTGACTATGATTTTCATGTTTGATTCACATGCCAAGCAAGTCACATAAAAAAAACAACCTAGATACTAGTAAATAGGTCTGGGCCTCTTGGTGTTAATAAATTTTGAACAATAAAAGAGTATCTCCTACAATATTGGACATGGGTAATCTGCATATTAAGCATCCAGATTGCCATTATCAGAATAAGAGCTGTGCTAAACAAATCATAATAGCTATAGATTGAGCTTGCAGCTCTCACCTTTGGTACTCCCCTTACCCATGGCACCCCCCACCACACCTGATAATCTGAACCCCTCATAAACACCCCCGGGGACTTCACCACTGTTATTTACAATCCCACTTGACCAAGCATGACATTATGTAAAACTAACAATTCAGTGACAAGCATAAGGCACATAAAATGTCATCTACAAGGGACTACATCAATACAGTTCCTACTCAATACAGTTGTGGTGGAAATTGTTTCAGGAAGTTAGAGCTAGTTGGGTCATGCCGAAGCACCAAGTTTGAGGCTTTAGGAAAGGGGGGGGAAGCTAAAGCTTTGTGGGGCTGTTTGGTGTTGCAGTTTTTTGGAACATTTGGTTGGAACGTAATAGAAGAGTTTTTGAGGATTATAATGGAGTGGGGGTAGCAGAACTATGGGGTAGAATAAGATACTGGGCATCAGTTTTGAATGAGTTTAGGGGTTATTCTCTTTCTCATATAGTGTGGGATATGTTAGCAGCCGTAAAATGTTTTGGTTGAGGTTATGTACTTGTAAATAGATCTTCTTGAGAGGTCTTAGCTAGTCTTGCTGGATGGTGGATTTCTTATCCACTATTTTGTAATTCATGTTATTATTTTAATTAAGTGTTATCGTTTCTTCTCAAAAAAAAAAAAAGGACTACATCACAAAATTTACATGCACCAAAGTTATCAGAAAATTATGCAAAAAAAAAGAAACTTTGAGCTGGAGGCCACTACCTTCCACTATCAATTTTAATCAAATTTACAGCTCCATCATCAGTACCAGTGTAGTAGCTACCTTTGACCAGCATACATGGAAGGTTTATCTTATCAGCCAGTACCTAGAACCAGAAATACGAAACATTAGCCACAGAAAAATTCCCCAAAAGGACAACAAAACTTCACAAAATTTTTCCATAATGTCATCAACTTTTTGCCAAAAGAAAAAAAAAAGGATGAGAGTCAGATTTTGAGAAAAACCAGTGAAGATGCTAGTAAGTTACATGGTGCACAATGAAAAAATTAAGTTAAGAAAACCATCACAACCTTAAAGAGCAGGGCCCTGTGGCGTGAAAGTCCAACATCAATAAGTCCAAGGGGAAGAATGATAGTTTTCATCGAACTCCGTAACTCATACCTCCTCACTTTCCACCTTCTCAAAATTTCATCAGCATCGGCAACTGGACCACCCATTCTATCAACAACAATGTCAGCAATTTTCTGAATCAAACCACTTAAAAGGACACCATGTTGAGAAATCCGTGACTCTAAAAAGACAGCAGATGCTCTTTTCTCAAGTTGATGCAGATCAGGATCAACCAAACGGTTCACTAATATAACGTCATAATCAACATTCTCCGAGACAGATACAGCTTTAAGATCCACCAACAATGGCATCTTCCCTTGTCTAAGCAAATTTGTGGTCATTCCATACACGTCATAAAATCCGTCGACCACCTTTTCATTATAATCTACAACATTCTGGCTCTGCGAGTTATAGATATACAATTAGTTAAAAACCTTAAAATCATTACAATTGACAATACTAAACAACAATATGCAACATAAAGTAATTTCGATATGAACCCAACTGTTATCCTTTAACCGAATGCACCAATCTTACGGACATTATTAGGTACCGAAGCTACCAAGAAGCGCCCACCTAACATGACTAGCGTGAATGATTCAACACGAAATTGTTATGAAAATGTCACCATAAGGAATACAAAGCATTCCATAATTCAAGCAATCAAACACTAGTACCATCTCACCTAGTTAGAAAATGATCCCAAAAGAAAATGACAAACCATAGCAGCATAGAAATTAAGATCCTAAGTTCACAGAAAACCTAATCCACTCCAATTCGCACAGACTAAGTCGTTAAAAACGAGAAAATTAAGAACCCTAGAAAAATTTCTGTGAGAAAAACGTACCCAGTAGCGAAGCGAGAGCATCTCGAAGGGAGCTTGAGTGTCGGTGACACTAGACGCCGAGCAGCCGAGGCTAATCCGCTTGGCGGCGTCGATCTGAGCCGTCTCGGGGTCGTCGCGCGAATCGGGATCGGAAACGCTGATCGCTAGGGCCAACTGGACCTGAAACTCCTCCTCCAAGAAATTGAAATCCACGCCCACGCCCCCGCCGCTACCGCTACCACCACTCTCCCCACCAGCCGTCGGATCACTCACCGATTCAACGGCGGTGATTCTCCCCATTGTAGAGGATCCCGTGGACGACGCCGGAGAAGAAGCGGGCAGATTCAGATTCGCGCTCGGACTCGTCAAGGGTCGGGCCTCCGCCAATCTCTGGTGCTCATTGAGTCCGCCGCCGATGTGAAGCTTTCTCAGTAGGTGCTTCATCTTCGACATGGATCATCAATGGAAATTACGAAATCCTCCTCTCTCTCTCTCTCTCAAAGTCTGTCTTTCTCCTCCCTGTCGACTGGATTAAGCTGCGCCCACTAGAAAACAAAGCAGATTCGCTTAACCTGCGCACCCTTCTTCGTCAAGTTACCACCGCTTAGAGAGAGAATTAAAAATTAACCGCATTCCCTCCAACACGCCTAATAAAAACCCCATGAGGCCAATTCAACCATTTTTCAACCATTTTTTTTTTTTTTTGGTACTATTTTTTTGTTTTTTATATTTTCCTCATCCCCAACTCAAGTGCAAGAACTCTTCACTCGATCCTGACCGTTGATTTCACCCGATCATGACCGTTGATTGTGTGCGATGAGATTTTGATGTTGAGATGTTGGATACCAACGGTTGGGATTGTGATGATGATAATGGTGTGTTTATGGCTCTTTGTGACCAAAATGGCATTGCTGAGTGGACTCCACTCCATCTTATATACATTGTTCAATTAGTGATAAGATAGTAAGAAGGTAAACATCTTTCCTTTTGAGTTGATTGTGTCTTTATGATTCATATATTGTGCGTTTTATGATTTGACAGACGTAATAGATGCGTACTGAGAATATGACGATTGTAAAATGTTTGTTTAAAATGGAAGTGTAAAACAAAACATAGAAAAAAGTGAAGTGAGACTCACCGCTATCCTCTTTCATATTGTGTAGATTTTTATATTTATGGTTTATATATAGTAAAATTTAAAACTTGATAGCCGTAACGCTTATATATTGAGAATACAACCATTCTATGTTATTTTTTTATATTCTTTTTTAACAAACTATATTATTTACCCAAAAGGGTAGTGGGGTGAGATAAACCTCACAGTAAGCTAGCAATAATGTGGTTTAAAATTCGTCGTAAAGCCTACCTAGCAGTGGTAGTATTTTATCATTTCTTATCGTGTCTTAATTAATGGTTAATTATTAATTTAATTTTTGTTTAGAGGGCCCTACTCTCTCTCTCTCTCTCTCTCTCTCTCTCTCTCTCTCTCTCTCTCTCTCTCTCTCTCTCTCTCTCTCTCTCTCTCTCTCTCTCTCTCTCTCTCTCTCTCTCTCTCTCTCTCTCTCTCTCTCTCTCTCTCTCTCTCTCTCTCCCTAATGTAAAAATTTGAAATAAAGTCTTGGAATAAGAAGTTTTGTTCCCTTTTATGGATGGGCTGGCGATTCAAATTTGGAACCCAATCGTCAATTCGCCGTACGCCAAGGCTCGTGTATAAACTCGGTGTCTATTCCAAAGTTATGGTCAATAATCATATTCTCTTTTCTTTTTTTCCCTTTTTTTTTCCAAATATTTTTTTTTTTTACTTGATCATCCAGTTTCTTTACCTAGTGACCAAGTAATGCATGGTCATCCACCCTTAAATTTGGATGTGCGTTTAGCGTTTTAATCTCAACATTTAATATCAAATTCAAAGGTCAATAACTATGAATCATTGGTTTCCAAGTAACTAAGAGATCAAGACTCCTCCAATTATATTGTTTTTAGTTATCATTTTGTTCCGAATATGATTTTTTGGACCAATTAGGAAACCCTTGCAGACTAGGATTTGGAAACGCTTGCCGCTTTTATTGATTATGTAAAATGAGTAACTTATAGTCTTGGAGGAGAGAAATGAACAAAGCTTTTACCTTAAGGACATTGTTGTGAAGATCGGCTTTTTGATGAGTTGGATATCCAACGGTTAGAATTGTGGTGATGATGGTGGTGTTTTATGGCTCTTTGTGACCAAAATGGCATTGCCTTGTGCAAGTGGACTTCACTTCACTCCATGTTGTATAGATTCTTCAATTAGTGATAAGAATAAGATAGTAAGAAGATAAACATCTTTCCCTTTGAGTTAATTGTATATTTATGTTTAGGTATTGTGCACTTCATAATATGTGAGACGTAATACATGCGTAGAATACGATGAATGTAAAGTGTTTGTTCGAAATGAAAGTGTAAAACAATACATAAAAAGAAGTGAAGTGGGACTCACCGCTATCATTTTTTCTGTTGTGCAGATTTTGTATTTTTTATTTGCATATTGTAACATTCAAAACTTGATAGTCGTAACGCATGCATACTGATCAAAGTTACGAGATGAACTTTAGCGTTTACCCAAGTTTAATAATATCTCTCACATTTTCAAGGAGATATTTTATATTGTAACTCTTACTCTGCTTATGTAATTAGTGACCTCATTGGGATCCTGTAATTTGATTTTTTTTTTTTTTTTATGCACGCAAGCTCTCACCGTAGTGCCACACTGCCACTGCCTAGTGGTAATAGTATTTTATATATCTATTTGCAATTATTACTTAATTATGGTTAATTATTAATTTAATTTTTGTTTAGGGGGCCCTGCTCTCTCTCCCTCTACTCTCTCTCCCTTTACTCTCTAATTCGAAAATTCGAAAAAAAGTCTTTAAATAAAACTGGTTTTGTTCCATTTTTGTGTATGGACTTGTCCCAATTTGGAACCCAATCGTCAATGGGCCATACGCCAAGACTCGTGTATAAACGCGGAGTAAATTCCAAAGTTATGGTCTGTAATCAATATTATCTTTTTATTTTTCGTTTTCTTCCATATATTATGATTTTTTTGGACTACGTACATCATGTAAACTAAACTATGGTGCACTCTGAAGAAGAAGTGTTTTGACACGGGTAATATTAGGAAGATCAAAATTTTAAACTAAAATTACAAATCAAATAATGTGTCACCAATAGAAAATAAGCACGTTAATCAGCGATAACAATCTAAACATCAACAATCATATCATTTGTTTACAAATTTGATTTAAAAATTTGGACAACGTTATCCTTAATTTTTAACACAGACACACAAATGATTATCCCATCACATATGCTCAAACTCAAAGCACCAAGCTGAAGACGTAAGCGGTGGTTGCCTCTTGTTCCTCAACCGCTTCTGGTTGAAGGTGCAGTGCAAATGAGGTTGCGGTCACCACGCACATTGTCAACACGTTCAGATACAGTATAGTCTAAGAAACTCAATCGTCACTAAAAGTAATCAGACGAGTACCTCAAACTCCTCCACAAAATTGAATTCTACGCCCACTAGAAAACCTAGCTAAGATATAAACTCTCCCACTAGTGAGAGTTCATAGTCTCATCCAGATTTTTTACCTAGTGACCAAGAAATGCATGGTCATTCATTTTTGAATTTGGATGCGTTTTTAGTGTTTTAACCTCAACCTTATCAAATCTAAAAGTGATTGATTATGAATAATTTGTCTACTAAACTAAGAGATCAAGACTCATATAAATAATAATATTGTTTTTTGTTTATCATTTTATTCAAATATTATGATGTTTTTGAACCAACGTGGAAACCCTTAAACCATCTCCAAACCTAAAACCCAAATGGAGGGCAAATACCGGCCAAATTTTAGGCCACAAAGCAAAATGGGCCCCACCAACTGAGACTGAAACCAGGGCTGTGAAGCCCACTGCCCACACCCTACTCGCCTGTGCGCTGCACGCGCTAGGCTTTCTCAAAAATTTGTACCAACCCACGTGGGGTTGTTCCCCCACTGGCAAACCATCAAGTAGCCGTTGGGCTACTTTTCTTCATCCAACGGTCCAGGTTCAAATTAAATTTGTTTAGTTTTATATTTATATATTTATTGAATCCAACGGCTTAGATTAGTATAATCAAATCTAACGGTAAAAAAAAAAATCTAAGTTTATGTGGTTTATTAAATGTCGTTTGTATTAAGTTTATGTGGTTTATCATGATTTTCATGTATTGATTTAGTGATTTTTCAAAAAGTATCAGAATTTAAATATTTTTAGGTTAAAATGTTCATATAATTAATTTAGGATACATAATTTTTTTTAAAGTTAATTTAAAAAAAATAGCCTAATTCATTCTTTGATAATCTCAGACTAAAATTTTAGGCTAGAAGGGTTGGAGCATGAAAGCTGTTTCTGGGCTAAATATTTTTAGGTTTTAGGTCACCATTGGAGATGATCTTACAGACTTGGATTTGGAAACGGGTAATTTTATTTAAACCTATACAACCTCTTTTTACACCCAACTTAAAATGTTGAATGTTAATTGTCTATTTTACCCTATTACACAATTACTATTAAGTACAAAATGAAATTAATAATAAAACTTAAATTTATCAATAAACCCAAACATTATAATTAAACCCTACTAGCTAAAACCCTAGAAAACTGAAGAAGATGAAGCCAGTGTCTCTTTTCTTCCCCAGTGCTTGCACGTTTTGTAGAAGATAGAAGAAAAGAAGAAGAACCCATGTACCAAATCCTGCTCACCTTTTTTTTATTGAATTGCATCTTTCTCTCTATTTTTTCATGGCATCACTATTGGCGCAAACTAAAAGTCCAAATAAAAATTCTGCAACCCAAAAAAGTCTTACTTGCAGATATTAATTCTCTCATTTTAACATGGTTTTTCTTCTTGTTGCCAATCTGTGCCGTTGTCATTCCTGCATCTTTCCTTTAGAAGGGGATGACATCCATAAATAAGGAGATATTGTAATTTGGTGAGGCGTTGCATAGCTTGGAGACTTGGTAAATTCATCAGATTCTCGCAAGACAAAATTGTCAGTTGTGCAATGGATGTAAGGGCTACCCAACCATTATGGCAAAGACTCCACCCCCTTAATAGAATATATCTCCAAAGATGTTAGAGAAGTGAGGTGTTGAATTTGTTGAGGCCGGCAAGGAACCAGGAAGGCCTTCAGGCTGTCTCTCAATCTTTTAAAAATCAAATGGGTGTAAAAATAAATCCACATATTGAATTGGGTTTAAGGGGGTATATTAGATATTAAATTTGGGTTTAAAAAGATATTAATAGTTTAGTTAAAAATTAAATGGGTGCAAAAAGTAAGTTGGATGTAGAAATAGGTTAGATGAGTTTAAATAAAATCTCCCTTTGGAAACCCTTGCCGCTTTTATTGATTATATATAAACGCTGCTAGACCTTCAGTCTCTCAGTTCTTGCTTTCCAATTTCTTGTCTCCAATCTTCACGTCCAACTTAAGCCTAGTTTTAAAAAAAACCCTAGCTTTTTTCCTTTCTCTTCTCTCCAATCCGTACCTTCCAGTTTCTTCTCTTTCCAGTAGTTCTCACTAAACCCTAGCTTTCAGAAAACCCTTCGTCTAGACGGCAAGGAGAAGTAGAAACAATGAATCTTGCAAACATTCTTCGAGAAAAGACGAGTACGTTCGTCAAGAAGCTGCGCAAGTCCCAGTACTCCAAGAAAAGTTACACAGCTTTAAGCAAGTCCCAGTCCCCCAAGAAAGGTTATATCAATGTGTACGTTGGACAAGAACGAAAGCTATATCAAGTTCCTTTGAAGTATCTCTTGAATCCAACTCTCCAACAACTCATCAAGAAGTCGGAACCGGATGTTTTCGATGCAAAGATTGACGGACCAATTGAGCTTGCATGTACGACCAACACCTTCAAACAGTTGCTCAAGAATTTCAAAAAGTAGGAGATTGCATGCACGCAATGCCTTGTTTGATTAGTATTGATTATTTGTTCATTCTTTTGTACTTTGAATTAATTTTTGAAATCAAGGTTTATTAGTTATTCATTCAGATGTACCGTGTCAAGTTAGATTAACGTTCCAAAAGCAAATATATATTATCTTCGCATTTTAGAATTAAACCCAGTACAAATATATATCATATTATCGTATTCGTGTAAATTAATCGTAAGACTTCCAACCAAGTGGTAACCGTCATTAGACCAACTCATCAAACGCTCTTGCGATGTGCTTTTTAAAATCCAAGTGAGGGGAACAATGATTTTGTTATTCTTTCCAAAAGTGATAGGCCAATTAATATACACAGATTTTTTTTTTCAAAATATGTTTCGACAAGAGGATGCTTAAACTAATCTAACCTAGGAAAGAGATTTAAACCTAGGTGCAAGAGCGTTGGCGCACTTCAGTGATCAACTAAAAAACAAACACTTTTGAAGAAGGGAAATAATAATTACAACATCCGAGTTGCAATTAGCAACACATGCTATTAGAAAGATAATCGTCATCATCATAATGAGGAAATGAAAATGTCACCAGATATAAAGGGCTGTGTTGAAGAAATTATATACAAAGTGGGAGTAAGAAGAAGAAATTGATGATGATTTCATAACATCCATGACCAGACTTTGTCTTGAGCTAAAGCACCGAGCCGAAGAGACTAAGCAGTGGCTGCTGCTTGTTCCTCCACTGCCTCCGGTTGAAGGGTGTGTTGTGCGGAAGCGGCATTCGACTGTACGTGAAAAAATAAAACAGAACAAAATAAAACCACTATCAACAAGAACACCAAGATTTATACTGGTTCGGCAATGCCTACATCCAGTTTGGAGACAACGGAGTATTCCACTATAATCAATGATAACATACAATAGTGTTTATCACTCAATTTCCCAAAGACCCAAATAACCCAAGCTCTCACACTTACAATAGGAAGAGAAAACCAAAAATACAAAGCAAGACAATTTGAGAAAATTCTTCTCTATGTCGAATGGCTTCTTGCTATTTTTCTCTCTTCCTTGTTGTTTTTGAGTTATGCCTACACCTCCTTTTATAGGCCAAAGAAAGTGGCTTCTCAAAGACATCAATGGCCAAAGGCCTACCATCAAGTCAAAAGAGTTAGACACAATTGCATGTAATTTTTGTTTCCCACATGTAGCATGCCAACCAACAATTTTGACCACAAAAGTAGCCGAAATCAATTGTTGGTTTTAGACTACTTTGTTTGAGCCAATAATCAACAATCTCCACCTTGGCTCAAACCCTCTAAGTAGAACTCCTAATAGTCGTCTCCCAATCCCCCATGGGGGCAATCAACAAATTTTACAAATTCCAATCAAGTCTAAGCAGTGCTTAAACTTGTGCAATGAAACTGGCTTTGTTAACATATCCGTAGGATTGTCAGCGGTCCCAATCTTCTGAAGAAGAATATCTCCCTCGTCAATAACCTCACGAACAAAATGGAACCTCACGTCAATGTGTTTCGTACGTGCATGATGAACTTGATTCTTTGCTAAATGAATAGCACTCTGACTGTCGCAATGAACATCCACATGGTCTTGTTGAACCCCTAAGTCATCAAGCAACCCTTGAAGCCAGATGGCTTCCTTTATAGCTTCTGTTATAGCCATGTATTCTGCCTCAGTAGTCGACAAAGCAATTGTAGATTGCAGAATCGACCTCCAACTTACTGGACCTCCAGCAATAGTGAATACAAAACCAGTAGTGGACCTACGCTTGTCCAAATCACCTGCGTAATCAGAATCCACATATCCAACAACACATTGACCAGTAACTTTATCCTGCTGGAACAATAAACCAACATCCACAGTACCCAGAATATACCGTAGAATCCATTTCACAGCTTGCCAATGCCCTTTTCCTGGATTATGCATATATCTACTGACAATACTAACAGCTTGTGAAATATCAGGCCTAGTACACACCATAGCATACATCAAACTACCAACAACATTTGCATAAGGAATTTGAGCCATGTACTGACTCTCTTCAACAGTTTTATGAGACATAGAAGCGCTAAGTTTGAAATGAGAGGCAAAAGGTGTACTAACCGGTTTTGAATTTTCATTCATCCTGAAACGTTGTAGTACATTCTTCAAATATTGCTTCTGACACAGACTAATCTTGCCATTCGCTCTATCTCTTTCAATTTCCATACCTAGTATCTTCCGAGCTTCTCCCAAGTCCTTCATCTCAAATTCATTACTTAGTTGAGTCTTCAATCTTTCAATCTCCACTTTGCTCTTACATGCTATAAGCATATCATCAACATATAAAAGCAGATAAATGAAGGTTCCATCTTGTAGTTTGCGAAAGTATACACAATGGTCACAGTGACTTCTTGTGTACTTTTGCCCGATCATAAATCGATCAAATCGCTTGTACCATTGTCTTGGAGACTGCTTTAAGCCATACAATGATTTTTCCAATTTGCAAACCCAATTTTCCTTTCCAGCAACCTTAAAACCTTCTGGCTGAGACATATAAATCTCTTCCTCCAAATCACCATGTAAGAACGCAGTCTTGACATCAAGTTGGGCCAACTCAAGGTCAAACTGCACAACCAAAGCCAACAAAATACGAATAAAAGAATGTTTTACTACAGGAGAAAATACCTCATTGTAGTCAATGCCTTCCTTCTGAGTGTAGCCTTTAGCTACCAATCTGGCTTTGAATCTTACATTGTCTTTTCCCAAAGATTCCATCTTTTTGGCATACACCCATTTACAACCAATTGCTTTCTTCCCCTTTGGTAACTGAACCAGATTCCAAGTCTCATTTTTATGAAGAGATTTCATCTCCTCATCCATAGATTTCTTCCACAACTCGCACTCTGAACTCATGACAGCTTCTTTGTAGGCGGATGGAATATCATCTTCAATAACAGGAAGTGCATATGCCACAATATCAGTAAATCGAGCAGGCTTTCGAATTTCCCTTCTCGATCTTCTGGTTACAATATAGTCTTGTTGCTGTGGAGGCTCTTGGGTAAGTGTTTCCTCTTAATCATCCTCGTCCTTATCATCAGAATTAACTGTAGGACTAGTGGTTGTAACATCAGACCTTACTGGAACAACTGGAGTATTTAGTAACTCCACCTGTTTTGAGCTACTCATGGTCTCGGTCGCTTCAGTTTCACCTTCATGCTTGTTCTGATTAACCATAGCAGCCTCATCAAAAGTCACATATCTGCTTACAACAAATTTCTTCTCATCTGGACACCAGAGTCGGTATCCCTTCACGCCAGTGCTAAAGCCCATAAATAGAACTTTCTTTGCTCTTGGATCCAACTTGCTTTCTCTGACATACTAGTAAGCAGAACAACCAAATATGTGTAAAAACTTGTAATCAGTACAAGGTTTACTAGACCATACCTCCATGGGCGTTTTGCCCTCATTCGCAGTAGCTGGCAATCGATTAATGAGATGGCTTGCATAAGTGAGTGCCTCAGCCCAAAATGCCTTGCCTAATCCAGCATTAGACAACATACACCGAACTTTCTCAAGCAAAGTACGGTTCATGCGCTCCGCCACCCCATTCTGTTGCGGTGTCTCCCTAACCGTGAAATGCCTCACAATACCCTCATCTTGACAAACTTTCAAGAAAGGATCAGACTTATATTCACCTCCATTGTCTGATATGAGAGTCTTGATCTTTCGACCGCTTTGCGTTTCAATCATCTTTTTCCACTTCAGGAATATCTTCAAGACTTCATCTTTACGCTTCATGGTGTACACTCATATTCTTCTAGAGAAGTCATCAACAAAGGAGACAAAATAATGGCTACCTCCCCAAGATGCATTCTTGGAAGGTCCTCAAACATCAGTGTGAACATAATCAAGAATGCCTTTAGTGTGGTGAATAGCAGTGCCAAATTTTACTCTAGTTTGCTTACCCAACACACAATGCTCACAGAATTCCAATTTGCATGCCTTTGCACCTTTCAATAAGCCTTGCTTCACCAATCCTTGCAACGCTTTTTCACCAGCATGCCCAAGACGCATATGCCATAACCTCGTGGTGTCTGTGCTATCTGCGTCAGCAGCTTCGGTGACAGCTGCTCCACCAATAACTGTACTCCCCTGCAAGAAATACAAGTTATTTTGTCTTATACCTTTCATCACCACCAGTGCCCCGTACACAGCTTTAAGAACTCCACCCTCCATGGTGATCTTGAGACCCTTGGATTCCAATGCACCCAGTGAGATGAGATTTTTCTTCATATCCGGTACATACCAAACATCACTTAATTATCTGACTGTTCCATCATGCATCTTCAAACAGATTTTGTCTATCCCTTGTGTTTTGCAGGCATTATTATTACCCATCAAAACAACTCCACCATCCAGCTCCTCGAAATTAGAAAACCATTCCCGAATGGGACACATATGATAGGTGCAACCTGAATCCAAAATCCACTCATTGGAGTGACCATCAGCATATGAACTAGCCAAAGCAAACTCGAAATCGTCATCATCTCCAGATTTTGCAATATTTGCTTCAGAACCCGCTTTCTCCTTCTCTTTGTTCTTCAATTTGGGGCAGTCTTTCTTCCAATGACCCTTTTGGCGACAAAAAACACATTCATCTTTAGCAGGAAACTTCCCTCGTGACTTTGAACGAGATTTTCCCCGCTTCCCAGATTTTCTTTCCTCTGTTCGATCCCTTGCAACAAATGCCTCGGTTTGTGAATTGTGAGTCTTCAGTTCCTTCTTACGACACTCATGATTCACCAATGCCGCAGACACCTCATCAAGTTTCACCTCGGATTTTCCATACAATAGAGTAGTTGTCAAATGATCATAATCATCAGGCAATGAATTTAACAAACATAGTGCCTTGTCCTCGTCAGGAATTTTCACATCAAGGTTTGCTAAATCAGCAAGTATTTTATTATAATCATTGAGGTGTTCGTGCATAGAGATACCTGGACGATACTGAAATCGAAAGAGTCGCTTCTTCAAGAAGAGACGATTTTCTGCGCTCTTGGTCATATACTTCTCCTCCAATTTCGTCCATAACTCCTTAGCAGAAGTTTCCTTCATATACGGGTATTTCAACTCCTTATCAAGGAACGATCGAATAGCAGCACAAGCATGAAGATTAATTCGCGTCCATTGCTTGTCATCAATATCTTCTGGTTTATCTTCCAGAACCATATCCAACTCTTGTTGATACAACACATCCATAACTTCACATTGCCACATACCAAAATTATTAGAGCCATTGAATTTATCAACCTCTAACCTTGTAGTAGTGGTTGGATGTCTATTAGATGAAGACGATGCTGATTCCTTCTTTGCAGATTCATCTTTATCTCCAGCCATCTACTCGGCACTATTCATAATACGACACTGTTCATAGGTACAATACTGTTCACAGATACTGTAGTGCCAACACTATTCACGGAACTGGGCTCTGGTACCACTTGTTGTGCGGAAGCGGCATTCGACTGTACGTGAAAAAATAAAACAGAACAAAATAAAACCACTATCAACAAGAACACCAAGATTTATACTGGTTCGGCAATGTCTACATCCAGTTTGGAGACAACGGAGTATTCCACTATAATCAATGAGAACATACAATAGTGTTTATCACTCAATTTCCCAAAGACCCAAATAACCCAAGCTCTCACACTTACAATAGGAAGAGAAAACCAAAAATACAAAGCAAGACAATTTGAGAAAATTCTTCTCTATGCCGAATGGCTTCTTGCTATTTTTCTCTCTCCTCCTTTTATAGGCCAAAGAAAGTGGCTTCTCAAAGACATCAATGGCCAAAGGCCTACCATCAAGTCAAAAGAGTTAGGCACAATTGCATGTAATTTTTGTTTCCCACATGTAGCATGCCAACCAACAATTTTGACCACAAAAGTAGCCGAAATCAATTGTTGGTTTTAGACTACTTTGTTTGAGCCAATAATCAACAGGGTGCAGATAAGGTTACGGTCACCATACACATTGTCAACACGTCCTGATACAATAGTTAACGGAATGTTGGGAAAAACTTAGAGTACACAACTCTAACACAAGTGTTGGAGAGACAAAACAAGTAAACAAATTACTTGTATTATACACACAAAATATTACAACACACAAACTCTCAAAGACATTCTTTAGAAACAATGACACTCATTCACTTTCTAGAGACAAACTCTAGATCACTCACACTCCTCACAAGACTACTCTTACTTCTCACTCTCACTTGGTTACTTATTTCTTCTTCTTGCTTGGTTGATTGCATCACAACATCACACACCTATTTATAGGCATGTTTGCCGACATTGAACATTGCTAGATCATTCTAGCTACTAATCATGCATGCTTCCGACATATGGCTAATAGCCATATAATATTACAACTTGCTAGAACTTTCATGATTACACACACACCCACCGACTTGATAATGCTAGAATTATCTAGCATATTGTTATGCTTGCATGATGCACCGACTTTGGTGCTTGAATTTTCTGGATTTGTGTAGAATGGGCTGGGGTTGGACTCTTTTAACACGGAATTCAATCGTCAATAAAGGCAGACAATACCAAAATGAATGTATAGCAACACTTAGCAACTTCCATGCCGTCGTAGTTCTTTTTATTTGGTGTAAATTGCATACATGTAGCAGGCCAGAACTTGGAAGAGCAGAGCCGGGAAGCGGGGAAAGCTGCATGGATGAGCAGGGATGGCGGGTGAGGAGCTCCCTGCAGAAGGAGTTCAAAAACTATTTTATACTTATGTAGATTAATGAGTAATTGACTTATAATCTTGGAGGAGAGAGATGAACAGAGCTTTTACCTTAAGGACATTGCTGTGAAGATCGGCTTTTCCTTTCTCAACCTGAGCAAATCTCTCTGATGGAAATTAGAGCATCACAAAACCTGTCTAACTCGGCCTGCAAGCAAGAAACATTAATTACTTGGTATACATTAAGAATAAAACTGTACTAAAAGGAATGACCAAAAAGAAAGTACTATTTAATATAAAAGTTGATCAAACATAACAGTTGGAGTTTTTAGAGTCTTTTACCTAGAGTCCAGGAATTAATCAACAAAATAAATCTTATTTTTTGTTAGACCATCACAGTAGGAAAAAAGAAAAATCTTTCTGTTTGTTCATGGTTCGATCACGACAGTGTCAGGATATATAAGAATGACGTTGTTAATCCATAACCCGACACTTAGGGTTGAGCTCAAACTCGAAAAACCAAGCTGAAGACTTAACCGGTGGCTGCCACTTGTTCCTCCACCGCCTCCTGTTGAAGGGTGCAGTGCAGAAGAGGTTGCGGGTCACCACACACATTGTCAACACGTGATATAATATAGTGAACGAATCTCAACCGTCACTAAATGTAATAAAAAACCTGAAGCTCCTCCAATAAATTGTAATTTACGCCCACTAGAAAACCGAAGATGTAAACTCTACCACTAGTGGAGAAATTTTTAGTTGTGACGGGAACACAAATGGTACATCATGTGTTTTAATAGGAGTGATGGGGAAATTTTAATTTTTAAGTTATTAACTTTTTAGCACACATATCACACCATTTGTATAATAACATGTAGTGTACCACTCCTTATACCGGTCACACTGAAAAATCTCTCCCATTAGTGAGAGTTCATATTCTTATCTAGATTTTTTACCTAGTGGTTGAGGAACGTATGGTCATCCATCCTTTAATTTAGATGTTTTTAGTGTTTTAATCTCAACCCTTAATATCAAATCCAAAGATAAATGACTATGAATCCTTGGACCCCAAGTAACTAAGAGATCAAGACTCTTATGATCAATATTTTCTTTTTTATCATTTTGTTCTGAATATTATGATTTTTTGGACCAATTTGGAAACCCTTGCAGACTAGGTTTTGGAAACCCATGCCGCTTTTATTGATTATATATAAACACAAGACCTTCAGTCTCTCAGTTCTAGACTTTCAATTTTTTTGTCTCCAATCTTCACGTCCAACTAGCCCTAGCTTTTCCCTCTTGTCCCTCCAATCCGTAACTCCCAGTTTTTTCTCTTATTTGCAGTTCTCACTAAACCCTAGCTTTCAGAAAACCCTTCGTTTAGTCGTCAAGGAGAAGTAGAAACAATGAATCTTGCAAGAATTGTTCGAGAAAAGACGAGTACGTTCGTCAAGAAGTTGAGCAAGTCCCAGTTCTCCAAGAAAAGTTACACAGCTTTAAGCAAGTCCCAGCTCCCCAAGAAAGGTTATATCAATGTGTACGTCGGACAAGAACGAAAGCTATATCAAGTTCCTTTGAAGTATCTCTTGAATCCAACTCTCCAACAACTCATCAAGAAGTCGGAGTCGGATGTGTTCGATGCAAAGATTGACGGGCCAATTGAGCTTGCATGTACGACCAACACCTTCGATCAGTTGCTCAAGATCTTCAAAAAGTAGTAGACTGCATGCACGCGCTGCCTCGTTTGTTTAATATATTGATTATTTGTTGATTCTTTTGTACTTTGAATTCATTTTTGTATTTGAGGTTTTTTAGTTATTGATTCAGATGTACTGTATTCAAGTCAGACTAACGTTCAGAAAGTTTATATATATATATGAAAACATCAATTAAATTACTTAATTACGTTGGCAACATGTACAATATTTGAGGTTCTTTATTTTTCTGAGGAAAAAAGTGAGATTCTTTTAAAGTTGCTCATAGTATATAGTTAACCTGAAGCTGATACCTTCTTCAATGGCGTGTATTTGTCTATCTTTTTTAAATAGAAACAATATCATTTTACAAAGTATTTTTATAACCGGAAATTATAAATGACCACAAGTCACGATGTGCATAAACTCTCCGTACGCCAAGGCTCGTGTATAAACTCGGAGTCTATTCCGAAGTTATGGTCTATAATCAAACATTATTTGTAAGTGTTCGTTTTGTTTCAAATATTATGATTTTTGGACTATATCATGTAAAACTATGGTGCACTCCGATAAGAAATTATATTCAACACATTATTTTTTTTTTCTTATCCAATCTATGTTGAATCTTACACGTCGTTTCGTTTGTTTATTTGATGTGATGACTAAAAATAAATAAATATATGAAGAAAACTCTAGTAGGAGTGTAATAATAATCGAATGACCAAACAGAAAACTATATAACAGTGATCAAACATGATTACATTTAGCTTTTAGAGTCTTGTTTGCGAAGAGTACAGGAATTAATCAACAAAATAAATTTTATGTTTTGTTAGACCATAACAGCAGGTCCATAACCAAAGACTTTCACTACAACAAAAATAGGCTAAGAACACAATTCATTTGTGCCCTTTTTATTATCATTGAGCACAAATACATATTTGTGCTTTTTAAATGTCAATGAGCACCAAAACCATCTCAAATGTGCCCTCTAAACAAAGGGCACATTAGTTTGTGCCGAAAAAGAAAAATAGAAAAGTTTATTTGTGCCTACAAAAATTTGAGCACCAAACTATTGTGCCTAGTTTGTGTATGTCCTTTTCATGTCAGAAATTAGATTTTTTTTTATTAATATACAAGAGCACAATAAAAGTTCTCGTGCCCTCTAATTTAATATATTTAAATAAAAAAATCTTGTCATGCCCTCCCCCCCTCTTGCTCTCTCTATTAGTTTTTTAATTTTTTTTTTGTGCGCATAAAATAAAAGTAGCAGAAGAAAAATGAAAAGAGAAGGGACATAAACCACCTAGTTTTGAACTCATCACTTGGAAGCAGTGAAAGGCATAAGGCATGCACGTATAAGTGATATGCAGCTCCATTTGGTAGTTTCTCAGCCCTAGTAGCCGCTCCACCTCTTCTCTCTCTGATCACCCTAGCAACACCACTTCAAACCCAAACGCCTCTACCCTAATTTCTCTCTCGAATACTCGAGAGTTCTCTGCTTTTAAACACCTCAAGGCCTTCATTTCAATTTCCTTTTTGTGACACAAATTTTAAAAATTGTGTCCAGTAAATAGTAATAAATAATAAATCATTCCACTTCCCATATAGCAAAGGCATATATTGTTACAATTATATATTTGTGCATTTGAATTGTTTTAATATTGTTTATGTTTGAATGGTGTGCCGTGGGACCCACCCACGTGTGAGTCTCTCTTCCTCATGCAAACCCCCTCATTTTCCCCTCACTCTCTTTTTGCCATCCCCATTCCCCACACTCAAACTTTGTATCTCTCATGTTGGCATAATTATGGATGGACAATACTTGGGTACTGAACAGTCAGTACCCAAAATACTAACCACATGAAGTGAACCAATGAGAACAAACCATCTGTTACAACTTTAATTTATATATGTGTAACCAAACACAATATTAACCTCACATCCAAACATCCCCTTTCTTCCTCAATGCCTCCCCCCTATTGCCTCTCTTCTCCTTGCTTCTGCCATGGTCTTAGCGCTAGAAACCTTGTCCTCCCCAACGCTTTCGGTAACCTCGTCTCATCCGTCGGTGTCGTCGGACTTCTCCGTCATGGAATTCATGGCAGTACATAAGCCCAAATTTTCCCAAATAATTTCAACCTCCTTCGTAATTTTTCTTCTGGGTGAAAATTCCTTCATAAGGTTGGTAAGATGGATATGATCTATCATGGGTTGGTGAAAATTGGGGGTAGAGCTGCCATGGCTTCGGGAGAAAGGGGTGAGAGGTGGTTGGTGGAGGTATGACAGCTGTGTTCTTAGTGAGAGAGAAGGTGGATGTTTGGAAACTAGTAAAAGAGAAAAATGGTGTGTTTGGTTAGAAAGATAGTGGGATTTTGGGGAGAGTTTTATTTGATAGATGTTCTAATTTTAGTGGTCCACATTAGATGATCGGTAACTTAGGTACTCCCTAGTGAGGACCCAATTATTATCCTTTCTTAATTAGCTCTCTAAACAGTCATGTTGAGCATGCAAGTGCTGTGAAAGAAGAAAATTGAAAAGAAAAAAAACATATAGGAGAAGTGTGTGGCACCGACGGATGAGACGAGGTTACCGGAAGCGTTGGGGAGGACAAGGTTTCTGACGCTGAGACCATGGCAGAAGCAAGAAGGAGAGAGGCAGGAAGGGGGAGGCATTGAGGAAGAAAGGGGATGTTTAGATGTGATGTTAATATTGTGTTTGGTTACACATATATAAATTAAAGTTGTAACATATGGTTTGTTCTCATTGGTTCACTTCATGTGGTTAGTATTTTGGGTACTGACTATTTAGTACCCAAGTATTGTCCATTATGGATTTGTGCATTTGAATTATTTTAATATTGTTTATGTTTGAGTGGTGTGTTGTGGGACCTACCCACGTGTGAGTTTCTCTTCCCCGTGCAAACCCACTCATTTTCCCCTCACTTATTTTTGCCATCCCCACACTTGTCTCTCTTCTCTCTCTGTCCTCCATCCTTCTCTTCTCTCTCTTAGCTCGCTTATCCCCGAGCAACACAGCCACCACGTTCTCCGGCGACTTCGAACACCAAATCACCACCATCCTCATCCCAACCTCACACCAGACACAGAACTAGAACCCAAAGTCCCAGAACTTAGACTCGAACCTCAAATCGGAGAACCAGAGCTTCGTCTCGAATCCGAGAGAGTTCCGGTGAGTTCATCGTTTTCCCTACTGAGGTAAGGTCTGTAACTACCTACATTTAATTCATTTCGATGTTCTAAGTTGTTTTCTATACTTGCATGTGAGATTTGACACAACCTCCCTTCTCAATTCCTAATGAGATTAAGCCTCTCTTCAAACCCTAGGCTCTCTCTGTACTTTTTTTTCCCAAATTTTTCTAGTTCATTCTCTCTCTCTCGATTCTTCTTTGGCTCTTTTTGAGGAGGTTTCTCGCCGCATCTCACTTCCTGGTCATATATCTCGACTTTCCTTCTCTAATAGTGGATGGATCTTCCTTCGTTGTATCGGCTACGCTTCCATCAACAGCTTCACCTTCGCTTGCTCGTAGTCGATTCAAGATCTACTCGCTTAGACTAGCCGTCTACTTGCGTGTTCTTGCTTGACTAGTCGACGGCACACCGTCCATACTTGACCTGGGATATTGTTGTGGTCACTTCGAGAGCAATGGGTTGGTTTTTTCCATTTTGTTAATGGGTAATTTTTAGTTTAATTTGGTTTTTGATTTTTGAATTTTCGATTTAATTATTTGCCTCCTATTACCTTACTCTTGGTAAGTGTGTTGATATCAGATCTCTTAAATTGTTTCTTAATATAAGTTTTATTTTGAATGGGTTAAACATGGTCTGAGTTTGAATTATTTGCCTCCTATTACCTTACTCTTACTTATTTGGCAAGTTTGTGGTGTTATAGGAAACAGGGTTTGAGAAATTTTTAGTAATTTTGAAAGGAAGATAGGTTAAGTGTTTATGAATTTTGCAATTCCGAGTTCAAATTTTTTATATTCTATTTTTGAATATGTAGTTTAATTTGTTTGAGGTCGTTGATTCTTTGGGTATAATGCATGTTAATTCTAAGAAGAGGAGATTTGAATCTGTAAAGTGCATGTCTCTAATTGCTCCGCTCTCAGTGTAAGTACATCTCTACGTATCTTTATCTCCTCAATTATACTTGATTTTGTTATGTTGAGTTGCCAAATTAAAGATATTGCACTACCTTTTTGGTACTACACTAAATTTGGAACATGCGAAACATTTTTTGAGTTTTAATTATCGGACAGGGCTTGCATCTTAAATTTGTAAACATCCACAATAATGATTTGGGGCTTGATAGTTGTACCAAATCTCCTTTTTTGTTTTTTTAATTCCCATGTGCATCTCCATGTGTAGACCTTTTTGCAGCTTTCTAAAGTTCGAGTTTTTCTTGATGTGTGCTTACTGGTGCTTACATGGTTTGGGATTACTTTACCTTGCAGGCTTGGGTATTATAAAAAGCTTTGCGCTTTCAAATTAAGATAAGGTTTGATTATGTCTTACAGTTAATTATGATGCCCATGGCGAGGTGTACATTTTTTTTACGTTACACTTGTGTTTTATCGATTAAACTCCAGACTGACTACTAATCTCCTAAGTTCTTTAAATTTGTGTTTGTTAAACGTTGTAGGAAGTGACCTATTTTGAGATATTCTGCATCTGTTACTTTAGTTCTTTACATTCGAAAGAGTGAGAATCATATTAGTTGGACTTTGGACTAAATTCGTGTTTGTTAAACGTTGTAGGAAGTGGTCTATTTTGAGATATTCTGCATCTGTCTATTTAGTTCTTTACATTTGAAAGAGAGAATCAGTTGGACTCTGAACTACTTTTTTATGTACTAATTTGTGTGATGATTGCTTGACATGCATATAAGAATGTTACTAATGTGGCAGGCAAAAGTCTTTATGTTTCAATCACAAATGAGTGCATGTATACATAGCAGAATTACACCAATTAATCTGTGGGAGGAAGGATATAGAACAACTCATCAGGTAAAGAAAAAGAATCATGATTTGAAAGTTTGGAAGCCATTACATACTCATTTCTTGTTGCTCTCTGTAAAAGATGTTTTCAAGAGCTTCTTGGTAATCTAAATTTGTAGTTCCTTTTTTTTTTCAACGATATCTAATATGATTATGTGTTTTACTGCTCGATATATTTCCTACTCATGATCATTTTTTAGAGGCTGTCAATAATGGGTTATCTGCGGTTGTTGAGGGTTGTTTGGCTTGCGACGAACTCAAATACAATAGTATTAGGAATTATTGGTTTAAATCTCTGTATGAATTGGTTGTTTGTAGAACTAAATCATAAAAGCTTGTTTTAGCCCTACCCATAATTTAATTGGTATTTTGGATGTGCATGTAAAACCAAGCTGAATAATTTCTTACCAATGGTATTACTATTTGATTTGATTTGATTTTGTAATATTGGAATTTATCTTTTTTTTTAATATTTAACCTATTGGGCACAATAATAAAAGTTGTGTTAATATGGATGGGAAAGAAAATCTGACAACTTGTCAGAACGGAGGCACAAAAGCCCTTTATTTGTGCTGACATTATTGAGCACCAAAAACAATATTGTGCCCTCTAATCAATGGTAACCCCCATAGAGGGCACATATAGAAACATGGTTGTTGCATTGTTGCCATTGACCTATGAGCACATATGTTGGTGCCCTTGGCATTAAAGGGCACATATAATTTATTGTGTGCAGTGCCCAGTTTTGTTGTAGTGTTTGTGTTGAGCTCAAACTCAAAGCACTAGGCTGAAGACTTAAGCGATGGCTGCCGCTTATTCCCCTACCGCTTCCAGTGGTCAACACGTCCTTATGCAATAGAGTCAACGAAACTCAATCGTCACTAAAAGTAACCAGACGAGTACCTTAAATTCCTCCAAGAAATTGAAATTTACCCCCAATATAAAATCTAGAGTAATGCTAGGGAGACTAAATTTGTAGACAAAATTTTGAAAACTAAAGGACATGGAAGTTGATGATTTGTTTATTATTTACACGTTGGTTGGTAAACGTACTTATTCTTATTGGTGACACATCATTTAGTTTGCAAATTTAGTCTCCAAATTTGGTCTCCCTAGCATTACCCTAAAATCTAAGATATAAACTGACCAAGGAATGCATGGTGATCCATCATTGGATTTGGATGCGTTTTTAGTGTTTTAATTTCAACCCTTAATATCAAATCCGAATGTTAAAGACAAAAAATCCTTGGTTCTCAAAGTAACTAAGAGATCAAGACTCCTACAATCAATATTATTTTTTATTTATCACTTTGTTCCGAATATTATGATTTTTGGGAAACCCTTGCGGACTAGGATTTGGAAACCCTTGCCGCTTTTATTGGTTATATATAAACACTGCTAGACCTTTAGCCTCTCAGTTCTTGTCTTCCAATTTCTTGTCTCCAATCTTCGCGTCCAACTAGCCCTAGCTTTCAAAAAAACCCTGCTCTCGTCTCTCATCTTTCCAATTCTCACTAAACCCTAACTTTCAGAAAACCCTTCGTTTAGTCGTCTACGAGAAGTAGAAACAATGAATCTTGCAAACTGTCTTCGAGAAAAGACGAGTACGTTCGTCAAGAAGTTGAGCAAGTCCCAGTACGCCAGCAAAAGTTACACAGCTTTAAGCAAGTCCCAGCGCCCCAAGAAAGGTTCTATCAATGTGTACGTTGGACAAGAACGAAAGCTATATCAAGTTCCTTTGAAGTATCTCTTGAATCCAACTCTCCAACAACTCGTCAAGAAGTCGGAGCCGGATGTGTTCGATGCAAAGATTAACGGCCCAATTGAGCTTGCATGTACGGCCAACACCTTCGATCAGTTGCTCAAGAACTTCAACAAGTAGTAGATTGCATGCCTGCAATGCCTTGTTTGATTAATATTGATTATTTGTTTTTTCTTTTGTACTTCGAATTGATTTTTGAAATCCAGGTTTATTAGTTGTTGATTCAGATGTACCATATTCAAGTTAGATTAAGGTTCGACAAAATATATATATATAAACATCAATTAAAATACTTACGCTTACATCTACAATTTAAAGTTCTTTATTTTTCCAAAAAAAAAAAGTGAGATTCTTTTAAAGTTACTTGTAGATTTAATTCTGAAGTTAATGAAACGATAGGGTTTCTACAAAGTATTTTTATAACTGGACATTGAATGACCATAAGTCACAATGGGCCACATTTGAGTATTAAACTAAGTACAAATACATTGTATTCGCATTCGTGTGATTTAAACATAAGACATCCAACAAAGTAGATACCAAATGTTATTAAATCGATCATCATACGCTCTTGCAACGTGCTTTTTAAAATTCGAGTGAGGGAACAATGATTTTGTTATTCTTCCTAAAATCTAGATGTCACAAATTGACAATAAATACTGTCAAATTAAAGGTCAGCTTCTCAAAACTCATTCGTTTGATAGTGACAGGCTAAATAATATACACAGATTTTGTTTCAAAATATGTTTTGGACATGAGGATACCTAAAACCTAAAAAAGAGATTCAAACTTTAGGTGTAAGAAGGTCCGTGCACTTCCATGATCAACTGGCAAAAAAAATCCCTAATGAAGGGAAATGGTAATTACCACATCTGATGAGTTGCAATTAGCAACACATGTTATTAGAAAAGATAATCGTCATCGTTGTAAATAGGAAATGAAAATGTCACCAGATATAAAGGGCTGTATTGAAGAAGTTATATACAATGTGGGAGTAAGAAGAAGAAATTGATGATGATTTCATTACACATCCAGGACCAGACTTTGTGTTGAGCTCAAATCACTGAGCCGATGAGACTAAGCAGTGGCTGCTGCTTGTTCCTCCACCGCCTCCGGTTGAAGGGTGCAGACGAGGTTACGGTCACCATACACATTGTCAACACGTCCTGATACAATAGTTAACAAAATTCAATCTTCAATAAAGGCAATCAGACAATACCAAAATGAATGTACAGCAAACACTTAGCAACGTCCATGCCATTGTAGTTTCTTTATTTTTGGTGTAAATTGCATACCTGTAGTAGGCCAGAACTTGGCAGAACGGAGCCAGGAAGCGGGGAAGGCTGCATATTCCCGGGAATATGGCTTTGTCCATGCATCTCCCATGAGAAGTGATGGCGGGTGAGGAGCTCCCTGCAGAAGGAGTTCAAAAACCATTTTATACTTATGTAAAATGAGTAACTTATAGTCTTAGAGGAGAGATGATGAACTGAGATTTTACCTTAAGGACATTGTTGTGAAGATCGGCTTTTCCTTTCTCAATCTGAGCAATCTCTTCTCTGATGGAAATTAGAGCATCACAAAACCGGTCTAACTCAGCCTGCAAGCAAGAAACATTAATATAACTTTAACCTGAAGAAAAACAGCAGAGAAAAAACTAAAATGAAATCTCTGTCGAGGTGTACCTTGCTTTCACTTTCTGTTGGTTCGATCATGAGAGTGCCAGGAACTGGCCATGACATTGTAGGTCCATGGAATCCATAGTCCATAAGACGCTTGGCGACGTCCTCAGGCTCTACCCCAGCAGTATTCTACAAGGAAAAAAAGAAGCAGCAGAGTTCAATTAGAAAGATTGAAAAAGTGGGGACAAATCGAGGCAAATGTTAATAATATACCTTAAATCCTCTCAAGTCAACAATGAATTCGTGAGCAACAGTTCCATTGACACCACGGAAAAGAATGGGGTAGTAATTCTGTGAGAAGTGACAGACTAAATGAGCAAACAGAGGAAATTTAACATAGAGTATAACCGTAACCTCAAATTGTAAAGCAAAACAAGAGTGAAGGAGCTAAGTGGAACCTCCAAGCGTTTGGCCATGTAGTTTGCATTCAGAATTGCTATCTTTGATGCATCGGTGAGTCCCTTGGACCCCATCATGGCTATGTAAGTATAAGAGATTGGCAAAATAAGTGCAGAGCCCCAAGGTGCAGCAGAGATGGTTCCAAGTGGCTGAGACTTGTCGGGGGCAGGAAGGCCACCGGTAGATACCTTCAGTACAATGGCACAAAACTTAAGACATCCAGCATGTAAGGAATACAAAATTTTGAAACCAGAATTACTTTTTTCTCATGGAAAAGCTTAATCAATTATTTCTTGAGTTTGCAGAATTGCATGAAAGCTTCGATGTAATGAGTAGTTACCACAGGATGGGATGGTAAGAAGGGTGCCAAGTGCTTCTTCACACCAATAGGACCCATGCCAGGGCCACCACCTCCGTGTGGAATGCAAAATGTTTTGTGAAGATTGAGATGGCAAACGTCAGCTCCAATCCAACCTGGGCTTGTCAGACCAACCTGCAAGAACAAAAAGCTTCGTCAGATGGAACACGCGCCAACAAAAGAAAAAAGTTTGCATGGAAGAAACTATTTGAATGTTAATTATAAGTACATAACTATCAAGCATGGATAGAAGGAGAAACAGACCTGCGCATTCATGTTAGCCCCGTCCATGTATACTTGACCTCCGTTGTCATGAATTATCTTGCATATCTCGTCAATACCTTCTTCATACACTCCATGAGTTGAAGGATATGTCACCTGCAATTTGAAATATGGTCAAATTATTATCCAATCTTTTTCAAATGACACAAATCCGTATCTGATCTTTTCAAATGATATCTCTTCCGACATAGGATGCTTACCATAAGAGCTGATAGGTTATCCTTGTTTGCTTCAGCAGCCTTCTTTAGCTCTTGAATATTGATGTTTCCCTTGGCATCAGTTCCAATAGTTACAATCTTCATTCCACACATTGCAGCACTAGCAGGATTGGTACCATGTGCCGAAACAGGAATAATACACACATTGCGGTGGTGATCGCCTCTTGCCTACAGTGGGATGGTTCAGCGTGATTAGTAACAAGAATAAAATCTTTAGGCCAAGACCTCAAGGTAAAGTGTTTGTTTAAGCTCAACAGCAAAGCGCTTGCTAACACATGTTAAAAAGAGGGAAAACAAAAAAGCAAAACTCAGGATTCCTTACGAAATGATATGCCCGAATAACCATCAGCCCAGCATACTCTCCAGCAGCTCCGGCATTGGGTTGCAAAGAGAAAGAATCAAACCCAGTGATGGTACATAATAGGTCACCCAAATCTCTGAACATTTCCTGAAATTATTATTTTACAACATATAGTATCAGATTTCTATTTGCATGAAGGAATGTAATGTAGCAAAAAGAAATTTAGGGGAACAAAAGTAACTGTTTTAAGTTCATTTGTACGTTAACGTTTTGAGTTACCTGATAACCCTCAGTCTGTTCTGTAGGAGCAAAAGGGTGAATATCGGTGAAACTAGGCCATGTCACTGGCATCATTTCAGTTGTTGCATTCAATTTCATGGTACAGGATCCCAAGGGAATCATACTGTGGCATAGAGACAGATCTTTCGATTGCAACTTATGAATGTATCGTAGCAACTCATGCTCGGTATGATACCTAATAGATAGACAGTAAATGAAAAAACTCAGTCTAGTTTTCAAATATAGGCTGTGAGAGTTCAAATCATTTGGAAAGAGGCATACGAGTTGAAGATCGGATGGGTAAGAAATGTGCTCTCCCTTGTTAACCCAGAAGGAATTGCAGGCTGAACTTCTGGCGCAAGGGATGTAGCAGTGAAAGGCACCTGAAAATTAAACAAAGCTCTTAATAAATGGATGCACTTTATAATAAATTGAAATTATCAACTTTATGGTAAAGATATGAAAAACTTACAGGCTTGCCCAAAGCAAAAGCTTTGAAAAGCTTGTCAACATCCTCCAAGGTAGTTGTTTCGTCAAACGAAACAGTGATCTGAAAAGGAGTTAACATTCAGTAACCTCGTGAAGTAAAAGCACTCCATTTTCCGTCCTCAGAGAACATTTAGTCAAATAACTGATGCAAGAGGACATAAAAAAAACTTACAGTGCTCGAGTCTACTACTCTCAAATTTAATCCAAGCTTGTTTGCAGCATCAGAAATTGCATGTGCGTCAGCAACCTTAACCTTCACAGTGTCGAAGAAGGGAAGGCTCTGAACTTCCACTGTTCCAAGCTTCTTCAATCCAACTGCAAATGCCCCAGCAAGACCATGAACCCTTTGGGAAATGGTTTTAAGGCCTTCGGGTCCATGATATACAGCATACATAGCAGCCATGTTTGCAAGTAATGCCTATAAAACAAACAATACACCCAATCAAACAAAGCCACAGTCAATCAAATTGAAATAAATGCTACTATCATTGGATCGAAAATTCAAACTTTCAACAGTTCACCCTAGAAAGGAAATCATAAGACAGATCAAATGAAGAATAGCATCCAACCTGAGCAGTGCAAATGTTGCTGGTAGCCTTGTCCCTCCGGATATGCTGCTCCCTTGTCTGCATCGCCATACGCAACGCAGGCTTCCCTGAGGAGTCAACACTAACACCGATAATTCTCCCTGGCATCATCCTCTTGTACTCTTGTGAGGTGGCGAGGAAAGCCGCATGAGGACCTCCATACCCCATCGGAACACCAAACCTCTGCGCAGAACCAACAACAATATCCGCCCCAAACTCACCAGGCGGCTTCAACACTGTCAACGCCAACAGATCAGATGCCATCACAACCTTAACCCCATTGGCATGAGCATTCTTAATAAACTCCCCATAGTCCAAAACCTCGCCCTCAGTCCCCGGATACTGAACAAGCACACCACAAACATCACCCGAACTGTAATCAACATCCTTTAGATCGGCGGTAACAACCTTAAGATCGAAACCATCAGCTCTAGTCTTGCAAATATCAATGGTCTGGGGGTGGCAGTTGTTGGCAATGACAAAAGTCTTCTTCTTTCCCTTTTGGATGTTGTTACACATCGCCATTGCCTCCGCGGCCGCGGTCCCCTCGTCCAGCAGTGATGCATTCGACATGGGAAGGCCGGTGAGGTCAGTGATCAAAGTTTGGAAATTGAGCAGAGATTCCAACCTCCCCTGGGAAATCTCAGCCTGGTAAGGAGTGTACTGAGTGTACCAAGCTGGATTTTCCATAATATTCCTCAAAATTACAGGTGGGACATAAGTGTTGTAATATCCCATCCCGATAAAACTCTTGAAAATCTTGTTTTTGGAGGCCAACTTCTTCATGTGTTCAATCATCTGGCTCTCTGTCAACCCCTCATCGAATTTCTGAAACTTCATCGATTCGAGTCGAATCGATTTGGGCACGGTGGCGTCGATCAGCGAATCAAGGGCATCGAACCCGCATAACTCCGCCATTTTGGTCTGCTCCTCCGGCGTGGCGGAGTTATGGCGGCGGGGAAAAGTGTCGCTGTTTTTCAATGCGTCCACGGAAATCGACCGTGTTTGGAACCCGGCATTGTGGGACGCGTTTCTCGAGAGAAGCGAGTCTGATCTGGGACACGAGCGCGTCAAGGAGCATGGGGAGAGTGAGGAGACGTACCTCGACGGCGCGTAGAGAACAGGGGAGGTGGAGGAGCCCAGAACAGAGCTCTCGTTCTGGCGGAACTGCTTCGCCTCCGAGACCAAGCGCTTCACGAAAGCCCGGTTCGCCAGCCGCCTCGCGCGCTCCATGGAAGCTGAAAACGACTGGTTTGAAAAAAACCCAGAAAGCAGAAAATAGAAATGCAGACTGGGTTGGTGAGATAACTTGTAAAAATATGAATTTTTCCTCCAAAGGTTGTTGCTTTTTCTCTTTCTCTGTTATTATTGGAGGGAGTGAGAAAACAAGTGGGTGGATGTGGGTTTGTTTTTGACAAGTGAAATCAGTGGCGGCTTTTGTCTATATATAAATATATGAATATTTAATATAATTAATTTATGGAAAAAATGTGATGAGTTTCAAGATCTGGTGGTGGTGGTGGTGGTGGGTGGTGGGTGGTGGGTGACTGGGCACCTACGGAGAAAAGGACAGGATTATTTTGGAGGGTAATATGGTTCATAAAATCATCAACGTATGGAAGGGATTGGAGGAAAGGAGATTGATTTTCAATGGATCTGAATGAATGGGTTTCTCCAATAGTATTGAGGGAGAAAAAACACCCACCAACCAATGGAGTTTTTGATGAATATCTGCTGGATTTGGAGTTGAAAATCTGGGAATCTTTCTGTAATTTGTTGGCAGATTCTCTATCACATTAGGCTTATCTTCCTTTATCACCCCACACACAATAAGAACAAAATTTGAAAATTAATCTAAGATTAGGATTAGATCGTCAGTCTAACAATAAAATCTCAAAATTTAAGTATAATCATGTAATATATTTTTCTGTATTTATCACTTTTTTAACTTTTATGTGTAACACAGTTGCACCCAACATTTTTCCAACACTTTTCCAACACACTTGGGTCTAAGCAAATGAACAATGATGGAACATTTGTGGCAACGGAAATTTGGTTGAATATTCCAATTCCAAATTTGTGATTAATTGCCAGATTTACATTTTGGTGGGGCCAACTGTATTTGGTGGCGTGGGGGTTGGTGTGGTAAATTTGGGTAAAAAAAACAGTGGATCATCCTTGAGAGGAGAAAGATGTCTGTGGCTGACAATCTAGTACTTGGTCTTAACCTTTCTAGTTTTTAATCCCCGGGGAGTGGGAGGGAAGTAGGAATCCACACTGTACATTTCAGAGTAAAAATTAGGTTGCGGTGGCATGCGTGGAAAATGCTTGGTATCGACAATTTTATCACAATATAGAAATAAAAAGGATTTGCAATTTTGGAAATGAAGAAAAAAAGGAAATTTTTTTTTTTTGCATGTAATGGCATCGTTGGAATCTAAACTTTTTTATTTTTATTTTTAACAAATGATAGTATTTACATTAAAACGGGTGGGAAAGTGGGCTAAATCTTGTAATAGACTTAACATAATAATGTGGTTTAACTTCGCATTTGACGAGAATTGAACTTAATACTTCTCACTTAGAAGTGAAGAGAAATACCATTAAACTATAATACTAAATAGTCTGACTAAAAAGGACATTGTTTCAACATCCTCGTTATATGGTAGGAAGCTCTAAAGGGGATATAATAAAACACAAAAGGGAAAATTTTAATTTTAAAATTTTTTACTCTATTTTGTTGAACGGTCAACTCAAAATAACTGTATGACAGTTACAATTATACAATTACTCAAATTATAACTATATTTAATATCAGTGATGGTATGATAGTCAAACGATTTTAACTCAATTACTTATTCAAATTTGAGACTAGACACAATTACCCAATTGTTGATAAATACATACACATCATCTATGTAACTTGTATTGTTGCGAACTTTCTACAGCTGCTTGAATAAAACTTACTCCCCTTACGATAATAAAGTATGTATCGACTAAATGTGAAAGTTACATCCAAGATCTAATTTTCAACATAAGATTGATGAATGTGCAGTTAGTTTTAGTCAAGTGGTAGGTGCATTTGTAAACTCCTTGGAATTCTTACAATTGGTACGAGGGAAGGGAGGTCACTGTCGTAATGTTTTAGGCTCAGTTTTTTTTTTTTTTTAATTGAAAAGAGGGATCAATTGGTGGTGAAATTATGTGTGTTAGAAAGACTCAGAAACATTTGTGCGCCCCTTAATTACCGTGGAATCATCTTTGACCGTCTTTGATTACATGAACCATGGGCCGAGAGGTTTCATTTCATTTGATGACATCCACTCATGAGCTCAATTTCATAAACTTCTTTTAGACCTACTTTTCTAACTCTCTTATCTTCAATAAGCACCGCCCATTACAAATGACCTTGGTTCTAAAATACATTAGGCGCTAGTCGAGCGGTGAGCTGGGGTCTAGCGCCTAGGTGGGCGCTTAGGCAGACTAGACGGATTTAAGTAAATCTATTATATTTTCTGTAAATAAGTGTATGTTTATACTTAAAATATATATAATTACATCATAAATTATAAAATAGAATGACATATATAGTATGAAATATTGAAACATAATGAAAACATAGGGAACAAACATATAATGTGTATTCATTTAAGTATTCAACAACTCTCTTACAATTTATTAAAAAAAATAATGCAAAATGAAAGTTATCTATTTTCTGTTTAAATGAGTCGCAACCTAGGCGTGTCAAGGCGGGCTAGGTGGGTGCCTAGGCAGTCTAGGCGGGCGCCTCACAATTTCTAAATTTTCAAACGCCTAAGCATTAATCGGGACGGTGACCAACCGCCTAGTGCCTAAGCTGGGACTAGGTGGCGCTAGGCAGGGATTTTTAGAATAGTGATATGACAATATTTACTTATTAGGAATGAGAGAAGTCAAGAATTGGAAATTTAGGATTTGAAGAAGCAAGGAGTGTTTTCTACTTTTTTAGTATTGGATTATGAAATAATTTTTTTTATTCTATATGCAATAGTAAGCACATGAAACTCAAAAATCCAAAATGATTTTCATTCATTTCATTCCTGTAAGTAACATGTCATTAGTTTTTAAGAGAAGTGGTATACTAATCTAATCTAAATTGATAAAAAAAAAACCATATTCAAACTTGGATTAAGGTAGAGACTCAATGCTCTAATTAACTTGACTACTCGTTCAAATATGCTAATTTCCACCATTAATCAATAGCTGACAGTTTACCAATAAAAGGTCGTACCCAGTGCACAAGGCTCCCGCTTTACGCAGGGTCTGGGAGAGGTGAATGTCGGCTAGCCTTACCCCCATTTATGGAGAGGCTGCTCCCAAGTCTCGAACCCGAGACCTACTGCTCATGGGCGAAGGCACTTGCCATCGCACCAAGTGCTGACAGTTTACCAATGCGTAAAATAAATTACAGTTACAATTTCAGCAAATTAATGTTCTTCAAGTAACTCTTTGGTTTTATTACTCCAACCTACACTCTAGCAAAACCACAGAAAAGGAACGAAAACAAAACAAAATCCTCGATATTAAAAGATGAGGGAGAACAAAAATGTAATAGAATATGAAAATTAAGAGTGATTGATTAGGCCACAAGACAGCTCCATTAGGAGGATTGCAGCTTCAGCAACATCCTGAGGAAACACTCGTTGAAAACCCAAACCTTTGAAACAAATCTTATTATTATTACTATTAATTTTGTTGTTGGGAGATACTGATGCATTGTCGGTGACAATGAGCTTGCTCTTGTTCTTGCATCGTGTAACATTAGTACTATGGCTTCCGCGCGGTTTCTTCTCCTTGTTGGCCACCTTACCCTTGGCAGATGAAGTGTCAGTGGCGCCGACTACAAACCCATTTGCAGCAGCAGCCGCAGCCTCTGCCATGGCTCTTCTAGCTTTCCTCTGTCGGATTCCACATGCATTGCATAGTGACTGCAACAACACACATATGCACACAGCTGAATACTTGATTCATGAACATATTATATCTACCCAACATATATTTGCCTTGTTACTTACTGTCAGACTATAATTTTGAACTATCAGCCACGTTTATATATATATGAGAATGTGCGGTCTAGATTTACAGTCTTACAATATAGAATATTTTATAGACAGTAAGTACATTATTTAATTTACCTTGGGACCGCGAGGGCCGCTTCTCCAAAGTGGGGTTGTGCTGGTGTTACAATCAGAACAAACCCTAACATCTGGAGTAGTATTGTTGCTATTTCTGGAAAAGCTGGTTTCATCACTGTTTTCTTGATACTGTACAACTTGGAATTTATGCTCAGTAATCTCAGCAGCTGCAAGTACATAATTTTTAGTGGTACCGGCCAGCGCGAGATCCGGGTTGGTCATCTTTTGCATCAACCTCATCTTGGAGGACATCCATTTTACTGCCCTTGGCCTAATATTATTATTACTTTTACCCACCTCTCCTCCTCTACCATTGATCTCCCTTTCATGATCAGCATATGCTGACATTAATCTAAGGTCCTTGGTGCTTATAACGTCCACCACATGAGGCTGAACTAAAGAAGATGGCGAGGATGCTTGATCATGAGTACTTGTTCCACAATCCCACGTGTGATTATCAGTCTGAGATAAAATGAAAGACAATTTGAGTTCACAAAAATAATAATACAAAGTACTTTATTTACTTACTAATTGATTAGCAATTGAGTTCTGTCGGTGTGTGCCGTACATGTGAACAATCATACAATAATATAAAACACTAAACTTAGAGAACAAACGTGCCTTTTTTATTTGGAGTATTGGACAAAAGATCAATCTTACTTATATATAGATGGTAGCAATATTCATTTGTTTTATCCGAGATAACCCATCAAAATTAATTAATTATGAGATCACAAGATCACAAAAATACTAGGGTATTACAAGTTGATCATGGACTTGTTAAAGAGCGAAGAGTCAATTAGGGGAAGATTTGAAAAATAGTTAAGATCAAGTACTAAAATTTCAATTAAAAGTAAATTAAACACGAAGATAGTTAAATTTATAAATATGTACGTAGCTATATAGGTTTTCTTACCTTGTGATGATATTGAAGTGAGTGATCTTGACCATGACCATGAGTAGTAGTAGTAGAACTCCCAGCTCTTTGATCTTCAAAGGAATCAAGGAAAGTAGGAAATGATGAGATCAGAGAAGAACATGATGAAGCTGCAGCTTGATTATGATATGACGATGATATAAAAAGTTTCAGGCGTTGATCCTGATCGTTTGCTTGCTCGACATGGAAGAAAGGAGAGGATTGTGGGTTCAGATAGACTGGAGTCATCATATAGGAGGGAGAGAGATCTGGAGAAAGAAAGGAGAGAGATATAGAGAGGGACAGAGGGGAGGGTGTTGTGTGTCGAGTGTCCAGCAAAGGAGGACAATATGAGATAGGCTAAAGGCTGATCAAAAGGACCTGAGATATTCAGGGCAAGAACCAGAAGAGGAGAGAGAGATCGAGAGGGTCCTGAAGGCTGAAAGGCATTCACGTGACTTCATGTCAAGAGGACTCAGATAGATAGATAGATAAACAAGCTGCGGCTAGAAAATGACAAATACAAAGGAGGTGCTGAATGCTACTGCTCGCAATGCCGCTCCTGTACAGTATGTATGACAAACCCTATTTATTCATTACTGCAGTTTTCACCCCCCACTATTTTATACCACTTGATAAAAAAACTTCACCAAATACATACAAACAACTCACAACATGTAAATTTTTACCGCACGTAAAGAACTATATTATCATGTCCGTGTACGTGTTGTGTGCGTGTGTGGGGTCTTAGATAGGGTTTTAGAGGTTCAAGTATCTATTCTCATCACTGTTAATCCTCTGTGCACTGTTAATCTTCTAAGTATCAATTATTCTCTCACCAGAAGTCACCACCAATAAATAATAAGATCTTAATCCTTTTCTATTTTATAATACAATCTTAAGTAATCATCTTCTCAATCCGGCAATAGCTAGAAGAGATCCAATTTTGTGTTTAAACTATGAGCGTTTACAACTGAATCTAACTGATATGTGAGGACGTAGAAAGGCCTCACATCGAAAGTTTCTCATTTTGCCAATTGGTAGAAATGTCTTAAGGAGCCTATCGGGTCCTCGGACTCCACAAAAGTAAAAAAAATGGTTGGGAAAGTTCTGTCCGAAAAGATCCTATAGCAGTCTAATTATATGCTCGACAGCAAAGTGAAACTTCAACTTCCATCGATATATAGATTCAAAAGTAAATAGTTTGAAGAATAAATTAATACTTAGATAAATTAAATCTAGAAAACTGTGCAGAGATATATGAAGAGACGGGTATGGAATGGTAATGTATGTGGATAGCCTATTTGCATATGGAAGCGTCTCCCATCCTTAGCCAGTTAGCCTTGCCAAAACTCATCAAATGCTGGCACAGGCAACAGACAGTAACACAGCGCCTCTCTCTCTCTCTTAGTTCCCCACAGGGCCGCACCTGCTATCACCCTCGATTTTACTCTTCAAATTCTGATATTTTCATTTCTCTCTTTCAGCAATACCTTTACAAATTAATGTACTTCTAATTTTTATATATCCATTCATATATATTTTACACAATCGTTTTGCTTGATCATCTTTATATTTCGTTCTCTCTCTCTCTCTCCTATTCTTTTTCTCACACTGATGATCAGGTCAAACGGTGCAAGCAATGATTACTTAATCTGAAGAATATATGAAGGCAATTTCTTTATACTCATTTATTCAGTCGTCTCACAAGATTTTTGTTAATTCTTGTCCGTTTCCAATTCCTTTTCACCAATACATCGTCAGATAAAAATCTTTGCTGCCTCTTATAGATTACATTGGTTTATACGTAAACTGGCGCGGGACAGGGCGCCCCTTTTATATCTAAGCTAGCTGCGAGCATGCACAATACCCACCTGATGAGGTTTGTTCTACAGTTAGCAACATATTGTTTTGGCTAAGCTCGAATCAATAAATTTTGTTAAGAAAAGCAGCATAAACTCAAAATCTACTCACGGACAGGAAAAAAAAAATTACCCCGTTTTGCATGAATTTTTTTTTTTTTAAAAACCCTTATTGTATACTGTTAGAATATTGCGAATATTAAAGTCAAAATTAATTGGCAAAGAATGTAAATATTCTTAAAATCGTGTGTTTGGATGAGACACATTTTAAAGTTCCATGAAACTTAGTAAAAATTTGTTAGGAATGAAGTACAAAAATTTGATAGAGGGATTTGAAAAAGCCAATTGAGAAAACTTCAAATGATTCTCAGAAAGATGTCATTCAAAGGTTCTTTGTTTACCGTGTTTGTAGTGCATGTGTAGTCTTCAGTACCAGTTTTATAGTGCTTGAGTAATACATCGGTACTATATATTGTTGTGCATTTTTAACAATTTAGTTCTAAAGTTTTTGGGTAGGTAACGGTTCTTCATTCAAACATAAGGTCGAGAACGTATGCTAGACTTCCATCCTTGGATACAGATTGTTTATACCATACTTAGGGCCCCCATATTTAGATCTCGTATAAATACTCGGAGGACTCAAATGTAATTATGTAATAAAGGAATGGGCAAATATGTAATAAGTGAGGAGCCCTTATTCTATAAAATGACCTCTCACCCTCACAATTGGGGAGGCCTCACTCTCATCCTCAGAGGCCAATTGCTAGGCCATGAGGATCCTCACACTCTCTCCCTTACAATCCTCTCAGAAATACAATATCAGTGTTGAACGTAGCCCAAACCTTGAGGTGAATCACGATACATCTTGTGTTATTTACTTTCTTGCAGATTCACGGTCGAATTTACGTTGTTCCAAGACCCCTCCAGTTTTGTGCATCAACACAGATGCTCTCAAGTTCTCAACAACTAACCATCTGAGCCACTTGAATCTCAATCACACCATTTTCCTCCTATGAAATTATCCTGTTCACACAATTAGTTGTCAATTCCTATAGTACGGCTTACCTCTTTTCCTCAACCATAACCATCATATATCAATCACTAAGAGAAGAAGAATACAGATGATACTAACCAGCTAGCTAGAATCGTAAATCACGACCATGAAATACCTAATCAACAACAATACGTGATCGTGAGCTTAGAAAATCAACAAGTTAACAACGTTGGCACATCAATGATCGATCTCTCAGACCAGAAAAAAATGCATAATTTTCACTTAAAGATAATATTAATTTGGTTATGATTCATGAATTTATGAGATCAAGAAGCATGCTACGTAAGTTGATTAATTTATTAATTTGTCATGATATGGGCTATGTACAGATCTAGGTAATATACATATATATATATTTGTATATATATCTCACTCGATCTTAATATATAGGAATTAGCATGCAAAAAAAATATGGGGATGGTTTTATGTGGGGATGGTTTTATGTAGGAATGTAGTTGTCATCAAACTCTTGGTTCTGAAATTGGGGGGTCAGTCTGAGTTACGTGACACGACGCTACTGTGTCCTTGCTTGGTGGGCATGCAATGCATCGCTGTTTTTCGGCTTAAACCGTGTGGTAGCTCATCAGACCACATAATATATATTCATCTACAACCTTACAATTCGTTATCCTCAGTAGGGTGTTAACTGGCAAAGGTGCATTTGGATCTCAAAGAATGGGTTCAATTTTATTTCCTGGCCCATACTGTGCCTTCATTCACACAAAAACCTAACCAAGATTGGGCCAATACTCATAAGATCGTAGTACGGTTTCTTAAACTGAAACCATTACCAAGATTCAGAGACCATAAGTATGGTTTTACTCTTGAGCTCTAAACATGGAAATTGCTTGGAGACCACTCTAAACGCAAAGACAAAAGTTTATCTAATTTTGGGACCCTCCTCAGTCCTCAGTGTCCTCAATTACCCCAAAAGCCTAAACCTGAAAAAAATAGGAAAGGAAGGAAGGAGAAGGACCATCATATGGTCCGATGGTCCTGCACCTATAAGATGACAGCGACCATTACTGACTACGTCTGTCTTTAGAGTAAACCATCACCAAACCAAATCTCCAATAATAATTTTAATTAATAACAGCAGTGCAGAAAGCAGATAGAGGTTGTAATAGTAGTAGCTTCTGTGCGTACTTGCTTGGAAACTCCTAAAGCTTTCTGCATAATTATTTCCAGATTTTCCATCAAAAAGTTCACAGCGTATATAATATTTGGGGTTTGCTCTCTCACGTCCTTTTCAAATTATATAATCTCAATATCTCATTACATTGGGAATAACTTGCATGAAACGCGTTTATCGCTATTGTGACCTTCTGGTATAATAATGAAATGACATGTAGAAAAAAACTTAAGCACATTGCAACATATTTCATGCAAGTTCTTCTCCAATACTTGGCTAGAAAATAAAACATTTTGTGTTTTTAAATACAGAGAGAAATTCGAACTTGTAGATGTATATCATTCAATGCATACATATAAGGACATGGAGGAAAGGAGAAAGACTTCGTGATCGGAGTTTAGCACACTCTTTGGTGTCAATTAAGGGGTTTGTAGATATTTTGTTGTTCACGACGAGTCTTTCAGACTAATAAGTTATCAGCTCGGTTGTAATCTTTTAATATATATACAACTGATTACACCGTCTATTTTGTTACGAGGAAGAAAGACATTAAGTAGCCGAACTGTAATTTGAACTTGCTATACCCAAGGCCCCAAGCCACATCTGGTGGTCCTTTTTTTCCTCCTTTGAAAATCAATTACCATCCACATGTGAACACGCGGAAGACAAGACACATCGATTTATTACGGAGGGTAGCTTGGAATAGTTAATATTTATTGAACGATCTGGTCTATTTGTTTTGTTCTTGCTTCACTTTTGAGAGTGAAATTCATCAGTTGAAATTGAGTTTAACTCTCATCCAAATCTTAATTAAGCAGAATAATTGCTGACTAAAAAAGAGGGGATTTAAGACCAAAATTGAGTATTTTGGATGAGACAAACTTATTACAACTGAGATGTTCGTCTAAATTATTTCAATTTAATCACGTACTGCTATGCATTTTAACTTTCTCATACAACAGTACATGAATTTTCTCAATTTCAAGTAGAGTTTAATTCCCTTCCAAAACTTAAACAGAACACTTGCTGACACAAAAAAGGGGACTTAAACTCAACTATATGACTGGAATTGAGTGTTTTGGAGGAGAAAGATTTACTATACTATTGTATATTTCAATCCAATCACATGCCGTCATCGTCATGCGTTTTAATTCTGTCACAAAATAGTGCATGAATTAACTTGAAATACCGCAACAACAAAAGTCCTTCTCGAGAGCAGTCCAACACTTGAAGAGCACTCAAGGCTAGGTTAGCTATGCAGAGAGAGACTGATAAGGATAATTGACACATATAGCAAAGATTCTACTGTCTAAGGACTGCAAAGCCAAAAGCCTAAGGAAAGAAAAGCCACAATTACTCCTGTTCTTCATTGCATTGGGTTCATTTTTTATGGTGCAGAAAACAGGGGTTATATTTGTAGGAAAATGCTATTCACACACTCCTTGAATTCAATTTGTGTTGTGCCTACATCTCTGGCAGCAATTTAGGTGAAGAGTGCTGGCCTATTGGCATGCTATATAGGACAGTGCGTCAACCTTACATATGTACCGAAGCAATTTCATAAGTACTTAGTACTGTGAGTCTCTGAAACATGAATTCAAGATGCGACCATATGCTAGATAATATAGACAGTGATCCGTGGACTCGTACATTTTTACTTAGCATCTCCAAAGAAGATAGTAATTTTTTTTTTAAAGCATAATCTGCTTTTTCATTTGGCACTTTTACGTTACTTTAAAAATTTGTCACTCTAGCTCACTCTTCAACCAACTCTTCAAACTTTATTTCTCACTTTAAAATATTAATATCTTAAGCTTAACTTATCTTGTCGGTCCAAATTTTATCTTCAAACATTTTATTAAACAATATTTTGAATAAAATATATTGCTAGACCAATTTGATAACTGTCAGTTGCTATTTTTTTAATTTGCTGATTGGGTTGCTACCCTCGTTGAAGGCAAATGCTCTTAGAAAATGATTTTCGTGATTTCTTTTCTCTTTTTTACTTTCATATACTTAAATTTTGTTTTTAAAAATTAATAAGAAAAATTAATAAGTTAGAAGGTAAAACAGGGGACGAAACTGTGTATCATTGTTGACATTTCTTAAAGAATGAGAGCAATTTATATGTAACGAATTCATCATTGTTGTGGCATTCCGATCTAATAATTCAATGTTATGTGGATAAAAAGTTACACATAACAATGCTTTATTAAATCAAAATATCAAGTGACGATGAATCTGTTTGATGTAAGTCTTTTTCGTAAGAAAGTTGCACTGAAGACTATGCCAAGGGATAAAGATGATAAAATGATGGATTCTTCTTTCAAGTGCTTATAAAAAATTAGGAAAACTAATTAAAAATGTTTGAAAACTTTGAGTTTTAACGATAAGAACAAAATAAAAGGTAAAGTGAATAGTATCAGGATTGACTTTTGAGTTTGAAAATATGATTTTTCGTTAAAGTGAACAATACCGGAAGTTTTTCATTAAAATTCCCTATAAAATTTTCAACTTGCTAATGCCATAAAAGCAAAATGCCACACAAACCATGATTATGTTCAAGTGTTTGCTTAATTCAAACAAAAAGGAAAATTGATGAACTCTTCATTTCAAGAAAATGGGTAGGGACTTATACTTTGACAAAAGGAGAGGAAAAGGAAAAGAAAAGTAAAAAAAAAAAAAAAGCAAAGAAAAAAAGAGAAATTAAAGTTGGGGTTTAGACATCAGATTCACCACAATTTCACACACAACATCCACATGAAAACAGAGTAAGACTATATCTTAATTAGATTACTATTTTCTTCAACTGCTATAATTTACGATGGCACAACCAGAATGCATTATTGCAGGTAAGACTATATCTTAATAAGATTACTATTTTCTTCAACTGCTATAATTTACGACGGCACAATCAGAATGTATTATTACGGGCCAACTGACTTGACTTACTGTTGACCTTAAAAACTACCAAGCCTACGTGGTGCGCAAGCCGAGTAATTAATAAGCTAACTACGTCATTCGGTTGTGTGCGGGGCGTGCCAACTCGTCGATCGAGCTCAGCCGAGAAGTAAAATTTGTTGATGTTGCGTTGGGTGCGCTGCTGACTTCTTAATCTTGCGACTGCGGCTGAGGAAGGAACACGTCTCGGCCTTCGGGTTCTAAAGCTTGAAGACAAGGCTGCTAGCTTTGTGAAGTTCAATATCAAATTCGGCTTTCAATGTGCCGAATGTAGTAACTTGTAACACCTTACTTCGCCGAGAAGGCTAATGAGATGACCTCTGCCAATAAGGATTCAAAAATCCTTCTCAACCGAGACTTGGATAGATAACCAGTAGGCCCTGTCGCAGTGCTGTTTATCCAAACTGAAGGTGCTTCACGATCGGCTAATTCTACGGCAACAGTGCTGTTTATCCAAACTGAAGATGTTCGCCGGTTGCTTTCACAGTGCTATTTATCCAAACTGAAGACGTGTTGGCGAAAAAAAGAAAATAAAAAATCTCAAGATGTTTAAAAGGTTTCGCGTAGAGCGAGGGTTTACACAAGGCAGTTTGTGTGTTGAGTTGGAGATCCTCTTTTACGTTGCATAGCGCCTTGTATTTATAGGGTTGATATTTGCTTGACACGGCTAGATAATTGTGGAGTCCAACTAAAACTCAAACTGATCCGTGGCATAGGCTTAAAGTCTATCTTCAAATGGTTGACTTTTCAAAGCTAATAAAAACCTAACCCATCACACATCCAAAAGCCTATCCGTCTGACAACATCCATTAAACAACCTAACCTACTTAGGTTTTCTATTCACCATTATCCAAAACTTGCAGATCCATGTTATGCCACGTGAAGAGTCCAAGCCAAGCTGCTCTAATTCACATAATACACTGCTAACAAATCCAAATTAACTTGGATTGTTCTGCTTGCCTCTACGTTGAGGTTATGATTTGCATCCCATTTATTTGGTTTAAAAAGATGCAGATAATTCGTATTAAAAGATTATTATGATAAAAACCATAATATTATCTTTTAACAAAAATATTTTCACTTTTCCATCCAACGGTTGAGAACTATGCTTACTCAACGTTCTTGATTAAACAGACCGATGGTGTAAATTTGGATCCAAACACTTACATTTCATAAATAAGACTAGTTTTTTACTATTTTGAGTCTTGAAGCTTCCTTTCTACTCTTAATAAAACTCTCTATTCAAGCTATTAATTTGATATGTACGGACACTTTCTACAACAACAAAACATCCAATTGATCATCAGAGCCATGGATCAAGATCTACCGGGCCCCACGTGCTCATCAGCACTCTCTCCAGCCATTCATCATCAACCTCCCCTGCATGATCACAGCCGTCCATTCCTTCCTTCCCAACTACCATCCCATTATTACTCCACCCGCATTCACTCGTACACGCCCCATTCTCCGGCGATCCCCCGGTTTTTCTGGCGGGCCTGACAAACTCGACGCCGGCCATCACGGTTGACGCCGAGTCAGAAACCGACGCCCCGCAGCTCTCGCTCTTCCCATTCCCGACCACCAGAGACGGCGTCGGAAATGTCGCCGCCGGTGAAGACGGTTTGGTGCAATCAGAAGTAGCTGTAGTGGTGGTGGTACCGGCGGTTATCTCCTTGTAGAGCTCTTGCATGACCTCCTCAATCAACTCTTCTTTAATGGGAATCTCCGGCAAGAGCTCGTCAATGAGCTCCGGCAACTTTCCGGCGATCTTGACGGAGATGGCAGACTCCGGCGGAGGAGACTTTGGGGCAGCTGCTTCCATGCGCTGGGACTCTGATGAGAGAGAGCAGAGTATGTGCGTGAAAAAGCGAAAACAAGTGGATTATAAATGGGGGAGTAAAGCACGTACCACGCTGGCAGGACTGTGCCACGTAGGAAGACGTGGACCCGAGGTGATGACTTGACGTGAGCGTATTTATGTCGGGTGAAGTCGTAACTGAAACTGAGGAATCGGAGTCAGATTTGGGAGTAAGAGAAGGATTCGTGATTCTGTGCGGCTGACATGTATCACTTGTCCTGTGTACAACCGTTGATTTTCTCTTGACCTTTTTTGTAAACGGATCCGATGGTCCGTGTTTGGGGTAGTTGGACGACTTCAAACAGTGGAGGTGGATGTCGTATAAAAGGGACAAGCCCTTCCAAAGTGGACGGGATTGTCATTTCTCACTGAGAAAAACTTCGATGTAGAGGCATGTTACCTTTGGGAGTGATCATCAAGTTGGTCAAGCTATCACAGTCGTGATATCAGTCGCACGACCGTAGGGGTTATTCTCGGCAATTATGCTTGTGAAACTAAAGTGCGATAGTGGAGGTGATTCTAGTCATTCACAATTATGAGACTCACAAAGTAAGAACAACCAAGAGTAATCACGCGAGCAACTGATCATAACATTTCTCGTGTTCTAATGTTATAGCTAGAGTTCTGTTTTTGAGGGAAAATGGTATCATTTCGAGTTTCCATGACAAAATCAATAGTGTCAACTTCTATATGTTATAAAATAGAACCTGGACAAAGTTACAGGACAATTGCAACACCAACATATCAGTCTTCAAATCCATGTCTTCTGCACAAATTTAGCACTGGTATATTCATGTATTTCTTGTATTACTGGTATTGTACATATTTAGTGGAATCCAAGATTACATTTAGATTTGCCTAAGTCGAAGCGGGCTAGGAAAAATGCTCAGTTAATAATACGTCACTTGTACAACAAGAACCGATGAATGGATAAATACTTTGAGAGTAAGTTCTCCATAGCTGGCTCCAGGTGACTTCATTTTATCTTCTAAGAAACGAGATTCTGTCAGTGGAGCCATCTGATCTTCCTCTATTACCGGCATTGGAGGGCACTGTGCCATAGTTCATTATCCGTCATCAGGAAGCAGAGTCGGACTTTTGGAGCACATTCTCATCGCATGAAGCTCTTTCAGCCTAATAGCTGGGTTGCACAAACCTACAAGTTTTCAAGAATTTTTTCACATCACTGCATCTTACCGATAAAAACCCTTTTCAAAACACTTCTATGTTGACTAATTCAACACAGTACACATAGAAGAAGCCAGGTGGTCTGTTCAAAACTATCAGACATTATTATTTGAACAATCAAATTCTTTGGTAAACAAGACATTTAGTGCTTTTCATTCGCTATATCCAAGATTTGAGTCTGGTATTTCTTATCACAAAGGCCCCAGATCAAGAGATCTAGGTAAAGTTTCTTTGTAAGGAAAATACTGGCCAATAATCCTGTTTAAAGAGCATTCGAGAGATTACTTCACATATCACATTATATTTTTCAAAGGTTTAAGTATTATATTAATCTATGACTCAAGCCAAAGGGTATGGACTATATTCGACGGAAAGAAGAATTATTGCACCAGTTTTCTCATTAAAGGATAACATAAGCCTCTGTCTATGTACATGATCATACCAGAAATCAACAATTGGTCTTTCAAATTTACAGTATAACTAGGAGGTTTTTTTTTTTATATACATTTTTTTTTTTTTTTTTTTTTTGTTTTTATATCTGTGACTGTAACGATATGATCTGTTGGATAAAGTACCTGAACATTTTGGGATGTCCCAGACTGCAACGGATGTAGGTGTGCAGCGAGGGTCACATAATGCCCGATTATCCTCATGATTGACATTCATAGCAAGCATCCATGATCCAACCATGACGTCCTCATTGCTAAACATTCTCAAACTGAAAGACGGGAAATACATCTATCAAACAAAGGGACGTCCATAGCGAATGAGAAGCTAAAACTAAAGCCTAAGCCATATTTCACATGGGGGTTCTAAATATCAATATATAATTTTTTTTTGAAACGAGGCAAAGACTGACATAAAGAAAACACGAATAAAAACAGGTGGCTGACCTGCTATTTCTAGCGATTGCCAATGATGCTACCACCTCTGCAGACAGAACATAAATAGGACCAAAAGCATGCTGAAAGTATTCATTCCCGATTAGATGTCCTGATTTCTCATACCTGAACGGACATAATTGATGAATAACAGATGGACGGATTATTACAAAAAAATGTAAACCGAGCACAAAGGTAAACACTCTGGGATAACAAGTTGAAAACCAACAAACCATTTCATTTTAGGGTCAGTGACTACTGGTCCTTTCTTCATGCATCCAATGTAGGTTTGTGGATGTGTTCGTTCCTTGGCTAGAAGTGTTGCTAGTCGATCTGGAAAATTATGGAAACATCAGTAAATTCCAATGCATTCATATTCACGGCTTCATGACAGCATATAGTCAGGCACTATAATATACCTGGACGCAAATAAATGTCATCATTGGCTTTGACGTAGTAATCTGCTTCGAAAAGTTGAAATCCTGATTTGAAAAACGCCAACCTGCGAAACAGCGTGAGAAAGCAATATGACATGAACTGCCAAGAACACAAATCCATCATCAACGTGACAAAAACTTCAATAAAACCGACAAATCTTACGTTTTCCATGGAAGGTTTGGATATTCTTCATTGATATCAATAACCAAAAAGTCCCTGTACTTATCGATCTCTTTCTGAAGCTCTGCCATCTTCTTTGAGTCTTTCGATCGCCCAATAACGAACCTAAATGCTAAACCAGTAGCTTGTTCCAACCTACAAGGTAAAGGCATAAATTTACTCTCCCAATAAAAGGAGCTAAAAGACATTTCAATCAGAGCCAGATTGTTGATCTTAATCTTTGTTAAGCTAATCAAAATCAATAAATTAATCAAGATCAGCCCCAGCAATTGATCATACAAAACCCAGAAGTGATATCAAACAAGTGTACATAAACTATAAATTTAGTAACTTGACAAAATTTGATCGAAACCAATCAGATTAACTGCAAAATTTAGTAACTATACTGCAAAAAACTGAAATTTACCTCAAAAGGCCATCTGGGCCGGAAGGAAACCAAGTGTTCCGCAACGCTGCACGGCGATTGGCCGAGCCGAACCCGGTCTGAATTCCGACGAGCCCAAGAAGCTTGGGCCGATCAACCAAGCCACCATTTTTATCCCCGGCCTGCCGAGACTTCGACAGAGAGTAGAACCCCCGGAAAGTGTCGTCCGATTTGCCGCATCGGAAAATGGGAATGGGGGTAGGGCGGCGGAAGGCGGCGATGGCGAAGATGGTTCCGGCAAGGCCGATGAAGAGGGAGACGAGTGAAAAGACGATAATGGGCAGGGGAGTGCGGGTGGGGACAGTGGCAGGATGGGGCTTTAGGGGCTTGAGGAGCTTGGAGGAGTAGGAGGGGGAGGTGGCGGTGGCGGTGGCGGTGGGGAGAGAAGATTGGCGGTGGAAAAAGAGTGGCATTTTAATCACTTGGAACAGTTTGTGAGTGAGGTTTCCTAGATCTCAGGGTTAGAGGGTGAAGAGTGAGACTCAAGTCGCAATCTATTATTCAGTTGCAAAGTCTGAAACTTTCGGTGAGTTGAAAGAAATTTGAGGTTGGAAGTCACCATTCAAGTCCCTTTCAGTTTCCCTTTGCCTTCCTTCTTTTTGGGGTTTTTTTTCATTTACTTTTCTTTCTATCAGTTTTGGTTTTTCATTACCAACTCCAACTGGTTTTCCATTTTTCAGTTTCTTCTTCCAGAGTTCTCTTCTCTGTGCAAGACGGTTGGTTTTTTTTGGAGTTTTAACAACAAGTTCGTAGTTTTTAACGAAAAGTTACATTTTTACACTAAAAAAATTAAATTTTGTACTATTTATTTTACCATTTATTTTGTCATTATCATTCAAACTCAAAGTTTTCAAGTCATTTTCATTAGTTTTTCTTTGTTTTTTCTGTTGATGCTGTATCAATGACATATTATTCACATATATCTCGGTGCAAAATGTCTTTTTACAAAATACAAGCTTAACATGATATTCTTGATGATGTATCAATGACATAATACAATCGACATGTTATTGATATGAGTTGTACGTATCACACGGAACATAATTAAAAACCGGCTAAAAATGATAGATACACAAATTTGTGAATACTAAGTTTTCACCATTGTGATTTTTAAATTTATCTTAGCCAATTTTCTAAAGTTAATTAATTAAAAAAAAAGATAAGTTAAATTGTTTTAAGAATCATTAGATTAGTGAATGTAGTTTGGACTGAAAATTAAATAAATAAAATCAATTTTCAATAGTAGATGGTGGCCTAGTTGTTGGGACGAATTCCAGACTCGTATTTCATACGGCATGTTCTAGGTTCGATCCATAGTATTGATGAATCACACGATGATGCCTAGGCTGAAATGCCTCAATAAATTTTCTTCTCAGCCCTGAAAGGGTGGAGAAGAATTGCATTAGAGACACTTTGTTTTGTTTTCTTGTTTTTTTGAGAAAGGTAATGGAGATTCTATATTACATTTGAGCCGTAACAATTAGAAAGACTACAACTAATCTGCAAGCATGTAGGAAAATCCCCCTCTTAATCTCTCACCTCTCTTCCCTATCACAGAAACCAAGTGGAAAGAATTTCAAAATTTCACTTGGATTACTAAAACATTAACCAACCAAAAAACAAAGAAACTAATTAAGCCCAAATTGCAAGTAATGACATCAATCCCGCTCCAACAAAGAGACAGCAATAAGATACAACTTGGAGCCTGAAATCGCATCTCATCCTCTTACTTAGAAAATCAGCAGCAATTAGGTCAACCAAGGCCATGTACACCAGAATTCCGGCCGACATGGAATCCAAGATGCCTTCTGCGACCAAAGCTCCCGGACTGTACGGGTTGTAGAATGAGGAAATGGCAGTCCCAACGCCTATCCCGAGCGGAGTTGTGACGGCAAAAAAGCAGGCCATTAGGGTTGCTGATAGGGTCTTGAATTGTGCTTGAGATATGCAGCCTCCGAGTGCAAAACCTTCAAAGAACTGATGGAATGACAATGCTGCAACCAAGGGTCTTATGGTGCATGGGCTCTCTGAAACTCCCAGTGATAAGCCTATGATCACTGAATGTGATACAATCCCAAGTTCCAAAATCTGCACAAAAAACAATATATAACACCTCTACACTAACAATCCACCCACAAGCATGAATGTCTAGATTAGTCAACGAGCGTAACTGATCCTAACATTTAATAAACAAGATGAAATTTCAATAACTCATACTCAAAGATAGTATGACGACATAATATTTCAGATGCATATATATATATATAGGAATTGCTTAAGGGGAGGGATCCCCATTTTTTCAAAAAAAATGGGGACACGCTCCCCACCGTTGGATTTGAATTAAATGAAATCCTGTGGTTGAGATTCTATGGCCTGTGTTTTAATCTCAACCACACAATTTCATTAAAGTCAATCTAACGGTGGGGAGCGTGTCCCCATTTTTTCAAAAAAAATGGGGATCCCTCCCCTTAAGCTCCCTGTATATATATATATATATATATATATATATATATATATATATATATATGTTTAGTAATTTAGCACAATGCTATGTTAAACAAAATTTTTGTTCATATTATTAGAGGCAACAGAGGAAAGAAATTAAAACCCGGACCAGACAATTCCAATCTCAACTGCCCATATCCTTCCACATGGATGCCATCGGCATGAAAAAGTTTGAGAGGTTTAATCAACTTAATGAGATTAACTTTTATATTCGAGATGCCGTTCTTATTTTTATTATTTTGCTTTCTTTTTTAAGCGTTTATATTTTTAAATAAAGAACATTACTAAAATCAGTTGCACATACAAGTAGACATTCATTACTAAGATTAGCTCAGTAAATGCGATTGATTCATGGCCCTTAAATTAGAGAGAGAACTTGCCCAAATCAATCCAAATAGTGAATGTGTCACCATAACCACAAAGGTTAATACCTTTCAGTTCATGTTTTGAGTCTTTGACCTCCAAGAACACCATTACCATGAGTAGGCCCACTCGACCAAGATTAGTAGATAGTTTCACATGACACGTGGCAAAATGACACATAACCTTTACAAAATGTTATTACTCATTCCACTGAAGTTCACTGTCTTATTTATTACCTTTTAATAGATTTAAATTTCAAAATTTATATAATAGATAAATATAAATCTCGAAATTACATAAATCTCGAAGTTAAATTGACATTCGATGGTGGCGAACAAAAATGCACTTGCCTTTACTGTGCGAAGTAGACAAGCGAAACACCCTAAGCCACAAAAGTTAAAAAAGCTACATTCTTTTCAGCGCCACATTAAAGAGCAATAATTTACGCGCAAACAAATGTAAAGGCCGTAATACCTGGGAAACGACGACGTGCCGAACACCACCATCCTCGTCATCATCCCCGAACCCGTGAGAATGTCCGTGCCCGTGTCCGTGCGAATCGTGCCCGTGGCTCTGTTCGGGTTCCCTCGTCACGTGCCCATCACATGCTACCTGCCCATGCGCGTGGCTGTGTCTATGGTGCGCCGCGTGCGCATGCATCCCCACAATGTGCATCCCTCCGCCTTCCTCTTCCCCAAACACAATCCCATTCCACTCTTTCGCCGGCTGCCCCGGACCCACACGCGCCACAATCTCCGGGTCATCCGACCCGACGCGTACCTGGTTCTCGGCGGGCCGTGCCTTCCTCTGTTTCCTCTCGTAATACTGGGTCCCAACAAAGTCAACGAGCAACGTGGCAAGCGAGGCCATCATGGCGAAAAAACCGGAGAAGGGGAACTTGGTCCAGGGGAATTCGGGTAGGCAGGGGTTGTTCAGGGCGTCTGACCCGCCCGAAAGCATGTGGACGAACCCGGTGGCAAGAATTACGCCGGCGGCGAAGGCCTTGGCGGAGACGAAGAGGCTGCCGTCGGTGCGAAGAAAGCTGCGGTTCCTACCGACTAGGGGAATTGCGACTCCGACGACTCCTGCGACGAGAATCGAGGCGACAGCGATTAGCTTGAGGACGAGCGCCGCCGACTCGTCGCGGCAGGCCTCGAGCTCCGCGCTCTCGCAGCTCGTGTTGGACATGGACTGCAAAAGGGACTCTGTTTTGAGCAACAGAATTGCAAAAACAAAACAGATTTTAGAAACTCGAGACTTGTTCTTGTTCTTTAATTTGTTAATTAGGGTTTAATATTAATTTAATTCGATTTCAGAAATCCCAATTGGGATTTTCGGAGTGGAAGATGAAATTAATTAGTAATTACCTTTGAAAAGCCGAGACTTTTCCAGGAAACCTGGAGGGCAGAGCAAGGGCCAGAGATCCTACACAAAAACGCAGCGTTTGAATCAGAGAATTGCAGAGAAACGGGGAAATCGAGAGAGAGAGAGAGAACCTCAATGAACAACATGGGAATAGTAGTATGTGGGTTTTGTTTTCCTGGGTTTTATAAAAGATAGAATCTTGTGAAAACTGATGATCTGATTGCCGAACACGAATCCCGATAGAGTTGATTTCTTTCGATCAGGCGGAGGAGACGAGTTCGGTCATGGCGTGTTGGGAGAGAGAGAGATATATACAAATATTACAGAGAGAGGAGATGGAGGGAGAGAGAGAGAGAGAGAGAGAGAGAGACTGTCGTCACTTTTGGACGAAAGGGAGGGAGCGCGAGAGAGGTGGAGGCGTTGGGGTCGCGACTTCGTGCTAAAGTACGAGCGCGCGGGAGAGTGTCGACATTTATCGCACATTTTTGGAAGGTAAAAGTAAAGAGTAAATTGTACAAATGGTCCCTCAATTTTAATTAAATTGGAGTAATAATCCTTCAACTAAAAACTCATTACCATTGGTCCCTTAACTTATCAAAATGTGTAGCTATAGTCATTTTCATCAATTTTGTCAAAATTGTGTCAAAATAAGCTATGTTGGAATGACCATTTATATAATTAGGGTCCCTCAACTCATCAAAGTGTATAATTATGGTTCTTTTCGTCAACTATGTCAAAAAATTTGTCAAAACGAGTTATATTGTAAGGACCATTGCTACAATTGGATTAAAGTTAAAAGACCATTTCTCCACTTGAATTAAAGTTCAGGGACCAATGGTAATGGATTTTTAGTTGAGGGACCATAGCTTCACGTTTTGATAAGTTGAGGGACCAAAGATAATAGATTTTTAGTTGAGGGACCATTGCTCCAATTGAATTAAAGTTAAGGGACCATAGCTACAATTTACTCTAAAAGTAAATTAAAAAGATGGTGAGTTGCTATATATAGATGAGTGTGAGTCTGTGAGATGATTCGCGAACGATTTAGAGCTCGTTTGTATGTGTTTTTAAAATAACTAAAAGCGCTTTTGATGAAAATATTTTTGGAACCACTCCTTAGTAAAAATGCAAGAAAATCATGGAAAATCACTTAAAGTGCTTCCTGGAAGAAGCACGTAACTAATGCTTCTTGCAAAAAGCACTTAAAGTACTTTTGTAACCTAAAAATATTTTCTCTAAAACGCTTTCAGTCATTTTAAAAGCACATCCAAACGAGCCCTTAGGCTTGTGAGGAAAACAGGTTCCGGCTTGTGTCTTTTTGGAGACTGACTGTTATTTCAGTTACGATTTATGAACTTTTATCATATAAATATCATAATTAGAATCATTCACTTGTTATTCTACTTACGATTTATGAATTCTTATTATACAAACATGATAATTGAAATCGTTCATTTTTCTTTATTATCGCCTAAATATGATATATGCAAAAAATTACTCAATTTGAAGATCTTTTAGCTATTAATATGCACAAAACAAATAAATGGTTCATCATAAGAAATGTACTTGTTATCAAGACCGTTAATTGGTTTACCATGTACTGATCTTTAAATTGAATGATTTTTTGCTGATATAATTTTTAAATAATGATAAAGATAATGAACAGTTTTGATTATAATGCTCAAATGCTAAAGTGTTTTTGTCACTTTTTTGTTTAAGACTATATTATTAAACAATTTTGGGCTCTTTTCCTGCACGTATTCTGCGTGTCATTGTAGTCACATTTTTTCTTTGAGTCAAAACCTTTAGAGGTTTTATGATCAAACTTACTTTGTCGGTAGGTTCAATATCTAATTATAACTGCTCGCTTATTATGTAGCCTAAGTTTATATCTCTCACTGGTAAGCATAGAATATTGTTGTATGTACAAAACGACTTTGTTTTGCTTGAATTTTTATTTTGAGTTTTGCGTTTGGAACTTACCAGTTACCCACTTAGACAAAAAAAAATTCTTTGTTACATATGCACATTAGCTTTCAAATTACACAAGACTAATTGAGAATTTGAGAGTCTCGATACAATGTATATACAAGCATTAGAAAGGTGTTACAAGTAAAGTCTGAAAATTCATAAATTTCGGGTGAAGTCAATCACAAATTTGTGAGATTCTTCAGTGTGCTCAGGATATAGGGCGGAACACCACATGTTATTATAAAATTGGAGGAAATTTTTTTTGTTTTCAAATGTCCCTCCAACTGTATATTTGTATAATGATATGTATTGTTCTGCTCCGTGTCTGGACGTTAAAAAGTTTTTTTTTTATAGTAAATATTTGAAAAGTGTTGTAAGCCTATTTGATTGAACGATCTAGAGTTTAGAGAGAGAGGGGGCCGGCCACTATTAGATAGAAGAGAAATTGATTTAATTGTGAGGTGTGTTTGATTCACTCTATTCTGCCATTATTTATAGTAGTAGGAAGGGTAAAACATTTCCCTTTAGTATTACAACATTTAATAGGTAATATAATTCTAATAGGAATATAAGATACAATCCCAGATTCCTTAGGATTTACACAATCACATTTCTATTCAAAATATGACTGCAACAAAAAGGTTTTTAAATGTTATGAATTTTGGTAGATTTTTAAAAGGATCCTTCACCTACTTACCTTGAGATTTGGTGAGAATTTATAACTCCATTAAATCTTTTAAAATCTCAATTTAATACAGTGATGCGAGAATTACTTGACACACAAATTAAACCCTCTTTTTGACAATTGTAGTATAGATGTAAGTAGGGTATCGTTCTAGGCCGGGGATTAGGAGGGATTGCTAATCTATTCTAAATTAATTTAAAAATATTAAACAAGACTCAATGACACAAAACTAGGCTAAAAACTCTAATAACTCGAAACACACTTAGAATGACTTAAAATAATGAAAACAATCAAATTAGACACTAGGAACTGAAATGGACGAAAATTAAATTAAAAGACTAACAATAAAGAAAACTAACAAAAAAATATAATTTAATAATGGATGGGTGTTTGGTTTTGATGAAAAGTAAATTAAACTTAATTAAATTACAGAATTGACAAAAACATGAAATTAAGGTGAAAGGATAGATGACGGACTAGCTAGAAGGTTCTTCTCCACACATGACACATATGCAACCTAAATTGATTTTTCAGTTGTTCTTTCAATAAATTGTAAATCTCAATGCCCCAAATTAACCGTGAATTGCACTAATTAACCTTCAGTTTTTCCACAAGTTATTGGGTTGGATGATTGCATACGACAACCCAAAACATTCCCTACAAGTTCCCTACATGAATTGCATAATAGAGATACAAGCAAGAATCATTAAGTTCTATGAAAAACATAAGCATTGACGAGACACTCGTTACTATGATTTGCATGAAACTTATGCCAAGAATTTACTTAACGTGATTGTGACTAGCAACCTTTACTACTTGTGAATATAAGTTCATAACGATTAGGTGAAATTCACTTATATTCTAGCATCAAATTCATGCATGTAAATTAAGTATGCATCCTTAATCGACATACAAAAATAAGTTATAAATCAAGCAGTTAAGCAAATTAAATCACAACTCAGAAATCACAACTGAAGGTAATCAATTCATATTACAAATATATTCATGGCTTGAATTAACTTCTAGCCAAAATAAATTTAGTTACACATTATTATCAAATTAAACCAGAAATTAAACATAAGTTGGAAAGTTTTAACCGAAAGAGTAGAAGCTTGCTGTTTCTGTTTCTGTCCGTGCTCTCACGCTGGTTCTGCCCTCAGTAGGGCAGCTTTCCTTTCCTGCCCACCGCCTCTGCACGTCACCTTGTTTCACGCTGCCAAGAGCAGCAAGAGCTCTCGGTTCTCTCCCTCTGACTTCTGTCCGCACAGTTTTCTGTGCTGCCCGTGCCTTCTCGGTTTTCTGCTGCCGCAAGGCAGCTGTCTCTTCGTCCAGCCTTCTCTCCCCGCGTCAATCTCTCCCCACGCTGCCCACTTTGACTAACCTCTGGCTGCGCCAGTCTCTTGCTGCCAAAGGCAGCACCTAATCTCTCCCTTTCGTTACTGACTTGCTGACCAGTCCTTGCTCAAGCTGCCAAATGGCAGCCCCTATTCTTTCCTTCTGTGGACTGTCAGTCTCGCTGCTAAAGGCAGCTCTCTGCCTTCCACCAATCCCCCCCTCTTGCTGCTGACCCGCCAAGGCAGCTATAAGCTGCTTCTTATTTCCTTTTCTTTTTTATTTTCTGTCAGTACCCTCTTTGTTTATTCCCCCCGTGCTCAACTCCCCCTCCACTTAACTGCTTCTTATATTTTATTCTTCCACTAATCCATTTTGTCTGCCTGTTTCTTTGCTTTTATCATTTTCTGTTTCTTTTTGTTTTCTATTTGCTTCACCAACCACACTGCCAAAATTTGTAATACAATTCCTCCAGAGACCAAAATTACCAAGGCAGCAAGTTTTCCAGTGTGCAAGCAAGCACTAACCTGAAATCATGTGGTGCTTAAAATAAATATATGGAAAGCATAACTCAGCAAATTGACAATAGCAAATAAAAGAAAGCAGTCATGAAAATAACGTAAATAGATCTTATTTGTGCTATTTTTGTTTTCTTTACATAACAGATCTTATAAACACAAAAATAACATAAATAGCTCAAAAATATAAGGAACTAACTAAGAAAAGACGAGTGAATTTGAAGTAAAAATATACATAAATATGATCCGATCATACAGCTTATGTAATAATCTTGCTAGTGTCTCGTATTTAGCATGTAAGTTCCACTCCCACACGTAAAAAAATTGGTAATGAGTCAATGAAAGCAATTTAGACGTAAAAGATTCGTAAAACATGATTAAGTTAATGATTTTTTGGGCCAACTATATCCGAGTAGGGCAATGATCACGAACTTTCATTCATACCAGAACAAATTCGTGATCATATTTAAGGTGTTGGTAATTTCCGCTAAAACAAACATTAACTCAATCATAATAATAATATATCAAATTGACAAATTCGTACTCTATGTTAGTGTAATTTGAGTTCTTTTAAGAGGCTTTTAAATTTTAGGGCTTCAATAAGATTGTTTTTAGATTTTAACCTGAATGGTTTTCAAAATCCAATATTAATCCCTATTTTTAAAGCTTACCATATTTAAGTAATTATAACACATATCTTATTTTTAAACTTACCATTCGAAACTCTTTACTCATCCATAATTAATGTTTTTTTTGGTGCTCCAATCATATTAATATATACAAATTTATTCAAAATTCAAATTCTTATTATTAAAAAAAATTCAACAACAAAACAAAAATAATTTATACATAACTTTCGGCACCTTATTTTATTCATAGGTACGGAAGTATCGGTATGAATATATCGGTACATTACTATTAACTTTAGGTACCTTATTGTACTCATAGGTATAGAAATATTGGTTCGTAAGTTTCGATACGAATGTATCGGTACATCATTTTCGGTACGAATGTATCGGTACTTAATTATAGTATCTAAACATACGTATGTACGTACGTATATGCATATACATATATAAGGACAAAATCACGCACACTAAAAAATATATGATTTTTCTTATTACGGAAACTTAGTAATAACTATTAATGATAAATAACATTTTTATTGTTTATTGGAATCAATATATAACCTACAAACAAAAAACTCAATAATTATTCTAACCTATTCAATATTAAATTACAATTAAATGCCAATGATTAGAATTAGTTTTTAATCTTAAACAAGGTTTTATTCAAAAAGTAATCTTAGAGAAGGATTAGAATAGATTTTTTCATTTTTTTAATAACAAAGAGGAAAAATCTTAAACCGTAATGTCAATGACAAAATTTATCAAACTGTAGAACACCTCGCCATTTCGAAATGGAGCCCATCTCATCTCATGAAGCTCTTTCAGCCTAATAGCTGGGTTGCACAAACCTACAAGTTTTCAAGAATTTTTTCACATCACTGCATCTTACCGATAAAAACCCTTTTGGGGTGGACTTAACCTCACAATAGGCTAGTAATAATATGATCTGATCAATTGTTTATTAAATATTAATTTCTTTATTTTTAAACACATTCAAAACATCCTAAAAAGCGTGTAATGCCAGTTATAAAAAAAGTATTTCGCACGTGAATAATAATGTGATTAAATTAATTGTCAATTTTTTTTTAACATTCGATATTATCTACACTAAATGGGAGGAGGTGAGCTTGGCCTCACAATGACTAGTAATAATGTGTTTTAATCAATTGTTTATTAAATATTATTTTCTCTATTCTTAATGTAAATTCTATAGAAACCGATTTTATTATGTGAATTCAGCTACTTTAATTAGTTTATGAGAGGTTACTTCTGGCATGATTTTAAGTGATTCATTTACTTCAAATATTTGACTTTCCTTTTGTCAATTTACGCATATAAATACATTTAAAATATGCAAGTCGCGTGTAGCACGCCGTGATTCAAAAAATACCTTTTGCACGCGCGTGCATAAAGGCTAGTGTGTGTGTATATATATAATTTATATATTTATTATTGAAATCTCTAACACTTGGCACCAGTCACTCCTTGATATGTATACCCGATCAAGAATCCAAGATATAACACTTCAAGCTCGGGGAGATTTCTCACCATCATGCTTAAATTGGGGTTCTCAAGTTTTAAGTGACTTTCAAAAAGATCAAGAACAATCAACCTTGTCAAGCGGGAAATCTCAATCGGGATTTGCCCCGAAAAACCAGACACGCTTGTTTCTTAGGAATGAGGATGAAATTTCTTCGAATTCCCTCTTGATCAGCAGCTAGTGACTCAGTGGTAAGGGGAAACTTCCTTATGGTCGACACCATCAATTTATTCCAAACCATTCAAAAGAGCATACGAACATGACCAAGAATTCTATGATCAACCCTGTTTTTCTTGTCTTCATCTTACTCTTCTTCTTTACCAGGTTTGGTCAAACCTTTCAAAAAATTTAACCATTTGCCAATTATAACTGTTTGAGCAAAACCCATAAGTTGCATTAATTTACTTTGTGAAGAAATGTTCCACGTCGAAAGTTAAGCAAACCCATTCACGGGAGTTTAAGGAGTTGGAGTACTTCATATTGTCAATTGGTTTTGTGGTGGAATGTCAACCTTGATTTTCCATCTTAAAAACAAGTACAAGAAAACTACTTAGTATAAAAACATCATTAGAGTATAGAGTATAAACCAAGTCTCCTGCTTTAGTTTAGAAGAAGGTTCATTGAATCAAATTCAAATCCGCTGATGGATGCCATTTCTTCAACACGAATGGATCAATGTAGCTGTGGCAAAACTGTCTTGACTCACTGTATCCACCATTACTTATTTTTCTTCTGAGGTAGATAATTCTTTACTCAATTCTTTCTTGTATTCGAATTATGAAAAACCATACCAGCTTGTTTCTTAGGAATGAATAGGAAAATCTCTTCCTGTATACAAAACGAAAAACCATACACGCTTGTTTCTTAAGAATGAGGATGAAGCTTCTTCAAATTCCCTCTTGATCAACAGCTAGTGACTCAGTGGTAAGAGGAAACTTCCTTATGGTCGACACCATCAATTTATTCCAAACCATTCAAAGGAGCATACGAACATGACCAAGAATTCTATGATCAACCCTGTTTTTCTTGTCTTCATCTTACTCTTCTTCTTTACCATACTGCTTTACTCAATTCTTTCTTGTATTCGAATTATGAAAAACCATACCAACTTGTTTCTTAGAAATGAATAGGAAATTTCTTTGAAATACCTCCTCATCAGCAGTCAGCGAGTCAGCAGTAGGGGACACTTCTTCTTCGTTTGAATATTCAAATTGATTGTTGTTATATTAAAAATCCTACTGACTATCATCTTATAAATAAGTTTCCTAGTCTCCCTCACCCCGGGCCATGAATTCCAAACCTTCCAAGAGAGAGTTTTCAAACATGACAAAAAACCCTATGATCAAACTCGTCTTTCTTTTCTTCATATTCTTTAGGATTTTCTTCGTCGGGGCACAAAACACAACATTAATCCCAGTACATGTGGGAGTGGTTCTTGACTTGGACACCGGGTTTGGGAAAATGGGGATGAGCTGCATTGACATGGCCCTCGCCGACTTCTACGCCTCTCATGCAGGCTACAAAACCAGGCTGGTCCTACACAAAAGGGACTCTGCAGAAGATGTTGTTGTTGCAGCTACTGCAGGTTCTTTCTCTACCTCTTCTCTTTTTTGTGTGTTATTTTTTCTTCTCTTAAATATGTTTCACTATCTATTAAATATTAAAGGTGTTGATTCCCAATTGGTTCAAATGGTCGGGGTCTTCCATGTTATTTGGTGTGGTTCGGTACTTTCACTTGGAGATGCTAAATGTCTGTGATCTGTCACAACCTTCTGCTCAATATTAAAGGTGTTGATTCCCAACCGTATACCTCAAATCTAAATTCTGAGGGGGTGCAAAACAAACATGAGTGGACTAAGTTGATATACATATATAATAAAACAGTTATCAACATACTAACCCCAAAGTTTTATGAAAACTCAATGGTCTAATATGTAATAGGTTTTCTGAAAACCCTAGCATGCCATAACATAAAACGTATCTCGTATATAATGCTAACTAGTGGTATCAGTATTAGTATCTATTCAATTAGAACCCTTCATTTGCCAAACATGCCATTTAGAACACTTCCTTCAATTGCCAAACAAGCCCAACCTACGCCCGGCACGAAGCCAATATAAATATCATTGCCAAACAGGCAGAACAGTGACCACTAACTACGCACAAAACATTGAATATAGTCTTTTTAAACATAGGTACATATATCTAAAAAACATATTCATAGTATAAAGTTATCCATCATCTATACTATAAAAAAGTGTAAAAACATGTTCTAAATAGTATATCGTCATCCATCAGATATCTTACAAAGAACATGAGTTCGATAGAAAATATGATATTCCAAAATATTCTAAGTAAGCATAATATCTCATAAAACGTTTTATAAAACGAAATCATTAAATCATGTTTTTCATGTATGAATTTCTACTATTAAAACATGCATTTTAGAAGGAGTTCACTAACAGATACTCCATCGTAGATGAGCCGTACGAAATAGGAATAACATAATTGCTGCTAGTAATTGCACCTAAATACATAAATTGTACAATTAATAAAACTATATTATAACAATTGAATTTGGGGAAACAGAAGTAATAAACGGATTTAATAGTAGGAAGGGTTTAGGACGAAACCAGAAAAGTCAACGATCAACGGTCAGCGTTGATCGGGTCAAAGTCAATGGGTTTGGGTCGATCAACGAGTCGGGTCAAACCGGGTTGGGCCTAAAGGGTTAACTGGTTTTAAGGTTTTGGGTTTAAGGCCCGAATGGTTTAGGGTTTAGGATGAATAGGCCGAAGGCCCTAGGCTACACAAATAAGGGCTTGGGCTTGAATGCCAGGCCCAAAGGCTTTTGGATTTTTGAAAGAAAATAAATAATTAAAACGGGCTGGGGTTTGGGTCTAACGGGCCTAAGGCCTGAGTGCTAAACGGCCCAAAGGGCATGGGTTTGGTATCTCACCGGGGAAGAAGGTCGGAGCCTTCCTTGCTCCGGTCGACGACAAAACTCCTCTATACTCTACAATCTGACTAGGAAATCAAAGGTAGAGACAAAAAGGAAAGATCCTTACCTTTGGTTTGCCGTGAAAATGACGAAGATGGCCTGAAATCTGGGTTCAAGGGTCACGGGTGCGCCGAGGGTTTTCCTGGGTTTATGGGCTTCACCGAACTCCACAGAGGTGAGGGAGAGTGAGAGAAAGTCCACGAAGCTGCTAGTGGTGTTGCGCCGTAGTCGTGGTGGCTTGGGTGTGCGTGAATTCGATTGGGAAAGGGAGTGAGAGGGAGAGGTTCGAGAGAGAGATAAAGGGTGAAAAGGTAAAAGAGAGTGAGAGTTCCGAGAAAGATTCAGGGGAAGGAGGGAGGGAGAGAGAGAGAGAGAGAGAGGTGTAAGGTGCACGGGAAAGGGAAGAAAGAGAGGGAAATGGAATTGGGCCCCAGGGGACAAAACTAAAACACGTGGGCTTCACGGGCACACACATTAAGATCCAAAACAATTTTTAAAATTGGGGGTGGGGTTTCACAGTTATAATACTTCTTTTTTATATATATGCTATCAAATTTCAAGTTTTGTTAACTAACATGTGCGTGCTGTTCTTGTTCTTTTTCAATTCACATATTTTTTTTTGTTTGCTGAAATTGCTCCAACGCGGCTCATCCAAGTGACCCTAGTCAGTTAGGCTTAGTTGGGTAGAACCAAGTTTGTTCGGATCTGGTTGGGTTGGATTTGTATCATGATCAACCATTATAATTTTCTAGAAATGCTTATTTCTAGCTGAAGTTACATCAGAGTTTAATTAATTTCTATTTTTAACCTTTGAAACAGCTCTAGACTTGATAAAAAATGAGAAGGTGCAAGCCATCATAGGGTTAGAATCATCAATGCAAGCCAGCTTTGTAATTGAGCTTGGAGATAAAGCTCAGGTGCCCATAATATCATTTTCCGCAACAAGCCCTTCTCTTCAGGGTTCATACTTTTTCCGAATTGCGCAGAATGACTTATCTCAAGTTAAAGCCATTAGTAGTATCATCCAAGCCTTTGGTTGGACTGAAACAGTGCCCATCAGCGTTGACAATGAGTTCGGAAAGGGAGTAATACCGTACCTGACTACTGCTTTGCAAGCAGTTGGTGCTCGTGTGCCCTACTGGAGTTTCATTCCTTCAACTGCCACGGATGAGGAAATTGTTGCAGAGCTACGCAAGTTGATGTCAATGCGAACCAGGGTCTTCATAGTGCATATGTCCCTTTTTCTTGGCTCTCGGTTTTTCTCAAAAGCAAAAGACTTTGGCATGATGGATGAAGGCTTTGTTTGGATAATGACAAATGGGATGACTAACAGTTTTAGGTCCTCGAGTCCTTCTGTCGACATAGATGACATGAAAGGGGTGTTGGGTTTAAAGACTTATGTTCCCATTACAAAAGAGCTTGAAAGTTTTAGAGCTAGATGGCAAACAAAATTCCGACAAGACAATCCAGCTATCCCTAGTGTTAAATTGGATGTTTTTGGATTGTGGGCTTATGATGCTGCTTGCGCACTAGCCATGACAGTTGAAAAGGTTGGAACAACAAACTTCCGCTCCCAGAAGATGACCGATTCTGGCAATTCCACTGGTTTGGAGAGATTAGAGGTCTCTCAAAGTGGTCCTGAACTTGTCCGAGAATTATCATGTACAAGATTCAGAGGTCTTTCAGGAGATTTCAGCCTTATTAATAGGCAACTAAAATCATCAACGTTTCAGATTATTAATGTGAACGACAATGGGGAAAGAGGGATTGGGTATTGGACACCCAAAAATGGACTTGTAAGAAACATTAAATCGAACAAACATACAAGCAGATATTCTACTTCGAAATCCAATCTTGGACCTATTATATGGCCTGGGGACACCACCTTGGTTCCAAGGGGTTGGCAGAGTAGTAAGAACGGGACCTTAAAAATTCTAATCCCGGTGAAGATAGCGTATTATGAATTTGTAACTGTAAAACATGATTCTAGAACTGGCACAACTAATGTCAGTGGATACTGCATAGATGTCTTTAACGCTTTAATAGAGGCATTGCCGTACTCAGTTGCTTATGAGTATTATCCCTTTGAGGAGCCTAATGGTGAAAGAGCTGGAAGTTACAATGATATGGTCTATCAAGTAGCTCTCGGGGTAAAAACTCTTATTCTACGAGTGCTTCTTTCATTTTTCCCCTATTATTTTACAGTTTATTCTATCGACATTATGTAAACATTAGCACTTTTACTTGACAGAACTATGATGCTGTGGTTGGAGATATTACCATTAGAGCAAATAGATCCTTGTATGTTGACTTTACATTGCCGTACAGAGAAGCGGGGGTATCAATGGTTGTGCCTGTCAAAGGAAACAATGGTGCGAAAAACACCTGGGTGTTCTTGAAGCCCTTGACCTGGGACCTTTGGGTAACCAGCTGCTGCTTTTTTATTTTCATTGGTTTTGTGGTCTGGTTTCTTGAACACCCAAAAAACAAGGACTTTCAGGGGCCTCCACATCACCAAATTGGCACAAGCTTTTGGTTCTCCTTCTCAACCATGTTTTTCGCACCTCGTAAGTTCCCATCATGTTAATCATTCTTTAGTGATCATTGATGCTGTAGAAACAATTGATATGCACTTTATGAACTAAGCAAAGCAATTGTTTATTTGACGACTCGTTAATGCCGTATCTGTTTTGAAATTTTGAAACAGGGGAGCTAGTGTTGAGCAACTTGGCTAGATTTGTGGTGATCGTTTGGTACTTTGTTGTTCTCATACTAACGCAAAGTTATACTGCCAGTTTAACGTCAATATTAACAGTCCAGCAGCTCCAACCAACCGTCACTGATATAAACACGCTCATTAAGAATGGGGACAAGGTTGGCTACCGACGAAATTCTTTTGTTTATGGGATTTTGAAGCAAGTAGGATTTCAGGATGATAAACTTAGGGCCTATTATTCTCGAGAAGAATTGGATAAACTTCTTCGAGACGGGAATGAAAACGGAGGTATTTCCGCTGCTTTTGATGAAACGCCCTACATGAAACTTTTTGTTTCAACTTATTGTTCAAAATATACCATTGTCGAGCAAACATTCAAAACTGATGGTTTTGCATTTGTAAGTCCACTTGTTCTCTTTCTGGGCTTCTCTCCCTTAACTAGTACATGTTTTCTGATGTGTGATATTTTTTTTTCCGTTGGGTTACATGCAGGTCTTTCAAAAAGGTTCGCTTCTCACGCGTGATTTTTCAACCGCAATCACTGTAGTGCACGAGGGAGATAAAATGATGGCCATCGAAGATAAGTGGTTGAAGAAAAATGAAAGTTGTTCAAACTCCGACACCGTGAGAAGTTCCAACACTCTTAGTCTTGATAGCTTTTGGGGCCTCTTCATCGTTGCTGGTGTTGTTTCATCACTAGCAATCCTCGTATTTACAGCTATATTCCTCTATGAGCATAGCTACATCTTTACACGCGCAGATACAGAAGCCTCATTTTGGACAAGAATTCATGAAATATTAAGAGTATATTACGGAAAAGACCTGACTTCGGATATTTCTAGGAAGAGCACGCTGCAAGATAGTGATCATGGTATTGCTGCGGCTGAATCTTCACCAAACAGCAGCTGTCCCCCAAGGTCATCATCAAGCTCTCCCGACCCCACTGGACCGCACATTGTTCATCAAGAGCTGGTGGGAACTCATAATTCTTCCGTGCATGGTGGTGATCTGAGTCCCAATGGTCAAGTAACCCAAGACAGTAGTACTCATGAATATGGTATTGAGTTAACTTCCTCCCCAAGTGGTGAGCGACAGAACTAAACCCTAAATTAGAATACCCATTTTCCAAGAAAACTATTGGTTGTTGTGTCAATATATATTCTCCATGTTGCAGTCCTACTGTATTAGGATTGTGATTGTGTAAATGCTAGGATTGTGATTGTGTAAATGCTAGTGTATATAGGAATATCTTTGTATATTCACTTTAGTAGTTAAATTCCTATTAGAGTTGTAATCTTATTAGGGTAATGATTTAACCTATCCTACTACTATAAATAAAGGTACAATGAGGTGATACAATACACCTCAGAATTACATCTCTCTTCTCTCTCTTGCTGCTGGCCTCTCTCCCTCTCTGTCCTAAATACAGTTCAATCAAATAGACCTACAACACTCCTTATATTGTTTTTCATCTTAATTAATGACTTATGACATTAACTAACAATTTTGCTAAGCAATCAAGTCTTAATTAGAAAAAGAAAAAAAACTTAGCATAATTGGGAATATTTCTATCTAACTTATCATGTGTCTATGTCAGGTGATAAATGAGAGAGAGAAATGCAAATATTTTTCGATTAATGTAAGTGTCTTTCAATAATTGGATACATCAACTCACTCATCATATAATAATCAGCAATGGAATATGAGTGTGTTGAGTAATCTCAACTACATTTCTTGAATTTTAAGTGACCCCAAATTCCATATGCTAGAAGAAAGATGACTTATTTTTAGCCACGCATCTTGGAACTCGATTTTTTAATCTCTTTTTAGTCCCTGTAATTCAAAAGTCATCACTTTATTCTCTAAAACTCAAAAGTCACTTCATTTTGCCACAGGGAACTCGATTTTGATCTCAGTTTGCCCCTTGAAACTTGAAAGTTATCTCTTTACAACTCAAAATTTGCTCTCCATTGCTTTAGATCTATTAATTTCTTATGTGGGTTTGATTTGGACGAGTCAGGCTAATCAATTTTTTTTTTTTCATCTATTCAATTTCCTTTAAAACTTAATTTTCTCTAATTGTTGAATGTTAACACATAATGAAATTTATAATCATATTTATTGCACATGTAACATAGTCTTAGTGAGTGTTGATCCCACATATATTTTAGGAATGGTAGTTAAAAATAAGCCAAGAAAGATTAGACAAAGCGTTAGAATGCAATTAAAACTACAGAGTTAGACAAGTCTTTCCGCACATAAAAAGGATAAAATTAGGGAATCGTTATTAGTACTTCAAAAATCTTATTTGGCACTCAAAACTTTCCATAATTAGAAAGAAAAATACATTTGTAAGGAGTGTAGAATGAGATTTTTTGAGTGCTAATAACAATTCCCTAAAATTAAAGGAAAACTAATAAAAAAAAGGCTTGAAAACTTTGAGTTTTAACTAAAATGACAAAAAAATATTGTAAGTGAATAGTACTAAGAATGACTTCAGTAAAAATGTCATCAACGTTAAAAGTGAACAGTACTATAAGTGATTGATTAAAACTCCCTAAAATTAAGTCTAACAAAATTGAAACAATAGACAAATTAAAGGAGAAGATGATTGTTCATCTTCTTCTTCCCCTCCCACCCGAGGCGGGTGAACTTTGACCATATTTTGAACCCCAGAACTGGGCTTTTATTACTATCACTTAACCACAACAGCCTGGGAAATGTGGTAGTTACCCTGCTATTCTTGCTGCTTAAACTGCTTCTGCTTTGAGGAGCTGAAGTAGTTAAATTCTGAAACGGATTAATAAACTTTGCTTTAAAATCTAAAGTGGTCTGTGGATGTCCATATCAACTGGGAAATTTTGGGTTTAAGGGTGAAGGAAATGGAGTCACTGTTTTTTCTTGGAATTTGAAGGAAATATTCATGGAAGCAATCAGGCTTTACTATCCATTTTGCACTCCTACTGTGTAAGATGGGTTTGTAGACAGTGGATTATAATGGAGTTATGGTTCCACGAGGAGGGCACGGTATTGGTTGATGCAGCCATGACAGAGATAACAAAAAAGAAACTACCTCAAATTTATGTATAAGAGTCTTCTAAAATCCTTTCAAATCCATGAAAGTTTGTATCTTGAGTCTTTTTTTATTTTATATTTTTATATCCTTTCAAATCCATATAGACTTTGCAGAATTTTACATAACTCTAAAATCTCTCTCTTAAACCAAGTCGTTTAAAATCCTTTCAACGTCTATTTGAGTCCACCCCACTTCGACATTGTTGGTGGATCATCCCTTCGCCATCTGGAGATGATTGATTGTTTTTACGAAGAGAATATTAGAATTTCGGCCCTTAAATTCACTGTGTTCAAATTAAGAATGCCATCTTTTTCATCAATGCTCCCCAATTGACAAAGACATTATTCCGTACATGGGATCCTGTAACTTCACAATTCGCTGGTTTTTATGTGCTTCTCTTATCTTTTTCTGATGAGGTAAGCTAAATAAGATTATTGTATGACCGTTCCAGAAAATTACTCTTTCAGGACCCTGGAAGCTCCAATATCTATGGATCATGAAGAAGAATCTTCGTTGGAGGTATGCTAATGTTACTTACATATCATTACTTTGTAAGACTGTGTAAAATTTTAGGATAAATTACATAAAACTATCTCAATTATGGATTGAACAACACTTTCATACCCAATCTTTTAAAAGTGACAATGTCATACCTCATCTTACGAATTTGTGCCAATGTCAGACCTCCGTCAAATTTTCTGTTAATTTTTCTGTTAAATGTTGACGTGGTTTAAGACGGGATCCACTTCCTAGCCAAGTGGATAAAAATATTAATTAAATATTAATAAATTATTTTAATACTTTTATTTTAAAACATATGGGACCCACCCCCAATAATTCTCTCCCTTTCTCTCCTCCTTACTGATCTGAGAGCAAGTCCACCCCTAAGGACTTTGCGCCAGCACCCAGCGCATTTATCCACTCAAATGAATAATAATAGACTGAAGTGAACAGTAATAGGTCAAAGCATCTCCACCCCTAAAAAAATGCGCTGGCACCCAGCGCATTTTTTTGGTGTGTTTTTTTTTTTAAGTTTATTTCGGATAAGATTTTTAACCAATTTCAGATAAAATTTCAAATAAACTTAAAAAAAATACACACTAAAATAAAATTACATACTCATCAAATAAACTATAAAAAAAAAACACACTAAAATGAAATTACATAAACTCATCAAATACACTTTATTCTTCAACCATAAGTTTTTTGGTATTTTTTTTTCACACAAAAAGTATATGAAAGCTTTGGTAGAAAGTGTAGAAAATATTGAAATGTGGTGTAAGGTGGAAGATGAGAGTTAGGTATTTATAGAAAAAATAAATAAATTTTTTTTTAAATTTTATGTATTTTTTAATATTTTTTCTGTATGTTTTAATAAATTTTAATTAGTTAATTAACATGGACCGTTGATCTGTGATCGGACGGTATATTTTAAAAGTAAAATTTAAATTTTTTTTACCGTTGGAAATCCAACGGTCTAGAAAAACTAGCCGTTGGAAATCCAACGGATATAAGCATGCCACGTCGCTGATGGGATCCGGAGCACAAGTGGGCTGATAGCCCTGTCGGCTACTCGTGGCAGTGCCTGCGTGAAGCGCACGCGCCAGGCAAACTGCCCAGCTTCTTGCTCGATCTGTTTTGGGCTGGTCCATTGCCCAGCTCGGGCTGGGTACCAGTCAAAATGAGGGGTGGACTTGGTTGACAGGGTGCTGGCCCTGTTTTTGTGCTGGGTCCTAGGCAAAATCCACTGGGGTGGAATTGCTCTGAACCCATCTCTCCCTTTCTTCCCTTTCTCCCCTGCGTTCCATCTCTCTCTCTCTCTCCTATCTCTCTCACCTTCACCTCTCTTTCCTATCTCTCTCATCTTCACCTCTCTTTCCTATCTCTCTCACCTTCACCTTCATTCTTCACCTTCTTCCTTTGTCCATTCTTCACCTTTTTATTTAAAAAAAATTTGGACCAAAAAAACCCAGATTTTGTGTTTTTTTTTTTGTAGCGGGTCCGTCGGGCCTGGGACAAGATCGGCGAGGCGACGAGAAAAACCCAGATTTTGTTTTTTGTTTTGTTTTTTTGCAGCGGGTCCGTCGGGTCTGGGACAAGATCGAGGATGCAGGGCCTGATTTGATAAGTGGGGAGAAGGGGGTGGTGGAGGAAGGTTGGGGGGGGACAGGTGGGAAGGTTTTCTGGGTTTTGGGATTTTGGGGATGCAGGTGCCCAGAGAGAGAGAGAGAGAGAGAGAGAGAGAGAGAGAGAGAGAGAGAGGAGAAAGAGGCGAGAGAGAGAGAAATGAGAGAAAGAGGGTGGTGGAGGAAGGTTGGGGGGGGGGAGGGACGGGTGGTAAGGTTTCTGGGTTTTGGGGATGTAGGTGCGCAGAGAGGGAGAAGAGAGAGAGAAAAAGGGGGAAGAAGATGATGGAGGAGAAGAAAGAGAGAAGAAGGGGGAAGGGAAGAACTGAGGGTTTCTTTTTTATTTTATTTTTAATATTAAATGATTTTTTTTTAGTTTTTAATAATATTTTATTAAATTTTTAATGAAAAATGGTTATCGTCTCTGTTCATGTCAACATTTAATAGAAAAATTAATTGAAAAACTGACGGAGGTCTGATATTGACACAAATTCGTAAGATGAGGTATGACATTGTCAATTTTAAAAGATGAGGTATGAAAATGTCATGACACCAATAGTTGAGGTAGTTTTTTATAATTTATCCAAATTTTTACTACCAATAGATTTAAGCTTGCGGTTTGTTGGTTTTAAATTTAGCAGCTTTCATATCCATGCATGAACCTGAAGCTTTTCAGAAAGAAAACGTTCTCCAAAGCTTGGTAATACCAGTTCCTCCATCCCCTGCAAAACACGAGTGAGCCAAATGACAACTTCAAGGCCAACAACATATCCAATTTCAACACTGAGAACATCCCAATTAATCTCATTGCCTGAATTCAAATCGCTTCCATTTAACATTCAACTGCATTGGGTATCTGGACATCCAATGCCTCGGTATAATTTATTGGATCGCAGATGGCTTCCGTTATCTGATTGTATCCAAGGTTTAAAACCACTAATTTTGTGCAGTTGGCAACAGATTCAGGAAGCTGACCTTTGAATTTGATTTGATTTCCCCTGACGTCTAGAGTTTCTTGGAACGATCCCATTGAGAATTGCTTGAAAGAGACACGATTTTGGTATTTATCCAGAATTCACCAATGTCAGTCGGTATGCTAAAGCTATAGTAAGTGACTTGTTTAATTCATACATGGCACCAGAAGGAAAAAATGAAATTGGTTTTTTCTTTTTGGAGAAAGTGTGAATTGAAAGTTCTGGCCAGCCCAAGAGATTCACTTGAAAAAATGAAGCTACAATCTCCATGGATCACAGAGAAGAAGCTTCATTGGAGGTAACTTTTTTTAGGTGACGTTGTGTTGATACCAGTTAATCAAATTTTTTTACCGTCGTCAATTATGCAATTACAAAACTCTTAGAGCAAAATCCAGAAGTTGCAATTACCTTTCTGATACTGTAATCAAGGGTTTTCTTCCTTCTTTCTTTCCCTCTGAGAAACAAGTACGAAAATACTACTAGTGTAAAAATATCACTAAGGAGTATAAACTACACTATTGATTAATTAATTCAAAAGACCAAGTCTCCCAAATTATTAGACTTAAGATGCTGAGGTGCTACTGACCTTTGATATTTTTAGGGTCAAGACTCGAAGAGCCGAAGTGGTGGATGTAGCTCGGTGAAAAACTCACTACATCCACCACATTATTATACTTGTGAGACTGTATGTGTGCCACATCAACACACAAACAAAATTATTTACTAAATTCAAACGGAAAGATCACATTTGATGTGCGGTGGTCAAGGTCAATTATATTTATCGATTTTCATTGTTAGGGACCAAACTGAAGAGTTTGGTCAAATCAAAATATTGTGTTAGTTAATTTTCTTCCTATATGCAAATTATGAAAAACCATACACGCTTTCTTAGGAATGAGGATGAAACTATAAAACGTGAGTCGGTGTTTAAGGGAAAAAATGAATGTAAAATATTGTAAATATTAGGAGTCATTTATTAGGTAGGATATTGTTTTTGTCCTTTATTTGTTTCCTTCTGGAACAAAGATTGTATATGTATATTAGAGATGACAACAGTTTGATTTGGGGACATAAATGTTATATTCATCCCATAACTATGAAAACTAACCATATCCATAACCACAAATTAATCATCGGGTATTATTCATAACCATACCGACCGGTTAACGGATTTCTCATTGGTTAATGATTATATCCATCTTCGTCAATAAAAAAAAATATTTATTCAATTGACGCATGATAATTTAGTAAATATTAATTTCGTCATTAAATATTTGATAAATGATTTAATAATTTTATCTTGTGAAACATAAAAATTAAAGCTAAACGTTGATAATGTTGGTTTGATCTTTGATATTTCTCATAAGTATCATTGAATTCTCATAGATTTTGATTCGTATTAAAACTTTTGAACTTTTCCACAAAATGCAACTCACACAATGTAATTTTTGTATTGTCAAGGTAATGGATTCAATAAATAATAAATATATTTTAATACTTTAATATTATATATAATATTTTTTTTTTGTTTGGATTTGGAAATGGATACGGATTGGGGATCCCTATAACCATATCCAAAACCATAATCGAATAATAATCACGGTTTTTCCCATACCCAAAATATATCCAAATTTTTGTATTCAAATCCAATACATTCGGGCAATTATTCACAGTTATCGGGTTTAACAATTATCTATCTTTTCTTTTCACAATAACTCATCCAAACTCTGCACAAAACTCATTCAATTAACCTAATCGTATTAAAAACCTAGCAAATCTCCATTGAATTAAGTACAGTTGGCACTAAATTATCCATCTTTTCTTTTCACAGTAAAGCAACGAGAAGGCCATGAGCAAGTAAATCTGGAGCACTACTACCAAAATTCCAGCAATCAACAAAACCTAGATCAACCCACCAACCACAATCAACTGTTCAGTGTTTTGTATTTACCATATATAGAAGAAGAAGAAAAAAAGGAAAACCATACACAAATTAATTACTGGATTTTCCTCTGTTTTTTTGTTTACATTCGTTGGGGTGGTTTCAGGTCTGAAGTTTTGGTCCGACCAGGAAATTTGCAGAGCAGTGAAATCAGCCTACCCCATACTTGTCCCTTACTCTGTCTCCCTAAACCCATACCTCCATGCCGAAAACCCTTCTGTCCCCCTTCCCTCTCTCTCACCGACTCCAAGTCCAGATGAAAAACCGTTCTTAAGCACAGTGGCAATCTTGTAAATAAAGCGAAATTTGGGCTGAAATCAACCGGGTGGTAATTTTGTAAATAAACTGAAATTGACTCAGTGCCACCTTCCCCCCTACTTTCGACTCAAGTAATGGGAAATTTCTTTGAAATACCTCCTCATCAGAAGTCAATGGGAAATTTCTTTGAAATACCTCCTCATCAGAAGTCAGCGATTCAGCAGTAGGGGACACTTCTTCTTTGGTTGAATATTCAAATGGACTGTTGTTATATTGAAAATCCTACTAACTATCATCTTATAAATAAGTTTCTTGGTGTCCCTCACCCCCGGCTATGAATTCCAGACCGTCCAAGAGAGAGTATTCAAACATGACAAAAAACCCTATGATCGAACCCGTCTTTCTTTTCTTCCTTTTCTTTAAGATTTTCTTCGTCGGGGCACAAAACACAACATTAATCCCAGTACATGTGGGAGTGGTTCTTGACTTGGACACCGGGTATGGGAAAGTGGGGATGAGCTGCATTGACATGGCCCTCGCCGACTTCTACGCCTCTCATGCAGGCTACAAAACCAGGCTGGTCCTACACAAAAGGGACTCCGCAGAAGATGTTGTTGTTGCAGCTACTGCAGGTTCTTTCTCTACCTCTTATCTTTTTTGTGTGTTTTTTTTCTTCTCTTAAATATGTTTCACTATCTATTAGAATATTAAAGGTGTTGATTCCCAATTGGGTCAAATGGTCGGGGTCTTCCATGTTATTTGGTGTGGTTCGGTATTTTCACTTGGAGATGCTAAATGTCTGTGATCTGTCACAACCTTCTGCTCAGCTCGACCAAGGATGAGCCGGTATGGCTTGTGGGAAATTTAAATATTAATTATTTAATTTTTGTTATTGAATGAAAAAAAATTTAACCGGTGGCAGTTTCTTGTTCTATTAAGAATGTATTTTTTTTTATGGTCAAACAATAGATTTTGTCAGATTAGATGTTAGATTAGCCAATAGCAAGGTTTGAAGTCACATCGTCATGCAAAGGCTCAACACATTTTCACTGGCCACTTGCGTATGAGGAATGTTGTTAAGAAGTGTTGTTTTGTTGAAGTGGCTACCTTTTGGCTTGCTACTGTTTTTTGGTTGCCGTCAAATCTTTTTCTGTTCATACAAGCTATCTTTGCATTTAAAAAAAAAATAAAAAAGTTTGTCAGTTTTCTCCAAGTTTTTCATTAGAACATTGCATCCGGGCAAGCCTTAATCTCCAAATTAGTTTTCTACAACTTTACTCAATAATTTTGTTGTTGATGTTTTACATAAGCTTGTTTTTATAACATAATAAATGAACTGTTATAATACTTCTTTTTATATATATATGCTATCAAATTTCAAGTTTCATTAACTAACAAGTGCATGCTGTTCTTGTTCTTCTTCAATTCATATATCTTTAATTTTGTTTGTTTTCTGAAATTGCTCCAACGTGGCTCATCCAAGTGACCTGGTCAGTTAGGCTTAGTTGGGTAGAACCAAGTTTGTTTGGATCTGGTTGGGTTGGATTTGTATCGTGATCAACCATTATAATTTTCCAGAAATGCTTATTTTTAGCTGAAATTATATCAGAGTTTAATTAATTTCCATTTGTCACCTTTGAAACAGCTCTAGACTTGATAAAAAATGAGAAAGTGCAAGCCATCATAGGGTTAGAATCATCAATGCAAGCCAGCTTTGTAATTGAGCTTGGAGACAAAGCTCAGGTGCCCATAATATCATTTTCTGCAACAAGCCCTTCTCTTCACGGTTCATACTTTTTCCGAATTGCGCAGAATGACTCATCCCAAGTTAAAGCCATTAGTAGTGTCATCCAGGCCTTTGGTTGGACTGAAGCAGTGCCCATCAGTGTTGACAATGAGTTCGGAAAGGGAGTAATACCTTACCTGACTACTGCTTTGCAAGCAGTTGGTACTCGTGTGCCCTACTGGAGTTTCATTCCTTCAACTGCCACGGATGAGGAAATTGTTGCAGAGCTTCGCAAGTTGATGTCAATGCGAACCAGGGTCTTTATAGTGCATATGTCACCTTATATTGGCTCTCAGTTTTTCTCAAAAGCAAAAGACTTTGGCATGATGGGTGAAGGCTATGTTTGGATAATGACAAATGGGATGACTAGCAGTTTTATTTCCTCGAGTTCTTCTGTCGACATAGACAACATGCAAGGGGTGTTGGGTTTAAAGACTTATGTTCCCATTACAAGGGAGCTTGAAAGTTTTAGAGCTAGATGGCAAACAAAATTTCGACAAGACAATCCAACTATCCCTAGTGTTAAATTAGATATTTTTGGATTGTGGGCGTATGATGCTGCTTGGGCACTAGCCATGGCAGTTGAGAAGGTTGGAACAACAAACTTCCACTTCCAGAAGATGAAAGATTCTGGCAATTCCACTGGTTTGGAGAGATTAAAGGTCTCTCAAAGTGGTCCTGAACTTGTCCGAGAATTATCAGGTACAAGATTCAGAGGTATTTCAGGATATTTCAGTCTGATTAATAGGCAACTACAATCATCTACTTTTCAGATAGTCAATGTGAACGATAATGGGGAAAGAGGTATTGGATATTGGACAGCCAAAAATGGACTCGTAAGAAACATTAAATCGAACAGAAATACAAGCAGACACTCTAATTCTAATGCCAGTCTTGGACCTATTATATGGCCTGGAGACACCACCTCGGTTCCAAGGGGTTGGCAGATTAGTACGAATGGGACCTTAAAGGTTCTAGTCCCGGCGAAGCTAATGTATGATGAATTGGTAAATGTAACGTATGATTCTAGAACTGGCACAACTAAAGTCACTGGATATTGCATAGATGTCTTTACCGCTGTAATAGAGGCATTGCCATACCCAGCTCCTTTTGAGTTTCATCCCTTTGCAAAGCCTAATGGTGAAAGAGCTGGAAGTTACAATGATATGTTCAATCAAGTAGCTCTCGGGGTAAAACCTCTTATTCTACGAGTTCTTCTTTCTTTTTCCCCCTATTATTTTACAGTTTATTCTATTGACATTATTTAAACATTAGCACTTTTACTTGACAGAACTATGATGCTTTAGTTGGAGATATTACCATTAGAGCAAATAGATCCTTGTATGTTGACTTTACATTGCCGTACACAGAAGCGGGGGTATCAATGGTTGTGCCTGTCAAAGGAAACAATGGTGCGAAAAACACCTGGGTGTTCTTAAAGCCTTTGACCTGGGACCTTTGGGTAACCAGCTGCTGCTTTTTTATTTTCATTGGTTTTGTGGTCTGGTTTCTTGAACACCCAAAAAACAGAGACTTTCAGGGGCCTCCACATCACCAAATTGGCACAAGCTTTTGGTTCTCCTTCTCAACCATGTTTTTCATACATCGTAAGTTCCCATCATGTTAATCATTCTTTAGTGATCACTGATGCTGTAGAAACAATTGATATGCACCATATGAACTAAGCAAAGCAACTGTTTTTTCGATGACTCATTAATGCCATATATGTTTTCAACTTTTGAAACAGGGGAGCTAGTGCTGAGCAACTTGGCTAGATTTGTAGTGATCGTATGGTGCTTTGTTGTTCTCATACTAACGCAAAGTTATACTGCCAGTTTAACGTCAATATTAACAGTCCAGCAGCTCCAACCAACCGTCACTGATGTAAACACGCTCATTAAGAATGGGGACAAGGTTGGCTACCTACGACGTTCTTTTATTTACGGGATTCTGAAGCAAGTAGGATTTCAGGATGATAAACTTAGGGCATATTATTCTAGAGAAGAATTGCATAAACTTCTTCAAGACGGGAATGAAAACGGAGGTATTTCTGCTGCTTTTGATGAAACGCCCTACATGAAACTTTTTGTTGCAACTTATTGTTCAAAATATACCATTGTCGAGCCAACATTCAAGCTAACATTCAAAACTGCTGGTTTTGCATTTGTAAGTCCACTTGTTCTCTTTATGGGCTTCTCTCCTCTAACTAGTACATGTTTTCTGATGTGAGGATTTTTTTTCGTTGGGTTACATGTAGGTCTTTCAAGAAGGTTCGCTTCTCACGCGTGATTTTTCAGATGCACTCACTCAAGTGCACGAGGGAGATAAAATGAAGGCCATCGAAGAAAAGTGGTTCAAGAAAAATGAAAGTTGTTCAAACTCCGACACCGTGGGAAGTTCCAACACTCTTGGTCTTGATAGCTTTTGGGGCCTCTTCATCGTTGCTGGTGTTGTTTCATCACTAGCTATCCTCATATTTATAGCTATGTTCCTCTATGAGCATGGCCACATCTTGATACGCGCAGATACAGAAGCCTCATTTTGGACAAGAATTCATGAAATATTAAAAGTATATTATGGAAAAGACCTGACTTCGGATATTTCTAGGAAGAGCACGCTGCAAGATAGTGATCATGGTATAGTTGCGGCTGAATCTTCACCAAACAGCAGATATCCCCCAAGGTCATCATCAAGCTCTCCCGACCCCACTGGACTGCACATTGGTCATCAAGAGCTGGTAGGAACTCCTAATTCTTCTGTGCATGGTGGTGATCTGAGTCCCAATGGTCAAGCAACCCAAGACAGTAGTACTCATGAATATGGTATTGAGTTAACTTCCTCCCCAAATGGTGAGAAACAGAACTAAACCCTAAATTAGAATCGACCATTGACCAAGAAAACTATTAGTTTTTGTGTCAATATATATTCTCCGTGTTGCAGTCCTACTGTATTAGGATTGTGATTTAGTAAATGCTAGTGTATATAGGAATATCTTTGTATATTCACTTTAGTAGTTAAATTCCAATTAGAGTTGTAATCTTATTAGGGTAATGGTTTAACATATCCTACTACTATAAATAAAAGCACAATGAGATGATACAACACACCTCAGAATTACATCTCTCTCTTCTCTCTCTTGCCGCTGGCCTCTCTCCCTCTCTGTCCTAAATACAAGGTCATCACCAAGCTCTCCCGACTGTGCTGGACCGCACATTGTTCATCAAGAGTTGGTGGGAACTCCTAATTCTTCCGTGCATGGTGGTGATCTTGGTCAAGCAACGGCAACCCAAGACAGTAGTACTCATGAATATGGTATTGAGTTAACTTCCTCCCCAAGTGATGAGAGACAGACCTAAATCCTAAATTAGAATAGACTATTGCCCAAGAAAGCTATTGATTCAGAGTAAATTATTTTGTAAATATATATTCTCCCTATATTGTTTTTCTTATCTTAATTGATGGTTTATGACATGCAAAGAGGGTTGAAGAGATTTATGTCTTCCCTCACCCGCCACTTGCAAGAATTTATATGCAGCCGGAGACAAGTTCTCTGCAGGGCGATGTTCTCCCTGAATCTCCGCCTAACATTTTGAAAACTCTTTGACTAGATACTACATTAGTCGCTAAAATTTTCACTGCACAACTGCACTTCAATGCTCCGGCTTGTGCATGTGTTGGTGCCACAATTCCTCCTGTGAAGCTTAGAACTCTTTGTCAGTTTAAAAATGTCTTTAAACACCTTTAGTAGGCATTAGGCTCTTTGAAATGAGTTATTTGTTATGTCAAATGTGCTCTATTAGTTAAAACCAACAGAAAGATTGAATGATGTTATTGTTAGATTATAAACTTGCACCGTAAGTAATATGAGCTTCTTATCAAGAGACTGTGTCATATAGGGTTAAATCTATGTTAAGTTCTTTATATGTGTTGTTATGCAAAAGACTTTAAATATTTCTTTATATATGCATGTCAAATGATAATCACAAACTGATTGAATGTTTATTAATAAAAAAAACACAAGGCATCAAGGACGACATAAAACCAAACCCTAACCATTAAGAATGCATAAATGGTTAAATGAAATACAAAAATAGAGATAAACAAAAGTTAAAGAATTCAAAAGGATGGGAACTCAAGTCACATACATTCGGATAAAAATATGTGTCACCAATAGGAAATAAGCATATTAATCAATACTTAAGTGATAATCCAATCATCAACAATTACATCATTTATTTTGTAAAATTTAGTTTAGAAATTTAGTCTCTCTAGCATTACTTAAAACTGTAACGACCCGTCCCCAAATATTTCGGTTTTTACAATTTTAAAATGTGAAATTACGAAAATACCCTTCAAGGCAAATGCGTTGATTTTATTTGACTGTCTTGTCGTGTCACGTAAGATCCATTTTCTTGGCGATACTCGTAGTACTCGTCGCTACAAACGCGTGGGCGCAAATGGAACGTAATTTGTAGTTATAACAAAGGAATTATTAACGATTAAAGTTGAGGACAAAATGGTTAATTGACCATAATCTGGAAGGCTCCAGATTTTGCTGGAAAAAATTTTTTAGGCCACATGTGTGGCTAGGATGGAAGGTTGAGAAGAGAAAGAAGAAAGATGGATGGATGAGAAAGAAGATAAATGAGAGAAAAAAGGGGGAGTGCTAGCCAATCGGGGAAAGAGGAAGAGAGAGTGACCAATGGGAGGAGAGAAAGGAGGGGAAATGATAGAAGAGTAAGGCACCAAATCCTTCTACCCGTTTCCTGCGCGACCCGACCTGAACCCTCACCATAGTTTTCAACGCCTTTTCAAGCAGGTTTTTCGGCAATCCAAAGCCACCCACCACCTGGAAACCATCCCACAACCTCCCCTACTCCATTTTCATCTGTTAATCGGTGGATTCTAGGCCTAAGTTTCGTGGGTTTCGCATCAATGGCTTCGAGGGCACCCACGGCAGCAATCCGCCGTTTTTTAAGCCACCACCATCGATCATCACCCCCAATAGACTTTCCACAACCCCAGGAACAAGGCCCAAGCATTGGATGAGGCGTCGACGTTTGTTTAGACATCAATTGGGAACACCTAATTCTAGAGTTTCAGGCAAATAAATGGTGAATTGGGGTGATTCCCGGCCGAAATGGACCACTGCCCAGGTATGAAAGTTGTTCCTCCCATCGAAATCTTCATTCCTATAAAATTTGAGAATTTTTGGAAATTGTTGAATTTTCCAGCGAGTCGGGGCGGTGGGCCACCACTTACGGCGGCGCGTGGGGGAAAACCCGAGGTCCCTCCTTAATTTTTCCGACTTGCTGAATCCAAATTCGCTGTCTGTTTTCCCAAATTTTATCGTTTAGGTATAGTTTTACTAAAAGGTCTCTAATTGTGTTTAAGCGTGTTGGCAGGAAGCGACATCATCCTCGTTAGTTCAAGCAAGTCTCGGGCAATAAAATATGTGAGTGGACCCCTTCATAACTTATATATATTTTTATAAAATATTAGCCTATGATGCATTTTATATCTCATGATGTGAATATATTTTATAATATGCTTTATAGAATTCTATATTTTATGGTTTATAAAATATTTATAATTTATCGGAATTACGTTTTACGAACGGATATGAATTACTAGGATTTTCATATATGGAATTCTATGGATTTACGAATGTGACTTATCATGGATTTATGAAATGTGACTTAGAGCTTTTGAACTTCGGTGTTTTAATACGAGTTTTGAGACATGTTTTTGGTACTTACCTAGTGGGTTATCATACAGCGCATCTGCACACCACGGGTATAGATGTCTATGGCCATAAGACACAGATGATGGAGAGTGAGATATGATATATATTATACGCCCAGCTTTACCGCCAAAAGCGGTGTTGGACAGCTTCACTACCTCCTCATCAGCAGTCAGCGATTCAAATTGACTATTTATCATCCTACTGTCTATCATCTTTTAAATAAGTTTCTTCGCCTCCCTCACCCCAGGCCAAGAATTTCAAACCTTCCAAGAGAGTATTCAAACATGACCAAAATTCCTACGATCAACACCGTCTTTCTTCTCTTCCTACTCTCTAGGATTTTCTTCGTCGTGGCACAAAACACAACATTAATCCCAGTACACGTGGGAGTGATTCTTGATTTGGATACCTGGCCTGGGAAAATGGGGCTGAGCTGCATCGACATGGCCCTCTCCGACTTCTACACCTCTCATGCTGGCTACAATACTAGGCTGGTCCTACACAAAAGGGACTCTGCAGAAAATGTGAAGAGAAAGTTACTCAAGTAACTCAACATAATAGTAATAACAAACAGTTAAAAGTTAGTTAGGAAAATTACCACACTTGTAACTTTCCTTTACTCTGTTAGTCTGTTGTATTTAGCTTCCATATAAATACTCTTGTAACTTATCCTTTGGTGTAATGAAAATCATTTCCCAATATGGTATCACTCGCCTAAAGTCTACCGACTAAGATCCTTCGTACGCTTCCTCTCATTTTCTTAGTCACCAAACAAGTCTCATTCCTGTCATTTTCTCTCTGCAATCCACAATCTATGGCGGCCAATTTTTCGACTTCTTCTTCCCCAGTGATCGCGCACCATCATTCTCCTCCTGTGCTTGCTGATCCTCCTTCTTCTTCTCCAAATCCTCATCCTTCAGTTCCGCTGCACACAAACCCTAATTCTTCAATTTAGGCCTCGATCAACTCGATTACGATACACAATATCGGCAGCATGATTCAGACTAAGCTCAAGCGCCATAACTATCTTGTGTGGCGCTCTCTCTTCGAGCCGATCTTTCGTCGCTACAAACTTACCGGTATTGTTGACGGATCTGAACCTCCACCGCCTCAGTTTCTTGCTGATGATTCTGGTTGATTCACCTCTGTTCCCAATCCAGACTATGAATTGTGGTATGAGAAGGATCAGAACATCATTATCTGGATCAATTCCACACTTTCGGAAGATCTGATTCCTTTCACTGTTGGCGTTCAATCTGCGCGAGAACTCTGGTAAAATCTTGAACGGCGGTTTGGCGGTGTATCTCGTTCTCACATTCATCAACTCCGTTCAACCTTGCAATCTGCCAAGAAAGGTTCATCTTCTATTTCGGAGTATCTCCAACGCATTAAAGAGGCTACTGATGCTCTTGCCGCCGCTGGTGCTCCTGTGGATGATCATGATCTACTCCTCATCATTCTAAATGGCTTACCTGATGAGTATGATTCTTTTGTGGATTCTGTTCAGTTTCGACTTGCTGATACTACTGTTGATGATCTTCACGGATTTTTGTTAAGTAAAGAAATGGCTCTTACTCGCAAGCATTCCACTCAAGGAACAAATTCTGCACCCTATCAAGCTTTTCAGTCTGTTCCAGCGTCTTCACCTCCACTCCTTCCTATACCTCAGGCGTATATTGCTCAGCCTCCTCCTTCCTCTAATTTCAACAGAGGCAATTTTCAGCGTAATAATTCTCAAAGGAATTATAATAATCGCAATCGATACACTCGTAACCACATCAACAAGAATGTTTCTAATCGTGAAGGAAATCGTAGTGGTGAAGGATTTCGTAATGGTGCTCGGTTCTTTAACAATAATTCCAGGAATGTTCCTTGTCAAATCTGTGAAGACATTGGTCATCAAGCGATTGACTGCTCCAATCGTATGAATCCCAATTTTCAAGGCCGTATTCCACCAGCTAAGCTTGCTATGTATGCTCGCTCAAATGCATCTTCTTCTCCTCCGTGGCTACTTGACTCTGGAGCAAGCTCTCATATGACCAACAACCTCCAAAATCTTCATAATCCACAACCTTACAGTGGCCCCGATAAAGTCTACATTGGAGACGGCTAAGGTTTGCCGATTTTCCACTCTGGTTCCTCGTTACTTCATACTCATTCTGCTACTTTTAAATTACAAAATGTGTTGCATGTTCCACACTTGAAGCATGATCTTGTTTCTGCAAATATGTTTCTTAGAGACAATTGGTGTTCCTTAACTCTAAATCCTTTTGACTTTCATGTCAAGGATCTTACTACGGGGAGAATGCTTTTTAGAGCTCCTGTTCGCTGTGGTCTCTATCCCTTTTCTGCATCTTCTCAGTCTTCATCGAAACATCATGGTCTTACTGCACTCAAGGCATCACAACACACTTGGCATCAACGTTTGGGGAATCCAACGTTCAAGACTTTGCAATTTGTGATCTCAAAGTCTTCTTTGCCTTTATCTACTATTGTCAAACAATCTTTCTGTTCGAATTGTGTTTTAGGCAAATGTGCCAAGTTACCTTTTCAGAATTCTATTTGTCATTCTTCTAGATCTTTAGAGTTGGTTCATGCGGATGTTTGGGGTCCTGCTCCACTGTCTTCTATCAGTGGATATCGAATCTATGTCATATTTGTTGATGACTTTACTAAGTACACTTGGCTGTATCCTCTCAAACATAAATCAAAAGTATTTCAAGTTTTTGTTCACTTTCAAGCTCTTGTTGAAAATCTGTCTGGTCACAAAATTGGAACTTTGAGATGTGACTCAGGGGGTGAGTTTATTAGTACTCAGTTCAAACAGCATTTGTCCAGTCATGGCATCCATCAACATTTTAGCTGTCTATACACTCCTCAGTAGAACGGGTATGCAGAATGGAAACACCGACACATTGTGGAAACAGCCAGGACACTACTTATTGCATCTCAGGTTCCTCATCAATTTTGGGTAGAAGCATTTCTCACTGCAGTTTATCTCATTAATTGGCTTCCTCCAACTGCTAAATCTTCACCCTGTGAGCAATTTTTCAAGAAGAAACTAGATTATACTCAGCTGAAAATCTTTGGTTGCAGCTGCTATCCTTGGCTCAAGCCATATACACAGTCCAAACTCGACCCCAAGAGCAAGTTATGTGTTTTTATTGGCTACAGTTTGGTTCACAAAGGTTACAGATGCTTAGACCCCTTCACCAATAGAGTGTATGTCTCCCGGCATGTCTACTTTGATGAAACCACATTCCCATTTCATAATCCCTCTCTTGTTTCACAGCTACCCTCTTGTGCTTCCTCCTCAGTCAATCCTTCCTCATTTTCCCTTACCTTTCCCAACCTTTATTCTTCATCCCCTCTTACTCCTTCTATTACACGTTCACAATCCCTTACCTCTCCCCCTGTCTTTCAACCTCCACCATCTGTAAGTCCTACTGAATTTGCATCTGAATCAGTTTCTATACCTGCACATGTCTCAGTTCCTAATATTGTCCCAGTTTCTGATATTGTCCCTGTCCCACCTCCAACCCTTCCTGTCTCTACTCATCCTATGCAAACATCATCTTCCTTCCAACTTAAACACTGAATTTGTTCTAACTACATACATTCAAGCATCCAAATATCCCCATTGGAGAACTGCAATGCAGGATGAGTTTAATGCTCTGCAAAATACAAGAACTTGGACATTGGTTCCCTCTGATCCTTCTTACAATCTCGTTGGGTGCAAATGGGTCTTCCGGATTAAAAGGAACCCTGATGGTTCTGTGGACCGTTATAAAGCCCGGTTAGTAGCTAAGGGCTACAATCAGCAGGAGGGTATTGATTACAGTGATACGTTTAGGCCAGTGGCTAAACCAGTTACAATTCGACTTCTTCTCACTCTTGCAGTTCAGTCTAATTGGTTTCTGCATCAATTGGATGTAAGTAATGCGTTCTTGCACGGCTCTCTCAAGGAAGATGTGTATATGTCTCAGCCTCCAGGCTTAATTGATCAGGACAAATCTTCTTATGTTTGTCACTTGCAAAAGTCCCTCTATGGCTTGAAACAAGCTCATCGGGCTTGGTTTGAAAAACTGCAATCTGCTCTATTCTCTATGGGATTTAAGGCCTCACAATCTGATCACAGCTTGTTTGTGTTGCAACAACCTGTCTTGGTGGTTGTTTTGGTTTATGTTGACGACATTCTTGTCACCGGACCTTCTTCCACAGCCTGCACTAATGTTATCTCTCAACTTAGTGATCAGTTTCCCATTAAGGATTTAGGCAATTTGCATTTTTTCCTTGGTTTGGAGGTTACCCGAGCTTCTACAGGGATCTTTATTCATCAATCTAAGTACATCTTAGATCTTCTCCAACGCACTAAAATGGATGGAGCAAAGCCCTGCACCACTCCTCTTGGTTCTACTAAGCTTGATCTCACTAGTTCTCTATTGGATAATCCAGAGGAATATCGCTCTATTGTTGGTGCTCTTCAGTATCTTACATGGACTCGTCCGGATCTCTCCTTTTCAGTAAACTTGGTCTGCCAGTTTATGCATTCTCCTCGAGAACCCCATTGTCAAGCAGTGAAGCGCATACTCCGCTATCTTAAGGGAACACTTGGATATGGTCTCTGGTTTCCTAAAACCTCGACTCCTCTTACTCTCAAAGCATATTCTGATGCTGATTGGGCAGGTTGTTCCTGGGATAGACGTTCTACTAGGGGTTTTTGCTTCTTTCTTGGATCCTCTATCATCAATTGGAGTGCCAAGAAGCAACACACCGTTGCTCGTTCATCCACCGAAGCTGAATATAGGTCCTTGGCACACACTGCTGCTAAATTAACATGGATCTGCAAATTGTTCACTGATATCGGTTTCAAGCTGCCTTCTCTTCCTCACATTTGGTGTGATAATGTTTCTGCGATTGCCCTTGCTTCCAACCCTGTTTTCCATGCTCGTACCAAGCATGTGGAAATAGATTACCATTACATAAGGGAACTTGTTCTTGCCAAGTTGCTGACTGTCCAATTTGTATGCAGTCAGGATCAACTTGCTAACATTCATACCAAATCCCTTCCCAGGCAACGCTTTCTTTTTCTCCGGTCCAAGCTATCACTTCAACCTTCTCCCTTTAGCTTGAGGGGGTGTGAAGAGAAAGTTACTCAAGTAACTCAACATAATAGTAATAAGTTACTCAAGTAACTCAACATAATAGTAATAACAAACAGTTAAAAGTTAGTTAGGAAAATTACCACACTTGTAACTTTCCTTTACTCTGTTAGTCTGTTGTATTTAGCTTCCATATAAATACTCTTGTAACTTATCATTTGGTGTAAAGAAAATCATTTCCCAATAAGATGTTGTTGCAGCTACTGCAGGTTTTCTCTACCTCTTCTCGTTTTCGTCTTTTCTTTTTTGCTTCACTCAAATATGTTTCAATAACTATTAGAATATTAAGGGTGTTGATTCCCCAATTGGTTCAAATGGTCACAATTGGGGTCTTCCACGTTATTTGGTGCACTTGGATATATGATAAATGTCTGTGATCTGTCACGACCTTCGTGTAGTCGCTCAGCATGACCAAGGATGAGCCGGTATGGCTTGTGGGAGATTTAAATATTATTCTATTTAATTTTCAATATTGAATGTATAAAGTTTAACCGGTGGCAGTTTCTTCTCTATGTGCTGTGTCCGAGGAATGTTGTTAAAAAGTGTTGTTTTGTAACTTCTGTTGCAGTGGATGCCTTTGGGCTGCCGTAGAATCTTTCTATTCATACAAGCTATCGTTGCATTTCAAAAGAAAAAGTTTGTCAATTTCTCCAAGTTTATCTTTACGACATTGCATCTGTGCAAGCCTCATCTCCAAATTTGTCAGTTTTCTACAACTTTATTCAATAATTTTGTTGTTAATGTTTTATATAAGTTTGTCATCATGACATATATGAACTGTTTTAATACTTCTTTGTTTGATATAACGTATGCTATCAAATTTTGAGTTTTGTTACAACCAACAAGTAACAAATAAGAGCTGTTCTTGTTTTTCTTCAATTCATATATCTTTAATTTTTTTTTTCTTTCTGAAATTGCTTCAACATGGCCCATACAATTGACCATAGTCAGTTAGGCTTAGTTGGGTAGAACCAAGTTTGTTTGGATCTGGTTGGGTAGGATTTGGTTCGTGATCAACCATTATAAATGTCTAGAAATGCTTATTTGTATTCGAAGTTACATCAAAGTTTAATTAATTTCCATTTTTCACCTTTGAAGCAGCTCTAGACTTGATAAAAAAAATGAGAAAATGCAAGCCATCATAGGGTTAGAATCATCAATGCAAGCCAGCTTTGTAATTGAGCTTGGAGATAAAGCTCAGGTGCCCATAATCTCATTTTCCGCAACAAGCCCTTCTTTTCAAGGTTCATACTTTTTCCGAATTGCACAAAATGACTCATCTCAAGTTAAAGCCATTAGTAATATCATCCAAGCCTTTGGTTGGAGTGAAGCAGTGCCCATCAGCGTTGACAATGAGTTCGGAAAAGGAGTAATACCTTACCTGACTACTGCTTTGCAATCAGTTGGTGCTCGTGTGCCCTACTGGAATTCCATTCCTTCAATCTCCACTGATGAGGAAATTGTTGCAGAGCTTCGCAAGTTGATGTCAATGAGAACCAGGGTCTTCATAGTGCATATGTCCCCATATCTTGGCTCTCGGTTTTTCTCTAAAGCAAAAGACTTTGGCATGATGGATGAAGGCTATGTTTGGATACTGACAAATGGGATGACTAACGGTTTTATTTCCTCGAGTTCTTATGTCAACATAGATGACATGCAAGGGGTGTTGGGTTTAAAAAATTATGTTCCCATTACAAAAAGCTTGAAAGTTTTAGAGCTAGATGGCAAACAAAATTCCAACAAGACAATCCAACTATCCCTAGTGTTAAACTGGATGTTTTTGGATTGTGGGCATACGATGCCGCTTGGGCACTAGCCATGGCTGCTGAGAAGGTTGGAATAACAAACTTCCGCGTCCAGAAGATTAACAATTCTGGCAATTCCATTGGTTCAAAGAGATTAGAGGTCTCTCAAAGTGGTACTGAACTTGTCCGAGAACTATCAGGTACAAGATTCCAAGGTCTTTTGGGAGATTTCAGCCTTATTAATAAGCAACTACAATCATCAACTTTTCAGGTAGTTAATGTGAATGATAATGGGGAAAGAGGGATTGGATATTGGACACCCAAAACTGGACTTGTAAGAAACATTAAATCGGACAAAAATACAAGCAGACACTCTACTTCTAATGCCAGTCTTGGACCTTTTATATGGCCTGAAGACACCACCTCGGTTCCAAGGGGTTGGCAGATTAGTGCGAATGGGACCTTAAGAATTGGAGTCCCGGTGAAGGGAGCATATGACGAACTTGTAAGTGTGAAACATGATCCAAGCACTAATACAACCAATATCACTGGATACTGCATTGACGTCTTTACTGCGGTAATAGAAGTATTGCCGTACTTTGTTCCTTATGAGTTTCATCCCTTTACAAGGCCTGATGGTACGAGAGCTAGTTACAATTATTTGCTCAATCAAGTAATTCTTGGGGTAAAAACTCTTATTCTAAGCTTTATTTTTTCCCCTTATTACTTCATATTTTTATTCTAGTGAAAAACATCGATTCAAATGTTAAAACATTAGCAATTTTACTTGACAGAAATATGATGCTGCAGTTGGAGATATTACCATTAGAGGAAATAAATCTTTGTTTGTTGACTTTACATTGCCATACACAGAAGCATGGGTATCGATGGTCGTGCCTTTCAAAGGAAATACAGGTGCCAAAAACACCTGGGTGTTCCTGAAGCCTTTGACTTGGGACCTTTGGGCAACCAGTGCCTGTTTTTTCATATTCATTGGTTATGTGGTCTGGTTTCTTGAACATCCAATAAACAAAGACTTTCAGGGGTCTCTGCGTCACCAAATTGGCACAAGCTTTTAGTTCTCCTTCTCAACTTCTCAACCATGGTTTTCGCACATCATAAGTTCCCTACATGAGTTATCGTTTTTTAGAAACAATCTTGTTTACATATTTGATGACATATTGATGCCATATCTATATTCTTTTGAAATTTTTGAAACAGGGGAGCAAGTATTGAGCAACTTGGCTAGATTTGTAGTGATTATATGGTACTTTGTTGTTCTTGTACTAACACAAAATTATACAGCCAGTTTAACATCAATGTTAACAATCCAACAGCTTCAACCAGTCGTTACTGATGTAAACCTTCTCATAAAGAATGGGGACAAGGTTGGTTACGTAAGAGGTTCCTTTATTTATGGGATTCTGAAGCGAGTAGGATAGGACGATAAACTCAAGCCCTATCATTCTAGAGAAGAATTGAAGAAACTTCTTCGCAACAGGAACAAAAATGGAGGTATTTCTGCGGCTTTTGATGAAACTCCCTACATGAAACCTTTTATTGCAACATATTGCTCAGAATGTACCCTTGTTACACCAACATTCAACTCTGATGGGTTTGCATTTGTAAGTTACCCTTGTTTCTCTGTGTGGGCTTCTCTCCTCCAATTAATACATGTTTTCCGACGTTGGATTTTTTTTCTTTGGGTTACCTCAGGTCTTTCAAAAAGGTTTGCTTCTCACGCGTGATTTTTCAACAGCAATCACTAAAGTGAGCGAGGGAGGTAAAATGGAGGCCATCGAAGATAAGTGGTTCAAGAAAAATGAAAGTTGTTCAAACTCCAACACCATGGAAAGTTCCAACACTCTTAGTCTTGATAGCTTTAGGGGCCTCTTCATCGTTGCTGGTGTTGCTTCATCACTAGCTATCCTCGTATTTACAGCTATGTTCCTGTATGAGCATGGCCACAACTTGACACGGGCAGATTCAGAAGCCTCATTTTGGACAAGAATTCATGAAATATTAGGAGTATATTACGGAAATGACCTCACTTCAGATACTTCTAAGAATAGCACGCTGCAAAATAGTGATCATGGTATAGCTGTGGCTGAATCTTCAGCAAACAGCAAATGTCCCCCTAAGTCATCATCAAGCTCTCCCGACGCCACTGGACCGCACATTGTTCATCAAGAGTTGGTGGAAACTCCTAATTCTTCCGTGCATGGTGGTGATCGGAGTCCCAATGGTCAAGCAACCCAAGACAGTGGTACTCATGAATATGGTATTGAGTTAACTTCCTTCCCAAGTGATGAGAAACAGACCTAAACCCTAAATTAGAATAGACTGTTGCCCAAGAAATCTATTGATTATTGCGTCAATATTTAGAAAGAAAAAAAAACTTAGCATAATTGGAACATTTCCTTCTAACTTATCATGTGTCTATGTCAGGTGATAAATGAGAGAGAGAAATGCAAATATATTTTCGATTAATGTAAGTGTCTTTCAATAATTAGATACATCAACCCACTCATCATATAATAATCAGCAATGGAATATGAGTGTGTTGAGTAATCTCAACTACATTTCTTGAATTTTAAGTGACCCCAAATTCCATATGCTAGAAGAAAGATGACTTATTTTTAGCCACACCTCTTGGAACTCAATTTTTTAATCTCATTTTACTCCCTATAACTCAAAAGTCACTACTTTACTCCTTGAAACTCAAAATTCAATTTACCTTGCTGCCTGGAACTTGAATTTGATCTCAGTTTGCCCCTTGAAGCTTAAAAGTTGTCTCTTTAAAACTCAAAATTTGCACATGTAAGATAATCTTAGTGGGTGTTGGTCCCACATATATTTTAAGAAGCGTAGTTAAAAATAAGCCAAAAAAGATTAGACAAAGCATTAGAATGCAATTAAAACTAAAAAGTTAGACAAGTCTTTCCACACATAAAAAGGATAAAATTAAGTCTAACAAAATTGAAACAATAGACAAATTAAAGAAGAAGATGATTGTTCATCATCTTCTTCCCCTCTCACCCGAGGAGGGTGAACTTAATTTGACCACCTTTTGAACCCCAGACCTGGGCTTTTATTACTATCACTTAACAACAATAGCCTGGGAAATGCAGTAGTTACCCTGCTATTCTTGCTGCTTAAACTGCTTCTGCTTTGAGGAGCTGAAGTAGTTAAATTCTAAAACGGATTAATAAACTTTGCTTTAAAATCTAAAATGGTATGTGGGTGTCCATATCAATGGGGAAATTTTTGGTTTAAGGGTGAAGGAAATGGAGTCACTGTTTTTTCTTGGAATTTGAAGGAAATATTCATGGAAGCAATCAGGCTTTACTATCCATTTTGCACTCCTACTTTGTAAGATGGGTCTGTAGATAGTGGATTATAATGGAGTTATGGCTTCACGAGGAGGGCACGGTATTGGTTGATGCAGCCATGACAGACATAACAAAAAAGAAACTACCTCAAATTTATGTAATAGTAGCTTAGCTACAGTCAAAATTGTGCCCCTTGATTTTGCTTTATTTACACATTGCTGCCACCAAATCTGTGTTGTGCTGGGGTTTGGGGCACCCCCTTTCTCTTTCATGACTCGATTTTGCTACATTTACAACTCTACCACTGAGTTAGTTTTGGGTTTTTTGGGCCCAACGTGAGATTCGGTGTTGGTTTGTGTAGTGGCTGACAGACCCATTGAAGAGGTTCAAGGCCTGAAAGGCCGCATGCCCTTTTTGCCCTATCTGCATTCCAAATCCAACGGGTGGAATGAAATTTGGCAGCTAGCCGCATGGATATATTCCTTATCTTCTTCTTACCCGCCATGTATTAGGTACAGTTTTGGATGGAGTCGTGGAAAAGAGAAGCTGAAATCTGGAAAGCCTGGTATCACCTTATATTCTTTCACTTAAACCAAGTCGTTTAAAATCCTTTCAATGTCTATTTGACTCCACCCCACTTCGACATTGTTGGTGGATCATCCCTTCGCCATCTGGAGGTGATTGATTGTTTCTACGAAGGGAATGTTAGAATTTCGGCCCTTAAATTCAGTGTTCAAATATTGCAGCTTATGCCATCTTTTTCATCAAAGCTCCCCAATTGACAAAGACATTATTCCGCACATGGGATTCTGTAACTTCACAATTCGCTGATTTTGATGTGCTTCAAAATCTCTCCCTGCTCTTATCTTCTTCTGATGAGGTAAGCTAAATAAGATTATTGTATGACCGTTCCAGAAAATTACTCTGTCAGGCCCCTGAAAGCTACAATATCCATGGATCATGAAGAAGAATCTTCGTTGGAGGTATGCTAATGTTACTTACATATCATTACTTTGTAAGACGTTGTGTGTTTTAAATTTTTACTACCAACAGATTTAAGCTTGCGGTTTGTTGGCCTGGTTTGCCGAGGAAGAAGAAGGCCGGAGCTGCTACAGCTCCGGTCACCAGAAAACATGGGTTCTAGACCCCGATCTAGGTACAAACGTGAAGAACAAGGAGAGAGGAAGAGATTGTTACAATGATCGTAACACGGTCGGAGGTGACCGAAAATGCCCCCAAAGTCCATGGGTTCGCCGGAAAACGGGTGTGCTTACCCAAATCGATTCCGAGACAAAACCTACGTAAAAATGGAAGGATCTAGTTCACAAAACACCACCAAGCATCAAGCTAACAACGAGAAGGAGAGGTTCGAGACTTACCCAACGGAAAAAGAGAAAAGGTTCGCCGGAGCTTTGCTCCGTGCCGTCGAACTCGCAGGGCAGGGGTCCTGAGCTCGTGGCCAGTCTCTCCTGATGGTGATAAAGTCCTAGTGAGTCCAGGGGGAGAGAGAGAGAGAGATGCGAGAGGTTGAGGGAGAGAGGTACGGGAGAGCTGAGAGAGAGAGCTACGGGAGAGTTGAGAGAGACACAGAAGTAAGAGGTCTCGGGGGTGGGGGACAGAGAGAGGGAAAAGAGAGGGTGTTAGATGGCTGACACGTGGCAGCCTAGGGTGAAATTACAAATAATACATATATTTGAGGGTGGTTGTTACACTACCAATGTAAAAATATCACTATAGAGTATAAACTACGCACGAAAAAACTAGTGTAAAAATATCACTATGGAGTATAGACTACGCTATTGATTAATTTAATTCAGAAGACCAAGTCTCCTGCTAATTTGGGGTTGGAATTGAATTCGAACGTACGGACTGATGAGTTTAGTCAAATAAAAATACTGTGTTAGTTAATTCTCTTCCTGTATACAAAACGAAAAACCATACACGCTTGTTTCTTAAGAATGAGGATGAAACTTCTTCGAATTCCCTCCTGATCAACAGCTAGTGACTCAGTGTTAAGGGGAAACTTCCTTGTCTTCATCTTACTCTTCTTCTTTACCAGGTTTGGTCGACACCATCAATTTATTCCAAACCATTCAAAAGAGCATACGAACATGACCAAGAATTCTATGATCAACCCTGTTTTTCTTGTCTTCATCTTACTCTTCTTCTTTTCCAGGTTTGGTCAAACCTTTCAAAAAATTTAACCATTTGCCAATTATAACTGTTTGAGCAAAACCCAGAAGTTGCGTTAATTTACTTTGTGAAGAAATATCCTACGTCGAAAGTTAAGAAAACTACTTAGTACAAAAAAAATCATTAGAGTATAGAGTATAAACCAAGTCTCCTGCTTTAATTTGGAAGAAGGTTCATTGAATCAAATTCAAATGTGCTGATGGATGCCATTTATTCAACACGAATGGATCAATGTAGCTGTGGCAAAACTGTCATTGACTCACTGTATCCACCATCACTTATTTTTCTTCTGAGGTAAATACTGATTTACTCAATTCTTTCTTGTATTCGAATTATGAAAAACCATACCAGCTTGTTTCTTAGGAATGAATAGGAAATTTCTTTGAAATACCTCCTCATCAGCAGTCAGCGATTCCGCAGTAGGGGACACTTGACTTCTTCTTCGTTTGAATATTCAAATTGACTCTTGTTATATTCAAAATCCTATCATCTTATAAATAAGTTTCCTAGTCTCCCTCACATGCCGGCCATGAATTCCAAACCTTCCAAGAGAGATTATTCAAACATGACCAAAAATCCTACGATCAACCTCGTCTTTCTTCACTTCCTATTCTCTAGGATTTTCTTCATCCTGGCACAAAACACAACATTAATGTAGGAATCCTTATTGGACTCAACTAGTATTGATAATAGTGAGTCAGCATATTTGAAATTATAAGTCAGTTAGGGTTTTTTTTAAATACGTGGAAAAACCATATCCTATAATTGAGGAGCTTCATCCATAGTGCTTGCAGTTTGAAGCACGTATCAGGTCCACTACATGCACGATGGAATTAGAGGCAACAGTGGAATAACCATCTTCCACGATAGATGGAAGTTGGGGAACACTAACTCTATAAAAAGGATTCCCTGCTCACAGAGAAGGGGTTCTTCGTTTTGGGACTATCACCATAAGAATATTCAGGTCTCTAGTGAGTAGAAGAGTCTCTTTGAAACACGACCATGTCTTCTGCAGGTTAGCTTCATATGTGTAATTAAGATTATGATGTGTTCTAGGGTTCAATGTTAGAAAAATATTTGATTTATTCCAACATTTGGTATCAGAGCAGACTAACAAGCCCTGGAACCAATATGTTTGTGTTAATTTTTCTGTATGATGAGTTCTGCAATTTTAAATTCATATCATCATGCACTTTTTACATTATTTAAGTTGTTTAAATTATATATTTCATTCTCTGGTGATGAGATTCATGCAACGTCCACATTTTTTCTCAAAAGAAAGTATGTATGAGCAGGCAAGATATTTAAATCACGCATGGTGTCTTTGTTCAGCATAAACTCTTGTCCAAAGGCCTGAGATATACGCATGAAAAGATTATCCTTCAATGGCAGTTTGTACCTCTTGCTCATAAGTGTGGTATAAACATGCATTGGTTAGTTACTAACAATAATTAGATGTCTTCTGCAGTGAACACTTCAGCCATGAATTTCTCTTCGATTGAGCCTTTAAGTGGAGGAAATTTCAAGAAATGGAAGCAAGACATCGAGATTGTCCTGGGCCTGATGGACCTCGATTTGGCACTGAGGGAGGAAGAGCCAGAACCACTCACTGATGTTTCAACTGCTGAACAAAGGCTGAAACATGAGAAATGGGAGAAAGCTAATAGGATGTCATTGATGGTCATGAAAAGGACCATGAGTGAGACTGTGCGTGGAGGAATTGTTGTTGGTGACAAGGCCAAAGACTTCTTGGAGGCAATTGGGGCAAAGTACAGGGAATCGGAAAAGGCTGAAATGGGGAATTTGATGACCACTCTCACCACTCTCAAGTTTGAAGAAAATAAGAGTGTAAGAGAGCACATTCTTAAACTGGTGGAAACTGCTTCAAAGCTCAAAGACTTGGAGGTGCCTGTGGACGATGCTTTTGTTGTTCATATGGCACTTAATTCACTGCCATCAAGTTTTGAGCAATTGAAGGTCTCCTACAACACTCAAAAGGAGAAATGGACGCTGGATGATCTCATCTCGATCTGTGCTCAAGAGGAAGCAAGAATTAAGAAGAACCAGATGATCAACCATGTCAACTTCATGCAGACAGATGTTGGTAAGAAACCTATGTATCAACATGGTAAGATCCCTAAGCCATTCAATTCTTATGATACCGCCATGAATGCCTCCTCCTCTAAGGGACCTGAGATGTCTAAGAAAAATATGGACAATGTCAAATGTTATTTTTGCAAAAGATTTGGGCACATGAAGAAAGATTGTGAAAAACGCAAGAATTGGAAAGTTAAGAAAGGTATTTCTTTTGTTGAAATTTTTGTTTGTTTTGAAACTAATCTTGTTGAAGTCCCTCCAAATTCTTGGTGGTTTGACACTGGGTGTTCGGTGCATATCACCAATTCTCTGCAGGGGTTCACAAGAGGAACTACAACAACAAAAAATGAAGTTTTTCAAGTTTATGTTGGCAACGGAAATAAAGTGGCAGTGGAGGCTATAGGGAGTCTAAAGTTGAAGCTGTCAAGTGGTCATGTTTTAGAGTTGTTTGATGTTTTATATGTACCTTCGTTAAGAAGGAATTTAATTTCTGCATCTAAGCTTGTAAAATCTGGTTATGCTTTCGTTGGTGACAATGAAAGCATCAGAATTTCTATGAAAAATAATCCAAACGTTGTTGTTGGAATTTGCTTCTTAGTAAATGATCTTTGGCAGTTGTTGTGTTCCATTTTTTCCAATTCAAATTGCTTGAATGTTGACATCTTTTTGCCGAGTAAAAGATTACAATCAAATGAATCATCTGCCATGTTGTGGCATAAACGATTAGGCCATATTTCAAAAGTCAGAATGGAAAGATTAATAAAGGACAACATATTGCCGGCTTTGGACTTTGGTGATTTAAAGGATTGTATTGATTGTTGCAAAGGCAAACTAACTAAAGTCAAGAAAAAGAGTTCTATAAGGAGTCAAAAGCTTTTGGAAGTAATCCATACAGACGTGTGTGGACCTTTCCCAATTAAAACTCTTTGTGGAAATATATATTTTGTGACTTTTATTGATGATTACTCAAGGTTCACATATCTTTATTTGATCAAAGATAAGACTTCAGTGTTTGAATGTTTTAAAAAATTTAAAACTGAAGTTGAGAATCAATTGGATTTGTCCATAAAAGTTTTAAGGTCAGATAGAGGAGGAGAATATTATGGCAGGTACACTGAGATTGGTCAGGCAAAGGGTCATCTGGCAGTCTATTTGGAGCAGTGTGGAATTCAAGCGCAGTATACATCTCCAGGCACGCCACAACAAAATGGTGTGGCTGAGAGAAGGAATAGGACTCTGATAGAGATGGTAAGGAGCATGATGAGTCGTGCAAAACTTCCACAATACTTGTGGGGAGAGGCTTTACAAATGGCAAACTATATCCTGAATAGAGTCCCAACAAAGGCTGTGAGTAAGACTCCTTATGAGGTATGGATTGGGCGTAAACCAAGTCTTAATCATCTACATATTTGGGGGTGTCGTGCAGAAGCAAGAGTTTACAACCCAAGGGAAAAGAAATTAGACTCGAGGACAATTTCTTGTCACTTCGTGGGATTCCCTGAAAAAACCAAAGGGTATAGATTTTATTCAACTGATTTTCCTATGAGAATATTTGAGACTGGAGTTGCTAAGTTTATTGAAGAAGGGGAATGCTCACTGGAACCAGACATGGAGGCATCGAGATTCAACCTCGAAGAAACTGGCAATGTATTGCCTGATAATAACATTGAATGGTTTGATAATGGTGGAACATTTGGGATCCAGACAACTGAAAATGATGGTGGAGTGATCAATATAACTCAGCAACAAATTGAGTTTAATATTGATAACTTTGATCATTCAATGAGTGGGGTAGGCTTAGATTTTCATGCAGTGACCTCATCGCAAATCTTGGGTGGGTTACCTGGGCAACAAGTAAGAATGGAAAATAGTGAGCAGCCTGACATTGGAACTTCATCACAACCCACACGTGAATTAATTGAACCACAAGCCACAACAGAGAGAAGAATATTACCAGCAAGAACCAGAAAGTCGGCCATCTCTAGTGATTACGTGGTGTATCTTCAGGAAATAGAAATGTGTGAAGGCATGCAAGATGATCCAGTGACATTTTATGAAGCAATGGAGACCCAACAATCCAACTATTGGAGAGATGCAATGATTGACGAACTAAGGTCCATGCAAACTAATAACGTGTGGACCTTGGTGGAAGCACCATTAAATGTCAAGCCAATTGGCTGCAAATGGGTCTTCAAGACCAAGAGAGATTTGAATGGTAAAGTGGAGAGGTATAAAGCGAGACTCGTAGCTAAAGGTTTCACACAAACAGAAGGGATCGACTATTCTGAAACCTTTTCCCCAGTTTCTACGAAAGACAGCTTGAGGATCATTTTGTCATTGGTTGCACATTATGACCTTGAGCTCAATCAAATGGATGTCAAGACAGCTTTCCTTAATGGAGAGTTGGAAGAGGAGATTTACATACAACAACCTATGGGATTCGTAAGAGAAGGGCAGGAGAATATGGTTTGTAAGTTAAACAAATCCATATACGGTTTAAAGCAAGCATCAAGACAGTGGTTTATGAAGTTTGATCAAAAAGTCACTGCCATGGGTTTTATTGAGAACAAAATTGATGACTGCATATATGTTAAGGTATGTGGTTCGAAATTTGTTTTTCTCATTTTGTACGTGGATGACATACTTCTAGCTAGTAATTGCATGAATATGTTGTTGGAGACAAAAGGGTTGTTATCTAAAACCTTTGAAATGAAGGATATGGGGAATGCTTCTTTTGTACTGGGCATTGAAATTGTCAGAAACAGGTCAAAAAAATTATTAGGACTTTCACAGAAGTCATATATTGAAAATGTGCTGCAACGGTTCAACATGCAACATTGTTCGAATGGAGAAGTACCAATGGGGAAAGGAGACAGACTCAATAAATCTCAATGCCCAAAGAATGAACTGGAGAAACATGGAATGTCAACAAAACCATATGCTTCATTGGTAGGAAGCCTTATGTATGCACAGGTTTGTACAAGGCCTGATTTAGCCTTTGCAATTAGTGTATTGGGGAGGTACCAAGCTAATCCAGGGGAACAACATTGGGTTGCAGCTAAGAAGGTCTTGAGATATTTACAAAGAACAAAATCCTACATGTTGGTTTATAGGAGTGTGGAGAACCTTGAACTAGTAGGATACACGGACTCTGACTTTGCAGGATGTTTGGATGATAGGAAATCCACGAGTGGTTATGTATTCACACTTGGAGGTGCAGCAGTATCCTGGAAAAGTGTTAAACAAAAGGCTTTGGCAACCTCAACTATGGAAGCTGAGTTCATAGCTTTATTTGAAGCAACGAAGAAATGGTTGTGGTTGAAAAATCTCATTACTTTCATGAGATTGGTGGACTCAATTTCAAGACCATTGGTTATCCATTGTGACAATAAGGCAGCTGTATTTTTCTCGAAGAATAATAAGAAATCTGAGGCAACACGCTTGATGGATGTCAAATATCTATCTGTAAAGGAGCATGTGAAGAAAGGTGACATATTAGTGGAGCACATTGATACCCAAAGGATGATTGCTGATCCTTTAACAAAGCCTTTAGCAGTGGGAGTGTTTAAAGAACACATCACAAGCATGGGGTTCCATGAAAGCTTTGATTCAGCTGGTCTGTGGGAGTGAGAAGAATGTTGCTGGATAAATCATGATCACTAACATGTAGGTGTTGCAGCAAGTTATGTTTCGAATTTCTTTCAAGCTTATGTATTAATTGTTATTTAGACTGCATGTACAGACTTATTTGAAGCACTAAATGCATGTGATCGATGTTTGTTCCAAAGAACACATTGTATAAGTTTGTTGTGTATAGGAAGCTTGACTGGATTTGAAGTACAGTTGTTCGAAGCAAGAGTGTGATAATTGTAGTGCATAAAATGATATGGATTGAATATATATGTATATGCCATTGACATTATACATCAGAACTTGTTAAAAACGTGATTTCAGGGTGCATGCAGTACTTTACTTGCATCGTTTTCTGGAGTTCGTTTTAAATGGGACTGTTGGTAGATGTGTATAAGATATGGATTGCGTGAAAAGACCCATTGTGATCACTTAAGGTGACTTATAATTGAATATGTTGATTCAAATCCAAAGACTAGTTAAGTCCAAGTGGGAGAATGTAGGAATCCTTATTGGACTCAACTAGTATTGATAATAGTGAGTCAGCATATTTGAAATTATAAGTCAGTTAGGGTTTTTTTTAAATACGTGGAAAAACCATATCCTATAATTGAGGAGCTTCATCCATAGTGCTTGCAGTTTGAAGCATGTATCAGGTCCACTACATGCACGATGGAATTAGAGGCAACAGTGGAATAACCATCTTCCACGATAGATGGAAGTTGGGGAACACTAACTCTATAAAAAGGATTCCCTGCTCACATAGAAGGGGTTCTTCGTTTTGGGACTATCACCATAAGAATATTCAGGTCTCTAGTGAGTAGAAGAGTCTCTTTGAAACACGACCATGTCTTCTGCAGGTTAGCTTCATATGTGTAATTAAGATTATGATGTGTTCTAGGGTTCAATGTTAGAAAAATATTTGATTTATTCCAGTACATGTGGGAGTGGTTCCTGACTTGAATACCTGGTCTGGGAAAATGGGGATGAGCTGCATTGACATGGCCCTCGCCGACTATTACGCCTCTCATGCAGGCTACAATACGAGGCTGGTCCTACACAAAAGGGACTCTGCAGAAGATGATGTTGTTGCAGCTACTGCAGGTTCTTTCTCTACCTCTTCTCTTTTTTGTGTGTTCTTTTTTCTTCTCTTAAATATGTTTCACTATCTATTAGAATATTGAAGGTGTTGATTCCCAATCGGTTCAAATGGTCGGGGTCTTCCATGTTATTTGGTGTGGTTCGGTACTTTCACTTGGAGATGCTAAATGTCTGTGATCTGTCACAACCTTCTGCTCAGCACGACCAAGGATGAGCCGGTATGGCTTGTGGGAAATTTAAATATTAATTATTTAATTTTCGATATTGAATGAAAAAAAAAATTAACCGGTGGCAGTTTCTTCTTCTATTAAGTGTTGTGTCTGAGGAATGTTGTTTTTTTTTTTTTGTTTATTTGTCAAACGAAAGATTTTGTCAGATTAAACGTTAAATTAGCCATTAACGGGGTTTGAACCACACAGTCATGCAATGGTTCAATACCTTTCCACCACTGTAGTAAAGGGCCACTTGCGTACGAGGAATGTTGTTAAGAAGTGTTGTTTTGTTGAAGTGGCTGCCTTTTGGCTTGCTACTGTTTTTTGGCTGCCGTCAAATCTTTTTCAGTTCATACAAGCTATCTTTGCATTTCCAAAAAAAAAAAAAAGTTTGTCAGTTTTCTCCAAGATTTTCATTAGAACATTGCATTCGGGCAAGTCTCAATCTCCAAGTTTGTCAGGTTTCTACAACTTTTCTCAATAATTTTATTGTTGATGTTTTATATAAGTTTGTTGTTATAACATAAATGAACTGTTATAATACCTTTTTTTATATATATGCTATCAAATTTCGAGTTTTGTTAACTAACAAGTGCGTGCTATTCTTCTTCTTCTTCAATTCATATACCTTTAATTTTGTTTGTTTTCTAAAATTGCTCCAACGTGGCTCATCCAACGTGGCTCATCCAAGTGACCCTGGTCGGTTAGGCTTACTTGGGTAGAACCAAGTTTGTTTGGATCTGGTTGGGTTAGATTTATATCGTGTTCAACCATTATAATTTTCTAGAAATGCTTATTTCTAGCTGAAGTTACATCAGAGTTTAATTAATTTCCATTTTTCACCTTTGAAACAGCTCTAGACTTGATTAAAAATGAGAAAGTGCAAGCCATCATAGGGTTAGAATCATCAATGCAAGCCAGCTTTGTAATAAAGCTTGGAAATAAAGCTCAGGTGCCCATAATATCATTTTCCGCAACAAGCCCTTCTCTTCAGGGTTCATACTTTTTCCGAATTGCGCAGAATGACTCATCTCAAGTTAAAGCCATTAGTAGTGTCATCCAGGCCTTTGGTTGGACTGAAGCAGTGCCCATCAGTGTTGACAATGAGTTCGGAAATGAAGTAATACCTTACCTGACTACTGCTTTGCAAGCAGTTGGTGTTCATGTGCCCTACTGGAGTTTCATTCCTTCAATCGCCACGGATGAGGAAATTGTTACAGAGCTTCGCAAGTTGATGTCAATGCGAACCAGGGTCTTCATAGTGCATATGTCCCCTTATCTTGGCTCTCGGTTTTTCTCAAAAGCAAATGACATTGGCATGATGGATGAAGGCTATGTTTGGATAATGACAAATGGGATGACTAACTGTTTTACTTCCTTAAATCCTTCTGTCGACATAGATAACATGCAAGGGGTGTTGGGTTTAAAGACTTATGTTCCCATTACAAAAGAGCTTGAAAGTTTTAGAGCTAGATGGCAATCAAAATTTCGACAAGACAATCCAACTATCCCGAGGGTTAAATTGGATATTTTTGGATTGTGGGCGTATGATGCCGCTTGGGCACTAGCCATGGCAGTTGAGAAGGTTGGAACAATAAACTTCCACTTCCAGAAGATGAACGATTCTGGCAATTCCACTGGTTCGGAGAGATTAGAGGTCTCTCAAAGTCGTACTGAACTTGTCCGAGAACTATCAGGTACAAGATTCCGAGGTCTTTCAGGAGATTTCAGCCTTATTAATAGGCAACTACAATCATCAACTTTTCAGGTAGTTAATGTGAATGATAATGGGGAAAGGGGGATTGGATATTGGACACCCAAAAATGGACTTGTAAGAAACATTCAATCGGACAAAAATACAAGCAAACACTCTACTTCTAATGCCAGTCTTAGACCTATTATATGGCCTGGAGACACCACCTCAGTTCCAAGGGGTTGGCAGATTAGTGCGAATGGGATCTTAAGAATTGGAGTCCCGGTGAAGGAAGGGTTTAACGAATTTGTAAGTGTGAAACATGATCCAAGCACTAATACAACCAAGGTCACTGAATACTGCATAGATGTCTTTACTGCGGTAATAGAAGAATTGCCGTACCCTGTTCCTTATGAGTTTCATCCCTTTGCAAGGCCTGATGGTAAGAAAGCTGGTAGTTACAGTGATTTGATCTATCAAGTATTTCTCAGGGTAAAAACTCATATTCTAAGCTTTCTTTATTTCAGATTACATTCTTGATTTAGCAAAACTTTTCAATTGAAACTTTGGCCTTTTTACTTGACAGAACTATGACGCTGCAGTCGGAGATTTTACCATTAGAGCAAATAGATCCTTGTTTGTTGACTTTACATTGCCATATATGGAATCCGGGTTATCAATGGTCGTGCCTATGAAAGGAAACAATGGTGCGAAAAACACCTGGGTGTTCTTGAAGCCTTTGAGTTGGGACCTTTGGGTAACCAGCGGCTCCTTTTTTATTTTCATTGGTTTTGTGGTCTAGTTTCTTGAACACCCAAAAAACAAAGACTTTCAGGGGCGTGCACATCACCAAATTGGCACAAGTATGTGGTTCTCCTTCTCAACCATGGCTTTTGCACATCGTAAGTTCCGTCATGATTAATTACACTTTACTGGTAATTAATATTTTTAGAACAAATCGATATGTACTCTGTGAATCCAGTCTTAAACAAGTAAATCCAAATGGTTAATGGGTTTTCGTTTGAATTTTTATTCAGGGGAGCGAGTAGTAAGCAACTTGGCTAGGTTTGTAGTGATCATCTGGTGCTTTGTTGTCCTCATACTCACTCAAAGCTATGCAGCTAGTTTAACGTCATTTTTAACAGTCCAATAGCTCAAACCAGTCGTTACTGATTGTCACCATCTCATGAGGAATGGGGACTATGTTGGCTTCAAAACAGGTTCTTTTACTTATGGAATTCTGAAACAGCTAGGATTTCAGGATGATAAATTTAGGACCTATACATATGAAGAAGAATTGGATGAACTTCTTCGCAAGGGGAATGAAAACAGAGGTATTTCTGCTGCTTTTGATGAAACGCCCTACTTGAAACTTTTTGTTTCAACTTATTGCTCAAAATATACCATTGTCGAGCCAACATTTAAGGGCAATGGCTTTGCATTTGTAAGTTCACTTGTTTCTCTTTCTGGGCTTCTCTCCTTTAACTAGTACATGTTTTCTGGTGTGAGCTTTTTTTCCTTTGGCTTACCTGCAGGTCTTTCAGAAAGGTTCGCTTCTCACATGTGATTTTTCAACAGCAATCACTAAAGTGCACGAGAGTAATAAAATGAAGGCCATCGAAGATAAGTGGTTCAAGAAAAACGAAAGATGTTCAAACTCCAACCCCGTGGAAAGTTCCAACACTCTTAGTCTTGATAGCTTTTGGGGACTTTTCATCGTTGCTGGTGTTGCTTCATCACTAGCTATCCTCATATTTACGGCTATGTTCCTCTATGAGCATAGCCACATCTTGACACGCGCAGATTCCGAAGCCTCATTTCGGACAAGAATTCATGAAGTATTAAGAGTATATTATTACAGAAAAGACCTCACTTCCGATACTTCTAAGAAGAGCACGCTGCAAGATAGTGATTATGGTATAGCTGCGGCTGAATCTTCACCAAACAGCAGCTGTCCCCCAAGGTCATCATCAGGCTTTTCCGACCCCGTTGGACAGCACATTGTTTATCAAGTGCTGGTGGGAACTCCTAATTCTTCCGTGCTTGGTGGCGATCTGAATCCCAATGGTCAAGCAACCCAAGACAAAAGTACTCATGAATATGGTATTGGATTAACTTCCTCCCCAAGCTATGAGAGACAGACCTAAACCCTAAATTAGAATAGACTATTGCCCAAGAAAGCTATTGATTCAGAGTAAATTATTTTGTAAATATATATTCTCCCTATATTGTTTTTCTTATCTTAATTGATGATTTATGACATGCAAAAGGAGTTGAAGAGATTGATGTCTTCCCTCACCCGCCACTTGCGAGAATTTATATGCAGCCGGAGATAAGTTCTCTACAGGGCTATGTTCTCCCTGAATATCTGCCTAACATATTGAAAACTCTTCGACTAGATACTACATTAGTCACCAAAATTTTCACTCCACATCTGCATTCCAATTGTCACGTCCCGATCCCAACTTTTATTCTGGATCGACACATGACGTCACCAAATACTCGCATCTCTAACCTACCCCGCCTCTTGGATATGTCAAAGCATAACTCGATAATCGAATTGCCTAGTAATTTTTCGTATACTTTATAGCTACATTTAACCTCCACGTTAGACTGCCTACGTATCCTAAACAGAGATCAAACCATTCGTAATTCCCAAACACTACACTTGACTTTTATCACCATACTTTTAAGTAGAATATCATAGCTTTCATCAATCAATTATTAGAACTTGGCAAGCATGAAATTACTAGGTTCAGGGCTACATATCAATCTCATATGACACTTAAAATTTCCACTTCATCCATCACATAAATCACCATGTTTCCCACATAAAATCGCAATTCATAGCATGTAACATATTAAAGAACCAACGAAGCACAATATTAATCTCAAGCCACATTGATCAATGAGTCTAATCATATTAATACAATCATATCTAACGTCATTCCACAATCTCGTCAATTAATCAATTCATGAATCAAAGATGCATGATCTTAACATTTAACTACGTTAATCAATCAATGCAATAACATATCATTTTATGAATTTAATTAAGGAACTCTATATAATTCCCTACTTGGATTATGTGTAATAAACATGGTAAATCTAATTTATATTCACAAGGTCTATTGTGGGTAATTTCTACTTACTTGAGTCTAGGGTTCTAGATTAACCTTATGGAAATGAGCAAGGGCAAGGATTCCGGACCACTCAACAAAATCCAATAACATCGGGTTCCAAATCACTCAACGGGACCAAAATATCAAGCAATTTCTCATAATCTACCCAAACCTGTCATATGTATAATCAATGCCTACATCATGGAGATGGCACACTGGGCAAATCAAACACTTGGATAAGTTATGAAGCTCGGGTGAGTGACAATAATACAAGTATGTGATATTCAATAAAAACAGACCATCGATCACAATCTATAAACATCAAGTATAGAATCATGCTTTATGAAATCTTAATCAAGTTGCTGAAAACTCTTAAAGAGTCACCCAGACATCCAACGGCTTTTCTAATTCAAACCACAAGATTCTCAAAAGCCATCTTTCATATGTACATTAAAAACTAGGGCTAGACGGACGCTTATTGGCCAAAGCCTGTATAAGTAACCAAACAGGAAGTGGCCTCCCAAAGCGGATTAACGCAGAGCCATCCCTGAGAAAGTAACCAAGTAGGCAATGACCCCCCAATGCCGATTAACTAAGCAGAGTCACTTTTACAATTGTGAGAAGGTGATCACCCAATGAGGATTAACTAAGCATGATCACTCCTAAGCATACATGGCTATAAGGATCGCCCAACGTGGATTAACCAAGTGCGATCCATATATAGTATGGTCCCCCAATGTGGATTAACCAAGCAGGACCACTAGTGACCCCCAATGCGGATTAACCAAGCAAGGTCAAGATAATCAGGTAGGTAGGGACCCCCCAACGCGGATTAACCAAGCAGAGTCACACCTACATAACTGTTAGGCAAAAATGTTTTAAAATACACCTTAATTTATACTACAAATACTTCCACTATCCTTATGTTTCAATTTGATTGCCCCTATACTTTATACCACATGTGAGTCCTCATAGGTCCCAGTGAAAGTATTCCAATCAGTAATCACTTACCAGAGTTGTGAATGGTCAACATGTTTGTGTACTTGAAACGAGACTCTGAGAGGTGATAATGAGTCGTCAAAGCTAAAACATGAGAAGGAATGGATTGGTACGAGAGAAACTGCACTCAATCAATCTAGTTAATTTTCAAGTTTTCGAATATTAAATTACGGATTGTAATATGGAATCCAAATATTGGTTTATCACGTCGTGTGTATTGGTACATTTTAGACATGCAAATTAGAACCCAACTATTTGCATGGAAGAAGAACATCCTACAACCTAACTGTTGTTCTCTTTCTACATAAATTTGGTACAAGGAAAACTCCACTCCACTTCAATTGTACGCCACTATCTACGAAGATTGGAGATAACCCTTGACTAAGGGTAATAAGAGCTTTATAAACACGTCATCTCAAACCGAATGGTCCAAATGGCTGAAAATAGTCCGAAAACGGTCTCCAACCAAAGGCCAAGCCAAAGGGCTCGTAGGCCCTACTAAACAAAAAATGGCCAAATGGCCAATCGGCTGGCCGAAATGAGCCAGCCAGTTGGACCTGGGTGGGGCTCTATTTTTGAATCTCCAACAGCTAGCTGGCGTCAGTTACCATTGGTTTTTGAATTTTTTTTTTTTTTGTCCGAGCCAATTTTTTTTTTTTTAATTCTCATTTTTTCCTATAAATACCTAAACCATTTCTCACAAATTTTTCACCATTCCTAAACCATTTTAATTCTCATATTTTCCTACCTCTTCCAAAAATATTTCCTTCAAAATTTTCAATAATTTTCAAATGGCATCGTCTGCAATGAAAGGTAGGGCTTGGACCCAAAAAGAAGATGAAGCTCTTTGAATGGCTTATAAATGGGTGTCGGAAGATAGTGTGAGGAGGAGTTCTCAAACAAGTGAAGAAGTGAAGGTGTTTGGACTTGTGTGTCCAAAAAATACTTAGAGTTCTACGAAGGCACCACTCCACCAAATATATGAAACCACGAGAGTTGTTCTTCAAGATCGAAGAAACATCTTTAGCCAAGTTTAAACAAATGGCATCAAACACTATTATCAGCCTCAAGTAGACATGAAAGCGGCGCTAATTACTTCGATGAAGTAAGTGCTTTCATAATTTATTTTAAATATTTAATTATATTACATTTAATTTCATAAATTAATTTCCTTTAATTTTTGTAATTATATTTTCTAGGTACGCCAAGCGAATGAATTGTATATGGAGGGCAGCTCGAAACCCTTTCAGTATCATGGTTGTTGGGAAATTTTTAAAGGGTGGGTGTTATTTGAAGATCCACCTCAACATAGAGTAGGTCCTATGCCGGTGTTCGAAACTGCATCCTCAGCTGTAGACATGGATGAAGATGGATATCCTACCATTCAACCAACAAGGGAAGAAAATCTGTCTTCGAGTGAAGGTGCCATACATAGGGCTATGGGATGAAACAAGACCCGAAGGTTGAAGGAAAAAGGCAAGGCAAATGATGATTACACCGCTCAACAGGAAGTGGTGGCCTCATTGCGATTAATGGCGGAGCAAAATGCCATTGTCCCGGAAGAAATGAACCGTAGGCATGAAGAACGGGCCAAACAAATACAAGAAGAGATGGATGATAAGAATATGGAAATGAACATTTTGAATTACACTCCAATGAGTAAGGCCTATTTTGATGGGGAAAAAAAAGATATTACGACCCGGCGGCAGTTGTTTACCTCTGACTATACTCTTACAATGGTAGATGGTGAAGATGATGTTGATTGTGGATATTAAATTTAAGTTGTTGTAGTTTTTAAATTTAAGTTAATGTAGTTTTTAAATTTAAGTTAATGTAGTTTTTAAATTTAATTTGTAGTTTTTAAATTTAAGTTGTAGTTTTTAAATATAAGTTGTAGTAGTTTTTAAATTTAAGTTGTTGTAGTAAATAATAAATTATGTTTGGCCCTCAGTTGGAGATGGTTTTTTGTGACAGAGCTAAAACGAGCCCTATGACCCTTTAGCCCTTAGTTGGAGATGGTAAGAAATATGGTCATGCACTGTTCATTACTATATTGATTTCTTGGAGGGCCAGAGGGCTAAAACGAGACATCTGACCATTATTTGGTTCGAGATGGCATAAATTAAAAACCACGAGTTGTTGTATTGGTACAACTATTTGGAACAGTCAGTTAGATCTCAAGCACTCACTAGTGAAAAATGATGTGAAGGAAGTTTTGTATTTGGGCTCGACATGAACCGAGTCCATCGGGCTTCTAACAAGTTGGGCCAGTCCAATGAGAAGCGAGCCCATTTGTATTATGGTGGCCTTCTGCCGACTGTTTTTGGAGTAAACAAAAGAAAAGGTGGTGGTGGTGGAAGCTTGGTAATAATGGAGGACGGAAGAAGAGGAGGGAGGGCCATGTTAGCCAGCATGTTACCATGCTGTGTGTTGACATTCGAAATTTAATAGACAACCCCGGCCATGCCCATTGCCCATGTTGCCCCTATTTTCGGCAAAAATGTTTTAAAATACACCTTAATTTATACTACAAATACTTCCACTATCTTTATGTTTCAATTTGATTGCCCCTATACTTTATACCACATGTGAGTCCTCATAGGTCCCATTGAAAGTATTCCAGTAATCACTTACCAGAGTTGTGAATGGTCAACATGTTTGTGTACTTGAAACGAGACTCTGAGAGGCGATAATGAGTCGTAAAAGCTAAAACATGAGAAGGAATGGATTGGTACGAGAGAAACTGCACTCAATCAATCTAGTTAATTTTCAAGTTTTCGAATATTAAATTACGGATTGTAATGTGGAATCCAGATATTGGTTTATCACGTCGTGTGTATTGGTACATTTTAGACATGCAAAATCGAACCCAACTGTTTGCATGGAAGAAGAACATCCTACAACCCAACTGTTGTTCTCTTTCTACATAAATTTGGTATAAGGAAAACTCCACTCCACTTCCAATTGTACGCCACTATCTATGAAGATTGGAGATAACCCTTGACTAAGGGTAATAAGAGCATTATAAACGCGTCGTTTCATGATGTAGTGTCTGAGAATAAATGGCTGGTGAGAGTATGATTAAAGCTCTTTTAATTAGGCTGCATTGTAATTTGTAACTACAAGTTGCTTTCTTTAGTTTTAGAGTAAAGTTATACAGATTAAATTTTGAAAACTAAAAGATATATAAGTTTATAATTGGTTTATTACTTAAGTATTGATAAACGTACTTATTTTTACTGGTGACAAATCATTTTGTTTACAAATTTAATCTCCCTAACCTTATCCTTAGTTTTCATTATCTCTTGTATCAAATGAGTACGTATCTCCCTATTTAAAGGGCTCCAAATGTATCTTTAAGGTAGTCAATTAAGTGAATTATAATCAATCTAAGAAGAGAGTGAGTTTTTTTTTCCTTAAAATCAAGTGTGAGACTTGGTCGTATTGAATCCACGATTAGCGACGTCAAACGAATTCGTTACCCTTGGTTGAGTGATTCTCAAGTTATCTCCACGGTCCCTTGGTTCTCATTTGCGTCATTTCATGTGCACAAGCAAATGCTTTAGCTGCCTATTGGATCTAAAATCAAACTCGGAACTTCATGTGCAAAGAATGAACACTCTCTCCAACTCCTTTTTTTTATCAAAATATATTACTTACCCTAAAAAGGAGAAGGTGAACTTAACCTTATAATTGGATGATAATAATGTGATTCAAATTCGTCTTTAGCGAGAATCAAACCTAAAATAACTTACTTACAAGTAAAAAAAATATTACTAAAATATAGTACTAAATGATAATTTTTTTTTCTTCATATAAACGATATTGAAAAAAAGTAAATCAAACTCAAAATTTCTGAGTGTGAATAAATTGTTTTCCACAACCGAATTGCAAATAATTAATCGCTAACCCTCTGTTTAATCCAACCACAAGCTCGCATTTTTGTCCCAACCACCGCTTCTTTTCTGTCTGTTTCCCACACGCAAACCCATCACTCAGCGACGCGTGCCTCGAGATCATGACAAATGAAAATTAAAAATTCAACAAATAAAATTTCCACACAAAATACCAAGAAACCTGCACAGGATGATGAAAATATCCCACCCAAATAAAAAGGAGACATGGAAGCACACAGAAGCTTTCTATTTCTGCCCTTCTTCTTCCTCTCCCCATTTTTCATCTCTCTCTCTCTAAACACTGTCAGCCATGTTTGAAGAATCTGTTACATCCCTGCCTTCTATTTGGGCTTCCATAAACAGCTGGTTCACTCCAACTGTCCTCTTCCTCCTCCTCAATGTCATGATTGGCACCATCGCCATTGCTTCAAACTTGGGCTCCACCCAGAAACAGCAGGACCCGCAGCAGCACCAGAACAACCACCAAGGCGGAGGCCTCGCCAGATCTCCATCTATGCTGCAGAGGCTCAAATCCATCAACCTCTACCAGTACAGATCCCCGGAGCCACACGCCGGCACTTTCGAGCAACACCCAGAAACTACTGAGGCTACCCATTACGCTTTTAAGCACACCCACGAGCTCGAACAGCCCCCATTGACCAGATCCCCTTCTCTGCTGCAGCGGCTCAAGTCCATCAATTTCTACCCATCTCAGCCCCCCGCCGCCGCTGCCCCTCCGCACAAAACCCATGAGCCGGAATCCAACTTCGAGCAAGCTCCGGAGCACGACGAGTTCCCAGATGACGACCTTTTTGAAGAACACGAACACCCAGAACCAGAAACTCCAGATTTTTCAGAAGCAGGTGATACACAGAGCAGTCTGGAGGAGGTTTTCAGTCAGCTGAAGCCGTTGCAGGACCACCATGTGAGCCGGACCAAGTCGGACACCAAGCCGGCGTCCGGCGAGGTGCCCGCCAAGCTCCCGAAGAAGATGAAGAAGTCTGCGAGCTCCAAGTCTGCTTTCGCTCACTTTCAAGAGGATGATGTCGCCGAGATTCGCCGGCCGGCGACGATGAGGGAGAGGAAGGTGGCGAAGGCGGCGGAGGACGACGATGAGGTGGATGCGAAGGCGGATGATTTCATCAACAAGTTCAAGAACCAACTGAAGTTGCAGCGGTTGGATTCGATCATAAGGTACAAGGGCATGATTACTAGAGGGAGCGAGAAGTGAGGGGGAAAAATTTAATTATTTTCTGGGATTGGGTGGTTTTTTTAATTTTGGTTAATTTTGGGGGTGGGTTGGGGTCTAATGGATGTAACGTAGATCTGCTCACTACTCTGCTGCTGCTTTGTGTTTGTACTATTTGTTCACATATTTGCCCTTTGTGACGTCATCTGGTTCCACCATAGTGTTACCAAATAACATTGTGGGAAGACTTCATTTTCTGCGATTTGAGGGTATTTGGTAAAATCCTATTTGCAGCAGTGTTAGAGCTTGTATGGCTCAGATTAATTCGCAGTTAGTACGTAACTGTGATTTATATGTAAGAAGAAATTGCGGAGTTCTAACCATTTTCCATGCAAATTTGGTGATGAAAATATTTGTTTTCGACAATCCAGCCTACCAGGTATTTTGAACAATCTTCAACCGTTTGATTTTTAAACACAATGATTAATCTTTGTTCATTTTCCAGACTGTTGATTAATTTGGCGTTATTAAAGAAAAAAATTGGTTGAAAATATCTGGTTAGTTTTCTAACCTTCCACTTCGATGTAGCCCATGTGGGTTTTGGGGTGTGGTGGAAGGAGTGGTAGCTGGCATTTGGTATGGTATTGACTATAAAAAACAATTTATAACCTAAACGGTTCTGATTGTCGCATGGAGTATGTTGCTCGAGTTGTTAAGAACGTCACACGAAGCTTTGTGTTAATCATCTTTCCCTTACCAGATTGTGTCATGAAATTAGTTTTGATAATTTTATTACACTTCATTCACTTCTCTTTTTACATACGATAAGATATTTACTCACACTTTTAAAATGGTACAAGCAGTGCTACAATAAGGCGACACAATTGTAACGAGACTATCCATAATTACGTATCAAACTCATCGTAAATATATATCATCTTTGCTAACTTGAGACAGCCTTCAACAATGTGGGGACAAACACCATTAAACTAGCAAAAATATTACTCATGTGTTGGTAGATATTTGCCTCTATTAAAAAATAACACAAATAATAGTAAATATAGCACTCTTAAACTAATGGCTAACTGGTTTAACTCGAACGTAATCCATAAATAAAATAACAGAGAAAGACTTTATTATCTTATATTGAAATACTTAAAAAATTTATAACTCAATTAATTAAAAGTATTCTCAAGCTGGATTTCTCTTTAGTTTAATATGGCTTTCGTCCTTTGTGCTTATATCCGCAAATTTAGGTGCTTGGTTGTGCTGCACGTGGGGGGGATTGCGTTTCGTTTGGTACTATGCAATACATATCCTCGTCTTGGTTTTTCCAAAATTAAGATAATATGTGGATGTATAATTTGCCGGAGTTTGCTACCAAATTGAGGATTTTAATGACGAACTGGACTTGGCTGTTGCAAATTCAGCAGCAGTTGCTGCTTACACTTAATTTTGGCTGGACACATGTTTAAATTTTAATTTTTTAAATCAAAATTTGAACACGTGTTCAGCCTGAATTAGGTGTAAGCAACAGCAAAGTTAAATCCTTTAATGATATGTACCTTATATTAAAAGGAAAACTAATTAAAATAGCTTGAAAACTTTGAGTTTTAACGATAAGGATAAAATAAAAGGTAAAGTGAATAGTACCATAATTGACTTTTTAGTGTAAAAATATGATTTTTCAAGGTAAAGTGAATAGTACCATGATTAACTTTTTAGTGTAAAAATATAATTTTTCATTAAAGTGAACAATACCGCAAACTTTTCGTTAAAACTTCGTATATTAAATCTCTTTTCAGTCCTTCGGTTCTGGTCCTCATATTATCAAGGTTTTGTATTCACGTTTTGAATGCGAGTCATCAAAGGGAGGGCCCACATTAGAGGGTAAAAACTTTTTAATCTTCACTTAATCACTTTTAGCGACAATAGGTCCAAATTAGCGGAAGAGGATCTTCTACGGAGTCATTTTATCAGGATCTTAGGGATTTCCACATCCTAACCGTTTATCGTATATCGTGCGATCAATTTTCGTCAGATGCTATTTGTGTTTAATTTTAAATAAAAAAAAGTCAAGTAATTTATGACCGCACGATACATGATAAATGGTTAAAATGTGGTAATCCCTAGGATCTCCACAAAGTGGATCCGGATGGGATCTAATCCCCAAATTATCCTTTCTCATCTCCATTTTTACTGTTAATCTCTATTGTTAATCACTAGATTACTATTCAACATGCGTTAAACTAATAACGAACTCATGGTCAACAATAACTGTGTATTGAATTCATTATAAATGTATATCGTTTTCAAATTTGTATGATCGAACTCGAGACCTCTTCTCGTTAAATATCTACCACTACAGTGTAAAGTTTAATAGTTTGACATTGGGGGGATTGTGAGGAATTTGATAATTGGAAATTAAACAAAATAAAAGGAGGATGATGATGCTATAATTGTTGTGGAAGCAAAGCAATGTCACAAGTAGATCTTGTAGCTCAATACAATAATTGAATAATTGTAATTTGGAACACATAGATGCCCTTGAGTCTTACACAAACTCAAACAACTTTTGCAAGTGGTTTTTATCGAGGTCTACTAAGATGCTCAACTTGATGATTAATTATTAATTGAATAACCAAATTGTTTAAATACTTAATCAAAACCATAAAATTAAAAATTAATATAAAAAAGTAAATATTTTATTTACCTGGAAGTTGATAGTTTGTTTGGAAGCCTTTTTAAAATAAGTGAAAATATTTAGGTAAAAATATTTTTCGAAACTAATTCTTAATAAAATATTCGTAAATTTAGAAAAAATGCTTGAAGTATTTTCTAATAAAAAAAAAGCATAATTAATCTTGTAAAAATGCTTTCAATTATTTTTTAGGTAACTTTAACGAAAAGCTTCTGGTACTGTTCATTTTAACGAAAAACCGTATTTTTACACTAGAAAGTCAATCATTGTACTATTCATTTTATCCTTTATTTTATCTTCATCGATAAAACTCAAAATTTTCAAATCATTTCCATTCGTTTTCTTTTAGTTAAAAGCATTTCTGAAACTTAATTATAAGTTGCTACCTTGTGTGAAACAAGGGCGTGGTATTTTTCCGATTAAGCAAAAGCTGTGGGAATATTATATGCATTGCCGCCTGATTGATTGCCTCTTCATTGAAAATGATAAGTTTCTGCCGCGAGTCAGTCTGATGGCGGTGTCGGATTCAATTTATCACTGCAGTATAAATGTGTTGTATGGAAAATGACATAACGCTTCCAGAAGCATGCATCTTCCCACACCACATAATGTCAAACATAATTACCAAAGCAAATCATATGAAGATATTCATTTTAAATTTTGCACACAGCGTTACATGATTATCATGATCTTAAACATAATCATTTGGATATTTATCTGTCGTTGAAAATATATATACATCTAACTTGAGCGTGTCACTGAAGATATGTTTTTCTTGGACGCTAGAAACCTCTCTCAGAAATAAATATCTACAGATGAGAACGGTTTAGGGATAATCCAAAGGGGATATTATTTGATAGGGTTTGACAAATGCACGTTTTACGTTGAATAAACATCATGTCCACTAGGAAAAATGGATTAACGTGGACCGTTCAATGTTCGTAACACGGTGAGGTGAGGGGATTGGTGAAAGGTAAATTGGTGTTGCTTTTTATGCTTTGTCTTGTTCTCGTGCTACGCATATGGAAACAAAGGGTTGTGTTTTCTTGTGTGCACTTCCACCCTAGCGTATGTCCTCGTTGCAAACTAGAAAACAAAGGATTCTGGCGGATGCATTTCAACCGTAACTTAGTCCTCGTGTGGACTTTTTAAGTCCTCTGTGAAAAACACGGTTCATTTTAGTGGTCCGAATTATTAAGTATTTAAAAATTTTATCTATTAAATCCGTAGTGAAAAGAAAAAAAAAATTTCATCAACTGAATAACGACATTTTATTTTTTGTGCTATTCAGTAGTCTAGACACCAGACCATTGAAGAAAATTTCTATTTTAAACAGTTAAAAAAAATGTTGTCAAAGATTTTATTCATAACAAAATGAACAATTACTCTCTGAATTTAAAAAACAAATATTCACTTGCTAAATAATAAAACTCAATGGTGGACAGTTGAGTAAGAAGAAAAAATGACTTTAAAAATGAACAAGTCGAGTTTGGATTGCTAATAACAAAACAAAATTTAAAATAGAAAAGAAGATATTATATTCAATCTGGGATAGAGCTCAGGAAAGTTAAGATACAACTCAGGAAGCAACCACCCAAGAGGGGATTGGGAACCAGCTGAAGAGAGGGGAGCGAGAAGAGGGAAGAGGAAATGACATTGCCACCGACCCCAAGCCAAAGTTAGGGATCAACAGCTAGGGCTGGTTCTTCTGTTTATCGCAGCACTTGAATACTGACACGGTATTTTTGCAAACAAACAATCTATTAACTTGATAGTTCAATATAGTCAAAACGAAAATAGACTTACGTAGAAACACTTTGACTATATCTCTTTATCCACAAAGAATTCTCGATGTGAAAACACAAGCTGATATTTGAATAGGAAAAAGAGTGGATCTGTAGGGTTCCAAATGAATTGGCTTATTCAATAAAAAAAACCTTATTTTTTGAAAAATTTATCTTGTGTCTGGTACTGTATAGTTTTAATATGTAAGAATTATGATGCGTCTCTAGTAAAAGGATGTGACTTTTGTATTTTATGACCGAATCTTAGTGAAAACTATTTTAACAGTCAATCATACCAAAATTTCTCTCAACAAAGGAGGGGCATTGTAAGATTTACCAACAAGATTTGGCCAATTTTTAAAATCATATGCCATATTGTTACTCATCCCAAATGACCTTTTGTTTTAGAGAACTTTAACAAAACGTTTCTGATACTGTTCATTTTAATGAAAAACTATATTTTTACACTAAAAAACCAATCATGATACTATTCACTTTACCCTTTATTTTGTTTTTTATCGTTAAAATTCAAAGTTTTCAAAACATTTTTCATTAGTTTTCCTTTTGTTCTAGGGGTGTGCTATCCACACACCATTTTTTACTTCTTACACACTCTCTTAATTTTCGGCGGTTGGATTGAATGAATTGAAGAAGATCAAATAATATAAATCAATAAGTGCTGTGTGAGGAGTAAAAAATGATGTGTGGATATCATTGTAGACAGACCAAAATTCTTCTTTAAAAAAGCAATTAAAACTTGGATTTGACAGGGGAAAAGTAAAACAAACGGGCCCCGAAGTAAAGAAGCGCGACTGCGTTTGATTTGTACATGACTGTCATTTATTGCTATATCACAGTCAATCATACACCATTGATTACCAACATCTGTACCGCGTGGGTGTATTTACGATCCTGACACGTCTGACCTTTATAGCCAAACCACAACAAGATAAACAGAACAAACGACCCAACGATTCCATTTCAACTTTGACAAAAAAAAAAAAAACACGATTCCATTTCAAAAGGGGCTTTTTTACACCACCACCGCCCACCAGGCAGTGAGTGAGTGAACTTTAGAGAGAGAGAGAGAGGGATGGTGTGGATGGCAACTCAGCAGCTTGCAATCAGAGGGAAGAGACGGCGGATATGGGGAGGGGCGCTTCTGTGTTGGGTTTTGTTAATGCTGGTCACTCCCAAGATTTCTCACTCTCCCAAACACCATCTCTACGCTGACATGCGCAATTTTGTGGGTAAAATTTCTTATCGTTCTCTCGTTGTCTTACTGAAATTTATGTTTTGATTGATTTTATGATCTGGGTTTTTCACAGGAGTGCCCAGTACCTTGAATGTGATCACAAATTTCCCATTTTTGGTTGTTGGCGTTCTGGGTTTTGTGCTCTGCGTGCAAGGGGGGCTTTTTAACATCAGGTTTTTTGCACTCTCTGGATTATATAGTACTTCATGCACTGATTTTGTTTGTTGCATTGATTTCAATGGAGTTTTGACTTTTTCGTTGGTGTTGTTTGGAAACTGGTTTTAGTTTGCCGGGTGAGGTTTGGGGTTGGGCACTATTCTATGCTGGAATGGCAGGGCTGGCATTTGGGTCTGCTTATTATCATTTGAAGCCTGATGATAGTAGAGTAACTTGGGACACCTTGCCGGTTAGTAATTCAATCCTTCTCAAGAGCTCTCGGTTTTAGCCATTAATTAGTGACATTTGCCCTGGTTATTTGTTTGTTGAAACGATTGAGAGTTTCAGTAAACGTAAGTTTTTATTTTGATGACTTAATTGTAAGTTTGTTACATTGGTCCCTGAAATGTACCCCGAGTTGAAGGTTTGTCCATGAATGTCGAAAGTAGCGTATGTTGTCCTTAATCTTGAACCTGTGTTGCGCCATTGACCCCTTTCGTGAAAGACCGTGAAGGAAGGAAAGTAAAATCAATTATTAAGGTCCATGATTTTGTCATTAACAAAGTGTCTGGATCCTAGTCATGCACAATCTGTTTCACTTTGTTTATTTTAATTGTTGAAGATAGATTCTGAATTGCAGATGATGATTGCATACTCCTCTCTTTTCTCTAGTTTTATAGTGGAGAGAGTAGGAGAGCGGATCGGTTTGAGCTGTCTGTTTGCACTCCTTTTCATTGCTTTTCTTAGCATTGCATATGACAGGTTAGTGTTGTGCTTCAAGTTTTGTGTTTTCCCCTCTATGTTCTTGTGCTAAACTCTTATAGTGGATATATGGATGAGTTTCTTTGCAGAACGTATAATGATATCAGGTTGTCCATGATGTTCCAGTTGATTCCATGTATGGCAATTCCAGCAATGTCATTTGTGTTCCCACCTAAATATACTCACTCAAGATATTGGCTTTGGGCCGCTGGTAGGCCATGTTCATTAATCTTTATTTCTTGAGTAAAAATAGTATGATTGTTAATTAGTCTATTTACCGCCTCCTGCACAATTAAATACAGTACAAAGCAACGGTTTTTACTATTACGTTTTGAACCTTTTCTTTTGTGAAAGTAGAATATCGTAGCAAGCATATACAGGGGGAAATATTTTTCTTTGCCCCATTTTTTCTTGGTAAAGGAAAATTTCCACCTAGATATAAAAGTAACTTTCACAATGGATAGTCTGGATTTCAAATGTAAAAGTTTGACGTTTAATATATCGTTTAAGCATTCCACCAATGAACATTCCTATCTGCAAAGCATAAAAGCAATTCTTTACAGGGGTTTACCTTCTCGCCAAATTTGAATCCGTTGCCGACGGCAAAATCTACCATGCAAATCGTTTCATTATCAGTGGACACTCGTTGGGGCATTTGTGTTTAGTGATGGTCCCTGTTCTGCTCAGTATCATGCTCATGAATAGAAACATTAAATGTCAAAGGTACTCTAGTTTTTTGCATCTTAGTGAAATTTCCCGTTATATTATGATCTGCGTGAAATGAAAGGTTAAATTGTTTGGCAAATGTTCCTGTTTTGAAGTGTTGATTTCTTGTTATAGTATGATCTGGAACACATTTCTTTCTCTTACATATTAGTGGGCTTGATAACAGAATAGGCGCCTTTAAAGAATGTTCATGAAAGAGGCAAGGCAGAGATGATGTCATTGTCTGTGCAGCGTCCCAGCAGATGCTCGAAAATTCTGTAAATGCGGAGTCATTAGAGGTAAAGTGTGATCTGTTGTACTCCCAAGTTTCAGTAAAAACATGTCTCTGCCATTGAGCAATTAGATTAATCAATTTCAGTTGAATGAATTTATTCTCCGAATGCAAACTATTAATGATATTAGTCAATCATGTGCCTTCCCCTTCCTTCTTCCCTTTAATGAACTTTTCTCTCCTGGTGGCTGTGACGTGGTGATCGCCCATCGGCCGCCAGAATATAGGGAAAACCAAAAGAGGTTAAGAGGGCGTAGTTTAGCCGGACTTTGACTCACTTGATTACAGGAGTTAGAACCTCTTTTGTAACTGCACTGCGACGACAGCTTACCGGTTACTAATGATATAAACCCGGCATTTTAGTACAGTTATTATCTGCAGGGTAGATATATTCGTCGTCTGGGTTAATTATAGACAGGCCAATGAAGATTACACCATGAATTTTGTTCGAGTTGGAGTTTTCTCTTCTATATTGCTGATAATGTGGGTTTATTTTCTTTAGTAAAGTATCAGAGGGAATAATTGAAGTTACAGATATCACCTTTGTAGCACATGTATGGCACAAATTCCTTCACATGTATAATATGGTTCTTTTGGACAATTGTGCTTAGTCATATGCATACATGTGCATCAAAGAACAAATGCATATTTTTCTATCATGTGATCATTGTTCTAGCATTCATATAATAACAACAACAAAGCCTCATCTCATTAATTAGGATTAGCTGCATGAATTCTAAAACGTCATTGCGCTCGGTTTTGCGTCAACTCTTCTGTTAGCTCTATGTACTCCATGTCTTTTGCTCCGAGCCGTTGTCTCAAAATACAAATTGCATGTTGAAGCATTCATATGAACATTTAGTTTTTAGAGAAACTGTATTATTTTTCATATTTTATAATTATTGTTTATGCACTGGATGAAGGCAGCCCAAAACACATTCCCATTTCAACCCAAAAATCCAAAGTTGGTGGACCCATCAGCATGAAACTTCTCCTTCCCTTGACAAAGCCCAAACTGAAGAGAAAGAGAACGATTATACACCTCAAAACAAACCGATATTCTAATCAACTCTAACCTACGGGACAAATTTGGACTAGAGAGCAAGTGAGCTGAGATAATGTCCTTGTTAACTGCCCTAACCTGCATTTTTATCATTTCTTTCCACCATTTTGTTGCTTAATCAAAATAAAATTACGGTTAAGTCAATTTCGACTTCCCACTTCAACCATTTTTTAAATGGAAATCTTGCACATGCGGTGGATGGTCTTGGGTTCAAACTCCTCCCTCCTCTTCTGTAATATAATTTAAAGTAGTAAAATCGCTTGTATTTAAAAAGATTGAGAATCTTGATGATTCTAATCATCAATAAGAATTACACGGCTCTTGATATTGAATTTCCATCGACCCTCTACTACATACTCAATAACGTTACATTTTCATTCCGCATTGTTTAAAAAACGTCACCTCGAAAACTTCTTTTAGATAAAGGCGGCTTTAGAAACGAGATCTCGATTTTCGGGAGGTGATACAACCTGTCGACCGGCAAACACAGCCGGGTTCAAAAAGCTATAAGAAACTTGACCATGGAAGTTTGGTGGGCACAAGGTTTATTGCCACACTCATATTAAGAAAAAGATTAAGAGATAATGATTGTTAATGAAAAAAATGAGAGGATCTTGCAACCTCGAGAGCAGCAGCATTGTTAATTGACTGACTTAGGAGTCAAGTGAATGCAACCACTGAGCCACACTGACTCTGATTGCTTAACTAATTACCATCAAACTCATGATTAGATTAAAAATATTGTTAATCTCTTACCTAAAGTGGAGGTGCTTTAAATTTAATGAGCCTTGCTTTCCCCGTCTCATATACTTCCCAATATCAAAAACAAAATAAAGGTTCATCTTTCACCAACCAAGAAAAAAAAAATCTAATTTAATGTTGAAATACCATAATTTCTATATATTAATTTTCTGTTTATGCACACGTCTGCTTTTTAGTGTGTGTTTAGGTTGACATCGGTCGTTCATACTTATGAGTAAAGATGAAACTTTAGCGTTTGAAGATTCTCAAGTTGCTGCTTTAGCTTCTGCTTTCGTGAGATGCTTAATCAAATGCTTCATCTAGAGCTATCTTATGAGCATGAATAGTTATGATCATCCCACACGTAAATGTTGCTAATAATCCGCCATTAAATATTCAGATTTGTTTTCTTTTCTTACTTTCAGATTACGAATCAATTCTGCGCGTAAGAAATATTAGGTGCTCATTAAAGCGTGATTTTGTGGTTTCTTACCACCTACCCTATGTATGTTGTATGTTGTATGTTGTATGTTAATGAAAATATAGCAATTGCCATTATGTCAAATTTTTAAGGAAGTAAGGCCTCAAAAAATATAAAGGAAAAATAGAAACCAACAGCAAAATGGAAATTTAAAAGAAGGTTTGGACTTGGACTTGGACTTGGACCTGGACCCCACATTTCTCACAATTCACTCCATCACATGTGGACCATTCAAACTAGATCACATCTCAATCCAAATTAGTAAGCTTAATTTGTTTTTGGAAATTAATTATTGGAGGCTTTAACCACTACGGACTGGCTTCAACCAGTTGGTTCTCCTTTTGAAAAAGGAAAAAAAATATATTGGAGGCTTTAGTTGGTAAGCTTGGTGGAAGTGATTAGTGAATAGTGATTACTAATATTTACAGGCATAGAAATTCGAGAGTTTTTTTATTATGATAAGAATGTAAATGGTACATCGTATCGTATGTTTTTATATAAATGATGAAAATTTTATTTTTTAAATTATTAATTTTTTAATATATATATTCCATTATTTGTATAATGATGCAGGATAATCTCTCGTATAAATTCACATGAAAGATCCATCCCTCTTGACATTGTGTGAGGTGGAAGCATCCCCCACCCCCCCCCCCCCGGCCCCACCTTTTTTTGGGTCCTCCATTTTCTTTCCGTTCTCATCCTTCTCACTCCACCATCTTCTTCTCTCTCTAAAACCTCACAGTGTCCACAACAATCCAGGACCACCTCTCTCAAATCCAAATCCAACCCATTTCTCACCATGACAGACCGAGTCTACCCATCTTCCAAACCCACCACCAACGGCGGCGCCGCCGCCGCAACAACCACGGGTACCGCAGCCAACCCACCAAGCACCAAACCCCAACTCAGACAACCCTACCGCCCGCAACCCCAGTACCAACACCACCGCCACCGCCGGAGCAACCGCAATTTATGCTGTTGCTGCTGCTTCTGGTCATTCCTTATCCTCATAGCCCTCGCACTCCTCGCCGCAATAGCCGGCGCCGCGGTCTACATCCTCTACCGCCCCCACCGCCCCGAGTTCACCCTCACCTCCGTCCGCATTGCGAAGCTCAACCTCACCACCACCCCCGACTTTTCCACCTCGCACCTCGCCACGCTCTTCAACCTCACCCTCTCCTCCAAAAACCCTAACAACCACCTCACCTTCTCCTACCAGCCGTTCAATCTGTTCCTCTCCACTACCAGAGACGTCCAAATCGCAAACGGGTCGATCCCGGCGTTCACCAGCGGCACGAAGAACAGCACCTTCTTCCGCTCCGTCCTGTCGACGTCGCAGGATCTCGACGTCGAGTCGGTGAAGTCGCTGAGATCGGATCTGAAGAAGCAGAGAGGGGTGGCGCTGAAGCTGGAGATGGACACCAAAGTGAAGGTGTCGATGGGGAAGCTGAGTAGCAAGAAGGTGGGGATTAGGGTTACGTGTCAAGGAATCAAAGGGGTTGTACCAAAAGGTAAGTCACCGTCGGTGGCTGCCGTTTCCAACTCCAAGTGCAAGGTTGATCTTCGGATCAGGATCTGGAAATGGACCTTTTAATTAAATTTCCTTTCATTATTTTAATTGCGTATTTTTTTACTTTAATCATTGGTTTTTCGAGCGGGGATTTATAAACTTTTGAGAAGGAGGATAATGATCAAAAAAATGGTGATCACAAGAAAAATTAAGTAGGATTTAAGTGCAAATTTGGGGGTTTAAATTTGAATCCATCTCTTTTTTTATATATATATATATGTACTTTGGTGATTGTAAGTGATGAATTTGTTTTTTTTTTATGGCAATTAATTCTCATATTACTTTCTATTTTCTGCGACGTTATTATTACTGTTGATTAATTTGTCTGTGTAATTTGTCTTCCAATTGTGGTGGCACTTGGCCGAGTGTAATACGTCACCTGCCCTGCATAGTTTTCAGAGAAGGCCAATGAACAGAGCATCACTAGAATGCCCTAATTAAAGCAAAACATTGGTATACAGCTCGGTTACACTGTACAATTTCTCTCGGTTACACTCTGAAATTTCTCCTAATTAGGCGTAATTGGTTAAGTACATCCAAGAAAAACAGAACCGAAAATATATAATGATTCTCCTTTGTGCACTCTTCGTTTTGTTTAGGTGCCTTCGTTCGTCTTCGTACCTCTCTCATGTTCTTTGATCTGGAATCCTAATGCTACAAATAAAGAAATGAGTGCAAAATAAGAAAGAGTGCGGAAATCACTTCGCCTGTATTTGTGTATCCTATCAAACAATGTTGAGAACAAAATACCTGGAAAATTGCTTTTTATTGGGTAAAATACTAAATTGTGTGTGCATTTAGGTAGAAAAAAGTAAGGGTGGTACTATCAGTATCTACACACTTCTTTATACCTCCACATATTCAGTGAACTAAAAAATAAGTATGTGATCAGCACCGCTCAAAAAGAAAAACACAAAACCCGGAGAAATTTCTAGTGATCCGATGGAAAAAAGTGGGGTGGTGAATTTAGTGGCTATCTTTACTAATTACGATGAACTTCCGTATTGAACTGTTTTGATTGAGTCCTTCACTTGAAAACTGAGTTTCGAGGTCCGGAGTTATTATATAATAAAACCCTAGTTGTTAGGGTTTGGCATTCAATAAGCTCACGCCGCTCTCACCGTGTCACTGGCTTTTGTGGTGCTACAAATCTAAGGGGACTTGGATTGTCTGCCCTCCTAGTTGTGGTGCCCTTTCATGCCCTCTTATTTTATGCGATCACGGTTAAGCCACGTCAATAGTTTATATTAATTTTTTAATGAGATAATAAGATAAAAAATAATAAAAATATAAAATATTGACGTGGCTTAACCGTGACCGCACAAAATAGAAGGACATGGAAGGGCACCACAACTAGGAGGGCAGACAATCCTTGTCCAATCTAAGGGGCGCTACATCTTTTGGTGAAAAAGATATTATTGTTTACCTGCAAATGTGTCTTTGTTTAATGAAGAAAAACTAACACGGCACATCGTGCTCTGGTGCTGCAAATCTAATGCACACCTTCTCTTCTACCTTCAAATAAATAAACACAGGGAAGGGAGTGGTAAGCGACCGCAGCACCCTCGGGCGCGAGTAGATTCTGATCGTTCATGTTTTTTGAGTTTTACATGCATGTAAAGTCAGATTAATTCACTCTCATGTATGCAATTGATCAAATGACATATACATAACGAATAAATTGCACTTACAAGAGCACATAATGATAATTATCTTTTTGTTACATTAAAGAGCACAATGTAAACGTAAAATAAGTGAAACAAAAAAAGAAAAGAAAAAAGAAATGGACATTAAAAAAATAAAATGATAAAGTAATTGCCCTGTTGGGGGGACTTGTAAGTGTGCAAGGCATGATGGCGAAAGACAATAGATGGGATTAAATTCGGGTGCACATGGTTTGTGGTGTGTCTTTGTTGGTCTGGGTTTGCAGGGGCAGTTGGAATTTCAGTCAGAAGCTTTTTTACTCTTTAGGCTTAGTCTCCCTTTTCTTTTTACTAAACACACTGCTTTTCGTCGTTTTACGTTTGGCACCTTAACAAAACATCTGGGTTACGGATGACACGAGGCTTAGAAACACCTAATAAATCGTCTTGTAAGAAAAAAACCTAATACGAACACGAGCGGAAAGACGGTAAGCTTCAATTCGAGGTTGCGTACTAGAGTTCCATTGTTCGCTCGACTTTGAGTTAATAACGAAAATAATAATAGCATATGTGAGAAAGTTTGTCTCTCTAAATACATGACTGATCCTTCCGAATATGACATGAAGCAAGATATGATCACCAAGGGAGAAGAATCTACGCTTTTTCATTTCGTGGGTAATAATAAGAATAATAATATGATTACATTTTGGTAAGTAGACAGACTTGATCTGCAAGTATAAACGTGATTACTACAATCATGGTGGGGTCTACTGAAAAAGATCAAACCGTAGCGGCCGGGCGAGTGCTAACCCTATTAAATTTCCTGAGATTGCCTTATAATTAGGATGCCTTAAAAGTGCCAACCCATTAAATATTCCCCTTCCAAAAAATGGAAAGATGCCTTCCTCTAATCCATCAAGTGAATCCGAACCGTTGAAATTTGATCCAACGACTACAAACAGAGGTCTATTTTAAAAGTTATAATAACTTTAGCCGTTTGATCAAATTTCAACAACTCGAATCTCCGAACTTGATGGATTAGGAGGAAGGGATCCGATAAGAATCCCTTTCCCCAAAATATATTTAAAAACTGACAATTCTTTGACTGTCGGCTACTGGGGCTGGGCCACGCCAATACAAAGACGCCAAATTGGGCCGGACAGGATCCCATGGGCATTTGATACTGGTGGGTCCATACTCCCGCGATTTGGATTTAGATCTTATTAAAAGGGATAACAGAAAATTTAGATCATATTGAATTAATTTTTTATTTCAGTTGGCAAAGGAGCGGACACCGCACATGCCATGTCATCGCTTAACAGCAAAATTGATATAAATTTTAACAGAGGTCTGACATTGCAACGAATTCATAAGGTAAGGTATGACATTGCAATGTTTAAAATATAAGATATATGAGATTGTGGTTCGACATATAGTTGAGATAGTTTTATGTAATTTATCCTTGATTATATTGTAAATACATTATCTAAGACATGAGCGATTATTTGTATTCGAGAATGTATTAGCATGGTGGTTAATTTTATGTCTAATTAACGATATATGTTACGTTTAAAGCAATTGAATCAGAATGACTTACACTATGTTTGGATGAATAAATTTAAGATTACTAAGGAATTTTAAAATGACGGAAATTGAAATGATGGGATTTTATTTTCTAGAATTTGTGAATTTTTTCGTTTGGTTAACTTAAAAGAACAATGGAATTGAAAACAAAATTTGTTAATTTTAAACTCTCAATCATAGAAATTGGGAAATGACACCTATTTACATGAAATTTAAACTTGTAAATTGGAGGCCCCAAATTCCAAGTTTTTTTTCCACGCGGAAATTCTAAATTTCTATGTTATAAATCCAAACAAGGGAATTGGTGCATATCAATTTATATATTTTGATTTTTATCCAAATTCCAAATTTATTTCCCTCGTCCAAACATACTGTTAGGGTTGTTTCCTTTAAAGTGGATAAGATACTTACATGCCAAATATGGCTCGTATTAGTCTATCTACGAGATCATACGACAAATATGTTAAGAGTAAACGAACAATTCTACAGTAAGTGTTTAAGATTTGGAATCACGCAATCTATAGGTAGAAATCATATCAGTGAATAATACTCATAAGTAATTCCTTAATCAACAATACTCGTAATGCAAAAGACATCCCCCCATACTCATGGTTGTAATAAGTAGACACAATTATAGTATAACGAAAATGGAAACATATTAAGTTGTCCGCTTCAATACTTACTGGCAGTGGCCACCAGCCTCCCTTGCAGCTCATAGTCCTAGTCCACCTCCATAAACGTGTTACTGCAAAAACAAAACCAAAAAACACCACCCACAAATTAACCCCTATTTATTGTACATATTTTACCCCACTTACACGTTAGGAAAAAACTTGTGTAGCAGTGTTGATTACGTTATCTGGATGTTTCGCATTAGAATATAGGACTATCATGTGCATCAATTTCACACAACGCTTCGTTTGATAGTTAGTCTGTTAGAACATGAGTATGATTGTGAGTGCCATAAACCAACTATAATATTTTAAGATATATGTAATAGATACAAATGTTAAAATTTAAACTTATTCAACGATGATAAATATGATAATGAATATTACCACTGCTTGGGAGCCTTGGGAGCCTTGAGATAAATACGCTCGTATTGGAACAGTCTTTTTTGGGTGAACTTTGGAAGAGTCTTTTGAGGGAAGCCAAATCGACAAGGCAAGGGGAGTCAACTACTTATCGTTTACCCAACGTCTTTTTAATCCCGTCTCAACGGCTAGTTACTGGCGGTAATTGCCAATACTGTACATGCCCCTCTTCTGTTTCTCCCTTTCTTTTATTTCTTCTTCCGCAACTTTCTCCAGAATCTGAGGGAAAATAAACGGAAAATGTTGCAGACGCAGAAGAATTTTCATTTTCTCTCACCCTTCCTTTTCTCACTCTTTTTCTCTCTTTCTCTCTCTAACCCAGAAACCACCGCCCTGCTGGCATTCAAATCCTCCGCCGACACCTTCAATTCGCTCTCCTCCTGGGTCGCCTCCTCCGACCCCTGCTCCGGCTCTTGGTTTGGCGTCACTTGCGATCCGGCGAAACGCCAAGTTACCCGAATCGTTCTGGAGAACCTCAACCTGACCGGTTCGGCTCAGCAACTCACCCAACTCGCCCACCTCAAGCTCCTCAACCTCAACCGCAACCGCCTCTCCTCCTCCCTCAACCTCTCCGCGTGGCACAACCTCAACCACCTGTACCTCTCCCACAACCGCTTCGACGGAGCCCTTCCAGCCGGAATCTCCCGCCTCCGCCACCTCAGGCGGCTCGACTTATCGCACAACCAATTATCCGGCGAAATCCCACTGACCGAGTTGGCTCAGCTGCCTCACTTGCTAACTCTCCGCCTGGAGTCCAACTCGTTCACCGGCAAACTCGCCTCCGCCGACTCGATTTCTGCATCGATTTCGGACTTCAATGTTTCGCACAACAACATCTCGGGCAAAATTCCAACGTGGCTGTCCAAATTCGGCGCCACGTCGTTCGCCGGAAACGAGCATCTCTGCGGCAACCCATTGCCGTACAAATGCTCCGATCCAACGGCCGCTAACTTTTCCATACAATCCCGGAACCGACACGACAGCGTTTTGAGTAACGCCGCGCTGCTCGCGATCAGTATTGTCGGCGCAGCTGCTACGCTGTTAGTGATACTAGTGGCCGCCACGTGGTATCGGCGCATCAAAAGTCGCGGGACCCACAGCGAGACAGCCAACGAACACGGTTTCGTGAGCAAGCAATACGGACCCGGAGAGTTAACGAAGAAGAAAAGTACAACTGGAGTCCAATTGGCCCAGTGGGCCCAGTCTAATGTGAACGGGCCTGTAGGTGGGCCCAGAGAAAGCGAAGACATGGTTGTATTTGAAGGGTACCGGGGCTCCGACAAGGTTGGGGATCTGCTGAAGGCATCGGCGGAGATGCTGGGTAAGGGGAGCGTGGGGACCACTTTCAAAGTCGTGACGGACGGCGGACACAAGGTGGTGGTGAAGAGGGTGAGGGAGAGGAGAAATGGTGGGAAGGAAATCGATGGGTTTTTGGGGCAGATTGGCGGGCTGAGGCACCCCAACATCGCCGCCCTCAGAGCCTACCACAATTCCAACCATGAGCTGCTTTTGGTCTACGATTTATTCCAAGAGGGAAGCTTGCATTCCGCGCTGCATGGAAACCGAGGACCCGGAAGAACGCCGCTTGCTTGGGCCGCAAGATTGAAGCTTGCTGCGGGGTCTGCAGAGGGACTGGCCTTCCTCCACGGCTGCAGCAAATCCAAGCTCTTTCACGGAAACCTCACTTCGTCGAACATATTGGTGGATCGAACCGGAAACGCCTGCCTGGCCGACGTCGGCCTCCAGCAGCTCCTCCCTGCTCCGTTTTCATCATCAACAAGTGCATACAGAGCTCCTGAATTGATGGTGTCCAATAATAAAACTCCGAGAAAGTTCACGCAGAAATGCGATGTTTATAGCTTTGGGGTGGTTCTGTTGGAGATTTTGACGGGGAGGATGGCGGCGGAAGAAGGAGAGACGAATTTGGTGGAGTGGGTTAAGACCGCGATGCAGAAAGAGTGCAATACTTGGGAAGTGTTGGATTTTGAGCTGTTGGGGGATAGAGCGATGGAGGGCGAAATGTGGGCTCTTTTGGAGGTGGGGTTGCTCTGTGTTACTCCGTTGCCTAAAGATCGCCCGACGATCGGCGTTGTGCATCGGATGATCGAAAATATTTGGAACAAGGGTGATAGAGAAGATGGTGCTAAGTTTATTTTAGATGAGCTCACTTCTGATTCTTCTTCACCTTCACATTCACGTTCTGCAAGCACTTAATGATTTCATTCCAAAAGCTTCATTGTGCTTAATTTAATGCATATTGTGTTAAATGTTTTGTACTCTCATAAGCATTGCATTGAATCATTTGAATAAAAAGACTTGTGATTGGTTTAAATTTCTAACAAGCGAGTCGAACTCAAGACCTGCTGAACTTTAATTAGTTGTATCACAAAGTCAACTAGTTACAAGATGATCGATATTATGACAATCAGATATGAAAATAAATTTCAAATCTTTGCAGATGCAAAACGCAAGAGACAATATCTTCTCCGTGGATCCGTTTTAATTACATTTCTAAACATAAACCAAATTCGACGATCGGAGAACACTATAAAAAGGCATATGATGCAAGGTCTTGCCCATCACTTAGTGGCTTCCTTTCCTTCTTCTATGGTGATGAACATATTGTCACTAGAGTTCTTCGAAGAAGAATGAGAGTAAGTAATGCTTGGGGAAATTTATCGAATCCATGATTTACCAGAAGGAGATAAAATGGTCTTAACCAAGACCTCACGAGCCGAGCCCCTTACTCCACCCATCCTCACCGATCCCCTTACTCGATCATGCTCACCGGAAAGAGGCTAACCACGATGTACTTGTTGATAGTATACTTGCCTCCGCATCAGATTGCTCCTCTAGGCCCTAGCCATGCCAGCAGCACCTCAAGGTCAATAGAGTTTGTCAAATACTGTTCCGATTAGTTAGACTAATCAGTTGTATTAAGTTTAATTAAATTTGTTTAGCTTGTATACATAGAGCTGAGTCTAGCCAAAGTATGTATCGAACGAGCTCATTTGTTTCGATTCACAGAGGACAATGGCAGTCTTCGTCAATTCTTTCATGGTATCAGAGCCCGTACTTGACGGTTCTCCTTCGTTTTTAATTTTTTCTTCTTCTCTCTGATGTACCAAAAAAAGTTAAACACAAATCTAAACTGAATTGTAGCAAAAATAACAATGCAGGATAATCTCATTCCTCCTTTACAATTTCTAACTCCTTAATACTGAATTGGGTTGTAATCTTGTTCTACCAAATCTTCATCCCTGAAAAAATTCAAACAAACGACGAGCAAAACAAAATAAAAACTTCAAAATTCATCAATGGCGGTTAAGTTGGCAATTTTTACTTCAAGTGGGAATTTTCCGGTTCTTGATATCAAACACATTGCTCTGTTCTTGACAAAAACGAGTTCTTCAACAACGTTGCTGTGTTCTTTGAACAAATTACCAATCTTTGTTCAAGTGGGAATTTTTTTATCCTACTTAAAAAATCAATGTCTCTGGTTTAAAACTTAGAAGTTTTGAAATTTTATCGAAAAGTTTCGGTCAGGGCTTAAATCAAACACATTGCTCAGTTCTTGATGAAACAAAGTTATTCGACAACATTGCTGTGTTCTTGAACGAATTACCAAATTTTATTATATTCCTACTTAACAAACCAATTTGAATGGCAAGAACTCGAAAGTTGCGAAATTTTATCGAAAAGTTTCAGTCAGACCTTATATCAAACACATTGCTCTGTTCTTCGTGAGGCTGCGGAACAACTCCTCCACCAACATTGCCTTGTTCTTCTTGTTCTTGAAAAACGTTCTTCTGCACCTGATGAAACTGCGTTTGATCGTACACATTTCCCGCACCCACATTGAACTTAAAGTCCCTCAGACTCTGCGCCATCGGCATAACCATCGGCATAACATTGCCGCCGCCGCGGCACAATTCGAGTTGGTAGCGCACGCGGTCGAGTTCGGCCTGGTGCTTGTTGATGGACCAGAGCAGCGAGCGGACGACGGCGTGGCAGCCGCCAACAGGGTCTTTTGCGCGGTGGTCGGCTTCGACGAAGATGGTGGACATGGCGGGGGTTCGGAGGTGGGGAGGGAGGTCGGTGACGAGTTTGGTGAGTCTACTGACGCCGAACAGTTTGAGTGCGTTGTGGAAGTTTGTGGGGCGGTTGGAGGGGAAGTAGGGGGCCAAGGGGCAGTCCTCTGGGCATTTTTTGCGCTGGTGTTTACAAGCGGCGCAACTTGGGGACTTCTTCATCGGGATTTTTTTAGGCTCTTTTATCGGTTTGAGAAGTGATCGGAGAATTTTGAGGGAGGGAAGAGAAATTTCAGTAGAGAGAGAGAGAGAGAGAGAGAGAGAGAGAGAGTAGGGTTTGTCGGTGTTGGGAGAAAATCCAGAGACGTGGGAGTTAGTTATAGTCTACGTGGAGCGTGGTTGTGGCATTTTTTGAATTATGAAATTAGACCCCAAAAAACATATGAATTTGGAAAATGGAAGTTCATTTCTTGAATTTTACATGGATGAATAAAGCCCTTTTTTGTTAGTGCGTTTGTTTATTTTGTATTTCGGGTAGGTTTGAAAAAGTTCTTTTGCCATACTTATGTTGTCAGATTAATTAAATCAAGTGATTATTTTTCCTTCCTGATTGTTTGAACTTGATTCTATCGAAGATACATGACTGGTGCTAAAGATGCAGTCAATGGTGAAATGAGAACGCTAAATCATGATTCAGATTTATAGTTTGACAACATAAATATCTTATGCGTTTAAAAAGGGTGTAAAATAACATTTTCGAATCAATATATAAACAAGAATTTTGGAAGCAAACCTAAAATGATGATTATTTTGTTCCAACTGAAATCAAGGCAATTTATGACACACACACACACACAAACAAAAGCATCACATTACTGTTGTCCTTAGGCACAACACCCCCATAGATATCAATCAAAATTAAGTTACCATACCCCTCTAACAACAACATTATTGTCCTTGGGCACAAATAACCACACCATCAAAAACCTCCGAAAAAAGCATCACATTCACAGATCTTCATCTCATCTCAGCCAACAGAGTGCACGGCTTCCCAAACTAGGTTCTTCGGAACCGGGCTAGCTAGATCGCGAGCCTGCAACGCTGCCGTGCGCAGTGTCCCGACGGTGAGTTCATTGGCCTTGTAGAATGACACACTTGTGTAAGGCAGGTTGTGCTTCTCTCAGAATGCCTTGACAAGGGGGGCAATTTTCCTAAGGTTGCGTCGGGGCAACCGCGGAAACAAATGGTGCTCGATCTGAAACTGCAATCCGCCGTGGAACCAGTCCATCCATGACGGGCAGACTATATTGAGCGAACCATTCGTCTGGGTTTCGCACCAATCGTTCCCCGTTGGCGTACCGACATAAACACTTGAAGAGAAATGGTTCAAGCAGAACTGAACATGTTGGACTCCAGTGACAGAAAAGCTTGCCACAACGAACATTACTCTCTCCCTCCTATTGGGCAGGTAAGAAACCAGCAGAGGATACCAAATCCAAAATACCAAAAGCCCAAAATTTCTTGAATTCTATTATTTACCCTCAATCTTTTGGAAGATAAAAGTAAAAATGACTGAGCAAAAAGGTTAATCCTAGCAAGACACATGACAGGGTAAAAAGTCCAGTGCTGGTAACTAACCAAGAACCTGGTAAAAGCATCGAAACTCATCTTCCTGTCGTAGTAATAAGAGGTGAGGGAGGTGAACAGTTTCGAATTCACAGCGAAAAACGGCATGTGCTGGAGATTCGGATCGTGTTCGAGGCTAGCTTGCTTCCATTTCTCTTCTTTCACTGCTTCTTCAAAATAGAGAGGATATTCGGTTGCCACGATTTGAACCATGTGTACCTCGTCGTCACTTAGCCCTTCTCCAGTGACATAATCACTTGAGTAAGAAGGAGGACGTCTAACTCTTCCTTCATAAACCCTCCCTTCATCCTCGCCAAGTTCATTAGAACTTCTCTCTTCACAACCATGTGTGTCTTCACTGCTCTCACCCACATTTCTTTCTTCTCTAGCCCCACTGCCATTTTCATCTTCATTTTCACTCACCATTTCTTCTCCCTCACTGTTTTCTTCATTTTCTCCCCATTCTAAATCTAACATGATCTTTCCCTCATAACTCACATCCCAATCCCACTGTTTTTCTTCCTCAAAAATAACATCCATGCTCACAACAATTTTCTTGGCTATAGGATCAAACAATCTATATCCCTTGGACTCCTCACTAACTCCCAATAAAATACAAGGAAAACTTTTATCATCTAATTTACCTCGCTTGACATCTGGAACATGGACATGTGCTAGGCTTCCAAAGACACGGAAGTGCTCGACTGAGGGTTTTACTCCACTCCAAGCCTCTTGTGGAGTGATATCCTTCACTGATGATGTGGGACATCTATTCAGAACATAGATAGTCCAGTTCACCGCCTCTGGCCAAAACATTTTTGGGAGCTTCTTATCAGACAACATAGAACGAACCATATTCATGACAGTTCGATTTTTCCTTTCAGCCACCCCGTTTTGTTGCGGCGTGTAGGCAGTGGTTAACTGCCTCTTGATTCCATTTTCTTTGCAAAAATTAGTGAATTCAGTTGAGGTGAATTCACCCCCTCTATCTGTCCGTAGACACTTGACACTAAGCCCTTTCTCCTTTTCCACCATTCTTTTGAAAAACTGGAAGCAATGCAGTGCCTCACTCTTTGATGTCAACAAGTACACCCATGTTTTACGACTAAAATCATCAATAAAGCATAAAGTATACCTCCTTCCACTATTTGATATGGGAGAGATTGGCCCACATATGTCTGCATGAATGAGCTCCAAAGGCTGACTTGCTCTCCACGTACTTCTTATTGGCATGTCATTACGATGTTGTTTACCTTGAATGCGGTCTGTGCATGTGATATTTGAGGTTTGAAGCTGAGGAAGTCCACAAACCATCATCTTCTGTTGTAACGTTCTTAATCCCTTGTAGCTTAGGTGACCATGTCTTCGATGCCAAAGATAAAAGAGATCCTGCGAGCTTGTGTGAAGACACCTTTCTGGTGGAGCACTTGTAGAGACTGGAGTCTGAGGTCCTTCTTTAATTAACATAGCCAAGCCCTTTTCTTGAAGTTGTCCTATGCTCAAGAGATTGTTTTTGAGCTCTGGAACATAGTACACTTCATTGACAACATGATTGATTCCATTTAAAAACAACGTGACACTTCCCTTGCCAACCACATTCATCCTACTGTTGTTCCCCAATTTAACTGAATGAACAAAGCTTTCATCTAGGTTTGTGAAGATATCCCAATCGCCACACATATGTTGGAACATCCGGAGTTAAGAAACCAAGCATCAGTCCGTTCATGTACCTCCACATATGACATCAACAACATATCTTCTTCATTCACTTCTGCATAATTAGCCTCCTTATCCCATTTAGGACATTCATACTGGAAGTGCCCAAGATTATGACACTTGTAGCATTCCACCGTATCCTTGTTGAACACCTCTTGGCCTCCTCTTCCATGTCCTTGTCCTCTATAGTTACTTCTTCCACGCCCTCGTCCTCTATGATTGCTGAAACCTCCCTCAGTTTTGGCATCAGTTGTTCCCTTCAGAGCTTGCTCCACACCGCTGCTTCTGTGAAAATTTTGCTCATGTACAGTGAGCGAGCTTTGAAGCAACGGTAATTGCATCCAAGTCCCTAGATTCCTCAATCGAACAAACTATATAATTAAATTTGTCCGTGAGAGATCGCAAGATTTTTTCACAGATCGTGACGTCAGTCATAGGCTCCCCATACACTCTCATCTTGTTTGCTACTGTCATCACTCTAGCAAAATAGTTAGTGATTGTTTCACTAACCTTCATCTCAAGTGTCTCAAAGTCTCTCCGTAGGGCTTGAAAAGTTGAGCGCTTCACTCGGGCATTCCCTTTATATTTCGTCTTCATGGAATCCCAAATCTTCTTGGAGGTGTCCTTTTCCAACATCATCTCTAGGATGCTCCTATCGATTGCCTGGAAAAGATAGTTTTTGGCTTTGAGATCCCTGAGTTTCACTGCATCAAGCTCTTTCTGTCGTGCTTCTGATATAGGTTGCGCCCCCTTTGCTGGTTCTTCATAACCAGTTTCAATCAAACTCCAATACTCCTTGCTGCGAAGGAAATTTTCCATGAGCATGCTCCAATGGTCATAATGACCATCAAAACGTGGAATGGAAGGTTGTACGAAGCTTCCTTCAGAAGTCATTTTTCCTCTCTTTCTCTCTTGTGTTTGAAGTCACTCAAAAGCTGCAGCTTTCCGGTTCAGGCCCCAGTGAGGGGCTGGGCTCTGATACCAGTTTGTTGGGAACCAAAACAAAAATACCAAGAGCAATACTGCAATTGACTCAAGCAAACTGGGAGAATAACTTGTTTATTGAATAGAAACGTTGGCTATTATATAGCCTTACATAGTTAACGAAACCCTAAAAAACAGCCCACGATCCACACTAACGGAAAGTGGTAACATGCACGAGGAAATAGTCTACGTAGAACAAGTCTTCCTACATAATAGGAATTTATTGAAAACAAAACAATCCTAAGTAATAGAGTCCTACAACGAAAAGGACAATCAAACTTATCAATCCCTCCCTTAAACTTACTGTCATCAAACAGTTAGTTTATACTAACAATCTCACAGTTGATAGCAATGTGGTGGGCGTTGTGGTTGCGCTTCCAGCACGCAATGCTGATGCCGGCAAGGCAGTTTCCGGTGAGGATCTGGGCGAATCTGTTGACCCTTTTGCTGCTGATGATCTGGTAGTGACCAGAATCGTGGCCGAGCCACCCGCTTTGAATCCAGAGAAAACCCATCAAACTACCGGAACCCAGATGAACCCAACAGCTATCAGAGCACAAGACGCCGTAGACTCTCAGAGTAAACAGCATTGCCACCAGAAACAGAGAGAAATGAACGCCGTGTCCCCTGTTTTCGAAAAGCCCCATTCGGAAACAGAATAGCTTTCGAGCTGGAATCCGGTGAAGAACTGGTCGAGGTGCTGCAACGCCGACCCGGGGTGGTAAGCGACGAACGCGTCCTTGACGTCTTGGCCGGCGAGGCTGAGCAACGGGCTCGCCGCCGGGATGGTGGTTGGTCCAATCGGAGACGTTGTAGATCTTGCCCTGTATTGAGATCCATAGATCTCCAGGCTTGTTGTGGGTGCTGAGTTATCCTGGGAAATGTACTTCTTTGACTATGCCGCCACTGGAGAGATATGAGAGGAAAAAGCAGAGGTTTTTCGATTCGAATTCTTCACTTCCCCACTGAACTCTTCCTTTCTGGGTTTTCCCAAAGGAAGAGACTTTTCTATGGATGGTTGATTACTGCATGTTGGGGTTTAAATTTTCCGATGCTGCTCTGTAATTTATGAAGACACTTAAAAAAGTATGAATCTTTTGTTTATCGGATGAAACGGAAATGTCAAATTAACAGTATCTTGAAACAACTATGTAACGTTACATGAGATAATTAAAATAGAGAGATCTTGCAATCTGTCGGGCACACCATCACGTAATTTTACTCAGTGAATCATGTTCTAATACGGATATGATTCTATATATAGATTACTAATTCATAATATAATGGCGGTGTTGAGTCGACTCGATTGTTTGACTGTAACATTGAAAAGAAATCTAAGATAATGCTTACATTCCTCCTTTGGGAATGAGCTTAGGAGAGTCGAGAACCACTGCAAATGGACGGGAAAGGAAAGTGTGAGAGTTCATAGGAGGATTTCGGGTGGCGTACCTCTTGGGCGGTGCGGCTGGCGGCAAGGAAGGAGGAGAAGAAGCCCCGGAGGGAGAGGTTGGTGAGGGAGTCTGGGAGAGCTTGTAGATGCGACTTGGGATACAAGTGAGAAAGAACAGGGAGAAATAATAGGCATGTGCTCCAATCTCCTAGTGGATAGAGTATGAGTTTCTGCTCATGCGCTCTAAGTTCAAACTCCTTAAATTATTGTAATAGTTTCGAAATCTTTTCACTTCTCCTAAACCCTAATCCGATTAGGTATTATCTTGTCAAACTCAAAGCCCATCAGAGAGGGTGAAAATAAAAAATAGACAAGGGATGTTCCCCAGTGCCTTTGAGTTGTTACTCCTACACTGACTCATTGCATTTCGAACTCGTCTACATTCCCGGTTATTCTGACTACGGAGATACACAAATTATACCTCAATGCAGCAACGTAATACGGTACCCGAACAAAAAGGCTGCTGAGAGTAAAATTTTACTATATGAACATTGACACGGATAAATAGATGCCCGCGACTCATCAACCTGTCCCGTTCTAAGATCCAACTGGAGCAATACCTGTTGACTTGGCCGCAGCAGTTGCGGCAGCGGCAGCGGCGGATGCAGCCGCAGCAGCAGATGCAGCTGCGTTGGGGGTGGAGGGTGGCACTGGCTTAGACTGCGAGTTGCTCTTCGCTGCAACTACTTGCTGGTGCGGTTGCTGCTGTTGCTGCGAGCTTACTTGTGCGAGCAAGGATTTGATCTGAGTTCCGGTGAGTGTTTCCTCCTCCAGTAAAGCATTAGCAAGGGCGTGATGTTCCTTGCTGTGTTCGGTGAGGATGGTTTTTGCATTGTCGTATGCCCTTTCCAATAAGTACTTCACTTCTTCTTCGATGAGCAGCCTAGTTTCTGTGCTCATGCTCTTACCATTGTCGTCGTAATTGTGACTGACGAGCCCAACTTGTTTGCTCATGCCGTACTTTGTAACCATTGCTCTAGCAAGCGAAGTTGCTTGCTGGAGATCATTTGATGCACCCGAAGTAACTTCACTTTCTCCAAAAATGAGCTCTTCTGCAACACGCCCCCCCATACAAACGTCGAGCCGTGCAAGCATCTGTTTCCGGGAGACACTTGTCTGGTCCTTGTCAGGTAGCTGCATAACCATGCCAAGTGCCATACCCCTAGGAACTATTGTTGCCTTGTGAACTGGATGAGCACCATCAGTGTGGATTGCTACAAGTGCATGGCCACCCTCATGAAAAGCTGTTACCTTTCTTGACTCATCAGATATAACAGCTGACTTGCGTTCGCTTCCCATCATAATTTTGTCTTTTGCATATTCAAGATCAGCCATGTTCACTGCTTTAGCACCGTCCATGGCAGCTTTCAGAGCAGCAATGTTGATCAAGTTCGCAAGATCAGCTCCGGAGAACCCCGGAGTTCCTCTGGCAATAATACTCAAATCAACGTCATTGGCCTTCAGAACCTGTCGAAAGAACATCTTATTTAGTCTTGGAGTGACTTCTAGTTCTAAAGAATCTGCTGCACCAATCTAAAATACAACTTACAGTACAATTCTTGGTGGAGTCTAATAAAATCTATCATACAAAGATTACCTTCGACATGTGGGCTTCCATAATCTGCCTTCGCCCTTCAACATCAGGATTAGGGACAACAATGTGCCGATCAAACCGCCCAGGTCTCACCAATGCCTTGTCCAGAGACTCTGGGAAATTAGTAGCAGCAATGACAATAATCCCTTCATTTTGTTTAAAACCATCAAGTTCGACAAGTAACTGATTGAGGGTCATCTTCATGTACTTCTGATCCATTGGGTTTCGGCTTCCTCCTATTACGTCTATCTCATCAATGAATATTATACAAGGTGATTGCTTCTTTGCAGCCGAGAAAAGATCCCTCACCCTTCGAGCACCTACACCAACAAACATCTCTTCAAACTCACTGCCGCTGCATGAAAAGAAAGGTACCCCAGCTTCTCCAGCAATGGCTCTTGCTAACATGGTTTTCCCAGTGCCAGGTGGACCAACAAGCAAAACACCTTTTGGGAGCTTGCCACCTAGACGAGTGAAACGCTGCACCGAGGGAAATCGCATTAAGGCGCATGCCCTACAATTAGAATAAATTAATAAAAGATAAAAAAAGTGCAAGCACGGGAAACAAATGGCACCAATCAGGATGGATTTGGAAGATCATCCATCTCCAGCTAAACTATAGTTAGTACACCACAAGATCAAGGTAATCAAGATTGTACTCTCGAATTGATTTAAAGGAACACAATGCAACGAGGGGAAATTTTTTCGAGTGAATTGAGACCATTTCAAGCCCTTTACGCTAACAGTTTACTTCCAAAATCACCACCTTATGTTGGATGAAATAGCAATTATATTTCCCCCATTCCAGAAATCAGGGGGTATAGGGTGATGACTAAAAGGTCTTCATATTCCATATTCTTCTATACATAAGGTTGATGCATTTACCTTAGGATCTCGAAGATAGTAAACAATTTCCTCTAACTCAGATTTAGCCTCATCAACACCCTTTACATCACTAAATTTTGTGCTTGATTCCACAATAGGTTGAACCTCCTCATTTAGTCCGAGTCCTGAAATGTGGAAATAGAAAATTAAAAGGAAAAACTTTCATCATTTTTAGAAAGCATCTTAATCAATTGACAGAAGAGTCTAAAGCACCAAGAGATACTAATACCTTTGCTTATTCCTTTATCCTCAATGAGTGCTCCTATACCAGATATCAAAAGAAAGGCCAGTGCGATAGAGCGAATTGTACGCCACAGCTGCTCTTTAAACTGACCTCCTTCTGTAGCCACCATATGAATAGGAGCACTTGCAGTTCCAAGAATACCTTCTTTCGTTGTTTTTCCAAAATTCTTGAGAACTGAGAAGCTGGCAATGCTTTCTTCTTCCCTTGCAGAGTTAGCAACACCTACAGAATTTGTAGAGGATAGCTCAAATTTATAAGCCAGGTCAAGGTGAAAAAACTAAAAAAATATTTACCAAGCATAACATTGTTTGCAGAAAATTCAACAGAAGTTCAGGATCCCTATAACACAACAAAAAGGGAATTTAATTGTAAAAAAGCAGGGTACTAAAAAACCGGTCATCCAATTAAACTTTTATAAACCCTACTTCAACCATAACCTTAGCACAAATTAGACAAGTCTACAAGATAAAGACGAACTAGGGTGTAATTTTGTAGAAACAATTAAAAAAGAAACATAACCCTGTTCCATTACCCACCTCTCTGCAATGTCTTGAGTAACCCACTGTCATCCAGCCTGCCAACTCTCACTAATGCTTTCACATATTCAGAAAGTGCTGAAGGGTTAGAATGTAATGAAGGTTGACTTTCAAATGCTCTTATCACTGCTTCATAATCACTCCGATGGTAAAGTTCTTTTAGATAGGAAATTTCACTAGCTTCATCGGTATCGCGTACTCTACGGCCGAAATTGGCAACATAACTGGACTTGAATCTTTCTTGAGTACTTAAAAACTTATTCCCTGTATAAGGTTTAAAAGAAAGCAATCATTTCTATAAGTGAAGATAATGGAGAAGAGTATTCTGTCTTAAAGCCTAAACAATGAAGTACCTAAAGGAACATATTTCTTTGCAAGTTCGAAATGAAGAACAAAAGATATATAAAAATCAAGTTTTGAATACGTCATACCTCCGGCACCTCCTCCTAACCTGTTGGTAGGATGATAAGTTCTGGTAACCACTTTTGTCAGTTGTCCCAACTCTGATCGATGCCTTGAAACCTGTTAAAGAAAGAACATGGAGTTAAAAATAACCCAAAGAAACAACAGAAGTATGTCTAAGAACGCAATTAAAATTTAAATGGCTCCATAGAAAACTAAAACGTAATTGGAAAAACAACCTCGAGCACAGCATTCATCAAGGCATCGACTGCAAGCTATCAACAGTGAAAAGGGAGAGACTTGGATAATAGTATACCCATTTTCCTCCTTCCAACAAAAATATCAAACTCCTTTCTTTTTAGACCAAAAGAGGTGACCCAACTTCCAACCCTTAAAATACAACTACACATGGTCCTATTGAAAAGAAACAACGCAACCTCGAACGATCATAATCGGCCTTTGGACCACCTAAGAGGAGCTTTCAACTAACTCTCCGTTCATTTGCGGATACAAGAAACAAACTAAGAGAAAACGAAAATTCAGATAATTTTCATAACGAGCTCAACAGGTCCATCTCCAATTGGGTTCCCAATTGGTACGGATTCTAACATCTAAATTACAAATTTCCAACGTCTTCACAATGTAAGCATCTCCTTGTTGTAATGTAAACCCATAAAACTCAAAGCGAAACAAACCCATATACCGCAACACCGCAAATATGAACAAAATGGTTACAGAAATTAACCTAACGACCAAATTCCTAAGCAATCAAAACACAGGAATTAAGGTTTTCGAGATCAAGTTAAAAGAAACATACTATTTCACTGGGAAAACCATTCTATCGCATATAAAAAGCTGAAAACTGCATAAATTCACAGACTTGGGAACCCCCAGCTGAGAGATTCAACCGACCTGAGTGATCAGGCGCCTCAAAGCCATCTCTTGCTCGAAGACCAACAATGTCTGATTGTTTCTCGCTCTAAATCCACCGCGCCTTTCTCTCTCTAACTGAAAACTCCGGAGGCGTTGCTGGGTCGGTCCGTAAGCTCGCGGTGGTGTTTGGATGGCGAGAAAATGAGAAGGAAAACGGGGGAAAGACCGGAGCTTTGGAAGATAGAGGTTTGAGGAGAGAGATTACTGGCGTCCTAGCCTCCTAGGAGCATGATTAGAGGTGAAACGTCCATATTGCCCTCGGCGTGACGGATATCTACAGCCCGCTTTTACCCTTTGAGGGGTGGATATTAATATTTGGAGTTCCACATTGCCCTTGGAGGGATGGATATTTTGCGAGTTCCATGGATGGACACCGAACCTTTTGCCTGGAATTCATAGTCCGTTCGTACTTGTCACGCGACAAGCACGTGATCACTCTCGTTAGTGGCTCACTTGCTAGCCCCGTGGCAAATCTGCACAGAAAAATAAAAGAAATGAAAGAGCAGCTCCTGTGAGGGGTTTTACATGGAATTAAAAAAATGGTGGATATAGTCCAATTTATATTTTGAGGAATTTTTGAGGTTTTATAAAAGAATTTTTTTTAATGAGAGGCTATTTTTTTCAGGCCTTGTATGGGGCTATATATATTTATTTATGTAGTAATTTGATTATGCGATAATTTTTTTTGTGTGTTAACTTTTCTTAATTTGATTTTTGGACATGTTATCTTAATTTTTTTTTATGAAGCTTTCAACCTAAAAATGTCCAGATTTGGACAAATTAGATTTCATCACTTATGAACTATTTGTTGGATTAGATTCTCTTATCTCAATCTCATATGTTGAAAGATACAAACCCCCACTCGGCCATCTGAAATAAATTTTTTTCACGTACAACGCAACAATTTACATAGCACCAATTGGTAAACTAGTATCATACAATTTTGAAAAAAATTATTTAAAATTTTCACCCACCAATGCCCGTGAACATTAAATCGATTTGAAATTTGAATTCTTATTAAATTTAAAGCAACCATTAGTTAGCCAAATAGCAAGAAAAATATGTAAGAAAAAACAACATAAAAAGGGATAAAAAAAAGAGTATAAGTGTATCCGCAAGTGGATGGAGAGTGATGATATTTTGCTCACATAAGTTGCTACTTTTTTTTTTTTTGTGGGATCTATTGTTTTTTTGGGCTAGATGTAACCCAATTTTATTCTACCCAAGAAAGAAAGATGCTGACCCAAGTGGTGGATCTAGTCTCATTTTCTGGCTCATTGAAGATGAAATTTTTCACTAAGCCTTGAAATATAGTAGCCTCGTGGAAGATAAACCCAATGTTTATGGTTTATGGTTTGCATTCAAATCAACCCTTGTAAAGAAATGGATGAGCTCACTTAAGCATTGAAATGGGCTTTTCTTGTTATGGACTGGTTTGTATTTCGGGTCAGGCGAGCCCATTTTGGAGAATGGATAAGAGGGATATTCCTCTGCCTGCTGCTTTTGATTCTTCTCCTTCCTCCCCCTTAATCCCCCAACACACCAAACACAAAGTCTTCACTCTTTCTTTCATCGCTTATTTCCTGCACTCTCTGCTGATCCTGTCACAGTAAGAACTCACTCTAATATTTCTTTTTATTTTTTATTTTATCTGCTGTTGTATTTCTTCTGTGTTTCCCCTGAGTTTTAAGCTGGTTTAATTTGGTTCTTTATCTGAAGAGAAAGCTTTAGCGTTTAAATTTGTTAGAAGTGTATTGGGTGTCTAAAGAAATCTGCTTTCTGTGTGAATATTTTCCGCAAAAGATTATTGGGTGTTTGCTTCATTGGAAATATGTTCTTTGTTTTGCTGTTATGAAATCACTACATGAAACTTACTAAGGATTTAAATGGACGGACTTTTTAATGTCGCGGTATGCACCCAAGTTCGAATCCTTCTCCCGTAGATTAGAGGAGTTTAGAATATATATCGTCTTGTCTGAAAAAACAAATGAAGGATTTGAACATTTTGGATCGTTCTTTGCAGGTATTTGTGAGTAAGAGGAAGCGAACATTGATGGCTCATTTGCTTTCAACTTCCTGCTCTCTAAAATTCTCCTCTGGTGGCAAACCATACACCAAACCATTGATCCAACACTCGATCGCATTTCCTTCCTCTTTAACTTTTCAGACTTCCAAAACCCCATTTGGGAGGATCATCCTGCAAGGGGAGAGGTCACGGAGTGGTACTTGCACGGTGCGTGCAACCACACTCTCTGCAAGTAGGGAAGCCCCAAATGAACCGAGCTACGGCGCTAATGAGAGTTCAGGCGGAGCTTCCAAACCACAGCGGGTGATGGTCATTGGTGGAGATGGCTACTGTGGTTGGGCCACAGCCCTTCACCTATCCAAGAAAGGTTATGAGGTTGCCATTGTTGATAGCCTTGTGCGCCGTCTCTTTGACCACCAGCTCGGTCTTGGTTCCCTGACTCCAATCGCCTCTATCCATGATCGTATCCGTTGTTGGAAAGCTCTCACTGGAAAGTCCATTGAGCTCTGCATTGGTGATGTTTGTGATTTCGAGTTCTTGTCAGAAGCCTTCAAGTCATTTGAACCTGATTCTGTTGTTCATTTCGGGGAACAGCGGTCTGCCCCTTACTCCATGATTGATCGGTCCAGAGCAGTATTCACGCAGAATAACAACGTGATTGGAACTCTGAATGTTCTCTTTGCTATAAAAGAGTTCAGAGAGGAGTGTCATCTCGTGAAGCTCGGGACCATGGGAGAATATGGGACTCCAAATATTGACATTGAGGAGGGTTTCATTACAATTACTCATAACGGGAGAACAGATACTTTGCCCTTCCCGAAGCAAGCGAGCTCTTTCTACCATTTGAGCAAGGTTCACGATTCGAATAATATAGCCTTCACTTGCAAGGCTTGGGGGATTAGAGCCACTGATCTAAATCAAGGAGTGGTATATGGAGTGAGAACGGATGAAACCGAGATGCATGAAGAGCTCAATAACAGGTTTGATTATGATGGAGTTTTTGGAACTGCATTAAACCGGTTCTGCGTGCAGGCTGCTGTCGGTCATCCACTTACCGTGTATGGCAAAGGGGGTCAGGTAAAATCGTTCAATACAAAGCTTTCTTTTCGAGTGCATCAAAGAAGTCGCATTGCATTACTTCCCAATTCCCATGTACTAATATTTATGAACTTTGATCTTCCAGACCAGGGGATATCTTGACATACGAGACACAGTTCAGTGTGTTGAAATTGCCATCGCAAACCCAGCAAAGGCCGGTGAGTTTAGGGTCTTCAATCAATTTACTGAGCAGTTTTCCGTCAATCAACTTGCCGCACTTGTTACCAAAGCTGGAGAGAAGCTCGGAATTGATGTGCAAACCACCTCTGTCCCAAACCCTAGAGTTGAAGCTGAGGAGCACTACTACAACGCTAAACACACTAAACTTATTGAATTGGGACTGAAACCGCACCTTCTTTCGGACTCTCTTTTGGATTCATTGCTCAATTTTGCTGTTAGGTACAAGGATCGCGTCGACACAAAGCAGATAATGCCCAGTGTATCTTGGAGAAAAATGGGGGCCAAGCCGAAGACTGTCACAGCATAGTTGAGTGGTTTAGTGTATATGTGATTAGTAGTTGTATAAGTAATGAGGACGTTATCGATCTGTATCACCTCTGTTGTTAGTTAGTAGGTTACTTCTGCTACTACTTGTCAATGATTGCTCGTTGCAGTCACTTTCAATTGCTAACAAATAATAAATTTTCGATGTTTAAACATTGATACTTGTATTACTTTGATAACGATTCGCCAATTTGTCAGAAGATTTTGACATTCTAAACCAGAAAGATTTACAACTTACGACAATGAGGTTAAGATCACAATCGTGAATCGAGAGATTTATCGGCTCTTGTGCTAGATGGTGATTGCTTAGACAGATCCATGTCCTGGTGAAAATCTTCCTTAATGAAGTCCAACACGATCGAAGCCAGCTCGTTTTGGTGTAAAGTGTATTCGTGATCAGCTCCTTCCACGATCGATACTTTGTGATTAGGTATAATCTTGTCAAACTCAAAAGCATCTTCAAAAGGAACAATTTTATCATTTGATCCATGAACTGTCAAAACCCTGCAGATAATGCAAAGTGTAATCAAATGAATTTTTATGGATAATCATTAGCATAAGATTGGAGAAGTAATCTATGAGGCAAATTGCAATCACTGACCTGCAATTTTGATTAATTGATTGGCAGGCTGCACGCATATCAGTTCTTAGACGCTCTATCAAACTTTCTTCGGTGACACGATACTGAAATGTACCTATTAGCAAGTAGATACGCAGTTGCAAACTTTATATAGACAAATGAGTTTGTAAACGAAGGACTTGTAAATTCCACACTGTTGAAAGAACGACTAAGACAGGACAGCTGATGTTTATGGAAAACAAGAATAACTGCATATGATAGCTTACCTCTTCTGTTCTTAACGTCAATAAATCCATCTTGCTTGATTCTCTGTTGAAAATCTTTACCTAAGCGACCTTCCATGCCTCTTTCCAGATCAAATCGGCCAGAAATATTTACAACCGCACGAACATCACTGTATTTTGCAGCATACAAGATCACTGCATTCCCCCCTGCAAGAAACATGTCAGCAGTAACTTCAAACATCTTTCCATTCCTCCTTTTGTTTCTCAAGTCACAGTTTGGTTCTAAAAGAGCAAAATTATAGACAGACCTTTACTGTGACCAACAACTGCAGTTACTACATAATCCTTCCCACGAAAGTATTGAACTACAGCGCGTATATCATCAGCTTCTCTCCGATAGTGACCATATCGAAAAAAACCTTCACTTTCCCTAGAGGTATGAATAAATATAAACTTCTTATAACTACATATGTTGCCCCTACGAGGTATGGCATAACAATCAGTAAACAGCTTACCCATTTCCAGCGAAGTCAAAGCGGAAAGCGCTTATACCATCGTTTTCTAACACAGCGGCAATGTTCACCATAGGAATGCGTTCCTAGAGATAACACAAAAAGACTGTAAATTCAACCATCCATCCCACCATCTTCGAGCAGATGACATTTAGTGCACAAACAAGATAATACACATGCTTACGGTCGCGAAGGTAACACAAAACAGATAGATTCCGACTGGTTAAAACCTGTTCTTAATCGAGTGACTAATGAATAAATGTTTCAAATTTCCGGATCTTTCAGCCATACAATTTACCAAGACATAGTTTGTTTGTCGTAGCCAATAACAACCTTTGAAGAGTGTATGCCATGGCACACCACAACGAGCTCCTTCGAACCCGTCTCATGTAATATCCCGACAAGCTTCTCCCCATGATTGTTTTCTACAACAACCCTGCGCTGTCGAATAACTGCCGACAGAATTCGAAAACTTAAAGGAACACACGGAACCTGTTATGAACATAATTAAGCTAGAACATATCGACATCCAGACCATAAAACAGAACATAAAAATTAGTATATTATGGAGATTAAAATGAATTAGTTTTGATCACTCAAAAGACGATAAATTTGAGAATTTTATGAACTGGGTTTGCGAAAAGATTGTTTCTTTTAGCATCTATGGCCAGGAAATTTTGGAAAATCTCTGCAAAAAGAAGGGACTTAAATTCTGGGAAGGGAAATTTATCAGATTTACCTGGTTGCTTCTGATGCGGAGGCGGGCGAGCTACCGACATGGATTAGAGAGGCGGAGGACGATTCAGGTTTCGGACCGACTATCGAGAAGTGCGACGACAATCTTTATGCATAGGGGACCTAACTCGGTGCAACTCAAAATAACATTTTGATGATTAACAGAACTACCTAACTACCTAACTTTTAAATTGAAAGAATTTTTCCCGAAGTTGGTAAAAATAATAAATGGTTTCGATTATAATTATTGTACATTAAAATAATGTCAAGTAAAAAAAAAGAGGTGCGTCTTGTTAATTTTTATCTGTTGATTTTCTTCAATTCATTTGATCTGACGGTCGAAAATTATAATGATATATGAAAAGTAAAATGGGATGTGTGATGACGCTCACGGTTTTTTATCGGTTTGCCAGCGTCTTAGAATTAATAATGAAAAGTTGGAATAAAAATTGAGAAAAATTCAGGAATCCATTATTGTTTATCGTATAAACAACAACCATCAGAGAGGATGAAAAATAAAAAATAGGCAAAGGGACGTTCTCCCGTGCCTTCTAATTATTACTCCTACACTGACTCATCGCATTTCAAACTCTTCTAAATTCCCAGTCAATCTGACTACGGAGATGCACAAATTGTACCCCAGTGGCAGCAGCGTAATACGGTACCCGAACAGAGAGCCTGGTGACAGTAAAACTTTACTAACATTGACACGGATAAAGCGACTCATCAACCTGGCCCGTGCTAGGATCCGACGGGTGCAATACCTGTGGACTTGGCTGCAGCAGTTGCGGCAGCTGCAGCAGCGGATGCAGCGGCTGCGGCAGAAGCAGCCGCGTTGGGGGTGGAGGGCGGTACTGGCTTAGACTGTGAGTCGCTCTTCGCTGCAACTACTTGCTGGTGCGGTTGCTGCTGCTGCTGCTGGGAGTTTACTTGTGCAAGCAAGGACTTTATCTGAGTTCCGGTGAGTGTTTCCTTCTCTATTAAAGCATTAGCAAGGGCGTGGTGTTCCTTGTTGTGTTCGGTGAGGATGGTTTTTGCATTGTTGTATGCCCTTTCCAATAAGTACTTCACTTCTTCGATGAGCAACCTAGTTTCTGTGCTCATGCTACTACCGTTGTCGTCGTAATCATGACTGACGAGACCAACTTGTTTGCTCATACCGTACTTTGTAACCATTGCTCTAGCCACCGAAGTTGCTTTCCAGAGATCATTTGATGCACCGGAAGTGACTTCACTTTCTCCAAAGATGAGCTCTTCTGCAACACGCCCCCCCATACAAACGTCGAGCTCTGCAAGCATCTGTTTCCGCGAGACACTTGTCTGGTCCTTCTCGGGCAGCAGGGCAACCATGCCAAGCGCCATACCCCTAGGAACTATTGTTGCCTTGTGAACTGGAAGAGCACCATCGGTGTGGATTGCTACAAGTGCATGCCCACCCTCATGAAAAGCTGTTAGCTTTCTTGACTCATCAGATATAACGGCTGACTTGCGTTCGCTTCCCATCATAATCTTGTCTTTTGCATATTCAAGATCAGCCATATTCACTGCTTTAGAACCGTCCATGGCAGCCTTCAGAGCAGCAACGTTGATCAAGTTCGCAAGATCAGCTCCGGAGAACCCTGGAGTTCCTCTAGCAATAATACTCAAATCGACGTCATTGGCCTTCAGAACCTGTCAAAGAACATCTTGATTAGTCTTGGAGTGACTTCTAGTTCTAAAGAATCTGCTGCATCAATCTAAAATACAACTTACAAAACAAAGTCGTATAATCTAAAATACAACTTACAGAACAAAGTCGTATAATGTAAGATATATAAAAGAAGAACAAAAACAATGACGGCCAAAATATGCCCATACACCATAAGGCCCAAACATATTATGTTCCATTTGATGTGTAATGGAAGAAGCCATTGCAGAAGATGGTTGTGACCAAAGACCCTTCCAATTCAAGGTGGAGTTACAAAAAACCATCATAAAAGGATTACCTTCGACATGTGGGCTTCCATAATCTGCCTTCGCCCTTCAACGTCAGGATTAGGAACAACAATATGCCGATCAAACCGTCCAGGTCTCACCAATGCCTTGTCCAGAGACTCTGGGAAATTAGTAGCAGCAATGACAATAATCCCTTCATTTTGTTTAAAACCATCAAGTTCAACAAGTAACTGATTAAGGGTCATTTTCATGTACTGCATATCCTTTGGATTTCGGCTTCCTCCTATTGCGTCTATCTCATCAATGAATATTATACAAGGTGACCGCTTCTTTGCAGCTGAGAAAAGATCCCTCACCCTTCGAGCCCCAACACCAACATACATCTCTTCAAACTCACTGCCACTGCATGAATAGAAAGGAACCCCTGCTTCTCCAGCAATGGCTCTTGCTAACATGGTTTTTCCTGTGCCAGGTGGACCAACAAGTAAAACACCTTTTGGGAGCTTTCCACCTAGACGAGTAAAACGCTGCACCAAGGGAAATCGCATTAAGGGGCATGCCCTACAATTACAAAAAGATAAAGAGAGTGCAAGCATGGGACACAAATGGCACTATTAAGGATGGATTTGGCATATCATCCATCTCCAGCTAAACTAATGTTAGTTCTCCACAGGATCAAGGTATTCAAGATTGTATTCTTGGATTGATTTAAAGGAACACAATGCAAATGACAGGGAAATTTTGTCGAGTGAATCGAGACCTTTTCAAGCCCTTTGCGCTAATAGGTCACCTCCAAAATCATCACCTTATTTTGGATTAAATAGTAATGATATTGCCCCCATCCCAGAAATCAGGGGGCATAGGGTGATAGTAAAAGGTCTTCATATTACATATTCTTCCATACATAATGTTGATACAACCTTAGGATCCCGAAGATAGTGAACAATTTCCTCTAACTCGGATTTAGCCTCATCAACACCCTTAACATCGCTAAATTTTGTGTTTGATTCCATGCTAGGTTGAACCTCCTCATTTAGTCCGAGTCCTGAAAAGTGGAAATGGAAAATTAAAAGGAAAACATTCATCATTTAGAATGCATGTATCAATGGGCAGGGGAGTCTAAAGCACCAGGAGATCGTAATACCTTTGCTTATTCCTTTATCCTCAATGAGTGCTCCAATACCAGATATCATAAGGAAGGCCAGTGCGATTGTGCGAATTGTACGCCACAGCTGCTCTTTAAACTGACCTCCTTCTGTAGCCACCATATGAATAGGAGCACTTGCAGTTCCAAGAATACCTTCTTTTGTTGATTTTCCAAAATTCCTGAGAACTGAGAAGCCGGCAATGCTTTCTTCCTCCCTTGCAGAGTTAGCAACACCTACAAAACTTGTAGAATAGAGCTCAAATTTATAAGTCAGGTCAAGGTGAAAAAACTCTAAAAAATATGTAGTAAGCATAACATTATTCATACAGAAAATACAACAGAAGTTCAGGATCCCTATAACACAAAAAGAAAGGGAATTTAATTGTAAAAAAGCAGGGTACTAAGGGCTGGTTTGGTATTGCTGTGCTTTGAAAAAAAGCTGCTGTGAGAATAAGCGGTTGTGCTGTGAGAATAAGCGGCTGTGAAATAAATCAGCAGAGTGTTTGGTAAACTTTTTTGTAAAAGTGCTTTTGGAAAAAAAAGCAGTCTAATAGTGGGTCTTTTCATTAAAAAAGCACTGTAGCTCCGTGTGCTTCGAAAAAAAGCCAGTTTTCCAAAGCTGCAAATAGCAGCTTCAGCTTTTTCCTTTGATTTCAGCTTATTCTCACAATAGCTTCCAAAATAAGCCCTTTTTTTCAGTTTACCAAACACCTAAAACCCTCACAGCTTTTTTTCATGGGTGCTTTTTTTTTAAGCACCTCACTCCCAAACTAGGTCTAAAACACCATCATCCAATCCACTTTTATAAACTCTACTTCATCCATAAGCTTAGCACACTTTAGACAAGTCTACAAGATAAAGACAAAATATGGTATAATTTTGGTATAAACAATTAAAAAGGAAACATAACCATGTTCCATTACCCACCTCTCTGCAATGTCTTGAGTAACTCACTCTCGTCCAGCCTGCCAACTCTTACTAATGCTTTCACATATTCAGAAAGTGCTGAAGGGTTAGAATGTAATGATGGTTGACTTTCAAATGCTCTTATCACTGCTTCATAATCACTCCGATTGTAAAGTTCTTTTAGATAGGAAATTTCACTAGCTTCATCGGTATCGCGTACTCTACGAGCGAAATTGCCAACATAGCTCGACTTGAACCTTTCTTGAGCACTGAAAAACTTGTTCCCTGCATAAGGTTTAAAAGTAAGCGATCATTTCTATAAGTGAAGATAATGGAGAAGAGTATTCTGTCTTTCATTCATAGCCTAAACAAATTGACAAGATAATAAACAAGAAACATATTTCTTTGGAAGTTTGAAATGAACGAAAAAAATATATACAAATCAAACCATTTGTAATTTGTGATACCTCCGGCACCTCCTCCGAACCTGTTGGTTGGATGATAAGTTCTGGCAACCACTTTTGTCAGTTGTCCCAACTCTGATCGATGCCTTGAAACCTGTTGAAGAAATAACATGGAGTTAAAAAGAGCCCAACGAAACAACAGAAGTATGTCTAAGAAGGCAATTAAAATTTAACTTGGTTGCATCCTTTTTCTCTTTGAGATAGGAAATTAAAACTTAATTGGAAAAACAACCTCGAGCACAGCATTCATTAAGGCATTGATTGCAAATTCTCAACAATGGTAAGGGACGGATTTTGATAATAGTATACCCATTTTCCTCCTCCCAACCCTTAAAACACGACTACACACACTCCTATCAAAAAGAAGCAACGCAACCTCGACCGCTAATAATCCGCCCTTGAACCGCCTAGAAGGACCTTTCAAATAACTCTCCGTTCATTTGCCGATACAAGAAACAAACTAAGACAAAACCAAAAATTCAGATAACATCAAATTTTCGTAATGAGCTCAAAAGGTCCATCTCGCATTGGGTTCCCAATTGGTACAGATTTTAACATCTAAATTACAAGTTTCCAACGTCTTGACAATGTAAGCATCTCCTTGGTGTAAACCCATAAAACTCAAACCGAAACAAACCCGTATACCGCAACGCCGCAAATATGAACAAAATGGTTACAGAAATTAACCTAACGATCAAATTCCTAAGCAATCAAAATACAGGAATAAGGGTTTTCGGGATCGAGTTAAAAGAAACAAACTATTTCATTGGGAAAACCATTCTATCGCATATAAAAAGCTGAAAACTGCATAAATTCACAGACTTGGAACCCCAGCCGTGAGATTCAACCGACCTGAGTGATCAGGCGCCTCAAAGCCATCTCTTGCTCGAAGGCCAAAAATGTCTGATTGTTCCTCTCTCTAAATCCACCGCGCCTTTTTCTCTCTAACTCAAAACTCCGGAGGCGTTGATGGGTCGGTCCGTAAGCTCGCGGTGGTGTTTTGATGGCAAGAAAATGAGAAGGAAAACGGGGGAAAGCGCGGAGCTTTGGAAGATAGAGGTTTCAGGAGAGAGATTACGAAGGTCCCAGGAGCATGATTAGAGATAAACTGTCCATATTGTCCTCGGTGGAACGGATATCTAGATCCCCATTTTACCCTTGGAAGAGTGGACTTGAAGGTATGGAAAGTACTCCGATTAAGTCACATAACGAGTTAATTATTATAATAACTCGTTATTTATAATAGTTGAATCTGAGGACTCTCAATTTAACAAACAACAAGCTCAAGAAGTGTGACTGGGTTAAGTTGATCATTTTATTCTTGCTTTACATACGCATAACGAGCTTAGGACAAAGTATTTATAGTTCGAGTTATTAAGAGTATTCGGCTTTTTAACACTATACATTATGGGAGTCTAGAATCCAAAATGTCATAGGCCAATCTACATTAGGTTATTTTTGTTGTGATTGACAGTGACACTACATGTTATCTAATAGTGATTGAACCAACGGCCCAATATAAATGGGTCAATTGCGTCGGCCCAACTCAAATCATCAGTCATCAAGTAACCTGCGGCCAAGGCCCAAGGGGAAGGAAAAGGAAGAAAAGAACCCACAACAATGGCCTTCTCCTGTACCAAGCATTTTGAAAGTGCTTTTTCGAAGAAACACTTGAGGGGCCCGTTTGTTTGACCGGATTAGGCAGGATTGTATTGGACTAGACTGTAGTCCGTTGTTTGGTCTGCTCCAGGATTAGGTTTAATGAGCTTAGGTCGGACTCGCTCGGATTAAAGACCTCCTTATGCGTTCTTAACGGGGATCCCCAATTTCGGGCAGATTCATAAGCCTTTCGTCGTTCTGATAGAGAGAACCGCGAGAGAGTCGCTGGTCTTATCTGCGTCTGCGTCTTCCCTCATCGTCATCCTTGCTTGCTCCCTCATCATCGTCGTCCTCACCATCATCTCTGCGTCTTTCCCTCATCCGCATCTGCTCGCCCTTATATGCTCGAAGTTGTCAGGTAAACTTCGAAACTTCGATTTATTTCTTCAATTTGTTTTGCAGATCGTGATGGTACTGAGCTTTATTTGATTTTGTTGTTTTGGGTTTGAGAAATTTTCAATCATAGACCTCTGCACTTGAACAAATTAGGGTTTTGATGTTTGGGTCAAATTGAAATTGGAATTTGGGGTTTTCATATTTCAACTTTTCTTTCAAATCCAAACTCAGAAACCATGCTTGGCCATAAAATCGACAAGTTTCTTTTGCAGAAGGAACACATACTTCTATCTCTGTTATGTTAGCATAAATCTGTGTGGTTTTTCGTTTTTATGTTCTTGGTTCACGAATCTTTACTAGTTTCTCTTTTTTATTTTATTAAATTTCATGTAGGGTTGGATGTTTGTGAATTGTTTGGATGAGAATTTATGTGAGCTGAAGAAATTTTTGTTATGCACTCTTTATATGAGATCATGAGAAAATTAGGTGTTAGTCTAAAGGCATATATAAGGAGATCTGTATTACCAGGCATGTTTGACATTAAAATCCTGACCTATTTTATAGGGCTTATGGAGTTTGGATTACAGTGGAAAATCTAAATATCTTCATTCAGCTTTTAGAGAAACTTTTGCAAGAATTTTCGTCTTTGGTCTCATTTTATTTGTTTGTTTGATTCTCTGGGAGAGGCGTAAAGATTTCTTCTGATAACAAGGAGAGATGACTAGTGAAAGGATTGTCTTTGCTGGTGCATGGGCCATGAATTAGACATTTTTAATTGGCATAAACTTTACTCTACTTTTGTGCCACTGGGAAGTATATGAAAGTGAGAGCAATTGCATACAAGTCGAGTTATAACGTGCACCCAATGAATTTCCATAGTTGTTCTTATAAGCAGCTAATCTGAAAATTTCGTGTCCTTTCATACTTTGGACTTTCTATATGGCAGGAGGGTTAACTAGCATGCATCCTGGATGCATTTGGATTCATATACCCACTTCCCGCCCACCCCTCCTTTTAAAGTGAATAAAAAACACTCACAACTCTGTTCATTCACAGGAAAATACTACCTGTTAACTATGATGGCTTTATAATTAAGCCTTGCGACCATGGCTTTACAACTAAGCCTTGCTATATCTCACGTGACAAGTGATGAAAGAATCTGGTTTGTGGTTATGTTCGAAGTCGTATCCTCTGTTTGGTTTTGTTTCTGCATTTTTTGATTTCCTTTTACCTTCCTCGGACCACCTTGTTTGAATGGCATTGGAGATAGGCAGGAAGAAATTCCATATGTCCTGTCAATGCCCAACCATGATATTACAATGTGAATGTTTTGTACCGTGTGGGGTTGATGCTGAACTGCAATATTCTGTGGTTGTTGGTTGCAGAGAAGAGGAGCATAAACGGAAGTGGCCAGTGCTAAGAACCCAAGGGAAAACAAGTAACAAACGACTGAAAACCCTCAAGTCTAGAAGAAGGTATAATTCCTAAACTCATAGATCAATTTTCGACATGGATCTATTGAATGTAGTCCTTGGATGTGTGAAAGTTTGCGTTGCATCTCTGTGAATATGACTTCTGTGATATTATAGAAAAACCAAACTGTTTAGGCAATATAAAAAAGGACCCACCATTTTGTAAAACTTCATGGGTGTTTGATATTTGATCGTATGAATTTAATTTAACTTTAGAAATACACTTCTTTAATTAGGTGGTAAAGATCCCCAATTCCAGTGTCCTACATGTTTAATTGGATGACAATATCTTCAAAGGAGTGTACTACAAGTTTGAACTATGTTTAATTGGATGACAATAGCTTCTTTTCCTATTGAATGCTATGTTTCCGCTGAATAAGTTTGAACTACAAGTTTTTTTTCCTAGATAGCAATTTCAATAAATGAGGCGGTCTTCTTGTGGTTTTTATCATACAAACTGTTTGTTCATAGTGAAGTCTATATGCATTATGATTGCTACCTTAAGATTGTAATTTAATGTACCATTTCCATAGTTGATGTTGTGAAGTTGACAAAGGATTGGCGTATTTATGATGTTGTTGTGTTGACAGTACAAGAACATGTTTACTTGGTAAGGGATGTCATTCAAATAGAAAGAATAACATGGTGGGAAGGTGAAAATTGTGGGAAAGTGAAGAAGTCAGCCAAAGGCTGTTGCTTGCTCCTCTTGTTGCTGTTCATGGACTGAAAAATCTGCTCTAGCTCCTTCACAAAGTTTATGGCACCCCCAACAATTGATGCTTTGTCCCCCTGTAACAAATATTTATAACAATATTAATTTGGTCCAATCCCCAAAAAAAATTCCGTTTAAAAGAACATATGGGTAGAAATCCATGTGAGTTTTTTGGGTTAATCCCAAAAACATTTCAATCTAAAGAAAATGGAGATGCAAGGGACTTCTAGTTGTACTGCCTCCGTTAATAGTGGTTAAGCCAGTTTACCCTCACATTCGAGGTTCTTTGTTTGTGTGTCTCCCTCCCGTAATATGACTTTTGTAAAAGAAAAACAAAAATAAAAACATATGTAGCTCGATGAAATATTTTGGCCCTTTTTGTACCTCTTGATTTGTTTCTTGTTTTCTTGTTTAAACTTGGAATACTTGTGGAGCCTGCTCTGTGTTCTAACAGAATTGAGATTGTTTTTGTAACTAGACAAAATATTGGAGGGAAAATAAGTGGTAAAACCGTTTTATACACCAAGCCCAATTTCATTTGAATTAGGATATGTATTTATCTTTTCATTTATATTAGCAGGTACTAAAAACAAAACAATTGTCCTCTTTTTTTAAGATTCATAATATAAAAAAGGTCGTACCCAGTGCACAAGGCTCCCGCTTTACGCAGGGTCTGGGAGAGGTGAATGTCGGCTAGCCTTACCCCCATTTATGGAGAGGCTGCTCCCAAGTCTCGAACCCGAGACCTACCGCTCATGGCAAAAATATGCTCCAATTAACCCAGATCATGAGATTTGTAGCATTACTCTATTACACAATGGCAAAAATTTTAGGGCGTTGGGCATAGGTTTTTGAGCTATTAAAATAGAACAATAATGTAGTTCTAGTATAAGCAAACACAAATCTGGTGAACAGTATTGTTTTCATTATCATGCTTTTTAGTCCGACACTGCACCAAACGCTTCACTAAGTTAGTCCAGCTTAGTCTAGTCTAAGCCAGTCCAGCTTAGTCCCTGCAGCTAGTCCAGTCCGAGATAGTCCGATGCAACAAATGCACCCGACAAGTACTTCATGAGTGGGTGCTTTTCCAAAAAGAACATGAAGTACCATGCATAAGTATTATTAAGCTTTTCTATTAAACTTAGTCGTAGCATGAACATGGTCGACGCTACCTGGGTGGGGTTTCAACGTTGCTTTTATTTTCTCACAGTCACCGCCTCGGGATTGAAACGAACACGAGAGAGCTATGGAGCAGCTGCACTGCACATTGTGCACAAAGCATCTACTTTTTGCGTTGAACATCCACATATAAATCAGATATAGCATATTACAGAAAGAAAAAGCTTTGATGTATATGATACGACCACATCAATGTTCAGTGAAGCAGTACTGTACTCTCGAATCTTTCTCTCCGCGCCTTCATAGGCTTTTAATTATTATAATTTCTGAGACATCAAATACTTTGTCTGGTCAGTAATTATGTTTATACTTCCTTGAGTCAATGATCTGGATACATCACAAATTCTGAAACAAATTCGTGTGCATGTGTGCGTGCATATATAGGTTGTGATTACGGATACGAAAAGGTAACTAATAACAGTAATTATTGATTAGGTTTTGTTACGCCTTGATCAGATATATACATTAAAAGTTAGAGTACTTAGTCGCTCAATGCAATCAGCTATGCGGATTTTGTTAGTTGATAACATTTGCACTCAAGTTTGATCAATTTGCCTCTAGTAAATTAAAGTAATTTGGAATAGAGTAATTCGCCGATTTATTCTTGAAAATTTGTAACCCGTTGTCAATTTCTACTTTGAACTTTTATTTTAACTAATTACTTCCAAAACGTTTTATCAGTAGCCAATTATTCCCCTACTTTTAATTTTTCTACATTGTATCCGTGTCTCTGTTAATATTTGCCATGCGGCAAGCATGTGATCATCTCATTAGTGGCTCACTTGCTAGCCCCATGGCAAATATGGACGGAAAAATAAAGAGATGTAAGGAAATTTAGGAGTTAGGAGAGATTTAGCTATTTATAAGTTCAATGAGGTATTGCTCAAAATAAAAAGTTCATCGTGAAAATTGACATAGTTACAAACGGTGAATCAGAGAATTACTCTTTAAAACTTTGAAAGTGATTCTTTAAAACTTAGAACCGGATTTGTTAAAAATAAAAAAATAAAAAAACTCAGAACTGCAAATCTTTATTTTTATTTTTAAAGTGCATGTGCTTCTTGAACAAACACTCGAAGTGTTTTATTAAAGACGAACATAGAAGGTGTTTCATTCAGAATGCATTTCAAAGTGTTTTTTAATACAAAAACAATTTTAACTTTTTTTCTCAAACATGATCAAATACACTTTTGATGATCCTAAACACTTTTACTTATTTTAAATGAGCTTTCAATCGTGATCAGAATCTTAAATCATCTTGAGCAAAAATAATCTCACGTATCATTGTAGACCACCACGTCACACTACAATCAATTATTTGCTCGAAGTTGGAATATATCATTGTCGGTGGCTTGTAACCATACTGATTGCAAAGTAAAATATAAAAAAGCAGAAAACTATTATAAAAAGACCAAATATTCAAAATAATAAAGCAAGAAAAAGGAAGGCGAATAGTGCAAGATTGGAGCACCATTCAAACAGCCTATTAACCAGAATATTCAAGAATTCCTCAGACATGGTAAGTTTGTAACTGCTGTCTCTCTCTCTCTCTACAGGGAAGGAAAATTAATGACTACATGCTGAAAATGACCAAACTAACCTTGCCACGATTTTTGGTTCTGATCATTTTGCTGTCCATTGTTATAAGCAGCTGGAGAAGAAGTACTCACATGGTGGTGATGGTCGAGCCCCGCCATATCAATACTGAATAAATCACCGTGGCCGCCATGCGATGCTGCTGCTGATGAAAATGGCGCTCTAAGTCCCAAGAAATCTCTCGTCAAACCCTCGTTGTTGTTGTTGTTGTCAGTACTTCTCGGTTTATTATAATTATTTGGAGGATTATTATTATTAATCTCGACGAAATTACCGTCGACCATAATTCCATTGAAAGCCTGCTGCTGCTGCTGCTGATGATCTCCAAACGACGACGACGAGACTTGATGATGATCATGACCAAAACCATGAGAGCTACTCATCATCATCATATCATGGAAGAGTGAAGATTTACTCTCATTGTTTCCAAACCCATCATCCAATAGTATTGCTTGGTCACGCGAAGTTTCGTTGGACATGTGAGCTTGGTGAGCTAGGTAGGATTGGTGGGTGGGTGGTTTGAGAAAATATGGGGAAGGGGAGGTTTTGCTGATGGTCGCACCCATTTCCGATGCCTTCTGAAGCAAGGCAGTGGCTGACATGTGAGGGGAAGCGGTGTTTTGTTGAAGTTGGAAGTTATCAGGGAGTAGGGCAGTAGAAGAGCTGCTAGGGTTAGGGTTTTGGTCAAAAGAATAATATTGCTGGAATGAAGAGGTGGAGAATAATGGCGAGGCGGAGAGGTTCATAGTAGGGAGGCTGGCCGCTTCGCCGCCTTCTGGCAAGAATGAAAGCCACGGAGGAAGGAGCTGCTGCTGATGCTGATCCTGTTCTCTCTTGACAGCTGATTGAACTTGGAGGCCATGGCTATGGAGTTGGGGGAGTGAGGAGAGAAGTGGGTTTATTGAGGCTGGCATTACCGATCTGGCAGCTGCAGAGCTTGTATTGTTCTCTTGTGCTAAAGCATCACAAAAGGCTCTGTGTGTGATGAAACTGTCCCTCCTGTGTGCAGAGTTACCCCATCATAAATAAAAAAAAACCACAAGAAAACAAAAAGAGCAAGGAAAAAACAACCATAAAAAAGTAACCTAAACAGTGTTGTCCTCTCTCTCTCTCTCTCTCTCTCTCACATATGGACCTTTTTGTATTTTCGTTCTTTTTGTTTTTTGAGGACAAAAGACAGTAGCAGATGTGTGTAAGCGTGAAACACATTAAAGGTTCTTACACTAATCGCTTTATATATGTAACCCAACACAACTCATCAAAAGCTAATTACCATATGATTTTCTCTCTCCTCATTTCACAAAGGTTGTGCAGTATCAAGGTTATGGATTGTTAGGTACTGACTATTAATCTACAGTATTTGATATTCTTGAACATGTAACTCATAATTTAAATGACAATATATATCAATTGATACCCGATCGATTAATAACTTACGTATGGATATTAATTCTAAAGTATATTAATCCTAAGTTGTTGATTCTTAAAAACTAGTTAATGTAGTTATAATCTTTCTCTGGTAGTGCTATTTTAATAATTAATTACCTATAATGCTCTTACCTAGAGAAAAGGGTTCCACAATCACATCTATACTCCCTTGTGCCACAGACTTTGGAGTGAGCTTTCCAGTCCGACTGAACTGCATACCGCTTTGAGCATTTCTCACATTTCCACTTTTTCTCACCGTGCTTTCTAGAGAAGTGCTTCTTGATCCCAGTCAAGTCCCCAAGAGCCCTTGATGGTTCATGGTGGACACATGTTGGTTCCGGGCACAGATACACCTTCTTCCTCACCTCCTTGCCCGTCCTTTGCTTTAGCTTCCATGGCAGATTGTGCCCTCTTCTATGAAGCTGAAGGTTTTGCTCTCTTTGAAACCCTTTGTTGCAGATCTCACACACGAATCTATTCGTTGCCATCAGTGATTTTGGAGACAAGGCTATTACTTCAGCATCCGGGTCTGCTCAAAATTAAAATTTTAAAATATAAAACCAAAATTAAACAAGAAAAACCAATTAAATTAACATGCATGATAGGTAAGTATATAGATGGATGTGATTTTCTCACACCCTTTAATCCTCTTGTAAACTCATGTTTATTCATAGTTGGTGTTTGAATTACACAATTCTCAAGGGACATGAATAAACAGGATGTGTAGAAAGATGTGTAGAAGGGAGAAAATAGGTGTGCAGAAGTCATATCATTTCTCTGTGTCAATGTTGGTTATTAATTAATTTTGATTTGGTGAGACCTGGGTTGCCTGGGAGATTTCTCTTCTTCTTTGGCGGTGGCGGTGCTTGCTGCTGCTGAATTTGTGCTGAGGATGCGGGATGAGGGTAGACTGTGCCAGCAGAAGATGACTCATTTCTGATGCTTGAGTTAGAAGCACTTAAATCACCAGAAGCACAAGTCAGATTTGACATATTCTCATCCACCATCAAACCTTTATTCATCATTAAAACACCCTTTGCTTTAAATTATAGGATATGATGACATCAATTGTTTGTATACAGTTTCATGAACGAATTGAGCAACAGATCTCAACTTTCGCATCTGTGACAGGATTTAGATCTGACTGCAAACCCTAGTTCAGAAAAGAATTATATATATGTAAAAGAATGTGAACAGATGAATTCAGCTTCACACAAATCCCACCAATATTCTGTTTTCCCTAGCTAGCCTTCATGATTTATCTTCTCTCTAACTTCAAACCCTTCAAGAAAATTCAAGCAGTAATCAAAAGACAGAATTAATAAGAAAAAAAGGAGCTACATATAAATTAAGTTTAAAGGAAAATCAGAATCATGAACTTTTCCAGTAGCTAGCTAGCATAGAATATTAGCACCAACCTTTCTCTTGATTAAATTTATGTCTGCAAGAGCCACTTCGGTTTGCTGGTGAGACTGGAGTTGCAGACAAACACCAAGAAAAATTCAAGAAAAAACCCTATGTGGTAATTTGGAACAAGTAATTTTGTGTCATAAACAGAAAGCTTAATTGTAAGACATGTGTATGTCTTGCATGAGAGAGAGAGAGAGAGAGAGAGAGAGAGAGAGAGAGAGAGAGAGAGAGAAGAATAGTGAGAGAGAGAGAGAGAGAGGGATGAGAAGGGATTCCCTTTGGAGCTCTCCACCCATCCACCACCACAGCCCAACCACAGGCTTGTTCTGACGTGCACTTTCTGTCTTTTCCTTTGTTCTCTTCCCAGTCCCTCAAATTACTTCTTTAATAATTTAATTTTATCCATCTTTTCAAAATCAATATTTGAAAATACAAAACTGACACTTTAACAACACACATGTATAAGATTCACCTATATATTCAAAAATGTTTCAGGCTGCCAACTAGCTAAATAGGATGTCAATTTTGTGTGTACAAATAAAATCATCATTACAAATTAAATTGTATTTTATAAGCTTTTTAAGTTTCTTTTTATTCAAATAACCCAACCTTTCCCTTCTCATAAAGAGTAGAAATAAAGCAACCAAGTGAAAAGAGAGCTAGATTTCACACAGCACACTAGAGAGAGAGATAGAGAGAGAGATGATAAGAAGTTGATTATGCCCTTTTAACATCATGGGTAAAAGAGAAAGGAAAAATAATGCAAAACCTTTTTAACTTTGATCTGTGCATCTGCGACCACATCATTTAAATATACAAGCATGATTGGATATTCATTCCAGCATAGGGAGGTGGATTGTCTGTCATCCAATTTTCATACTCTTCTTATTTCCTCTTGTTTGTATGATTACGGTTAAATCACGTCAACATTTTATATTTATTTTTTTATAAAAATAATAAAACAAAAAATAATAAGAATATAAAATATTAATGTAACTTAACCGTGACCACATAAAATAAGAAGGGATAGAAAAAGTATGGAAATGGGAGGGCAAACAATCCACCTCCCGAGCAGAGACATGCTTATGGGAAAACAGTCCTCATTCTTATACTATCCCCTAACCTATTATTATTTTAGTAATCCAATTCCAATATTAAAATATTATTTATAGCTTATTGCTAGCTAGTTTTATTCTGACATTTTGTTGGCCTGCAAAATGAATAGGGCAACAAATTAAGAAAGGGTATATGTTGGCCGGTCCCAAGTGCTCGCACAACACAACCCACCATCGTTTAATAGTTTATTTTGTGTGTGCGCGCGCAGCTCAGTAATATACATGTAGATGGCTAGCTAGATGACTCGTACGTTGCCGTTATGTTTTATAATATAATGTATTAGGAGTCATAGGAATAGGATGATTGTGCAAAGTGGTGTGCTATTCACACATCTCATTTTACTTCTCACACACCCCTTGGTAATTTTTGTCCGTTGATCTTCTTCAATTCATCCGATCCGACGGCCGAAAATTAAAAAGGTGTGTGAGAAGTAAAATAGGGTGTATGGATATCACACCTCTTGTGCAAATAGATTTGGGCTAACTCCGGTCGTTCCTGCTTTGTTAGTTCCGCAAACATAAATAACTGGTATGTTAGTATCATGATCTACGGTTAACAATACTATAAGTGTTAAGATTATTGTACACACAAATATGAACCGATTCTAGTTGTCGCTACTTTGTTGGTTCCATAAACATGAATGACTTGAATGTTAAGGTTCTACTCTATATTTTACAATGTTAAGAGTTCTAAGTGTAAGAATGTGAACATGAGATAAGATGATCGGATATCAGTTGTTTGAGTCCAATCCGAATAAGAAAGCCTCTAAGAAGATGGAATTCAGTTCTTGGCAGTAGAGGACTCTATTGCAGGGAAAAACTGATTTGAATTAGGAAGACTTAAGTAGTTTTCCATAAGGATTTTAATAGGGAATCCATATTCTAATATGAGAAGGATATGTGTGTACATATATATATATATGGCAATCTCTTCTCTCACAGGTGTGTGCTCTTTTGGAACTAAGCCCTATTCTTAGTTTGAGTGATAAATACCCTGACAGAGAGAAGAAGAATTGCTGTGCTTTTCAGGTTGATCGAGATCCACCATGACTGCATCAAACGGGAGTTCTACAGGTTAGTATAATTAGGTTTTATTTGGATTGATGTTTTGTGTCTACTTGGTTGTAGTTTAAGTAACTGAATCTTGCAGCTAGATTATGGTTTACATGTGGTATCAGAGCCATAGATTCATGTTCTTAAATTCAATCGATAAAATTGATTGAATCCAAAATAAAATTCCGGTCTTCAGACTTCGAAACAGGTTCTGGTAGTTAAAATTAGGAAAAGAAGAAACGGTGCGTTTTGATTAAAATATGATGATTAATACTTGACCGTTAAGAACTAATAAACTATCTTCTCTTCCGAATTGGGAATACAAATCGACATCTATCGATTTCAATTTCGGGGTTTGAAAAACTGGGTTATATGAATTGTTGTTGAGTATCCACAATTTATATTAATTGCTTCCGCTACTGGGTGTTGATGCTCATAGAACAAACGGGTATGTCTCCTGAACATTGAATTGAAATTTGTTTTTTAATCAATCTTATCTTGAATTTCATTATGTTCTACAGCATGATTCGAATAGTGAGCATAAAAATATGCTTATTTATGCTGATTAGTCCTATGTTTATGCGTTTTTCTCTAACCATCTATGGAAGGGAGTTCTTCGATAAGAACTTCTACAGATTTCACTTGTTTTATGCAGAAAGTTTTATGAAGAACTGTTCATTTGATAAAGATCTGCTAAAACTGTGTTCTTAAAAGGAAAAATCTTTTATTCTATATGTGCTTATCAATTCTTCATTGTTAAGATTATATATATGGATAAAAGGTTTTGATGATATGATGTACAAAGGACTGTGAGATGAAATCTGGAACTCTAAACGTTCTTCTGTGATTTCATTGTGTTGTACAGTGTCTGCAATATCAATGAAGACTCTGAATTTGGCTAACATCCCAATTCTTACTGGTGGGGGAAATTACAAGAAGTGGAGAAGGGAAATCAGTTTGCTGTTGACTCTAAACGAGTTTGATATAGCAATCGAGAATCCCAAACCCGTGGTCAATGATCAAAGCACAAGGGCTGAAAAGGCAGATTTTGAGAGATGGACAAGGGCTAATAAGGTAGCATTGTCCATCCTTGAGAGTGGCATGACTGATACAATCAGAGGAGGAATTAAGAAGCACGATTTGGCTGCTGATTACCTAAAAGCTATTGAAAAGAAATTTCAAGAATCTGAAAAAGCTGAAGTGAGTCAGTATATGTCTTTATTAACTACTTACAAAATGGAGGGTACAAGCTCTATAAGGGATCACATAATGAAGATGACAGATGCTGCAGAAAGACTCAATGCAATGGACATAAACATTGGTGAAAAGCAGTTAGTATTCATGATTCTTCAAGCACTTCCCAGTAAATATAGTCAGTTGAAGATCTCCTACAATACTCAAGACAAAAACTGGGATATTGATCAGTTGATTGCACAGTGTGTGCAAGAAGAAACTCGTCAAAAACAAGAAAGAGGCAAAGAAGTTGAGGACATCAACTTTGTGCAAACTATAAATGACAAAAAGCAGTTCAACAACAGAAGCTTTTCTGGTTCTGGTAAGAGTTCTAAGCCTTTTAAAACTTCTAATAAGTTCAGTAATTCTGCTAAAGTAGTTGACTCCCCTAGAAAATCTATCAAGTTTAAAGCTAAACCTAAAGATGTGTCTAAATTAAAATGTTTTTGGTGCAAAACTAAGGGCCATTTAAAAGTTAACTGTGAAATTTTCAAAGATTATGTAAAGAGCAAAGAAAAGGAACAAGTACTTGTCTGTATTGAATCAAATCTTTGTGAAGTACCTGTTGATTCTTGGTGGTTTGATACCGGATGCTCAGTGCATATAACTAATTCTTTAAATGGTTTTCAAAAACAAAAGGAATTTGGAAATGCTACATATAATGTTTTTGTTGGGGAAGGAACTAAAGTTGCAGTAGAGTCAGTTGGGATAGTCAAATTAGTCTTATGTTCTGGTTATGTTTTAGAATTGAAAGATGTGCTATATGTGCCTAAGATGAGAAGAAACTTAATTTCTGCCTCTAAAATTGTAAAAGATGGTTTTTCTTTTCTTGGTGATGATGAGTGCCTCAAAATTTTCAAGAAAAACTGTCCTAACACTATTTTAGGGACTGCCCTTTTGTCTGATAATTTATGGAATCTAAATTGCACTGTTAAGGCACTCAATCACACGATTTTCAGCATTAGTACTAAGAGAATGATAGGTCAGGATACTTCATACATTTTATGGCACAAAAGACTAGGACACATCTCTAAAGAAAGGATAATTAAGCTGTCAAAAACTGACTTGATTCCAAAATTAGATCTTTCTACTGCAACTGAATGTGTTGACTGCCTAAAGGGTAAAATGACCAATTTTAGAAAAACAGATGCCAAAAGGAGCCAGGGGTTACTTGAAATCATACACACTGATATCTGTGGTCCTTTTCCAGTTAAGACAATATGTGGAAACAAGTATTTCATTAATTTCATAGATGATTTTTCAAGGCTGGGATATACCTTTCTGATTAATGAAAAAGCTGATGCCCTTAAGTGTTTTATAATTTACAAAACTGAGGTTGAAAAACAGTTAGGCAAGGTTATTAAAATTGTTAGATCGGATAGGGGAGGTGAATACTTTGGCAGGTACACTGAATCCGGGCAGCAAAAGGGACCATTTGCTCTCTATCTCGAGAAGAATGGTATTGTGGCGCAGTACACCACACCTGGAACGCCTCAACAGAATGGTGTTTCTGAAAAAAGAAACAGGACTCTTATTGGTATGGTTAGAAGCATGATGTCCAGATCAAAATTGCCAGGATTCTTGTGGGGAGAAGCTTTGAAAACAGCTAATCATATATTGAATCGAGTTCCAAGCAAGGCAGTATCTACCACACCCTATGAGTTATGGCGTGGGAGAGTTCCTAGTTTTACTTATTTCCATGTTTGGGGTTGTAAAGCAGAAGCTAAGTTATATAATCCTAATGAAAGAAAGCTGGATTCAAGGACTCAGTCATGTTATTTTATTGGCTATCCTGAGAAATCAAAAGGATACAGGTTCTATATCCCTCAAGGTCACACTCGGATCCAAGAGACACACAATGCAGTTTTCCTAGAAGATGAAGATGTCTCTCATTTGTCAAGGGAAAATTTCATATTTGAAGAGATGCATTCAGATGGTGGGGACCATGTGACAATGGATTATAATCCAGTCCCATTGTTTCCCAATCAATCATCAATTGCCATTGAAGATATGAGTGAAGATTTAGGAGTTCCTGATGACAACTCTGTAGGAGTTGATTCCACAACACAAGCTGCAACAATTCCTTTTGCAGAAGCATGTGAACCAGTTGCTGTCTCACTTCCAGTTGAAATCAGAAGGTCCACAAGAGCTCGGAAAACCACTGCAAGCAATGACTATGTGTACTTACAAGAGACTGAGTTCGATATTGGTGACATTGATGATCCTCTTACATATACTCAGGCAACTGAAAGTCCTCAAGCAGTTCTTTGGAACAATGCAATGAAGGATGAGTTAGATTCAATGTCCAAAAACCAGGTTTGGACATTGGTGGAATCCAACTCTGAAATTAGGCCAATAGGCTGCAAGTGGGTATATAAAACCAAAAGGGATGCTGCTGGAAGAATTGAAAGATATAAAGCAAGGTTGGTTGCTAAGGGGTTTACTCAAAGGGAGGGGATCGACTATAATGATACTTTCTCTCCAGTTTCCTCCAAAGACTCCATGCGAGTTATCATGTCTTTAGCTGCCTACTTCGATCTTGAATTACATCAAATGGATGTAAAAACCGCTTTTCTTAACGGAGACTTACAAGAGGCTATATACATGAAACAACCTGTTGGATTTGTTGAAAAGGGGAAAGAGAATTTGGTATGCAAGCTCAATAAGTCCATATACGGCTTGAAACAAGCATCAAGGCAATGGTACCTAAAGTTTGATCAAATTGTCTCTGCACAAGGTTTTGTAGAAAACAATCTGGATGATTGTATATACATTAAGTTCTCAGGTTCCGAGTTCATCTTCTTAGTACTTTATGTTGATGACATTCTCCTAGCTAGTTCATGTCCCCAATTGCTTCATAGCACTAAGAGAATGCTAAGTGATAACTTTGAGATGAAAGATCTTGGAGAAGCACATTATGTACTAGGAATAGAGATTGTTCGAGATAGGAAAAGGAGGCTCCTTGGTTTATCTCAAAAGGGGTACATTGACAGAGTGTTGGAGAAATTTCATATGGCAAGTTGCAATTGTGGTCAGGTTCCAGTCAATAAAGGTGACAAGTTTTCGAAGATTCAATGTCCAAGATCTGATTTGGAGGTGAAGAAAATGCAAGCTAAGCCTTATGCCTCGTTGATTGGAAGTCTTATGTATGCAACTATCTATACAAGGCCTGATATTGCCTTCATAGTTGGTATGCTAGGACGATTTCAAGCAAATCCTGGAGAAGCACATTGGGTGGCAGCTAAGAAGGTTCTTCGATACTTGCAGAGAACCAAAACTCACATGTTAGTATATGGCCGAACTGATTCTTTGGAACTCAGGGGGTATACAGACTCGGATTTAGCTGGAGATGTGGATGACAGGAAGTCCACAGGGGGTTATATCTTCATACTCAATGGAGGGGCAGTTTCGTGGAAAAGTGCAAAGCAAACTATTATAGCCACATCAACTATGGAAGCTGAGTTTGTAGCCTGTTTTGAAGGCATGAAACAGGCAGCATGGTTGAAGAATTTTTTGACAGATTTAAAGATTGTGAATTCGGTTCAGAAACCAGTAACAATGTTCTGTGATAACAACTCGGCTGTGTTTTTTGCTAAGAATAATAAAAGGACTTCAGCATCTAGATTGATGGACGTGAAGTTTCTTAAGGTCAGAGAACAAGTCAAGAAAGGAGTTATTGAAGTACAGCACATTAGCACTACTATGATGATTGCTGATCCCTTGACTAAGGCACTGCCAATTGGAGAATTCAAGAAACATGTTTCTTCAATGGGAGTACTAGAAGGTTTTGATCAGTGGGAGTAATCACGTGTGTGTTAAAGGCTTGGGATTGCAGAAGTATATGTGTTTCAAGAAATGTATGTGCAATTCTGACAAGCTGAACTAAGGATGCTTTATGTTTTAACTTGCTTTAGTTAGTTTGTTAAGGTTGTTTGTGTTTTAATAAGTGTCCTTGTCTGCTACTCGATACTTTGGCTTTCAGGTGTTGAGGTACGGATACTGGACTGAGTTAGAATTTAGTTTCATTAGTAACTTTGAAAGAACAGTTTGTCTGTTTTTAAGTTTATGGTTAATGATTTTATATAGTCAATTACTATGTTGCTTTTCTGTGAAGATTAATGTGTGTTGTGATCTTTTGAAAAGTGGGAGCATAATGTTTGACGGTTTATGTTAGTCATGAGTCATATTTACAAATTGAATATATGTGAGCCTTGAATTAATACTACAATTTGGTTGTGGTCTGAGATTCTTGGTTTCTATATTTTGAGATGTAATGGGACAGTGGTCATGATGGTTAAATCTTAGATGAGGTTATGTGATCACTTCTTATGATTGGTGACAGCAAGGTTTGATCTTTGTCTCATGTTCAAGTGGGAGAATGTAAGAATGTGAACATGAGATAAGATGATCGGTATCAGTTGTTTGAGTCCAATCCGAATAAGAAAGCCTCTAAGAAGATGGAATTCAGTTCTTGGCAGTAGAGGACTCTATTGCAGGGAAAAACTGATTTGAATTAGGAAGACTTAAGTAGTTTTCCATAAGGATTTTAATAGGGAATCCATATTCTAATATGAGAAGGATATGTGTGTACATATATATATATATATGGCAATCTCTTCTCTCACAGGTGTGTGCTCTTTTGGAACTAAGCCCTATTCTTAGTTTGAGTGATAAATACCCTGACAGAGAGAAGAAGAATTGCTGTGCTTTTCAGGTTGATCGAGATCCACCATGACTGCATCAAACGGGAGTTCTACAGGTTAGTATAATTAGGTTTTATTTGGATTGATGTTTTGTGTCTACTTGGTTGTAGTTTAAGTAACTGAATCTTGCAGCTAGATTATGGTTTACACTAAGATCTTACGTAGAATAGATAGATGTAGATTAATTCGAATCCCTGTTGCTTTGTTAGTTCCACGAACATGAATTTAGCTACATGTAGATTAACAATTTTAAGGTCAGATGGTGTCGACCTCACATTTTCCTTGGAACACAGAGTTAATATAAGAACACTTTATTAGAAAGAGGAAGAAGAACAAGCTTCAAACGAATAGATATTTCTTCATTTCATGTGGGAACATCCAAATTTGGATTTGCAGAGTAAATTAAGATAAGTTTGTTTGCATTCATTTGTCAGTTTCAACTTCACCGTCCACTTTTTGGTAGGGGTCTTCCTTCAAGATTCCCTACATGTAATCCTGTCCCTCCTGCAGCTCTGCTGGTTTCAATTCAGACAAATAACGCGCTTCAGTTCTTACTGTTTTTGTTGGGAAAAAATGGGAAAATTTCGGATTTGGGTTTTAATCACATGGGTCGGGTTGGAGGTCGGCCTAGTTAACTTGGTGCCAAGACTTAATGGCCCTCTTAGTTCATCCAAGTTAAAAGTCCACGAAGGAAACAAATTCAAATGGGCCTTATCGATCATGGGTTAGCTTATACTTGGGCTTTAATTCCTAAGTTGTGTCATGTGCATGGATTAGTTTTTGAGAGAGCGTTATTGACTCCTGATGTTTATTATTCACGTGTTAGCAGAAATAGACGATATAACTGATATGTTATGTACAAACGACATATGATGTTTTATGAATTTTACAGTATTAAATAGTCTATCAATGTGACATCACACTGAGAAATTACTTGTGTCTACGTGCACAAGCTTTTTTTCTCAAAAGAAAAGGACCACAAGCTTTCGCAAAATGCACGGTTTGTAAATGGCCAACTTGCATTTTCTTTCACGCAAATGACACACAAATTTAAACAATCTTGAAAAAGTGAAACACCATCTTGTACCTCTTTTGACTTAAATCTTCTTCTTAACTGGAAATGTCAAAGTTTTAACCGAATTGATAAACTTGTCCGCCTATCCAATGCATCCAAGACATAACTTATATTAAATGAGTATGTCGAACAACGTTTTCGTTTCATGTAAGTTTTATTCGGATTCAATCTCTCTTTTAGTTTTTGTTTCTCTTACGTATTGAACTTTGCAGCTCTGACTCGGCATGGGACTCTAACGATGAAAGATGGGCGGCAAATGATAATAAAAAAAACAAGCATTGATCATCAGAGGTCAGAGCATACGTGGCAAAACAAAATTCATACTTAACGATCAATCCTGGGGTGCATGTATGATGTATCCAACCTCCAAAGCCCTCGTCGATACTTCGGAAGGTGCAGCGCGTATTCCGTTTTCTCCAGCATCTAATAAGCAGAAACAAAGAAGCAATCTTTAATTAATTATCTAATTAATCTGTTTAATCAACAATAAAGCTTTGATCTTTTGGGGAAATTGGGATTTGGGTTTAATTTAATCTCTTTGATTCATTGATTAATATATGTATTAAATGGGTAATCGGTCTACTCAATTTCCCACCATTTCCATCTTCTTCCATTTTCCGCAGAGATAGGGAGAGGAGGGGTTTCCCGCAGAGAATGAGCAAGGATGACGACGACCCAGAAGCGAAAGCGTCGAAGTCACAGCCGCCGGATTGGCTGACCAACTTCCACCGTGATCTGATGGCCGGGGCAGTGATGGGTAGCGTCGTGCACACGATTGTGGCCCCAATCGAGAGAGCCAAGCTTTTGCTGCAGACCCAGGAGAGCAACCTGGCCATTCTCGGCGGTGGAAGGACGAAGTTCAAGGGGATGGTGGATTGCATCGCCCGGACGGTCAGGGAAGAAGGCATCCTGTCTCTTTGGAGAGGCAACGGCAGCAGCGTCCTCCGATACTACCCTTCGGTCGCTCTCAATTTCTCCCTCAAGGTAATGTTCTTTCAGTTCTTTGATTTCTTCTGCTTTCAATATTTGAATGTTTGTGTTCTGGGTTTTGGTCCCTTTGGATTGTTCTCTTAAAAGGTTGGATTTTTCTCTTAATTGGTTGGGAATTGTTTGTTGCCAATGGGTTTGATTTATCTTTGGATTGGTTAGAATCTAACCCAGTTTTAGTACGAAAAAGCGAAAATAATAGTAAGGATGAAAGAAATAGTGTTCTTATTGGAACATTTTAAAGTTCTGTATGCAAGATTACCTTTGGATTGATTTACCTTTGGCTCCATTCACTAGTATGTTACGATGAAGTACTTGGGAAATTCGTTGATATTTCATGTTGAGCGGTAATGCAGCTTGTTTTCGGGCTGTATGAACTTGAATAGGCTTTGTTTGCAGTTACAGGAAACAAGATTTTATTCCTGAAGCTCATTAGGTGAGTGATTGAGCTTCTTAGCAAATGCAGCGTTCAAATATCTGTTTTTTTCTCAAAAGAATCCATATTGTTGCAGCGCCTCCTTTGTATACTTTGCTGCTAGTTATTAGGTGGAATTTTTAAGTGGAGAAAGAAAGGGGGAAAGAGAAAAGGGGAGAACCTGATTCCTTGATTGTTATAAGCGTGTGCCTGCTAAGCAACCACTAAACCATTGCCGAGATGCTTTTTGTCGGGTGTGGAATATTACATTATGGTTTCGTTTGTTTTATGAGATAATGTTTGGAGACATCTGATTGAGAGTAAGCCGAGTGTAGATGTGGGATTTTGTTCACTAAGCATGGATGCTTCCGGTGTCTTTCTGGTTCACCTACTTTAAGGATGATCTGTAGGTCACTGTTTAGCATGGTTTAATTAGTTCTGGGATCAGAATTAGCATGTCAACATAGATAATGAAAATGATAATGGTGGAATTTCATTCCAAGAACCGAACAACTAGTTGAACTAGTAACTAACACTGTGCAGGGTGAGCTAGATAGAACTAAAATGCACGGACCTTACAAAACCATTTGAGTGACACGGTTAATATATTTTGAGATGCTAACACATCCATATTGGATGACGAGCAGAATGTGGGTTGTTGCCAAGGATTGTACCGGGCCTTTGTTGGTAGAAATTTAATCGTCAAAACAGGTTTAGAGGAAAAAGAAAGTAGATTTTGGTTGCATTATTTAGAAAAGAGGAAAGAAAAGTAGAATTTTAGGTTGCATTAGTTTGTAAGGAAATTAGAGAGATTGACAATAACAGGGAGGTGAAGATAGCATTGAAGAAAGAGATATCAAGGCACTAGGCCTTTTGAAAAATGTTTAAAATTATATGACATGACCATGCAGCAAGTGTTTGTAAGCGTCTGAAAAGGGTTGTCAACAATAACCAAGATTTATAGCAGAAAGCCTAAAAATGTGGGATTCTCTTTGATGTGGTAAATAGGAATACAAGGAAGCTGGCCCCCCACTAAGAAGTGGTCTCAACTTATGACACTGTAAGTGCTGTGATCTTGGGTTGTAGTTTGCCATAACTTGTTTAGCCTGAAAAGGGAAATTATAAAAGGAAAAGTGTGTCTGAAATGTAACCCGAAGAAATCATGAAGTTTAGAAGCTTAACCACACTAAACCCATCTGTCTGGATTTCTTGACCCACGTCCCCAATGGCATAGTATGTGTCTTGGTAATATTATTGTCATATGTAAAGAGAGGAAAGCAGAAAGTATTGACACAATTGATTATAGGAGAGTAACCTAGATAAGCATTATGCCCTGATCAGATGGTATAAGTAGCATCAGTAGATATGAAAGATGTGGTTATCTTTGGATTAGTCAGTCAGTACCTACTTGTTAAAAGTTAATATTTTATCCAAATGTTCATTTAAAAGTTAATATTTTATCCAAATGTTCATTTAAATGAGTTATTTTAAATCAAAGTCGATGAATAAAGCTCCCAACAACATTTTGAATTTAACACAATAAAGTTGATGTCTGCCGTTCTAGTTGTTACTTGCTACGGTGGTTGATGGAATAGTTCTTAAGATTTCATTATGATATCCCAGGGCATTATCCATATAATTAATTTCTGTAACAGGACCTTTATAGGAACGTATTAAGAAGTGGACACTCTCAAGATGGTCATTTTTTGGCTGGTCCATCTGCAAATTTCATGGCTGGAGCTGCTGCTGGTTGTACAACATTGATCATAATATACCCGCTTGATATTGCACATACCCGCCTGGCTGCTGACATTGGAAGAACTGAAATCCGTCAATTTCGAGGAATATACCATTTCTTGTCTACCATTCGCCAAAAGGACGGGATTCAAGGGGTTTACAGAGGGCTTCCAGCCTCTTTACAGGGAATGGTCATTCACCGGGGGCTTTACTTTGGAGGCTTTGATACGATGAAGGAAATTTTATCAGAAGACTGTCAACGTGATTTGCCATTGTGGCAGCGTTGGGTAGTGGCTCAGGCAGTCACAACATCTGCTGGGTTGTTGTCATATCCACTTGACACAGTTCGGAGGCGGATGATGATGCAGTCTGGACTGGAACAGCGGATGTATGATAACACTTTGGACTGCTGGAGGAAGATATATAGGAGAGAAGGGGTGACTTCATTTTATCGTGGTGCAGTTTCGAATGTGTTTAGGAGTACCGGCGCTGCTGCCATCTTGGTTTTGTACGACGAGGTCAAGAAGTTCATGAATTGGGGTGGTTTATAGCACCAAATCACTTTTCCCGTCGCTCACTCTTTAACAAAAGATTAGAGATTTAGGACTAGAACGACAGCAAAATGGGAAATTACAGCAGGAAATATTTTGTAAAGTGCAGATGAGTTCGATATTGTCATTTTTTAACACGCAGTGATGACATTCATCTTTGCCGCCTAAGCTTTTTCAGGCTCTGGCAATTTACTCACTGATTTTTTTTGGTTGAAAAAATAGTAGGGTGGGAATGTTGGCAAATGCCTGGATCCAAAAGTATTTCGACATCATCAACTTTTGTTGGTGTTGCCTTCTTACATTTTTATTGCGAATATCCACAAGGACAATCAGCATATGCTCTACTTGATGCCTCATGGCCATCGTACATGAGCGTTTAATCTCACATTGAGGTCCGGACTCATTGACGGCTTTCGTAAATGAGAGTTGAATCTCACAATGAGATCCAAACTCTTTCACAGCTTTTAATGACGAGCAGTCATTCACTAGGTAAAACTCATATGCTCGAACTTTTTGTGTTCATTTCCTTGTGATTCCCTTGCAGTAAGTGTACTTCCTTTTGATGTTCAATGAAATCAAATGAAAGACTTCGATAAATGATTAAAAACGATAATTAAGAACTAATTAGTAGGTAGGTAATGCCTGATGTTGGCGTCACCACTCACTAAACTGTCTGGTGGAGGCTTTACCTGTGGGACAGTATGAGGCTTACTCAGTGTGACAAGGATTGTCTGCCCTTCACTTCCGGTGTCCTTCTCGTGCCCTCCTGTTTGTGTGGTCACGGTTAAGCCACGTCAACATTTTATATTACTATTTATTTTTGTTTTATTATATCTATACAAAAAATAATATAAAATGTTGACGTGGCTTAACCGTGACCGCACAAAACAAGAGGGCACGGAGAGGGCATCGGAAATAGAGGGCAGACAACCCTTGTCCTACTCAGTGGGCCTCTCCAAAACAGATTTTCTGTATATTTTGATATTATTTGACTTTTAATCTGAATTTTATATCACCAATTCATTTATTTTATGCATCTTTAACTTCTTTTAAAATATCGTCACTTAATATAACGGTCTAGAGGTATTATTCTTCATTTATGAGAGATCTTAAGTTTGATTCTCGTCAAAAGCAAAATTGAACCACATCATTGGTAGCTCATTGTGTGAGGCTTAACCCATCCCCCTAGATAATATCATTTGTTTTAAATAAATAAATAAAAACTTATTTTTTTAATAAATTGATATTTTTATACTAGGGGGAGGGTTTAGGAAATGAAGTCGAAATATAAAGAACAAAAAACTTATATAAAGGCACCCAATTGATTTCAAAGTAAACTTTAAAGTCACACTTAGGTTCATATATGATTATCGTTAATTATATTCAGTGTGAAAGTTATCATAGTCATAGAGACGCCTCGAAGTTTTTTTGAGTGCAAGTACGACATCACAATTACAGAAAAATGAAGGGCAATTAGCATAAATTATCAATTTTGGACATTGGTTACATAAATGATCGGTGTTCATTATTTTATCATTTTATCATCATTACGTATTATTATATCATCGTTGAATCATCAATATACTATTAATATATCATCATTGCTAAAAATAATTATTCAAGTAACTGAAATTTTAAAAATGAATCATTCATGCTAATTGTCGAAAAATGAATCATAAAACTAAAGTGTTGCACTAAAGTGACTTTTGCCACTTTAAACTAGGGCAAAGTGTAACTTAATACCCTACCAACAAGGAACTATCACTCTATGTTGCCCAATAATTCCATTAAAAATTTATGTTTATAATTTTTTTTCCCTCATGTATTTCAAGAAATGCTATGAAGATTTTTTTTAAATGAAACTCTTCGTACTCGCAAACTCATTTTTTTTCACAATATTTTTTAATTTAGACATAAAAATTTACGATAAAGAGTTGAGAGTTCCTTAGCGTTTAAATTTATAAGGGAATCACAAGGGAGATTCTTATGACGTGAGGCTGTAAGATTCTACACGGAGGGGGGTCCAGCCATGCCAATGGAGTCAATGAAGCCCACTGCATGTCTGCCACGTAGTATCAACGATTAATAGAAGGAATAAGAGGTGGACACGCACACTCGGACTGTGGCAATTGTGGGTTTTGTGGTAGCTAATGGTTTTGCTCTCATCACCGTCACTAATACTACTTGTCTTTTCCAAAGACAAAGGAGAAACCGGGTCCCAGGTGGGTTGATGCGACGTGGGGTTGGGTTTCTAACCCTTAATTTATCACCGTTCAACATCTCATCATTCTTTCCTAAATTTGGAAAAGATTGACGAGCCTCTCGTGGTAACCACAAGCTCTTCATCAAATTAGAATCAATTATGTTGCTTAATTATGATAATCACACGCATTTTTTGGTAATATTTTCTTGTGCTGGTGTGTTGTTAATGATTCAGAGCATCTCTGATAGGGAGATGGAAGTTTTATATTTGCTATCCCATTTTATATTTTTTATAGCTTTATCTACAAGTTTTACTCTAATAGGAAGTATGTAAATTTGATATTTTATTATTTTCTTTATTTGGTTGGTGGATTCACTGTCAAATAAAAGATGTGAAGTTAGGTTTTTGTTTATATTTTCCGTCTAAGATGGAGATTTTATATTTTGCATCTCTCATGGAGATGCTCTTAAAACAGGTATTGGTGCATCTCCTACGTATTTTCAGAATGTGCTCTCATTATCGAAATGTGAATATATGGCAATTGGAGCGATATCTTAAGTCAATCATGTCTCATTATTGTTTTAGGATGGTGTTATTTTACAAATGCATTTTACTTTATACACATCCTCTCGTTGATTTATGTTTTTTGATCCTCTTAAATTCATTCAATCTGATATCCAAAAATTATAAAAAAATGTATAGAAAGTAAAAAGAAATGAGTATATAGCATAATTTTTATTTTTACATAGCAGTGCATTTAGACTATTATCATTAGTAATATTTATATTGTATAAAAGTCTCTCTTCGCCTTGTAAGGAGAGAGAAAAATTCATTTTCCTTGGTTTTCACTATAAAGCAGTTCTACCCCCTTCGTGCAATAATTGCTCAGGTAATTGGACAATAGGCAATTATTGTTTTAGAGATAGTGATTGACTGAGTGCATCTTCGTCCCGTTAAATGTATCGTTCAAGCAATTGGTGTTAAAAAAATTATTTTCTCTATTTGATTGACGATGACAAGTGGGAATCAATGGCAAGCTAGGGCGACGAGGAGCCCCTAGAATAGGTACAATGGCGGGCTACGACGAGTTTAGATATTTATTGTGGCTAACGTCAGCATGACATCAGATCCAACTCGGACACACGCGGTTGGGCAAGAATTGCCGAACTGGGTAGTCCGGCACAATTGAGCTCACCAATTGCCTGACCTTTTCATATGGGTTGTGAAACTCCCTTCTTTTTTTTTAGGCAATAATTTGCAATTGGGTATTCGGAGGAACTGCTCTTAGAGAATTCTCAAAATAGCTCTAAATTCAATGTCAGTACAAAATAACATTGTAAAAGGGAATATTAAGAGAATACGCATTATAAACTAATCTAACTATATGCTAAACAAAATACAAACAATTTTTTTTCTAATAATGCGTATTCTCTTTGTACGCAATCGCAGATGTAGCTGCTAGATTGACGAGTTCACTCATCTTAATCTCTTACGATGCTTTCAAGAAGTTGGGTTCGTACCAAAATGTATAAAATTATGATTGTGTGATATGTACTTGCAACGATTACAATCTAAATTAAAATGCAATTTTATAGCATATAATTGCATGGTAACAAAGGAGTCAGTACGTATGCTGAGCTAAATAGGTATTTATTATGATGTGTGCAGTGATGGTGAAATGGGTTGTCGGGTGGTTGAAGAAGCAACCACGATGACACCGCCAAATTGAACACTGCCTCGTGCATGGTGACAAATTATCATTTGTCCTTGCCTTCGATCTCAGGTGAAATTTAGCTGTCTTTTTTTTTTTTCTCTTTCTCAAACGAGAAATATTTTAGAAGAGAAAGAATTGAACTAAAATATCAGTTTACGATTCAATACTTTTAACAGAACTGAACAACATGCGTTTTAATGTTACTTTTCCGGTTTAAGATCTATTTCTTTTACTTATTTTATCAAAATTAACATTAAGTTCCCCAAGTATGGTTCATTTAGTCTTAATTAGAACAATATTTTACCCCCTCGTTCCGAGTTTGAATCTTCTTATCACAGTTTAGGTGAATCATTCAGTTACTCGAAAAGAAAAAACACAAATTTCCCTAAAATTATAATTTAAAATACTGATTGCCAGAGCCTATTGTCACACTCTACAAGTAGTAAAAAAATCTCTTGGTTAAGATCATGACATTGATGCCCAAAACAACAACTACTACTACGACCAGTCGTCTAGATCCGACTACTTTTCAATTGGGAACAAAAGAATATACTAAAATTCAACGGCCAGGATTGCTCAATAATCGCAAGTGAGGACCCACAAACCAAATATAAAATCTCTTAAATTAATTAACCTCCTTTTTTATCTTAAGTAAAAAAACGACAAAATTTACAATCTATAATATTAAGAAACGACAACAATTATACAATCACATTCCATTGCCAGAACCCACAGAGAGCTATGAGCTAGACAGAGATCGAGAGAGCTACATACCTAACCAGGAAGTCCACACATCGGACGGTCCTGATGCTCCAATAATTGCTAATTTATCATCAAAGACCCCACACTGGGACCAGGCTACTGGCTAGAGAGAGACTGTTTAGAATCCAGATAGAAGTCGTCGAACGTGGATCAGAAGCGATCGATGTACGTAATTTAGTAAACATCTCCCGTATACGACACTGAAAGAGAGATTATCAACTTCCTTCCGAAGGAAGTTATTGTGACGTTATTTCAAACTAATTATGTTCCGATATAACATATTTGTGTGAATACTGTCGCATCGAGATCTTGTGCTTCATCCTACTACAAATCTTGAAAACAAGCTCTCTATTTCTCCTAATTTTGGAAAAATATTGATAATAGTAATTAGCACATGTTCATGGCCAATAATTACAATAATAAAATTATAAAACAGACACTGATAGAGATGGAGATTTTCATTTTTGTTTTTGTTTTTTTATGTAGTGGGAGGAGTAGTCATACCCAGAGGGCACCGACTTGGACGAGTTTAGGGACGAGGTGGCCGCTGAGGTGGAGGGCGACGAGGGACTCGAGGCCGCCGACGCACGTGCCTCCGATGAAGACGGCGGGCGGAGTATTACAAGCCTGTTGTTGTTCTTGGTCGTCGTGGGGGAGAGCAGCGATCTCGTCATCGTCCAATTCGATGACGGTGGGGTGGACGCCAATGGTGGCGAGGAGCTTCTTCATGACATGGCACATGCAGCAGGAGTTTCGGCTGAAGATGATGACAGGGTGCTCGGAGATGAGGCGGCGGATGCGGGTCTCAGCGGACTCGGCGACGTCGATGGAGAGGGTGGAAGAAGAATGGTTTGGGGGAGGGGGAGGGGGAGGGGGTGGGGAGGGCGGGGTCGGGGCGGAGGATAGGCCGAGGTGGACGACGTCGTTGGAGCAACGCCGTAGGCCTTGCATCTCCGGGGAATCCAGAGGAATATGAGCGGTGGTGAATTGAGGTAGAAATGGAGAGAGGTGGTGAGGAAATATGATGTCAACGGGGGGCAAAGGGAAAATTGAGGTGGGAAGGGTAAGTGGTGGGTGTGAGAGAGAGGGGGGTTTTATAAATGTAAAAGGAGAGAGAGAGAGGAGGGGGGGGGGGTAGGAGCCTAGGAGGTGTGCTTGCTTACATCACAAAGTACTGTGTTACATAGGTTCTTTGGGATCGAAGGTTGTGAACATTTTCACACCCACGCGCTCTTGTACACTTCCATTATTTTTAGATAATTTTAACGAAAAGTTCCTGGTACTATTCATTTTAACGAAAAATTATATTTTTACACTAAAAAGTTAATCATATTACTATTCACTTTATCCTTTATTTTGTCTTTATCGTTAAACTCAAAATTTGTAATCCCTAATCCAATTCTCTCCTTGATTTAAGTCTTAATTGTCACTTCATAATCTTAATTTATAAATAAAGTATTTAAGTGAAGAAGCATTTTATCGTTGTTTTGATATAGTTGCCATGGTGATGTTCTCCTATTATTGATCATGACATTCGCATATTTATTTTGTTTTATTCATAACCAAGGGTGTGAAACAATCCTATCAATCCATCGGGTGGGCATCAAATTGTAAGCTCTCAGATAGGGGAAGTGTCTCAAAACTCTGACGGCATGCTTGTTGAAAAATAAGTCGACGATTCATAAAAGATATTGTATTATTAATTAAATGCACTACAAATGCAGCTAAACGATTTTTCATAAGCGTAATTGTTACTACTTATGACCAAACCGAACTCAAAACCAACTAATGTTGAGTTGGGCTTGAAAGAGATCCAACATGATTAGAAAAATGAACCGAAAAGAGGAAGAGTGAATGAATGATTGGAAGGATTTGGTGCACGACGTTAGCAAGCGCGTGGGAATCTTTAAACGAAAAAATACGGTAGCTCGGAAATACTGGATATTTGCCGGTGGAATGCGTGGGAGCAGTCACATGGGGGGGGGTAATCAGATGGTCATCGTAGTAAATGACGGTGACGTCACATTGACTTCGACGTGGAACGGTAAAGATTGAACCTTGACGTAACAAAGAGCTAAAGCCCCTCCCTTCCCTTCCCGGCAGGGCCCTACCCTAGCGATAAAAGGGCCGGGTCAGCCGACGTGGACTAATGTGAGCGAGAGGGTAGTGGGGCGGGACCCGCTCCCCCATGACATAATCATCGGATCCGGACCACACTTTCCTCGTCATCGTGACGTTCCCCTGCGGACACGTGGCGTCGTCTTTTAATTTCCTTCAGGCATGGAGATTGTGGGCTTTGTTGAGATAGACGGGCAGGGCCTATGCTACTTTTGGGTTGCATGGCCCCGGCCAATGGTGGGGATCCACGTGGTGTGTAGCTAATGCGGGGGTGGCTATGTTGTGGAACAGGGGACCCACCCATAAATGAATCGTGAGATCTTGGAGTTGTGAGAGGTGCACCGTTGATGGTGGTAATAACTATGGTGTCTGCCATATGGTTTTCAAGATTGAGTTAAGGGATGCATCTCAAGTTGCAAGGGCCCACTCTCTCTTTTCTTAAACCCTAAACGCAAGTTCGACCAAGAAGATCCGACTTTTCTAGGGCGGTTTGTGAAATAATATAATACATTAAAGTGATTAGTTATATAATGTATAAATTAAGTGTTTGAGAGATTCTTTATCACTTTATTTTGAGGTTTGATTAAACAGAAAACTGGCAGGTTGATGAGGTAGATTCCCCTCTCAACTAGGTGAGTAACAATGATTTTCTTCAATAAGGATTTGGATCCAATCCGAATTCAAATTGTAAGAATTATAGGGATCCTTACATCTTAACCGTTTATTGTGTATTATGCAGTCATAAATCTTTTTTTAATTTTATTATTTAAAATTAAATACAAATAGTATCTAACAAAAACTAATCGTACGATATACGATGAACGGACATGATGTGAAGATTTCTAGTTCCTTACAAAGAGGATCCGGAGATAATCCTCATCCCTTCAATAAGTTAGATACATAAAATGAACGGTTCGAAAAATTGAGTAAATAATATTTTTGCTTATTTGTCAATTGAATGGATATAAAACTAGACTACCCAGTATTCTAAATTATTGGACTTAATTGAGTAGCAAATTACCTTAAAAGTCAAGTTATAACAAGGAATTTAGCTTCTCTCTGTTCATCTATTGTAAGATTTTCTCTAAATAAAACAAGGGAGAATTCAACTATTCTCAGGTTATTCGCGATGAAATTTTCTCTGAATAAAACAAGGGGCTCCATGTAATTAATTATATAAATAATGTCACATTGAAACCAAATTACAAAGGATGGAAACCAACCATTGACTATCTTAATGGAGTTTTCCTATAGAGAAGTGTTATTGGCACTTCAAAAATCTCATTTTACACTCCTCACAAGCGTATTTTTCTTTCCAAATATAGAAAGTTTGGAGTGTAGAATAAGATTTTTGGAGTGCTAATAACAATTCACTTCCTATATATACCTTAAAAGATATATTTTGGTAAAAGATAATTAAGATTACAGGTTAATAAATATTTGGCCATGTGATTAAGAGGCTTGAAGAGAAATATATGTTCGGGTGTGGTTCACAAAATCTTTTATGGAATGATTCTTAATGACGCATGCATGGCAGTATGGGGTTCATCAACTAGACATAAATACTTAGGGATACGATTTTCACATTGTTATTCTATTATTGACATGGTATGATATGTAGTCGAGGACATAAAAACAAATAAAAAAATATAAATACGTAGACAAAAGCAACTACCGAACTTTTACACTAGGAGGAGGAGAAGTGAGAATAAAATTGTTGTACTGGATTATGGATATTTACTTGTAACTGGAGAGATAAAAATTAGTAAAAATATGTACTTTTAAACTGTTAATATTGAAATGATAGCGTTATTGGATTAAATTTTTAGTTCTTAAATAAAAAAGAGATCGATGGAGATTGAACATTAACCAAAATTCGTGACTGAGAAGCAAATCACCTTAAAAGTCGAGTTATAACAAGTAATTCAACTTATCTCTTTTCATCTGTTGTAAGAGTTTCTCTGATCAAAACAAAGGAGAATTCAATTCTTCTCGGGTTATTCGCGATGAAATTTTCTCTGAATAAAACAAGGGGCTCCATGTAATTAATTATATAAATAATGTCACATTCAAACCAAAATTACAAAGGATGGAAACCAACCATTTACTATTCTAATGGAGTTTTCCTATATATACCTTAAAAGATATATTTTGGTAAAAGATAATTAAGATTACAGGTTAAGAAGTATTTGGCCATGTGATTAAGAGGCTCGAAGAGAAATATGTATTCGGGTGTGGTTCACAAAATCTTTTATGGAATGATTCTTAATGATGTATGCATGGCAGCATGGGGTTCATCAATTAGACATAAATATTTAGGGATACGATTTTCACAATGTTATTCTATTATTGATATGGTATGATGTATAGTCGAGTACATAAAAACAATAAAAAAATATAAATACGCAGAGGAATGCAACTACCGAACTTTTACACTAGGAGGAGGAGGAGGAGGAGTTAGAATAAAATTATTGTACTAAATTATGGATATTTACCTGTAATTGGAGAGATAAAGTTAGTAAAAATATGTACTTTTAAAATGTTAATATTAAAATGATAGCATTATTGGATTAAATTATTAGTTATTAAATAAAAAAAAGATCGATTGAACCTTGACCAAAATTCTTACATTTGATGAACTAACTTTCGGTAGTTTATATACTCTCACTTAAAATCCAATTAATAATTAAGATGGAACATGTGTCATCTTGGGAGCTTAAAGAATCGACACTGGGATAGATAACGTAAGATCCAAATCAATTCGTTGCGGGCAAAATGAACAGCCAACGAGTGAAAACTCTAACTTTTGATGAAAATACCAGAGTAATTTTCTTGATGAGACTTGTGAGAAAGCATGCATTGGCAATAAGATGTTGAAACTTATTTAGTTTCCCCCCATTAATCGAGAGATTTTTCATTGTGTTTAGAACAAGATTTGGTATATTACGTGTCTCTCTGTAAATGGTAAGATATTTATATTAAAAATTAACAACTTAAAAAAAAAAGTTTCTTCAACTTCTATAATGACACGTAGTGTATCACTCGTGTTTATGAAACAATAATTTCTCCCATTAATCTGTGTACTACTCCATTTACATTGAAATATGAGACATCCATTTCTTACCCAAAAAAAAGTTTAACTTCCTCAACACATATAGAGTTGTGTTATTAACACAACCCTTATTACTTTTCACATTCCCTTCTCAATTTATGATCCTCAGATCGAATGAATTGAAGATGATATAATAACAAAAATAAACAAAAAAGTATAAAAGATAAAAATGAGGGTGAATATTAGCACCGTACACATACGTTCCCATTTCATGAGTAGGCAGTTTGCCGTTTTCAAAGTCAAAACACATGCAACCTAATTAGCCTAATAAAACGTCTACAATATTATGTGAAGTTGAAAAATATCGCTTATATAGGAAAATATTTCTTTTGATCGTGACATAGAAGATCTCATATATGATTACAATATTTTGTAGTGGCGAGTGGAAAAGTGTCTAAACCTAACTTTATTTAAAATGAAAATGAAGCTATATATTATATGTTGGGTATCAAATTAATAAGGCATGCATGCTCCCATTGGCCTCGATATATATCTTCTTTAGGGTGAGAAATTTTTCATTGTGATCGGAACACGGTTGATACATCACGTGTTTTTATATGAGTGGTTGGAAATTATACTTTTTAAGTTATAAACTTTTTTACACACATATCTCATCATTTGTACAGCGACACATGATATACCATCCCATGTTCTGATCACACTGAAAAATCTTTCCTTTAGGGTAAAGTTTTTGGTGTACTGTATAGTGACAAATATATCTTTTTTTAGTCATGGCACGAGCGAGAAATTGAAATCGCAATTAACAATGTTAAATTCACTGTGTGCTAGGAATGTGATAAAGTGAGATTGAGAAAGCAGTTGTAACAATAATTTCATGGTAGAATCTCCCATCTTCTAATCAAATTATACTCGTCTTGTTTACTAGTTAAACTCTCACGGTCCATTGCTCGCTTGTTTGAAACTACAGAAGATTTCACAAAGAAAGCAATATTAATATTGAATTTTACAGTGCAATGGGAATTGCAGCGTACGTAGTGGACCAAAAGGAAAAAAAAGAATTAGGGTTTATTGCTTTTTTGGATATTGGAAGAAAGAGTGCTGGCATTCGTGGTGGCCATGCTGAGAAGAAGGTCAAATCTGAAAAGCCATGATCCATCGACCCATCATCATCCTCCCATCTCCATTATATACAAGTTGAAGTCGTCATCCTCGCCATCAGCAATTCAGACAAGCTCATCAGATCAGAGGGATCGATCTGAAAATTTAATTGTCAAAATGGACCAAATCTTAAATCCATTTGCCAGAGAGAGATGCTTCGATTGGTCTCCAATATGTCCAAGAAAAAGTAAAGTTTGTGGTACTAGTTGATGGTAACAGAACCGGCAAAAACTGGTAGGCATAGCAGAGGCTGACCTAAGGCAAAGGGTTCCTTGCCTCTCAGTTTTTCTCTTTAATAATTAGTCAATTCATTGCATGCATAATCTATTTATTTCTATAGAACCAAAAAAAAAAAAAAACACTAGTCGTGAATAATACATGAACTTCGAATTCATGTATGTGTGTGTCTATAAATATATATATATATATATATATATATATATATTTTACCTTATCAACTAATGTTTTTCGCAGTGAATTATTGTACCTATAGTATGTTATATACAAATAAATCATAAATTCAGAAACAATATAAGATTGGTGAGCAGAATAGGAAGACTAAAGCTCGTTTGATAAAGAATTTAAAACTCATTTGATAAGTATTTTAAAGGGATGTAATATCGACACATCCTTTTTTATTTCTTCCACACTTTTTTTTGTTTTCGACCATCGGATCGAATGAATTGAAGAAGATCAACAGATAGAAATTAACAAGGGATGTGTGAGAAGTAAAAATGAGTGTGTGGATAGCACATCCCTATTTTAAATTACTAAAAACGCTTTTAAAAAAAAAATTCTAATCAGAATTTTGGACACCCATGCATACGGTTATCAATTGTTGATATGTTGTGAGATTCACTTGCACACATGTATAGAATTGTCAAATTTTAATATGTTGTGAAATTCCATTATTTAAGAATCCAAAGTAGTCATAGGAGGAAAAGGTGGAAAAACAAAGAAAAGCATTGTTGGAGACCCAGAAATCGTGTAGAATATTACTAATAGTGGACCACCTTCATTACCTTCGTGGTGTGGTATTAGAAAAGCCATGACGACACATCCCTCTCTCTCTCTCTCTCTCTCTCTCTCCTCTCTCTGTATCTCTGAGATGGAAGTGATTAGTGTGCACAAGTTGACACACCATCGGTGGGCTCCTTCGAAAGCAGGAGAAAAGCTCGTCTTCTTAACCAATTAAATACGTAATGGTTGGTTTGCTTCATATTGTTAATGATGCTAACAATCACTATTAGTGGTATATAATTCATCATTCATTCTTGATGCAAATATATACATATATATATATATATATGTATGTATGTATGTGTGTGTGTAGAGAGAGAGAGAGAGAGAGAGAGAGAGACGTCCGCTCTTGTCAGCCTCGGTATTTTACTCTACTCTTCGACCTTTGTTTACCATCCATAGCCAAATTGCTTATAATTCGAATCACGCTTACCACTAATAAATCGATTAATTAATTAAATTAGTTTATTAAAGAAGTAATTGGAACTTGGAATTGCAAGTCATATGCCAGCTCCGTTGATCCTTGTTAATTTAGTCCTTAAGGGCACGTGATGTGTATTGTTTTTGGTCATTGTTTGGATTATTTCTTTTGGATTCTTCCTCTCGTCTTAAGTCTTCAACCATCTGTCATTCCTTAATTTCCACCCCCAATTGCCAATCCATATTTCTTTTTGTCATGTTTCGCTTCTTATTTTACTAGTTACTATTTATATATAATTTAATGTGAGTTGACACAGTGGCAGCCTAAATATATATTTGTATCTTCGACAAAAGGAAAATAGATCTTAATTTTGTTTTAGAAGATACGAAACGGGATTGCAGTAAAAGAACTGTGAGAATGTGAAGTTAAAAGAGTCTTGTATTGGTAAAAGATAAAATATTACAAGGGCTAACAAGAAGTCGGCTGCTCTCCGTATCCAATTGATTTTATAGTGAAAACCTAACTTTCTTTATGGTATCAGAGTAGTCTAGCCCACGTGTGAAGTCCAACCGCTACACGTGCTTCACGTCACACAATTTGTGTTGTCCAGGTGTATGACTTGAAAATTTGCCACACTTGAGGGACATGTGAGGATGTGAAGGTAACAGAGTCTCACATCGGTGAAAGAAAAAAAATTGCAAGGGCTTATAAAGCGTTGAATTACTCCTCATATTGCCAAATGATTTTATGGTAAAACCCTAATTTTCTTCAAGCACAATCATCACCTTATTCTTCACGTCATCGACGTTGTATTTAAAAAAATTATAGAGTCCAACGGTGCTAAATAAATAACTTAGTCATCTAGATAGCTCCGTCCATGGGCCAAGGGGTCATCGGAGGCTCTCCCAAGCGTCTTTTCCAGCCGCCTCGCCGTTGACCCATGGTGAATATGCCGGTATTATACATATTGTTAATCACAGTTTGTCACATATACCAAAAGTAAATAAATCTATAGAAAAATAGTACCGCAACATATGTTAAACTGCAATATGTTTACCTCCTAAAACATTGTTACTGGATATAAAGAGCTAAGTATTTTTCTTGGCAATATTAACATATAGAGGTTTCCTTTTTTGCTCACGTGGGTCATGCGCATGCATCCACAACGCATGCCCCAAGCGAGCAATGTTGATGACATATACCACAATATAGCAACAAAATATCAACATCTATTTACAACGCTTTGTTAAAGACCTGAGAATTCAGATACAGAACCAAAGCTCAAGACTGATCGAAGCCCAATTTTCAAGGGACATGGTACAAAGAATATGGTGATCCACTATCTATATGGTGGGCTAATCACATATGTTGCTATTTTGGGTGATACAGAACATATTCTAAAATCTTATCCAACTTTACTGTTTTGGTCCATCTGGAGAACATATGAAGTCTCATCATTGTCCTCTCTCAAAGTTCTTAGTTTAACTTTTCACATTAGATAATTAAGAAGTTGTATATAAGACGTTGGACTACTTTCGTTTACTTTTGGGTTTTGATGTGTAACTTCACTTTCGTACTTGCTATCACATAAAATTTGCGCATATGTCATATTCAATCACCACATGTACTCCACGTCAACTAGTTAACATTATCTACATATTGAGCCTACATTTTTGCATAGATGAGGAAGTTTAACATAAAAGAACTAAGAAATCTTGCCACGGCTTATTTGGAGATGGAAAACTCTTATATTGTCAATTAGTTTTAGGTAGGACTTTAACTTTATTTGTAACAAGATTTCTTAAATTTGGTTTAGGGGATGGTGGTGTTGTGATTCTGTCTGAATGACAGTGTTTTGGTGTTTAAAAGTTATGCATGTTGAGTTTATAGTTATTGATTGATTAAGTTAGAGGTTGAACACAAAAACTACTTAATCTTATGGGAACTTTAATAAAAAACTCTCGGTACTGTTTACTTTAACGAAAAACTATATTTTTACACTAAAAAGTCAATCCTGGTACTATTCACTTGACCCTATATTTTGTCCTCATCGTTAAAACTCAAAGTTTTTAAGCAATTTTCATTAGTTTTCCTTAATTTTATACACCAACCGTAGTATAAACAAGAAACACTGCCCTTGTCAATTAGCCTAATCCAATAAGCTTTGAAATAGTTAGTCTGAGCACAAATGAACACATCAACATTATACAAGATAGGGATTATCTCCAGATCCCTTCCATCTGGATTCTTTAATTCTGGACATGGAGAGAGATAGAGAAGAGGGAAGAAGATGAACATGAGAAGGTGAACATGAAAGAAGATGAACAGAATAATGTTAACAGGAGAAGGTGAAAATGAAAGACGGTGAACAAGAGAAGGTGAAGGTGAAAGTTAACATAGAATTAGTTCGTGACTGTTCAAATTTCGGTTAAACAGACAAAATTGAAAGATCCGAAAAATCTGGATGGAAGAAATCCGAAAAAATCCTATTCCCAGGATATATACACCACAGCTATTGGGCCATGCCCCTCAACACAACCCAAAACATACAGAAGGTTCTAGAGCTTTTGAGGTTTTTGGGCATTTGTGAGAAACTTCTTACAAACTTGAGAAACAATATCACAAGCCCCAAGCCCCACCTCTCTCTAGAACTTTCCTCTCCACCGCCTTAAAAGTAACATGTTGTCTCTCCTCCACATCGCAAAGAAATATCACTCTCCAAAATATCCAGAAAAGCTCTCAAATTTCACTACAAAGCTCAAATTTAGCAACGCAAATCCCTGGAATCGCATCAAATCCAGAAATCCAATTCTCAAAATCCTCTTCCACATGTAAAAATCCTTTCTTTTGGTGCTGGGATTCCTGCTAATAACTAATTTGGGGAAACCAATAACCATGGATGGAGTGTTGGTGAAAGAGGAGGAGGTTGTGACATGCACCGTCGGCTCATCGTCTTCGTCGTCCTCAAGCTTCTCGCCGCAGCCAATAGAGGGGCTGCACGAGGTGGGTCCGCCGCCGTTTCTCACGAAGACGTTTGAAATGGTGGAGGATCCTTCCACGGACGCCATTGTTTCCTGGAGCAAAGCTCGCAACAGCTTCGTTGTGTGGGACTATCACAAGTTCTCCGCCACTCTTCTTCCTCGATACTTCAAGCACAGTAACTTCTCCAGCTTCATTCGTCAGCTCAATACATATGTAAGTACTGAAAAAAAGCATGAGTTTTCTTGGATCATTCTTCATGTTATGCTGAAATTGCAGACGGGTTCTTTTTGTTTTTGGAAATTTTCTTTTGTTTTTGGTTGCTTTGTACTGTAATTCTTTTGGGTTTAGTGTAGGAAATTAGGAATTAATCAGAATCATATATCCGATTACAGGTTTTTAACTTTGTTACGCAACTCACTTTCTTCTGTTGGTCATGAATCATGGTTTCATTTTATTAAATCCTTAATTGGGATTGCGGATTACATCCTTGTTCAGGAAATTTCAAGGCTTGCTCATCAATTGAATGCATGCAGGGTTTCAGAAAGGTTGATCCGGACCGATGGGAATTCGCAAACGAGGGTTTTCTAGGAGGGCAGAGGCATTTGCTGAAGACCATTAAGAGGAGGAGACATGTCTCGCAGAATATGCAACAAGAAGCCGGAGGAGGAGCTTGTGTTGAATTGGGGCAGTATGGAGTAGAAACCGAGCTTGAAAGACTGAAAAGAGACCGAAACATTTTGATGACGGAGATTGTGAAGTTGAGGCAGCAACAACAAAATTCAAGGGAGCAAGTCATGGCAATGGAGGGCCGGTTGCTGACCACGGAGAAAAAACAGCAGCAGATGATGACTTTCCTTGCTAAAGCACTCAATAATCCATCTTTTCTACAAACCCTTGCTGAGAAGAATGCCAAGAATAGAGCACTGCACGGTATTGGTAGAAAGCGGAGACTGGCTGCTAGTCCCAGTCTTGAGAATCTGCAAGAAGCGCCTAGAATCGACGTTGTGGACTACTCTGCAAGCCAGGATCTGGGAGAGTTGGCAACTATGGAACCAGATATTGAGAACTTTTTCTCAACTGCTGCATTGGACAACAAATCGACCAGTGGTTTCAAAGACCGTAAACCGAGCTTAGTACCCGCAAGTACTGGTGGAGGCAACTTGGATTCTGTTGATGAGACCATATGGGAGGAGCTGTGGAGTGATGACCTCATTGGTGGCAACCCGGAGGAGGAAGCTGCTGCGGTGGGCGAGGAATCAGAAGTCGACGTTGAGGTGGAGGATTTGGTTGCAGAGCCTGCAGATTGGGGTGAGGACTTGCAAGACCTTGTTGATCAAATGGGTTATCTAATCCGGCCCAAGCCGTGATGACGGTAACAAAAGTGTCTGATGATGATGAAGTGCAATGTGTGCTGAGTTGGTCCCCTGCAACTCCATTCCTATATCTATATATTGGTATATTGATTCAAGAACTCTGCTTTTTATTAACTAATCGCTATGTATGTTTGTTAATTTGTTGCGAGTGATAAATAATGCAATGATTTGTGATTTGCAGATGGGAGTGGTGAATGTTGCAAAGGGGCCAACTCAAATGCTGCTGTTTCTTTGTATCCTTTGATGATTGCGTTCAATAAATGCTACTTGTACTTTCTAAATGTGTGTGTCTTTGTATCCACTGGTCTTGATTTCCTGTTTCTTCTTTCGTGCATTGCAGGCGGAGGAGGAGCCATCGGAGACCTGTGAAGGGTTTCGGTACTTTTGATGTAGCTTCAGATCGACGTAGCTAGTGCATATAGCAGTTAGCAGTTAAGTTAGTTAAGTCAGTTAGCTGTTGAGAGTTGCTGCTTGTGTATCTACTTATCACAAACACCAGTTATGCAGATGTAATATTAGTGTCTTGTTCTTTAAGCTCAATTTTGTAACTATAATTTTTATGAAATATATAACTCATATTAGTAAAGTTGATGACTTTATATTCACAGATATGTTTGTTGAACCAAAGAGTTACAGAAGAGGCTAAGACCCTGGGGTTTTGGCGAGTTCTCTCTCCTTATATTTTAGTTTTAAGAACACCATCCATAATGCGAAGGCGTTTATTGCCGACACCAACTAAGAAATAAATTGTCAAACTGTGAATCTGGTTGCAAAGGGTTTATACCTTATGTAGTTGCTAACGTTTATACCCGTATTCGATATTCACATTCATATTATCCCAACTTAATTAGGTGTTGGGTTTTATCAACAAAAGACATCGATGTTATTAAGAGTGAAATCATACATTTATGTATTGTATTTCATTTAGTCAATTGTCCGATGTGGGACTTATATTCGACATGGCTTTGTTCTCAGTTTCAAACATGGTACCAAGCTTAGAGTAGTTAAGCGGATATTACCATCCATGCACTAAAATTATAGTCTTCCTAATAAAAAAAATTTCAGTCAATTTACATTTTGGTAATGTAAAAATTTATGCAATGATTTTAAACTCAAACCATGAGAGTGCTTATTATGCAAGAAAGCTAATTAAGTATTAATCAATTCCATATTCTCTTGTTTTTACAATCACATGATCAAGCGTACCTCCTCCTATATGCTCTAATTTACAATGCAAATATACACATAGAATTTTATATCTACTCATATAGAAAAAAAGAACACCGTGGTCCACAAACTTGCTCAACAAAGACACTAGACACCAAAAACACCAAACCCATATGCCAACCAAAACAACAGTACTCAGCAGAGCAAAACTATAGTGAACAAAAACCACACAAACAGCTATTAGATTATCAGTTTGGTTCCAAAAATATAAGCCCTTAAAAACACTGTTGGGGCCTATGCCTTTTTGACCTAGAGATAGCATGATTGGAGGTGTTATCATAAAAAAAATAAAAATAAATGTTTATGCTTTTTGTCAACTTTAAAACGGTATGATTATCATTTAGTATTACAGTCTAGTAGTATTTATCTTCACTTGTAAATGAGATTTCTTACACTATGTTTGGATGAGGGAAATAAAATTGGAATTTGAATTAAAGACAAAATTTATAAATTGACATGCACCAATTCTCTTGTTTACATTCATAAACATAGAAATTTAGAATTTCCGCATGGAAAAAAACTTGGAATTTGGGACCTCCAATTTCCAAGTTTAAATTTCATGTAAAAATGTGTCATTTTCCAATTTCTATGATTGAAAGTTTAAAAACAACAAATTCCGTATTCAATTCCATTGTTCTTTTAGGTTACCCAAACAAGAAAATTCACAAATTCTATAGAATAAAATTCATTCATTTAAATTTCCGTCATTTTAAAATTCCTTAGTAATCTTAAATTTCTTCATCCAAACATAGTGTTAGGTTCAATTCTTGTCAAATGCTTATTTGAATAACATTATTGCTAAGCTCATCCTTCCTCTTTAATGTATATAATATTGTTAGCTAAAAACAAAAAAACGTCATAATTTTTTTTGCCATCCTAAATATAAAAATTAAATAGTACAAAAAGCTTTGTCTGAGGATGATTGGCACCAACATTTCCACAATTGAAATCATTCATATGAAGACACCCCCCCACCCCCCCCCCCCCCAACCACCCCCACTATTTTCCATCACCAATCTATTAAACCTAACCCAAAGCTCTCATATTTGATGATGAAGAGCTTGGAAGAAGAGGAGACCCTTCAGAAAATTGGTGGGATGGAAGTGTTGTTTGCTACCAGTGTTTGGTTGATATCCACAATCTTCACAGGGTTGGCAATATTGGGAGGAATTTTGGGGTACTTGTATGGACCCTACTGGGGGGTGAGAAGGGTACCTGGCCCACCAACTATCCCCTTGCTAGGACACCTTCCCTTGCTGGCAAAGTATGGTCCTGATGTATTCTCAGTTCTTGCCGAACAGTACGGCCCTATTTTCAGGTCAGTAGCATATTTGTGTGTACAAGCAACTCTCTTATTTGAGACCAAATGTTTAGGTTTTCTAGTTCTAGCCTTCTAGGGGACCGCCGGGGTGGGGCACTCAAACCTCGCATATGATTATATATGCCAAGCTGGTTCTTGGTTCGGTATATATGGATTAGGACATATGGCTAGGGTAGCAAGCACGCCCCTTGAACACAAGTTCATTTATACCTTCGGTCCATTTTCGTAGATCAAAGTAGTTTAAAATATAGTTTTGTAAAAAGAAAAACGACAAATTGAGGCAATAGCTAGTTTAAGTCTCTTTTAGTATGGTTGAAGGGTGCTAAATAGAGTTTAATCTCATAACAAACTGTGCATTTCGGTAATGGCATTTGGTTTTTGGATTACAATTTGGACAGGTTTCATATGGGCAGGCAACCATTGATAATTGTAGCAGATGCTGAGCTTTGTAGAGAAGTTGGAATAAAGAAATTCAAAGACATTCCAAACAGAAGCATTCCAGCTCCCATATCAGCCTCCCCTCTTCATCAAAAGGGTCTTTTTTTCACCAGGTATTATTGGACAAAAACTTACCTACATCCGTTTCACGAATCGGATCATGAATATAGCAAATTTGATACTCTTCATGTAATGGTTGCATGGAAGTCTTTCCGGTTGTTAAGTGAAAGTCCAAGTATACATTCTTTCAGTTAAAAGTAATTTATGTTGTGTTTAGTTCATACATTTGTGAGTAATTATGAGTCATGTGTTGACAACAATTGAAGACATGGTGACTGCCACAAGCAAGGTTGGAAGCAAGCAAGACTTGACCTTGTGTTTGCTTGCACACAATTGTGCATGTTTTCTCTTCTATGCATTAAATGACAAATGGAGAAAAGTTGTACTTTATAGACTAGGTATAGACTTTGGTGTATGCTAGGTAGGCTAGGTAATAATTATGTCACGTGAACTTAATACTTTTTGGTCTTGGTTGTTGGCATAGTTGCTAGTGTATGCCTATAACTAGATGCAATATTTGTGCATTTAGTAATGCTTAGAAAGTGAGAGTAAGCATCATAGAAGCATCCAGGGGGGAGCATCCGGCTCTCCCATGGGAAAGGTTGAACATGGGTTGAAAGAAAATCAAGAGAGTTAGAGTGAAAAATATTCTAGTGAAAGAACTCTTGGGGTAGAGTGAGGCTCTTGGGAAAATTCTATGAGTGGGTGTGCAAGAGATTCGAGATTGAGTTATATTGATTTAACTCATGTGTACTTGTACTGTTATTCATAGTGAAGAGCAATATCTCTCCGGGGACGTAGGTAAGATTTTTGCCGAATCTCATAAATTTCTCGGTGTCTTTATTTCTTGTATTTTATTCTATTCAACTGAGTGTGATTTGGTGTGATTTGTCCAAGGCACAACATTTTATAGTTCATTTGATAACTATTTTGCTTTTAGTTTTTTGTAAGGAATAGAGGAGAAATACAAGAAAAATGGGATGAGCAAATGTGGAGGAGGATGCACCTAAATTTATTCAATTAATTATATCGAGTATATCAAATTGAACTTACCAAAAACAAAATTAACCGACTCTAATGGAATTTGAGCATCCTGCAGGGATGCAAGATGGTCGACAATGCGAAACACTATATTATCGGTGTATCAACCATCACACCTCGCCAGCCTTGTGCCTACCATGCAGTCCTTCATTGAATCTGCAACTGAGAAACTTCACTCCTCCAAAGAAGAAGAGATTACATTTTCTACCCTTTCCCTTGGATTGGCTACTGATGTACTAGGGCAAGCTGCATTTGGTGTCAACTTTGGCCTTTCTAATACACATTCGATCGGCAAATCAATCAAAGGAGAAGACAACGACGATGAAGTCTCGGACTTCATCAACCAACACATTTATTCCACAACGCAGCTTAAGATGGACTTATCAGGTTCCTTATCCATCATACTCGGTTTACTAGTCCCTATACTCCAGGAGCCATTTAGGCAGATTTTCAAGAGAATTCCGGGCACTATGGACTGGAAAGTTGAGCGTACTAACCGGAAGTTGAGTGGCCGGCTTGATGGTATTGTGGCGAAGCGAATGCAAGACCGTGAGCGAGGCTCGAAGGACTTCTTGTCGGTAATTATGAATGCAATGGAGTCAGAGGCGGTTTCGAAGAATGTCTTCACTCCTGACTACATTAGTGCAGTTACTTACGAGCATCTCCTTGCTGGATCAGCCACCACAGCATTCACATTGTCTTCAATTGTCTACTTGGTTGCTGGACATCCAGAAGTCGAAAAAAAATTGCTGGCAGAGATTGATGGATTTGGACCGCCTGATCAGATGCCAACTGCTCATGATCTTCAACACAAGTTTCCTTACATTGATCAGGCAAGTCTTCTGAATTTTCAATGTTGACATGTATAAAAACTTTGAAATTTCAAAGGGCTAACCAAATGCTTCTATTTATCTGCTCTTGTTTACTTGTTAATCAATTATCCTCTTTTGGGAAGACCAATTTGCCAATGGATTTTGGTTTATCTGTCGGTTTTTCAAATGCAGGTGATTAAAGAGGCAATGAGGTTTTACATGGTTTCCCCATTAGTTGCGAGAGAAACATCCGGAGACGTCGAAATAGGAGGTTATCTTCTACCAAAGGTCATCTTCATTTCTTACTTCAACATACCTTAAATTTATAAGCTATCCAATCCAATACAATCTTAGGCTCCAAACGAGTCCTGACTTTTCGGGTGCAAACTCGAAATTTATGGTTTGTATACTTACGGGATTTATTTTTTGAGGAGCAGGGGACTTGGGTGTGGTTAGCACTCGGTGTTTTAGCGAAAGATCCAAAGAACTTCCCGGAGCCAGACAAGTTCAGGCCAGAGAGGTTTGATCCAAATTGCCAAGAATTGAAACAAAGGCATCCTTACGCTTTTATACCGTTTGGAATCGGACCTCGATCCTGCATTGGTCAGAAATTTTCCCTACAAGAACTAAAGCTCTCACTGATTCACTTATACCGGAAATATGTGTTCCGGCACTCTCCCGACATGGAGAAACCTCTTGAGCTTGAGTACGGCATTGTTCTCAACTTCAAGAAAGGTGTCAAGCTTAGAGTCATAAAGAGGACATGATCACGATCATGCGCTGATTGAATCAACTGGGGATTGATTGCATGAAAGATTATGTGAAATCTTCAGTCCTGTAATGTTCTTGAAATCGACCAAAAATTTCTGAGACGAAATTTTTTAGTTATTTATGAAAATAATTAATGTGAACATCTCCATTGTAACGGAGTTTTTAAAGGCAGCTGATCCTCTCAAGACTAAATTTTAACTACTCGTAGTTAAAATATGAACAATAGCTTCGCAGGATGTGAACAACAAAGTTGGCAACATGTTAATTTATTAAGAAATATCATAGCAATATATTTTCTAATATATTTACCGAATGTGGTTTAAGTCAAATCCCACTAAATGTTGGATATGATCTTTTAGCTAGTAGGGTTAATCAGTTGACCTAGGCAATGGTGATAGACGAAATCATTCAATCTTATCACTTGTCATAGCCTTCCAATCTAGCCATTTGAATATTCAACTATTTTAACATGGTATCTAGAGCATAAGGTCTTGGTGCCCGACTGCCTATGTTTTCAACTTCGATTGTATTCTCAAACATCATGTCAGACACAATACTTGAAACACCGTCCATTTACTAAAAGGAAAACTAATGAAAAGTATTTGAAAACTTTGAGTTTTAACGATAAGGACAAAATAAAAGGTAAAGTAAATAGTACCAGGTTTCACTTTTTAATGTAAAAATGTGGTTTTTCATTAAAGTGAAGAGTACCGTGGACTTTTCGTTTAAACTCCCTTTATCAAATCCAGAAGTCCATCACATCTCTCACACAACAAATGTCCTCAGGATCGACCGAAATTTTTTCAATCGCTGTTGCTGTTCAAAGTTGACCAAACCATTCCTCCTACAATTCGAAGAATCTCCATTGTGAATTTTGTGATAATGACGGACATACAGTTGACAACTGTAGGACTCGAAAATATCACTGTGATAAAAGGGGCCACACTGAAGACATGCAAATTTAAAAATAGAACAATGGTTCCTAATAATGGGGGAAAGCAAGGCGGTAACCATAGTAACAAATCACACCAGCATGGGTCCCAGCCTCTACCGAACCCATTGCAAAGACTCTCAGCAGAGCAACTTCAATTATTGGCCCACTTGGTGTCCATAGTGAATTTAAATCATACCTCTGGTAATAGGAGTAGAATTCTCTTCCTTCATATTCACATTCTCTTCCTTCATATTCACATTCTCTTTCATCCCTTCCTCTCACACATTATTTTTTGTCTTATTGTCTCTATAAACAAAATCAATAAAAGATGTTAACGTGGCTTAATCGTGACAGTTCAAATAGGAGGGAAGAGAATGGAAGAGAGATTAGGAGAGGAGAAAATCCTCCTCTTGGTAATAACAATGTTTATGCAAATGCAGCATGTCTGTCTTCGTTTATTGTTGCCTTCGTTAAATCTATATTTACTCAACCTTGGATTTTGGATAATGGGGCTACCAATCACATCACTTCAGATTCTTCACCTTTCACCAAAACCAAATCTTCACCAATTTCCACCGTTAAATTACCCACAAGCTCTTTGGTCATAATTACTTCCACTGGCATCATACCATTCAATTCAGATGTTACATTAGACAACGTTCTATGTGTTCCATCTTTTCACTTAAATCTCATGTATGCTAGCCAAGTCACTGACTCTCTAAATTGTTGTGCCATTTTGTTTCGCACTTTCTGTATCTTGTAGGACTTGGCTACGAGGAAGATAATTGGATCGGGTAAACAACGTGGTGGTCTTTATTACATGTGGGTAAATCGCCAAAATAGTCCCTGAGATTCCAAATCGATAAAAGTGGTCCCTGAGATTGTCCACCATCCATCATTTTGGTCATTCTGTTAAAAACTCCGTTAAGTATCTTAGAGCTCTTAGCCGGAAGTTTGTGCAATTTTCAAAGCTTCGTAACTCAATCGTTTCTTTACCAAATTCGACCCATAATATATCAAAATGAAGATAGAAAAGTGTAGAATAATATTATACCTACTGAAGATTGCAAGAAAATAGCCTCAAAGTTGACTAGTCCGAGTGAAAACTTGAAAACTCACCGAAAACTGGGTAAACTTTAAACGTTCATAACTTCTTCAATACTCAACGAAATCAAGTGATTCAAAAACGAAAATCATACTTCTCGACAAGAAGAAAAGAATGGTACCTTTTAGATGGCTAAATTGCTATGGTTTGGCCGGAAAATGGCTCGAAAGTGGCTAACTCGAGACCAAGATAGACATTTTCGAGCCATTTTCTGGCTAAACCACGACGAGTTAGCTGTAAAAAAATGTACCATTCTCTTTTCCTCATCGAGAAATATGATTTTAGTTTTTGAATCACTTGATTTCATTGAGTATTGAAGAAGTTATGAACGTTTAAAGTTTACCCGGTTTCCGGCGAGTTTTCAAGTTTTCACTCGGACCAGTGGACTTTGAGGCTATTTTCTGGTAATCTTTGGTAGGTATAATATTATTATACACTTTCCTATCTTCATTTTGATATATTATGGGTCGAATTTGGTTAAGAAACGATTGAGTTACGAAGCTTTGAAAATTACCCAAACTTTCGGCCAAAAGCTCCGGGACACTTAATAGAGTTTTTAACAAAATGATCAAAATGATGGATGGTGGACAATCTCAGGGACCAATTTTATAGATTTGGAATCTTAGGGACCAAAGTAATGAATTATGCAAATTTTAGGGACCATTTTGACGATTTACCCATTACATGTCGCCGTTGCAATGGACACATCTCTCATGTCAAGTTTCCCATCCCTCAAATTTATGGCATATGTGACTTGGACATCCTTCATCAACTCGTCTCAAATTAGTAATTCCCTCGTTGTCTTCAAATAATGTTTCTTTTGATAATAATTGTACTATTTGTCCCATGGCCAAACAAACCAGACTTCCATTTCCTTTAGGCCATCTCCAACCAATGGCTGGCCAGATGACTCGTTTTAGCCCTCTAGCCCTCCAAGATATTAATATTTTAATGAACAATACAGGGCCATATTTGCCTCCGTTTCCAACCGATGGCCAAAGGGCTCGTTTTAGCCATGTTACAAAAAATCGTCTCCAACCGAGGGTCAAAAGTTCAAACATAATTTATTATTTAAATTTAAAAGCTACAACAACTTAAATTCAAATCCAACAACAACTTAAATTTAAAAACTACAACTTATATTTAAAAACGACGAATTAAATTTAAAAACTACAAATTAAATTTAAAGGAACGGTGAATGAATGGTTTAGGTATTTATAGGGGAAAATTTAGAATTTTTAAGAATTAAAAAAAGGCCCAAAAAACCTATAAAAAAAATTGAATCTAACGGTAACTGGCACCAGCTAGCCGTTGGATTCAAATTTTAGTTTAAACATTCCTGTTGGTTATAACCGATATGATTGGTGTTTTTTCTAGCTAGCCTCATGCTGCTAGCCCTCCAGCCTTTTGACCCTTTCAGATTCCGTGGGGCCTTCTCAGATTCCACGAGCCCTCTGGCCTAACTCAATTTTAAAATAGTTTGTTACTTTTGTTGATAACTCAATTTTATGCAAAAATCAAAGCAATAAGGGTTGATAATGGCTCTGAATTTTTATCCGTGAAAGATTATTTCCAAACTAAAGGCCTTGAATATCAACGCACATGTGTCTATACTCCACAACAAAATGGAGATGTCGAACGTAAGCATCGTCACATTCTCACTGTTGCATTACGTTTCCAATCTCAGGTACGGCCTTCATTTTGGGCCGATTGTGTCTTCAATGTTGTCTATCTCATTAACCGATTACCATCTCCTTTGTTATGCAACAAACCCCCTTTTGAGTTGTTATATAACCGTCCACCTTTTTTTTTCTTTTGTAGGAAATTTTCCCAAGGTTTAGTTGACGGTGACTATTAGATTGATATTTCTTTTGTATGAAGGCAAAGTCCAGAACAAAGAAAAATTAACAAATTTTTTATTTTTGTTTTTGAAATAGAAAGAGAGAGAAAGAGAGTGATAGAGAACGTGAGAGTGAGAAGTTTTTTTATTTTTTATTTATATTTTAAATTAGAGATATGTTTGGATTACATGTAGGTGAGTCTTTGAAAAAAAAATAGCAAAATTGGGTTGTTTGAAATTACATTAATGCTCCATATTTCTTATTCATGTTCTGTTTTAATTAGAAGGTTAAACTGATAATTTCATAGGGTTTTGGTTGACAATGAGTGTTTAATTAATTAGTAGATATATATATTTATATTTATTTATCATTTTTCTTGTATTTTTTATCTTTTTTTTCTTGTATTATGAGAGGTTGGGTTTATATTCTGACTAAGAGTACATTTTTTCATATCAATAAATTTTCTCTCGTACCAAATTTTCTAAAAAAAAAAAAAAAGACATAACAAATAATAGCAATTCCAAATCTCACACGTGTCCCCCTGTGGCAAGAAAACCAGCAGCATGATTTGCCTTCCTGAAGACAACTTGGAATATATATAAATTTTGAGGGATGTATTTGGTTGCATTGAAAATAATTAAGTATCAAATATCTTAGTGGATAAAATATTGAATTTTATTAATGCTTTTTTCGTTTCCCCTCTTAAATTAAAAAAATAATAAATAAATAAATTGAAGACAATATTAAGAGAGAAGAATCTCAACACTGCTGGTATAAGGATTTCAAGACAAATGAGTTATGGACAATAATTTCTGCACTCATAAATTTTTGAATTTTTAATGTATTTGAAACAGTAACGTGATATTATTATTTCACTTAAATTATATCACGTAGAACACTAGTTTTGTAACATATTTTATGGAGGATCTTTTAAAAAAAATTAAGACATCAACTTGGTCGTCTGCCAAAGACCCATACACCGAACCAGATGACCAAATTACTCTGATACCATGAAAAAAAAATTAAGATTGGAACCTCAAGTTTCATCACCATACAACGACTTCCTTGTGTTTTTATATTGTTTGGACTTGGGGCCATGGATGCATTAATTGGTGGAAATAATATTCCTTACAAAGTAAGAAAACTCTCACTAATTAATTAACATGGAGAACCTCTGTTTCTTGATTATGGCATTGTTCTTAAATTACAAAAAATGGTTTCAAGCTTAGATCGTAGAGCAGGCTTTCACTCAAAAAAAAAAAAAATATCTGAAAATTGTGTTCGGCAGCTCACCGCTGGCATCCGTCGAAATATTCCGATGGGCAGCCACCGAAAAATCTCATTCAGCCACCTAAAACCGAATGGCTCGCAAACAGACTTCTTTCCTTCCAAATTTTCATGCTAAAATTATACAACTTTCAACGTTTCAATTCCCCACGTCATTCTGGGTGGGAATCTTCAATCCTTTTCGGTTCTTCCATCTCAAACTTTGGGTGGTGGACAATAGACGAAGGATGATTGCTTATGTCAGTGGAGACGCCTGTCGTGTTTTCGGTTTAGCACAGGGTGTGGCCCTGTGAGTGAACTTATGAATTTCTGCTGTTGCTTACATAGTGGAACTTTTGAAATCACCATCCACCATGATTTTTTTTATGACATGACAGCAACAATGTTTGTGGAGAGAATAAACAAATATTGCTAGTTCTGTGAAGACGAATTAGAGAGAGGAATCTCAACGCCGCCGATGGTATTGCGAAGAGAGATACATAATATCTTCCAACATTGAAAAGAAAAATATTAATAAAATAATCGCTCGTTTACAGTGGCGGAGCTAAGATTTCTTGTGAGGAGGGGCCTCAAACAAGTATAGAAGGAGAAAAAACGAATAGTGGTTATAAAATTACTAATGCAAAACATCATAATATTTATCCAAATAATTAAGTAGTCAAAATTAACATATGCATAGATAATTTTATCTATCCATAGTAATCAAAATTATTCTTGACGAATTGCAATGAAACAGTTGCATAATATCATCTATAGTATTTAAATAATTATTAAACTGAATAGAGAGAAGTACGAAAATCTTTGCAAACCCTAAAACTCAAGTAAGAGGTGGGATAGAATAGAAACAAATGTTTTATAGTGAATAATAGAGTATTACAAACCTTTTTGTTCTTTATTCAATAAATTTGGGATTAAGAATGGCTAAATATATGAAATTCAATAAGAAAAGGTGAAAACTCCCCCGTGCATAAGTGAAAGACGATTTTATTTTAATTAAAAGTGAATGATGGGTTTTAATTTAATGTTATTGATTTGTGAGAGGGTTGTGCTATCCACACACCTCTTTTTGCTTTCCATACACCCTCTCAATTTGCGATCATCTGATTGAATGAATTGAATATCAAATGACATAAATTAACAAGAGTGTGTTAAAGGTAAAAAAATGTATGCAGATAGCACTACTCTTTGTGATAAATGACCATTTAAAATATATACTTATTTTTGGGATGGTATCTATGAGATGAAAAATAGATAATGAATGAATTTGTTTTAGTTGTTGAGAAGGGCTGCAAAGCAATAGAAATAGGTGTAGTAGACTAATCTTATTTTTTAAGTGAGAGTAGGCCTAGGACTACTGTAGTCCTTAACTGCCTCCGCCACTGCTCGTTTACTTAATAATCACTTGTTACTAGTCCACGACAATTGGGTTCCCAATTTTCAGGAACGTAATAATTTGTAAAGCACGACAGAAAAAACAATCATCTAGACAGCAACATGGATCAGCCAATGACGGCTCAGCAGGCTGCTTCCGGTGAGTAGTGGGACACCCCAAAATATTCCACCACCAGTCTATATATTAAATCCTGAGCTCTGCTCCTTCGAAGGATTAGATTCAAGAGACTGAGAGAAAATGATAGGCAGCATTGAACTGTTGTTTAACATCTTCATGGTGTTGATAGTACTGGGAGGAATTTTGGGGTATTTGTATGGGCCCTACTGGAGAGTAAGAAGGGTACCTGGCCCTCCAACTATCCCTCTGGTAGGACACATTCCCTTGATGGCAAAGTATGGTCCTGATATATTCTCAGTTTTTGCTGAAGAGTATGGCCCTATTTTCAGGTTAGTAGCTGTTATGCATGTGGATATTTGATTCTGCGTAATTTGTCCTTTTTTTTTCTCCTAATTTTTCTAAAATAAATTTGACAACAAGCGTGAGACTACATACATGGTTAGGTCAATTAGTCATGACAGGCTGTTAATTCTCTATTAATTCTCTTGTACCTAAGTTTGAATCTCCACTCTTCATACATTAATAAAGTAATTTAGGATATCGCTTTGTTAAAGAAAAACGATTACTCTAAAACTTCAACTTAGTGCCATTTAGGTCAAGTGATCCACCGTTTTCTGAGTTATCTGCATGCTAGGTGTGAAAGGCAAGCTTAGCAACTGTTTATGACTTCTTTTGATGTGGACTGTGGATCGTGCAAAAGTTACTCTTTTCGCTTCCTTTTTCGTTTCCCCTTTAGTATGTTTGGAATGAAGGATGTTAGTTAAACATTAGATCTCGTGATAAATCAAACGTTTCAGTTATGTAACTTTAATTTAAAATACGCTAAGATAAATCATCCACGCATGCGCATAACACAACTTTTAAGTTTTTGGTTGCACATATCCTGGCAGGTTTCATATCGGGAGACAACCACTCATAATTGTAGCAGATGCAGAGCTTTGTAGAGAAGTTGGAATAAAGAAATTCAAAGACATTAAAAACAGAAGCATTCCACCTCCCCTTGCAGCTTCCCCTCTTCATCAGAAGGGTCTCTTTTTAACCAGGTATATATTTTATAAGTTATATTGGTATAAAGAGGCATAGGATATCTACCGTTTTAAAGTTATCGTAGATGTAGATTAGGTCAACTGATGAGGATATTGTGTTCACCTCTCTTGCACTCAAGTTCAAATCTCTCTTTATGTTGATTAGAGTAACGTAGAATATCTGATGGAATTTGAGCATCCTGCAGGGATGCGAGATGGGTGACGACGCGAAACACTATATTATCAGTGTATCAACCTTCCCACTTAGCCAACCTTGTGCCTACAATGCAGTCATTTGTTGAATGTGCAACTGAAAAACTTGACTCCATGGCGAAAGTAGAAGAAGATATTACCTTTTCCGCCATCTCCCTTCGATTGGCCACAGATGTAATAGGACAAGCTGCATTTGGTGTCAACTTTGGCCTTTCTAAACCACAATCAGTCGGCGAATCAGTCGAAAAGTTTGATGGCAAAGACAATAATGACGATGAAGTCTCAGACTTTATCAACCAACACATATATTCCACAACACAGGTTAAGATGGATTTTTCGGGTTCCTTATCGATCATACTAGGACTACTTGTCCCCATACTTCAGTGGCCATTTTGGCAGATGTTGAAGAGAATTCCTGGCACTATGGATGGGAAAATCGAACATAATAACAGGCATTTGACTAGCCGGCTTGGTGCAGTTGTGGAAAAGAGAATGAAAGACAGCAGACGAGGTTCAAAGGACTTCTTGTCAGTTATACTGAATGCAAGGGAGTCAGGGAGGCTTTCGAAGAATGTTTTCACAACAGATTACATTAGTGCACTTGCTTATGAGCATCTCCTTGCCGGGTCGGCCACCACAGCATTCACATTGTCTTCAGCTGTCTACTTGGTTGCTGGACATCCAGAAGTAGAAAAAAAGTTGCTGGCAGAGATCGATGGATTTGGACCGCCTGATCAGATGGCAACTGCAAGTGATCTTCAACACAAATTTCCTTATCTTGATCAGGCAAGGCTTCTCAAATTTCAATGTTGCATTGAGGAATCTTCCTCATTAGTTGGCTTATCTGTCGTTTTTTCGAATGCAGGTTATTAAAGAGGCAATGAGGTTTTACATGGTTTCCCCATTAGTTGCTAGAGAAACATCTCGAGACGTCGAAATAGGCGGTTATATTTTACCAAAGGTATTGCTCTACTTCTGCTAGGATCTCTTTGCAGAAATTTCTTTTTGTCTGTGGACTGAAAGTGGTTTGTATATATTATACATCTTATGGGATTAGTTCCTTTTTGTTTTTGAGAAGCAGGGGACTTGGGTTTGGTTAGCCCTCGGAGTATTAGCGAAAGATCAAAAGAACTTCCCAGAGCCAGAAAAGTTCAGGCCAGAGAGGTTTGATCCAAGCTGCAAAGAAGAGAAACAAAGGCATCCTTATGCTTTTATACCGTTTGGACTCGGGCCTCGATCCTGCATCGGTCAGAAATTTGCCATACAAGAAATAAAGCTTGCACTGATTCACTTATACCGGAAGTATGTGTTCCGGCACTCTCCATATATGGAGTCACCTCTGGAGCTTGAGTTTGGCATTGTTCTCAAGTTCAAGAATGGTGTCAAGCTTCGGGTCATAAAGCGGAAATGATGCAAGAGTTGTCCTTCCACGTGCCTGATCAGACCTTACTCATCATTTGCTTAAGAAGGCAACTGAAGATTAGTAACTTATAACTGATATGAAAATGTATTAGACGTCTTCGCTGTAGATTTTGTGAAATAAATCATCAAGTTGAAGCTAAATTTGCTAGTGATCAATGCATTGCAAGAAAGCTGGCAATGAGTTCAATGATCCATCTCATTCAAAATAAGCAAATATTCGACTCTAAATTAACTATATTACAAATGAAGACCGAACTCTTCTATTCCTCGCACACACTTAAATTACACATTCTAAATAGAAGGGAGCAACTAGCTGTTGATCTTCTAAATCAAAATGAACTTCGTATGAACGAGGCGCCCCTTTCACCTCAGTTGCACAGAGTTCTTTTCCAATCGCGTTGGCATGCAAAGCGGCCTAGAGAAGTTGGCTGAAGATAGCTCAGAACCAGCACTACTTTTTGAATCCCCATTAGAGAATACCCCAGACCTCTTGAGAAATTGAAACTCATCCATGGATTGCCTTTGAGTTCTTCGAGACAGATAACTATGTGGTTTCTGCTTCGCCTTAGTTGACTCAGTCAGGTTCATGTAACTCGGCTTATAGTTGCAGCTGTCATCTGTTCTGTCCGATGCCAATCCGGTGTTCCCAGAAACCGGCGTTGTGGATGTGCACAGTGAAGATGAGGCAGAGCTCTCATCATACCATAATTCTGAACTGGGGCTTGAAGACGAACGAGTTGCTTGCCCAATGTGAGGAGGCTTTGCAGAAATCCTAGTGGTGACATTGTTCTTCCTGACTTTGACTGAGCATGGTTCTGAAGATTTCGAATGTTGTTTGCCCACGAAAGGGTCTGCTCTACTCTTTGGAGGTGGTGTGATCTCAGAAGAGTCGTCGTGTGACTCTTCCATCAGCCTAGTCTCCCACGGCTTCGCTGACATCCAACGCTCTAACCAACTCCATCCCCAACTGTTCTTTTCAAATTCATTGTTCTTATTGAGAGAGTACACTGAGGATCTGGTATGAGAATTCGAATTCAAATCTGGGGTTGATTTCCATTGCTGAGAAGAGAAAAAAGAAACACAATCTTGCTCCTATCAGTAATGTATAGAGAAAGGTACTTAATTTAACAGACAAACTACAAGGAGGCTCCCGATGAAGCCAATTTCTGTGTTTTATTACCTTCTGAGCAAGAGCATAAGCAATTGCTCTCTCCCTCTTGAATGCTCCTTCCTGCCTCATTTGAATCTTTGCTTTAACATCATCTATTGTTCCCTTGCTATCACACCAACCCTCCTGCAATTTGTTTTCTATCTATTTTCAGTAATTATAACAAAAACATAAGTTTGAAAAAGCCGATTCAAACCAAGAATATTTTCTTCTGTCACTTATCACATGAAAGCAAAGATCATTAAGAGCTTAAAGTACCTCAGCTTCTTTTAATAGATCAGCCTGGGTGCGGCGTTCATTGATCATGTTCTGCACAGCTTGTCCCTCCATGGACATTCGCACACGACGAGCTCTCACACGAGCCTGAACTCGAACGAGAGCTTGCATGCACCTCAGTGTCACTGCAGCCTGCTTCCTCACTTGTCGGCCTCGAACCAGAGCTTGCAGCCTCACTATTCCTCTCAAGGCCTTCAAAGCTCTTCTCGCCTGCACATAAGTTTACCCAGAATAAAACAACAACAAAAGCTTCAAACTTTCATCAATAGAAGCCAAATCCTTGAAATTAAGCTCAATGGGCAGCTAGGCATGTTATCAAACAGATTAAAGACAGAAGGATTGAGCAACTTCAACACTAACTATGTGCTTATTTCAAAAGCTCTACTAGTCAAAAGCTATAACTTTAACAGAAAAGCACTTTCTTACATCAACAAGTAGGTTGTTCACATCCAGACACAAAGATCTATGGCCTACGATTCCATCAAATAAAATTGAAAGTCATTTATTTTTTACTTACCAAGAACCCTCGGAAAGCAGTTTGGATTCTGATAGCAGCCCATTCCTGCCTCACAACCCTGAAATCCTTCGGCGGAGCTCGAACCACCGCCGCCACCGCGGCATTATACGCATCGGCCCCTCTCGGCGAATCCGACCCCTCCGAACCCGTCCTGTAATTCCCCTTGAAACCCTTCCACGAAGACCCCAAATCCCCTGAAGAACTCCTCCAAAGTTTCCACTTCTTGCTCTTCCCACTCACCTTCTCCTATCAAACCCAGATTAAAAAAAAAAAGTTCAGAAAGTTCAGAACAAAAAAATAAAAAACAAAAGCTCGAAATTTTGATAAAGATCGAAGCTTTACCGGGTCGTTCTTGTCGGGTTTTTTCATCCCGATCAGCGCTTTGACCCATTTTCCAGAAGCACCCATTTGAGCAAAATATTTTGCTTCAGCAGAAACACAAGCAAACAACAGAGGTTTGCAGTGGATTTATGAAACTTTCGAGTGGATTAATGAAACTTCCAGGTGCATTAATGAAACTTCCGGGTGGAATTATCAAACTCAAAGCTTTTGGGACGTGGGTGATTTGATTTGTTTCGTGGGAAGAGTGGGGAGGGTTTTGTTTTGTGGGGTTTATTTTTTGGTTCCAAAAACCACACAGAGCCGTTCGATATTTGAAATTCAAAACACCACGGGACAAACTGGGAAGAAAATACGCTCGATTCTCTGGGGGAAGGTGCAGTTTTTACCCCTGTTGTGGGAGAAAATTACGAAATTGCACCCCCACTAGGGCCTCTGCTTTCTCTGGGGAAATATGATCGGAGGCCAAGACTAGATCTGTAAACGGGTCGGGTTTATTGGGTTTGGGTCGGGTTGAATCCGACCCGTTAAGTTAACGGGTCATCCGAACCCAATCCGTTAAGCTAACGGATCACCCGAATCCGACCCGTTAAGCTAACGGGTCACCCGTTTCATCGGTTATCACCCGTTAACAATTATTATTATTATTTTATTGCATAAAGTTTATTTTTTGTTATCAAGACTTTACTAAAATTACTAAAATATCCTCAACTAACGGGTGCTAACGGGTGTTAACGGGTCTAACGGGTTGACCCAAAGTGACCCGTTATTTAACGGGTTGTTAACGGGTTCACCCGTTAGCGACCCGACCCGTTAAGCATCCATCCAAATACAAATATTAACGGGTTGGGTACAAAATGCCAGGCCTAGCCACGACGGCACGACTCAGATGGTTAACTGTGTTTGTGGGACCACCTGTGGCTAATGAGATTGGGCCACGTGGGAAGTGGGCCCGTGTGCTGAAGAATGATATTTGGTTCTGTGGTTTTCACCAACAAACATATTAATCCAATCCAAGAACTAAAAATGGACGAGCAAAGTGAAGTTTGAATGATTTACTACTAAAAATAGAGAATAGAGCTTTGATGGCGGCATTTGAAAATGTTCTTAAGTTCTTTGCAAGTTTTAGGGTGTGGTTTCAAAAAATGATGTTTGAATTGTGTTAGGGTAAAATTGGCTATTCCTAAACAAAACGCCTGAGTCTGTAGTCTTAGACTAGTGCTTGTTTTCAGTTGTAATTATTTTAGTCTAAGTTTGTCTCACGTGCTCTCGATCACAAAATGGCAAGCGTTTCAGAGACATCCACTCAAGTAAGTTTGGCATGCATATGCATTCACATGATATAGGTTTATGTTCAATTGGTTGTTTAGCTTTGAAGTTTAACAATGGAGATATGGGCTTTACATATTAATTAATTAATTTGCTATGAGTACGTTTAGATTAATTAAAGGCCTACTTATTAATATAAGATTTATTTGGAGTCAGATGCTATGCATTTAAAATGAGGATAAATTCAAATGGTTTTGTTTTTATCTTGATATCATCTATTTAGAGTTTTAAGTCATGTTGAAGTCTCCTACTGCAACCTATATATATATGAGATTACCTTAGGGTTTAAAAGGAGCTGCCGCTAGATTAATAGAGTGCATCAAAATATGTTTTGATGTTTGCAGCATGCATTAGATCAATTTAGGGTTGTCCTTGCTGCTGCCGCATATGCATGAATATTGGTTTCTTAGATAAAAACATCAAAAGGCAGTAGCTTTGTTTTTTTTTTTTTTTGGCAGAAAGAATTATTTTTATTATGCTATCTTGTGGTTTCAACATCGTGCGTTTTTAAAGAGAAAATATTATTTTCATGCTGTTTTCATTTAAGGTTTTAATTGAATGTCAATTATGAAAATGTGCCTTGTGATTTTCGTAATTGATTGTTTTTCAAATAAACACTTCATCATATAAACATTCTGCATGATCGCGTTAGTATCCTGCAAAGTTCGAGGCGACAGTGATTGACGGCCGCGTTAGTGTCGTGCCACTTCAACTCGAAGGCTGAAGAGAGATCTAGTAGCAAAGCGTGGAGACAAAACTGCCTACTAGTATGCGTGTCTAGTTGATGAGTTTTGTAAGTCTTTCTGTACTTATTTCTCTTAGTGTTTGTCCTGGCTTGGGAGCCCGAGGATTTTCCCAGTGGTGGGTTTTGCCTCGTTAAATCCTACATCATGTGTGCACTTTTTATTTATCGTTTTAATTGCATATGAGTATGATAGTTTGATATGTGATGTGAATGTGGATTTAATTTGAGAACTGAAAATTAAATTGAAAATTGTATTGGATTTTTAAATTGGAACCTATTCACCCCCTCTAGGTTAAATTAGTACCCATCCTAGAACTTTCAAATTGTCTCAGACTCCTAATTGTTTATTACTAATAATTCGAATTCAAAGTGACATATAGTTGTGTGCTAAGGGACGTATTTCAAAAGTGAGATTCTTTATTAACTTTTCGACATCTCACAATTTAACGTCAATTATCTATATGAATTCTCTCATATAACACAATTTAACGTCAATTTTTATACCAACATGATAAAATACCGTACAAAAACATGAGGCGTTACTCAGACGCAATACCAAACAGATCGCAATTGTTATTGATGGCCATCAACTGTTTATGAAACCGGGCAAGTACAGTGAAGAGATTTGGGAAAGAAAGAAGCATTAGTTTAGAGAAAGAGTGATAGATTAAATTTGTAGACTAAATGATGTGTCACCAATAGTTAATGAGCACGTATATCAACGTTTAAATAATAATCAAATTATCAACTTACATGTTATTTAGTTTACAAAATTTAATCTCCCTATAATTACTCTTAAATAAAAGAGTGTGATATCCATACATCCCTTTATATTTCTCTCATACTTTTTTGTTTTCGGCCGTCAAATAGAATGAATTAAAGAAGATCAACAAACATAAATTAATAAGAGGTGTGTAAGAAATAAAAATGGTATAGATAGCACATCCTTAAAAAAAAAAAGCATATTCAGTTGACTATTCAAGTTCGATTTCGAGATAACCAAACAAATACCAACCAAACCGTATCGGACCAGACCATTTATGTTTTTGTCAGTCGTTGACATCGAGGTTCCACACTCTTGTCTCTGCTTCCTTCCTATCAAGATTTCAAAGTTCCAAATCTTTTCCTAATTTTCTGAATAAATTAATCGACTTTCAGGAAAAAGGTTCTTTCTTGTTCTTCAACAAGAAATTCCACATTGGATTCCTTCTTTTCTGTTTTAAATTTTTTTAAACAATTCCTTCTTATTTTTTGCGAATTAATTTCTGATTTTTGTGTTTCGGAATAAATACATGGAGATGGAGTTAGTATGATCATCTACCCTAATAAATAAGTGGGTAACTGAGTCTGTCATTGAATCATCATGTCTTCTGCATAAAGCTCAGAGAAAGAGAGATGAGGAAGCTGTTTTCACAATATTCATAAATATACAGTGAGGGGAAACATCATTTGACGTGACGTTATTTATCTCCACTGTCAAAGTGAAGTGTTGTATTGACATATTATATCTCATAATATAAATAAAACATGATATATTCTTTAAGTGTTTCTTTGTTTATATTATAGCATATGTGTACCGTCTCGTCTCGTGTTTAAGATATTAAAAAATCTATCTTTAAGGACAACAAATATAACACCACCTTAGTGAAAACGAAGAAGAAAAAAAAAGCCTAGTGATATTGGGTTTCAAAATGCATAAAGAAAAAACAATAAAAGAATAACAAACTTAGGTACATGTGGGAATTGGGATAGGAATTCAAAATGCGATATTGGTCTCAGATGTTACCGTAGCGTCTGATTCACTACTTTTTTTGCCTAAGCCGTGCTCTCAGCCAAATTCAACTTGTAGACGAGGCGGATAGTTACTTGTTTAAGGTTGAACTTCATGCCATATGATTGGTACATACGAGAGTATCAAGTTGTTTGACTGGAGAAATTTTTTTGAGTAACTGATTGTATATAACCAATTACATCTTTAACTCACATGGCGGAATTAGCGCGAACCAATACCGTCGGGGTAGGGAGTCCCATGAAGGCAAGTCTAGGAGAGACCCGGATCTTTGGACATGGCCTAGGTGAAGGGATTGGAGCACAGCTTCCACGCCGGCTCAGTGTAACTTTTGGTGATAAGTTGACTTGTTCAAGTGCTTTGCACTGTAGATTAACTGGATAGTCCCTCACACACCCAATACGTGGCCCAAGCCCACTTGCCCACTTGCAAGACAGACGCCTGGACGGGTCACATACTGGTCCTTCTGCATTGGCTATGTTGGGCCCCACCCATTCGTGTTGATGATCTATTGGAATCGAGCCATTGGAGCCGTTGATTTTAGGCCTATCAGGATTGTCATCATTAATCTCTAGACTGGATTCCTCATAAGGAACTGTGAATGATGCTTTGTCATCATCTGTAGCACACATCTTTAAAATACCACCACAAGGAAAAGTGAGAACAAATTAGCCATTTTTATATAGGAAATTTTTTGTGCATGACGTTTATTTTCTGTTCATGAATATTTTTTTAGAATGTATCGACAACATTGTCGTTATGTTTTGTTGGCGACAAAGACACTTAACACTTTATCATTATCATATTTATCAATTTGTTCTATAATAAAGAATGAATGTCGATTCGATATTTTTTTACCTTGACAGTGGTTAAGTCCACTTGGTGCTCCTTCAGGAAGATGATGAATTCCTTGAAATTGTCCTCAGTTGGGAGATAGTGACCACTGTATGGCCAAATAGCCTCGAACCAGTTAAAAGACAAGCAGATTTTAGCTCAGTGTCAAACATTATATTTTAAAAGAATTAAGGAGTCGTATGATAATTATTTTATTTATATAAATAAAAAATGAAAATTGAAAACCAAATTTTAAAAACTTAAGTAACTTTTCGTTTTGATTTTGAGGTTTCATTTTTTGTTGAAAACAATAACCAAACAAGTTTTCAGTTAAAAAGAACAAAAAATAAAAATCTAAAAACTAAACGAAATAGTTATCGAACAATGATAAATATGTACCTCAAGAACCCCATTGTGAGCCACTAATCTTCCTGCTGCAGTTGTGGCCCCTCCAGAAAGAAAGCTTGAGTGCTGAAAAGTTCCTTTCTTCTTTTGCCCTACATATAACGCTCTTGATGTGCTGAGAACAAAAATCCACTTTGACCCTTCAACTGTGTCAACACGCATTCCTCTTTGCCTGTACACAAGCTTTCCATTCTCCACAATCACTTCATATGCCACCCTCTCTTTCTGCGAAACAAAATAAATAAATAAAAACGTGTACGTGTACTGATTGCATTGATATATTTTGCTATTGACGTGATATCTGTCAATTATTGACACCATATTGACAATCCGTCATTTTTTAAAGAAATGACGTCGTGTTCAAAGAAGAACTAATGCTTTAATTTGTAGTAATTACAGTATATGAGTATGCAAATGTAAGTCCTTACAGGCCCAAGATATTGGATGCACTGGCGTTGCAAAGGACTTCTTGGGCACTTGTTGAGGTTGGTGTCTTTGCCATCACCAACATCCAGCCTTCATGTTGCAGGGGAGGAGGTAAAAAGAAACGGTTAGTAGGATAGTGTTAGTGGTAAATGACTAAATGGTGGTAAAAGTAAAAGGTGATCTTATGTAAAACTGTATCATGGGAAAAGGTATTCCTCGGGTGAGGCAAACTTACCAGTAGAAGAAAGGCTGGGTGCTCTTGCTATTAGACCACACATCGTGGTAAAATTGCAGATTGTGTCCGTACCGATGGCGGGGATCAATCTGAGAAAAGGATGAAGCATGGTGAGTTCATTGATTTTCAGTTTCTCGATTCTTCGACGAAAAATCCATCACGGTTAGCCTGAGTGTGATCGGATAAATGAGAGGAAATGAGTTGGGAATATATTAGGTCAAATGTTCGAGTCCCCTTTCAAACGTAACCCGAAAAAATAAAATATCTTTTCCAGTGAATGACTATTATGTCCCACACAACAGACCCGTGATCCCGGTCATGTGTGTCGGTAGCCACCTGCTTCACTACCCAATATCTTATGTATCGCATTTACAATGTGCAATGTATGCATGTTTGCTTAAGTTAGGGGTGGGCATCAAACCGGCCGAATTGCATGAAAAACCGGTTGATTCAAATCGTATTGGGCGGTTTGGTTTGGTTTTGATCGTAAAAAAGTCAACAGCCTGACTATTATAAGTTTGGATTCTTAGAACAGTGCTGATGAACAAAGTTGAATAAGAAGTAGATAGATAGGCTCACAGCTTCAAGCCAGTGCTGCAGAGCTAGTTTCTGAGCCTTCTCGTCCTTGCACAAACCCTTCCCTACCTACAAACACAAATCAATAATTTTTACTTCTCCGTAAAACACATTTCATCAGTAATCTGATTCATATGTCGTCGTACCCAGTGCACAAGGCTCCCGCTTTACGCAAGGTCTGAGAGAGGTGAATGTCGGCTAGCCTTACCCCCATTTATGGAGAGGCTGCTCCCAAAATCTGATTCATATGTATCAACAAAATTTGTACCTTGGCAGCCCTTGTCATAGCCCGTGACCACCGCGATTCGGCACTTTCGTGTTTCTCAATGTTGTAGAAGGACACTGAGCTTCGTTTCAGAGCTGCAAAATCCAAAGCCTGCCACCTTCAAAAATAAAACAAACACAAGAAAGAAGAAAAAGAAGATTGATTGGAGCACCAAGCAACAAAAGTGTAACATAAGAAAAAATACAACACAGTAAAAGAAGATTGATTGGAGCACCAAGCAACAAAAGTGTAACAAAAGAAAAAATACAACACAGTATTTTAAGGTATAGTGGTAGAGTTGCGAACCATAGTTCCTCAACCAAAACAGCACAATCTGCAAGGTTTCTTCTAGTCCTGTAACTCTTGTACACTTTCTGGACCTTGGTTGCCGCGGCATCGAGCTCGCTCACCGGCAGCGGAGTAGAGTCAGTAGACAACGTAACCGGTTCAGGAAGCAAAATAGTAGGTTTCTTTATCTGCAATGTCTCATGATTTATACGCTTTGAATGATCACATGCTTCAAGTTTTGATTGTGTAAATTCCCAATAATTGAAGCTTATTGACCTTTCTAACCCTTTTCCCAAGTCTTCTAACTCCCCTTGTTTGGCGCCCATTTGAACCAAAAAACTTGCGGTTAATATTAGTATCTCATTCCACGCTGATAAGACTAGAGAAAGAGAGAGAACCATCAATTTTAATACTCAAAAGTTATTGAACCTGCACAAAACCCAACTGGAAAAAGCACTTAAATAGAAAGCATGCATATCCAAAATTAGAAGCACAACCCCAATCAAGCATAATGAAAAGGGAAGTGATTTTCACTTTCTATTTTCTCCCTCCGTTTCTTTTATGACATGAACAAATAAAAGAAAATTAAGAGACAGAAACAAGGGGAGAGATACAGAAGCAGCAAACGAAGTGCGAAAAATGAAATACAGGAAGATACTCAAGACGAAGCTGTTTCTTACATGCAAACCCAAAAACCAAAGGCCGTCCAGAAATCAGAAGCTAGCCCTCTTCCTCTTACTCTCTGCTTATATATACTAAGCAGAGCCTCTTGCTGCATAGCTGTTTTGAGATATCAAAGTTGGTTGGATTTGTAAGGAGGCTTCAAGGAAGTTAAAGAGAAAGATTGTACAAGAACCTATATTATAGAAAGGTGGGGTTGCATGTGGTTGATAATAGTATTGTTTCCACTAGTAGACTGTACTATTTTATCAAGGATATTTTCACCTTTGGGTTTTTTAATTCCCAGAATGTTCAGCGTAATCCCATTAGTTAAAATAAATAGGCTTTATTCTATAGATTCGAGTTTAAATATCTCGCATTAGTCTAATATAAAAATACTAGTGTACTCCTACTTTCTAGCTATCTCAAGAAAGAAAACTGGGCCAAGCCAAAAAACAACGGTAGTAGAAATATTCTTGAAAAAGTTATAACAATTATTAGTTTGTCATGAAATCTGCGGCTGCCTTTGATTAAATCTTTTCTTGTTATTGTGTTTCCTAAAGCAATTTTTTTATGTTGTAAATTTAGGACGTATGCCATGTTCCTCAATCATCATCTCAATAATCGAGGTGTCACTTTCCATGATGGTTAGATTAAATCCTTCATCTATATATGGGTAGGTATATACACATACATATGCTATATTTGGGTCCATCCACAAAAACAAGGGCCTCCATGCATTTCATTTACTAGTTAGCTTGAGAAATACGCACCAGTACAATTGATTACAAATTTTATAAACAAATATAGAAAAAAATATATTAAACTCTCGTTTGCATACGTATTATTTTTTGTCTAACGTTTCTTAATTGTTAAACCATTTGTATATATTTCCTTGCGGCTAATAGCTTTTTGTCAATAAAACAACTTCCATTTACAGGTCTTCGAGTGTTCTTTTAAGACAAAAGACATGTCTTTTTTTTCTCTCCTTATATTCTCATCTTCTTCCGCCCTCTCCTCTCACACTATGTTTTTTATTTTATTATCTCTATATAAAAATTCATATAAGATGTTAATATGATTTAATAGTAACCGTTCAAGTAAGAGGGAAGAGAAGAGAAGAAAATCCTCCTCCCCCACTAAAGATCAAAACTACACAGTAACAATTTCAGATACAACAAAAAACTGAAAGAGACGAAGAATCTATAAAAATCATAATTTTGCAGCGTAGTACTGCAAAATCATAATCCCAATCTCAGAGTCTTGGATCAACTTGCGAGACCAAAGAATTAAAACTAAGGCAAATTGGATGAGCACGGTTGTCATTTCTGTGACCACACATGTTTACATAAAAGAAAAAGAAAAAGAAAAAGGACTTGGATTAGCTCATTCTCTGCTGGTTTACCTGCCTTGTAGATATGAATATTTTGGCGCTTCTTTGCAGTCAAGCCAACCACCCGCCTTTATAAAAGTTGTTGGTCCTTTATATAGTATGACAATTCTATTTTTAGTTATATATATCTATGGAAAAATGAATTATACTTTTTATAGTACGAACAATTTGACATCTCGCTAGGGATGATAATGGTTCGATTTGAAGACGGAAATACTATATCTATCTCCATAATCATGAAAATTAATCATATCTATAACTGCAAATTAACCATCGGGTATTATCCATAACCATACTCACAGGGTAATGGATTCTCCATCGATTAACGGGTATATTCATCTTCATCAATACAAAAAATATATTCATTCAGTTAAGACATTATAAGTTAATAAATATTAATTTCGTCATTAAACATTTGATGTATAAAATGATCTAATGAATGAATCTTGTTAAGTATAAAAATTAAAATACTGATGATGTTGGCTTGTCTTTGATATCTCACATAAGAACCATTGAGTTCACATTGATTTTGATTCAAAAATTTACTTTCCTACAAAATATGGTTCGGTGAATAATGGATATACAAATATATATATATATTATACTATTATATTATATATATTATATTATTTACTAATCGGGTCGGATTCGATTATGGATACGGTTTGGGGACCTCTATAACCATATCCAAAATCATAACCGAATAATATAAACGGTTTTTCCCCATATCCAGAATATACCCAAATCCATTCTATTTGGACAGTTATCCACGGTTATCGGGTTTAACGGTTATAATTGTCATCCCTACACCTCGATCATTAAATAAGAAAATTTTCAGGATATATAAGAGAGACTCTTATTAATTTTTACCAATCATAAGCTAAGGAGATGCCACTGATATTGTACATTGAATGGATACGAGATTCAGGGGTGTCAAATGAAAGAAATTGATGTTTTACTATAAAATTAATTAGCAATGTAAGAAGTAACTTAACTTAATTATAAGCGTAAGATCCATTCTTCCATCAATATGAGATTCATTCTCAATGTCAAATATTTGGATTGGAAGACATTTTTGTAATCCTAAGTAGTGCTATCAACAAACTCATTTTTTCTTTTACCACAATCCTTGTTAATTTTTGTCATTTCATCTTCAATTTTTTTTAATCCGACGATTGAAAATTGAGAAGGATGTGTGAGAGATAAAAAAAAGTATGTGTGAGAGATAAAAAGAAGTATGTGGCAAGGTTCTAAAAGACGATAGGCTCTAGTCAGACGGCGAATTGGGGTCTAACGCCTAGACGGCTAATCAGGGCTTAGGTAGGGGCCTAGGTAGATTTAAGTAAATATATTATATACCATATAAATAAGTGTCACTTATATTTAAAGAATACATAATTTTATTGTGATACATAAACTGTAAAATAAAATGATATATAGATTATAAAGTATTAGAATATAATGAGAACATAAGGAATAAATATATAATATGTGTTTATCTACGTATTTAACAAGTCTCTTATAATTTATTAAAATAAATAAAATGAAAAAAATGAAGATTACTTATTTTCTATCTAAGTGAGAATCGCGATCTATGCAGGTGTTTAAGCGGGTTTAGATGATGTAGGTATTTTTTTTTTTAATTTTCAAACTTATAAGAATTAATCCAAGTAAAGTAACGTAGACGCAGCAGCGTGAGCAGCACTAGACAGAATCTAGGCCACAGTAGACGAAACTTTTTAGAACAACGGTATACGGAGAGCAACGCCTTGATTCTCTTGTGGCATGAGGAGAGCTTGCCAGAGTCATGAATAGCTGTCGGTATAGTATAAAGCCTAGGCCTTTAGCCCCCATGAAGTGATTGGCATATGCCACATCAAGTGGATAACTCTCCCGTAATGTATGACTTTCTGACCTTACTGTATGACTTTATGTCAATTTGTGGCTCGAACCTCAATTTGGTTTAGAGTCGTCTTAATTTTCTAAAGCTTTACAACCTGTCAAATTAATCACATTCTATGTTAGGACAAAATGAACTCTCGCATATTCAACAGCAGAGAATAAATGGATCGTTTTAAAAAAAAAAATTAGGAAGGCTCGTAATCAAATTGAAAGTACGTGTTGCACATATAATATTAAAGTATTTAGTTCATACGGTGTTCGTAAATATTTTTCCCTCAAAAGAACTATTACTTTATTTAATTATAAATAATTGTATATACTAATTCATGTTAAAAAAAATGAGAATTTAAACTTAAAACACATTAATTTTAAAGAAAAGTGACATGCAAGCTTTAAGAAAAGTGTGCAGATTTTCCCTTGTTTTCACGAGGGATGGAAAAAGTAGTTGGGGCTAGGGAGTCCCATCATGGAGCATCCTAGGTGAGAGCAGACAGTTTGAGCCTGGACTTTGTGAAGGGATTTGACTTGGTGCAATACTTCCCTGGAGCTTGTTCTAAGGTCGCGATTGTAGCTCTGATGGGTAGTCCCTCACACTCTCAATACGTGGGCCAATCCCGCTTGTCCACTTACAAGAGTTCGGAGGTAGGATTAAACTCTCTTTAACCAGTTGAGGTACAGCTTTATTTCGTAGAAGGGGTGTAATATCCACACATCTATTTTTACTTCTTATATATTTTTTTAATTTTCGACCGTCGGATCGGATGAATTGAAAAATATCAACGAACATAAATTAATAAAGAGTGTGTGGATAGCACACCCCTCGTAGAATTGTCGATTTTAGTTTAATTTTTGACGCATGCTAACATTGGATATGTGTAACGGGGTTGGATGTAAACTTGAGTTAATTACCAGTAAATTATCCACCAGTAATGTCTGCTCTGTCTCAACACTTGCCTCGACCGGCTTCTCTGATTGTATGGCCCTCAGCTCCATGTCTACAAAAGTATCAGACTCAGCATCTCTCTCAACTCTCTCTCTCTCTCTCTCTCTCTCTCAGAGCATCAGCTCTTGCTCTGAAGATCAACGTATCTTTCTTCCTCAAACCGATGATTTACGAATATCTCCATTAACAAGAGGCTGTAGAACGGCCAATGGGGCAAGTTTTTCACTGTGGATAGTCAAAAGCCTTCACTAAAACAAAGAAGCCATGTGCATTTGGAGGTTAAAGAAAGATACAGAAATACAAATTTCTTGTTAATTCTTGTTTCTTTCTGGATATTCTTGAGGTTACCTATCCTTATTTGCTCATTAACACATGTTACACAAATCATGAATTTGATACATACACTTCTGATTTGATCAATGTTGTCCATGCTTAATCTACTTGATTGCAATTAGACTTTGTCATCTAATCTTTGTGTCCATGGGTCTCATTTCGTTTCTCGACTAATTTTTTTGCACCCAAGCATACAAGAAAGATGGCAGGCCAAAGGGATACTTTGATGGGATTGTCAGCATGATGAGAGAAGCAAACATATTGAACCGTCGAGCATATACACTGCGAAGTGCTACCAAGTAATCCATAAAAGTCAGGAAGAGTTCCAAAAATCTGGGCGGAATGTGGATAATAAAACCACCACAACTTTCCCCACCGCCGCAACACAACTCCTTCCTTTTTACCCTTGTAAATGAGCTCCCATATGCAAATGAGTAGAACTGCAATAGCCAATGTCATACCAAATAGTGCATATCGGGGCTTACTTGGGGAGGCGGCCTGATCAAAAGCAATCGACAAAATCTCTAGGCAGAGGCCAATGACTAGAAATGTCCATTCTACTGAAATAGTCTGCAAAACAAATTAGTATTACGTCGATTAAATTCTAAAGATATCTAACAAGAAATATACTCAAAAGCATAAACTCAATGCACTAGAAAAAGGCCTTACTGGTACAAGATATCTGCTGTTCTGGCGTTGTCCAAGATTGCTGATGCACTGACGTTGTAGCTCGGTCCTCGGACACTTACTGAGATTTATGTTTTTACCATCACCAATATCCAACCTTCAGTTCCAGGAAGGGCAACAAAGTGAGCGATGATGTTAGAGATATAACAGTATCCTGGAAGAAGATTTTTCTCGGCCATACTTACCAGTAGAAGAAAGGTTGCTTGCTGTCGCAATCACACCAGACATCGTAGTAGAACTCTAAATTGTGCCCGTACCGATGGCGTGGATCAATCTGGGAAAAGATCAAGCGATGAAGCATGGTAAGTTCATTGATTTTAGTTTTCCGAAGAAACATCATCCAGTTTGCAATATGGGAATCGTAAAACGAATGTCTACGAGTAACAACTTAAAATGCATGAATTGCTTATGTAATATTTCTTTGTTTGCATCGTATTACAGCTTTTGATTTTGTAGTTTGCATTTCTAGTAAATTGATTCTTGGAAAACAACGAAAGTGCGAATCAGAGAAATAAACAGAATTGAATTGGAGGAAAATAGACTCACAGATTCAAGCCAGTGCTGCAGCTCTAGTTTGTCAGCCTACACATAAAAAGTTTAATGTAAATTTGAAGTTTTCCATATATAAAATGCTTCTCAGTACTCTGAATCTTATCACCAAAGGTACCTGGCCAGAAGCCCTTGCCCTAGTTCGTGCCCGCAGTGACTCAATAGTTTCGTGTTTCTCAATGTCCAAGGCCTCTGAGCTTCGTTTCCGAGCTCCGAGGTCTAAGGCCTTCAACCTACAAGTGCAACCATTGAATAATCATAAAAACACAAAGATCAATCAAACAGCAAAGAACAAAAGTGTCACAAAAATCTAAGATAGTTTTTTAAGGTACAAAGTTACAAACCATAGTTCCTCAACTACAACAGCGCAATCTGCAAAGTTTCGTCTAGTCCTGTAACGCTTATAAACCTTCTGAATCCTAGTTGCCGCAGCATTGGTACGTGTAGTCCTGTACGTCCTGTAAACTTTCTGAATCTTAGTTGCCGCCGCATTGCGCTCAAGAAACAAAATTGTAGGCTTGTTTATCTCCACTACTTCACCATTTCTACCGATCGAAGAGGTTAAATCAGGACTCTCAAATATTGAATCAGATGCTTCAATTTTCGGTTCTGTGGATACCCAATTTTTGAAGTTTGTTGACCTTTCTATGTAAACTTTATCAGAGCCATTGGAGCTGCTATTAGTTTCTGAATGGTCTCTTCCTTCTTTTCTTTCAAAGCTCATGGATTTCGCCATAACTGTTTCTGTGATGCCCATTCAACCAAAAAGCTTGTGTCTTCAGTATCTCAATCCATAAATTTTGCAATCATTGAAGCATTTTGGCCTGTGACTCAATAACGATTGAACCTGCTCTTATCAGTCCAGCAGGACCAGCACCACACAATTCAGTTCATGCTAGGAATCAAGGCAACACGTAGACGTGAATTAGAACAGTTGGTCAGCGGACTAAATTCCCGTCTCCTTGTATTTAGGTTCAAATCCTCCTGCCCTTAAGATTAGAGCAGTTTAAAATGTCGCATTGTCAAAATAAGGTATCACAGAAACACTTGAATCAACTACAACCCATCAAGCATAATGGACCGCATAGCTACAAGAGAATTAGAGATTGAGATAAGGTAACTAAATGGTAATTAATATTAAGATCAAGATTAAGATGAATCTTACATGCAAATCAATAACCCAAAATACCTTCAGAATCCCCGCTCCATTGATCACTGGCTTCAACGAAGTTGAAGAGAAAGATCGAAGAAATTGGACAAGATTTACCAGTCAAATTATATCGGCTGCATGATTGATAATAATACTGTTTACGCGTTTATAACTGGAGGCAGATTCTCTTGCCTTTCACTTTCAATTGTTTGTGTGGTCACGATTAAGCCACGTCAGTCAACATTTTATATTATTATTCATTTTATCTTATTATCTGTATAAAAAATAATATAAAATATTGACTGACTTAACCGTGAGTCCGTGACCATAAAAAACAGGAGGGTACAGAATGTCATTGGGCAGAGAATCTGCCTCCTTTATAATGGGGTGTGATATCTACACATCCTTTTAATTTTCAGCCGTCGGATTAGATAAATTGAAGAAAATCAACAGATATAAATTAACAAATGTTGTGTGAGAAGTAAAAAAGAATGTGTGAATAGCACATCCCTTTATAATTTGTTTCACTCTTGTTTTGAGCTTGACTGATTGACTTTGGACAGCACTTAGAAAGAATCCAAAAACCCTTTAATTCTGCCAAACGCGACATGACGAAACAGCTTTTGATAATCAGAAACTGGTCAATTTAAGGTCAACATCCAAACTTTCCATGATAATTTAAGTCCCTTTTTATAGATTATATAATCTACAACCCCAATCAGTGTTTTAAAAACCTGCCTTGATGTGTGCCTGTGCGACTTCAAAGGCGAGACGGGGGTGAAACTGTCTTTGCCTAGTGGGAGTAGGCAAAAACTTGCCTAGACGTGATCGACGCATGCCAAAGCGGATGAGGCATGCCTAAGGCGTTTTTTGTTTGTTTAAAAGTTAGAATCTGGAAATTTTTCAATTAAAATCTGAAAGTTTTAGTTGTAGAGCACTTTGAAAAGATGATGAAGTCTTGAAGAAGACTGCGTCTTTTGGAGTGTTTTCTTTTGCTGATTTTTCGTTTTCTTTATTATATTTTTGGCGGATTTTTCGTTATTTTTTTCCTCTTTAAACTGACCATTGATAGTTATTCACTAGTTTTCCAACATATTTCCCAAGTGTTCAGCATATTCCCCAATATATTCTCCCAACATATTTTTTTTATTAGATTTTCCTCAAAATATTATTTTATAGATTTCAAGAGACTAAAAATAAAACATGTTTGTAATAGGAGTGCAGAATGAGATTTTTTGGGTGCTAATAACAGTTGCCTTTTATAAAAGGGAAATTTTTTGAAATGTCATATGAACGTGTACACAACTTTCAATTTGTCATATAAACTAAAATTTTAAGCAATTTGTCATACCAACTTTTTAAAATCATTAATTTGTCATCTTATCCTAACTCCGTTAAGTTTTTTATCCAATACAAGTCATGTGCGACATGTGTCTCGCACATGACTTGTGTTTAGGGTATTGGGTCATTCTAACACTTCACTTCCCTTTTATTAAGTTATATTCCACAAAAAACTCTAGGTTTTCTAAAGCCATAGAAGGAGCGTAGCTGTTGCTACGCTATACTTTCTCAAAGATTTTGTTCACAATGATCCTCGTGAATACCCACTAACACAAAATTTAAGTTTTTGTACTAAGGAAAAGTAAAAAAAACTTGTGAAAAGATGCTAAAATGACTGAAATAACTCTGCACATGACTTGTATTTGATGGAAAACATAACGGAGTTGGGGTGAGAAGACAAATTAATGATTTCGGAAAGTTGATATGACAAATTGCTTAAAATTTTAATTTATATGACAAATTAAAAATGTATACAAGTTCATATGACATTTCAAAAATTTTCCCTTTATAAAAACATCTTGTAACCTTATAATATTTTTTGCTTAAAAAAGTGATTGGCCAACAAGAAAAAGTAATTATATACAATATATACTAAACATCTTAAGTCCTGTGAGGCACCTCACACCTCGAGGCTTTCGTCTAGACGGGACTATTCATGAAACGCTTCGTTTATATCTTCGCCTTCTAAAACATCGATACCAATGATGCAAAAGAGGCATTGTTTTGGTCAGCATTCTTTGCTTGGACAAGTAGAAATTTGATTGAATACACACGCGCACACACTCAGAGTCCAGAATTGACAAAAAACAAGCCCGTTATAACTCCAGTGGAATAAATTTAAGTCCTTCCAGTGTGCTATTGTACCTAACAGTACAACAACAAAGTTTAACCAGAAAATCTAAATGTTACAATCAAAGAACAAAGTTTCGAGATCCAAGAATGTTTTGCAGATTAAATTATCAGCAAAGATTAATCACTTCAAATCCATGTATAAGGTAAAACCTGAAACATAAGTTTGTATAATTACAGACCGCGATCATCATTTTGCTGTATTATCAGTTTGAAGCAAAACTAATTATACTACAAACTAAAAGTAGCACACATAAGAAACAACATACAAGCCATCACATAACTGAGACGAATTGGCGTTATAACTTGAATGCCCATGTTAGTCGTAGAGTCACAGGTTCAACCATCACGAACCTTTTTAATCTGCTCGCTCAATCACAATTAGTCCTTGTCTAATCTCCGTGTCCATTGCTCTCATTTTGATCTCAGCTAACCTTTTGGCACCCAAGCATACAAGAAATATTGCAGGCCAAAGGGAAACTTTGATGGGATTGTCAGCATGTTGAGAGAACCAAACATATTGAACTGTCGAGCAAAAACACTGCATAGTGCTACCAATTAATCCATAAAAGTCGGGAAGAGTTCCAAAAAGCTGGGTGGAATGCGGATAATAAAACCACCACAAGTACTTTCCCCACCGCCGCAGTACAACTCCTTCCTTTTTACCCTTGTAAACGAGCTCCCAGATGCAAATGAGTAGAGCTGCAATAGCCAATATCATACCAAATAGTGCATATCGGGGCTTACTTGGGGAGGCAGCTTGATAAAAAGAAATTGACAAAATCTCTAGGCAGAGGGCGGTGATTAAAAAGGTCCACTCTCCTGATATAACCTACAAAAGAGAACAGAAATACATCAAGTATAATATAAACTTCATGCACGAAAAAGGCCAGATCTTTGGGCTTGTTCGTGGCGAAGGGACTGGTAGACAACTTACATGGGTGTCCGGTGTGAGCTTTGGTGATTCAACATTGGTTAGGTTGCCTACTTGGTGCTGTTGATCCCAGAAGCTAATGAGGCCTGATGATTTGACATTGGTTAGGTCTACTTGGTGGTCCCACAAGAAGCTAAGAAATTCTTCGTAACTATCTTCAGACGGGTGATAGTAACTATCTTCAAGCCAGTGTTGCAGAGCTAGTTTCTGAGCCCTGTCATCCTTGCCCGAACCCTTCCCTATCTACAAACACGACAAAAGTTTTTCTCTTAAATTGGAAATCTCCGTAAAGCATATCTCAGAAATCTTGTTGATGTCGACAAAGTACCTTGGCAGCCCTTATCCTATAGCCCGCGACCACCGTGACACAGCAGTTTCCTGCTTCTCAATATTTAAGGATTCTGTGCTTCGTTCCGGAGCTGCAAAGCCTAAGTCCTTGCACCTACCACTGTCACACAAATACAATAAAATAACAAACAATTAATTAGTTGTACACCACAGAAAAAATTCGAACTTTTATGGTACAAACCAACCATAGTCCCTCAAGCAGATCTATAGAATCCGAAAGGTTACGTCTGATCCGGTGACCCCTATAGACTTTCTGAATCTTAGTCGCTGCAGCATCGAGCTGACTAACCCGCACTGTTTCGCGATTTCTATCCATCAAAGAGGTTGAGCCTGAATTTTGAAATGTATGCTCAAATGCTTTAAGTTTTGGCTCTGTAGAGTCTCAAGTTTATGAGCTTATTGACCTAGCAATTATTAAACTTATTTTATCAGACCCATCAAGCATAATAATGGACCACATAGCACCATTACAGAATGAATAAATCAGCTAATCAAATGTTAATTACTGTAAATAATGGTTGTACAAGAATCCATTAAGCTCTCTATTTACATGAACGGAAACACAAACAACTTCAATCAAAATCCGAGGACTAATACTGACGACTTTGCACCAAAGTTTGAATTGCCCTTCCCGTAGTTTAGATGAATTTAGAGTGGATTATCCTATCGCTTGTAAAAAAACACTTCAATTAACTACAACCATCAAGCATAATGATTCATGTGCTCAAGATTAAGCTCAGATCTAACATGCAAATCAATCCAAAAATCAAAATTTCTTCGGAGATTCCTTCCTTAATCTGCACTAGCAAACCAGGTTCTGGCTCTGCATATTGGTTTCAAAAGTTAAAGTTGGTCGTACTGAGATGCAAGGAAATAACCTCTGAGCTTCACTGACCGACTTTTCCAATCATTAATCATCGAACTGAGATGCAAGTAAATAACCTTTGAAGCTTCACTGACTGACTTTTCCAATCACTTATTCAACCTATTTTCGTTTCTGATAAATGCTAAAGAGATTCTATCAAGTAGAATTTCCATGAATTCTCTTACATCCTATATTTTTTGCATGATAGAATTCATAGAGAGTCATAATTTGAGAGTCTCCTTAGCATTTCTCTTCTTTTTATTTAGTCGAGATATATACAATCGATATTAGTTGATGGAAAGTTAACGTTTACAAGGAAAGAGTCAAGACAAGCGATAGAAAGTTGACTACGAAGAAGAAGAAATCGAGCTTTTAATTAAACGTGTAGAAATGAATATTCTTAACCTACTGAACTACATGAAGTTTTACACCAAAAAATTTGGTGCCCTTAAAATTCCTCATGTGACATTTCAAGTTTTCAACACATCTATTGTGAAGTTTATTTTTTTTCTTTTAACATCGGTAAAACAAACACAAGGAGAGACCCAAGTCGGGTGGTGTGGGTTTGTCCCTCTTCCTATCCTGCCAAGTGGGTGTTGTACGATGCATTTTGTCCTGGTAGCCCTCGAGGTTTTGTTCTTTAATTTAGCTTATTTCCTTTGAATAAAAGTGGTAGGTTTTGTGGCCCAATTCATACCTATCAACTAGAAATTTAAAAAGACATTAGCAGTTCCTGCCTATCAAAACAAATATATATATTTAATGGATGGATCCGTGACACTATTTTCTCACATAATTTTAACATATGTTTTTGTAAAACACATTTTATAATGTATTTCAATGATCTAAACCGTCTATTTTCTTATCTAAAAAATCACTAAAATCCGAAACTATATGACCGTTGAATTAAGGGCTTAGGATTTCTTTGCAAAAACGTATGTTGATTTTCTTCACTACAAATGAATGTCTTAATTGTTTTAGATTTGTCTAATTTTTTGTAAGGATGATTTATGAATGACTTCTAAAAGATAAGAAGGTTCATATCATTAAAATACATTGTAAAATAGGCTCCACCAAAAGATGTGTCAAAAGTTGCGTAAAAAAATGGTGTCACAAATTCGTCAAAAAATTAAATAAATAAAAGAGTGAAAGAAAAGCATATGTAGAAATCCAATTTTCAATAACAATGGTAAAATCATCTCTTATGATTAAGAGAGATACAATGCCTCTGTTAGCATCAAATTCTAACTATTGGGTGGAATTTGTAAGTTTACACATTCTGAATCTCCAGTCATGCAGCAGCAGTTATTGATTGGACTTCTGATGGGGCGGAATGTGGAGCCAAACCTTCATCGTGTCGTATGCAGTGAAACCGATTGCCACAGAAGGAACGATCTGAGAACACGGTAAAAATCTTTTGTTAGCAGGACGATCATGGCCAAAACTCTTGTAAACTCGACCTTTAAGAAATGCGTAAAGAAGGAAACCTATTCGAAGTATCAACAGGGACCCAGAAACAAGAACTTATCCTTGCAACTACACACACTCGATCGTGTCTGAAATTCAGTTTACTAATTTGACACAGAGAATGAGAAATTACCTTCATATAATTAATGCTTAGGCCTGAAAACAACTTTTTCCATCCTTGGTTTCGGATGATATATTTAAGACCCGCCATTGTGTTTCTGTACCTAACACCGCCATGATCTGAAGACCGCAAATTCTCAACCTGTAATCCAAATTATAATGTCATATAACCTTGACCCCATGCTTTTTATTGCAACAAATTTCAATTCCAAGCAAAAATGTAACATAAAAAAGCAGAATATAGCAACACGAACCAACACTTAACAAAATTATGATAATATTGACAAAGCAATACCTGCATTTGCCTCCTAACGACATCCAAGGGGTATGTCAGAGTTTGCCCAAATAACCCGGCCAAAGCTCCACAGGAAAGACGCATCATAATGGACTTTTCATACTCTTCAGGAACATGGAGTTTAAGTTCCTCATATATATAGAACTTTAAACCAGCATAAGGGAGTATTCCGGTGAGTGTTGGGCCTGATCAAGCAGAAATGGCTCCAAGTTAACATTAGCTTGACCATTATATTGCATCACGTAAGAACAAACGGCACTTCATATCAGCAAAAGTCTTAGCAGGACACTCAGCTATGAGATACATACCTACACCTCGATAGAGCCCACGCAAGCCCCCTTCCTTGTAAACACTTGAAAGCACGTCCTTTATGCCCTTATAAGCAACTTGAGCATGTGCGCCTTTCATACCATAATCAAAGTTGCCTCTAGTATTAACAACCTAAACAAATCATAACAAAGCGATTAAACAACGAATCAATGAACAATTACAAAAATTGATTTGATATAAAGAAAAAGGTACCAACAAGATATATTCAAGATAATGACCTGATAAGCAAGTTTGGTGCGAGCTAGGTCCAAGGGGTACGTGCATAAAACGGCTGTCCCTCCAGCTGCTGCACCGGCTAAAAGATCAATATGAGGCCCTGAACCTAAAGCAGAATAATTGTTCAAGATCCAACACCTGTACTGCTCATATGTCATGTAATGTAAGGCTGCATAGGGAATAATTCGAACGACACTAGCTCCATTTCCTCTGAAAAAAAACAGACAAGAAAGTTCAAGAATAATTGTTATGGCGACATGTATAAAGTTTGATAACGAAACTTAAAAATTGATTGTTCACATCCAACTTACTTGTAGAATCCTCGAACACCTTCATGCTGAAATAACTTCTTCAGAGATTGACACACTCCGAGAGAACGGAACTCTGTTCTTGTCTAGAAGTACATGAAAACAAATGCAGAAACTGAGCACATAACAACGCGCTGCCTAGCGTGACGAAAATGGCAATAGAAACATATCCGAGCAGAATCATTCACAATGAAAATATTCCTCAAACATCCATTCACTATATACTAAACTAATTAGCCTAGAAAAATGGAGCTTGTTAAATGCCTCACCTGCAAGAGTATCTTGGTCCTTTCCAGCGGCGCAACCGCAGTCTTCGCGAATCCTCCAGCAGCGCCCCCGGCAATGAACTCCCTAACATAAACCGGCATACTACCAATGTACGAAACCTCTTGGCGGGCTGATTGCGAAGCATCAACCAATTCCGCCACATTTGTTGACAAGGTAGATCTCTGCGTCGAACCCATCTCAAATTTCTTGAAACAAAACAACCACCAAAGCCAAAACTTTTCGTAAATTCGACAGGTAATTTATTATCCGCTCTGCAACTTGAAGAACTCCTTATCCCATCTATCTCTCGGAAAACAAAAATTGACGGCCTTTTGCTCAATGGGCAGGTAAAACGGCCTGAGAACACCCAGATTCGAGTCGGGCACGCTCAGAAGCCGATCCTCCACCGCACAGATAGCAAGATACATTCAAGGATACCAATCTGACCGAGCAACCACACCACGGAAACACTCAAATTCTCCAATTATTACAGCAATGCTCAAGTAAATTAATCACAAACCCATCAAACACCCATATAAAAACCGACCCGAAAACTATCGAAAACTCCTAAAATCAAACACTCACAAAACATGAACGAAATCGAAAATCACACACAACCCATCAAAGGTTTCTCCTCCGGTAACGGACCCAAAATTCCCTCCAATCGAAAGCCGCAGCCTTTGGTTGCAAAAAGGGAATCAGATTTGTGGGTTTTGTGAACCGGAAGTGGAGGAAAAGGAATCGAAGAGGGAATTCAAAACCCCACCATGAATTGGAATTGGAATTGGATTTGGGTCAGAAAGGAGAACGGGCACCAAAGATTTGGAATTTAGCAAAAACAATAATGTTTTTTTATGGTCAAATGACGTTCCAAATGAATGAATGAAGTGCCCGTTCCCCTTTCGGAAGGAGAAAGGAGATGGAGAGGTTTCCTCGGACTTTCTCTGAACCTTCTTTCGACAGTTACGTACCTCTATCTCCTCTGTTTCCGTCTCTCTCCTTCTGTCCAACGCGGAATTGGGTGGAATTGGGTACATTGACTACACTGATCCACAACTAGCGTTTGTCCACGTGGATTTTTAGGTGTACCTTCTGGTGATATCCGTATATAGACGGGTCGGGTTTATTGGGTTTGGGTCGGGTTGAACCCTACCCGTTAAGTTAACAGGTCATCCGAACCCAATCCGTTAAGCTAACGGGTCATCCGAACCCGACCCGTTAAGCTAACGAGTCACCCGTTTCATCCGTTAACACCCGTTAAATTTTTTTTTTTTTTGGCATAAAGTTTATTTTTTATTATTAAGACTTTATTAAAATTACTAAAATATCATCAACTAACGGGTGCTAACGGGTGTTAACGGGTCAAAAGGATTGACCCAAAGTGACCCGTTATTTATCGGGTTGTTAACGGGTTCACCCGTTAGTGACCCGACCCTTTAAGCATCCACCCAAATACAAATATTAACGAGTTGGGTCAGGTCGGGTTAACGGGTTGGGTCCAAAATATCAGGCCTATCCATATACAATAGAGTTTTTCTTGTTTTAGGTATAAAAGAAGAGAAATGTTAAGGCAACTCTTTCAATATCTTCTCACTTGTATAATGACTTACATGGAATTGGTTTTTTTTCACGAAGCCAATTTCGTTTCAATAAAATAATGATATGTGTAAGTTTTCCAACATATATTATATTCCATGGTTGAGCCAGGATTCTATGTGAGGGAGGGCCTTTCATATATGTATAGAAAAAAAGTTGAACTCATAACATGAGGAATCAAAGTAATCTTCACAAAACTGAAAGACCTATTAAATTTAATAGAAAGAATCAAATAATCATTTCATCAAACTACAAAGATATAACAACAAAATGTTAGAATCAGAAGACGACGACGTGAGATTTGACTCAACTTCTTCACAAGGAACAATCCATCTTCCTCATGTCTCATAGTTAAGGTTGCCGAAATTTGTTTTATATCATAGTCAGGATAGCGCGGACCCACTCTAGTCCCTTAGGGGGTGTTTGTTTGCCCTCACTAAGTGGGACTGGACTGGACTGGACTAGCTGTTAGTCCAATACCGTGTTTGTTCCATGCTGGGACTAACATTAATGAGACTAAAGGGGACTAGCATGGACAAAACCCTTCACTAAGAGGTCTTAGCGAGACCCCCCAATAACCATGGGACTAGCTAAGACTATCCTCTTTCGTCCTCGTCATGCTCAACAACCACTCCCGATAGACTCCTCGTCATCTCCGGTCACCTAGATCATAATAAAATATTAATAATTTATATATTAAATAATATAATATTAGAATTTGTTATTATCCAGCTTCTTAATCCAACACTGCACCAAACGCTTCACTAAGTTAGTCCAGCTTAGTCTAGTCTAAGCCAGTCCAGCTTAGTCCTTGAAGCTAATCCAGTCCGAGATAGTCCGGCGCAACAAACGCTCCCTTAGTGTCTTCGACCTTGATTATATTATTAGATTATAATATTACATGACTCGTTTCATATAAATTGCTCTTGTTTACTTTGAGGAATTGATTGGAAATGCAGATTGAGGCTTGAGCTGTGTTGCATGTGTACATGTGTTTACTTGTTTGCTACTGAGGCAACATGATTATTGAGACTTGGCATGATACAAACATCAAAGATTTCAATCCCAATAAGACTTTTAATTTCAAACCTTCAATAAGACTTTTTAGTTAACTTTTGGGATCAATTCTAAATCTTACTTCTTAATTCATTGTCAACGGGGGTTGGGAAATTCAACTATGTAAGTTCATATTTGTACCGTCTATCTAAAATCTTAACATTGTATCAGGTCGTTTGATCATATGTTGTTTTAAATCATGTTCAAATCTTATTGAAACCCTATTTTTATATTCAATTTAGAAATTCTCAAATATCCTAGAAATAATATTAAAATAATAATTATGATTATCCAGTCATGTTCACAATTAATCCATCAGAAAACCAACAAGCTTTCATCTGTTTAGCAGCACCAAAAAGAAGAAGCTTCTCATTCTCTTTATCATCACAAAACACACAAAAACAAAACAAAAACAAAAAAAACAAAAAAAAAAAAAACCTCAGCCGCATGATCAAATTGAAAACGAAACAAACCAATGAAACTATACACTCCAAGATAAACAAATAATTAAGATACAAAATCTACATGTGTCCTTAATTATCATCATGATTATTTTCTTGATCGCTTTCTTGGTTTTTGTTTTCTTGTTTGTGCTCTGCCTCTTGATTAATTTTGTTTTCTAATTCTACTCTCTTCATATTTTGGTCCAGTAATGCGTTGGGATCAATGAAGGAGGATTGCCGACTTCTCGGGTGATAAGCCGGAATCCTCCTCCCCTTGGCATCATAAATCACAGCTTCATCCTCATCAGGCACTTTACATTTCTCACCTAGTATGATTGTCTTCATCCAGACTGAGTCTTCCGACTTCAACTTTCCGTTCTTTCGCTTGTTGTACTCTTCTTTAACCTTGTCTTTTCGTGCCATCGACAAGCTTCGCGGCAATTTAAGGCTCAAATTCGACAATAACCTTCGCTCGGAAGCGGACTTTTTCATTTGAATTTTTGTGTCAAGGTTGCCGGAATAAAGTTGTCCCGAGTTCTTCATCCTTGGAGGCAAGGGCAGCTCTTTACTCATTCTCGAATCATCATTTCCTCTATTTGCTTCCGTGTCTTGTTGAGATGTTTTGTTCCCTGTTTCCCCCAATGCTGCTTCCGATGTTTGCGCCTTGCCAACATCGGATTCCTCAGCTTCCTTGGAAGCAGGGGACTCAGAAGAGGACGAAGAAGATTTTCTCCGAAAACTACAAAGAGACGTGATTATGGCAATGGTGGCGGCCATGGCAGCGGCAAAGAAAGACAAAGATAGCAACGGATGGATTAGCAGATTCGTCTCATCCGTGGGAATTGTTCTTCCCATGAGGAGGACTCACATCAAAAATACTATTGGGAAACAAGGTTGCAAATTTGCAAAATGTTAACTTGTTTCCATGGTTTTCTGTGGTTTTTTCTTCTTCTTTTAGGCCCCTTTTGGTTTGAACTCGAAAGGGGTTCCCTTTTTTCCCACAATGTTATTTGGTTTTGATGTTTCTTTCCTAAGAAAACAACAATGGAGTTTTCGAAAGGAAGTCATTGGAAGGATGCGAAACAGAATGCTTGAGTTTAGGAAATTGAGAGGAAAGGTTGGTTTAGGTTTAATCCTAAAAATATCATAGAGACAACTTGGGATAGAGTCAACTAATTAAAGTTCATAAGATGTAATTATCCTCAAGTCTTAGCTACACAAACATCACGAAGGGACTTTTAGGGGGGAGGACGAGAAATGTTCATTCCCATGTTTGGAAATGCTGGGATTATACTTTTCAAACAACCGTATGTCTAATGTAATTGTAGAAAATACAAAATAACACATTTTCAGCTTCCTCACAATCCGTCCAAATTTATACAACATTTATTTTGTTTTTACGCTCCGTTCGCCACCTGAGTTAATCTTAATGACTGACACGTGTGTGAAGCATTTAACATCACAACTTTCTTAAGAGAAAAGGCCGAACCCATTTTGATATGGCTCAAAGCACAAAATCGAACGAAGGTAGCCAATCGACTTAAATAAAAGGAAAATTAATGAAAAGAGTTTGAAAACTTTGAGTTTTAATAATAAAGACAAAATAAAGGGTAAAGTGAATAGTACTAGGTTTGACTTTTTAGTGTAAAAATGTGGTTTTTCGTTAAAGTGAACAGTACCGTGAGTTTTTCGTTAAAACTCCCTTAAATAAATTGATTGTGCTGCTTTTGACTTATAATTCATGTCCTTAGTCGCCATTAGCAAAAGACAAATCGGAAATGGTGCATCTGTGCCACCGTTATTGCATGGAGTATGGACAGCGAGACGGAACTTACGTGTGCAATTTTGTTTTTGTGATTGTAACGAATTATTTTTTTATTTGCGAAAATTTTATTTTCAAATATGTAAATATTATTGTTTAAACGAGCCAAGTCAATTATCATTTACGAAAAATTATAATTTTTTGTATATATTGGTGATGCACAAAACCGGAGGTCTTAGAACAACGTAAATCCGACCGTGAATCTGCGTGAAATGTAAATAACACAAGATGTATCATGGTTCACCCCAAGGTTTGGGCTACGTCCACACTGATTATGTATTTATCTGAGAGGTGAGGGAGAGAACCTCTGTAATGAGAGGAGATGTGAGAGGGGTGAGAAGGCTCCATAAATAGCCTCTGAGGGTGAGAATGAGACCTTCCCAATTGTGAAGATGATGGGTCATTTTATAGAATAAGAATTCCTCACTTATTACATATTTGCCCCTTCCTTTATTACATAATTACATTTAAGTTCCCTGAGTACTTATACGAGGCCCTACAAAAGCTTCAACACAAAAACTTGACCCACAAAAACTTAACCTACAAAAACTTCACCCACAAAAGCTTCACCCACAAAAGCTTCACCTACAAAAGCTTCACCTACAAAAGTTTGACCCACAAAAACTTCACCTACAAAAGCTTGACCCACAAAAGCTTGACCCACAAAAGTTTCACCTACAAACCTTCAATACAAAATCTTCACCTACAAAAGCTTCACACTATCTTGATCAAGATAATGTGAAGCAAAATCAATTCATGGTGCCCAACAAAGCTTCAACCTCAAAGCTTCACCTACAAAGCTTCAACACCAAAGCTTCACCTACAAAGCTTTAAAATATATATATATATATATTTCGGAAATTCAAAAATTCAAAAATTCGAAAATTCAAAAATTCAAAAATTCGGAAATTCGAAAATTTGAAAAAAAAATTGCCTAGGCCCAAAAATTCAAAAATTCGAAAATTTGAAAAAAAAAATCGAAAAAAAAAATTGCCTAGGCCTCATCTTCTTTGGGCCTAACAACTTTCATAACAAATATATATGAAGAAGGAGTTTTGGGCTATCACTTAAAAATGAAGTGCCTCATTCGTCAACTCCCTCGACCGGAGACTTGGGGGACTCCTACCATATGCTACTGCACCTTGATACTTGGAAGTCTCACGACCACTCAGTGACTTGGATTTTTCAAGTCTCCAAACGAGAACTTTTCCTCACTCGGGAAATTAAGGGAGCACTACCTCAACCTACATGCTTCACTCACAAAGCTTTAACATACAAGCTTCAACAAAAGGAAAAATTTAAATAACTTAGTGAAGAAGGCCTTGGTGTCTTTAACACAATACGTTGAAATGAAGTAAGGCTTGTTTATTGATATCTCCGATAAGTTACAAATATGTACGTATACATGAATCAAAATAAACAAACAAGAGCGAGCCTTCACAAAGGTTGCTCAGAAGAAGTCTCAGCAGTCGACAGAGCCCTAGTAAGAGAAGGCACCATAGGGTGATTATTCGGAGCCTCAGTACTAGGCAGAACCCCAGAAGGATGAGGCACCGAAGGTTGATCATTTAGAGCTTCATTACGCAGTACAGCAACAAAAGACGAAGGAAATAAACGCATTTGGAACAAACCCACAAACCTCTGATGATCAAGTAAAATCTGACAATCAGATTCCTGCAGCTGGTTGAGCTTCATCTTCATGTTTGTAGCATAGTCATGTGCAAGCATGTGCAACTGTTTATTCTTATGCTTAAGTCATCTGATTTTCTGTTTGAGACTTATCACTTCAGCCGCTAATGATTCAACTTGGCGGGTTCGAGCAAATAGGCGTTGGACCATATTAGACACAGAACCTACACACTGAACACTGAGAGCCAGAGAATCCTTAACAGCCAACTCATCAGACCGTTTGGAAAGTAGTATGTTATCTTTAGGAGTGAGAAAGTTCCTGGCCACCACCGCAGTGGTCATATCATTCTTCATCACAGAGTCCCCAACAGTAAGAGGACCAGTAGGGGATAAGAAGGATGAGCGTCATATGTTGTCTTGAGAAGGCATGACTCCCTCTTCACCAAAGTTTAAGTCAAAACGACGGTCGGATGAGCCAGACATTCTTAGAAATGATGAAGTAGAAATGAGGTGCAATAAATCTTTAAAGTAAGGGGAAAATTCCTACAAGCAATAACTCTCTGAATGTACTTCTTGCATACAATTGATGCCCTTATAAAAGAAGGGCAACAGGGCCGTTGGTTCAAAAATCGAAGAGGCACCACTCTCCGGATTCCGAAGATGCACCACTGTCCACATGCAATATCAGCTCCTCAGGTACCACAGATAACTTTGCCAAAGATCTCTGACAAAGTTTATACACATAAATTTTGAAGGTCCAGCTACCATACTATTACCCACAAGGGTAAAGGAACAGCACCACTGCCTGATAACTAGAAAGTCCCAATGCGTGTCAACCTCCGTGCTCCGTGGCAAGGCAGACTGGCAAAAATGTCCAACCTTTACTCACATTTGAGAAAACACTCCCAACAAGATTGCTTGCTAAAAAATCGAAGAGGCACAGCTCTCCGAATCTCGAAAGCCAAACTCCCAACAGGATTACGTGCTCAAAAATCGAAGAGGCACCGTCCTCCGAATCTCAAGAGCCAGACTCCCAACATGATTACTTTATCAAAAATCGAAGAGACACTGCTCTCCGAATCTCAAGAGAAAGACTCCCAACATGATTACTTTCTAAAAAATCGAAGAGACACTACTTTTTGAATCCCAAGAGTCAGACTCCCTACAGGATTACTTTATCAAAAATCGAAGAGACACTGCTCTCCGAATCCAGAGAGCCAAACTCCCAACATGATTTCTTTCTAAAAATCGAAGAGACACTGCTCTCCGAATCTCAAGAGTCAGACTCCCTACATGATTACTTTATCAAAAATAAAAGAGATACTGCTATCCGAATCTCGAGAGCCAGACTCCCAACAAGATTACTTTCTCAAAAATCGAAGAGACACTGCTCTACGAATCTCAAGAGTCAGACTCCCAACAGGATTATTTTCTCAAAAATCGAAGAGGCACCGCTTTCCAAATCTCGAGAGCCAGACTCCCAACAGGATTACGTGCTCAAAAATCGAAGAAGCATTACCCTCCGAATCTCGAGAGCCAGACTCCCAACATGATTACTTTATCAAAAATCGAAGAGACACTACTCTCCGAATCTCAAGAGTCAAACTCCCAACAAGATTGGTTTCTTAAAAATCAAAGAGGCACCATTCTCTGAATTTTAAGAGCCAGATCCCCGACAGGATTGCTTGTTCGAAAATTGAAGAGGCACCGCTCTCCGAACTTCGAGAGCCAGATTTCCTTAGATAAAGCTTGTCTACAATCTTCACACGCAACATTAGCTTTCCAGATACCACAGACCACTTTTTCAAAGTGCTTTGACAAAGTTAAAACATATGAAGCTTGCAACTCCAACTACATTGCTATGACCAAAAAGGGTAAATGAATAACACTACTACTTGTTGTTAGGGAGACTTCTATATATGTCGACCTTCATCCTCCACAGCCAGGCAAACCTGCAAATAAAAAAAAATGCTCAACTTTTCTTAACATCCGAAAGGACATTCTCAGCAGAGTCTTTCGAAATACTCAGCTTCTTTTCCTCCCGATAATACATCTACAAACAAGCCACACCAGAGCAAGAGTATCTCATATCATCAGGGTTAAAAGCAAGAGTATCTCATATCATGCTTTTTCCCAATCTTTTCCTTTGGCATTGTTCTTACCTGCAAGACAAGGAGAAAAAGAGCAATCAGTCAGCACTTGGAATCAAGCTTCCAGTTAAAAACTGACTGCCTGGAACCCCTTACCTGATTACTTACCTGGCATTGCTCTCGAGTACTCAGCTTCAACATCTTATGCTTCCAGAGAAGATACCACATCTGCCTGAGGAACAAATAGGGCAAGTGAGAAAGGTACAAGGAAGCATGTGGAGATAAGCGTAACAGAACACGTTCCGATACATCCACTACTTTGTCAACAACAAAAGTATCCCATATCATCAGGGTCGAACGTACTCTAGATTTGATCGATTTGTTTTGACCCTCAAATTCTTGAGTTGTCCTTATATTTTGGAGGAAACCAGAAAACCCTCCAACCCAGTTCAAGAATAAGTTTGTGGAAAGTTACTTCTACAAAAACAAAAGTATCTCATATCATCTCTTCACCATTTGCTTCTCCTTATCTTTGGTGCTATTTACGACACAAGGAGAAGGAGAACAATCAACCGGAAGCCGAAGTCGAACCTCTGATCCAGGTTGCTTGCTTGGAAGTCTGATTGTTTACCTTGTCTGTTACCTCATTCGGCAAATCTCCTAGCTCGGCAACTTGGGAGACTCCTACTATAGGGTTTGTATCGCACTTGACCAAGCCCGAAACTACAAGTAAGCTTCAAGTGAAATTGATACATTACCTAGTGCATCTTCATCGGCTAAAGATACCATCCCTGGATGGAGGAAAAATATTTCCAGAGAAGATGCCACATCTACATATGAGACAGATAAGGCAAGTGAAAATGATATCACACTTCGGTACTTAGAAGTTTCGTGATTACTCAATGACTTGGATCTTGCAAGTTCCCAACCGATGAGCTTCCCTCACTCGGGAACTTAGGGGAGCACTGTTTGTACCATACTTGACCAATCCTGAAACTACTGAGCACCGGTCAACGTTATACCGTCAAAGACCCAGAAGAGTTTCCATCCAACCAGGAGGCCAATCACAGCGCGACACGTGTTAACATCAGAAGCCAATCACAACACGACACGTGTCAATGTCAGAATGAAACTAGAAACTCTCTTCTATAAATAGAGATCATTCTATCACAATATTTCCTAATGTCATTTGTACTAAATCATTCACTTGTACTCACTAAATGAGAGCTTGAACCTATGTACTTGTGTAAACCCTTCACAATTAATGAGAACTCCTCTACTCCGTGGACGTAGCCAATCTGGGTGAACCACGTACATCTTGTGTTTGCTTCCCTGTCTCCATTCATTTACATACTTATCCATACTAGTGACCGAAGCAATCTAACGAATGTCACAAACTTAACACTTTCTGTTGTACCAAAGTTCTTACTGATTTTGTGCATCAACATATGTGATATTTAAATGATAAATAAAATAAGGGATTCTAATTATGAGATTCATGTTCGGACAATAAAAATTTAAGTGAAAAGACAAGTTAATTCACTGTTATGCTTACATGTTATTTCACGTCGTACGAAGTTATTGGTATACAACAAACACAAAACACACGATTGACAAAATTGATATCCATTTAAAAAAGGGATTTAATTCAATAAACAATCATTGAGTTTGGGAAAAAAATAAACAATCATTGTTCAACCATAAAGGCCACGAATAGTGGGAGTATTAATATTAATTAACAATGAGTCTGGACTAATCCGCCTTCCCAAATCTTCACCAATATTAATTCTAATTATTTTATTTGATTTGACAGACAAAAACAAAGATTTTATTTCTTTTTTTTTAATTTTAAATTCAACTCTTCTACACTAAACTACTCACAAAAGTGATGTAGATGATTTGAATTTGAGATTCATAAAAAAAAAAAAAAAAAAAAATCCTCTATCTACTATGATAATTTTCTACTTATGAGATTATTTCATTTTTTGTTAAAATTATTAATTAAGTCACAAATATGAAAGCAATTTAAGTAGGACGACTTTACTGTCATGTAACGTTTAGATTTGTTAAGATGATAACATGAGTAGAGGACGACTAGTGCTGCATTAGCGATCAAGCATCGTTGTAGCCCTCACCCAAATTCGAGGCACCCCAACCCTCTTTTCTCCATTTTCCCATCAGAATCTCGCTTAATTATTGACCAAAAAAAAAAGATAATAACATTTGTAAATTTCTCTCCATGTGTATAATTAGACGAACTTTCCGATAGTTCAAGTTCTCAAATATGAGATTAGAATCTGGGCATCAGATTTATTTAACAAAACACTTCAATTGTTACTTGATAATAATAAATTCGTTTCATGTAAATAATTATCGGAAAAAAAAACAGTTAACAAAACAATTCAATTGTTACTTGATAATAATAAATTTGTTTCATGTAAATAATTATCGAAAAAAAGACAGTCGGATTAGAAAGGAAATGAAGCATGTGGGTCTTCCTTGCTACACTTACCGGATATATAAGGCTATCTCCAACCGATGGCTGGCCAAATGGCTCGTTTTAGCCCTCTGGCCCTTCAAGATTCTCCAAGATATTAATATTTTAATGAACAGTACATGGCCATATTTGCCTTCGTCTCCAACCGAGGGCCAAAGGGCCAGATGACTCGTTTTAGTCCTATCACAAAAAACCGTCTCCAACTGAGGGCCATAGGGCCAAACATAATTTATTATTTAAAAACTACAACTTAAATTCAAATCCAATGGCTAAGTGACGTCAGCTAGCCGTTGGATTTGAATTTTTTTTTGCTATAAATAGGGTGGATATTGGGATATAATTCACACAACTTTGAATTCAAGTTTGCAATGAATTCCAACTTTGGATTCTCTTCAGATTCCAACTGGGGGTCCTCATCCAATTCCAAAAGAGAAGCAAAATTGGCGCAAATGAGACGAGAAGATGAGGAGTCTGATGAAGAAGTTCAAGTAAGGCGCAACAAACAAAGCATAGCAGCAGCCATGTTGTGTCAGCCAACTGAGGAACAACCTCAATGGGGTGGCTCTATTGCTAGTCGCTCTTACAAACCACGAAACTGAGCGATGACGCATGCCAATATGATGGAATTTAAAAAAAAAATGAAATAAATTTTGTGAAATAGAAGTTATAGGAAAAAAATGGAATTTAAAAAAAAATATGAGCCAAATTTTGTAAAATATAAGTTATAGAAAAAAAGTTATAGGAAGTTATAGAAAAAAAAAGGTTTAAATTCATAAAAACAAAAAAAAAATTTGAATACCACGGCTAGTGATTGGCTAGCCGTTGGAATTCAAATTAGTGTCGGTTTTAACCGATACTGTTCAAACTGATATTATATTAACATTGTTATTAGTGTCAGTTATAACCGACACTAATAATATAATATATATATTATTTTTGCTGGCTATAACCGACAGAATTAACAAAACATTAAAAAAAAAAATAGCCATCCCCGGGTGGGCTGGCTGGCTGGCTGGCAGCCAGCCCTCCATCCCTCTCCGATTCCGTGGGGCCCTCCCTGATTCTAGAGCCCTCTGGCCTAGCCCTCAGTTGGATACGATTTTCGGACTATTTTCGGCCCACTGGCCCTCTGGACCATTCGGTTGGAGATTGCCTAAAAGCCATCAAGCTCTAGAATTTGATTGATTTTATACCAATTTTAGGGTCAACCCATTTGTCCTTTCAAAGAACCCGTCTCGTATGCTCTCTCTTTCTCTTCCTCCATCGATTCTGCATAAAATTCTGTGCTTTTGCTGTTAAAATAACATATAATCTACATAAAACTTACCCATTTGTCTTGGTTTTTCTTGGGTTCAGTTCTTTTTTTCATAAGTGATGCTGAATTGACCACAAAAAGTATAAAAAAGTTGCGGACTTTGTGAATGGAAGAGAGCAAACGCAGCCAGTTCAGGAGGATTTGTGTGTTCTGTGGAAGCAACTCTGGCCGCAGGAAAGTGTTTAGTGACGCTGCTCTGGAGTTGGGCAATGAACTGGTATGCCTGCTTTTGTTCTATTCTTACACTCTCTTTGCTTATCTTTATTTAATCGTGTTTATTGTTGTTTAAGTGCTGGTTTTTTGGTTTAAAGATGTAATCTTTGATGAGTTTAAATCCACCTTGAGTTGTATTTTGATGGGTTTTTGTGTTTTTTTTGGTAATGGGATTGTTTTGGGTTTTTGTATTTTAGAGTTGTCAAAATGGCTACGTAATGTCTCCAAACGGAGAAAAACTTACCCATCATGTGTTGTTCGATACCCCCTTCTCTCTATATCTCTCTTCTGATGGGGAAGAGAGAGGACGGATTGGGGTTTTGGGGTATGTTTTGTGGAAGTTTCTTCTCCTCGAACCTGGTTTGTTCTGTTTGCTAAATAGGCCATTCTACAGTGGGACTACTCTTGTTCTGTGATTTCTGGTCAGGAATATTAAGCACTTTTGCAAAGTGTATATCTTTATGCAGATACATTGAATAAGGAATTTATGCTCTTTTGTTTACAATGCTTTATTTTCCCCTAAAGGATGATCTGGGAATTACTTGTTTACTTTGTTGGTGGATATTGCAGGTGAAAAGGAAGATAGATTTGGTGTATGGCGGGGGAAGTGTCGGGTTGATGGGTTTGATATCGCAGACGGTGTATGATGGAGGTTGCCATGTTCTTGGGTATGTATAAACGAAACTTTTGCTTTGAATTATAGTATGATTTGGTCTTTTACATCATAATATCAATGCAAACAATGTCTTTGTTGAACAAAAAAATGTCACTTAAGTAAAATCTTTCCTGCTTTTTACTTGCAGGGTCATTCCGAAAGCTCTCATGCCGCTTGAGGTATCTCTATATATCCATATACTGATCTCATCCTCGCCTTCTCTCGTCATTTGTAAATACGACCATTCATGATTGATTTCATGCTGTTTTTTCCCCTTAATTCTTGAAAATAGTTGATGTGATGTTTTCGCATTTTAAATGGGTCATCGTGCACATTCTTAGTGGATCCAGGAAAGAAATTTGCTCGTGGTCTTTTATTATCTCAGTTTTAGTTCTCTGTTTTAAAAGATAAGTTCAAATGGTTATGTGGTAGACTTTTATGGATAACTTTGACAGATATCTGGTCCATCCGTTGGAGAAGTAAGAACAGTTACAGACATGCATGAACGCAAAGCTTTGATGGCTCAAGAGGCTGATGCCTTCATTGCTCTTCCTGGTAATTACATTTCAAATTCTCACTAAAAACTTTATAAATTACAATTCTTATGCTTAGTACATTGTTAATTTTGGTTGTAGGAGGATACGGAACTATGGAAGAGCTGTTGGAGATAATAACATGGGCGCAACTTGGGATTCATAGGAAGCCGGTAATGCATCAGTTTCCGTTATTGAAAATGTTATGATTAGCTTCCTACTAATTAAATTTGAAACTTGAATATTACTCCATACAGGTTGGTTTGCTTAATGTAGATGGGTACTATAATGCCTTGCTTGCGCTATTTGACAATGGTGTCGAAGAAGGATTCATCAAGCCAGGTGCTCGGCATATAGTTCTCTCTGCTCCAACAGCCAAAGAACTTGTTGAGAAGATGGAGGTATAGTTATAACCTGACTTTTCTTTCCTGTCGATGAGTGAGCTTACTCGTTTCTTCATGGAATATATGTTTCTGGGTTCCAAAACAAAACAGAAGCCTTAATAAATCTTCAATGTTTACTTTGGCAGCAATACACTCCTTCCCATGAACATATTGCTTCTCATGAAAGCTGGCAAATGAAACAACTTGGTAAACGCGGAGCCATGAAAGCGCAAGGTGCAACTGTTATTGACGATAATTCTTTCACCTAGATTAATTCCTGCTGTGATTCATCAATACTTGAGTTGTGTGGAAGAAATCATTTCTATGAGGCCATGGACCTCTCCATTCCATTTACTTTTTCGTAGTGCTAGTTCGATTTCAAGTGAATTCATCCAGAGTCTTTCGTTGCATACTTTCGTTCTTGGTCGATTGAAATGGAAGGAAATTATTTACAGTTCCAAATAGTGCAGAACTTAGGCATCCTAAAACTTATTTTCTGTAGCTTGCATTCTCCCATAAGGAGCAATAATTAATACAAAAATTTATACTAATGATATGAAATGATAGTTAAGTTAAGAATCACAGCTTCTGTATTAAATCATTGAATTCTGCAAGGTCCCACAAAGTGGCTCTTGCCAGAATTAATTGGTCTACAAGTCATAATTTGAAGACTGAAAATCTCCCAAAGCTACTGTCTTGTCATTTTCGAAGATGCGGGAGAAATGTGTCCGCTCCCTTCCATCTATGTTATAATTTTTTTTCCCGTAAATCAGAGTATTTTAGAACATATATTGTCTTGTCAAAAAATAATTGTACTTGAAAATTATCAATTGCTTTTGGCAGAGAGGTATCCATTCCTTTGGGCCCCTTCTCTCTCTCTCTCTCTCTCTCTCTCTCTCTCTCTCTCTCTTCCTTGTGTTTGGCTATTTTGGTTACTGAACTCTGCCCTGTAGAGAATAAAAACAGAGTAGTACAATCATGGAGGCAAAACCATATGATATGTCACTCAAATACTCTAGAAGATCCCTTTCATATTTGTAATTTTTTGGGTAAAGGTTGGCATTTGCACGTATGGAAGTGCCAAACTACAACTCACATGCAATGCTTAGGAAATAGCCAACTGAGGGAGAAGACTTATCTACATCTTTGATACAATAGGCGTTATTGTAATAGTATCTTAAGCTAAAAACATCACGTTATGGGATAAAATTAACAATAGGGAATGACCTTTGTACGCACATTTTCTCCTTATGCACAATACTGTTTATTTTTTAGTTGTGATTCTTTTTTTATTTATTTAATCCAAATATCAAAAATAAAGAGGATTAGACAGAAAGAGAGAGAGAAGATGATCTATTATCGGTCTAAAATACTGCACAGTGACTTCCCACATGTAGGGCTGTCTATGATTAGTTTCCCTACAAATAAGAAAGTAGGGCAACTACAACTCGTGAGTGACATGACACATGGTGCCCTAGCAGAGCACACAATGTGTCCCATCCTAGTTGTGTTGGGTTTTTTTGTTTATTTATAATGCTTTCTCATCGATAGTGGTTGATTGCTCTAGTCCAAGTAATGGTGGACCTCAAGAGATGCTAGTGTTATGTCATGAATAACAAGAAAGACCTAAACCCTAGAGAATGGGTGTGTGTCGGTGTGAAATGGGGGTAAAGGGGTCGTCCCACGAAGTGAATGTAGAGGCAACTATCTATTTACTTGGGTCCTACGGCAACTATTTCTCTCTGCTCAGTTTTCATGTCTTGTTTTCGGCGTTATTGTCCTTATCATCGTAGTTGGGCTTGCCTGTACTACAGGAAATATCACAATAATGTTCTTAAAGAAACAAAAAGAAGAGGGAGAGCCCTCAAATAATATCGACAAGATTTGGGTGCTATTTGAGAGTACTCCTCGAAACAAAAGCAGGCATTGCAATTGAAAAGGTGCACCATTTTTTGTGAAAACGAACGAGTAATAAAAATTGAGATGTACGACTACCAAATGTTCACAAAATACGGTGTAAAGTTTTTTCCTGAGAGGAATGATGTCAAAAACTCATGGCCTCTGATATAGTAAGAATACCCTTTATACACCAGCTTTACCTAAACCAAAGGGAGTTGCTTCCCGTAACTTGTAAGTCCACCGATATGAGATCTTTTTTGCATATACAACCTCTCCGATGTGATCACATCAAGCCTTCTCTTTTGAAGCAGTTGGTATCAAATGATGCAGAGTTGCTGCCTGAATAACGGTGCTCGGGCTTCCATCCCTAACACGGATAGACCCGGGTTTCCTCTGATCAACACCACTCTTTAAAAGTTGTCGTAATGGTCGAGGAAGGCGTCGCATCAGTCGTGTTGAGCTCACAAGTAAAATCACACCAATAATTATGAGTAACCTGTGGTAGAAAATAATTTGGAGTAAACTTCACAGCAAAAATCCTTATTTGAGCACTTCAAACAATGAGAAAAGAGTTTTTGCAATTTGAGAATGAGAATGAGGAGAACAATACAATAACTTTGAAAACTGTATAGGGATGCAATCAAAAAAAAAAAAAAAAAGTTTCAAGAAGTGATAGTCAGGTTTCCTAAATGAAGCATGGTAGCTGATGAATCATGCCGCATACACCATACGTTTAGGAAGTTTTTAATAAAAACAAGTCAAGAATAAAAAATAGTCAGTATAGTTATTGTAATTTACCATCCAAGCATCAGTGAAAGACGAGCTGTTGGTGCTGAAGGCAATCTTTCACCCAAAGCAAGCATTCCAGCTAGTACACCAGTCACAATTGATGCCACAGCAGCACATGTAGACACTACTATTGCCCTCCCATGCTTTAAGCCCCAAGTCTGTCAAAAGAAATAACTCATTAACAACGACAATAACCAACTTATGAAACTACAAATTTATTTCATGGGACCGACATTCAATTTACGTGAGCACATGGATATGAAACTAGGAACTTGGTAAAGTGCTTAACATACCTGGTAATAAAACCCTGTACCACTACAACATATGCTGATTATCACACATATCGGGACCAGCATGCTGTGGAAACCCTGCTCCAAGAACACAAATCCCATCTTTGATATCACAGATGCCATCCTGCAATAAGATATGTGATAATTGCATTATAATTTTAAACATGGCTTGACAACAACAGCAGCTTCATGATTTAAATCAACAAGACTTAAAACTTTCTACGTTGTAACATAAAGTACACACAACTGACATGCTCAACACATCATTGACATCAACTAGCATGCACACTATAACTCATTATATGCTTTTTAATAATTTCCCTCCTAGAACTGAAAGATGAAAGAGATGAATCTATATGTGAATCGTGATCAGAAACATGCTGGACAGGATCATACCCGAACAAAATGCCAGATTCCAAGCCATATATAATTTCTTCAACAACTTCATATTCCATCTGTACCATGAGCAGGTATCAGTGAACTTGTAGTGGGCACCATACTCAAACACTAAAGATAGATGAAACGAAGTAATCAGCTTACCAACTCCTGTTCTTTGCGTTGACGTCTGTAGATGCGTAGCCACCCATTAAGGAGGACCTATTTAAAGAGGTCTTGCAGGGTTAGAATCATTACACTGCATAAACCCAAGTGTCCAACTATAAACATCAGATGATGCACGGTACAAGGTACCTACAAACAAGAAGGCGACTACAATTGCCAACCATGGTAGATGAAACACCGATATTGTGGAAGCCTTTTGCTCCTCACCTCCGGCACCAACCCCTGCAAATACAAAATCTCACACAAATTATTCTTAAAACAAAACACACAATCAAAAGTAATGCAACAGTTCCCAGCGAAGACAACTGAATTTTCAAGCATTGTGAAGAACTTACATTACCTATAGTGCCAATGCCTGCTAATGTAATCCCCATCCAGTCAACAGCATTCATCATTTCCTTCAGATAAAAATGGGAAAAGATTGAAAGAATTGCAAGTCCACACCCGGAAACCGGTTGTATGACAGACACCTGAAAAATACATCATCCAACATTCACCAAAATGTAGCACAACATTAATTCCAATCACCAAGTACGTAAACAAATTGCAGAAAGAAAAAAAAATCCCAAAAATCGAAACAATAAACAATGGAAAAATCCTAGCTTCGGAGTTGAAGCACTTACAGGAGCTAAAGACAATGCTCTCAACATTAACAAAGCTCCGAATATATCCATCATAAATCCTATCAGCCATGCTTTGTTCAACGCATACGCCCTGATCACCTGCAAACATATACAACATTCAAAATTTTGAAATTTTGTTGTAAATCCTGAAAATTTGGGAATTTGAAACGAAACCCAATTCCCAGTTGGAAACGAAATACCGGAATCCAAATCCAAAATTACAAATTGGGATTCGAACAGCAATCACAGAATCAATAAGGGCAAAATGGGCAAACCAAAAAGAAATGAAGGAGTACCTACCTTGAGCTTGAAAGAGAGAGGAGGAAGAATGACGGTGCCCTTCTTCTGGAGAATTTTGCCGATGTTGTTTCCGGCCGTCGCCGCCAGCGTTAGGAAGATCGACTCCCACATCCCTCTCCCTCTCCCTCTCTAAAAACAGTAAAAATTGAATCTTTGATTTTGGTTTTGCGTTACTGTTTTGGTTTTGGGTTTAGATTTATAAAGATGATTTGTTCGGGACAAAACAGCAAAACAGTTCTGGCAAACGTCCAGGGATTAAAGAATTAAGAATTTAATTACAGAAAATGCGCGTTGGAGAGAGGGAGATTAGTTTTTATCTAATTATCTGTTCTTAAAATTAAATTTAGGGTAAGATATTTGTATTTGTGACCCTATTATTCCGGTATATTCTTAATTTCAGTAGTGAGCATAAAGCTACATGTCGTATGAAGGAAACCCAAACCCCAAGTTAACATTTTTTTTTTTTTGAAGAAAAATGATAAGCACACATTATTTCTCATCATAAATTAGAATAGTTCATAATAAAATATCGTGATGTCGAAGAAATCTGGTGAATAAAAAAATTACTGTAAAGAAAATCATTGTAAGGTGAAAAAAAATTAACAAACACAAAATAACAAATGAGAAACTGGAGAATTGAAGTTTGTGACTTGTTCATGGTTGGTTGAAGGGTCAAAAACCAAACTCTTGTTGCTGACAATGACGTTGTATTGTTGTGATTAGTTCAGGTTGACAATTTGTCCCAAGTAACACCTCCTAATACCATACCAGAGGTTCAATCTCAACAAGACCATGCTGTGACACATTAATGTAATGTAAATTTGAACGGGATGTAATGTTTTTCTATTCCAACTAGTGAATGAAATCTCAAGTTTGAACTCCTCATTATTATTAGCTTTAAAGTAAAGAGCTGATTTTCACACACATTTCTTTATTTCTGACCATCAGAGTAAATTAATCAAACAAAAACAACGTAATTGAATAATAATGCGTATGAGGCGAAAATAAAATTGTAACGGATTCGTGTAACCTCTGTTGATCTCTCCGTTGTTTTGTTGGTTGTAGAAGGCAGGCATTGGTCTCTGCTGCATTTTCTTAATTATACAGAATCTTTAAAGTACTATACGCCTCATCTTTCCTTTGATCCATCAGTGTCAATTTCTTCTTCAAGCATTCTATATCTCTTTCAATGGCCTTCAATTCTCTCTCAACTTTCTTAACTTTTGGCGGCACCGCCAATAGTGAATTCGTTACTTCATCAACCTTCTTGCCGCTTACCTGCAATATTGTGTAAAGAAATTAAATCAGAAAGTCAGTAGGAAACAAATTTCAAAGTTTTAACTTTACTCTGTTTCATGAGTTAGAATTATGTTTATATGTTACTTTGATTTGTTCTTGTAACTCTTTTTCGAACTCAAAGAATCCCAAATCGTTCCCTTGGAATTGGCAAGAGCATTTGCAGCAGCATTAGCGTTAGCATTATCACTTGCCTAATCAGCAATGGCTTCATCATCCCGTTACCCTTGATGTCTCAATTGACATGACATGCATTGCCGGCATCTAAGTTATTCCGAAATAGTAGGCAAAGTGTTGGCAAAATGCTTGTGTGCCACATTTGTACAAATTATTTTTGTACATCTTTCAGATTTGATGGTGTCAGCAAGAATTGGCACTCAACTGCTTCAATCTAGAAGTAGAGTTGGTTGATCAAATGTCAACGATGTTTTGGCGTGTCGAGACAAGCCTGATATGCATTTTTCTAACACTTTGACACTTTAATTCTCGCATCGTGGCACACCAAAATATCTCTGTTGGCATGCCTTTGCCGACGCTTTGCGTGCTTGGCATGATGAGAATGTCATGACATGCATTTATGAGATTAGGATGCCATGACATGCATTGTCGACATCTAAATTACTCCAAACAATAGGCAAAGTGTTAGCAAAATGTCGGCATGCCACGGTGCGAGTGTTAGAGTTAGCGTGTCAAGACATGACATGTCATGCATTCTATTGACAACTTGCGAGACTTGTTATGACATGCATTTTTCTCACACTTTCACATGCTAACCCTTGCATTGTGGCACGCTAAAACATCGTTGTTGGCATACGATGACATGTCATGCAATGGATTTTGCTGACATTTTGTGCACTTGGCATGTGATGGGAATATTATGGGATTAGGACACCATGACATGCATTGCCGACATCTAAAATATTCCGAAACAGTAGGCAAAGTGTCTCAATTGACACAACATGCATTGTCGATATCTAAGTTATTTCGAAATAGGTGGCAAAGTGTTGGTAAAATGCTGGCGTGCCACAATTGTACAAATTATTTTGGCACATTTTTCAGACTTGATGGTGTCTTCAAGGATCAACACTCAGCTATTCTAGAAGTAGAATCGGTTGATCGGATGCCAGCTTGTTCTGGCATGCCACGATGTGAGGGTTATCATGTCTAGACAAGCCATGAAATAAAGACGTTGTTGGCTTTCGAAATTCTCCTTCGAATTCTCTCCGATAAATGGGCTCCGTCACTCGTTGATCAAGTACGTAAGCCTCTCTTTCTCTCCTCTCCAAATTCTTAGTTTCAGTTTCCTAAATTTTATGAGAAACCAAGCAGAGCATTAGGGTTTATAGAGAGAATGCATGACGTGTCATGACATGCATTTAGACGACAATTCACTATGCTTGTCATGTTGTGGTCAACAACAATGTTCTGGCGTGCCCCAATATGAGGGTTACAGTCAAGCACGCAAAATGTCAGCAAAATGCCAGCAAAATGTTGCCGTGTCAAGACAAGCCATGACAAGCCATGCCAAGATCGCAATGTTGGCAAAATGCATGTCATGACATGTCATCGCATGCCAAAAACGATGTTTTGGCGTGCCACGATGCGAGGGTTAGCGTGTCATGATGCAAAAAAATGATGTTTTGGCATGCCACAATGCGAGGGTTAGAGTGTCAAGACAAGTCATGACATGCATTTTTATTTGCACAGCTTCTTACCGGTAAGAAGACATTCAATATCTGAGCTGAATATTTACACAGTTTCTTACCAGTAAGAACACATTCATTATCTCAGCTGAATATTTACGAAGTTATTACCGGTAAGAACGCTTTATATAGTTGAGTAACTCTAAGAGAACTTAAAATTTCTTGTTTAATCTTACATCTAAATAAGGCGGAGGATAAGAATTTTTCCCAATGGTGGAAATGAACCAACAACCTCCTACGGTCTCTCATCAATCTCTTTCAAAAGCTGCTTTTCCTCCGCCAAACTGTTTGTTTCATGTACCATGCGGAAATTCTTTTTCTGCAGAATCCATGATCACATTTCCAACAAACTCAAAAGGCTATATAATCAAGAAACATTTACATACCGGCGCTGGTACCTAATAAGTAAAACTCTTACATGTTTAGAGATCTCTTCTCGCGGCAAGAAGGGCATCATTGGTTTTCCTTGATGAGCTTTGTTTGCAAAACGAAGCAGAAACAGTTGCAGTATATTCATTTCCTCCCTCGCCATAGCCAAACTGAATTCGAGTCTCCATTCATGGTTATTTGGTTCTTTCAACCGAATCCTATCACACTGTTAATACATAAATTTCAATAAAATATCACATTCTTAATTCGTGATCGTATTTGATGATTGAATTAGGAAATGCAATCAAATAACTTCATGCAGATTGCACACATACAATCTTTTTCGTTAAAAGCTATATTCAGCTCAGTTGTATCTCGACTAATCTCTTCCTTCAGCTTCTGAGCCTCTTTAATTCTGACTTTTAACTCTTTTGAGTCCTGATTCAGATTTTCATACAAAAAATTGCCTCTCCTTCGCTTTCAAGTACCGGCGCTATTTGTGTAGAAATCGCTTCCCGTTGCGCCGTAGTGTTGGCTTTTCCGGATGTTTAGATATTCAGGCACTGCAAATGATTGAGACAAAGACAATTTGACTGGGAATTTTGAGCATTCTGACTTAGCAAGGAGATGCTATGCTGTCCTATTAATATTTAGCTAAAAGCACTTGCATCCCACGCAAAGAATTCAGTCAACTGATTCCAAAACCTTGTTAAACAGTTCCCATTGAATAGTATAATTTCTTTTCCTTGGGGTGGCATTGAAAATTAGGAGCAAAATACGGTCAGAGTCTCTGAGATTTGTTCAAGTGAAAGTATTACATTCTCTTGGTTCCAAGTCCAAAACAGGCGCATTCAGTCATTCAGGCGTCGAATCCCGTTCTGTGTGATCAGAGACCAGCTGATCGACCGGCACACACTACCGATCTGATCCTGTTTTGTGGATCGATCAGCTGTATCCAATCCCACAAAACAAAATTGCGCTTCTGAAAGATTTTCATGGAGCCCTACCACGGAGTTTAGATTATTTCTTCTTCAACCTATGGTGCCCCAACACTGTGAATCATTGTACATAAATGCCAGCCGATGGTCTAGTTGTTCCAATTGCAGGATTATTAGCCATTTCCCAAAGACAAAAACAGGAAACACTGAAAATAATTGAGGGAGATGATTTATCTTTTCATCAATTCAAGCCGGCGAGGAGAAATGAAACACGAGATTTCGAGTGTAATGATATTCTTAACTACTCGGGCTACAAGTCTTTTGCGGAGAAAATGGAGATCATGGAAACAGTTGCAATGGCATTATGCACATGGGATGTCAGAAATTCCAAAGCCAAAAACCTCATAGGTTGGTCTTGCTCCTAAAATCATCTCAACCACAAAAATACTTGGTCTTGTGAGGAGTCAACCAACCCAATGGCTAAAAATCATTCACAATAGAAATTGGTGAGAATCTTGCATACAACCGGAGATATAACCTCAGATTCATATTACACTCATGTGGCAGTCACATCTTTCTCTAGAAACACTGAAACAGCCATGGATGATGCTTAGAGCCCTTTGGAGTTGCTTCTCTATAAAACACTTCTGCTAATAAGTGCTTATACTAAAAGTACTTTTGATTATTAACACGTTATGTGAGACATAAGCACTTCTAAGTTTTCTGCCAAATAAAATCAAAAGAGTTTTTGCCTATCAAAAAGCGCTTCTTGCCCTTCCGGAAAGGATTCCAAACAAAATCGTAGTAATCAAGCAAGATTATTGCTTAATATGCTGATGCATAAGTATTGACCAAAAAAAATATGCTGATGCATAAGGTTTGGTAAGAACCACCATTTCAGGTTACCAAATTCAGGCAAGTTTTTCGACACTGGTCAAAAAAATGAACAATGATTTTTTAGCACCTATCAGGTTGCAGGTTGCAAAGTGAGGCACACAACAAAAAGGCTAAATATGAAAGGAAAGGGAAAAAAATTAGAACATCCAGATTTACATAGTACATAAAACCTCACACCAGAACAGAGAATCAAACTCCTGAACCAATTTGAAGGTGATAAATATCAATATCTCCAAACAAGTAGTCCACAAAGTACGCTCAGCGTACCTCAAAGCGTTTAACTTTTAACGAGAACAGTACGGATATTTATAAAAGGTGACAAATTGATTCAAAACCAGAAACAAGACCATCCAATTTACGATTCAGTCCCGTATATTAACTTGCACCAAACCCAAATCATGTTTTTTTTTTATACGATCACAACCATAAACTCAATTCAAGACTTAGAAATAGAACAAAAGCTAAATATTACCCACAAAAAAAAGCACTTATTAATCACCACCAGCCATAAAGCACTTGGGTGTACTTATCTTTAAGCCACCTGAAGCTTTTCCTGAACGAGCCCTTCATCTTCCCCTCCACAGAATACATCTTGTAGCTCGCAACCCTCTTCTTCCTCTGCAACTCCGGATCAGCCAGGATCCCCCAACTGGAAGACGACCCAGAAATGCTTTTCCCTTTTTTCAGCTCCCTGTTGTTGTAGTTATAATTATGATTAGCCATCTGGGTTTGTGCATATGAAGCACTGTAGCTCCTCAGCTCATAGGAGGAAGTGGTGGGTGGCGGCCTCGTTGGGCGACCATAGTAGTTTACCACCTGCATATTATTCCCTCCGCCGCCGTACGAAGACCTTGATCTGCTGTAGTCTTCTTCCATGGTGACAGAGAGAGCTTTCAAACCGTTTGATGGGTTTGGATTTGTGGCAGATGAAGAAGAAAAGTAATAGCAAAAGACTATAGAGAGATGTTTTGTTTGGATTTCATTTTTTTCAAACTTTTTTATTGGGTAAAAGCTGACCTTATGAGTGATTCCAGATGGCGTGTTTCGCGGGGAATCATGTTGTCTGTCTGCGACAATGTTTGCTAATATTTATTTTTAAGAAAAATGAATGAAATTTTTTTTGAAAACTTTGAGTTTTAATTAAAATGATAAAAATGTATTGCAAGTGAATAGTATTATAAATGACTTTTTAGAGTAAAAATATAATTAACGTTAAAAGTAAACAGTACCAGAAATGTTTCGTTAAGACTTCCTATTTTTTATCTGTCGACCAAGAAAAAGATGAATTTTATGCATAAAGGAATGAAGGCTTATTTTTTGAAATGTGCCTTACAACTCAATTTTATGCTATGAAGAAACTAGTTTTGTTCTTATTTGTGGTCATCTGATCAAATGAATTTATATATTATACTCGTTAGACTAAATGAATTGAAAATAATTAAATAATAAAATTAACAAAAATGTAAAAAAAAATAAAAATAAGTGTGTGTAAAGCACCACTTTTTAAGAATCCAAAAGTTATTTCAAATTTGAATATGTTTCAACATGAAGTAATTCCCAAGGAAATATACACAAATAGAATAGTTGTTAATTTTTAATCAAAAACAGAATTTTGAGGAACGCTAGACACACAATAATAGAATGGATAAAATCATAAAATAATTGAAGCGCAAGAGAAAGAAGAAAAAGGTGTGGGATCAAGTTGCCTTCTTTAGTTGATTTCATTCCTGATTTTTCAAATAATCGGTTACACATTTGAATGTACAACCCATATTTTATTTAAAATTTCATGTGTTTGTAAATACGGATGAATTGGAATACTTATCATGCTCATCATCCATCCGTAAACCTACAATATTTAAGACGCTCAACTTTCAATAGCCACACTATTTGTTGTAAGAGTTGTCAACAATTATTTGTTATAGAGTAATGCTATTCATACCATATTTTTATACCACATTTTTATACCAAGCATCTGATGTGTATAACCACATCATTTGAAAAATTTGCAAAACCCAAAGAATGAAGGAGAAAGACTCATCGTATACCATAATTTTCATTTAATTAACTAGTTTTTTTTAATTATTAGTTTATTAAATAATGAATTAAATTTAAAAATCTGATTAATTCAAATGATATGGTTGTTCACATTAAATGACACATAAGATGATATGAAAATGTGGTACAAAAACATGGTATAAATAGGAGGAACCTCATCAACCTTTTCCTCCTTTTATTCTTTTCCTCCTTTTAATTCACATCAATCCCCAAGTTTTCTTTTTCACAATGACTTCAACTAAAAAAAACAAAGAACCTTATTCTTCTTTTGTCTTTAATTATGAGTTCAACCCTTTTACGTTTGGGTCATTTTGCTCGAGCAATATCTGCACTTCCGACGTTGTAAATACATGAGGATATATATCTGGTTGTGGATAAGGATCCCTTCACAACACAAACAAACAAATCTCAAAAGTCAAAACTGCATCAATCTGTCGAGAAGTTTCTATGACTCCAACGTAATATTCCATCTCAAGAACCAGACATAGAACAGTTTAATGCTGCAAAACCGTCTTACATACTAAAATTACAAAAAACACGCAACAAAAATTTCGACCAAAAACTTTCAAGTCGTTTTTTCCACACCTGAAACGGGAATACCCCAGTTCCAAGTAAACCATGCTAAAGAATCGCCCCCAGACCTACAAGAAAATAAATACGGCTTCGAAATTTCAAAGCCAATTTACCAAAACCAATGCAAAACCTTATTTAGAGCAGATCAGCAACATTTGCCGGCAGTTCCTCAATGATAACATTATAAAACTTCTGGATATCAAACAACATCCTGTCATCGTCCTTGGTGACGAAATTGATGGCAACACCCTTCCTCCCAAACCTCCCACTACAACCAATACGATGGAGGTAGTTCTCCGGTTGTGTTGGAAGGTCATAATTAATCACAAGAGAGACCTGCTGGACATCAATATCACGGGCCAAGAGATCAGTGGTTATGAGCACACGAGAAGAACCAGACCGAAACTCTCTCATGATAATATCTCTCGTGTTTTGGTCCATGTCTCCGTGGGTGGCAGAAACTGTGTGATCACGGCTGCGCATCTTGTCTGTTAACCAATCAACTTAGCGCCTGGTGTTCACAAAGATGACACTCTGGGTAATTGCCAAGGTCTCATAAAGATCACAAAGTGTCTCCAGTTTCCAATCCTCTTTCGCAACATTGACATGAAACTGCTTGATACCTTCAAGGGTGAGCTCGTCACATTTCACCAAAATCCTTCCAGGTTTGTTAAGAACTTCCTAGTAATATCAAGGGCCTCTGGTGGCATTGTGGCAGAGAAAACCCCCACCTGGATTTTCGGTGGTAGCAGCTGGAAAATGTAATAGATCTGAAAACATGAAATGGGATTGTTGGTACAATCACCACTTAACCAAAATAGCACGCAAACTAAACGAAAATTTAATATTGAAAAATCACCAAACTCATTTTTTGTAGCAAGAAGCATCGGCACACAGAAGAAACAGAATACAAATGAAAAGGAAATTAAGGACCTGATCCTTGAAACCTCGTGAAAGCATTTCATCTGATTCATCTAACACAAACATCTTAATGTAATTAGGACGAAGAGACTGCCTTCGTAGCATGTCAAATACATGACCAGGAGTGCCAACAACGACATGGGAGAGAATGCGTTGATCTCCACAAACACTGGTCCCACCAACACAAGCATGAACCTTGACACCAAGATGGTCACCCAGTGCTCTCATAACCTTTTCAATCTGTTGAGCAAGTTCGCGTGTGGGTGCAAGAACTAATGCCTGGCAATCAAGTAAGCCATAATCAAGCAGCAGCAAAATCCCAGAGCAGAATGTCGCTGTTTTTCCAGTTCCAGTTGTGCCGGATGAATCACATCAAGTCCCTTGCAGAAAGGAACAATTCCCCCTTGCTGAATTGCAGAGGGGTTCTCAAAACCTTAAGAAAAAGTTTGGACCATCTATCAGCTTTCCATTCTACTACAAGGATGACTTGCATTCGTAGTACCAACAACAAGCATATGAATAAGTGTGTGTGTAAATAGAGAAGAGGCAGTGGTAAATGGTATAGCATTTCACTTCAAGCAAAGGACACACCATTCACTTCTCGCGTAAACAATCTTACAAGTCACAACCTAAAATATGAGACCAACTCTTCATTTTCCATATAAAAAAATACTCGTACAATTACACACACAACGCGAAGCTCAATTGATGCAAAATGGAGTTATAAACTTGTATCTCCCTAACACGCTGAAAAACTAATATCACCTGATCAGGCAAGTCCAGCCAAAAATTTCCCAACAGGTTTTGAAAAGTACCATACTCGGAAACTCTTAATTTCCCAAGAAAACAAATGTAGCGTTGTTTGATTTACCATATGCATAGATGCCTCGAAGAAGGTTCTCCTGCAATCCCATAGCGTCAAAGCTGTCATGAACCTCATCATACGATGTGAAAAACTCTTGCCAGTCACCTCCGAGTCTGGCCCCATCAGTTCAACAAAACAAAAATAAATCTTTATAATTGGCAACACAAAATACGTAGCGTGTGAAAACACCGAATATAGGAATCAAAGAAGAGTACGAGAGAGGGAGGGAGGAAACTTACAACTCACTCATTTTAGCATCATACTGACGAGCATCAAATTGGGATCCTTCCGGTGCCACAGCAGCCATAACTGAAAATATCAACCACGAGACATCACGCTTCCAATTGTAACGCACATTTCTGATTTAATCTCACTCAAATTATACAGTAATCGCATTTAAGTGTTTCCATCATCTTAAAACTGAAAGCTGCATCCTTTCTCCAAATCAAACTTTTTATACAGGAACCTTCATTTCTTATGATTATTTTTTCTGGGAATCTTGAAAAATCAAATTCAATACCAACAATAAAATGAGATCCCTTAATCTGAAACCGCAATGTTAAGCAGTTCATACAATTTCTGCAAAAGTTTCCATCTTTTGGCGCAAAAGAAAAACCCAAATCAATAACAATCACATATGAATATACATCCAATCTATCCACTACGAATAAAAAAATGATATGCAAAAAGGTCGAGAAATTCAGCGAGAGCATGACTAAATTAGCTTATAAAAAGGAATTAAATACATAAAAACAGATGGAACCTGATAGCAGTTGGGAGTTGGACGAAGTGATGCGTTTTGATGACGGGGGTGTGCGATTGATTTAAGATTAAGGGCTGGTTTGGTATTGCTGTGCTTTGGAAAAAAACTGCTTCTATTGTGCTTTGAGAATAAGCGGTTGTGAAATAAAGTTGTAGAGTGTTTGGTAAATTTTTTTGTAAAAATGCTTTTGAAAAAAAAAAGGCAGTATTATAGTATTTGGTAAATTTTTATGTAAAACAGATATGAAAAAAAGTCGGTTTATCAAAGCTGAGTTTTGCAACTTCTTGTTTTTGGCTTTTTTTTCACAAAAAACTGTGAAAAAAAGCTGAAGCTGAATGTTTACCAAACACAAAAAAGCTCTCAGCTTTTTTTTATACCAGTTTTTTTCAGAATCACCTCACTACCAAATCAGGCCTAAGGTTTTCCCAAACTCCTCGGATCTCTGTGTGTAATTTTGGTTGGAGGAGTTGAGGAACGCAACAATGCAGAAGAAGGAGAAGAAGATGAAGAGTAGAGAAGGTGAAATAGTCGCACGTGAAGGTTATTAGAGCAATTCCAGCGTGTTTAATAATTGGCAATTGGCCATTGTATTCCCTCCCGTGAATAATAATTGGCTTTAATAAAGCGAAATGTTATTGGAACTCCAAAAATCTCATTTTACATCCTTTGTATTTTTTCTTTTCAAATATAGAAAGTTTGAATTGTATAATGAGATTTTTGAAGTGCCAATAACAATTCCCTTAATAAATAGTAATTACATTTTGTATTTTCATCCCTAAACTGAATAGCTAAGGTAATAGGTAATAAATTTTAGTATTTTTTATTTTATAAAATAATAAAAAATAATTTAAATTTAAATTTCGAATCAGATTTTTAACTGATCTTGTCACGCCACGTGTCATTATCCAAAAGTACAATTTTTGTGAATAGATTTCAATAAGATTTTTAATCAATTCCGTTGCGCGACATGTATTGTTGAAAATACTGAAATGTGGTGTAAGGTGGGAGAAAATAGTACGGTATTTATAATTTTTCGGATTTTTTAATTAGTTTAAAAAAATTTATTAACTTAATTAATCTGGACCGTCAGATTACAAAAAACTTGAAATCCAACGGTCCAGAATGAGACATGTGACCCACCCGAACATTTTTTTTTTCTAAAAGTTTTTTAAAGTTGAAAAAACTGGATTGTTGATCTTGAAATCAAACGGTCCAGATTCAAAGTGACTGAGTAGGGCTGACACGCTGGCCCTATAGTCTAAAAATATGCTCGAGACACGCCCCCACGCGCCTGACACAAATTTTTTTATAACGTGATTGACGTCAGCCTTGCATCACTCATCATTAGGCACTCAGGCCTTAGATTCCTGCCTACCCTTTCTCATGGGCTCCCCCTTAGCCCAATTGCCCGAATGGGCTAGAGCTAGTTTAGGAGGGGATTGGATTGCAAATGGAGCTTGTCCACAAGGCAAAAGAGCATGCTGGAAGTGCTCTTATGTGAGGGATCTTCGATGTATTAATATTTTTAATTTTCTGGTTTTGCCCTTGTAGTTTTGTTCTTACTTATTGTTGTCGGATTACACGCGTTATGATGCGTCTGTGGTTGGTTGCCATGTATATTCCTAGCTTTATTATTTTCTTTCTTAAACTTCATTTTTATCTTTTTTTTAATACAAACAATATTCTACTTTAAATTAATTTAAATTTTCCAAAGAAATTTTGAACTTAGATGCATGAGAAGTACATTTTAATCTGACTAGTGTAGTTGCACAAAAGTATGTTACATAATTAGAAGAAAAACTTAAAATAGTTCAATTACGACATGTCACTCACTCTCTCGACTCCCCGTTATTTGAATTCTCTTATCTTTTTCATCTTTTTCGGGGGAGTCGAGAGTTCTTGGACACCAAATCCAATGTTTTGTGGCCATGTATGGAGTCGTGCATTTTTCTTGCAAAGAAAGGTGGTAGTAAGTCCCATCGTATTTGTGAGTATTGGGCTCGAATTTGATAGTTGTTGAGTATTGGGCTGATGAGAAGTGCAAGGTGAAAGCCCAAATGGGTTGATTTCCTAATTATTTCTTTTTGGCCCAAAGCTCCTACAATTATTTTTTGTTTTGTTTTTAAGGTAACAGTTGTGTGATACAACGATATTATAACGAATGTGTGACTTGTACACTACTAACACCATATAATTAAGTATCAAACTCATTTAAATAAGTCGAACATGAGACTTTTTACTTCTAGATGAAGAAGATAATTGCTAGACCATAGGACTAGCAGTTGTTTGAACAATACAAGAATCACATATTGAAGAATTGATAAACCTACTGACAACAAAAAAAGTTGATAAACCTAAAGGTGACTCATATTAAATAGTTCCACTTACGTCTAAGACCATTGAAACTTTTTGTGATAAACCTCTCACTTGTTATGTTGTGCAGGTTATTAGATGCAAATTGAGCGACAATATCAGTAGGGTTAGTAAGGGACGATGGCTGAGTTTATGAAATCTTGACTAATATAGTATTAGAGTGAATTGATTGATCAATTGAGCCAGCTGGATCTTTACCTTGGCTTGCCTAGATTACCATTTTCAATGCTTTGTTTTGCTTTCGTCCATAAAAAATCGATGTGAAATTAGCTACATGTGTGGTCCACAATGTAGTGGTTCCACATTAAGGGGTGTGGTAGAACACAAGAATCTCATAATACAATAGAATTGAAGATTTTGGCTAATTACAATGGTTTCACTTTGAATACCACCGAGATTTTTTTGATAAAATTTCACGCCTACATACTATTAACCATAGTCATTAGTGATGACATGGTTACTTAGTAATGAAGAATATAGTTAGTTGAAATGTGTTGGTATGTTGTCATAAGGATAAGATTGGTTAGTATAGTTAGAAGGGTATTATTGTAATTAGGTTATATGGCTATATAAGGGATTGTATAGCTATCATTTCCTTAAGTTCTTTTGTATATATTTTCTCCATTTTTAATCAATACAATCTTTCTGGTTTTTCTCTCTATCATCTTCATCTTCTTTTGTACCAATTCTTCATCTTTTACAATGTAGTTAATATGATATTAGAGCCACCAGGCTCACGCCATGGATTCTGGTGGTTACACTTCTCATTAGTTTCATCTATTTCTCTTTTTACTCTGTTAGAGATTTCGTTAATTTCTTTGGTGCTTCCGCAATCGTTCAGTTCATTCTGTAGTTTCTGGATAAATTTTTGTTCTGGGTTGTGATCAGAGATCATAAATTTTCGTTGAGACCTCCCTCTCCCTCAAGGCGCGCGCGATCGATGCGACCTCCTTCTCCGTCGTCTCATTCTTGAAGAAATCGCTCTTCTGAGCAAGAAATTCCAACACCTTCTCCACTAACCCTAGAGGGACGCCTGCGAAGGCTTCGTCTCGGGCGAGCTCTGTTCCTCTTGGCGCCATGGATTCGATAAAAGTTTGAGAATTTGAGCGGAGTCTTTCGATCCTGATTCTTCCGCTGTTATCGTCTTCAAGGGTTGTTGCAGAGGTGCGAAATCAGAGTGTTGTTCAAGATTTATGGTGGTTCTTAGGCGACTGGGCTACAAAGCTGTTCGACGGATTGTTCGTGGCTCTTAGGCGATTGGGCTACAAAGGTGTTTGACGGATTGTTCGTGAGTTGTGTTCGAAGATTTGATTCGTATTAGGTTATATTGTTCATATTTTCTTCATCTGGGTCCTTTTCTCGAATTTGATTTGGGGATTTTGGTTATGCGTTCTTCTGAATTGGTAAATGAATTCTGGTATATGGGTTGTGCGATAGATAATTGAAGTGTTGATAACAGTCATTTGGAATTGTTTGGTGATCTGAAATGCTTATTTCTTGAAGCTGTGGTCTTTGATGTACTTTCGAGGTTTAATTGAAGTGAAGCTGTGGTCTTGATGTGTTGATCTCTGCAAGTATTAGTTGTCTTGTCGATTTAAAGAAGAAATTGTCATTCTTTCTATGAATCTTGGAGTCTCCTAAGTTGCAGTATGATTTGGAGTTTCATTCTCCTAAGTTGCAGTATGATTTGTGTTCATGGAGTGTCAGTCTCCTTATTTGGTATCTTTAGTAGAAGTGTGAGATTTGTGTTGTGCTTTGGAGTGTCATTCTCCTTGGTAGATTTAGTTTCTTGGGAGTGTCATTCTCCTTGGTAAATTTAGTTTCTGGGAGTGTCATTCTCCTTGGTAGATTTAGTTTCTTGGCAGTGTCAACTATGGCTTCTCAGTTCACAGTCGAAAAGTTGGGTATGTTCAGACCAAGACCACGTAGCACAGCTCCCTATATGTGGTACCATTAAGTGGCGTTTGAGTAACAAGAGTGCAAAGGTCAGACAGCAAGCTGCAGATCTTATTTCAAGAATTGATGTTGTCATGAAGCAGTGCCAAGAGGAGCAACTGATGGGTCATCTTGGTGTTGTCTTGTATGAGTATTTGGAAGAAGAGTATCCAGAAGTTTTGGGATCAATTTTGGGAGCGCTGAAGGCAATTGTGAATGTTATTGGTATGACAAAGCTGACTCCTCCTATAAAGGATTTGCTTCCCAGGTTGACTCAAATTTTGAAGAATAGGCACGCGACAGTCTAGGAGAACTGGATTGACCTTGTTGGTCGTATTGCTGATTGCGGTGCTGAGTTTGTTCCAGCAAGGGATTGGATGAGGATTTGTTTTGAGCTTCTTGCGATGCTCAAGGCTCGTAATCTTCCACCACAACATGGCATGAGGGGAAAGGCAGTAATTGGCACCCGATGGTATTCATTTGTTTGGGGTTTTCTGCAGTGTTCTTGAAGCATTGCAAACATCTTGGTCTTGCAGTTCCAGATCAGTTTCAATGTTCTAGCTCATTCAACCTTCACTTGGCTACACCAAGTTCAGTTTGAGGGGAGAGTATTAACCATAGTCATTAGTGATGACATGGTTACTTAGTAATGAAGAATATAGTTAGTTGAAATGTGTTGGTAGGTTGTCATAAGGATAAGATTGGTTAGTATAGTTAGAAGGGTATTATTGTAATTAGGTTATATGGCTATATAAGGGATTGTATAGCTATCAATTCCTTATGTTCTTTTGTATACATTTTCTCCATTTTTAATCAATACAATCTTTCTGGTTTTTCTCTCTATCATCTTCATCTTCCCTTATACCAATTCTTCATCTTTTACAATGTAGTTAATACATACTATGTTGTGTATGAGGTAAGATGCAAGTTGACAGAGAGTGAGTGTTTGACAAAAAGATTATATTCCACTTAATGGACCTTAGACTAATACTATTATTTTTTACTCTAATGAAAGTGGGGCTTAAACTAGGACTAAATATAATTAAGTATGAAACTCTCGATCGTCCTTTTAAATCGAAACAAAGACTCGGTGCCGTTGTACTAGTAGCAGTGTGCCATAAACATCTAAACTGTCTTTGATTTCTATCGCCAGTCTTCCTATCTAAAAGAAAACATGATTTGAGCTCGGCAAAGAAACAAATTCAGAAAAGGCCTTCATGTCATCATCTTCTTCTCACACGCAGTCCTCGATGTATTCTGCCAAAAAAACAGGCAAATGCAGTTAAAAAAAAAAAAAAAAAAAAGAAGACGAAGAAAAATGAAATATATGTGCAGCTTTTAATTCTGCTGTGCTGTTCATAACCGTTGTGGATCCGATAAGTGATTAATCAGTGATCAGTGCAAATATACGACCACCAAGAGGAAAAAAATTTAGTTATGGTATATCACATGTTTTTATGCAAATGGTGGAAAATTTTAATTTTTAAGTTATTAACATTTTAACACATATATCTCACAATTTATATAGAGACACGTGATGTACAACCTCGTGTGACAGTCACACTGAAAAATCTCTCCACCAAGAGCATGTGGAAATGCTATTTTCGACCACTTCTATTAAAACACATGGTGTATCACTTGTATTCCCGTCACAATGAAAAACTTCTCCCGTTGGCAAATCCTTTGGTGTGAACTGATCGATGAGAGGAAATTAACTAATTTACACTACTCTCTTTAGTAGAGGGAAATAGGGTTTTCATGTGGTCTATTTTATAAGAGTTTGGACCTTTTAATTTTAACCGAGTTAAAAGTTTGATGCATATATGAGGTTTGTTAATTTTGATGAATGAGATAAGTGACTAAGTGATTTATTTATTTATTATCATTTTGTGTATCTACATATAAATAAGTCTTCGATATAGCATTAGATTTTCTTGCTTGAATTGATTTATTCGATTATAAATGCTGTGTGGACTTTTTTTAAAGTGAGACTTTACATGAATTTTCTCTCACTTTATGTTTTTGACACAATATTTTGTAACGTTGGCGACATAAATTAATGTTAAACTATGAAGTAACAAAGAATCTATAAAGAATTTCACTTTTGAGAGAGTATTATTAGCATTTCTCTTATTTGATTGATAGATAGAGCATAGAATAGATGTTTATATATTCTTCAACTTGTTTGGAAAGGATGGGACATCGTCGGGCCATAATTAGTTTGAATTCAAAAACGACAACACTAAAAAAAAGCAAGTGATTCTGTGTTTTTCTTGTTCAAACACAACTAATAAAGCCAAAAGTTGGGTTGTCTTATGGTTGATAATCCACCCCAACCACACATTATTGACACATACATTGGACCACAAAGATTCTCATATAGTATTATCATGTATATGCACACCCTTGTAGAACTTAAACTAAGTCATTAGAAGGCACAATTGGGCATATAATGTTAGGCAGTTGCTATTTTATTTTGTACCAATGACATTCAAATTAATTTATCTGAATTATAAGAAAAGTATGAAAACATATTAGTTTAATCAACTTTATTAAATTCTCAACTCAGAACATACTATTGCTATTCAAATTAATTTGTAAAATGTTTCATTTATTCACGCATTTTATATTATATATATGAAATGACCTTATCATGCTTTATTGGAGGATAAAATTTGGATGGTGGCCTTCGACAACAAGTATAGCTAGGAAAGGGATCCTTCCGGGGATCTATTCCGTGGGATCTTAGGAATTCTTACATCCTAATCGTTCATCGTATATCGTGTGATCATTTTTCGTCAAATACTATTTGTATTTAATTTTAAATAAAAATTATAACCGTACGATACACGATGAAGGGCTAAGAAGGATCCCCTCCAATTTCGTATAGCTAAACCCTAACATGCCACATGTCAGTGGCCTGCACCCTGATAAAAGGTCGAGATCAGCTCCTCACCCGTTTTGGTTGCTGCCGAAAGTGGAGAAGGATAAAATGAAAGCATGCAGCTGGTCCAAAGGCTCCAAGGGTCCCTCGCCTGCCATTACGGTTACCACTCATCCCAAAAAGGAGTAGTATTATCTCCTCTCATCTTTCCATCCATTTCTATCCTCTCATCTTACGTTCTTTATTTTGTCTTTACCTTTCTATACAAAAATTAATATAAAATATTAATGTGGTATAACCGTGACCGTTCAAATAGGAGGGGAGGAAATGGAAGGGAAAAAAAGAGGGGAGAGAATCCCATTCTCCCTAAAAAAGTGTTCCACGGATCATGGACTATAGTACATAAACCACCAACAGGATCTTCTTTGGATTCTTTTGGTAAGGATCCTGAGAATTCGTGAATCATGTTCATTCATCATACATTGTGCGGTCAGTTTTTGTCAGGTACCGTTTGTGTTTAATTTTAAATAAAAATATTTAAAATAATTTCTGACCGTTTGATGTACGATAAACGGATACGATTTACGGATTCCCGTAATCCTCACAAAAGAGATCTGTCGAGGATCCAGATTCCATAAACCACGATGGCAAGAGAAGAAACTTTGTCATCATGATTGGCAATACAAGTGGTGAATTTTGGACAAACATACATACAATAATGATAACATTAAATATTCCAATTAATGCCACGTTGCCTTAGCTAGGGCTGTTGAAACATGTATGTATGATAATGCTAAGGAGATTAAATTTGTAAACAAAATATACAAACTAAATGATGTATCGTCAATAAAAACTGAGCATGTTTATCAACGTTTAAATACATTAATTTAATCTCTCTAGCATTTTTTGTATGCAATATGTATGTAAGCACATCCCTCACTTCCCACTCCAAAAAAGGGTAAGTCTTAGGCCATACAAAAGGCATGCCCACTTCCATAATGGGTATATTTTCTTCCCACCCTACCATATCATCATTCACTGGTACAGTGGTAAGCTACATGGTAATACATCATCCGTTCACATGTAGTATCGATTAAGATAGACTTGTGATGGATCGAATTTGGATATCGTTCCCGTCTTAATTTATATGTGAATTCATTTGTAATAAGATCATTAAAGTTGGATTGTATTCCGATTATTAGATTTGATTTGTCAATTTATATTAAATCTAAATCAAATAGGGTATTATTAATTATCGGACCGAATTTAGCATACAACAATAACAATTAAGCCTTTTTCCACTAAGTGAGGTTGACTATATTAATCCTAGAATACCATTGTGTCCGCTTTTGTACCAAGTTTTCCATTAACTTCAAGTACTCAATATTTTTTCTTAAAATCTCTTCCAAAGTCTTCCTAGGTCTTTGGCATGACCTCCGTCTCATAGTTGCATCTTCCAACTAGAGTAAGTCTTTAGTTCACTTGTCCAAACCACCTTAACCGATTTTCTCTCATCTTAGATTCAATTGCGACCGCTCCTACTTACCTCGAATCCTCGTTTTTAATTAGATCATTTCTCATATGCCCACACAACTAGTTAAGCATTCTCATATCCACGACACTCATTTTTTCATGCATTGCTTTTTGACCACCCAATATTCTGAGCCATATTGTCATCCTATAAAAAAATTCTTGATCTTTAGTGGCTTACCATTTGCATAATACACTCGATGCACTCTTCCACTTCAACCATCCAAATTGTATTCTACAGTTGGAATCTTCATCTAATTCTTCGTTCTTTTGCAAGATAGATTCAGTATAACAAAAGTGTTCACTCTTTGATACTTCCTGATCTCCAATTATCAACCCTTTAATTTATCTATTATTCATTAGACAATCCGATAACCCAAATAAGGTTACTCACAAGTGTAATACCTACCAAATAATATAGAAAAAAGATAATATGTTATAATAAGTTGAATCAAATTATTATAGAATTCAGATCAATCTTAATACATATCAAGACCCATTTTGTAATAGGATTATTGGAATATCAGATTAGAAATCTCAATCTATAATTAAAATTTAGTCAATTGACAAATCTATTAGCACTAAAAAAATCACTACACAATCCTGTCTTAAAAGAGCATAAGAGAAAGATGACATTTACAATCCTTACACACTCATGTCATGCAGTGATGGTGCCATAAGTGTGTAGATAAAGTGGATGTTTTTTTCTTGAACAAACGGTATTATCGACATTAAGGAGAAGGGGTGGGCTTAGACTCAAAATAAGCTAGCAATAATGTGGTTCAAACTTGCATTTGACAAGAATCGAATCTATTCACTTTTGATACTTCATGATCTCCAATTCTCAACCCTTTAATTTATCTATTATTCATTAGACAATCCGATAATCCAAATAAGGTTACTCACAAGTGTAATACCTAACAAATAATATAGAAAAAAGATAATATATTATAATAAGTTGAATCAAATTATTATGGAATTCAGATCAATCTTAATACATATCAAGACCCATTTTGTAATAGGATTATTGGAATATCAGATTAGAAATCTCAATCTATAATTAAAATTTAGTCAATTGACAAATCTAAATTAGCACTAAAAAAATCACTACACAATCCTGTCTTAAAAGAGCATAAGAGAAAGATGACATTCACAATCCTTACACACTCATGTCATGCAGTGATGGCGCCTTGAGTGTGTAGATAAAGTGGATGTTTTTTTTCTTGAACAAACGGTATTATCGACATTAAGGGGAATGAGTGGGCTTAGATTCAAAATAAACTTGCAATAATGTGGTTCAAACTTACCTTTGACAAGAATCAAATTTAAGACCTTTCACTTACAAATACAGAGGAACACGACTACACCGTAATACCAAGTGGCAGATAAAATATATGTTATTGTTGGGCCATTTCCTTGTTGTAGAAAGCACAAAACCATCATGGAGTAAAAGTGAAATCATGGCTTTACTTTTTCTTTGTTTTTTTTGGATAAATAACTGATTAATATTTGTTCAAAATCAGATTGGAAAATAAAAGTTTCCCAACCCACTTGAAAAATGTTAAATGTAATCTTATTATTACTCTGTCGAAGATGATGACATATCTAGTTTGTTAGGAGGTTGGGAAAAAAGAAACAAGAAAGCTTTGTCGTAAAACAGAAGTCATGGTTATGAAGAGTTCCAACTTTCAACTATTAAAAAATTCCGACAGTACGTTGTAATAAGTTTGTCTCTCACAAATCCTTAAAAAAAATCCTTAGGTGGATATGATTGGGATTTGGATCCTCTCTTGAGCCAACGGAGAGGATCCTCCTGATCAAGTATTGTGGGCCATTAAATTTTCATCAAACAGTTATAATTATTATAACTTTAAAAGAACTCTCCTATTTGTAGCCGTTGAATAAAAATCCAACAGCCCATAATGCTTGGTTAGGAGAATCCTCTCCATTGGCTCAGGAGAGGATCCAAATCCATATGACTGCATTTCAAGAAGCGTTAAATATCTCTTGAATCTAGTTTTACTTGCTAGATTATCACGACTCTAATTATAAATGGGCTGCTGCATAAAACTTTTAGTTTCTAATACACATTTTACTTTGTGGAGTATCAAATCTAATCAAATAATATAAGACAATGTTAGGAAGATTAAATTTTTTAAATTAAATTTGCAAATAAAATGTTGTGGTTGTTGATGATTGGATTATTACTTAAGCGTTGATGATTTGATTATTACTTAAGCGTTGATTAACATGTTTATTTTTTATTGGTAATACATCATTTGGTTTGCAAATTTGATTTAAAATTTTTATCTTCCTAATATTACCCCATATTATATAATTCATCACGGAATGTAGCATGACGTCCCACAAACCATGCATTTTTGCACTGATAGGTCTACGAGAGAGACTTGTGACATTGCCCGTGATATATTCTTTCTTTTGCATTTTTTGAGTTAATTATTATTCCAACAATAAAAATGAATTATTATTGCGCCGTGTATAAAGCAATAAAAATGAATTGTTAAAGTGAACAGTATCAGAAACTTTTCGTGATATATTCTTTCTTTTGTATTTTTTGAGTTAATTATTATTCCAACAATAAAAATGCATTTTTTGTGACATTGCCCGTGTATAAAGCATATAAACTTTAAACTGCTTTACCAATTTTCTATCTTATTTTTGCGCCGGCTTGTGTAGTATAGTCTGGAACAATGTGTCTGTTGACCTCTCATTGGCCAATTTGTGCGAAAGCAATTCTTCTTTGTTCTTGTTCTTTTTCCAAAGAAACTGACCCTGCCACATTGCTTTGTTAATTTAAGCTTGATTATGATTTGCACTTAATTAGTTTATGATTTGATTAAGAGGGCATGGTGCTTTAGCATGTTCGACTTAGCATACGTATTTTATCCCCCTGTTTTGTTTGTGTCATGGAGATTCAAGGCATTGTGCCCAGTCGGCCAATCTAGCTAGCAAATGGGGATCGATACTGCTGATATCTGCATGTGATTTCAATGACAACAATGATTTAAGTATCATGTTTTAGTTACTAAAGATCGTAACAACTTGATCACTTTTTCAATTTCCTAATTAAGTTTCCTTCTTTTGAATATCTTATGTGTTCATCGGGTTTCTTATTAGAGAAATGCCATCGGTTGAATTAATTTATGCAGATCTTACATCTAAACTAGTGGTCGAAACTGTTTCTGCTAGATTGCTAAATTATTGCGCAAGTGTTAAAGTCTATTTGGAAATGAATTGAGTTGTTGTAATCTTTTAAACATTCTAAATGCAAGAATTTGATTTTGATATGGAATACACTCAACACGATATAATGCACAATCATCGTTATGCAAACATCACTCATCATTATAGATTTACCAGTAATGTTGTGCAATCATGTTAATTAGTATGATCAATGAGGCGTTTTGTTTTGACACTTGGTGCATGCAATCATTTAGGGATTTTTTAAGTATAGCATCCCATACTTGACAAGAAATCATCTATGTTGATGCACAACATCAGTGAGAACTTTGGTATAACAAAAAGTGTTAAGTTTGTAACCTTCGCTAGATTGCTCCGGTCACTAGTGTGGATAAGTATGTAAATGGATAGGGACATGGAAGCAAACACAAGATGTACATGGTTCACCCAGATTGGCTACGTCCACGGAGTAGAAGAGTTCTCATTAATTGTGAAGGGTTTACACAAGTACATAAGTTCAAACTCTCATTTAGTGAGTACTAGTGAATGATTTAGTACAAATGACATTCGAAAATATTGTGGGAGAATGATCTCCTTTTATAGAAGAGAGTTTCTAGTATATTGACACGTGTCGTGTGGTGATTAGCTTCTGATGTTGACACATGTCGTGTTGTGATTGGCTTCTGATGTTGACACGTGTCATGCTATGATTGGATTCTGATGTCGACATGTGTCGCACTGTGATTGGCCTCCTGGTTGGAGGGAAACTCTTTTGGGTCCTTGACAGTATAATATTGATCGGTGCTCGGTAGTTTCGAGATTGTTCAAGTATGATACAAACAATCTATATTTTGTGTGAATGCATGTGAACATAAAACTACTCACACATGCATGGACAATCATCTTTGGCACTCCTTCACAATTATAGATGGCTTACTCATTCACAAGTACGACCAAGAATTAATCACTTGCAATTTATTGGTGCAAATCTATATTGACTCTGAAAAAACATATGCCATCATCACACAATTAATGCAATTTCTTGTAAATAAACTTAAAATGTAGGCATATATTTGGAGCTAGGTTGGGAAACAAAACAACATGTCCAAATTAAGTCCATACTAGGGATGGTTTCTAAACGTTACTGTACCAAATGTTTTGTACCAATTATCATACTAAATTTTTAATATGGCAAAATTTAGTACCATTATCATTCTGAATCTTCATTATCTCAAAATTTGGTATGCCATAAAATTTGATTGCCATTGTATAGTAATAGTATTGTACCAATTTAATATTGGGCTATTTTTTTGGGAACCAAACCTGATTTTAGCCCCAAACGTTTTTTGCTTCGTTGTTTTTGTTAAGCACCTAGCCAACATATTAAGATGAAACTTATAATCATTTTTTAATTTTTAAAATATTCTATCTTACAACCAAGATTCATCATTCATCATTATTTCACACATATTTATATTTAGTTTGTCAAACCATGCATCAAGGTTTAAATATAAAAGGGTTGCAAACCAAATCAAATAGAAGTTAAAGACAAGTTGCAAACTAAATGAAATATATTAAAAATAAAAGTTAGTACTTAGTATTATATAATTTTACAAATATATATATTTACATAATTAAATAGATATTAAATATATTCATTACAACAATATGGTTGATATTGGTTTTGGTTACCAATACCATACTAAATGTCTTCGGTTCGGTACAATAACCGTACCATTACAATTTAGCAAAAAAAAAAAAAAAAAAAATCACCCCAGTTCATACAATATATTATTGGGAACTTTAACGAAAAGCTTCCGGTACTGTTCATTTTAACGAAAAACCACATTTTACACTAAAAAGTCAATCATGGTACTATTCATTTTACCCTTTATTTTGTTCTTATCGTTAAAACTCAAAGTTTTCAAGTCATTTTCATTAGTTTTCCTTATATTATTTACTATGGAGGACAAGGCCAGAGCAGGAAAAGAGAAAGGGCTTCATCCTTGAAAGGAAGGTGCATTTTCCCTCACCACTTCAAGTTGTGGTAATGTTCACCATCTTATTTATTGCTATTGGATGAGTTTAAATTTTAAGATTTGTTTTTATTCACCGTATACAGATGTTAAAATTTAAACTAATTGCACAATAGTAAATAATGTCGTAAGCATCGTTATTACTCGAGGATAGTGAGAGAGTGAAAATATTCCTTTAAGGAAGGGATATCATAGATCAAAATAAAGAAGCAGAGCAAAGGATCGGAAGATTTAAAATTACAAGATGCATCGGTGACAGTAACTGAATAAATGTATGTGGTTGGGGTTTGAACATATGGTATGGGATCATGGGAAAAGATAAAAAAAGTGATAAAGTTCTAGATGACTTTTTTTCCATTCTCTTCGATCTGTGATTAAGAATTAAATGGCATTAAAATATTTAAAATAATGAACGATGACCAATAGAAGATATACCCACATTTATTCCATACGTGATGCAACTCCTCTCTTCTCTCTTTTTCCTTCTATATAAAGCCCCAACAGGCCTTGCAATTTCTCATATCAAAGCAAAGCTATTAGGGTTTCCTCAACGATGAGGGATCGAGGTTGCAGTAGAGTGATAGATAGGGTTCCCTTCCCGGCGAGGTCGAATAGAGGGATGGATAGGAGTAGCTAGATGTAGGCTTGGAAACCCTCTCCCAAAAAAGCAAATAAATGTTCCAATCTCATATATAGAGCATTTGGGGGTTAAACAGCTAGGGTTTTGGGAGGCCTCTTTCTCTCTGGTGCAATATCGAAGGAGGTTCAAATAATTAAAGGGTAAAGGACGGTGACAGAAGAGAGTGAGCACACATGGTATTTTCTTGCATGCTGGGTTCATGCTTGAAGCTTTGCGTGCTTACTCTCTATCTGTCACCATCACCTCCCTCTCTGAATCATGTTTGTTTTATATATTTGTGTTTACAATTTTTCATGAATTTTTTGCATATAAATTTACACCCAGGAAATTGTTGAGAATAAGTCTCACATTAATGGGAGGAGAGACCTTGAATAGGCTTATAAGAGGTTGAGCTACTCTCCATATGGTGGAACCCCAACTTTCTTCATGGCATTAGAGCAAGTTGTCACACGTGTGAAGCCAAACGGTCACACGTGCTCCAAGTCACCCGTTGTGTTGTTCACGTGTTAGGCTTGAAAATTTGCCACACATGAGAGGGTGTGTTGGGAAGGAGTCTTACATTGATGAGAGGAGGGACTTAGGTTCTAAGAGATTTGGCTACTTTTTATATTATCAATTGATTTTATGATGGAACTCAACTTTCTTAATTAGTTTTATGGTGGAACTCCTTTTTTTTTTTTTTAAATTACTAACGATTAGTCGGAATCGATGGGGATCTAGACTGGATCATTGCATGTTGTTCTCGTGGTCATAGAGATTTATTCGCTTTTGACATGTCGATCTCAAACTATGTATGGATTAGGGTTTCTGAGGGTTTTTATTTATTTATTTATTTTGCTAACAAAAATCCCTTAATTTTAGGCATTAAATTTGTCATTAGTTTGCTGACTTCAAGGACGTTTTCTAAAAAAGTTCTATATTTGATAGTCAGGTGAATTTTGGTCTCGTGCCATAATTGGTTCACCATAAAGTTGAAAGTTGAAAATTTCTCTCCATGGACACGAGCTCTGAAGTCTGATCTGAGTTCTGTTAATGAATTATGAACCGTATTCCTCGTATTAGGCTTCTTTTTATATGGGTCAGAATAAATTTTGGTAGTTTTTTTTAACAAACGATATTATCTACATTAACGGAGTGAGAGGTGAGCTAAGTTTTACAATTGGCTAGCACTAATGTGGTTCAAATTCATCTTTGAAAATAATCGAACCTAAAACGTCTCACTTATAAATAAAGAATAAAGAAGAATACTATTAAACCGTAATGCTAAGTGGCAACAAATTTTGGTAGTTGAGATTTTTTTTTCTTGATGTAGTAAATATTGCAATGGTAGTACTTGTTGGCCTAATTTGCAGCTAAATCTGGAATATTCTGGTGAAGTGAATAGCCCCTCGTTGGGAGAAGAATTTCCATACTGTGGCGTTTCATGAAGAAGCCGTCAGCATGTAACCCTTCTTCCTTGGGCAGATCTTGTTGCCATAGGTGTTTACTAACAGGCCCTGCAGGCCCTGGAGATTTGAAAACCTAGCAGTTTCTTGATTCATGTTGTAATGCTATTGTGACAAATAAACTGCATTGATACAAACTGTTTTTGAAGTTTGCTTCCACTGATTACGTTGATTAGCATCTAGAAAGATAATTTGTGTATAACAAAAGCTTATTTTTAGCTATGCCACCTGAAACTTACTTTTAATTATCCGGTTTTATTTGAAATATATTTAGTATTTGATTGATCCAGACTGTTTTTAATTCACTGTAAGTTGAAAATCACTACTTTCCTCCCTGAAATTTCAAATTCGTTCCATTTGACTTATAGACTCTCTCTTCTTCCTTAAACTTAACATTCTACAATTGTAGAGGTGAAAAAAGAAGAAGAAGAAATTAACTAGCCCCACATTACGAAATTCACAGAATTAAGATAATGTGGAGCGACTTTTGAGTTTTACAGAGTAAAATGACGACTTTTGAGTTTTGAATTCAGGTGGCAAAATAGAATCAAAATTGAGTTTCAAGGGCAAAGTTAATTTGTTCGATCTTTTATACAACGATATTGGTATAAACTTGCCGGCACTAGTTTCAAACCTAAGATCCTTCTCACTTATAAGGAGAAGAAAAATATCATGCCATGAAAAATTATATATTTGTTATATATTAGTCCCATTTAAATGTGGATACTAGTCCATTTAGGGTGTTGGGTTTCTAGTTTCTACCATGCATCCCGGTTTCAAAATTATCCATCTCCCATATATAATAGTGAAATTAAAAAAAAAATCATAGATTGAAAAACCAATTTCTCGTTTGCTTTCAATGATATGAGTGGAGAAATCGAATACAAGATCTCGATACACAAGAAAATTTAGAATATAATAAAAGAACAAGAAAATACAACATATTGTTTATAAAATTAGAACCTCTTATTAAAACTTATGAACACAATTTACTCTTAAAGTATCAGCCACTAACACTTCAAATTTTAACGTAAGGTAATCTCTTACTCCCACTTATTAACAGAGACAAGCTTATATAGATAAATTATTATTACTCCCACTGATTAAGAGAGTAAAACAAAACTTTGTAAATGTTTACAAAAAGAAAAAGATACCTTTCAAATACTCCCATTAGCAAAACATTATTAGTCATGGGATCTAGAACATAAAATTTGTGAGCTCAACATCTTTATTCAAGATATATGTAGGGAAGTGACTCTTGTGACTGAAAAACTATACAAAATTATTTGGTCAATTTTGTTCTTCTAACATTTGACAGAAATAGAAAACGTTAACTAAATGTTTTCTTATTGCATCAAAAACATATAATTCCATAATCATTGTTGGACAAAAACTAATTATATTAAGATTGCATAGCTAAAATATAAAATACAAGGGCAAACGTATATAGCTTCAACACTTTTGAGCATATGAAGTATATACAATCTTGTCAATTCCATGCTTCACTATACATTGATTTATAGTTGTTCTGAATAAGAAAACATTTTTTAGCACATTAATTATCCATCAATAACATATAAATCACAAGTCCAATTTCTTGAACAACAAACAATAATTTATAAGTAAAACACTTTTGAGCAGAATATACTCATTAACCCTTCTTGAATTTCCTGCAAGATTAGTTGCACATATAAAATATAAATAAGTATGATAATGTACGTTTTATCTACCAAAACTATAACCACTAAAAGTATGCACAATTGATGAGTGTGAAGCCCATAATACATTATTTCTCCCACTTGGGCAAACACCCAAAATTGCAAGATTAAACACTAGAGAAAGTGGTTTTCATATTACAAAATATAGGCTAGTTGAATCAATAAAGATCAAATACATATTTTTTTTTAAGTAGGTTAGAATTAAAATGTTACATAAATAAAAACTTAAGCAATGACTACAAATTTTATTTTATTTTAGTGTATGAGAGAAGACTCACATATTTGTTAAATATTAGATCATCAATTAAAATGAAACCTAATAAGAGAATCCAAACTCAAAATTTATGTTTTAATTCTAAAACAAAGTCGAATAAAATAAACACTTAGATATCTAAATAACATCAATTTTTCAACAATAATTTTAATCCAATTTAGAACTCAGAGAAAATTAAGGCAAAAGATTGGTAAATTTACCTACTCACTCTCTATTATGCAAGATTCATCATGGAAGTAGTCGAGTTGTGGAGAATCGAACCAACTGCAAATTGCATGATTGTTACACCTTGGGGCAGAAACTAATCATGCAAGGAAAATATCTGCATAGCTAGCCAAACCATAAAATACACAAAATACATATAGCTTCAACAATTTTGGCCAAATGAAAATATGTTAGAAGTACTTTATGTTGCTATAATATTAATTTATAGTTGGTAAATGATTTCCTGAAATTCCCTTTGGGACAAAAGTATTCACCATATAAATTAGAATTCTGATTTTTCAAAATAAGCCTTTAGAACAGTATTAAATAACTGTTTTGTTGGATATTCAATGATTCTCAAAAGATTAATCAGACAAAAAAGTATGTTGTTATTGACATTGAACAATAGAGTTCTCAAAAGAGGAAACATGGTTATCAGTTATTCAATAGAGACCAAATGATCAATTAGTAAACTGATGCCACTTTCCAATTTTTGTCTCAAAAGACAATGACCATCATAATCAAAATTGATGACCAAACAAAACATTGGTTTGAGCAAAATAAACCAATACACTTTTCAACCCAAATTTAATCAGTGTTGACTAATAATAAAAGTCATTAGAATTGAGAATTTGCATTGAAAACCATGACATATTAGAGCAAATAAACATGTCAAACAATTGGTAATATTGGATATGCACAAATTAGTGAAAACAATATTGCATAAGTTAACATAACTAGTTTTTGAAGAAACAAAAATTCAGCAATACCACTTTAGTTTGCAAATTCACTAAAAACTCAATTCTCTTTAGATTGTCATGAAAAATTTTAAGCATGAACTAATCATATACGACTACTGTTTTGCAAAATTTCATGATTTTTAAAATTTTATAAGCGAGCCAAAAATGAATTCGAAAAGAGAGGTGCTGCAGAAAATGTTCAGTACATACATGAGATTACAAATTCACCTAATATTTATTGTTCATCGATATGCATGAAAATTTTCAGACAATAAGTAAACATACAAGTCTCTTAATTCCCAAAATTTTCATAATTTTTGAGACTTTACAAGTGTACTAAAAGAAAATACGAAATGGGATGTGCTGCAAAAACTACAAAAATTCTATAGTACATACCGAAGACTAAATAATTCACCAAAAAATTCAAAATTTTCTCCAATATGCATTAAATTTTCCAGAAATTAAGTAGACATATAAATTTACTGTTAGCTAAAGTTCCATAATTTTTGCAATCTTAAAAGTGGGCTAAAATAAAATTGAAATGGAATGTACTGCAGAAACTGCGTAAATTCTACAGTACAATCCTGAAATTAAAAATTCACCAATAATTCATTTTAAAACCAATGCGCGTGAAAATTTCCAGACTTGAAATAAACATCTCAATGTATATCACACTAAAAGTTCATGAATTTTTGAGTTACATAGATATATCAAAATAATGTCACAAATTATCACAAATAGACTATATGGTGCAGAATTTTAGCAACATAGTGTCACACTTAAAATTTAACCATAAATCAATTTCTTGTGCGAAAGACTGTGAAAATTTTTCCATGTATAGAATTCATTATATAACATAACATGACATAATTTCATCAAAATTGGATTTAGGAAAATTTATCAAATTATTGTTCTAGAGCTGTGAGTGAAATTTACAAAATCTTCTAATCAGAGATCACAATAAAATGAGATCAATATGCGTTGATGAGAATTTGGTTAAACAATGACCACTCACTATATGCTTGCTACACAAAATGCATATAGGTAACAAAAATTTCATTCTTTTGGTGATTACAACAAGCAAGGCATCCCTTTTTCACCATAAAAGAAAAAGATTTAGTCATTTAGACAACTTTGCTTAAAGTCTACATTAGCAAAATATCCAAATTTGTTAAGAAATTTCAATGCAAAAGCCACACTACTATCCTTTAATTCATCATTCCAAAAAATTATGGAACGGACTACAATGTTAAATCATGCAATAAATAAGCCAATGTAATTAAAATATAAGTTAATATAGGCAGAAAATCTCAACACTACCACTGCAATTCTTCTCTTGAATATAAGGGTAATAGATTCATGAATAATAATAGAATAAGAGTGAATGGAAGTATGAAAATCCCAAAAAAACATGTGAACAAGATATATATAACTCAAGCTTCTCAAGATCAGATATATATAACTCAAGCTTCTCAAGATCTAGAGATTTGGGACTTGAAAAGTTTCCTAAACCTTATAAATTTCTGTAGAATTAGTTCATAAATTCAACTAAGATATGAAATTGTGAGGCGCATACGACATGTTAATGCCATGGTATAATCCAAAATTTAAAGTATGAAATCATATACAATGGCTCACCCAGGAAACTAGTATCCATAAGGTTAATTTCTATCAACTCAAAATAATATCACAAGATTGTAATAGAGAACTTACCAATTTTAAATTTTAAATTTTAAAACATAAACAGAAGCATGAACTCTTAACTTAATCGATTTAATTGGAACCAAAAGCTTAATTTCAATTCAACCAAATTAGGTAGAGATTAAATTGCGAAGAACAATTTCATAACTTTCCGGAGAGAATTTGAAATGAAAAAACGCTGAATAGAGCCAAAAGCCACCAGAAAAATATTTGCGTCTCAAGCTTATGTTAATCAGTTGAACCTCTAACCACGAACCATTGAGCAAACACTCACATGGTTCATCCAAAATAAAATCAATCATCAATTTATCTGTCAAGTCGTTTAGTGATAGATAAATGATATTGATTCCTAAAGTTTTACTTCATTTGTTGAAGTCTGATACTCTTTCTATTTGATGCCATTCTGCAAGCATTTCTTCCGAGAAAGATTTGTACAAGCATGTATATGTATGTATACGTTAATTAATTAGGGATGGAAGCAATTAGTCAATATGCAAAGTACCAGTTTTGATGTGTGCAAAATATGCAGCAAGTTTACAACAAACTCATTCAGGATTACGGAAGCATTTAACCAGGATCATCCAAGTGTTTTCATTACTCTGAATGGATGTACTTCTCTGCATAAATGTAACAAACACAACTCGAAGAATACCATGTAATTATTCATCATGCAATTGATTTTAAAAGAAATTGCAGATGAATTGGTTAGAGTATAGCGGAAGCATTAATTTAACCAGAATCAAATATATACCTCAGTTCCTTTAGTAAAAATAAAGAACCCCAGCCACGTTGGGTGGCTCTGATACCACATGTAAGAATTACATAAGAATTAAGCTAACAATATCACCAACAAAGTGTTAGGATTACCAACATGAACAAACAGATCATTAACAACCAAATCATAGCATCACATTAGTCGCAATGATGACTTACCTGATAGAGTCGCCATTGAATGAATAATAGAAGTAGTCTTCTACTTCCAGCACACAGCAACAATCTCTACTATTGAATAGGGTTTAGTTTTCGAATCTAATTGTGTGGAAGCAGGGACTTCTTCAGCTGATATATATATATATATGTATATATCCTCACATTATCATATTAGAGTTTCACTCAAACCGGCCTATTATCAGTAAGAGTGATAATCTCTATCTCTTCAATAAGGTTAAGTCTCATCATGACTCTCATTCCTTGTATTTACTTAATAAAGGCCCTTACTTGATTGCATGTAATTAGGACTCCAATATGTTTATTTCCTTAAGGCAAATCCTAGAGATTTCATTAACTTGTATGACAAGTCAACTATTCTCTCAATAATGCTTGGCATAATTCATTGCCATTCACAAAATGGTTTTACAGTTTACCGATTCATAACCAACTCCCTTGACCGGTTCTCAACTTGTTTGCGGCACAAATCAAGTTCTTCAACATCGAAAATGACCTCGTTAAGAACTCATTAGAAAAGTAGAAAGCACGCTGGAAATAATAAGGGATCACAACCAAGATTGTGCACTGAGAAAAAAGTAAAAAGTAGCTCAATGTACAAGCACATGCCAGAAAAACTTACATGCCGTCACCCCTAGACATAAAAGTTTTCACTTATCTTTTGGTCCTTGCAATTCAATGTTTCCTGTCGATTACCAATATAATAACAAAGAAACAAACTTCCATATCTTATAACCATGCATCTTTCAAAAGGGGAAAAAATCAATCGATAATAAGGATGAACTTCAAAATACACGCATATTGAAGATCAACCTGAGAAAGGTCGCCAACAGAATAGTTACGAAACAGCACACGACCATTTGGGCAAGAGGCCAATCCACAAATTTCATCACATATGAAGAGGCATGGACTACTTAAATAAAAATAGCTGCTTGAAATTGAAGTTTATCAGTTACCTTGAGAATTTTCCTAATATTCTTTAATAATAGAGGCGTCTTCTCTGGAGAAACTGCAGATAACACAAAAATCTACTTAACAAGTCAGCAACTTCTACGTAAAATAGATCACTCGTGAAATTTAACCACTGGGGAAAGTTGCTCAATATGTTCAATTTATATGCCATGGTTACAATATCCACATAAGATGAAGAAATCTGCTTGCTTAGATCATCAATGGCAGATCACAAACAAATGCGCTAACATGGGTATCTGTGAAGTCTTTATGTGTCTGGGATAACAACAAAAAACTCGTTGTGCATCACTTGTCACGGCTATTCAGTACCAACTACGAACCTAAACTGAACTTACTATTTTTTTACTACGTGTATTTTATTAGTCAAACATAAGCAACATCCTTGAACATATTAATATCCTTTGCCATGGAACTAGCAAGTAAATGCACAAGAAAACCACACCTTAACCAAGTCAACAGCCTTTTTGAAAAATCGCATGCATGGATGAAAACATCTGCATACATCGCAACCAGTGGGAAAATAGTGTTTCCAGCTTCACAGCCAATTCCTGTATGTTGAGAACATTAATCAATAATCCAATACATAACATCCTGACAGACAAACGGTCAGAGATCCTCTAGATAGAAACATAGAATAGATCACCAACTTTAAACAAACCAAGATAAATACTTTGCCACAAGATTATACAAAATTTAAGGGAAAAGCACAACTGGAAACAAGATTCTGGTTCCTCAAGACAGGAAAAAAAAAAGGCATTTTCTGTTTTGCTTCGAGTAATTATTCCACAAACGAGAACTAAATTATACTTCTTCCAATTTGCGCAGACACGAGATATAGTGCCACATGATCTCGACTGATACAACAACAGTAACACGCACGACTGGCACACAAGTTTACCTCTAAAAAAACTTTCCGCCCAGCGCCCTGATAGTCAAAAAGATGAAAAAAACAAAAACAAAAGTTAAAATCCTACTGAATTGTTGGATGAATATGAAATGACAAAACTAAAACCTCCATATATACCTCCAACATAATTCTTCACTCACCGAGAAATATTTGCCCCACTCCTTGTCCAGGTAGTGCCGATCTTTAAAGAACTGATTCAAGAAATTCGCAGTTAGATTTATATAGCACCGGCAAAATCAAAACTCGGATACAAGCATACAGAAAAATGCAACAGAAGTAAATAGCTACGGTGAAATTTACTAACCTAATAAGCAAGTAAAATCATACCTTCTCGATGCCGCTTGTAAACCACATCCCAGTACTTCCTGGCATCCTTTTCATACTTTTCTGCAAAAAAGGGGTTAATGATCAGATGTAAGATAGATAGATATCTATAGGAAGCCTCTGGGAGAAGGGACCTCCATTTTTTTTTTAAATAGAGATTAGTTGTGAGGCCAATACCACAAAACTTTAATGATCTGAACCGTTTATTTTTCAAGTTGCACCTCTTAGATTATCGTTATAAAATATTAGCCAAATTAAAAATATTTGAAGTATTTAATTGAGTTCAAAGAACTTGACGAACTATTTATTCTATAAGAAATATTGAAATTTCGTCATAATTAAATCATCAAATAGTTTCAGTTTGAATTTAATTTTTATAAAAATGACTATAAATCGAGACTTATAAAATAGATGATTATATATATATATGTTATATATATAGGTGATATATATAAGCCGAATTATTGTCAAATGTGAAATATATAGATGATCAAATATATGTGTGTGTGTGTGTAGAGAGAGAGAGAGAGAGAGAGAGAGAGAGAGAGTACCTCTCCAGAAAGTTGAGATAGTATCAGAGGTGGAGTAAATCTGCAATCGTGGGGCTGCTTGCTCTTGCTCCGAAGCTTCTTTGACAGTGGACGCCATAACCTCCAAAGCTTCTTCCCGAACAAAAAGATATATATAAACATCTAAACTATCTTTGATTTATATAGCCGGTCTTCCTATCTAAAAGAAAAGATGATGTGAGCTCGGGAAAGAAACAAATTCAGAAAAGGCCTTCATGTTTTCATCGTCTTCTCACACGCAATCCTCGGTGCTTTCTGCCAAAAACAGACAAATGCTGTTTTAAAAAGGAGGAAGAAAAATGAAATATATATGCAGCTTTTAATTCTGGTGTGCTGTTCATTTTTTTTTTGGAAGCATTCTGGTGAGCTGTTCATAACCGTTGTGGATCAGATAAGTTATCAATCAGTGATCAGTGCATTATACGACCAAGTGCAAGTGGAAATGCTGCCACGCGCCGCCTCCCTTGTCGACCAATGCATGCATATTGCTGGGTGGGAGAGCACGTGATCTTGCACATGCCTCTCTGTTGCAGTTCACTGTTCCAGAAGCTCCACTGGCAAATCCATTGGTGTGAACTGATCGAGGATAATGCGGTATGTACTGAGAGAAAATTAATTAATTTACACTACTCTCTTTTGCGGTTTTCACATGGCCTTATAAGTTTATTGCATATATGACGTGTAAGTGATTTATTTATTTATTTTGTGTATCAACATGTATAGCATTACTTCATTTGTTTGATTGACAGATAGAGAATAGATGTTTATATATTCTTCAACTTGTTTGGAATGGATGGGACATCGTCGGGCCAGAATTAGCTTGAATACAAATACGGCAACACCAAAAAAAATCAAGTGATTCTGTGTTCTTCTTGTTCAAGCACAACTAATAAAGCCAAAAGTTGGGTTATATTATGGTTGATAATCCACCCCAGCCACACATTATTGACACGTACATTGGACCAGAAAGATGCTCATATAATCCCAACACTATCTAACTATATTGATTGATCGCAGAATATAAAAAAACACTAGTAGCATGTTTACTAAATTGATTAAGATATCATATAATGTTAGGCAGTTACTATTTTTATTTGATACTAACGATATTTTGAGTTAATTTATCCACATTATAAGAAAATGATTCAAATTTGAGTGAAAATATGAGAACATATTATTTTAGCCAACTTTTTAAAATTTAATTATACGTTTGTAGACACTTAATACGATCATTTACTCCCAAAATTATATTATTGTTATTCAAACTAATGTGTCCTTGTATTTATTCATGTATCTTATGTTATATATGACGATACTTTTTGACATGTTATTGAGATATCAACATATATTTATCTGACGTTTGATGACCCCATCATACATTATTGGAGGATAAGATATCAACATATATTTATCTGACGTTTGATGACCCCATCATACATTATTGGAGGATAAAATTTGGTTGTGGGCCTTTGACCACCAAGTGGTTAAATCCGCAATGGTGGAGGATTCAAAATTCGATTTCCCGCGGCCCCCGGGCGCCGCGGGAGGAGTACAAATTTTTTAGATAGAAATAGGGACTGAAGCGTGCAAAAAAACTCAGTTAATTCACTGAAGAATTTCGTCGAACATTTGATGGGTTTGTTATTGTCTGTCAAATCATGTTGCGCACATATCAATAGATACGACACTATCAAACATTAGAGAATTTGTCTTGTGTTGTCGATGCACCCTGTTAAAATATGTCTAACAGACATTATATCAAATACTTAATAAGCACAAAAGAGACACTATCAAACATTCGGAGGTCCTCAAAAGACCTTCATATATACATATATATTTTCTAGATTCCGAATAGTCCTAGAACCATCTTGGTCCCAAAATACATCTGCCCCCGAGTGGCATGCACCCTGATAAATGTCCAGATGTCCTCCTCACTCGTTTTGGTTGCCGCCGAAAGTGGAAAAGGATAAAATGAAAGCATGCTGCTGGTCCAAAGGCTCCAAGGGTCTCTCGCATGCCATTAGGGTTACCACTTACCCCGAAAAAAGTGTTCCATAGACCATGGACCATGGACTATAGTATAAACCACGATGGCAAGAGAAGATGCTTTATCATCATGATTGGCAATGCAAGTGGTGTCTTTTGACAAATATCAAAGCATTGTTGCCCTAGCTAGGGTTGTCGAAACATGTGCAATATGTATGTTCGCACCTCCCTCATTTCCCACTCCAAAAAGGGTAAGTCTTAGGCCATACAAATGGCATGCCCACTTCCATAATGGGTATTTTTCTTCCTACCCTACCATTTATCATCATTCACTGGTACAGTGGTACTTCTTGGTAAGCCACATAGCTCGTAATACATCCTCAATGCACATGTGGTATCGATTAAGATAGACTTGTAAATGGGTCGAATTTGGATCAGATCAATCTTGATTTGTATGTGAATTCGTTTATAATAGAATATTAAATTTGAATCGTATTCATTATTCAGATTATCAGATTTGACTTGTCAATTTGTATTAGATTCAAATTGGATTGGTTCAAGAGTGGATCTAATTTAAAAATAATAAAAACTAAAAGTAACATTATTGTATTTATCTATTACTCATTAGATAATCCAATAGTCTGACTGAGGTTACTCATAAGTGTAATACTTAACAAATAATATAGAAAATAAGTTTGTCTCTCACATGTCCTAAAAAAATATTTAGGTAAGCATGACTGCATTTCAAGAAGCGTTAATTAAATGGGCGTTTTAACGAAAAGTCCGCGGTATTATTCACTTAAACGAAAAACCACATTTTTACACTAAAAATCAATTATGATACTGTTCACTTTACCTTTTATTTTATCTTTATCGTTAAAACTCAAAATTTTCATATCATTTTCATTAGTTTTCCTTTATTAAATATCTCTTGAATCTAGTTTTACTCTGCTCAATGGGCTGCATAGGCTTTTAGTTACCGTATACACTATTTACTGTAGGCAAGTATCAAATCAGATCACATACTATATATTTCATTACGGAATGTAACAAAGGTCTGACGTCTTACAACACAAACCACGCATTTTTGCACTGAATGATGTTCGATGTGAGGGGATTGTGACACTGCCCGTGATTTATTCCTTCGTTTGCATTTTTTGAGTTAATTATTATTCCAACAATAAAAATAAATTAATTATTATAAAGCATATATACTTTAAACTACTTTACCCTTTTTTTTATCTTTCTTTTTTCCGCCGGCTTGTGTATAGTATGATCTAGAATAATGGGTCTGTTGACCTCTCATTGGCCAATCTGTGTGAAAGCAATTCTTCATGTTCTTTTTTCTTTTTTTCCAAGGAAGCAGATTGTTTGCCTCTCCTATTTGGGTGTCCTTCTTATCCTCTCCTATTTTGTGCGGTCATAGTTAAGCCACGTCAACATTTTATATTAATTTTTTTATAGAGATAATAAGACAAAAAATAATAAGAATATAAAATATTGACGTGACTTAACCGTAACCATACAAATAAAAAAAGATAAGAATGGCACCCAAACAGGAGGGCAGACAACTTGCCTTCTTTTAAAGAACTGACCCTGCCACATTGCTTTGTTATTATGATTTGCACTTAATTAGTTTATGATTTGATTAAGAGGGCATAGTGCTTTACCATGTTTGACCTAGCAGATATATTTTGTACGATAATGATAGAGTGACTAACTATTTAGATTAATGTAATATGATGTGGTTATTGATGATTAAATTATTACTCAAGTATTGAATGATTAAATTATTAATGTAAATCATATAACATAATTTACAAATTTAATTTAAAAAGTTAAGTCTACTTAATATTACTCATAATTTGTATTCTGCGTGTTTTATTGTGTCATGGAGATTCAAGGCATTCTGCCCATTCGGCCAATCTAGCTAGCAAATGGGGATACTGCTTATATCTGCATGTGATTTCAATGACAACAATGATTTACTAAAGATCGTAATAGCTTGATCACTTATCCAATTTCCTCCTTCTTTTGAATATCGTATGTGTTCAATGTTTCTTCTTTTTAATATTTTATGTGCCACAGGTTGTATTAATTTATGCAGATCTTACAGATACACTGGTGGTCGAAATTGATTATGCTAGATTGCTAAATTATATTGCAAGTGTTAAAATCTATTACAATTAATTGAGAGGTTGTAATCTTATAAATATTCTAAATGCAAGAATTTGACTTCAATATGGAACACTCTCAAGACGAGAAAACAAAATATAATCATTGTTATGCAAATGTCACTCATCGTTATAGATTCACCAACAATGATGGTGCAATCAACTCAGTATAATCAATGACGCGTTTTGTTTTGACACTTGATGTATACAATCATTTACACTATGTTTGGATGAAGAAATTTAAGATTACTAAGGAATTTTAAAATGACGGAAATTGAAATGACAAGATTTTATTTTTTAGAATTTGTAAATTTTCTTGTTTGGTTAATCTAAAAGAACAATGGAATTGAATTCTGAATTTGTTATTTTTAAACTCTAAATCATAGAAATTGGGAAATAACACCTATTTACATGGAATTTGAACTTGGGAATTGGAGGCCCCAAATTCCAAGTTTTTTTTCCACGCGGAAATTCTAAATTTCTATGTTTATGAATCCAAACAAGGGAATTGGTGCATGTCAATTTATAAATTCTGAATTTTACTAAAATTCCAAGTTTATTTCCCTTGTCCAAACATAGTGTTAGGGATTTTTCTGGGTATAGCCTCCCACATTTGACTCAAAATCATTTATATTTTGTGAGAATGTGAATATATATAGGAACTACTCACACATACATGGACAATCATCTTTGGCACTCCTTCACAATTATAGATGGCTCTAAATTACTCACTCACAAAAACAGATAAGAATAACTTGTAAATTATTGGTGCAAATCTATATTGACTCTTAAAAATATCATATGCATCATCGCACAATTAATGCAATTTCTTGAAAATAAACTCTTAAAATTTATGCATACATTTGGAGCTACGTTGGAAAAACGACATGTCCAAATTAAGTCCATTCTTGGGATGGTTTCGATATTACTGTACCAAAATTTCCTTACCAATTATCATATTAAATTTTTGGTGTGACAAATTAAATTTAGTATCATTATCATACAAAATTTTTGGTATATCAAATTTCGGTATGCTATAAAATTCGGTTGGCA